>NC_133399.1:6287332-7672332 GCF_047511655.1 Castor canadensis
TTCCATTGCAGATATGTCAAGACCAGCAGATGGTACAGGCCATAGCCAGGTTGCTGCAGGTAGCGAACCTGGGCTGGCCCATACATTCTCTTGGCTAAGGTACCATATATTTGGATTGTGTACCCATGCTGTTACCCTTACTTGCACACAGTAAAGAAAGACAAAAGACAAAATTTCAATTCTATGTCTAAAAATATCCAATGTATTTAAATTAAAATCTCACTTTCCTAGGTTATGGCATTAGCAGAAAGGCAAAAGGAGAGCAATCTTGAGTTGGGCTATGGGTTCAATAAGCCATTTGGATGTTTTTCACCAGGCCCCTTAACTAAAATTAACTCTTCACGAATTAATTCACTCTACCTTTTACATGCTTCTATCACCAGTTTCAATGGAGATATAATCCTTTTTACCACAAATCTGCCCTTTTACAGACTGTCATACAATTTATAGTTTAAAAAAATTTTACTCTGAAATTATATGTCCTAATTGTGCATCCTATATCCTTTGTCCAGACAAGTATATGGGGTGGCAACCCTACACTCAAGGTTAGTCTCACTAAATTTACTTTAAATGTTTGCCTAATAGCAAAGCTATTGTAGCCTAATGTAAACTATTATGAGATTATTTTAAAGAAAAACAACCTTGAGAGGTAAATGTAAAGGCATCACTATCTTTGAGTGCACTCAAAATTAATGTGTTTACTGTCATTGAGTGAATTTTGTGCATGTCTGTTGTATGATTAACTTATTAGATACAAAAGTCTAAAAGCTATGACAACAGTCTTATGGAGACTAAAACTAATTCAAAAAACATTCCTAGAATAGACTCTTGGTTTAGAGATCAAGCTGACCAAAATGCTTCCTAAAAGAACAGCATGGAAAACATCTCAATCTGCTCCTAAAAATTTTTAAATAAGACATCACTGTAAGTGTGGCCACTTAATTTTTACCTGTTCTTGAACTGAATGCATGCTTAAGTTGATATTTCTGGATGCCTAATTTGAAACTTTGCATCTTTAGGTGATTCTTATTATTGGTTTAATGCCAAGAAATGAAAGTTTGTTGTTCTCCTCTACAGCACTTCTTCTGTTGCTACTTTAAAGAAAAAGTTTTTCAAAGTTTTATGTCTATCAATTCTAACTAAAACACTGGCATTATTTTGTGGACAGTAACCTCAACTTGTTTCATTTTGTCATGGGTGTAATTTACATTCAATTCTTTTATAGTTAGATGTATTAACAGAAGTGTCTTTAAGTTACTTATAGTTTTAAATTGCCTTTCTTCATAGGTGTGAATAGTAAAAATATAAGGATAATTTTAAAAATTATTTAAATTTAAAATTCTTATAAAATCATTTTTAAAATGAAGGTTACAAAGTCAACAAATCAATAAGCAGAAAGAATACAGAAAGGTATTCAGTATGTACTTTGGAAGAAAATTTAAAGGGAAAAAGTCAGAGGAGGCTCTTCTCAGTCAGTTTGGAGACAAGAGGGGAAAGCTATCCCAATCTAGATGGAGTGACTTGTGCCAGACTTCAAGAACTTACTAAAGACAAGAGAACTTAAAGAAGTGATCTTACACAGGGATAGTAGACATCCAAGCTTTTACTGGCACCTCTGATAGATGGCAAACTCTTATTTTTGCCAAGGCCTTCTATTTAAGTAAAGACAAATTATTGGGTTTTTTGGTCCATACTTATGGAGTTAATTTTCCCCTGCACAGTCTATTTAATTGGGAAAATTCTGACTTTCACTTACTCTGTGATCTAATTCATAAAGCTGTTTCTAGTTTGACACTTAAATAACAAGTACTTATGACTTAGACTTTAACTGCTAGGTAGAATACCCTTCAGATAAGAGCTCTGGAAACTTTCAAAGAACAGGGGCTGATATGGTGACCAATCACATCACAACTGTGGTTGCAATCATTTGCAATAAATGCTTTTGTCGCCTGTCCCCCGTTCTTTTGTCTATGTAAACATATAGCCTATGTCTGTACCAAGATTCCTTAGTTTTTCCTTTTCTTGCTGATTGCCATCAGCCCACATGCACTTAACTGCATGTCTCAATTTATCTCCCAAAGCCTACATTCTTTCACACAGGTTGCCACCCAAAACCTTCTACAAAGAATGCTGTTTTTGTGACAAGGCTGTTTTACTTGAACCAGACCATGATCATTCATTATACCACTAAGAGACTTCAGGAATCTGCTGCCAATTTCCAACAAAGAATGGACAGTTGAGAACAGTGGTCTTCCTAGACTAAGTGAATGTCTAGGACCTCAGCTGGGACTCATTTTTTCCCATTGTGAGCTTGCCTTCTTCAAACACTTTCTCACTTTATTTCCCAGAGACTTTAGGCTTTTATTCACAATAAACCTTGTGCTGGCATTGAAACCATCTCTCCAGCTATCCACTCCAGACCAATCTTATGATCTACCACATCCCTTTTCTAATTTTCTACCATTGTTTTCTTCATGTAATGTAAGTTCATAGGTTCTCTCTTTTTTTTCTCCTCGCTAGAGAACTCAGGCTAACAATTTACACAATAGACTAGTGACATTTTCTGTGAATTTTTATTCTTTTCTTTGTCTTAACACTGCATAATTTTAATAATTTTCTTTATGTACTTATTCTTGGTCTTCCATCTCCAGTTCACAAATGAAACACCTATAGTAATGGTGTCATTGAACTTGAATTTGTCACATCAGGAACTAATTGTCCAGGCTGCCTTCAAACTGCAATAATCCTGATCTCTGCCTCATGAGTACCTACTGTTACCTGGAACAAAGCATGTTGGACCGACATGCATGCAGAGATCAATAAGGAAACAGAGATGCTACATTGAAAGCAGCATAGGAAAGGCTCAATAACTCAGCACATGCTTTATTGGGAGAATTCTTTGGAAGCATTCCCCAGCAGGAGAGTTGGAGCTCACAGCTGCTTGCATACTAGAGATAGATATAGGAAGTTAGTGGGAGAAGTCCCTGAAAGAAGGGAATCCCAGGGAGAACTCACAGGAAGGCAATGGACAGGAATATCTTCCATCAGTCCTCTGCCACTCATGAGATAATGGGTCTTTCTATGAGACTGGGTGTTATATTTCTGGGAAATGGCTAAAGGTGAATGTTTGTTATTCTTTAGGGCTGGGTGTAGAGCTTCAGTAAGCCAACTGTGATGAGGAAGGGTCCAGTCCTCATGAGGCTGGCTGCCCAGTACTCACCCTAATAATCAGGACTACAGGCTCGAGCCACCAGCATCTAGATCAAACTATGAGAATTAATCACACATAGACCAGTTTTCCAGGAATGACCATTCCCATCTGTACAGACCACAATAAAGTCTTGAGTCCTCAGAACCCTCAGTGCAATAATCCTAATCGAATCTTCTGACCCTCCTGCTAGAGGATGCACCTTTGATTGTCTTTTGCTATGCATCACATGAACAGAACTGCTCAACTTCATATCAGAGTAGAAGGACTACCCGTTTTCAGTTCTTCAATGCTTACCAAATAAACCTCTTGGTTATCTTATGTTCCTTTCTTTGTAAATTGTTTTACCAAGAAGTGACATCAAAAATCCCTATCACTCTCCTAATATACCCTTTATCTTGTGTAGAAGTTTGACCACATGTGCTGTTTGCTGAGGTCATTCCTGCATATTGCTCTCAGCATTTTCAGATAGCATTTTAATTAAGCATTTTTTTGAAAAAAGTAATATGGATACATTTTCGGCCTATTTCTCATGTTTCCCTATCAAAGGGCAGGGGTGGTTTGTATGCCTAACTGTATTTACTCTGAGTTGTCCTGGTTCTCAGGGATCTTTACAATTCTCTAATTCCACCAACACAGTGTAAGCTATGGGGCAAAATCCACTTTTCAAATTATATTAGGTAGAATAAATGCCTTAAGGCATTTGAATTCAGTGGAAAAAGAAAGCAGTCCCCAGACCCGGACACTAATAGCTCAAACCTTAATCCTACCTGCCGAAGAGGAGCTTTCAAGAGGATTATGTTTTGAAATAATCAGAAGGATATTTTGAACAAGCCCATCTTAAAAATACTTAACACAACCAAAAAGGCTGCTGGGGTTGGTCACAGGGTACACTACATGCGTAGGTAGTGAAAAAGTCTGAGTTCAAATCCAGGGCCAGCAAGAAATAAAGAAATAAACAAACTGATCCTTTAGTCTCACAATAAGGCCCAAATTTCTTGTTCCTTTAGGACAAAAAAGAGGCCCAACATGTAAATCCAAGAGAAAGATTACGGATTAAGAATTGGAGGGATTTACACAGCAATAATCTTGAAAAAAGAATGAAAAGAAAAGAAGGGCAAGAAAAAGAAGAGAATAAAAAGTGACATATAGTCTCACATTAATAAGAAATCTTGAAACTATACTATTACATGTGCTATATTATAATAAAGCGATTAACAAATAGATCTCAGTGGAAAACAAATGAGTACTCACTAGATTTCAATGGAAAGACAAAATTGATTCTTGACTGAACAGGCATTGTACAATGCTGGCCAAATCAGTAAACACTTTAAAATATGAGACAAGGACAAATCCAGGTTCTACTTGAAAACATGCTTTCTATCCTTATCTATCTTGGACAATATGCAAATTGCAATGGGAAACAAGAAAGATAAAATCTAAATATTTTTACAAGTATCATTTCACATGACTTTCATCCCAGCCTTTGGAAAATAAAAGTTGGAACATGCTAAGTTGAAAGTCACCCTATTATACAAAAATAGTTAAATAAGTCCAGATCTCTCTATGAAATGTAGAGAATGTTGAAAGTCACAATCAAAAAGATACACAATGGGCTGTCAATGTGGCTTAATTGGTAGAAAACCTGGGCAGCAAGCATGTGGTGCTGAGTCCAAATTCCAGTCCAACATAAAAGAAATTCTTAAGCCACTCCTTCCAGCGCTTAAGAAAGTATATTAACACAGGATTCCATGCTGCTGTCTTTATTGGCTGGCACAAGAATAAGAAGCATAAAGACTTCTAGAGAAAAAATGTAGACAAACTTACTCCACAGATCTCTACAAATTCATAAGGCAGATGCTAGTGGATCACGCCTATAATCTTAGTACTTGAGAGGGTAAGCCAGGGGGATCATGATTGGAGGTCATCCTGGGTAAAAAGTTCATAGGCCCTCGCTCCAAAATAACTGGGAGAAAACAGACTGGATGGGATGTATGGCTTCGACGTACAGTTCTTTCCCTGGAAGCAAAAGGCATGGGTCAAGTCTTCTCTTCATATCATTTTTCATCATATGACTGGAGGAAAGCAGGTGATATGGCATGCTGTTATTAACAAAAGTTACATAAACTGAGAGTGTCATGAGTGCAAGAATGGAGTCCTTCATGTTGCTAAAAGGAAGCAGGAGAGGTGAAGGCTTTCCCTCACTACTTCAATACATAGAGTTTCACTTCCCTGTGATATCTTACACGTATTTTTTGGTAATGGGAATCAGTGAATATATTCCTATATATATTCCTTCTGTAAGGTTTGACATGGATTGTATTATTACATTTTTGATGTTGAATACAATGAATACAGACAGGTTCATTATGCTTACACCTATAGATTTTCTCTCCAGTGTGTGGACTTTCATGTTTGAGGTCATGGAAATGAGTGAAGACTTTCCACATTGTTTTCCTAATCCAGTTACTCTCCATTTTTAATTTTGTGTGTTTTGGAAGAGCACTGGAATGTGTGAAGGCTTAGCTACATTACACACATGTATAGCACTGTGATACAATGTGAATTGTATCATATCAAAGAAGATTACTGGAAAAGGTGAAGGCATTCCTCCATTACTTACATAGGGTTTCTGAGTTCATTCATGATTTTCAAGACAGGGATATGTGAATGTTTTATCATACTTGACATGACCCTACTGTTTATTGACACCATGAGTTCTTTCTGGTACATGAAAGGTACTCGAACTAAGGAAGGCTTTCCACATTGCTTATATCCACTGGGTTTCTCCTGTTTGCATTCTTTGATGAGTATGAGAAATACTGGATAGAGTATAGGTTGTCTCTAATTCCTTACATTCATAGTTTCACTGCAGAGTGAGTTCACATTTGTTATTGTCACTGGAAATTGCTCACATCCATAGCTCATCTCTCTAGTCTAAGTACCTTTAGATCTTTTAAGGGTAGTGAGGCAGGTGAACACTTACCCCACATTGTTTAAATCTATAAAGTTTGTCTTCACTGTGAGTTCTTTCAAGTCTTCAAGGGTGACTTGAATGAGTGAATGCTTTCTCACATTGCATATATACATAAGGTGTGAGCTCTTCTGTGCTCATGAAGGTGGATGCATTGATTGATACCTTTTTCACGTTGCTTACATCCATAGTTTCTCTTCAGTATGGGTTCTTTCACTAATACGAAGGTTACTGGAATCAGCATAGGCATTCCCACATTGCTTACATCCATAAGGTTTCTCTCCACTGTAAATTCTTTCAAGAATTCGAAGGTAGCTGCCTTGAGTGAAAACTTTCCCACATTGCTTACATCCATAGTGTTTTATTTCAGTGTGATTTATTTCATGATATCGAAGGTAACACACACTAGTGAAGAACTTCCCACATTGCTGACATCCATAGGGTTTCTCTCCAGTGTGAGTAGTTTCATGAATATGAAGGTTACTGGAATCAGTGTAGGCATTCCACATTGCTAACATCCATAGGGTTTCTCCCCAGTGTGAATTCTACTATGTTTCTGAAGGTGATTGTTGTGTTTAAAGGATTTCCCACACTGCTTACATCCATAGGGTTTCTCTCCAGTGTGAGTTCTTTCATGAATACGAAGGCTACTGGAATCACTGTAGGCTTTCCCACACTGCTTACATCCATAGGGTTTCTCTCCAGTGTGAGTTCTACTATGTTTCTGAAGGTAACTGCCTCGATTAAAGCCTTTCCCACACTGCTTACATTCATAGGGTTTCTCTCCAGTGTGAGTTCTTTCATGAATACGAAGGCTACTGGAATCACTGTAGGCTTTCCCACATTGCTTACATCCATAGGGTTTCTCTCCAGTGTGAGTTCTAGTATGTCTCTGAAGGTGACTGTTGTGTTTAAAGGATTTCCCACACTGCTTACATCCATAGGGTTTCTCTCCACTGTGAGTTCTTTCATGAATTTGAAGGTAACTGGCTCGTGTGAAAACTTTTCCACATTGTTTACATCCATAGGGTTTCTTTCCAGTGTGAATACTTTCATGAACACGAAGGTTACTGGAATGATGGTAGGCTTTCCCACATTGCTTACATATATAGGGTTTCACTCCAGTGTGAGTTCTACTATGTCTCTGAAGGTAACTGGCTTGATTAAAGGATTTACCACATTGCTTACATACATAGGATTTCTCATCACTGTGAGTTCTTTCATGAGTATGGAGGTAACTGACTTGAGTGAAAACTTCCCCACATTGCTTACATCCATAGGGTTTCTCCCCAGTGTGAATTCTACTATGTTTTTTAAGGTGACTGACTTGATTAAAGCCTTTCCCACACTGCTTACATTCATAGGGTTTCTCTCCAGTGTGAGTTCTTTCATGAACACGAAGGTTACTGGAATCACTGTAGGCTTTCCCACACTGCTTACATCCATAGGGTTTCTCTCCAGTGTGAGTTCTACTATGTTTCTGAAGGTAACTGCCTCGATTAAAGCCTTTCCCACACTGCTTACATTTATAGGGTTTCTCTCCAGTGTGAGTTCTTTCATGAATATGAAGGCTACTGGAATCACTGTAGGCTTTCCCACATTGCTTACATCCATAAGGTTTCTCTCCAGTGTGAGTTCTACTATGTCTCTGAAGGTGACTGTCTTGATTAAAGGCTTTCCCACACTGCTTACATCCATAGGATTTCTCTCCACTGTGGGTTCTTTCATGAATTACAAGGTAACAGGCTTGTGTGAAAACTTTCCCACACTGCTTACAGCCATAGGGTTTCTCTCCAGTGTGAGTTTTTTCATGAATACAAAGTTTACTGGAATCATAGTAGGCTTTCCCACATTGCTTACATATATAGGGTTTCTCTCCAGTGTGAATTCTACTGTGTCTCTGAAGGTGACTGGCTCGATTAAAGGCTTTCCCACATTGCTTACATGCATAGGGTTTCTCTCCACTGTGAGTTCTTTCATGATTTCGAAGGTACCTAGCTAGAGCAAAAACTTTCCCACATTTCCTACATCCATAGGGTTTCTCTCCAGTGTGAATTCTTTCATGAGTTCGAAGGTAACTCGCTTGAGTGAAAACTTTCCCGCATTGCTTACATCCATAGGACTTTATGCCAGGGTGCACTCTTTTATGATATATAAGGTAACAGGCACTAGTGAAGAACTTCCCACATTGCTGACAGCCATATGGTTCCTCTGCAGTGTGAGTTCTTTCATGCTTTTGAAGGGAACTGACTTGTGTAAAAACTTTCCAACATTGTTTACATCCATAAGGTTGCTCTCCAGTGTGAGTTCTACTTTGTCTCTTAAGGTGACTGTGTTGATTAAAGTCTTTCCCACACTGCTTACATCCATAGGGTTTCTCTCCTGTGTGAGTTCTTTCATGAATTCCAAGGTAACTACCTTGAGTGAAAACTTTCCCACATTGCTTACATCCATAGGGTTTTTCTCCACTGTGAATTCTTTCATGAATATGAAGATTACTGGAATGAGTGTCTCCTTTCCCCCATTGTTCACATCCATAGAGTTTTCCTCTAATGTGAGATGTTTCAAGAATTTCAAAGGTATCAGATTGAGTGCAGGCTTTTCCACATGGTTTCCATCCATGAGATTTCACTATATTTTGTATCCTTTCATGGAATAGAAGAGACTTAAAATCAGTGAAGGTTTTCCCATAAGCATTACATAAATTGCTTTTCCATGGTGCTATTCTAAACAGAGTTTCCTTGCTTATAATATTCTCTTCAGTCTGATGAAAGGATTCTCCACATTGAGTATGTTGTTTATGTTCATGCAGTCTCTTTAACACTTCAGGTCTGCAAAACAGAAAAAGATTACCATTGTTATTCTATTAATGATTTATTAAGAGAATTTATGGTGTTTGTTTCTTCAGGATTTATGAACGCAAATGTACTACATGTTCTGCAGCAGAACAGCTATTATGGAAACAGTGGTGTTCATATTTATTTCCATAATACCATTTCAGTGTTAGGTGTTTGACAACACTGAATGAGATTTATTAAGAGAATTTATGGTGTTTGTTTCTGCAGGATTTATGAACACAAATGTACTACATGTTCTGCAGCAGAACAGCTATTATGGAAACAGTGGTGTTCATATTTATTTCCATAATACCATTTCAATGTTAGGTGTTTGACAACACTGAATGAGTTTTACAACATTGAAATACACTTAAAGTGCTTATTGAGATAATGTGGATCAAAAGCATGTAGGGTTGTGAAATAAAATAAAGAACAGGAGCACATAGAATGAAAAATGGGCCAGCCTGTACAAGTGCACATGATCACCCCACTGTGACAGAATGGATATAATATAGTTAAATGGGCTTTGGAACAGAGTGGGGTTACTTTTTTATATTGATCAATAGGACAGTGTCTCTTCTGACTTCTTAGGACAAAATATATTAAGAATTATGGAACATATCAGATTTTGAATTTTTTGATTCTTGATGCTTAACTTATTTTTCTGATCTTAGAGAAAGTTTCCACTAATCTCTGCAGTTTATAAGTAGAAGTTGCAGTTTCAATTCCATTGTTATCAATCTTCTTGTCAATGGCACACATGATGTTCACTATTTTGATAATGAGTACAAATTACCTCATATTTCTTCTGGGATTCCTGAAGTCCTCTTCATTATTTTCATTTCCTTCTTTTGTTTGTAAGGTATAGAAACAG
This sequence comes from Castor canadensis, assembly GCF_047511655.1. NCBI lineage: Eukaryota > Metazoa > Chordata > Mammalia > Rodentia > Castoridae > Castor > Castor canadensis. The sequence continues at coordinate 6,297,226 of NC_133399.1, forward strand.
AGAAATCATTAGTTTTTAATCAATTTGGAAGAACAATTTGAGACCTCAGCTATTTTCATGGTATAATATGATTATGCATATATATGAACCATTACTGTCCCTTTTTAAACACCCCAGGAGGTAACAACACAATGATCCACAGCACTAGTGTGCAGTTTTTATAAGGTAATGGTGCCATATTTACCTATGTAGGACAGGTTGCTATACGTTTCTAGCATCACTTCTCTGTAGAGCTTCTTTTGGGAAGGATTCAAACAGCCCCATTCTTCTAGGGTGAAGTTCACAGCAACATCCTCAAAGGTCAGGGGCTCCTAATATGTCCCGCACACATTTGTGAGAAGAATTTGTGAGTGTCACAGTAGTGGAAACAGACAATATCTGTGTACTAAGTAAACATCATGATGTGGTCTCCACATATTCAATGCATTTTGTTTTTAATCACACTTTCATTCTCCATCTATCCTCACAGGCACTTCATGCTAATTCTTACATCTCACTGGACCTATTTCTTAAATTTAAACCACAACATGCTCGCAAAAATTACATTATACACACTGATATTGTAGCACTCTATTGACAAGATCCTTCTTATTTCCAATTAGAGTAACATCAGGGGAAAACACACTAGAGGAATAATGTTTTTAATACATGAATAAAGCCTCATGTCTACTGGTATTGCAGAACTGCTAATGAGATGAACCTTACCAAACCAAATATAAAGTGGAAAAAGGGGACAGTGTCTTGAAACAATTTATTACTATAATATCCTATTGTATACATGCTATTTATGATTATTTGCACACTTCTGCAATGTTCACCAGAGCGAGTTTGTACTAAGAGAAACCACAATGAACTCATGGTTTTGAATAGAGTTGGTATGAGAAACAGTATTTAATATCTCTATTGTTAAGAGTTTTTTTGGCATTGAGAACCTCTTGCTGACTGTATGAAGAGAGAATATTTGGAAGCTTCTACCTGGTTTCTTACAGAGTAACCCAAAGTTAAAGCTAAATAAGACTCATGAAGGACAATTCAGATAAAGTTACAGATTTTGCTTTAGCATGCAAAAACATAATGTAGAAAGGAGAAATGTGTCACAAGTCCCTAGAAATAGATGGATTTCAACAAGTCATCACATCAACCTCTCTGTATACAATTGTGCAATTTTGAAAATACACCTTAAAATTCATGAACAAGACAACTTTTCAAAGTATAATCAGTGTCATAAATTGCACACAACAATAAAATTAATTGGAATAAAAAAATGATCACTTGACCCACTTGTGGAGTCCTAATCTTGGAATTCCACCAAAGAATCACAGGTTAACATTGGACTGATCTACACAGCAAGAACCACTGTCAGAAAAGGAAGAATAATGAAGAAGAAGAATGGAAGAGAGCAAGGGAAAGAACACAAAATGTCCTGTTATGTAATATTAATGAACAATGTTCCAACTACATTATCAAGGACACTGTATTATAAGAAAAAGATTAACAAATAGGCCTCAGAGGAAAGGGAACCAGTCTTCCTTTGACTTTAAAGTAAGAGAAAATTGATTCTTGGCAGAAGACACACCACACAATGGGGGTTAAAACCACAAAATATGGAACCCAGTTCCTCTCTGAAAACACATATTGAATTCTCCAATATCATGGACAATGATCAAATTACATGGGAAATAGGAAAGATAAAATCTGAATACTTTTAAAAGTCATGCTGTCACAAGTCTGTCATCCTACCATTTGCAAAAGTAAGGAAAGACTAGCATATGTTCATGTGATCCTGGAATACATCTCCTGTTCAAGACACATGTGTAAAGTATCTGTATAAAAGGAACACAAAAAGAAGAGCATTTTGAAAGTCATTACCCAAGGAGCATACAAAATGAAAGTGGAATGTTAATATAGTAGAGTGGCAAAAGACAAAAAATGAGAATAAATATCTGCAATACAAGCCAAACAAAATGATTACTGTATTGCATACACGAATGAATGAGAATGAGATTGAAAAATGTACATATCTATTCAACATAAAATACCTTGCATGAATCAAGATCTATATCTGTGATTCAGGAATTATCTGAGTAAAATAAGTGTTCAAAATCCAAATACATAAGTAGTGTGTAATGCTTACATGGAGTGGCAACTGATGCAATATCTACTGACATTTCTCTAATTCTAATTATAAAATAGCATCCCCAAAGTGTTTCTAATACCCACTGGACATATTATGAATATTAATCAGAACTATTTTTCACATCCTGGAGAAGACATCTAGAAAAGACCCCAAAACCATGACAACTGAAACAATAAAAACTAGTTTAGTTCAATATCACACATGATTGAGTTTGTGAAATACACTCAAAGACAGCACCCAGAAGGCATCTATATGGGACAGGCCTAATACTTTTTCTAATTCCCAAGGGTCAAAATAAGAACACAGTTTAACGGATAAGAAGGAAAAAGGATTTTCAGTCTATACAAAGTAGTGCAAAGAAAACACTTATGAAGCAAACATTTAAAAGTTTTCTGTTCTTCCTGCAGTCATGCTCACTCCTACTGACCCTGAGCCTGAATCAGCAGAAAAGCTCTTTACTGTCATGCTCAGAACAAAATTAGCACAGGCAATAATCTACCAGCAGTGAAAGATGATTTAGCCACGTGTCATCAGCTGTTATCTCCCAAGTTCTTCCCCTTTCTTGAAAACCAAGGATCTTTTTTGTTTAGGAATTGGGCCATCTGGAATCCTTAATTTGAGAAAACCCACAAGTGCAATATTTCTTAAAACCTTCAAGGTGAAGAATATACTCAGTGCTGAAAATGAGCCCTGCAAGGCATAAAATTCCATTGATCAGCACAGAAACATGAGAATATAACTCTGGGAGCACATTCTGTTCTTTTACTGTCATGTACTAGTGAGGGAACTCTAGGCTTCTATACTGACATTTCTGAGAGAATCTCTCCATTCAGTCATTTTAAGTTTCCACTAAAATAAAATGTCAAATGCAGAAACTGAATCTCTATGAGACTACCAAAATGTGACTGTCTTTGACTCTTACCCTCACAGATATTCTTCATGTGTTCATAGAGAAGTGTAAATCCAGAATAACTATATATGTCAGAGTCAAAACACTGAAGAGAAAACAGTACCATGATAGCAACAGGCATACCTTTAGAAAGGAAAGAACACACACCAGCATTTACCTGTTTCTCACCTGACTTCAAGTACTATGCAGGTTCAAAGTGGTTACACACCATCTCACGGAACACCAGACTTTGTTGAATTATATAATTTTACAATATTTAAACTCATTTGATAGCTTAGAATGTAGTGACTCTTTGGGAAAAATTCACTAAATTCATTAAAAATATTTTTATTTGGTATTGACTAATGAGTTCTGTAACACTTGCATCCAATAGGCTGATGAGCATGTTGAGTTATCTATCACCATTTTCTGCATTGTTCTCCTTCCTGTTTATGTTTCAATTGGACAAGTCTTTCACTTCAGGTTTTATGTTTGCAAAGCAGATTCTCTACTAATTGAGCGCCACTTCCATTCTTTTTGCTGTGGTTATTTTGGAGATGGGGGCTCATGAAATATTTGCACTTCACCAACAACACTGAAATATAAAAATAAGTGAATCCTTCAGAAAAGAAATGAATAGCATGGTGGTAGGTCAATTTCTGAGCATGAACATGAGGCCACAGATTCCGTCCCAAGCACTGGAAAAAAATAAATGAAACAAAATGACACAAACAAAAAAGAAATGAACCAAAGAAATTTATGTTTTAATTATACCTATAAAAATAGGATTAATTGTATTATTTTATTGGTTTCCTCCTGGAGTTATCTTCCTACTTCAAACCAACCAATCAATAATATTCCAACAATGGCTATTTGAATTTCCAAGGTAAAAGATGATTATATTACACAATACCAAAAGTACTTTTCAGACCCTTGTGGCTCACACTTGTCATACTAACTACTTTGGACACTGAAGTAAGGATGATCACAGTTTGAGGAACCCTTGTTTATCTGGGATGGTGCCATGTATCACCTAACTAGTATATATTTAGATACCACTTAAAGGGGCAAGGGAAAACAACCAAAGTTGTTTCTATTGGTCAAGATATTGTAAGAGTTTTAATAATTCTGTGCCAGAATCTGTGATGAAGAACAAACAATTTTTTAAATATAACACCCAATAAAATAACCTCTCAAGTGAATAAATCCTTTTTTTTAGCTGGAGATCCTAAAGGTCTCTGACTACTCCATGGTCCACAAAAGTCTTCCTCAGTTGACACAAATTACATTGTGACTAGACAAATGCTATGAGTGAAAATGCAAACAACTGAAAACTTACCCAAGCAAAGTAATCTTGGTAACACTAGTGGTTAATACCACCACCTCACCATTGTTCATGTTCCCATGATTCTTAGATGCCCAACAAGGGAAGCATACACTTTTGATTGTTCCATGTTCCACTTTAAATTCATCATCTCACTTGATCAGCTGAAAAAGAACCCTAACTATACAAATTTTCCTAATGAAATTCTCAACTCTTTCCAGGCAGTCTCAGGCTCATCCTCAGCATAAGCCACTATATCAACCACTCCTTTATTATTATAGGAAACCCAATATCAAGGCTAAGGATCTCTGGTCCAGGACCTAACTTAAGTCCCTCTTTTATACATCATCTCTCACCTTCTTTTTACTACATTTTGCTTCTCTTTACTACTCTTGAAAAACCAGTCCTTCTTTGCCTTGCCTTGAGACACCTGCACACTCTGTTGTTGGGGTTGTCCTGTCACTGAGACCCTAAGTTCATGTTTTGATTCAATCTTCATTTCATTTTTGGGAAATGCTGTGTAGACACAGGCCAAAGAGACATCAATTATGTTCAGAAACCTTTGATAAATCTCCAATTTGAATTCACCCATTTGTAACCCAAGTGCAAGTGCACCACCATTGCAGTAAGTTGTGCAATGTGAGCTCTGTGTATATTTAGGGATTTAGTAGAACTCTATGTAGTATGTCTGGGATCTGGGTGTGCATTCAAAACCCTGCATCCACATTTTTACATAATTCAGGACCATCAGTTTTTAACCTGAGAAGTTTGGAAGGAGCGGGGACACCAAGGATCACAGCTTCTTTTGCAGGGAACCTACTACTTCCCACAATGACCTCATTTGGAGACAGAATGAAGGGCTCCAGGATACATGAGTTTATTCAGAGATAGAGGACATGATGACAGGTTCCTTTTCATCTTTTCAGATACACACCCTATAGAGAGTATGGAGGGCTACAAGGCAGCTAAGGCCCCAGACTTCATCACTGAGCTGCAGACGCCAAGGTCTCTAACACTGCTTTAAGCAGGTCCACCTTCCTCATCCTCCTGAGAGGACCCTGTTCACAAACACTACTTTGGCCTGCTATGGTGATTGGGGTTCTGCCCTCCAATCTCGCTGAGCTCACACATAATGGGACTGAGATTGAGTTCCACACTGTCCATATCAAAAGAAATCTCAGTGATTCATAAAATGATGGGAACCACAAAGTCATTTTTCAAGGATTAGATGGTGCTCATTCCTCTCACAGGATTCAGATTAGTCAGCCTATGCAGTTCTTCACTACAGCGTTTTTCAATGTCTAGTGAACCTGGGTCCAGTCACCTTTGATCTCTGTGACAGGAGATGTGATTCCCACTTGGGAAAGTGGCAGGGCCAGTAAGTGATTCCGGGCACCGACCTTAGGAGACCAGACCTCCTCGCTGGACCTTATGTTCCCCAATATCGGGATGCATTGTATTTAAGCAGAACCTACATCTGGCTTTTCCAAAATATCTCTATTACTTTCACATGGAAATGGGGCCAGGAATCTGCAGCCCCATTCAGCATGTAAGGATATAGCCACAGATTTCACAGAAGGATCTATTTGGAGGACAGGGCAAGTGAGACTTCAATAGACTAGGACAAAAGGCCTGGTGTGGTCATGGTATGTTGCAACCAGTCACTCGTCTATATGGACAAGGATTTCTCACACCTGTTCCCTCAATCTACCCATTATCAATCAAGAAAGTAGGAACAGGCAGGGTGCCAGGGACTCACACTTATAATCCTAGCTACTCAGGAGGAAGAGATCACGAGGATCATGTTTTGAAGCCAGACCACGCAAATGCTTTGAGAGACCATGTCTTAACAAAACACTTCACAAAAAAGGAACGGCAGAGAGACTAAAGGAGTACAACCTGACTTCAAGCCCCAGTTCTGCAAAGGAAAAAAAAAAAGAAAGTAAGTAAGTAAGAACATACCAATAAGTGAGCTCAATTACTAAGTTGTAGGTATCACACCAAAATGGCAGAGACTGGAAGGCATTTCCTGTAGTAAGCCCATACTGGGGTTCATCAGTTCCAAAGAACATCTGACTGGCTAGGGATCCAGAAACCACCCCTTGAGATCGAGTAACAGAAGAAGTTCCAACCAGGGGGAATGCAAAAACCAAATAATTGAACCCAGCAGCAACACTCAGTAGTTTAGGCCTGCCACCTGGTGCCTACCTAGCCATACCTGGGGATTCATTGTAGTTAAACAGAACCTGATTTTCAGAATGGACCCTTCTTCTTCAACTGGGAAATGGAGCCTGGAGTATGCTGAGAGAATTTCATACTCATTTCCCATGGGGACAATTTTCTTGTGATCTCAGGAAAATTCTCATTCTAAGCCAGGCCAGGAAAATGGAAAAACTGTGCATGAAGATAATATCATATCCACTGTTCTCACACAAGGAACAAATAACAACAAATATGAGGAGACAGGGATATGTGGATCATCAGTCAAAAAGCACTGTAGGAGTTCCTCAGACTGCTTTTGCTAAAAAGTGTAGTCTCCATACTCAGTCCATGGATTAACTAAAATCAGGAAAAAACATGGCATCTCTCCATTTACAATCAGTCTGTTCTCTGAGCCATCCTCAGCAGACACTTTGTTAACCCCTTGGAATCTAGGAAGAAGGTAGATATTTTCTTCAGGACTGGAAACCAAATCTACCCCCAACAGTAGATCCTCCTTTGGAAGGACCATCCTCTAAATAACAACTCCAGAATCGCTCCCAAAACTACAGCTGAGTGACAACTAGACTACACCTGCGACTGGAACCCTTTAACTGCATATCTTTGGTCAAGCCCCCAGTTCATTGCCTATTTAAATCTGTATCTCATGTCTGTATGGAGTAGATGGTGAACATGGGTTCAGTGCTTACACTGCCTCATCCCATAGCATATATTTAGCTGTGTAATAATTCTCCTTTCCCTGCTTCTTTTATTTTAAATCAAATGGTAATTAGCTGGAAGTATATTGTGACATTTAAGGAGCTTGAGCCCTCAGTCCAAAATTCCATTTTCAGAATAAGAATACTAATTGCTGAAAAATCTCAGGCAATGGACTCATTTCACAAAGCCTTTCTTTGACTGTCTAAAGTAGAATCAAAGAATTGTAGGCAAGCATTTTGAAGAAACAGCAAAGTGGAAATACCATGTACAAAAAGTTAATATCAGTACAGACTTAGAAATCATCAAAGGATTATACAGAAATTATGAAGATGTAGACATAACAAGTTCAATGAAACCATCACTGTAAGTGCTCAACAGATGAAAAGAACAAGTAATTGAAATTATGCAGCAAGAGAAAGAAAACATTTAAAAATGCACAGAATGTGTTACCAATATCTGAATTTTGTAAATTACTGAAACTTCTCTAGACAGAAACAAAAACATATAAGCTAAGAGAGATCTCATAAAGAAAAATAGTGTTAGGAAATTAAGAAATAAACAAAAAAATTCTTTACTTTCTCCCTCACAACTGGTATTCGAGGATAACATTTGCATAAAGTCATTGAAAGTGAACTATGGACTAGGTCATCATAACTTATAATATGAACATTTAGTAAGAACAGTTCCATATGGCTTGAAGAACAATAGTGGAGAACATACCAATATGCCCACCCTGTCCATGAAGCAGCACATCTTTTTATGAAATGCATTTGGCTTACTTAGAAAAGGAGTTTCCATGTTCACGAAATTGCTAATAATACATTATAAACATACTTGGTATCACAAAGGAGGAGAGAAAATGTGACAATATAATTAATAAAGGACTGTTCCTATCAGACCTGCTCAAGTGGTGTAGTGCATGCCTTAGCAGTCACAAGACCCTGAGTAATAAATAAGTAAATAGATAGGTATATAAGGGATTTCAGCAACATTGTACTACACCAGCTAAATGCACAACATATATTTTACTCAAGTTATAATAACCATCTGAACTTCAAATTAATAAAAGAACACTATTTATAAAAAACAAAGGAATAACATAAAAAGAATGACAGGCAGAGGAAGGGGTGAGATGGGGGCCAGAGTAACATGAAGGAAGAAGTAGGAAAATTGCTCAAAACCACAGCTCATCAGTATAGTACAAACAACAGCATTCAAAGAAGCTCTTTAATGCTAAGTGGACAAGTGTAATAAATTAGGATATTCCATATATTGCAAATCTCAAAATAAGCACACATCCATAAAACTTCATGTAAATTCAAACACTATCAAAACTTCCTAAGAAATTTAAATTATCCTTACTCTACAGAGCACCAATCCCACAACTCTCACCCAAAAAGAATATTCTACTAACACTGTAGAACAGTAGGGCAACTTTCATAATTAAAATGAAGAAAACCTTCTGAGTCAACCTCACCACAATGGATAAGATTTATGGACTCGAGTCTTTGTGAAAGATCTGTTACTCCAAAACTGTTGTCATGCACTCACTTCAAGGTGAGGGAAATACTCAGAGTCACCTTTTCACATACTGTGACCTTAGTGAACTATCTTAATCTTTGTCAAGGTACATTGAGATGTATTAATTCCAATCTTTATTACCAGAAACCTTCTGATCTCTTCCACAATTTTAGGTTTGCTTAGTATATCTACATTGCTTATGTCTATCTGGTACCTATCAAGACTATTCAATGTTTACTCTTTACTTACTGAACCATACTTCACTTTTGCTCAACTCCAATGCCTTCTTGAATTCATTTCACACAAGACAAAAGTACCAAGAATGAACACTCTGGTAACATTACCAAACATTCCCCTAAAGACCCCAAATGTTAGGACTTGTGCTGTGTTTCTTTGACATCACTTCTGATAACAAATATGTGGTGTTACCAACACCAACCAACTTTCAAACACCAACTAGTTGTCTTTCAATTCAAATCTGACACCATGCAGACTTAGCACACTCCCTCCAACTTCTGGGCAGTGTGAAGTAGACAAGAAGCCCTAGCTCATGATTGCTTTGTATGGTCACACCAGTCACCTTCCTAAAGTCATAGAGAGGTACCACCCTGAGCCAAATCATTAGAATAAATGCAATTATTGTTTCAATGGGGCTTAGGAAAACAACCAAATACACTTCTATTACCTCAGAAATTTCAAGGATTTCAGAATCTCTTCGCTAGAAAAAATTTTAATTTATACTACACACCCTCACTTTCCCAATGTACCAACTTTTTGGTCCATCAGGAACTACATAAGTGTGTCTTTCTCTGAGCCTGAGCCTAACAGACTTGTCTTCAGAGGCACAAATTAGAATCTGTCTAACCATCTAGCTCAACACAAAAGGAAAGTGGTGAAATGATATAATCTGAAGTTGTAACATTCATAAATATCTACAATTAATCCACACTTTGAATCATTTCTGCACTGTAAAAGGAGCACATAACCAACATTCTTCCCATTATCCCCTTTGCAAACTCAGATATTCCTCTTCCCACTGTCCAGATGCCTTTTTTCCATAAAAAATGATTTTGAAGAAATCATTGCAAATATTTCAAAATGATTTGTAAATAGATGTAAAGTAAATTTGACAAATTTGAGCCTCAGTCATCAAACAAATCACACTGTAGTGTCACCATAAGATCATGGAGAACCCAGGTCCCTGGGGTTCATGCCTGTTATGCTAGCTGCTCAGGACAAAGAGATCAGGAGGTACTTGTTTTAAAGCCCATGCTAGCAATAAGTTGTTGAGACTTTATTTAAAAAAAAAACCCATCAGTAGAAAAGGCTAGTGATGGCACTGAAGTGGTAAGAGGACATGTCTAGCAAGCATGAAGTCCTGAACTCAAATCGCAGTGCAGTGAAGAAAACAAAAAAGATCATGAAAATCCTAGTACTGCTAGCTCCTCCCTGTAAACCTAGATAATGGGGAGACTGACATCATGATGACAATCAAAATCAGCTAAGCAAAATTTTTTGCCAGTCCTCATTTACAAAATACCCACAGCAAAATAGACTGGAGATATGGTTCAAGCAGTTCAGCTCTGCACTATAAATGCAAAACTACGATTTCAAACTTCAGTCCCCACAAATAACACAAGTTACAAGGACACAAAACCATGAATATCACAGGAGAAAACTGTTCTTTCCAATCTCCATGTCTGTGCACTACCAATTTATTTCTTCTCTTGTTTTCTCTCTCTTTGAGAGCAAATTGCATTTCTGCCTTCAGATACCGACATACCTTTCTTTTGGGGCTTTCCCCCTAGAATAATTTTCTAGAGTCATTGTCTAAGTTAATCAGCATTTCATTACAAAACAATATTCTAGAAATGACCTGTGGAAATTAACAGTTAAGTCAGAAAGGAAAAACCGTGTCCCCTCCACTCAGAAGGCAACCACGTGCACATGTGGTTTCGAATTTCCAATAAATCTGGCAATGCGCGGGATTCATGGAAATTTATGGACTGAATAGCAGCACGGAGAAGCACTGCGTTGAGGGGACAGTGCAAGGAGTTTAGCCCAGGCTTCCCTGAACCTGATGGACTCAAAGGGAAGCCAGGTGCCAGTAAGGATTTATGGGGACACGGCACAGAACGCCCTGTCCTAGCACAAACTCCATTAAGTAGTCAGCAGGCTCCCCAGCCACCTCAGTCTGTGGAAGAGGAATTTGCAGATTAATTTCCCAGCAGGGGTGTGTACTGGAATGCAGTCACCACACAGAGACACAGGATGGAGCTCAAATCTCTGGATCCACCGCCACCCTGTAGAAGCCCATGGACCAAAGGCCCCAACCACGTGATCAGGGAGCAGACTCCAGGCGGGACAGGGCACAGTCAAAACCACCGCAGCTTCTGGAACCAACAGTCCCTCCACCCAGCACTGCAGATGCCCAGCCGTTTCTCACCATTTCCCGCTCTGACGCATCCAGGTGACCTCACTATGGTCCTGCAGGCAGAAGATTTCACAAAGCTGCTGGAGCTCTGTAGCCTGAGAAATAGCAGCGGGCTTGTGGTAAATATGGCGATAATGAGGGAGGCAACTGTGAATCACCTACCACTGTTGCTCCTCATTGGCAGGTGGACTGCGATTAAACAGCTGCTCTGATTGGGTAATGGATAAAGGGCCCAACCCCCAAGCTCTGAAGGGATGGGAATGTAAGTGGAGGGGGGAGAAAAAGGGTGTGGGGGGTGGTGCTAAACTGGTGACTTGAAATGACAGACTCCAGCAGTTTGTGCCAATCAGGTTCCTGTGTTGGAGATATGTTTTAGTTTGTAGGATCACTACTTTCAGGAAATCTTATCCTGGTTTTCTGGACCCAGCGCCTGCTTTTTTCATACACACTGTGACCTTCATGCACCCTCCTCCTGAAAATGGGACAACAGGTTTATGCAGAGAATTCTAGATTCAATATTCCTTGGAGAAAATTCATCATGTGTGTTCAGGAGGGGAGACTCAGGTAGGCTAAGACACAGGAAGTCTAAGTAAGGCTGATGGTCAAACTCTGGGAGCTGGAATGAAACAGATGGCCACGGATTCCTCACATCTTAGGTTTAAACCTAATCATTTGCACCCAACAAAACAAAAACACATTGCCAATAAAAGCAATTTACTTATTTCATGTGTGAACCCCCCCCCCCCCAAAAGAACCAGATAAAGTAGATTGCAGATATGGTGCAAGCAGTTGAGCAACTGCTCTGTAAATGCTAAGCTATGAGTTCAAACTTCAGTCCCCCAAAATAAAACTAGGAAACAAACAAGACCAAGATGATCAAGGAGAAAACTGATTTTGGCAAACTCCATGTCTGTCAATACCCAAATTCTTTCTTCTCCTGTTCTTTCCCCTATTTCAGAGCAAACCACCTTTCTTTCTTAAAATCACATTCTAAGTTAACCAGCATTTCATTGTAGAAAAATATTCTAGAATCTACTTAAGGACAATTAACAGTTAAGTCAGGAAGGGCATAAAGCATCATTGCCACTCAGAAGCCAAACATGGGCACATGTGGATCTGAATTTCCAAAGAATCTGACAATGTGCAGAATTTGTGGAAATTTAGGGAGTTATTGGCAGCACTGAGAAGCACTGGATTTAGGACACAGAGCATAGAATTTAGCCCATGCTTCCCTTAATCCTGAACATCTCCAAGGGAAGCCAGGTCACAGTAAGGATTTACAGAGACACTGTAAAGGAAGGCTTTGGCCCAGCACAAAGTGCATAAGTCCACGGTGATATCCCCAGCCACCTCAGTTGGCCAGATAGGGATTTGAAGGCAGAAACCTCCAGTAACACTGTGAGCTGGAATGAAGCTGCTTCACAGAGACCTAGGAGTGGGTTAAACGCCCCCAGTCCACCACCACCACCCTAAGGTGGCAGAGGACCTAGTGACCCAACAATATGATCAGGACAGTTTGTGGAACCCACAAGGCAGGGCCCAGTCAAAACCACCACTGCTCTGGTTCCAACAGTCATTCCACCCAGCATGGCAGATGTGCAGCCACTCAGCATTTCCCTCTTGTGATGTTTCCAGGTGACCTCCTTATGGTCCTGCAGTCACAAGATTTCACACAGCTGCTGGAGCTGGGAAACCTGACAATTCTCCAGCAGACACATGGCAACTATGGCAATAATGTGGTAGGCAAACTTGACCTCCTACTACTGTCTCCAAAAAAGGTAAGATTAGAAGATTACAGGTGGGAGCCACCCATCCCAGTCTCAAGTTCCTGTTTAATTGTGCTTTCCCTGTATCCACTTAGTTTTTGCTATTAGTGTAGCAAATATATTTTTGACTATTTTTTACATGTAATGTTCTTTCACTTTGCAATATATATTTACAGTTTTTGTTAATGCAGATTGTTGTGTGTTTGTGTATGTGTGTGTGTGTGTATTACTTTGGCTTTAGCCCAAGACTTTGTAATTGGTAGGAAAGCTATCTAGTGGTGAGCTAACCCTATGTATTTTTATTTTGAGACAGAATCTCACTAAATAACCTTGACTGGCATCCAGCTGATAATCGTTGTGCAACGTCCCGCCCCTCTGGCTGGGATTTAAACTGGGTAGCAATACATCTGAGCCTTTCATCCATATTTTGGTGTTCTGACATTTGAACTTTGACCTAGCACTTCCTCAGCAGGCACATCAGAGATCTGCAGTACACTTTCAAATAACATTACACTGGGTCGGGATCAATGCAAGTAGCATGGAATGCTCTAGTGTCTTCCCTTCCATACCATATCAGTTGCTCTCATTCATTATTTCCCTCTCAGCAACTGTAAATACCCAGCACTTACATTTATATATGATAAGAAATGTGAATAAATGAGTTTGCCGACTGGATGCATGGCTCAAGTGTTAGAACATGTGCCTAGCAAGTTAGAATCCCTAACTTTAAACCCCAGTATGTCAAGGGAAAGAAAGGATTTAGTGTATCTTCACTTAATTCTTTTCAGTACTTGTTCTTTCTGGGATCCTTATTTCTAACCACCTTTTCCTTCTTCCCAAAACCTCATTGCAATTTTTAAATAATTTTCAATTTTCGTTCTCTCTTTCAGAATGAATAATGTCAATTGCTTTAGGAAGAGGTGTGCAACCATAGAGAGCTGCCAAAAGAGAAGATTCTCCAACTCCAAGTCATCTCTTAAATGTGAGGAGGAGGTGTGGCTGAAGAAGTAGAGCACATGCTTTACAAGTGCAAAGTCCTGAGTTCAAAAATGAATTCCACCAAAAAATGTGTAATACATCTTTTTTGGTAGAATTAAAGAGATGCTGAAAATTATCAATTAAAAGATGATTTTGTAAAGGATGGCAAAAATGAAGTGCCTGAAGTCACATTTTCAGAGGCAATGGAAAAAAGGAGTGCATTTTTGTAAACTTTGATGAATGTGATTAGGATAAAATTGTAAATCAGAAATATCATAGTATGTGCTGGTTTGTGGTGGCTTAGGCCTGTCAACTCATCTACTCAGGAGACAAATATTGGTAGGATCATGGTTTGAGAACAACCTGGAAAAAAATTAATGCAACATCATCTCAGACAATAACCCTGTAAGATGGCATTTGCAAATAATTTCAACTATGTTGGAGGTATCTGTGGAAGGATTATAGTTATGAGGCAGCCATAGTCAAAATGGGAGGACCTACATGAAAAATAACTAAAATAGCACTAAATAATTGTGAACCTGGCTTCAGCTCACAAATGCCCATGTCCATGCTCTAAAATGTGTGATCGAGCCTGTCAGGACAGAGTAAAACAGGGAAGGATCTTGTCTTTGAGACCTTGTCACAGATTTTAGCTACTGGTGGTCAGTTGGGTGGGCGCAGTGGAGTGGAAATGTGTGGAGGAGTAGAGGATTGCCTAGAAGAACCTCAGAGTTTTCCTTGCTTGGCGTAGTGTTCCACATTAGTCAGTGGGCAAGGGGTGCAATCAGCTATGTTTCTGAGCAGTCTGTTAGTAAAGTTCCCTCCTTGTCCAAGGACAAAACATAAGGAAAAACAAAGAAACATGGATTCTATTGTCTATGTCATTGACATTGATCCAATTGCATGTTGAAATTGGAAAGACAACAAAACAAGAATAACAAAAAGACCACACCTATCATGTTCAATATCAGGGCTATTGAACACCACCAAAATATAAGTAAAACATAAACTCTTTTGAATACTAGACAAAATTAAATGATTTTTGTCATTCCAATATTTCACTAACAACACAGTAAATAAGCACATATCCAGGAAAGATCCAGTGACAAATTCATATACCATCAAATTTAACTAACTAAATTTTATTTCATCCATAAAAGAATTTTTCCCAATTCTAAATAAAAATTTTGAAACTTGCATGCTAAGGCATCATTTCATCATTAAAATCTTATAGGCAAAGAGCACAAAAAATTCCTAACTGCTTAAGTAAACTGCAATTTCAAAGAAAAAAGATTCTAAAAAAGAAACAAAAGGGAAGCTGCTCAAGGATGCAGCCTGTTGAGCCTACACTACATGAAGAGAAGGTTGTAGAGATTTTTAAACTTACATACAGCCCATCATAGCTCACTTCGAGGAAGAGAGTGAGAGGAACCTACAAAAGGAGGAAATTTCACTTGGGAATCTCCACACACACAATTTTCCCTACTTAGACAATGAAATGGCTCACTATGACAAGTTCTCGTTTTGAAAGGTGTCAAACTCTCATCCAGAGCCAATTCAATATTCAGAGCTGTGCTATCCTTTCTTGCCACTGCTAAATGCAAGTGAATTCCCCAACACCAATGGGCATCCCATGTTTTAATTCTGAGGACTGTCTGGAATGCAGACATTCAATATGTTTAGCACTGAGTCCCAAGACACTGACAGTGTTGTATGTTCCAGTCCCACTTTTTCTGCTCCATGTGGTCACCTTTCCTCATTTTTTGTGGTACTGGGGTTTGAATCCAGGGCCCCACACTTGCTAGGTAAGAGCTGGATCTTGTGAGCCACTGCAACAGCCCATCCTTGTGTTCACTAGTTTTGAGATAGTTTTTTTCAAATGCTTTGTTCAGGCTGGCTAATAATCCCAGTACTTGCTTCAAACCATGATCCTCCTGAACTCTACTTTCTAGACAGACTAGCAGGAGTGAGTCACTGAAGCAGAGCACCATTTCCTATCTTGAAGATATCTGGTGATGGCACTGTGCACCATCTTACTAGTACCATAAAGACACTACCTAAAAAAGACAAACAAAAAACAACCAAATATGCTTCTATTGCTCAGGACATTCTCAGTTTTACTTACTCCATAGCAGAACCTTGGATGAAGAGCAACACAAATGAACTCTGAAATTAGTAAGTCATTTTTTCCAGCAGGCACATCACAAAGATATATATTTTTTTCCACTGACAAGACAGGCATTCTGAATTGTCAAAAACTACATTGTGACTAGACTAATGACCTGAATGTAAATACAAACAATAGAAAAATTACCCAGGATTACCCAAGTAATCCTTGTGAACACTGGTGAATAAAGAGAACAACCTCATCATTTTTCCTATTCTCATTACACTTCGATGTCCTTCCCTTTTAAATCAACAACAAGGTAAGAATGAACTTTCAATTTCCACATTTTGTGCATGAAAATCCATAGCTGAGTTCATCACAAAAAACTGAACTCTCATGAAGCAAACTGCCATTTGTGTTCTCCGCTTCCTCCAGTTCTGTGATCACTGACCATGTCCAATAAGAAACAGCAAATAACACATCCTTTACTGACACTCTAAGGACCGGCTGGCCTCAAAGAATGATGTTCGGCTATAGGAGCAGATGATGTCCTTCCATTATCTTTCATCTCCAGATTTTTTCTCTCTTCCTGTTTGCTCCTTCCTATAAAACACAGACCTGCTCTCTTTCATCCTTAAGATCCTGCAGGTCTTGAAATTGGTGCTGTCTCAGCACTGTGACCTCCTTTCACTGTGTTCATGTCCTACCTTAGTCTGAATATCATTTATGAAAATACTGCCTCCACATAGGCCAAGGTCGACATCAATTATGTCAGAGTTAGCAACAGTTTCAAACCCTTAACACCTCCCCAAATATGCCTCACCTTGATCACCAAGTGCATATGCAATCCCTTTTCAGTGAGTTGGCAAGGCAGAGATAACAGTAAATTTATTTTAGACATAAAAAGTAATTGTTTGGGGGACTGACCTTGGAATTGAGACTTCCAATATTTACATTTCTCATGTTTTCAAACATTTATATCACTCAGGTCAAGTCTGCTCTTGGGATGCCCAGTTCTGGCACATCACCAGCAGCAGAAGCAATGCACAGTGAGAAATTGAGTCACAGAAGTGGATCTCAGAAGCAGAGTGATCCAAAATTGTGGCACCAGGGAATGTATTTTTCATGGTAAGCAGTGAGGCTTCTTTCTGATGGCCTCTGATTGGTTGTTGCTTACAGTTTGCTCCTTGCAGCACTTCTCCTTGGCCTCTGATCCTGGACCACTATGGATATAGGGGATCCTTTTCATGGCAGAGTGCCAGGACCAAATACCTTTTTCAGGCTATAGCCTTTAGCATGCTAGGCCTCCTTTCTGGTCCCCACCCAGCCTAGCTGGGGGATTCATTGTAGGTAAGCAGAACGTCTTCTTGAATTTTCATGGTGGAAGCAGCTTCTTCCACTTGGAAATTGGGCCAGTAGACTGTGGATAGTATTCCACAATCAATGTCCAGCATATACCACCTGATTTGATGAAAAGAGCACTAGGTACACCAGAGTAATCACTCTTCCTATTACACTTTCATGATCCACCCAACATTTACAACTTCTGACATGCTTCCCCATCTTCCCAAAGGTTCATGATTTTGCCTCAACAATTAACCAGAATTAATCAGTGCAAACAAACCAACCCTAAAGCAAGTGGGTTTTTTTTGAAGATGGTGGTACTGGTGCTTGAACTCAAGGCCTTACACCTGCTAGGCCTGTACTCTACCACTTAAGTCACTCCACAAGCCCACCCAACATTTTGAATTCTTGTTTTCTCCTCCCTTTAAAGCAAAGCTCTTCTTTGTAACGACTGGGGTACTTCATACCTTACTTTTGGGGAAATCCCCTAGTGTTATACATAAACATAAATCATGTCCTGCATTAATCATGGTGTCATTATAAAATGAGAAACAGTCTGAGGACAGTAACAGGTATGTGCGAATGGGGACCAAGTCCCCCCTCCCCTGCAAGAGCAACCATGTATGCATGTACTCACTCATTTCCAATGGTTCTTACAATGTAGTGGGTACACAGACATTCAGCCATTAATGGCAGCATTAAGAATACTGAGCCTCAGATGACAGTTTCTGGATTTAAGTCCTGTTTACTCTGAACCTGGAAATCTCATGGGAAGTACAGAAACTCACCTTAGAGAAAGAGCAGAGAGTGTATATTGCATTTCAGTGCTCCTTCCCAACACAAACTTAATAAACAAGCTCAGAGTGTCCAATGACTACCCTTCCAACACCACACAGACTGGGAGCCTAATGTTTTGAGTGGAAGTGTCCACCAAAGACTGTGGACTAGGATGAGTCATTGCACAGGAACAGTTCAGAGGGTTCAAAGAGTTCATGACTCCCTGCCTGGCCCTGCCTTGGAGGCTTCTGCGGCCCAAAGACTGAGTGGCATCAAAAGTGGGATCAATTCATCCATTAAGAACATGACTGTGGTCCTCTTTGCCCAAATGCAGAGCATGGACCTCCTGTCACAATTTGCAGCTGCTGTTGCAGTCAGGTGTCCTCTAAGATTTTGCACTCAGTGTAAATCACTCAGCTGCCTGGTTGTTCTGAGAAGACTCTCATCAGTGAACAGTGGGGCACATGGCACATAGTTTGATGCCCCATTGTGCATCATGAACCATTGACACTGGTGCTCACTATTGGTACACACAGGGTAAAACTGGCTATCTGATTGGCTAAGGATTTAGGGCAAGAACCTCAAGGCACTAGTAACATGATCAGCATGCTATTCTTGCCTGTGCTGATCTATAGGATAGTACCCTTCAATAGCCAATGCTCAGGCTTCCATTTCTAGAAAGTTTTCATGGCCCCCAGAAAAATCACATTCTTTAAGTTATACATCTGTGCCCTTCATGCTTATTGCTCCTGAAAACGGGAGAAGTGTACTCAGGGAATTCAATGTACAGAGTCCCATGGAGATATCATAACATCAGAGAAGGAGGGGTAACAATGTCAGACAAGGATACTGCAACTGTTGGTGTCCACCAAGAGGAATTTGGATTGAGGCAAAAACAAACAGCCAATGCTTTTTCATACTTGTTTTTTGTGTATTTTTAGGCGTGAAAATGAAAGTACACTTGTAACAGATTTACATTATCTAATATATATGTAATGTGATATGGAAACAAATTATATAAAGGAATGAAGAACAATGAAAAGCATCCTTTGAAGTAGCTCATAGAAAGAGGATTCATTGCACAAGGCCACAAGGAAAATCCATATTCCTATGTTTCAACACAGATCCAAGGGCGAAGAGAAAATGAGCACTGAAATGGAGACCTGCAAGTTATTAGTTCCCTTAGATGACCAAAGCAACATATGGCTATAACTGAGAGCTCATCCCCTCTTGACACATCTCTAGGCTAGAACACCTTATATTCTAAACACAGACTATCTCAATTCAGTTTCTTTAAGGTTCTTATAAAGAGAAACTCCCAAAGGCAAAAACCCTTTCTCTAGGAGATTGCCAAAATGTGGCTTTCTCTGAGTCTGACCTTCACAGATTTTCTTAATGTATTCATGGAGAAGTATAAATCTAGAATAACTATGCATGTTAAAAGCAAAATGCTGTACTGAAAATCGTCCGTGATAACCACAGTTACACCTTCAGAAAGGAGAGAACACCCTCCAGCATTTACTTGTGGCTCACCTGAATTCAAGTACTAGGCAGCTTCATAGGAACAACTCTCATATTCAAGGAATACAAGATTTTCTTGAGTTCCATAGACCTACATTATTTAAAGTCTATATTATTCTATATTATACCATAGAATGTTGAATCTTATGGAGTATTCATTATGTTCATAAAAACTTTTTATTAGGTATTAAATAATGAGGTCTGTAAGAATTCCATGCAGTTGAATGATGAGCATGTTGAATTATTTAACATTATTTCATTTATTTTTTTGTTTTTGTAAAATTTTTTGGTGGGACAGGTCTTTAAATTCAAGTCTTTATGTTTGCAAAGCAAATTCTGTACCACTTAAGCCACACTTTCCATCTTTTTGGTCAGGTTATTTTTGAAGATGCATTCTCAGGAACTACTTGCCCTTCACTGAAAACATTGAAACATGACAATAGATGAATCCTTGAGACAGGAGATGAATAGATTGGTGGCAGGTCAATTTTCCCCCATAAGCAAGGCCATACGTTCCTAATCAGCACTAGAAAAAAACATACTCCATTTGTTTCCTGTGTCTTACTCTGGGGAGGGGACCCTGTTGCCCATGCTGCAGCCCAGTAGCATTCCTGGGGAGAGATCCAGAAGTTCTTCAGGCAGCATCTTACTGGGACCAGAAGCAAACTCTAAGCAAAGGCAAAACCAGCAAGAAGAGGCAAAATTTTGACCCCTCCACACCTCCAGCCAGCGCAGAGACTCTCCACTTCACATTAAATGGAGAAACCAGGAGGGCCCCCGGGCTGCCAGTCACCCGTGCCCAGACGGCTTGGGAAGATGTAGACAAGGTGAGCTTAGCAGTACCGCAGTACTCCCACATACAACCCTGGGCCAGATCAGCATAGCTCCCTGGACAGACCGTCCTCCACCTGGGGGAGTGCGTAATATATTCAACAAAATAATAACAGAAAATTTCCCAAATCTAGAGAAAGATATTCCCATACAGATGCAAGAGGTCTCCAAGACAACAAACAGACCAGATCAAAATAGAACTACCCCACAACATATCATCATTAAAACAACAAGTTCAGAAACTAGGGAAAGAATATTGAAGGCTGTAAGAGAGAAAAACAAATAACATACAAAGGTATACCCATCAAAATCACAGCAGACTTCTGAACAGAAACATTAAAAGCAAGAAGAATGTGGGGTGAGATCTTCCGAGCACTGAATGAAAATAACTTCAACCCCAGGATACTCTACCCAGCAAAACTATCATACAAAATAGATGGAGCCCCATCTATAGATGGGTGGAAAGGTAGGGGGTGGAGGCAGGGGGGAGAAATGACCCAAACCTTGTATGCACATATGAATAATAAAACAATTAAAAACAAAAAAAGAAAAATATAGACAATTGTTACTAGATCCCGAGGTAGAGCTTCTTATTTAATTGACAAACACAAAGTACTATGTTACATGTTTATTTGAACAACTTAAAAAAAAAAAGACAAAAAACCAACCCTGTATGACAACAGTTCCTGCAGCAAAAGGTGTTTACATAAAAAATACTCAAGACCCAGAAACCAGTGTGTCATGACTGTAATCCTTGCTATTCAAGAGGCAGAGGTCAGAAGGATTGTGCTTTGAAGCCAGCAAAAAAAATAGATGGAGCAATAAAAGTCTTCCATGATAAGCAGAATCTAAAACAATATGTGACCACAAGCCACCACTGCAAAAGTTTCTTCAAGGGATTCTGCCCACAGAAAGTGGAACCCAACTTAACCATGAAAGGACAGGCAGCACCAAACCACAGGAAAAGAAAAAGCAAGAAAGTAGAGAGTAACCTGAACTTAGGTACACACGAGCAAACCTTCAAACAACTAAGACAACTAAATGACAGGAATCACCACATACCTACCAGTACTAACACTTAATGTTAACAGACTTAATTCACCCATCAAAAGGCACTGCTTCACAAAATGCATTAAAAAGGAAAATCCAACAATTTGTTTCTTACAGGAGACCCATCTCACTGACTAAAATAAGCATAGGCTTAAGATGAAAGGCTGGAAGAAGATTTACCAAGCCAATGGCCCCCCAAAACAGGCAGGAGTAGCAATACTTATCATTGACAAAGTAGACTTCAAATCTACATTGATCAAATGAGATAAAGAAGGACATTCCATACTAATAAAAGGAGAAATAGAATAAAAGGAAACAATAATCATCAACCTGTATGCACCCAATCTCAAGGCACCCAACTTCAACAAACATACCCTGAAAGACCTAAAAGCATATATTAACTCCAATACAGTGGTTGTGGGAGACTTTAACATCCCATTATCATCAAAAGATAAGTCATTCAAACAAAAAATCAATAAAGAAATCCAAGATCTAAAATATACAATAGATCAAATGGACCTACTTGATGTCTACAGAACACTTCATCCAACTTCTACACAATATACATTCTTCTCATCAGCCCATGGAACCTTCTGCAAAATAGATCATATCCTAGGGCATAACGCAAGCTTCAGCAAATATAAGAAAATAGAAATTATACCATGCCTACTATCTGATAACAATGCAGTAAAAGTAGAACTCAACAACAAAAGTAAAGACAAAAACCATGCAAACAGCTGGAAACTAAATAACTCATTACTTAATAACAATGGATCATTAATGAAATAAAAGAGGAAATTAATAGTTCCTGGAAGTCAATGAAAATGAAAACACAACCCACCAGAACCTATGGGAAATAGCAGAGGCAGTCCTGAGAAGAAAGTTTATAGCCATGAGTGCATATATTAAAAAGACTGAAAGATCCCAAATCAATGACCTAAAGATACATCTCAAATTCCTAGAAAAACAAGAACAAGCAAATCCCAAAACAAATAGAAGGAGAGAAATAATAAAAATAAGAGCTGAAATCAATGAAATAGAAACAAAAAAAACCATACAAAGAATTAATGAAACAAAAAGTTCATTCTTTGAAAAAATAAACAAGATTGATAGACCCCTGGCAAACCTGACTAAAATGAGGAAAGAAAAAACCCAAATTAGTAGAATCAGGAATGCAAAACGGGAGATAACAACAAACACCATGGAAGTCCAGGAAATCATCAGAGACTACTTTGAGAGCCCATAATCAAATAAATTTGAAAATCTTAAAGAAATGGACAGACTTCTAGATACATATGATCATCCAATACTGAACCAAGAGGAAATTTATCACCTGAATAGATCTAAAAACACAAAATGAAATTGAAGCAGCAATCAAGAGTCTCCCCAAAAAGAAAAGTCCAGGACCTGATGGATTCTCTGCTGAATTCTATCAGACCTTTAGCGAAGAACAGATACAAACCCTCCTTAAACTGTTCCATGAAATAGAAAGGGAAGGAAAACTGCCAAACACATTTTATGAAGCCAGTATTACACTTATCCCCAAGCCAGGAAAGACACCTCCAGAAAGAACTACAGGACAATCTCCTTAATGAACATTGATGCAAAATCCTCAACAAAATAATGGCAAACCGAATTCAACAACACATCAAAAAGATTATTCACCACGACCAAGTAGGCTTCATCCCAGGAATGCAGGGGTGTATCATCATATGAAAATCAATAAACGTAATAAACCACCTTAACAGAAGTAAAGACAAAAACCACTTGATCATCTCAATAGATGCAGAAAAGGCCTTTGATAAGATCCAACACCATTTCATGATAAAAGCTCTAAGAACACTAGGAATAGAAGGAAAGTACCTCATCATTATAAAAGCTATATATGACAAACCTACAGCCAGTATTATATTTAATGGAGAAAAACTGAAACCATTCCCTCTAAAATCAGGAACCAGACAAGGATGCCCACTCTCTCCACTCCTATTCAACATAGTACTGGAATTCCTAGCCAGAGTAATTAGGAAAGAAGAAGGAATAAAAGGAATACAAATAGGTAAAGAAACTGTCAAAATATCCCTATTTGCAGATGACATGATCCTATACCTTAAAGACCCAAAAAACTCTACTCAGAAGCTTCTAGACATCATCAATAGCTACAGCAAGGTAACATGATATAAAATCAACATAGAAAAATCATTAACATTTCTATACACTAATAATGAGCAAATTGAAAAAGAATGTATGAAAACAATTGTATTTACAATAGCCTTAAAAAAAAAATCAAAAACCTAGGTATAAACCTAACAAAAGTTGTGAATGACCTCTATAAAGAAGTCTGTAAAATTCTGAAGAAAGAGATTGAGGAAAACTATAGAATGTGGAGAGATCTCCCATGCTTATGGATTGGTAGAATCAACATAGTAGAAATGTCCATATTCTCAAAAGTAATCTACATGTTTAATACAATTCCTATCAAAATTCCAATGACATTCATTAAAGAGATTAAAAAATCTACTGTTAAATTTATATGGAAACACAAGAGGCCACGAATAGCCAAGGAAATACTCAGTCAAAAGAACAATGCTGGAGGTATCATGATACCTGACTTCAAAATATATTACAAAGCAGTAACGATAAGAACAGGATGGTACTGGCACAAAAACAGATATAAAATGAGTGGAACAGAATAGAGGACCCAGATTTGAAGGCACAAACTATAACCAATTTTTCTTTGACAAATGAGTTAAAAATACATGATGGAGAAATAGCATCCTCTTCAACAAAAACTGCTGGGAAAACTGGTTAGTAGTCTGCAAAAAACTGAAACTAGATCCGTGTATATCACCCTATACCAATATTAACTCAAAATGGATCAAGGATCTTAATATCAGACCACAAACTCTAAAGTTGATACAGGAAAGAGTAGGGAACACTCTGAAGTTAGCAGGTATAGGTAAGAACTTTCTCAATGAAATGCCAGCAGCACAGCAACTAAGAGATAGCATAGATAAATGGTACCTCATAAAACTAAAAAGCTTCTGTTCATCAAATGAAATGGTCTCTAAACTGAAAAGAACACCCACAGAGTGGGAGAAAATATTTGCTTGATACACATCAGACAAAGGACTGATAACCAAAATATATAGGGAACTTAAAAAACTAAATTCTCCCAAAACTAATGAACCAATATAGAAATGGGCAAGCGAACTAAACAGAACTTTCTCAAAAGAAGAAATTCTAATGGCCAAAAAATACACGAAAAAATACTCACCATCTCTAGCAATAAAGGAAATGCAAGTTAAAAGCACACTAAGATTCCACCTCACTCCTGTTAGAATAGCCATCATCAGCAACACCACCAACAACAGGTGTTGGTGAGGATTTGGGGAAAAAGGAACCCTCTTACACTGTTGGTGGGAATGTAAACTACTACAACCACTCTGGAAAAAAATTTGGAGGCTACTTAAAAAGCTAAATATTGGTCTACCATTTGATCCAGCAATACCACTCTTGGGGATATACCCAAAAGACTGTGACACAGGTTACTCCAGAGGGACCTGCACACCCATGTTTACTGTGGCACTATTCACAATAGCTAAATTATGGAAACAGCCAAGATGCCCAACCACTGACAAATGGATTAAGTAAATGTGATAGCTATACACAATGGAATTTTATGCAGCCATGAAGAAGAATGAAATGTTATCATTCACTGTCCAATGGATGGAATTGGAGAACACCATTCTGAGTGAGGTTAGCCTGGCCCAAAAGACCAAAAATTGTATGTTCTCCCTCCTATGTGGACATCAGATCAAGGGCAAATACAACTTTGAACACATGATGAAAGCAAGAGCTCACAAGGGAGTGGTGAAGATAGGTAAGACACCTTAAAAATTAGCTAGCATGTACTGCCCTTAACGCAGAGAAACTAAAGCAGATACCTTAAAAGCAACTGAGGCCAATAGGAAAAGGGGACCAGGAACTAGAGAAAAGGTTAGATCAAAAGGAGTTAACCTAGAAGGTAACACACACCCACAGGAAATTAATGTGAGTCAACTCCCTGTATGGCTTTCCTTATCTCAACCAGAAAAAACCCTTGTTCCTTCCTATTATTGCTTATACTCTCTCTTCAACAAAATTAGAGATAAGGGCAAAATAGTTTCTTCTGGGTATTGAGGGGATGGGGGGTGGGAGGGAGGGGGTGGATTGAGTAGTAAGGCAGGGGGTTTTGGCAGGGGGGAGAAATGACCCAAGCCTTGTATGAACATATGAATAATAAAACAATTAAAAAAAGAAAAGAAAAAAACATACTAAAAAAATGAAAGAAACAAAAAAGAAATGAACTAAAGGAATTAAATTTAAACAACTCGACCAAAAGAACAGGACACATTTATTATTTGTATTGGTTCCTTGCTTGTGTTATCTTCCCTACTGCAAACCAGGTAATCAGTAACTGAGATATCCTTTCCAACAATGGTTATTTCAACTACCAATTGAAAACATCATTATAATGCAAATTACAGAAGGAGGAAATTGTTGAATCCTTGAGGCTCACACCTATTATCCTAGCTACTTTGTAGGCTGAGGTCAGGAGGATCATGGTTTAAAGCCACCCTGTACAAATAGTTCTGGAGACGTAACTCTAAATAACTAAAGAAAAAGGAGCTTGATGTATGTCTTACGTGATACAGCCCTTTCTGAAAGGGAAGTCCTGTGTTTAAATCCCCATCCCAACAAAAAGATAACAAAGAAAAAAGATCTTTACCTTTCCTATGAATTTACCAAATTATTTCATTTGGCTCACAAAGTTTATAAGGGCTGTGATGTCACTCATTTTCACCGCATTACACAACCTTCATCAAAATAGATATGGCCTTCTCATTTTGAGTAGGAGCGGTGATTACTGAATTTTGAGAATGAACTGAAGCCCATGTTCTACCCTAAGGTACATGAACCTATTAATTCCTGTGGTAGTTACAGACCCAAACTGATTTGCTTCATCTATGGCATCATGCAGAGAATGAACTGCTGTCATCATAGAAACCAGAGGCTCATGGTCTTGATTGTCAGATGAACATGTATTAACACATCAATTAGCCCTTCATCTGTACTGATTTTTATTCTTCTAATTCTATAAACTTCCTTGAATATGCTGTTGCACTAGCTAAAACCTATACATAGGCTCTAGTTCATACTCTTAATAACTCTCTATCAACGTGATGTCACCAAGTGCCCCACCAAATCCGAGTATATTATATACTATGCCCAACCTTGACCATTGGCCTAAGACCTTTTTGCCTCACTACTGATAACTGATCTAGTAATATTATTCCATTATCTCTCAATAACTCTCCTGTCTTTAGAATTAATAAACAATGAATCAAAAATGTATGAGTGGATGCAATGTGCTGTGTAACAATGAACATTTGAAGACCAGTACATATCTATAATCAAAAAGGATTATGCTATGGCATAGTTTTATTTACCATACATTTTTTTAAATTTGGAGAGTTCTATGACCACCCATAGACTAAGATGGTTGTCTCAAGCTCCTATTGGTTCAGTTGAGTACAGAGAGACAGTACTCAGGAGACTCTTATTTCAGAGAATAGGGTTTTTATTCAAACAAATTCACATGGCACTTTCCTATGGATCCTAATGCCTGTCTGTACTACTCTAGCCAGCCAGGAGTTACTCAGATCCTCTGCCAAGTCTCACTCATCATGCAACATCTTCTCAGCCAATGGGGGGGCATAGTTGCACCCCAGGGGATCCTCACAGCCACCTACAGTGCAGGTCCAGTTCACGGTTCACTAGAGATACCCAGTGGTCATCGGGAGAAGGGGTACACTCACAAGCGGCAGCTGCCTCAATGTCAGGGTCTCAGGGGGACTCCTGACAGCATGGTCTCGGATGTCAAGGAGGCTAGCAAAGCTTTGGGTTCTGGCCTGAGTTTATATACCCTATGGTGACCTCACCATTTCTGTTATCCACACTGTCACCTTAGGGTTGGCTTATTAGCATACAGCTGCCACCTTAGGTTTGGCATATTAGTATATCGGCTGTCACCTTAGGTTTGGCTTATTAGCATATCAGCTTGTCACACTCCAGCTGGCCTCCCAGCCCTAACATGCACTAGCTAATGCTTATTTATTTCAACAATTTTTCATGCTTTAACACAATATAATCCATCAATACAATAACAATCTTATATGTGTTTACCACAGCAATCCTTCAATACAACCACAATCTTATATGTGTTCACCACAGTCCACCCCCCAAGTCCTTGAGGTTCTAGTCTTCAGCGTAGGGCCTTGGGGATGAGTTTCAGGGTAAACTGACAGAGTTAATTAGCATCACAAAGGGAACAATTCCCCTTTTGTGTCCATGTGGAAGCTGCAATAAAAAGCCTTTTCCAACCAATGGGATGCCAATGTCCTGTATAGCATGCTGCATAGCATTCATTTGTCCACTAGTGACACATGCCCAGTCTGGCATACATGTGGAAATGGACAAGGGTCACTCCAGGCAGAAGTGGGAAACAATGAAGAAGGTGAGGAATCCTGTTGTTGCTGGATGTGGGTGAATATCCTTTGCAGCCCATTCTTGTAAGTATGTCCATGCAATCCATTGTGTCGATGGGGGAATGGTGTAAATGCCATTCCCTGGTCTGCAAGCTGGTGCTGTGTCTTTTGCCAAGTTGGACCAATGCCCAGGTTTCCACTGTAGTATTATGTCATCCTGAAAGTCCACAGCCTTCAGTTGATTTCTGATGATTCTTGTGCTGGTGCCCATTCCTACATCTGATTGGGGTTTTGGAGGTCCAGCATTGAGTCTGAAGATTGCCTTGTGTCCGTTGATGAAGGTCCCCAGTGCTGAGTAGCATAGGGTTCCCGCATTGGAAATGATGACACATGTTGCAGGTGAATTGAAGGTGGGTCTTAGTTCCACTGGATCAATAGGCCGTCCATCTGGATCATATATTATTGGTGGTCGAGGAGGGCTTCTTCTGGTTCTTGAGATGTTGAAGGTGTTCGTTATCCAGAAGCAGTTGATAGTGTCTCTTGTGTGATTATTAGTTGTCAGGAGTGTGGGGTATGGGCCTGACTATTTGTATTTGTTTTGGTGTGTGGGGAATTACACAAGTAATGAATGGAATATACTGTAAGCATGATGGTAAAAAGTGTGATGGGCCTTGTATGTCTTGTGATGTATGAGTCTGCCAAATATCCCCATGTTAGTCCTACTAGATAGAAGAAGAACAGAGTAAGGAAGAGATCGTTTAGCATTATTTACCCAGCTTATAAAGTCTATATCTATCAATAGTAAAAGGCTTAAAGATTAAGAATGAGAATAAGAGGAGTGTGTATGTGATAGAAAATGTTATGCCTTGGACTATAAGAGTTATTTCTGATTTAAGCGTTAAGTGTATTGTCCACTGGGCGCCTATGGTGTTGTCTTGCTGGATGTTCAGTCTTCCAATATGAACAAAAAGTTCATCCTAAATTTCTTTTGTAAAGGGTTTTTTACTCTATGGTTTTGTTATTCCTATATATGGCAAAGTATTCTTTCCAAATAAGGAATGCAAGGTATTGTTTAAGTGCATGTATCAGGATTGGTTTAAAAATTGTGTGGATAGTAATGTCCTCCAAAGATGGCTGGATGATTATAGGGTTATCCGTGGTTTCTCAAAAGAGTAATGCTTGGATTCTACTCATCGTAAGTGTTTCAAGTTGATTATGGAGCATATACCTCCAAATTGAAGGCTATGTATGCACTCATTGTGAGAGGTGCAAACTTATCCAGCACGTAAGGATGGAGCCTACTACTTGGTAGCGGCATTTGTGCCCATAAATGTTGTGAGGGTTTAGATCATGTTTTAAGATGTGTTTTAGGAATTCTCTGTATGTGTCTTGCCTTTGCCCTCCATTATATATTGCAAATCTAGCCTTGCAAAATCTACACTTATCATCAGTATATAATCTTAACTTCCTATTAATAAACAAATAAGCATCTGTATGCATTGCATATGTGTGGTAGAGGTGGCTCCAAGTTATTTCTTTGAAATAATTTCCTCCAAGGGATTCGGGTTTCCATGTCCTCCTGTTATTCATATATTTGTAATCAAACGCATGGAAGGTGTGCATTGTTGTGGGCAATTAGTTTCCAAATTGCCGAATCAGCACTTTTCTTTTGAGAATGCCTGCAATATAGGGGAAGTAGTTTTATTGCTATAACCGATATAAGTATGAGCACTGCATAGTGCCATAAATCTCTTAGCCACCTATAGGGGTTCCAAGAGGTGATACAAGAAATGTCAAATTTCACCAGTCTTATAACACATCTCCTGCTGAGCAGTGAGAGGGTGTATATTTATGGTGGATGAATGCCATTGTATCTGTCTCAGCCAAGTGCACTGCCTTCTTTATTTCTACCAATTGTTTGTCCATGTGCTCAAACTCTTTATGGACTGCATCATTTATGTTTACAAATTGTTTTCCATTTGTATGTATGAAGTCTTTCATAATATCTAATTGTCTGTTGGCTTCCCTTGCCACAGCTTCTTCTCTTGCTAAAACATCTGGAGCTGCTGCTTGTGAAAATGAGAAATGATGTTGGGTGGATACTACTCTCCTATCCCAGACCTGTCTCAAATAAGTAGTACTATTGAAAATTGGATTTGACTGATGTCTGAAGGTGACATTAATTTTCTATGCATTCTCTAGGATAATGCATCCTTCTGGTCTTTCTTGAGTTCTGTCAATAAAGGCATCATGGGTTTTGTCCTGAGCCTCATTATCAATCATTGACATATTTCTGTATCAATACTGTGTGGTGTGATTATCACCCGAGCATACTAAAAAATATGTTGTTCCCTAGGGAAGTGGCTGTGTCTCTAAGGGGTGTTATCACTAAGTCTAATTCATGTATAGTATGTAACATGGGTTCAGGTATAATATATATATTCTGTGTGATAGGTATTGCCCTGTCTCTTGAATAAAAGTATGTAGTATTAACTGATTTATCACCCACTACTAAAAGTGTGGATCATGGTATTACAAATTTATCTTCTTTCTTGAGACTGTTGTTGTGTAGTGGACTGAGACTGCATTGTCTAAGAAAATTTGTAAGAGATGTAGCTCACAATATCATTCTACACAACTTGAGTGGTATCTGTCATCTAATATAGTTTTAAAATGTGTTGTTTCCCTTCCTTGACCTGTTTGGAGTTATATCCTAATTTCATCCATCATGGCATCTAAGGATTGTTGGGCCTTAAGGCATTCTATTTCATGTTCCTGCAGGATTAATTGTTCTTTAAGCCACTGAAATCTTCCTGCTGCCAATTTGTCAGATTGAAACTGAGCATTCTTGATGGACTCTATTTCTAGTGGTAACTGATGTACTATTTGTGTTAATTGACTCAGACCTCTTGAAATGGCTTCTGTTGCCTCAGCCTGGTGTTTTGTAAACCCGTTTTAGGTCACCCAGGGCTATGAAAAGTGGTCCTGTTAAGATTGTCATTACCACTGTTGCAGTTGCTACCACAGCTGCAATGACACCTGCCATAAAGAACTGTAAGGGCTTCCTTTTCAGTGGACCTATGTCATATGAAAAGGTAGGTAGTTTTAACCTTTACATTTCATGTCCTTAGGCACCATATTATTGAGATTTAGTGTGAGCATAAGCTCTCTTATCCTGGGTTAGGCAATATTCTTAAAGAAGTGTAAGTTAATGGTAAAATCACCGGGGGTTCTCTCCAGGTGATGTGTCTATGTGTATCAGAAGTATTTTCTGATATCCTTGGTGCAAAGAGAACCTCCAGTTTATAATGTATGGAGTAAAATTTAAGTGTCTCATTCCAGCCTCCTCTATATAATACACATGGTGTGTCTGAGAAATCTTTTATCCAACATATTTTAAATGAAGCTTCTAAATGGTATATTGTGTCTCAATCATATCCAGGCATAGAAACTGGTATTCCTTCTATTGGTATTGCACTGGATGTATCATTTCTCCATCTAGGTTTGTGGGCTATAAAGTCCACTGTATGCCATCTTCCTTTCCATGGTAATAGGATGGAAAATGCATATGGGACACCCAAATGGTGTATTTTAGTTAGTCCCTGCATGCTCATTCCTGCATTGGACCACCACCATAATGTATGGTTGTTGGCTTGTGCTGTTTTATATATAGGTTTAACATGAACGAGAGGTTTAGCGTAAGCAGATTTCTTAACTTGATTAGAGGTTATCAAACCATCTAAGATGTAATTAGCTGTAGCATAACTACTGATCTAATAGTATGTAATGTTTATCCAATTTGCCATAGCTCTAATAGGCCCTGGTAGCCACTTATAATTTAACTTTTGGGCATTTAGCACAATAGTTTTAGTAGCTGGTGTTACTAAGTCCAGTGGGATAGGTTGTTCAGCTATGCTAGATTGGTACGGTAGGGCTTGTTTAGGTATATTTTGAGCTTCATGTATATATGTTGGAATACCACAATTTAAATTGCCTGGGATTGTGCCTATTCTATGTATATTTGAGAACTGGGTCTTATTCATTAAGGCATACACTGATAGATTCCTTTCTCCCGCAAAGTGAGAGAACAACATTCTGGGTGCAGTACCGGTGTCTGCAAGTTACCCTGTATGATTAAATAAGGCAACGTGGAAAGACTTATTCAGAAAAATGGGAAGTGAAAAATTGAAACTGGCCACACCCTCAGTAGTACTACCATCTTTTGTTCTGTTATAAAATTTATCTGTTGTTCTGATGTCAAAATCTCTCTCAGGTAATGCAGAATATAGGTTTGCATAAATTGATGCCAGAGATACTGTCCTTTTTTTACATTTGCATCAGAATCACTGGTAGAATTCAATTTTATCTGGTGGAGTGCAGTATCATTAGAAAGGTCTTGTTGTGAAAAATTTTGTGCACACAGGAATGACATTATGGCCACTCCTGTGGTATCATTACTCAATTTGGGGTGAGCACTCCATAGAGGCGCATCATGTTTGGATATCTCTTCTGGCCTTGGTAAATCCACAGTAGTGTTTACCAATGTAAGAAATCCCAAGACATAATGGTAGTGGTCTTGTAATACCAATTCCTGTTTAGTATAACCTTTAATTTCTTCCTGCTGGTGTAATCTGACTCTGTAATTGATCGGTATTTGAGCTGCAAAGGAAGGGTCTATTGGTGGGAATGGTTGTGGCAGTAATTCAGTTAAAGTAAATTGGTATCTCCAATGGTGTACACCCAATGGAAGTGTGTCCATCCATGCTGGAATATGTGGAAAGCACAGGTTAGTCACCTTGGGTGTGCTAACATAAGAACTGCCATGGTAATAGTGTAAGGCTCCATAATACAGCAAATTTGGGAAGTTAGCAACACACACTACTATTCTGGTATCATTTTCCTGCATGAACCATGGGATATTTTTATTCATAGCTGCTTCTGGGCATATGTCCCTGTATGGCTCAGTGGGATAGTCTAGATATGAAGTGTTTCTGCCTTCTGGGGTAGCAAAATTTGGTATAGGTTTTCTAAGGATATCCTGTGGTAATGTTGTGGGAGTACTTGGTGTACTTAAAGTATCACTCCCTTCCTCCTCTCCATCATTCTTATTCTCACTATCCTTATACTCATAATCCTCACCCTGTTCATTCTCAGTTCCAAATTCTTATCTGATCAATGGGGAAAAAAGATTTGAGGGAATGATGTCTGTATAGCATCATTACAAGTGTAGACGTGTTCCTCCTCTAGGGTAATCTCAGTGTAAGAACTGGGTCCTTGGTGACATTGAATATATGATAAGTTGGAGAATTCCACATCATAGTGTTAAGTTTAATGTCTGCTACATATGTAGTGTAAATGGCTGATTCAGTAGTGGCATTCCTCCATACAACACTTTCAACACATGCTGCAGGACTTGATTCAACATGACTGGCTGATGGAAATAGCTTCCTGCCCATAAGGTGGAAATGGAACAAATCCCTAGTTTCATAGTAGTCATTGCAGTAAGATGGAGCCACCCACTTTCCTTTAGCATAGCAATGCACATACAGAGCCCAATAGGAAGGCCTATACTTTAAAAATTGCTGTATGCCTACGTATTTTCATGGGACGAAGAAAATTGATGAATTAAGTGTAGGATTAGGTTTGTGGGTGGGTGCGGTTTCATTACAAAAGTATTTAGTGGGTTTAATGATGGTGGTAGCATCACTGGAGGCAATGATCCAGGATACACAAAATATGGTTAGAAAATTTCTTGCACATGAGGTTAGTACTATTGGTAGTATTCTTATCAACATTGCCGTGGCACCTCCTTTCATGGCAGAGGGTATAGTGGCCAACTGCTGTAATTCTTACCCAAAGTAGAATAACTATAGTAATGAGCAAAAGAAAGCAGCAGTAAGTAGTACGTATGCTATTCAGGCAGTGCGATGGTAAAGATGGCATCATGGCACCAGCTTGTCTATTTTAGTCATTTTGAGGTCGCTCTTTTTCCCTGTGGTCCAAACAGTGTTGGGCACTCCTGAGCACAAAATCTCCTGTGGAGAGAGATAATTGTTGTGATCTTTTAAAGTAACTTTGTGTGGTAGGAGTACCTTTTTACCCTGAGTTACTACCCCTGGATTAAAAAATGGTCTGGGGAAGGCATTTTCAAAGGGTGAGGATCTGCCAAGCCTTAATCTAGAGTTGAGCTCGTAACAAGCTATTTCTAAAGCTCTACTCAGTGGCTGATCCTTCAAATACTGTAATTTTACTTTTAATAACCCATTGTGTCTTTCTATGTTATCTGCTGCCTGTGGGTTATATGCTAGATGATAATTCCACATAACATCCATCTCCTGGGCCCATTTCTTGACTATTTGGCTAGTAAAATGTGTGCCTTGATCTGATTCAATAATGGCTGGGGGGCCATATCTGGCCCACCAACCCCATAGAGTGTATGTGGTGTCCATAGCATTAGTTCTCTTATGTGTTTTTGCCAGCATTACACCAGAATGTACATCTACCATTGAGCATGTATAATCTCCCTTATGTGTTTGTAATGGTCCTATGAAATCTATCTGTATTATAACATTAAAGCAGTTAGGTTTATACAATTCTGGTGGGCTCTATACCTAAATCTTTGTACTGTTATTGGGCAATCTGGGCAGTTTTCCACTGCCTATTTACATTTTGTCCAAGACGGGTCAATATTCCTTAATTATCCCCAAGTAAACAATGCATGTATGCAAAATGGCCTAATGCCTTATGACGGTCTCTTACTTCTTGTATTGGGGGGTACATATCTTGAGGTTTTGCTGTTTTATTTGTTTATTTTGTTCATTCTTATAATTCCTAAATGTATTAGTTTTAGTCCATTTAGGTTTATCTTGTATTACCTTACTCCCATACCCTCTTTTGAGAGTCATTTTTAGTCCTTCTTGTTTATGCACATGCCACGGATCTGCCCAGATAGCTTTCCTATACAAGGTTACAGAATGGTCTGTAGACTCTTTCACCTGCCAGGGTGTATTTCTGGTGGTCATTAGAGTTGCTAACTTATCTGCCTTTTTGTTATGCTGAGATGTTGCATCGCCTCTCCCTGTGTGTGGATCCATGTGTGTCACATAGATGCTGATAGACAGGGAGAGTTCATCCATTTTTATGCAATCTTCCTAAGACCATATGTCCTTGCCATTTATCTGCCAGTTGGTATGTTTCCATTTCCCTCACCATACTGCAATACCATTGCACACACACCACGAGTCTGAATATATCCTAACAATATTACATCCTTCCTTTTGAGATTGTTCAATTTTGAATCTGACTGCATGGACCTCTGCATGTTGTGCTGATCTACCTGTGCCTTAGTCTGTGAGAATTTGCCCATCTGTGGGTCTCCAGGCTGCAGATTTCCAATGCAGCTTGCCACCCTGCAACATGGATGCTTCATCACTGAACCAGGCATTTGTCTGTGAGTTGTCTCATCTCTCTGTCCCCCAAAGGCCAATATTCTTGGCCTGGGTGATTTTTGGCATGGCTATGGGACATGGTACCAATGGGGCTGAGGCAATCTCCTCCATCCGGAGTGGTGTCTTCCCCGTTGCCAAGATCTTATGATTATTGAGGAACTCAGAGAGGAACCACTTCCATTGCAACACCTTGGGTTCAGACGGGGTTCCAGCTAGGGCTTCCCCTTTCATGTTGATCCAGTCCAATGTTGGCACTGGGCTACAGATTACTAGGCATTGATCCATCAGGACCAGGCACACTGTTTTCTCCACCTCCATGAGTGTCCAAGTGAACCTCTCAAAAATTGTATATTTGGATTCCACATATGGGAATCTTTTACAATAAAATGATATGGGTACTGTGTGTGCATGTCATTTATACATTACGCTCCAGTTTCCATATCCTGCTTGATTGGAAATATCCAGAATCATGGTGTCAGTGTGGGCAATGGTATATAACTGACTATGAGTTGCTATCAACTCTTTTACTGCCCTAAAGGCATGTTCTTATTGTGGGCCCCACTCAAAATCAGAGGCCTTTTTAATAACCTGATACAAGGGTTGTAATAGGATCTGTAAATATGGAATTTGATTTCTCCAATATCCAAACAATCTGATAGTTTGTTGTGCTTCCATTTTATTAGTTGGTGCTTTTAAATTGGCAATTTTATCTAGGACTGGGTCAGGGACCTTTGGTCCTGTCACTGTCCATATAACTCCTAACAACTTAACAGGGTCTTGTGGGTTTGTATTTTATTTGGGTTTATTATCCACCCTTGTTTCCTTAATATCTCCACTGTTTTCTCTAGTAATTTTTATACCTTTTCTTTGCTCTTTCCAGCTATAATTATATCATCTACATATCACAATACTAAGCATTCATCTGGGATCTTTAATTTGTCTAGTGACCATTGTAGTGTGACATGTGCTATGATGGGGCTGTTATTATATCACTGTGGCAATCTTTTAAATTGATATTGTTTATTATTCCAGGTAAAAGTGGTCATTTCTCTAGATTTAGGGTGCAATGGTAAGGCAAAGAACATATCAGATATGTCCACTGATGCAAACCACGTGTATGCTCCCTGCCATATTTTATAAAATAAGTCCTGTATATCTGGTAAATTACCAGGCATTGCAGGTGAAAGCTCATTAATTTTCGTAAAATCCACAGTGAATCTATGGGTACCATTTGGTTTCTTAACTGTCCAGACTGGGCTGTTTAAATTAGACTGTCCTTTCAATGACTCCTTTGTCTATCAGTGTATTCATGCATGCTGTCACTTCATCATGTCCTCCCTTCAATGGATATTGTTTAGTAAAGGAAGGTTGTATTTCTGGCAGTAGTATTGGTTTTATTTTTGCCTCTGCCAGATTTACTTGTAACATTTTATTTTTCTTTAAAGGTAGCCATGCACCAAATATTTGTGGAATAATATTCATTCCTCGCAAATCTGTTGGTGCAGACATAAAGACTGCATTTATTTCTATAGGCTCTCTGTCATAGACTAATATTCTCACTGGGCATCTATAAGCAATATTTACAGCATTTCCTCCCTGTATCTCTATAGGATCCTGTTTTTTGGGGCAAGTCACTGATGTAATAATTGTGATCTCACTTCCTGTATCAATTAAAAATGTTAGGAAGTGGGTCTGTCCATTGACAAGCACTGGTAGTTGGATGTAGGGCCTGACATCCATGGTCTCTGTGCTGGCTGGGCCCCATAACCTTGGACCCCATGAGTGTGTTTCTGGCCTTGGACCTCTGCTCATGTTTGGGTCCCCAAAAGGTCTGATATTCCTCATCACTTGTCCCCATCTGTTCCTTCTTTGCTGTATTTGGCCCCCATAGGGGCTTCCCCCATTTTTTGGAAATGGGGGTCTATAGGTACCCTGTGGTTGGGGGCTGGTTGGGAAATTCTGTCTCTGCCTGCAGCGATATTCTCATCCAGGCCTACCACACTTGAAGCATGTTGGTGCTTCTGTTATGAAAGTGGTAAGCTGTTTAGGTGGCCATTTAGCTTCTCTTTTCTTTTCTACTGGGAAGGACAGTACCTTGCATTTTTCTAAGTTTCTTACTTCCTTAATAAAGTCTGTGATGTCCTGTAAAGTTTCTGCCTGTGCTAAGGCTGTTGTTAAGGTCATTTTTAAATGTGCTGGAGCTCCATTTATAATTATCTTTTTCATGTCTCTCAAGACTGGTGCCCCCAGTGGTGTCCTAATTTTGGGGTGGTAAACTATATATGATCCCTACCTTCCTTACCAGTTTTATGGCCTCATCTAAACTCAGCCACTGAACTGCCTCTGCCTCTACTGAGGACAGATCAATTTCTGGTACTGTATTCCTCCATGCCTCTGTTATCCAGGCAAACAAGGTCCTGGTGGCCTTTGGGTGCACTTCCAGAGCCGTCAGTAGTCCCTCATGTATGTGGGGGTTTTCTACAATACCTGCCAGCTGTCTCATTTGAGCTGCCAATAGTTCTACTTTATCAGCCATTAGACCATATTCTTTCTAGGTAGGTTACATCTTTCTCTCCTTTCTGGGCAAATTCTGTTCTATATTGTTGCAACTCAGTTCTTTGTTAGAGATCTCTTTTCTATTATGGTGGTCTCTTCTCCTGACTCCTCATGCCCTTTTACAGGGGTGTAAGTCACCTTTCTAGTTGTTGCTGGGCATGCCTCAATGAAGGGGTTATTTTTGCCTAGGACCATACTCACCAGTTGTTTTCCCCTTCTTCAGTCAATATCTATGTCATTTATTATTTTGCACAATATTGCTAGTATCTCTTTCTTTTGGGTCCTTTTCACTATGGGGTTTACAATGGATAGGTCTGTTAGAGGAATAGTTACATCTGTTCCCTTAGGATAATATTTAAATTTTTCCTGTGTTAGCATCTCTGTCTCTTTCCAAGGGGACCCTGGTCTTATTTTTACCCATTTCCTTTTCAGCATCTCCCATACTTTACTCCTGATGGTTGCCATGACCAAGACTTCAGGCACCAGGTGGCTAGGGTAAATATTCTCTTAATGAGCACCTTCCTTAGGTACCAAGGAATGGATAGGCTGTGCTTAATTCCTGAATTTGTTTGTCTAATAGTGAGTCTCCAATTCTATACAATCTTTTAGCTATCTGCTGTCTCATAGCTGCTTGGCATTTTTCATCGGGGGTGAGTTCTAAAATCCCTCCAAGATAATCTCAGCGTTGGGGGCTCCCTTTGCTCTGGAGCAAGGGGTGGCCTTCACCCAAGTTACCCGCTCTTCCCCACCCAAGGCTGGGTTGCCTTTGTATGGGTGGTAGGCCTGGGTACTCAGGAGAGAAGGACCCACACCTGAGTTACCTGCTCTTCCCCAACCAGGGCTGGTTTGGCTTTGTACAGGTGGTTGGTCTAGGTTTCTGCTCACTGCGCCCTTCCTTGTTCCTTTGCTCAAGTGCCTCCAACGCCTTGATTAGTTCCCAGACCAAGATTTGTGTCCGGATCACCCTTCCTCGTGCCAGGCTTATAAAAAGCCAAAAATCCACGATCATAATCCCCTTCACAATATCCTGCCAACTATGCCAATTGTCGCGAGTGCCTATTGGTTCAGTTGAGTACAGAGAGACAGTACTCAGAAGACACTTATTTCAGAGAACAGCGTTTTTATTCAAACAAATTTACATGGCACTTTCTTATGGATCCTAATGCCTGTCTCTGCTACCCAAGCCAGCCAGGAGCTACTCAGACCTTCCCCCAAGTCTCGCTCACCTTGAGATGCCTTCTCAGCTGATGAAGTGGGCGTAGCTGCGTCCCAGGGGATCCTCACAGCCGCCTTCAGTGCAGGTCCAGTTCACAGTTCACTGGCGACACCCAGTGGTCATCGGAGAAGGGGCACGCTCACAAGCAGTGACTGCCTCTATGTCAGGGTCTCAGGGGGACTCCTAACAGCATGGTCTCCGATGTCAATTAAGCTAGCAAGGCTTTGGGTTCTGGCCTCACTTATATACCCTGTGGTGACCTCACCACTTCTGTTATCCACACTGTCACCTTAGGATTGGCTTATTAGCATATCAGCAGCCACCTTAGGTTTGGCTCATTAGCATATCAGCTTGTCACACTCCGGCTGTCTTCCAAGCCCTAACACGCACTAGCTAATACTTCTTTATTTCAACAATTTTTCATGCTTTCACACAATACAATCGACCAATACAATAACAATATTATATGTGTTTACCACAACAATCATTCAATACAACAACAATCTTATATGTGTTCACCACAGTGGTGTAGTCCCCAATAATGGACTAGGCTGGAGTTGACCATTCACAGACATTCATCCTCTCAATACACTTCAGCTTCCATTTCTTAACCCTTCAGTTTAACTCATCTCTGGAATTTCAACTAATTGAGTCAACTAAAGTTTAATAGAAGGAAATCACAAATATATAAAGCAAGCCTCTTTATTACAGTATGTCTATTTGCCTGCTTTCTACTTGTCCATGATTTAGAATACCTTGAAACATCTTTCACCATTTTTGATAGTATTTCTGGCTTACCATGTTTCCAGCAACAGGGTTGCATTGAATGCTTGTCATTACTGATTCAACTTTTTTGAAAGATTTTCTATGCTATCTGAAATATCATCATATATCTAGTCATCATTTTGGGTTTGACGTATCTGCTTGACATTGACCTTATCTTTGTAGTCTCCTCTACTTATTTATTTACTGATTATTTTGGTACTAGGACTTGAACTCATGACCTACATCTGAGTCCCTCCCCCAGCCCTGTTTTGTGAATTTTTTTCAATACACTGTCTCACAAACTACTTGACCAGGCTGGCTTTGAACCACAATTCTCATTATTTCTGCATCCTGAGTAGCTAGGAGTACATGCATGAGCCCCTGGTGAATGCCTTTCTGCCTGTTTTTATACATGAGTATTCATTGTTGAGGATTCTATTCTTTATTATTTATCAGACCATTTGACTTGCAATCATGTAGCTTTACAAAAATCTACAAAGGATAATGAGCCCAATATTAACGTTCTCCACAAGTATCCTGCTATTTTATTTATTACTTCACATTTTCATTGTCACAATTGAACATTTATATAGAAAACTCAGGTTGCTCAATGGCATATGAATCTGTGAAACCAATATGACCATAATTCTCTAAAAAGTTCTTAAATGCTATTACATTCTAACCATTTGTTATAGAAATAACACCCTGAAAGTACCATCATGTGCTTCACAAACACGCAGTTCTATTTCAGTTTTCAGACAGAGTCTTGCTGTGTATCCAAGGATTTATTCAAAATCATTCTATTGACTGTGTTAGCCTCAAATTCATGAGTCTCATATCTCAACTTCCCTAGTCCTGAAGGAGGAGGCAAGTGGCAACAGGTGCAAGTAATTTCTTTCCTCTTGATTATTCTTAATGTTCTCCTCATTAACTGGCTTCATAATACATGCTACT
Source organism: Castor canadensis (assembly GCF_047511655.1). NCBI lineage: Eukaryota > Metazoa > Chordata > Mammalia > Rodentia > Castoridae > Castor > Castor canadensis. Next base: position 6,338,290 of record NC_133399.1, read on the forward strand.
TTGCTAATTCTCATTTTTAATTAACATTTTCATATCTTTTGTGTGAGTGACAATACAGAATATTGTATCCAACATCAGAGTATATTTCCTTCAAACTGACATGCCATATTCCCCAACTCAAACCAAGACCGTGTTCCTTCCTAAAGTACAATAATGTAATGGAATCAAAATCACATAAGGCATGATTTGAAGTCATACTGCAATAGAACTGAACAATTGGAAAGTCCCCAAGGAGTCAATTCAATTATAATTGTAAATGACACATGTATGAAAGGAAAGTGAAAAGTCATTAAAGTATTTCAAAGTATATGAAAATAAATCTTTTGGATTTATATATATATATTTTAGTACTTTGTTAATTTGAGATGGATATTGAATTAATATTGGCAAAAAGGATGAGGAAAAGCATGAGGATGGTGAGAAGATAGTATGGAGGAGAGTGTATATGATGAAAGTATGGTACATAAATACATAAAAATGTCATACTGAGCCAGGCATCAATGGTTAATGCCTATAATCTAAGGTACTTTGCGTTCAGAAATGAGGAAGATGGGTTCCAGGTCCATTGAGATCCCCCTCCAAAAAAATGAAGAAAGAGAAAGATGTGATCTCAAAAATGGATTACATGACATACGGGAGATAGGAGAATAAGTAGAAGATGGAAAACATGAAAGCATTTGATGTCCCCACTCCAGGGGAACTAATACAGAAACCTTAAAGTGACAGAGGATAACATGAGACGGTGATCAGGAACCAGTGTTAGAGATGAATCAACTTGGGTTGTAACATATTTGAACATGAAAGCAATGCTGGAAATCTTTCTCTATATTTATCCTTAACTAGCAAAAGCGCTTTGTCTTCCTTATTATCCTTATACCTTCTCTTCAACAAAATTAGAGATAAGGGCAGAACAGGTTCTGCCTGGTAGTTGGGGGGGCAGGGAGGAAGTTTAAATGACTCAAACAATTACACACATCTGAATAAATGAATAATAAAAAATTTATAAAATAGTCATAGAAAAAAGGGCTACAGGTGTCACTGAAGCAGTAAAGCCCTATCCCAGCAAATGCAAATCCCTGAAGTTCATTATTTTGCATCATATATGTTCACAAAATCTGATAGTTTCCTTTTCTTAAAAGTATATGAAGAGTTCAATCATTGAATAAGAAAATAAATTGAACATGTAAGCACTTCTCCTCTGAGGTGGTATTGCCTGTGTAACAAAATCACCCAAAACATTGCTTTGAGAAATTATGCACAAACAGGAAGACCATGAAACTCTGGCTTTAGGTGACGACAACACTAAAAACCCTTACTAAAATCCTTCTTAGTTGTGGATTCCCTAAGCTTGTGTTGTAAACATCAGAATTCACCAAAGTTGATGATCTGTTTAGAATATTCTATGTATGTCCTTTTGAGAAGTTGGTGACACAGCTTATGGATGACAGAAGCAAAAATAGGATCACCTTTCTCTTCCAAAATATCACATTAATTCCTGAAAGAGAGTTTCAAATGAAAAATTTAAATCTGGAGGCATGAGAGAGTCTCTGGTGATTACTCCAGATGAAAATTGTCTTTTAAAAGGGAAACCAGTATAGGAAGTTGAGGATTAGCTACAGAAATGATTGGTTTCATCACTGGAAAAAGGATTGGAACTAAAGTAAGAGTTTCAAATGGAAAGAAGACATATAAATACCCAGGGACAAACCTGGTTCTTTATTCAACAATGTGATTGTGACACTTGCCTGTATTAAAATATGAATGCTGGTGTGATGTCCATGAGTAACTTGTGGTAGAGTATAGGTCTGAGCCCAGTGACTCGAAAATGAGGTCAGACTTGTACCTGAGACCAAGGGCAAAGAAGTTCCCATGGTGGTTTCTTCATACTTGTTGTTCTTTCTACTGGGCTCCAGAGCTACTGAAAACAACTTGAGAGTGGTGACAGTAAGGAGCTGCAAAGCACTGTCAGGAAAGCAGGGCACATACACATGGACAAACTTGGGGGTTATTGTTCTTTCTTAAATTGCAGCTTTCAGTGCCTTGCAGCTGTTACCTGGACAGTATTTGCATTTACATGTGTAGAGCTGTTTGAATGACACTGTAAGATTTCTGTGGTGAAAATTTCTAAAGAACAGGCTTAAGATAAAGACAGATTTAGGAAGCTTGCAGGGGAAAAAGGTCTCATAATTTTGGCAGTTTGTTCAGGTCAGAACCTTTAATTGACTTCAGGTGACATCTCCCTGCTGGCAAATGCTAAGATGCTGAAGGAGAAATCACTTCAGTGCTGAAGGAGGGGAACCAGGGCATGGCACATTCCCAAGCTAAATCCTTATCTCATCTAACTCAATGGAGAAACTTCTCTTCTGTGAGGGGCATCCAAGTGAATGTGAAATGCTATGGATTATGTATTATCTTACAATGGGCATTTTCTTGGGCCTTGGATAAAGCAATCTGCTTCTCTGAGCTTGAAAAAGGTTTGGCTTTAGTCCATCTTGGTTCTGGTGTAAAATATTTCTGACTTGTAAGTCCCATTTCTACATGTATGCAATAATCACATCACCTGTGTTGGCACATTTTAATTCTGTTGGCTGAAAATGGTACGTTGCCTAAAGAGGTGTCTTAAAATCTATACCATGAAACCAGTTTTCTCATTCCAGCTATCAGAACTATGACATTAGGACCGCTTTCATTTGCTCTTTCTGTTATCACATAAAATAATGAAAATGCACATCACTGTAAGAACTCTGGCAACAGTTCTTAAAATTAAACAAAGTGACCTTGAAATGGAACGAAAATGTGAGTATTAATCCCACTGGGGAAAGGTAAATTTAATCATATTCACAATACTGAAATGCTGTTAGGCAAAGTGTAAAAATTTTTTTAACTACAGGACTGGTGGAACAGCTCAAGTGGCAGGGTGCCTGCCTAGCAAATGTGAGGCCCTGACTTCAAATCTCAGTACTACAAAAGAATTTTTTAACTGCAGTGAGAAACAAGGATTACAAACAGGTAACATATAATATTTCTTAATGGATATAAAGTACAGAGAGATGTAGAGTGTGACATGAATAATATAGAATGTGGAGTGGGAAGAAAATACATGTAAATTGTCTTTATAGTCAACTCTAGGTAAGATTTTTTTTTCATTTTTCTTTTATTATTCATATGTGCATACAAGGCTTGGTTCATTTCTCCCCCCTGCCCCCACCCCCTCCCTTACCACCCACTCTGCCACATCCCTCTCCCCCCCCAATACCCAGCAGAAACTATTTTGACCTTATTTCTAATTTTGTTGTAGAAAGAGTATAAGCAATAATAGGAAGGAACAAAGGTTTTTGCTGGTTGAGATAAGAATAGCTATACAGGGCATTGACTCACAATGATTTCCTTTGCGTGGGTGTTACCTTCTAGGTTAATTCTTTTTGATCTAACCTTTTCTCTAGTACCTGTTCCCCTTTTCCTATTGGCCTCAGTTGCTTTAAGGTATCTGCTTTAGTTTCTCTGCGTTAAAGGCAACAAATGCTAGCTAGTTTTTTAGGTGTCTTACCTATCCTCACCCCTTACTTGTGTGCTCTCGCTTTCATCATGTGCTCATAGTCCAATCCCCTTGTTGTGTTTGCCCTTGATCTAATGTCCACATATGAGGGAGAACATACGATTTTTGGTTTTTTGAGCCAGGCTAACCTCACTCAGAATGATGTTCTCCAATTCCATCCATTTACCAGCGAATGATAACATTTTGTTCTTCTTCATGGCTGCATAAAATTCCATTGTGTATAGATACCACATTTTTTTAATCCATTCGTCAGTGGTGGGGCATCTTGGCTGTTTCCATAACTTGGATATTGTGAATAGTGCCACAATAAACATGGATGTGCAGGTGCCTCTGTAGTAACAGTCTTTTGGGTATATCCCCAAGAGTGGTATTGCTGGATCAAATGGTAGATTGATGTCCAGCTTTTTAAGTAGCCCCCAAATTTTTCTCCAGAGTGGTTGTACTAGTCTACATTCCCACCAACAGTGTAAGAGGGTTCCTTTTTCCCCGCATCCTTGCCAACACCTGTTGTTGGTGGTGTTGCTGATGATGGCTATTCTAACAGGGGTGAGGTGGAATCTTAGCGTGGTTTTAATTTGCATTTCCTTTATTGCTGGAGATGGTGAGCATTTTTTCATGTGTTTTCTGGCCATCTGAATTTCTTCTTTTGAGAAAGTTCTGTTTAGTTCACATGCCCATTTCTTTATTGGTTCATTAGTTTTGGGAGAATTTAGTTTTTTAAGTTCCCTGTATATTCTGGTTATCAGTCCTTTGTCTGATGTATAGTTGGCAAATATTTTCTCCCACTCTGTGGGTGTTCTCTTCAGTTTAGAGACCATTTCTTTTGATGAACAGAAGCTTTTTAGTTTTATGAGGTCCCATTTATCTATGCTATCTCTTAGTTGCTGTGCTGCTGGGTTTCATTGAGAAAGTTCTTACCCATACCTACTAATTCCAGAGTATTTCCTACTCTTTCTTGTATCAACTTAAGAGTTTGGGGTCTGATATTAAGATCCTTGATCCATTTTGAGTTAATCTTGGTATAGGGTGATATACATGGATCTAGTTTCAGTTTTTTGCAGACTGCTAACCAGTTTTCCCAGCAGTTTTTGTTGAAGAGGCTGCTATTTCTCCATCGTATATTTTTAGCTCCTTTGTCAAAGATAAGTTGCTCATAGTTGTGTGGCTTCATATCTGGATCCTCTATTCTGTTCCACTGGTCTTCATGTTTGTTTTTGTGCCAGTACCATGCTGTTTTTATTGTTATTGCTTTGTAATATAGTTTGAAGTCAGGTATTGTGATACCTCCTGCATTGTTCTTTTGACTGAGTATTGCCTTGGCTATTCGTGGCCTCTTATGTTTCCATATAAATTTAACAGTAGATTTTTCAATCTCTTTAATGAATGTCATTGGAATTTTGATGGGAATTGCATTAAACATGTAGATTACTTTGGGGAGTATCAACATTTTTACTATGTTGATTCTACCAATCCATGAGCATGGGAGATCTCTCCACTTTCTATGGTCTTCCTCAATCTCTTTCTTAAGAAGTGTATAATTTTCCTTGTAGAGGTCTTTCACATCTTTTCTTAGGTTTACACCTAGGTATTTAATTTTGTTTGAGGCTATTGTAAATGGAATTGATTTCATACATTCTTTTTCAGTTTGCTCATTGTTAGTGTAAAGAAATGCTAATGATTTTTCTATGTTGATTTTATATCCTGCTACCTTGCTATAGCTATTGATGATGTCTAGAAGCTTCTGAGTAGAGTTATTTGGGTCTTTAAGGTATAGGATCATGTCGCCTGCAAATAGGGATATTTTGACTGTTTCTTTACCTATTTGTATTCCTTTTATTCTTTCTTCTTGCCTAATTGCTCTGGCTAGGAATTCCAGTACTATGTTGAATAGGAGTGGAGATAGTGGGCATCCTTGTCTGGTTCCTGATTTTAGAGGGAATGGTTTTAATTTTTCTCCGTTAAGTATAATGCTGGCTTGTAGGTTTGTCATATATAGCTTTAATAATGTTGAGGAACTTTCCTTCTATTCCTAGTTTTCTTAGAGCTTTTATCATGAAATGATGTTGGATCTCATCAAAGGCTTTTTCTGCATCTATTGAGATGATCAAGTGGTTTTTGTCTTTGCTTCTGTTAATGCGGTTTATAACGTTTATTGATTTTCGTATGTTGAACCACCCCTGCATCCCTGGGATGAAGCCTACTTGGTCGTGGTGAATAATCTTTTTGATGTGTTGCTGAATTCGGTTTGCCATTATTTTGTTGAGGATTTTTGCATCAATGTTCATTAAGGAGATTGGCCTATAGTTCTCCTTTTTGGAGGTGTCTTTGCCTGGTTTTGGGATAAGTGTAATAGTGGCTTCATAAAATGTGTTTGGCAGTTTTCCTTCCCTTTCTATTTCGTGGAACAGTTTAAGAAGGGTGGGTATCAGTTCTTCTTTAAAGGTCTGATAGAATTCAGCAGAGAATCCATCAGGTCCTGCACTTTTCTTTTTGAGGAGACTCTTGATTGCTGCTTCAATTTCATTTTGTGTTATAGGTCTATTCAGGTGATTAATTTCCTCTTGGTTCAGTTTTGGATGATCATATGTATCTAGAAATCTGTCCATTTCTTTTAGATTTTCAAATTTATTTGAATATAGGTTCTCAAAGTAGTCTCTGATGATGTCCTGGACTTCCATGGTGTTTGTTGTTATCTCCCCTTTTGCATTCCTAATTCTACTAATTTGGGTTTTTTCTCTCCTCATTTTAGTCAGGATTGCCAGGGGTCTATCGATCTTGTTTATTTTTTCAAAGAACCAACTTTTTGTTTCATTAATTCTTTGTATGGTTTTTTTGGTTTCTATTTCATTGATTTCAGCTCTTATTTTTATTATTTCTCTCCTTCTATTTGTTTTCGGATTTGCTTGTTCTTGTTTTTTTAGGAGTTTGAGATGTATCATTAGGTCATTGATTTGGGATCTTTCAATCTTTTTAATATATGCACTTATGGCTATAAACTTTCCTCTCAAGACTGCCTTAGCTTTGTCCCATAGGTTCTGGTAGATTGTATTTTCATTTTCATTGACTTCCAGGAACTTTTAAATTTCCTCTTTTACTGCATAGGTGATCCATTCTTCATTAAGTAATGAGTTATTTAGTTTCCAGCTGTTTGCATGTTTTTTGTCTTTACTTTTGTTGTTGAGTTCTACTTTTACTGCATTGTGGTCAGATAGTATGCACGGTATTATTTCTATTTTCTTATATTTGCTGAGGCTTGCTTTGTGCCCTAGGATATGATCTATTTTGGAGAAGGTTCTATGGGCTGCTGAGAAGAATATATATTGTGTAGAGGTTGGATGAAATGTTCTGTAGACATTTACTAGGTCCACTTGATCTATTGCATATTTTAGATCTTGGATTTCTTTATTGAGTTTTTGTTTGGATGACCTATCTATTGATGATAATGGAGTGTTAAAGTCTCCCACAACCACTGTGTTGGCGTTTATATATGCTTTTATGTCTTTCATTGAATGTTTGATGAAATTGGGTGCGTTGACATTGGGTGTGTACAGATTGATGATTATTATTTCCTTTTGGACTATTTCCCCTTTTATTAGTATGGAATGTCCTTCTTTATCTCACTTGATCAATGTAGGTTTGAAGTCTACTTTGTCAGAGATAAGTATTGCTAATCCTGCCTGTTTTTGGGGGCCATTGGCTTGGTAAATCTTCCAGCCTTTCATCCTAAGCATATGCTTATTTCTGTCGGCGAGATGAGTCTCCTGTAAGCAACAAATTGTTGGATCTTCTTTTTTAATCCATTTTGTCAAACGGTGTCTTTTGATGGGTGAATTAAGTCCATTAACATTAATCGTTAGTACTGATAGGTATGTGGTGATTCCTGCCATTTAGTTGTCTTAGTTGTTTGAAGGTTTGATTGTGTGTACCTAACTTGATGTTACTCTCTACTGTCTTGCTTTTTCTTATCCTGTGGTTTGGTGCTGCCTGCCTTTTCATGGTTAAGTTGGGTGTCACTTTCTGTGTGCAGGTTCCCTTGCAGAATCTTTTGTAATGGTGGCTTTGTGGTCACATATTGTTTTAGTTTCTGCTTATCATGGAAGACTTTTATTGCTCCATCTATTTTGAATGATAGCTTTGCTGGGTAGAGTATCCTGGGGTTGAAGTTATTTTCATTCAGTGCCCAGAAGATCTCACCCCACGCTCTTCTTGCTTTTAATGTTTCTGTTGAGAAGTCTGCTGTGATTTTGATGAGTTCACTTTTGTATGTTACTTGTTTTTTCTCTCTTACAGCCTTCAATATTCTTTCCTTAGTTTCTGAACTTGTTGTTTTAATGATGATATGTCGTAGAGTAGTTCTATTTTGATCTGGTCTGTTTGGTGTCCTGGAGGCCTCTTGCATTTGTATGGGAATATCTTTCTCTAGGTTTGGGAAATTTTCCGTCATTATTTTGTTGAATATATTACGCATTCCCTTCGCTTGCACCTCTTCTTCTTCGATGCCCATGATTCTCAAGTTTGGTCTTTTGATGGAGTCAGTGAGTTCTTGCATTTTCTTTTCACAGGTCTGGAGTTGTTTAATTAATAGTTCTTTGGTTTTTCCTTTAATTACCATTTCATCTTCAAGTTCTGAGATTCTGTCTTCTGTTTGTTCTATTCTGCTGGATTGGCCTTCCATTTTTTTTTTTTTTTTTTTTTCTTTTATTATTCATATGTGCATACAAGGCTTGGTTCATTTCTCCCCCCTGCCCCCACCCCCTCCCTTACCACCCACTCCACCCCCTCCCGCTCCCCCCCTCAATACCCAGCAGAAACTATTTTGCCCTTATCTCTAATTTTGTTGTAGAGAGAGTATAAGCAATAATAGGAAGGAACAAGGGGTTTTGCTGGTTGAGATAAGGATAGCTATACAGGGCATTGACCCACATTGATTTCCTGTGCGTGTGTGTTACCTTCTAGGTTCATTCTTTTTGATCTAACCTTTTCTCTAGTACCTGGTCCCCTTTTCCTATTGGCCTCAGTTGCTTTTAAGGTATCTGCTTTAGTTTCTCTGTGTTAAGGGCAACAAATGCTAGCTAATTTTTTAGGTGTCTTACCTATCCTCACCCCTCCCTTGTGTGCTCTCGCTTTTATCATGTGCTCATACTCCAATCCCCTTGTTGTGTTTGCCCTTGATCTAATGTCGACATATGAGGGAGAACATACGATTTTTGGTCTTTTGAGCCAGGCTAACCTCACTCAGAATGATGTTCTCCAATTCCATCCATTTACCAGCGAATGATAACATTTCGTTCTTCTTCATGGCTGCATAAAATTCCATTGTGTATAGATACCACATTTTCTTAATCCATTCGTCAGTGCTGGGACATCTTGGCTGTTTCCATGACTTGGCTATTGTGAATAGTGCCGCAATAAACATGGATGTGCAGGTGCCTCTGGAGTAACAGTCTTTTGGGTATATCCCCAAGAGTGGTATTGCTGGATCAAATGGTAGATCGATGTCCATCTTTTTAAGTAGCCTCCAAATTTTTTTCCAGAGTGGTTGTACTAGTCTACATTCCCACCAACAGTGTAAAAGGGTTCCTTTTTCCCCACATCCTCGCCAACACCTGTTGTTGGTGGTGTTGCTGATGATGGCTATTCTAACAGGGGTGAGGTGGAATCTTAGTGTGGTTTTAATTTGCATTTCCTTTATTGCTAGAGATGGTGAGCATTTTTTCATGTGTTTTCTGGCCATTTGAATTTCTTCTTTTGAGAAAGTTCTGTTTAGTTCACATGCCCATTTCTTTATTGGTTCATTAGTTTTGGGAGAATTTAGTTTTTTAAGTTCCCTGTATATTCTGGTTATCAGTCCTTTGTCTGATGTATAATTGGCAAATATTTTCTCCCACTCTGTGGGTGTTCTCTTCAGTTTAGAGACCATTTCTTTTGATGAACAGAAGCTTTTTAGTTTTATGAGGTCCCATTTATCTATGCTATCTCTTAGTTGCTGTGCTGCTGGGGTTTCATTGAGAAAGTTTTTACCTATACCTACTAACTCCAGAGTATTTCCTACTCTTTCTTGTATCAACTTAAGAGTTTGGGGTCTGATATTAAGATCCTTGATCCATTTTGAGTTAATCTTGGTATAGGGTGATATACATGGATCTAGTTTCAGTTTTTTGCAGACTGCTAACCAGTTTTCCCAGCAGTTTTTGTTGAAGAGGCTGCTATTTCTCCATCGTATATTTTTAGCTCCTTTGTCAAAGATAAGTTGCTCATAGTTGTGTGGCTTCATATCTGGATCCTCTATTCTGTTCCACTGGTCTTCATGTCTGTTTTTGTGCCAGTACCATGCTGTTTTTATTGTTATTGCTTTGTAATATAGTTTGAAGTCAGGTATTGTGGTACCTCCTGCATTGTTCTTTTGACTGAGTATTGCCTTGGCTATTCGTGGCCTCTTGTGTTTCCATATAAATTTCACAGTAGATTTTTCAATCTCTTTAATGAATGTCATTGGAATTTTGATGGGAATTGCATTAAACATGTAGATTACTTTGGGGAGTATCGACATTTTTACTATGTTGATTCTACCAATCCATGAGCATGGGAGATCTCTCCACTTTCTATAGTCTTCCTCAATCTCTTTCTTCAGAAGTGTATAGTTTTCCTTGTAGAGGTCTTTCACATCTTTTGTTAGGTTTACACCTAGGTATTTGATTTTTTTTGAGGCTATTGTAAATGGAATTGTTTTCATACATTCTTTTTCCGTTTGCTCATTGTTAGTGTATAGAAATGCTAATGATTTTTCTATGTTGATTTTATATCCTGCTACTTTGCTATAGCTATTGATGATGTCTAGAAGCTTCTGAGTAGAGTTTTTTGGGTCTTTAAGGTATAGGATCATGTCGTCTGCAAATAGGGATATTTTGACAGTTTCTTTACCTATTTGTATTCCTTTTATTCCTTCTTCTTGCCTAATTGCTCTGGCTAGGAATTCCAGTACTATGTTGAATAGGAGTGGAGATAGTGGGCATCCTTGTCTGGTTCCTGATTTTAGAGGGAACGGTTTTAATTTTTCTCCGTTAAGTATAATGCTGGCTGTAGGTTTGTCATATATAGCTTTTATAATGTTGAGGAACTTTCCTTCTATTCCTAGTTTTCTTAGAGCTTTTATCATGAAATGATGTTGGATCTTATCAAAGGCTTTTTCTGCGTCTATTGAGATGATCAAGTGGTTTTTGTCTTTGCTTCTGTTAATGTGGTTTATTACGTTTATTGATTTTCGTATGTTGAACCACCCCTGCATCCCTGGGATGAAGCCTACTTGGTCGTGGTGAATAATCTTTTTGATGTTTTGTTGAATTCGGTTTGCCATTATTTTGTTGAGGATTTTTGCATCAATGTTCATTAAGGAGATTGGCCTATAGTTCTCCTTTTTGGAGGTGTCTTTGCCTGGTTTTGGGATAAGTGTAATAGTGGCTTCATAAAATGTGTTTGGCAGTTTTCCTTCCCTTTCTATTTCATGGAACAGTTTAAGGAGGGTTGGTATCAGTTCTTCTTTAAAGGTCTGATAGAATTCAGCAGAGAATCCATCAGGTCCTGGACTTTTCTTTTTGGGGAGACTCTTGATTGCTGCTTCAATTTCATTTTGTGTTATAGGTCTATTCAGGTGATTAATTTCCTCTTGGTTCAGTTTTGGATGATCATATGTATCTAGAAATCTGTCCATTTCTTTTAGATTTTCAAATTTATTTGAATATAGGTTCTCAAAGTAGTCTCTGATGATTTCCTGGATTTCCATGGTGTTTGTTGTTTTCTCCCCTTTTGCATTCCTGATTCTACTAATTTGGGTTTTTTCTCTCCTCATTTTAGTCAGGTTTGCCAGGGGTCTATCGATCTTGTTTATTTTTTCAAAGAACCAACTTTTTGTTTCATTAATTCTTTGTATGGTTTTTTTGGTTTCTATTTCGTTGATTTCAGCTCTTATTTTTATTATTTCTCTCCTTCTATTTGTTTTGGGATTTGCTTGTTCTTGTTTTTCTAGGAGTTTGAGATGTATCATTAGGTCATTGATTTGGGATCTTTCAATCTTTTTAATATATGCACTCATGGCTATAAACTTTCCTCTCAAGACTGCCTTAGCTGTGTCCCATAGGTTCCGGTAGGTTGTGTTTTCATTTTCATTGACTTCTAGGAACTTTTTAATTTCCTCTTTTATTGCATCGATGATCCATTCTTCATTAAGTAATGAGTTATTTAGTTTCCAGCTGTTTGCATGTTTTTTGTCTTTACTTTTGTTGTTGAGTTCTACTTTTACTGCATTGTGGTCAGATAGTATGCACGGTATTATTTCTATTTTCTTATATTTGCTGAGGCTTGCTTTGTGCCCTAGGATATGATCTATTTTGGAGAAGGTTCCATGGGCTGCTGAGAAGAATGTATATTGTGTAGAGGTTGGATGAAATGTTCTATAGACATCTACTAGGTCCACTTGATCTATTGCATATTTTAGATCTTGGATTTCTTTATTGAGTTTTTGTTTGGATGACCTATCTATTGATGATAATGGAGTGTTAAAGTCTCCCACAACCACTGTGTTGGCGTTTATATATGCTTTTAGGTCTTTTAGGGTATGTTTGATGAAATTGGGTGCGTTGACATTGGGTGCGTACAGATTGATGATTATTATTTCCTTTTGGTCTATTTCCCCTTTTATTAGTATGGAATGTCCTTCTTTGTCTCGTTTGATCAATGTAGGTTTGAAGTCTACTTTGTCAGAGATAAGTATTGCTACTCCTGCTTGTTTTCGGGGGCCATTAGCTTGGTAAATCTTCTTCCAGCCTTTCATCCTAAGCATATGCTTATTTCTGTCGGTGAGATGAGTCTCCTGTAAGCAACAAATTGTTGGATCTTCTTTTTTAATCCATTTTGTCAAACGGTGTCTTTTGATGGGTGAATTAAGTCCATTGACATTAAGTGTTAGTACTGATAGGTATGTGGTGATTCCTGCCATTTAGTTATCTTAGTTGTTTGAAGGTTTGATTGTGTGTACCTAACTTGATGTTACTCTCTACTGTCTTGCTTTTTCTTATCCTGTGGTTTGGTGCTGCCTGCCTTTTCATGGTTAAGTTGGGTGTCACTTTCTGTGTGCAGGATCCCTTGCAGAATCTTTTGTAATGGTGGCTTTGTGGTCACATATTGTTTTAGTTTCTGCTTATCATGGAAGACTTTTATTGCTCCATCTATTTTGAATGATAGCTTTGCTGGGTAGAGTATCCTGGGGTTGAAGTTATTTTCATTCAGTGCCCGGAAGATCTCACCCCACGCTCTTCTTGCTTTTAATGTTTCTGTTGAGAAGTCTGCTGTGATTTTGATGGGTTTACCTTTGTATGTTACTTGTTTTTTCTCTCTTGCAGCCTTCAATATTCTTTCCTTAGTTTCTGAACTTGTTGTTTTAATGATGATATGTCGTGGAGTAGTTCTATTTTGATCTGGTCTGTTTGGTGTCCTGGAGGCCTCTTGCATTTGTATGGGAATATCTTTCTCTAGATTTGGGAAATTTTCCATTATTATTTTGTTGAATATATTACGCATTCCCTTCGCTTGCACCTCTTCTCCTTCTTCGATGCCCATGATTCTCAAGTTTGGTCTTTTGATGGAGTCGGTGAGTTCTTGCATTTTCTTTTCACAGGTCTTGAGTTGTTTAATTAATAGTTCTTCGGTTTTTCCTTTAATTACCATTTCATCTTCAAGTTCTGAGATTCTGTCTTCTGTTTGTTCTATTCTGCTGGATTGGCTTTCCGTTTTGTTTTGCAGTTCTGTTTCGTTCTTTTTTCTGAGGTTTTCCATATCCTGGCTGTTTTCTTCTTTATTGTTGTCTATTTTTGTCCTGAGTTCATTTATCCATTTATTCATTGTGTTCTCTCTTTCACTTTGGTGTTTATACAGTGCTTCTATGGTTTCCTTTATTTCTTCTTTTGCTTTTTCAAATTCTCTATTTTTATTGTCTTGGAATTTCTTGAGTGTCTCCTGTACATTTTGGTTGACCCTATCCAGTATCATCTCTATAAAATTCTCATTGAGTACTTGTAATATGTCTTCTTTTAAATTATTCTTGTAGGCTTCATTGGGTCCTTTGGCATAGTTTATCTTCATTTTATTGGAGTCTGGCTCTGAGTTTCTGTTCTCTTCATTCCCCTCTGGTTCCTGTACTAATTTTTTGCTGTGGGGAAACTGGTTTCCTTGTTTTTTCTGTCTTCCTGTCATTGTCCTTGGTGTTGTTACTGTCCCTGTACTGTGTGTAATTAAGTATTTTCTAGCTTGTAATAATAACAATGGTAATATTGAGAACAGAAGAGTGAGCTGAGATGGAAAGCAAGAAGTTAAAGAAAAGGGGAAAACAAATATACAGACAAGAGGGAGAAAGCAGAACAAGGTATCAGACAAGAGAGTTTCAAAGGTATAAACAGGGAGTGTTAGTGTACTAATCAACAGTAAGCTGAACAGACAATAGAGAGACAGAGAGAGGATTGAAAATCAAAGATAAAAAAATAAAAAATAAGTATATGAAAGTAATATCTATTTATAAAAATGAATTAAAATAAAATGGAAAATAGGAAATTAAAAAAAAAAAAAAAAAAAACCAAAAAACTTCCAAGTTTATATGCAATGCAATTTCAGCCTTAATAATTTGGATGTCCGTCTTAATCTCCAGTCTTGGAGTTGGTGCCTCAGATGTTGTTCTGTAGTTGTCTCATCAAAGGGGATGCATAAAGTAGAACAAAACTACACTCACACACACACAGAAGAAAAAATAAAAAAAAAGCCCCACCAAGTGTCCCCAGTTCAAATGCAATAGTTTCAGTAAGTTTTTCGGCTTGCAGGTGTAATTCGGTTGTTCTCTCATCAAAGGTAGGGAGAAAAAGAAAAAAAAGCGTCTGGAGGCAGTTCTGAGAGTGGTGTCTGCAACTGTGGCTTGTCTGCCTGCTGCTCTCAGCCTGTAGCTGGCGGCGTTATTTATGCAGATCTCTGGGGTGAGCTTAGCACTCACCTGGTCCCACAGGCTTTGTTTGCTCAGAGTTCTCCTGTGCGGGGGAGGGGGGCCTCTGCTACAGGCTTTTCCCTTTCCAAGCACTGGGAAAGGCGACACTGCCCCGCGTTGTCAGGCCTGCGTGTTTATTTACAGTTCACGTGGGAAGTGGGTCTTCCCTCCTCTCACAAGCGTCCCCGCTCCTGGTTGCTGGCGCGCCCCGCTCCCGCCAGAGCCTCTCCGGCCCGCCCGGCTCGTTTATTTACAGTCCCGGGAAGGGTTCCCTTCCCCCAATCTTCAGCGCTCAGGGCGCCCCACCCTCTTTCCAGCGTGTCTTAACTGTTCTTATTGCTTAGTACTCAGTTTCTCTTTTTTTCCCGGGTGGAGGTCAGTCTGTCCAGGGGGCTATGCTGCTCTGGCCCAGGCTTGTCTGTGGGGGAACCGCGGTACCGCGAAGCTCACCTGGTCCGCGTCTTCCCAAGCCGTATGGGCGCCGGCCACTGGCGGCCCGGGGGCCTCCTCGGTTCTCCGTTTAACGTGAAGTGGAGATTCTCTGCGCCGGCTGGAGATGTGGAGGAGTCAAAGTTATGCCTTTTCTCGGTGATTATGCCTGCAAAGTGTGTCTCCAGCGTCTCTCCAAGATTTCACTATAGGAGGCTCGCTTTCTGCTTCCTACCTCTAGCCGCCATCTTGGAATCTCCTCCATTTTGTTTTGCAGTTCTGTTTTGTTCTTTTTTCTGAGGTTTTCCATATCCTGGCAGTTTTCTTCTTTATTGTTGTCTATTTTTGTCTTCAGTTCATTTATACATTTATTCATTGTGTTCTCTCTTTCACTTTGGTGTTTATACAGTGCTTCTATGGTTTCCTTTATTTCTTCTTTTGCTTTTTCAAATTCTCTATTTTTATTGCCTTGGAATTTATTGAGTGTCTCCTGTACATTTTGGTTGACCCTTTCCAGTATCATCTGTATAAAATTCTCATTGAGTACTTGTAGTATGTCTTCTTTTAAATTATTCTTGTGGGCTTCATTGGGTCCTTTGGCATAGTTTATCTTCATTTTGTTGGCGTCTGGATCTGAGTTTCTGTTCTCTTCATTCCCCTCTGGTTCCTGTACTAATTTTTTGCTGTGGGGAAACTGGTTTCCCTGTTTTTTCTGTCTTCCCATCATTGTCCTTCGTGTTGTTACTGTCCCTGTACTGTGTGTAATTAAGTGTTTTCTAGCTTGTAATAATAACAATGGTAATATTTAGAATGGAAGAGTGAGCTGAGATGGAAAGCAAGAAGTTAAAGAAAAGGGAAAACAAATATACAGACAAGAGGGAGAAAGCAGAACAAGGTATCAGACAAGAGAGTTTCAAAGGTATAAACAGGGAGTGTTAGTGTACTAATCGACAGTAAGCTGAACAGACAATAGAGAGACAGAGAGAGGATTGAAAATCAAAGATAAAAAAATAAAAAATAAGTGTATGAAAGTAATATCTATATATAAAAATGAATTAAAATAAAATGGAAAATAGAAAATTAAAAAAAAAAAAAAAACTTCCAAGTTTATATGCAATGCAGTTTCAGTCTTAATAATTTGGGTGTCCATCTCAATCTCCAGTCCTGGAGTTGGTGCCTCAGATGTTGTTCTGTAGTTGTCTCATCAAAGGGGATGCATAAAGTAGAACAAAACTACACACTCACATACACACACACACACACACACACACACACAAAACAAACAAACAAAAAGCCCCACCAAGTGTCCCTAGTTCAAATGCAATACAGTTTCAGTAAGTTTTTCGGCTTGCAGGTGTAATTCGGTTGTTCTCTCATCAAAGGTAGGGAGAAAAAGAAAAAAAAGCGTCTGGAGACAGTTCTGAGAGTGGTATCTGCTACTGTGGCTTGCCTGCCTGCTGCTCTCAGCCTGTAGCTGGCGGCGTTATTTATGCAGATCTCTCGGGTGAGCTAGCACTCACCTGGTCCCACAGGCTTTGTTTGCTCAGAGTTCTCCTGTGCGGGAGCCTCTGCTACAGGCTTTCCCCTTTCCAAGCACTGGGAAAGGTGACACTGCCCCCGCGTTGTCAGGCCTGCGTGTTTATTTACAGTTCATGTGGGAGGTGGGTCTTCCCCCCTCTCCTCTGAAGTTTTCCTCCCACTGCCACTTTCAGAAGCTTTCCTGCTCCTGCTTACTGGGTGGGGCTGCTGCTCCTGCCAGCCGCCATGTTTGTTTACAGTTCACGTGGGAAGTGGGTCTTACCTCCTCTCACAAGCTTCCCTGCTCCTGGTTGCTGGGTGCGTGCCCCCTCCCACCAGAGGCTCTCTGGCCCGCCCAGCTTGTTTATTTACAGTCCTGGGAAGGATTTCCTTCCCCCAATCTTCAGTGCTCAGGGTGCCCCACCCTCTTTCCAGCGTGTCTTAACTGCTCTTATGGCTTATTACTCAGTTTCTCTTTTTTTTTTCCCAGGTGGAGGTCAGTCTGTCCAGGGAGCTATGCTGCTCTGGCCCAGGCTTGTCTGTTGGGCTACTGCGGTACCGTGAAGCTCACCTGGTCTGCGTCTTCCCAAGCCATATGGGCGCCGGCCACTGGCGGCCCCGGGGGCCCTCCTCGGTTCTCCGTTTAACGTGAAGTGGAGATTCTCTGCACCGGCTGGAGATGTGGAGAGGTCAAAGTTATGCCTTTTCTCGATGATTATGCCTGCAATGTGTGTCTCCAGTGTCTCTCCAAGATTTCACTATAGGAGGGTCACTTTCTGCTTCCTACCTCTAGCCACCATCTTGGAATCTCTCAAGATTTTGTTTGTTAAATATTGAAAAGCCATAATATATTTCATGTGATCCTTTTTGTAACTATGAAGAGAAATTACTAATAGAGACAGAAGGACAAAGAAAACAAATGAAACCATATCATATCAATAATACATAAAACACAGATCATCTCAGTGAGATTGAAGGAAGGGATCAGTTTCTACACAAGTCATTAATAAATGTGAAGATGGTGGACTGGACTAGTGGCACCAGTGTCTGAAGCATAGGAAGAGAAAGGTAGTGACGTGTTTCTTTCAAAATGGGTAATGATGAGAAGGCTCTGAAGGTTGAGTTGTGGACAGCATCCTATACAAAGTAGAAAACTGCAGGTCAATTGTAAGTGTAACTACTTGACCGTCCTTAATAAATATGAAAGGCATGAGACTTTCCTCAGTATTTCTGAGGCATAGAGGAAGAGCATGGTGAGCACCAAGCATTCATGCTGGGTGATGGTGGGAAGGTTGGAGACTCAGTAGTGAACAGAATCATCTACATATTACAAAATGCAATCAGGAGAGACAGAAAGAAAGCTTAAGCATGGCGAACATACAGTGACAGAAGACACACTTAGATAAAAGAAAGAAAAAATATCAGAAAACAGGCACTGCAATTTCATAGAAAATAGACAAAACTATAAACAAAACAACAGATAAGTTGTAATGCACGCTGAGGGAGAAAGAGAGCTTTGCTGTGTGGCAAAGAATAGCACCTGAGAGGAAAGAAACAAGAACCTCTGGAATGACAAAAAACACTATTCCAGTATGCAGAAAATTTAGTACAAGGACACCTGCAGTCTTCATAACTAACTGACAAGGAGAAATTTTGGTCTTCTTGGCACTCATTTAGAGTACAATTGTGGGAGAACATGTTAGAAGTGAAACTTTGCTGCATTGTCCAGCAATGTCAGATTAAGGTTTAGTGAGTGCTGACCTGGAGTGCAAGTCTGGCTGTAGGGTGAAGGACTTCAGTTACATTAAATACAGAGCTCCATGTGATGGGTGGAAAGTGGTCACATGAACAAGGGATAAAGGAAATCTCTTCCCACTAGAACCAGCAATAGGGAAGTTCACTGAGATGTGGGATGGGGGAAATGAACAGTTGGAAATGATTATTTGTGGAAGTGAGGTGTCAAAAGTCATAAAACGAGAGTTAGGGATGCCATGGCTTGCAATGTTTGTCACATCATCACTCTATAGGGCTTCCCAATCCAATGATGAAACATTTCTAGATGATCAAAGCTAGTATAAGCAGATGCTCAGTTTTGGTTATGCCTTACTTTTTTTGAGGACTGGGACAATTCAGAGTAAACACAGTCAGTTATGCACACAAGCCCCACCTTTTGGTTGATAGGCAAACACCACAAATAGGACAGAAAAGATAGTCAAATTATTTTCTTAAGAACAATGCTTAAAAAAAATGCTAACAGAAACTGCTAACAGGAATATGGAGGAATGTCATCAGCAAACAGCACAGGTGGTCACACTTCTACCCAAGATAAAGGCATATAAGGAGAGTGATGAGGATTCTTGATGCCACTTCATGGTAAAATAATTCATCAAGAAAAGAAAATAGGATAAAAGAAGTTTATTTGGGAAGCAATGGGCAACTGAACACACAGTAGTGCTGCTGCTGTCTGATATGACAGTTGGGCAGGTTTGTTTATGTGATAAAAAGCAAAAGAAAATCAAAGGTGCACTGTCCAGCAGGATGGTGGGAAAATTTCAGTGGGAATATTGCACTGAGGATCTTGAGAACTCAAGCTTTTACTGTGTTCTGTGCAGATGTGGATGGTCATTCCTGGAAAACAATTTAGGTGTCATGAACTCTCATAGTGTGAGCTAAATGCTAGTGGCTAAAGCCTATAATCCTAATTGTTAGGGTAAACATAGGGAAGCCACATGAGGACTGGACCCTTCCTCCTCACAGTGGCTTACTGAAAACTCTACACCCAGCCCTGAAGAATAACAAACATTAACCTTTAGTCATTTCCTAGAAATTTCCAACCCAGCTTCATAGAAAGATCCAATTCCCTTGGGAGTGTCAGAGGGCTGATGAAGGATATTCCTGTTCAGTGACTTTCCTGGCACTTCTACCTGGGACTCCCTTTTTCCTGGGACTTGTTCCATTACATTCCTATATCTATACATGGTATGCAAGCAGCTGTGGGCTCCAGCAATCTTGCTGGGGACTGCCTCCAGAGATTTCTTCTCCCCCATAAAGCATGTGCACATTTATTGAGCAGTCCCCGAGCTGCTTTCATTCTCTGTCTCCTCACCAATCTCTGCATGCATTTCAGTCAAACATGCCTTTTTTTCTGGTTAAAAATAGGTACCCAGGAGGCAGAGATCAGTCTTATTGCAGTTTGAATCCAGACTGGACAATTAGCTCATGAGACCCTGTCATGAAGACACTGAACAAAAACAGGGCTGCTGGATTGTCTCAACTGGTAGAGCATCTACCTAAGCATGAGCCACTGAGTTCAAATCCCAGTATGACCAAAAAAACCCCTCTCTTAAATATCCCTCATGTCATCAATTTGTCCCAGAGGCTGGATTGGAGGAGACTTTAGCCTTAGATGATCAGACTGAAGCTGTTAATTTTTGGTAGGCTCCAAGGATTTCAGGTCAGCAATGCCCTGCTCTATGTCACAGGCATTTTGTTAGTATTGGAAATCTGGCATGTGATTCCTTATCAACAGATAAGCCATGGTTCTCAGCCATCTGGTTTCCTAACTCCTTCACTAGACATCATCAGAGAGTTCCTGTTTCTTAGCCAAGACAGTCTCACCACAGCAGCCATGATTTCATCATCTTTACTATCCTATAAAGTACCAGGTGAGGATACTCTCATTTCTGGTCTGTAATTGGGTTGATGTCCTTTTACATGGATTCTCCAACAATTTGTGAGTTTGGAAATAAAAGATTTTTGCACGTATCATTTTGTTTATGTTCTGTCCTTTCTCTTAGACACAGTGTGAAAACATTTAAAAAGGCATACAGAACTCAGGGAACCCTGAGTAAATGAGGAGCGAGGATAACTTGTGTTATTACTTGAAATTATTAATGTCTTAAATGGGACACAGAAATACCTGGGGGGTGACTTTTGTTTGGGAGGAGAACAGAGAGAGGGAGAGACTGGAGTGTAGATCAACAGAGTTCTGGATATAGGAAACCTTGGACCATGTCCCAGAGCGTTGGAAGGTTTTGAGATTGTGATGAATTTGGAAAAACAAAATGGCATGTTTGGGGCAAAACTAGTTGACAGTTGCTTCTCCTTATATCCCTGATGCAGTTCTAGCTGCTTCTTACCTGGGATTTGTCCAGGTCAAAAGTTCACAATCTCTCTCAGTTGGCTATTAGAGTTAGGTTATGAGTTAGGGAATATGGTTTGGTGGGCAATTTTCACGAATAATGGAGCTGTACAAGAATCTGGAAGAAGAAACAGGAACCCTTTAAACAATGCAAGTAATCTAAGAGGGTGACATATAATTTGATAGAAACAATCATTTTTCTTACTTTATGAGCAAGTGTGCGTCAAATGAAAAATAGAACATCAGTATACAGAACAATGAAATAGCTAAAGAAGGACAACAGGCAGGGCAGGAGAGGTGACCTGAGGTGTGAGGGAAAGATTGAGGTCCAATTTTATATAACATGAAGAAATAAGTAGGAAAAAAACTCAAGAAGTCATTAGTACCATGCAAGTGACAGGATACAAAGAAGCTGATTAGTACTAAAACATCAAGTTTAACAAATCAGAACATTTCAAGTACTAGCAGAGAACAAAATAAGCAAACATCAATAAAACTTCTGATGACAAATCCATATACAATCAAAATTTCCAGTTTAATGTAATCTATGCATAATTCACAAACCTCTCTCTATTCCTTCCTAGCTCATATGGTTGGGAGCAGCATTCACAAAAGGCCAATATGTGAGGGATTTTGTCTCTTATTGAGACTACTGGAAGGTGTTGGAACATGTAAGAAGTAGGAGTCAACAGGAGTCTCCAGATCTTTGGAGATATGCTTTCAAGGGAGGTCATTGGTTTCTTTGTTTCTCTTCTTCTGCTCTTTTGCTCCCTGCCATGATGTGAATCATTCAGCTCTATGACATGTTTCCCACACTAAGTGCTGCCTGGAGTCAGGCCTAAAAGCAACAGAGCCATTTGAGAAGATATGGGACTCCTTAACTACCTAAAACAACTTAAATCTTGTAGTTTCATCACCTCATGAGTTGGTCATAGTGTGGATAGTTGTTAATATATTCCTTCCTCCTCCCCCATCATCTTTTAACTGATATTCTGAACTTGAGGAGATCAATGTACAGGTCATTTTCAACGCCACTTTTAATTCTGTGGACTTTTCCAGTCTTTCAGCCATCACCTTCATTCTTCTCCTGAATCTCAACATCGTCAGCAGTAGGATCATCTTCTCTCATAGACTTTTCAGCTTTCTGGCTAAGCAGAGCCCCCAGAATCATCGTGTATAGCCACCAGTTCTTCGAATTTTTGCTCCTTATATAACTTTCCTGTAATTTACTCATGGGAATATTCATGATCTGCCTTTCTATATGTCCTTTCTACAAGTTAACCTACATTTATACACATTTCTCTCATTTCAGAAACTGGCCTTTTCATAGGACACTTCATCCTCTGAAGCCATAATTTATGGATAACAAAGCTTTTTTTGGGGGGCGGGCACAAACGTTTTTCTTCATAGTTTCTGAATGACACTGACATAATACCCTGTTTGTGATGGACCATTTTTTCTTATTAATAAATAATTTAACTGATTGGTAAAATTTTAAAGAAATCTTTTTTTCCTTATACTTTTCAAGGTCCAGGGCTAAAGAGATGCATCAGGTGAAGGAATTACCTTGATGGTTTCTTCTACATATGACTGCACATAAATTTCTTTTCTTTGATATTCTAAAGTACATTCATTTGTCTTCTATATTTACATGTATAATTTGTGATTATACAAATATTGTTATATTTTTATATGGTCATAGTTATTACTTTCATTTTATGCATATCTATACTACATACATTTAAATTAGTATTTTTAAATGTAATATTATCAGAATACTTTTACTTCCTTGTATCTGTACATAATGTGTACATCAGTCTACAAAGGATGAGTTTTTGTCTAGTTTTTCATGACTGTGTTTTAAAAAAGACATGAAAGTGCTCTGAACATTTTAGAAAAAGGAAGGAGAGAAGGAGGAAGAAAGTATAGTAGCACAGAGCTTGTGACTAAATTACATTATGTACATTTAGGAGAATGTTATACTGAAACTAATTAATTTAAAAAATTAGTAGTTGCTAACCAAATCTCACTGGTTTTCTTTCCTCTATAGGTTTGCTTTGTATATCCACATAGCCACTGCCTAACTGCTACCTATGAAATCTTTTTCAAACTGTTCTCCTTCCTTAGTGAACCTTGCTTCACTCTCAATTTACCTTTGTGTCATGCCTGACATCATCTCACATAAGACATAAGTATGAAAAATACCTGAAGGAAATGCATACCAAGAATGGATACTCTTGGAAACACTACCAAACATTCCTTTGAGAGATTCTGAATGTTATCTGTGCTATATTTCTTTTTCCAGAACTCTCACAACAAGTATATGGTGTTGTTAATATCACTCAACTTTCAAACTGTGACTGCATGTCCTAGAATTCAGTTCTACCACCACCCACACTTAGTGCTCTCACTACAATTTTTGCACATCATTTCAAAACAGACAGCAACTTATAGCATGTATTTGCTCTCTTGGTCACCAGGCACTCCTGTGAATATTTAGAGATGTAGCACTCTGAAACAAACCATTAGAATAAATTCAAACATTGCCTGACTAGGGCTTTTGAAGTACAACCACATGCACTACTAAAGCCTCAGAAATTCCAAAGATTTCAGAATGCTTCTGCTAGAAACTGTCATAGAGAATGAAAACCTTGAACTGAACTACATAACCACATCAGGTGTCAAATACAGAAACTCTTTGACCCATGAGAAAAAAATATGTATATAGTGTAATATATACATATTTACAAATATATATACATATTTACAAATATTACAAATATATACTCTTTACAAAATATGTATATAGTGTAAATACAGGACAGGAGGTTCCCAATATACAACATCTGGCCTGATTTCTAGATGTTAAAGAGGCTGTCAGTGATGACAAAAGTAGAGTTAGTACACTTTGCATTCAGAGTCCTAAGAAAGACATTCTTAAACCCGCTTAGGAAGCAAAATTATTAAAACCTCTGGAAACATTACAGGTACATAAAGTTGATCACTGAGTTGCTAAAGATGAGAAGGATTCTAAGCTAGATTTTCCCTTGCAAATTATCTGCTATTGTGTGCATAGTGGGAACCTTGAGTACTTTTGAGGAATATCTAGTGATTCTAGATGATTAGAAGTGCATAATGTAAAAACAGAGGGCAAACTCAGTGCCCATTAAGTATTTTTGATGACTTCATAGGAATGGGTGTATTTGGGAATGAATTTCTTAAATTTGATGTCTTGGAGAGTATGCTGATGGTTCACTGTGTGGCAGCAGGTTGGGGTGGGGCAAAAGAAGTATGTGGAGAATATGCTCTGTGCCTGTTAGGTTGGTTCATGTTGTCTAACCATTGTTCTACACTCATTTCAGTTAATATTGCTGGGTGTTAATGGAGAAGACCTAATGTCTAAATATATTAAAAGGAGGGAATAATTCCTACATAAATGCCCCTTTATTAGGTTTTGGAGTGACATTTATTAATCCACTCTCTTAGAGCCACAGTCTTCCTTCAGTTAGCCAGGGGATGGGTCAGGAAGAGCTTTTTGCTAATATCTCTTCATCTACATGAATATTCTATATAACAAAATCCATTAGTGCATTTTTATTAAATACATGTTTTTATTGTACATAAAGTTAATTGTTACAACAACTAAACTCTATACATGTCCTGAGTTGACAGGGTATGATAAAAAGTAGAGCCACTGATCACAGATTCCAAGATGGCAGCTAGAGGGAGGAAGCAGAAAAGCATGCCTCCTAAAGTAAATTCTTGGAGAGAAGCTGGAGACATATCTTACAGGAAAAACCACTGAGAAGAGGCAAAACTTTGACTCCTCCACAAATCCAGCCTGCACGGAGCATCTCCATTTTACATTAAAGGGAAAAACCAGGAGGGGTGTCACACCACCACCAGACACAGAATGTCAGAACTTGAAGATGAAATGGTATTTTAGGAAAAACTAAAGGTCTATTAATTAAACAACTCAAGACCTGTGAAAAGAAAATGCAAGAACTCACCAACTCCATCAAAAGACCAAATCTGAGAATAATGGGCATTGAATAAGGAGAAGAGGTGCAGAAAAGGGAATGAATAATATATTCAACAAAATAATAACAGAAAACTTCCAAAATCTACAGAAAGCTATTCCCATACAGATGCAAGAGATCTCCAGAACACCAAACAGACCAGATCAAAATAGAACTACCCCACGGCATATCATCATTAAAACAACAAGTTCAGAAACTAGGGAAAGAATATTGAAGGCTGTAAGAGAGAAAAGACAAATAACATACAAAGGTAAACCCATCAAAATATCAGCAGACTTCCAACAGAAACATTAAAGCAAGAAGAGTGTGGGGTGAGATCTTCAGGGCACTGAATGAAAATAACTTCAACCCCAGGATACTCTACCCAGCAAAACTATCATTCAAAATAGATGGAGCAATAAAAGTGTTCCATGATGAGTAGAAACTAAAACAATATGTGACCACAAAGCCACCACTAAGAAAGATTCTCCAAGGAATTCTGCACACAGAAAGTAAAACCCAACATAACCATGAAAGGACAAGCAGCACCAAACTACAGGAAAAGAAAAAGCAAGAAAGTAGAGAGTAACCTCAACTTAGGTACTCAAAATCAAAACTTCAAACAACTAAGACAACTAAATCACAAGAATCACCACATATCTATCGGTAATAACACTTAATATTAATGGACTTAATTCCCCCATCAAAAGGCACCGTTTGATGAACTGGATTAAAAAGGAAGATCCAACAATTTGTTGCATACAGGAGACCCATCAAGCCGACAGAAATAATAGGCTTAGGATGAAAGGCTGGAAGAAGATTTACCAAGCCAATGGACCCCCAAAACAGGCAGAAGTAGCAATACTCATCTCTAACAAAGTAGACTTCAAACCTACATTGATCTAATGAGATAAAGAAGGACATTCCATACCAATAAAAGGGGAAATCTACCAAAAGGAAATCATTATCAACATATATGCACCCAATGTCAATGCACCCAATTTCATCAAACATACCCTGAAAGACCTAAAAGCATATATTAACACCAACACAGTGATTGTGGAAGACTTTAACACCCCATTATCATCAATAGATAGGTCATCTAAACAAAAAATCCATAAAGAAATCCAAAATCTAAAATATACAATAGATCAAATGGGCCCACTTGATGTCTACAGAACATTTCATCCAACTTCTACCAATATACATTCTTCTCAGCACCCCATAGAACCTTCTCCAAAATAGATCATTTCCTAGGGCACAAAGCAAGCCTCAGCAAATATAAAAAAATAGAAATTATACCATGCATACTATCTGACCACAATGCAATAAAACTAGAACTCAACAACAAAAGTAAAGACAAAAAACATGCAAACAGCTAGAAACTGAATAACTCATTACTTAATGAAAAATGGGTCATTCACGAAATAAAAGAGGAAATTTAAAAGTTCCTGGAAGTCAATGAAAATGAAAACACAACCTACTGGAACTTATGGGACACAGCAAAGGCAGTCCTGAGAGGAAAGTTTATAGCCATGAGTGCATACATTAAAAAGACTGAAAGATCCCAAATCAATGACCTAATGATACATCTTAAACTCATAGAAAAACAAGAATAAGCAAATCCCAAAACAAATACAAGGAGAGAAATAATAAAAAATAAGAGCTGAATCAATGAAATTGATACCAAAAAAACTATACAAAGAATTAATGAAACAAAAAGTTGGTTCTTTGATAAAATAAACAAGATCAACAGACCCCTGGCAAAGCTGACTAAAATGAGGAGAGAAAAAACCCAGATTAGTAGCATCAGGAATGCAAAAGGGGAGGTAACAACAAACACCATCGAAGTTCAGGAAATCATCAGAGACTACTTTGAGAACCTATATTCAAATAAATTTGAAAATCTTAAATGGACAAATTTCTAATTACATATAATGTTGAGGTACTTTCCTCCTATTCCTAGTTTTCTTAGAACTTTTATCATGAAATGGTGTTGGGTCAAAGGCTTTTTCTGCATCTATTGAGATGGTCAAGTGGGTTTTGTCTTTGCCTCTGTTAATGTGGTTTATTACGTTTATTGATTTTTGTATGTTGAACCACCTCTGCAATACTGGGATGAAGCCTACTTGGTCGTGGTGAATGATCTTTTTGATGTGTTGTTGAATTCGATTTGCCATTATTTTGTTGAGGTTTTTTGCATCAGTGTTCATTAAGGAGATTGGCCTATAGTTCTCCATTTTGGAGGTGTCTTTGCCTGGTTTTGGGATAAGTGTAATACTGGCTTCATAAAATGTGTTAGGCAGTTTTCCTTCTCTTTCTATTTCATGGAACAGTTTAAGGAGGGTAGGTATCAGTTCTTCTTTAAAGGTCAGATAGAATTCAGCAGAGAATCCATCAGGTCCTGGACTTTTCCTTTATGGGAGACTCTTGACTGCTGCTGCAATTGCATTTTGTGTTATAGGTCTATTCAGGTGATTAATATCCTCTTAGTTCAATTTTGGATGATCATATATATCTAGAAATCTGTCCATTTCTTTAAGATTTCCAAATTTATTTGAATATAGGTTCTTGAAGTAGTCTCTGATGATTTCCTGGTCTATCATGGTGTTTGTTGTTATCCCCCCTTTCCTGATTCTATTAATTTTGGTTTTTTCTCTCCTCATTTTAGTCAGGTTTACCAGGGGTCTGTTGATGTTGTTTATTTTTTCAAAGAACCAACTTTTTGTTTCATTAATTCTTTGTATGGTTTTTTTGGTTTCTATTTCGTTGTTTTCAGCTCTTATTTTTATTATTTCTCTCCTATTTGTTTTGGGATTTGCTTGTTCTTGTTTTTCTAGGAGTTTGAGATGTATCATTAGGTCATTGGTTTGGGATCTTTCAGTCTTTTTAATATCTGCACTCATGGCTATAAACTTTCCTCTCAGACTGCCTTTGCTGTGTCCCATAGGTTCTGGTAAGTTGTGTTTTCATTTTCATTGACTTCCAGGTACTTTTAAATTTCCTCTTTTATTTTATGAATGACCCATTGTTCATTAAGTAATGTGTTATTTATTTTCCAGCTGTTTGCATGTTTTTTGTCTTTTGTTTTGTTGTTGAGTTCTAGTTTTATTGCATTTTGATCAGATAGTATGCACAGTATAATTTCTATTTTCTTATATTTGCTGAGGCTTGCTTTGCACCTTAGGATATTATCTATTTTGGAGAAGGTTCCATGGGCTGCTGAGAAGAATGTATATTGCATAGAAATTGGATGAAATGTTCTGTAGACGTCAAGTAGGACCACTTGATCTATTGTATATTTTAGATCTATGATTTCTTTATTGACTTTTTGTTTGGATGACCTATCTATTCATGATAATGGGGTGTTAAAGTCTCCCACAACCACTGTGTTGGCATTTATATATGCTTTTAGGTCTTTCAGGGTATTTTTGATGAAATTGGTTCGTTGACATTGGGTGCATATAAGTTGATAATTATTACTTCCTTTTGGTCTATTTCCCCTTTTATTAGTATGGAATGTCCTTTGTCTCGTTTGATCAATGTAGGTTTGAAATCTATTTTGTCAGAGATAAGTATTGCTACTCCTGCTTGATATGGGGGGCCATTGGCTTTGTATATCTTCTTCCAGCCTTTCAGCCTAAGCCTATTCTTATTTCTCTTGGCTTGATGTGTCTCCTGTAAGCAACAAATTGTTGGATCTTCCCTTTTAATCCAGTTCATCAAGCAGTGCTTTTTGATGGGGGAATTAAGTCCATTAACATTAAGTGTTAGTACTGATAGGTATGTGGTGATTCCTGTGATTTAGTTGTCTTAGTTGTTTGAAGTTTTGATTTTGTGTACCTAAGTTGAGGTTACTCTCTACTTTCTTGCTTTTTCTTTTCCTGTAGTTTGGTGCTGCTTGTCCTTTCATGGTTACGTTGGGTTTTACTTTCTGTGTGCAGAATTTTTTGGAGAATCTTTCTTAGTGGTGGCTTTGTGGTCACATATTGTTTTAGTTTCTGCTCATCAAGGAACTCTTTTATTGCTCCATCTATTTTGAATGATAGTTTTGCTGGGTAGAGTATCCTGGGGTTGAAGTTATTTTCATTCAGTGCCCGGATGATCTCACTCCACACTCTTCTTGCTTTTAATGTTTCTGTTGAGAAGTCTGCTAATATTTTGATGGGTTTACCTTTGTATGTTATTTGTTTTTTCTCTCTTACAGCCTTCAATATTATTTCCCTAGTTTCTGTACTTGTTGTTTTAATGATGATATGGCATGGGGTAGTTCAGTTTTGATCTGGTCTGTTTGGTGTCCAGGAGTCCTCTTGCATCTGTATGGGAATATCTTTGTCTAGATTTGGGGAGTTTTCTGTTATTAGTTTGTTGAATATATTACGCATTCCCTTTGCTTGCACCTCTTCTCCTTCTTCCATGCCCATGATTCTCCAATTTGGTCTTTTGATGGAGTTAGTGAGTTCTTGCATTTTCTTTTCACTAGTCTTGAGTTGTTTAATTAATAGTTCTTTGGTTTTTCCTTTAATTACCATTTCATCTTTGAGTTCTGAGATCCTGTCTTCTGTTTGTTCTATTCTCCTGGATTGGCCTTCCATTTTGTTTTGCAGTTCTGTTTCATTCTTTTTTCTGAGGTTTTCCATATCCTTGTTGTCTATTTTTGTCCCTAGTCATTTATCTGTTTATTAATCGTGTTCTCTGTTTCACTTTGGTGTTTATACAGTGCTTCTATGGTTTTCTTTATTTCTTCTTTTGCCTTTTCAAATTATCTATTTTTGTTGTGTTGGAATTTCTTGAATGTCTCCTGTACATTTTGTTTGACCATATCCAGTATCATCTCTATAAAATTCTCATTGTGTACCTGTAGTATATATTCTTTTAAATTATTCTTGTAGACGTTATTGGGTTCTTTGGCATATTTATCTTCATTTTTTTGAGTCTGGATCTGAGTATCTGTTTTCTTCATTTCCCTCTGGTTCCTGTACTAATTTTTTGTTGTGGGTAAACTGGTTTCCCTGTTTTTCTGTCTTCCCGTCATTGCCCATAGTGTTGTTCTTGTCCCTGTACTGTGTGCAATTAAGTATTTTCTGCTTGTAATAATAGCACTAGTGATATTTAGAATGGAAGGGTATGAGGGGATGGAAAGCAAAGAAGTTAAAGGAAAAGGGAAAAGCAAATAATCAAGTAGAAAAAAAAACAAAACCAAGAAACAAACAAAAAAAAAATCAAAGATAAAACAGGGAGAGACAGTGTACTAATCAACCATAAGCTGAAAAGGCCTTAGAGAGACAGAGAGAAGATTGAAAATAAAAAATAAAAATAGTAAAGATAAGTATAAAAATAAAAGAATAAGTAAGTGAAAGAAAAAAATATATAATAAAGTAAAATAAAACAGAATAAAAAATAAAAACCTCCAAGTTCAAATGCAATGAAGTTTCAGTCTTAATAATTTTGGTGTTTGTCCCTCAGCCTCCAATCCTGGTGATGGTGCCTCAGATGTTGTTCTGTAGTTGTGTCATCAAAGGGGAGACATAAGGTAGAACAAAACTGCACACACACAAACAAAAACCTACCAAGTGTCCCAAGTTCAAATGTAATACAATTTCAGTAAGTTTTTCAACATGCAGGTGTAGTTCGGTTGTTTTCTCATCAAAGGTAGGGAGAGAGAAAAAAAAAGAGTCTGGAGACAGGTCTGTAACTGTCTATCTGCACATGTGGCTTGCCTGCCCACTGCTGTCAGCCTGCTGTTGCTGGAGGTTTTATTTATGCAGATCTCTGGGGTGAGCTTAACACTTCCCTGGCCCCCAGAGGCTTTGTTTACTCAGAGCTTTCCTGTGCACAAGATGCTGCTAGAAGCGTTCCCCTTTCCATGCACACTGGGGGAGGTGACACTGCACCTGCTTTCTCAGGCATGCATGTTTATTTACAGTTCAAGTGGGAGGCTTTCCCCCTCTCCTGTGGAGTTTTCCTCCCTCTGCCACTCTCACAAGCTTTCCTGCTCCTGGTTACTGGTCACGCCCCTGCTCCTGCCAAAGCCTCTCCAGCCAGGCCCAGTTTGTTTATTTACAGTTCCAGGAAGGATTCCCCTGCCCCCTTCTTTTGAGCTCAGGGCGTCCCACCCTCTTTGCCAAGTGTCTTTGTTGTTCTTATTGCTTATTACTCAGTTTCTCTTTTTTCCCAGGGTGGGGGTTGGTCTATCCAGGGGGCTCTGCTGATCTGGCCCAGGGTTGTCTGTGGAAGTACAACATACTGCTTAGCTCACCTTGTCCGTGTCTTCCCAAGCCATCTGGGCGCAGGCGTCTGGCAGCCCAGCGGCCCTCCTGGTTTCTCCATTTAACGTGAAGTCTCATATGTTTTTTGTTTGTATAATTTTATTTTGTTTAGTTTTTTCCTCTGCTTGGGATAGAACCTATGGCCTTGCTCATGCTCAGAAATTGACCTACTACCATGCTATTCATTTCTTTTCTCAAGAATTCACTTATTTTCACATTTCAATGGTTTTGGTGAAGTGCAACTATTTCATGAGCCCACCTCTCCAAAAATAACAAGAGCTAAAGGCTGGAAGTGTGGCCCAATTAGTAGAGAATCTGCTTTGCAAACATAAAACCCTGAATTCAAAGACTTGTCCAACCTAAAAATAAAAAGGAAGGAGAAAATGATGATAGATAACTCAGCATGCTCATCAGCCCAATGGATGCAAGTGTTACAGATTTCATTAATCAACACCAAATAAAATTTTTTTTATGAATCCAATGAGTTTTTCCCAGAGTCACTACATTCTAAGCTTTCAAATGAAGTTTAAATAAGGTAAAACTATAGAACTCAACAAAGTCTGGTGTTCCCTGAGATGGTGTGTTAACAGTCTGAAGCTGCAAAGTACTTGAAGTCAGGTGAGGCACAGGTAAATGCTGGTGGGTGTTCTTTCCTTTCTAGAGGAGTATCTGTTGCTATCATGGTACCATTTTCTCTTTGTGTTTTGACTTGACATGTATACTTATTCTGGATTTACACTTCTTTATGAACACATGAAGAATATCTGTGAAGGTCACAGTTAAAGATACCCACATTTTGGTAGCCTCATAGAGACTGAGTTTCTGCATTTGACATTGTATTTTCATAGAAACATAAAGTGACTCAATTGAAGTGTCCCCTCTCAGAAACATAAGTGTAGAATCCTAGAGTTTTCTCAGTGGTAGACATGAATAAAAGGTCATGATGTGCTCCCAGAGTTATATCCTCAGGTTTCTGTGTTGATCAATGAAAATTATGCCTTTCAGCACTCCATTTCAGCACTGAACGTGTTCTTCAGCCTTGAAGGTTTTGTGGAATTATTGCACTATGTGGGTAGTCCACAAATTAAGGAATGCAGATAGCCCAATTTCTAGGCAGAAAAGATCTTTTGTTTCCAAGAAAGGAGAAGAACTTGGGAGACAATGGAGGATGATAGGTGGCTAAATCAACTTTCACTGTCGGTAAATTGTTCCCTGTGATAATTCTATTCTGAGGGTGACAGAAAAGAGGCTTTTCTGCTCATTCAGGCTCAGTGTGGCTAAGAGTGAACATGACTTCTGGAAGAACAGAAAACTTTAAAATGTTTGCTTCATAAGCATTTTGTTTGCACTATTTTGAATGAAGTTAGAAATCTGAGAGGCAGAATCTGACAGAAGGAAAACTTTGGGTTCTTCCTGCTACTGGAATGCTTTTGCACATTTGAGAGATGTTGGAATTTAGTAAAATTTTTACAATTTTATTATCGTGTGAATTTCTGGCCTACAGATGACCACATCTTTAAGACCTTTGGAACTCGATTACATGACCAAACACATAAATTGTTGACATTGAAGGTCATGTGTAACAACAGAAAAAAAAGACATAGAAATTATTCAGTGAAATAATCTCAGGGTAATTCAGACATACATGGAAAGATCTGCACATGCATGCACACAAGGGATCTAGATGCCCTGGTAGATGTGAATAAAAAGGGTCTCTGCACACATTGCTGGAGTAGATGGCTTCCACCTTAATCCTTTCCCTACTTTTTCCCATCTTATCAATTGAACAGTGTTCTATTTTTGACCCTTTGGAATTAGAAAAAATATGAGACCTATAACCATATAATAGCCTTCTGGGTGCTGTCTCTGTGTGTGTTTCACAAACTCAATCATGTGTGATATTGAACTAAACTATTTTCACTTTTGTTTCACTGGTCATGGCTTTATGATGTTTTCTAGATGTCTTCTCCAACTATGTGAAAAATAGTTCTAATTAATATTTATAATGAGTCCAGTGGGTATTAAAACAATTTCAGGACTCTATTTCATAATTAGAATTAGAGAAGTGTCAGTGGAGATTGCATCAATTGCCACTACATTTAAACATTACACATTATTTATGTATTTGGATTTTGAACACTTATTGTACTCAGCTAATTCCTAAATCACAGGCATAGATCGTGAGTCATACATGGTATTTTATGTTAAATAGACATGTGAATTTCTCAATCAATTCTCATTCATGTACACAGTACACTAATTGTTTGATTTGGCTTCTATTGCAGATATTTATTCTCATTGTTTGTCTTTTGCCACTCTACTGAATTAACATTCCACACTCATTTTGTATGTTCCTTGGGTAATGCTTTGCAGAATGCTCTTCTTTTTGTGTTACTTTCACACAGAGACTTCACCCATAGCTCTTGATCTGGAGATGTATCCCAGGATGACATTGAACATATGCTAGTCCTTCTTTAGTTTTGCAAATACTGGAATGATAGGCATGTGACACCATTACTTCAAAAGTATTCAGATTTTATCTTTTGTAATTGTCATGGAATTGGATCATTGTCAATGGCTTTGGAGAATGCAATGTGTTTTCAAGGAGAAACTGGGTTCCAGACTTTGTGGTTTTAGCCACATTGTATGATGTGTCTCTGTCATGAATCAATTTTCTCTTCCTTTAAAGTCAAGGGAAGACTGGTTCCCTTTCCTCTGAGGCCTATTTGTTAATCTCTTTCTTATAGTGCAGTGTCCTTTATTATGTAGTTGGGACATTGTTTATTAATATTACACAATAGGACACTTTGTGTTCTTTGCTTGCTCTGCCTCATTCATCTTCATTATTTTTCTTCATTTTCTGTCAGTGGTTCTTGCTATGTAGATCAGTCCAATGTTTAACCTGTGATCCTTCTGGTGGAATTCCATGATTAGGCCTCCACAAGTGGGTCAAGGGATCACTTTCTTATGCCAATAATTTGTAATTGCTGTTTACAATTCATGACACCAATTGTGCTTTGAATAGTAGTTTTGTTCAGGAGTTTTAAGGTGTATTTTCAAAATTGCAAAATTGTATACAGCTAGGTTGATGTGATCAGTTTTTGAAATCCATCTATTTCTAGGGACATGTGCCACCTTTCTCCTTTTTACATTATGTTTTTGCATGTTAAGCAAAAACTGTTACTTTATCTGAATAATCCTTCATGACTCTTACATAGCTTTAAATTTCTGTTGGTTTGTAAAAAACCAGGTAGAAGTTTCCAAATGTTCTCTCTTCAGTCACCATGGGGGTGCTCAATTACAAAAACTTCCTTTTTGAAAGAGATATTAAATACTGTTTGTCATACCAACTTTCTATTTATAACCATGAGCACATTGTGTTTCCCTTAGTACAAAGTCCTTCTGGTGAACATTGCATAAATGTGCAAATAATTGTATATACTATGTATACTATATGATATAATTGAATAAATTGCTTCAGGACACTCTCCCCTTTTTCCACTTTATATTTGTTTTGGTGAGTTCATCTCATTAGCAGTTCTGCAATGCCAATAGATATGAAACTTTTCCTCATGTATTAAAAACAGGATTGTTGCAATCTATTTTCACCTGATATTACTCTAATGAGAACTAAAAAGAAGGAAATTGTCAGAAAATTGCTACAATATCAGTGTATAAAATGTAACTTTTGTGACCATGTTCCACTTTGAATTTAAGAAATAGGTCCAGTGAGATGTCAGAAATGCCATGTAGTGCCTGTGAGGATAGATGGAGAATGAGAGTGTGATTAAAAACAAAATGCATTGAATATGTGGAGACCACATCAGCATGTGAACTTATTACACAGAGATTGTCTGTTTCCACTACTGTGACACTCACAATTCTTCTCTCAAATGTGTGTGGGACATATTAGGAGACCCTGAGCTTTAAGGATGTTGTTGTGAACTTCATCCTATAAGAGTGGGGCTGTTTGGATCTTTCCCAAAAGAAGCTCTACAGAGAAGTGATGCTAGAAACCTATAGCAACCTGTCCTGCACAGGTAAATTTGGCATCATTACCTTATAAAAACCATCCACTAGTGTTGTGGCTCATTAGTGTTTTTGCCTCATGGGTGTTTAAAAACGGACAGTAATGGTTCATATACATGCATGATCATATTATACTATGAAAAGAGCTGAGGTCTCAGATTGTTCTTTCACATTGATTAAATACGAATGATTTCTCTGTGTCTGTACCATGCAAACAAAAGAAGAAAATGAAAATATTGAACAGGAATTCAGGAATCCTAGAAGAAATATGAGGTAATTTGTACTCATAACCAAAACTTTGAACATCAGTTGTGGCATTGACAAGAAGTTTGAAAACCAAGGAAATATACCATAACCTCCACTTATAAATTTCTGAAATCAGTGAAAAGTTTTTCCCATATCAGAAAAATAAGTTAAGCATCCAGATTCAGAAAATTGAAAATCTCATATGTGCCATTATTCATAATATATTTTGTCCTAAGAAGTCAAAAGAGACCTATTGCTCAACACTCAAAAGGAACCCCACTGTGTACACAAAATTTAACTATATCAAATTCTGTCACAGCAGGATTATCATGTGCACTTGTATACACTGGCACAGTTTTCAACTTATGTCTCATGTTCATTCTTGTATTTCACAATCCAACGTGCTTTTGATCCAAGGTATCTCAATAAGCACTTTAAGTGTATTTCACTATAGTAAAAGTCATTCAATTTTGTCAGACATATAACATGGAAACAGTATTGTGGAAACACAAATGAACACAACAGTTTTGGTAATAGCAGTCCTCAGTTCCTGCTGCAGAGCATGTTTTATGTTCATTAATCCTACATTAACAAGCACTGTAACTTCTTTAATAAATCATTAATAGGATAAAAATGGTAATCTTTGTCTGTTTTACAGATATGAAGTGTTAGAGAGACTGCATGAACATGAACAATGTATTTAATGTGGAGAATCCTTTCATCAGACTGCAGAGAACATGGTAAGCAAGGAAACTCTGCTTAGAATAGCACCATGGAAAAGCAATATATGTAGTGCTTATGGGAAATCCTTCACTGACTGCTAGGCTCTTCTAATCCATGAAAGGATACACAATGTAGCCAAATCTCATGGATGGAAACAATATGGAAAAGACTTCACTCAATTTAGTACATTTCACATTCATGAAACATCTCATGTTAGTGAGAAACCCTATGGATGTAACAATGGATGAAAGCCTTCACTCATTCCAGTAACCTTCATATTCATGAAAGAATTCACAGTGGAGAAAAACCTTATGGATGTAAGCAATGTGAGAAAGTTTTCACTCAAGCCATTTACCTTCAGATTCATGAAACAACTCACAATAGAGAGAAACCCTATGGATGTAAGAAATGTGGTAATGTCTTCACTCATGCATGTTGTATTCAATATCATGACAGAACTCACACTGGAGAGAAACTCTACAGATGTAAGAAATGTGGGAAAGTGCATGCTGATTCCAGGAACCTTCGTAATCATGAAAGATCTCACAGTGGAGAAAAATCCTATGAATGTAAGCAATGTGGGAAAGCCTTCAATCAGTGCACTCACATTCAAGTGCATAGAAGAACTTACACACAGGTGAAACCTTATGGATATATGCAATGAGAGAAAGTGTTTAATCATTCCAGTCACCTTTGATGACTGAAAGAACTCACACTGAAGACAAACATGGATGTAACCAATGTGGGGAAAGTGTTCACATGTCCCGCTACCCTTTAAAGACATAAAGGTACTTAGACTAGAGAGAAAGCTATGGCAATGAGCAATTTCCAGTGACATTAACAAATGTGAACTCACTTTACAGAGAAATTCGATGAATGTACCTGAAAGAACTCATGGTCTAAATAAACACTAGGGTCATGTCAAATATGATAAACACTCACATATTCCTGTCTTGAAAAACATGATTGAACTTGGAAACACTATCAATGTAAGTAATGTAGGAATGCCTCCACCTTTTCCAGTCATCTTTGACAGGACACAATTCACATTGTAGCACAATACTATACATGAGTGTAATGTGACTAAGGCTTCACAAATTCCAGTACTCCTCCAAAACACACAAAGTTAAAAATGGAGAATAACTGGATTAGGAAAGCAATGTGGAAATGCTTCATTCATTTTCATGACCTCAAACATGAAAGTCCACACACTGGAGAGAAAATCTATAGGTGTAAGCATAATGAACCTGTCTGTATTCATTCTATTCACCATCAAACAAATGTAATAATATAATCGATGTCAAACCTTACACAAGCAACATATATTGAATATCTTCTCTCACTCCCATTACCAAAAAATACGTGTAAGATATCACACTGGAGTGAAACTCTATGTATTGAAGTAATGAGGGAAGGCCTTCACTTATCCTGCTTCCTTTTAGCAACGTGAAGGAACTCTATTCTCACACTTATGACACTTCCCAGTTTATATAACTTTTGTTAGCGAAAGCATGCCCTGTCACCTGCTTTCCTCCAGAGATATGATGAAAGATGATGCGAAGAGAAGACTTGACTCATGGGTTTGTGCTTCCAGGGAAAGGACTGTACCTCCAAGCCACCATCTCATTCAGTCTGTTTTCACATAGTTATTTTAAGGCAAGGGCCTGTGAACTCTTTGCCCAGGATGA
Source organism: Castor canadensis (assembly GCF_047511655.1). NCBI lineage: Eukaryota > Metazoa > Chordata > Mammalia > Rodentia > Castoridae > Castor > Castor canadensis. Next base: position 6,375,928 of record NC_133399.1, read on the forward strand.
CCTCCAATCATGATCCTCGTGGCTTACCCTCTCAAGTACTAGGATTGGCCTGAGCCACTAGCAATTGGCTTGTACATTCTCAGAGATCTCTGGGGTGTGTATATCTAATTTTTTTTCTCTAGGATTAGTCTTTATGCTTCTTATTCTGGTGCCAGCCTATAAAGACAGCTGCATGGAATCCTGCATCAATAGATTGCTTAAGTGCTGGAAGGAATGTCTTAAGAATTTCTTTTATGTTGCACTGAAATTTGGACTGAGGGCCTCTTGCTTGCTACCCAGGTTTTCTACCACTTAAGCCACATTGCCAGCTCTTTGTGTGTCTTTTTGATTGTGACTTTCAACATGCTGTATGTTTGATATTGAGACAGGGACTTATTTAACTGGATATGAACAATTGGCTGACTGAACTTAGAATGTTCCAACCTCTGTTTTCCAAAGGCTGGAATGAAAAACATGTGAAATGATACTTGTGAAAGTGCTTAGATTTTATCTTTCTTGTTTCCCATTGCAATTTGCATATTGTTGAAGACATAGACAAGGACAGAAAACATGTTTTCAAGTAGAACCTGGATTTGTCCTTGTCTCATATTTTAAAGTGTTTTTGTTGGCCACCATTGTATAATGCCTGTTCTGTCAAGAATGAATTTTCTCTTTACATTGAAATCCAGTGAAGACTCACTTGTTTTCCATGGACATCTACTTGTTATTCTCTTTATTATAATATACCAAATTTAAAAGTATAGTTTCAAGATTTCTTATTAATATTAGACTATACATCACTTATTATTCTCTTATTTTTCTTGCCTGTTATTTTCTTTTCATTCTTTTTTCGAGATTACTGCTGTGTAGTACCTCCAAAGTTTAATTCATAATCTTTCTGTTTGGTTTACAATTTGGGCATCTTTCTTGTCCTAACAGAAGTACAAATTTGGCCCTTTTTCTAAGAAGAAAGGATCAGGTTGTTTGTTTTTTCTGCTTTTGCTGGCCCTGGGATTTGCACTCAAGCCTTTTTGCTAACTACACAAATAGTATATACTATGACCAACCCTAGTAGCCTTTTTGTGTGTGTTAAGTACTTTTATGATAGGGTCACTAAAAGTATTTGCCCAACATAATCCCCCTGATTATTTCAAAACATAATCCTCCTGATGGCTCCTCTTCAGCAGCTAGAATTAAGGTTTGAGTGACAAGTGAACAGGTCTGGGGATTGCTTTCCTTCTTTAGTGAATTCAAATGTCTTTAGGCATTTATTCTATTCAGTATACTTTGTAAAGTGGATTTTGTTTCATAGCTTTCATTCTCTTGCTAGAATTAGGGAATTTTAAACATCCCTGTGAACCAGGACAATCCAGAGTAAACACAGTCAGTAATGCACACACACACCACCCCTTCCCTTTGATAGGAAAACACCTGAAATAGGACAAAATAGGTAGGGATATTATTTTCTTTAAGAAAAATCCTTAATTAAACTGGTATAAGAAAGTGCTAAAAGGAATATGGAGGAATGACCTCAGCAAAAAGCACATGTAGTCACACTTCTCCACAAGATTAAGGGCATATTATGAGAGTGATAGGGATTTTTTTATGTCACTTTGGTAAAAAATTTTTAAAAAAGGAACATAGGATAAGCAAGAAGTATATTTGGTAAGAAATGGGCAACTGAATAAAGGGTAGTCCTACTGCTCTGATACAAAGTTGGGCAGTTCTGTTCACGTGGTGCAAAGCAAAAGACAATCAAAGGTGCATCCTCTAGCAGAAGGATGGGAAGAATCAAGTAAGAATATTTCACTGGGGGTTCTGAGTACTCAATATTTTATTGTGGTCTGTAGAGATGATGATTTTTCCTGGAAAACTGGTCTATGTGTGATTAACTCTCATAGTGTGTGCTAGATGCTGGTGGCTCAAGCCTGTAATCCTAATTGTTATGGATAGTATAGGGCAGGCACATTAGGACTGGACCCTTCCTTGTCACAGGTGGCTTACTGAAAATTATATACCCAGACCTAAAGAATAACAAACACTCACCTTTAGCCATTTCCTAGAAATTTCCCACCCAGCCTCATAGAAAGCCCCCTGTATCTCATGAGTGCCATAGGGCTAATGGAGGATATTCATGTCCATCGCCTTCCTGGGAGTTCACCCTGGGACTCCCTTCTTTCATGGAGTTCTCCCACTAACTTCCCATATCTATCCCTAGTCTGCGAGCAGCTGTGGGCTCCAAATCTCTTGCTTGATACTGCCTCCAAAGAATTCTTCTCATAATACAGCATGTGCTGAGGTATTGAGCCATCCCTGTGCTGCTTTCAATCTAGCATCTCTGTCACCTTATCAATCTCTGCATGCATGTCAGTACAACATGCTTTTGCCCAGTTAACAGTAGGTACTCATGAGGCAGAGATCAGGATGATTGCAGTTTGAAACAAGCCTGCACAATTAGTTCCTGAGACCACAAGTTCAAATCTCAGTATGTCAAAAATAAAACAAAATTTGCTTCATGTTAATAAACTATACTAGATGCTGGGTTTGAGGATTTTTGGCTTGGATGATCTGGCTGAGGCTATTGTTTTTTGTTGGGTCCTGGGGTTTCAGGTTATCTAGAACCTGCTGTAACACAGGCATTTGTTGCTAATAACTCTCTGATCTAGGATGTGATTCATTATCAATAGAGAAGACATGGTTCTCAGTCATTAGGTATCCTAAAACTTTATTAGTCATCATGAGAGACTTCCTGCATCCAAGACAAGACAGTGTCACCACAGGGCCATGATTCCATCCTCTTTGCCATCCAAAGAAATACAACGTGAGACTACTCTCATTTTTGATCTGTAACTGAGTTGCTCCCTTTTTACATGGGTTCTCCAATAAACTTTTAGTATGGGACTAAAAGGTTTTTGTGCATAATATATTGTAATGCTTTGTGCATTCACTTACATTGAGTGTGTAAATATTTTAAAAGGCATACAGTAGTCATGGAGCTCTGAAGAGTTGAGGAGAAAGGGTAACTTGTGCTATTACTTGAAATCATTAATTTCTTAAAAATAGATTCTGATATCATAAATGAGTTAGTTATAAATTTGATGACATAGGAATGAATTACATTTCCTTTTACTCAGGAGGAAGAGAAGGAATATATTTTCAACTTGTTTAACCCACATACTACTCCTTCCTTCTCTTATGACTTGATTAACATAAGAGAAATAACTGTACACAATGAAATAAAACATGTTAACATTGACATAGATTTTGTTTACTCTCTCAATATCATATTCACACCTAAGATATCTGGATACCAATAGAGCAATAAAAAATGAACCGGACATTTAAAGACCTATTCTTTATATAACTGAAGGGTCACACAGAGCTGTATAGGGACTCATGAAGGTACCAATTATCTTAAGGCAGCAAAGAAAATAGACTGCCCAGGGAGTTATACTGAAGTTAATGGGAAAGCTTTGGTGAAAATTTACTCCCTGGGCAGAGGTGTGGTCAGGCTGACTCTGGCATTCTCGTAGTCTTTGATAGGCTTCTCTCCAATTTCTTCAAGGGAAGAGGCTGTGAGGGTAATACAAGTTCATCATTATGACCAAAATTGAGTCACATACTTCTTCTTTAGATTTCTGCATAGAAGTATATAGTGGGATACATCCCCAAACACAGAAGAAAAAAGATAACAAACTTAATATCAACACTTGCAGCCTCCACAATGCACAATGCATGGTCCATGATGAATGGACATGCATTGTATCTGAATTAAAAGCAAAACAGGCACTCTAGAAAAGCACTGACTTCTTTCACCAGAAATCAATAAGAACAAAGGCTAGAAAACTAATGTGTCAGCTAAGAAAGGCAGATGGCAGAGAGCAGTCAAGTTTTAAAGCCAAAATCTCCATGGAGCTGCCTTTTGCTGAATAAACAAATTTGTTAGTTTCACATAAAAAATCCTGCCCAGAATGTCCCAACGACATTCAGGGGAAAATCCTAGCTTTGGGGACTGGAAGTTTCTGGGGTGGATTATACATTTTGAAGTTTTAAATTTTTGCACAAGTTCTGTCTTGGAGAAAAATCTACTTCCCAAATTCTTCACTGTGGAAATTTCTGCAAACAAAACATCAAGGGAATGTGGCAAATGTAGTCTAATATCACTACCTCAACACTAGAGAAAGAGAACCACTTGTGATAAGTTTCAACATACTGATAGTTGCCTGGGAGAGGCAGGGAGAGGACTTAAGAAGCACATAACAAAGGCTTGCCAGAACAGGGCATCACAACACAAACATCTTTTAGAGCCAATATAGAGTAGAGAAGGGAGTCACCTTGAAACACCACCACAGGGCAGGCATGGTCACACACATCTTTAAGAAGCATATACAGAAAGGTAGAAGGGACTTGCCTCTAAAGGATATCCTATGGGCCAAATCTTTGTGACAAAACCCACCTAAGAGATTTTTTTTTCAAAATCCTCCTGTCAAGAAGGCCCAGGCAAATATCCACCTATCAGACATACTCATGGAGTGTCAACACCTCAAACTGTCCAAAAAGTGGCATAAATACCCTTAACCAGACCACATGCTATGACTTGGATCACTTCCTCCAGTCCTTCCCTTATAGAGTGTTTACACTTTTTTTCATTAATAAAGACCTGTGGGTTTCCATCTATAACTGTTGAGTCAGTCATTCTTTGATTTTGAACAAGAACTAAGTCCACTTGACACATGTATCACAGGATTCACATGCCCATTTTCCCCCCAAAATGATAATAAATCACAAGAAATATGGAGGCACAGAGAGATGTGGCTCTTTGATGTAGAATATCAATTTTTGAAAAATCTCAGGCATTGGACTCATTTTACAAAGACATTTGGGAAGCTATCTAAGGTAGAATCACACATTGTAGGGAACTATGATGTAGAAATAGGAAAATGTGAAAACAATGCATGAAGAATATACTTTCTATAAAGATTTAGCAATCATCAAAAGGATTATATAGAAATTATGAAGATTGTCCTGGGGCTGGTGGCTGATGCCTATAATCCTACCTACTCAGGAGGTAGAGATCAGGAGTAGCACATTTCAAAGCCATATGTAGCAAGCTGTTCATGAGACCCTATCTGTAAAATACTTAGCTTAAACAGGGATGGTGGAGTGGGTTTAGATGTAGATCCTGAGTTTGAGCCTTGAGAACAGAAAAACATTCAAATAAAAAAAAAACTACAAAATGCAGGTGTATGTTCAGCTAGCTCAATGACACCATTACTGTAGGAGTTTCATTTGTGAACTGGAGAAGGAAGACCAAGAATCAGTATGAAAAAGAAATGATTAAATTTATGCAGCCTGAAGAGAAAGAAAAGAATATAAAATTGACAGAACATGTCACCAGTGTGTGAATTGTTCAAGTTGTTAACAAGAGTTCTCTAGGGAGGAGAAAAAAAGATAGAAGTTATGAACTTAAGATTACATGAAGAAAACAATTCTGGAAAATTGGAAAATGGATGTGGTAGAAATGAAAGAATGGTGTGGAATGGATAAGTGAGAGATGTATCTAATGTCAACATAAGGTTTATTGTGGACAAAAGCCTGGTGCCTCTGGGAAAAAAAATGAGAAAGAGTTTGAAGAAGGCAAGCTCACAAGGGGAAAAAATAAGAAGTCCCAGCTAAGGGAGTACACAGGGCATTCATTTAGCCTAGGAAAACCACTATTCCCAGCTGTCCATTGTTTGCTGTTGGAGATTGACAGCACATTCCTGAAGTCTCTTAGTGGCATCATGAATGATCATGGTCTGGTTGAAGTAAAACAGCCTTGTCATAAAAACAGCATTCTTTGTACAAGGGTTTGGGTGGCAACGTGTGTGAAGAAATGTAGGCTTTGGGAGATAAAGTGAGACATGCAGTTAAATGCACAAAGGCCAAAGTCCATCAGCATGAAAGGGAAAAACCAAGAAATTTTAGTGCAGACAATGGCTATAGGTCTAAATACACAAATAAACTGGGTGCAGGGGACAAAGGCATTTATTGCAAATAGTTCCAATCACAGGTGTGACATGGTTGGTCAAATTCTCAGCCCTTGTTCTTTAAGAGTTTCCAGAGCTGTTATTTGGAGGATATTCTAACAAAGCAGTTTAAGTCTAAGTCATAAGTACTTGTATTTAAGTCTAAAACTAGAAATACCTTTATCAAGTAGAACACAATGTAAGTGAAAGCAGAATACTCCCAGTTGAACAGACTGTGCAAAGGAAAATCAGTCCATGGGCAGGGACTAAAAAAAAAAGTAATTTGTCTTTACTTAAATAGAAGACCTTGGCAAAAATATGAGCTTACTCTCTATCAGAGGTGCTAGTAAGGGCTTGGATGTCTATTATCCCTGAATAAGATAATTTCTTTAAAACATCTTGGCTTTAGTAAGTTCTTGAAGTCTGGCACAAGTGACTCCATCTGGATTGTGACAGCTCTCCCCTCTTGTCTCCAAACTGTCTGAGAAGAGCCTCTCTGAGTTTTTTGCTTTATCTTTTCCCCCAAAATACTTACCCAGTGTCTTTCTATATCCTTTCTGCTTACTGATTTGTTGATTTTGTAACCTGTATCTTAAAAATGATTTGATAAGAATTTTAAAATGAAATGATTTTTTCCAATTACCCTTGTGTTTTTACTATGCAGACCCATGAAGAAAGGCAATTTAAAACTACTTATCTACAAGTAACTTAAAAGTACTTTTGTTAAGACATCAAACTATAAAAGAATTGAATGTAAATTACACTCATGACAAAATGAAGCAGATTGAGGTTACTGTCCACAAAAAAAGATGCTTGTATTTTAGTTAGACTTATTGACATAAATGTTTGAAAAACTTTTTCTTTAAAGTAGCAGGAAAAGGAGTGGTGGAGAGAACAGTAAACTTCCATTTCTTGGCCCTAAATCAATAATAAGAATCATCCTAAAGATGTACAAACACATGCATGTGCAGGAAAGTTTTAAATTAGGCATCCATAAATATCAATTTAAGCATGCATAGAATTGAAGAACATGTAAAAATTAACTAAGTGGTCGCAAGGACAGTGATCTTTTATTTAAAAAATTTTAGGAGTAGATTGAGGTGTTTCCCATGCTGTTCTTTTAGGAATCATTTTGGCCAGCTTGATATCTAAAGCAAGTGTAAATTCTACGAACGTGTTTTGAATCAGTTTCAGTCTCCAATAAGATAGTTGCCATAGCTATAAGATTTTTGTATCTAATAAGTTAATCCTACAACAGACATACACAGAATTCACTCAATGACACTGTAAACAATTAAATTAATTCTGAGTGCACTCAAAGATAAGGATGCCTTCACATTTACTCTTAGAGGTATTCTTTTTAATAATCTCTAAAGATAGGTTACCTTGGGCTACAGTAGCTTTGTTATTAGGCAAAAGTTTAAGTAAATTTAGGGAGCCTAATCTTGGGTGTAGGATTGGAATCTCATATACTTGCCTGAACAAAGTACATAGGAAGCCCAAGTAGAACACATAATTTCATAATAAAATTTTTTAAATTGGAATTTGTATGACAGCCTGAAAAAGGGCAGACTGTTGCAGGTAAAAAGGATAATAGCTCCATTGAAATTGGTAATAGAAAGCATGGAAAAGATAGAGTGAATTAATACATGAAGAGTTAATTTTAAGTAAGGGGCCTGGTGAAAAAAACTCAAATGCCTTGTTGAATCCATAGCAGAATACAAAATGCTGTCCTTTTGCCTTTCTGCTAATGCCATGACCTAGGAAACTGAGATTTTAATTCAAATACAAGGGATATTTTTAGAGATAGAATTGAAATTCTGTCTTGGTCTTTCCAGAGTGTGTGCAAGTGAGGCTGAGTGGATGGGTCCACAATCCCAAACATATGGTATTTGACAAAGGCATTGAGTGGGCCAGGCCAGGGTCACCACCTGCAGCAACCTGGATATGGCCTGTTCCTTCTCCTGGTCTTGACATATCTGCAACGCAAAGCAGCCTTTCTCAAAAGCAAGACTTTAAGAAAAACTGTTAACATGTTCAGGTACATTTACAGGCTTAGTTTTGGTGCAAGAATTGACAGTGTTACTTGACCAGGATTTTTCTTTCCATTTATCCTTTGTCCATTTCTTTCTATGTTGTCCTTATGCACATGGCCACCTGGGAGAGAAGACATGTCGACATATAGTGTATGAGGGGTAAAAGCAACCTAAATTATGGCTGAGAAAGATTTAGAGAGAAGAGTTTCAAAGTTAAACATTTTGTGTATCTTGTGTGATAAGAAAATAGGAAATGATAACATAAAGAAGAGTTGAAGACAGAAGGTGGTTTTCAATGGAAGATAGAAAAACTTGGGGAGGGGGGTGTATTTTTGTTGAGAAGAACAGAGAAATGGAGAGAATGGAGCATAGATGAAAAGAAACCTGGATATCAGGAAACCTCAGACCATGTCCCATAGCATTGGCACAGCAGTCTCTCTTGGCTGGTCTGGCCTTAAGTAGCATTTGGGAAAAAGCAAGGGCTAGGGACAGACAAAGGGAGGTGGCAGGAGATAAGGGTCAGTGGGCTTTGTCCTGCAAGGGATGAGACCAGCTGCATCTCAGGCTGCAGAATGGTGGCAAGGGGCAGTTCTTATTATTCCCCCATTTTTTGTGTCTTAGAGAGGGAGAGGAAAAGGGCTGGGTTTGGGGGCACAGTTTGATCCTCTGGCTGCTTTTGGCAAGTGGGAGATGGTGCATGTGCTCAGGTGGGGTCCTTAAGGCTTAGTGTCTTCATAGGGGTTAGTGTGAGGGTCCCCTTGGTGGCCCCAGAGATGTTGATATCCTTAGAGGAGGAGTTGATTGAATCTTTGGTTGGTTCCTGCAGATATGCGATCTAGTAAAAAATTTTGTAAAGCTTTTATAATGCAGGGGAGAAAGCTCAGGAAGGTAAAGAAAATAATAAGGTGTGCTAGGAAAGGCAGTAGCCAAGAGCACAGAGGGGATTGAGTCCAGTCTAGGACAGGGGAATTTTTAGTCCTGAGAAGTTGGATTTCTTCGCTTAAGTGAGACAAGGTATCAATATTTTGTTCCATGAGGCCTGGCTTATTAATGTAGTAACAACATTTCTCTCGGAGGAAAAGGCAAGTGTCTCCTTTTTCAGTGGTTAAGAGATGTAGGGCCCTGCAGTTTTGTAAGGCAACCTGAGCTAATGAGGTAAGTTGTCATTGAAGGGAGGCCAGAGAAACTGAGGTTGATTCAAGAGACCTATAGGCACTCCTCGAAATCATTTGCAGAGATGATACTATGGCCCAGGGCCCCACCTGCAAAGCCAGTGGCAGCAATGGAGGAGACCAGGCTAATCCTGACCATAATGGACAGGAAGGCAGCTCATGATTGTCAGGGCGAGTATAGCCAGAAGATTTCAGCCTTTCCATAGAGAGTAAGTTGGGGAACTGTTATTACTGAAAGGTGGGGTCCTGGAGTAGAGGCATTTATACAGGTGTGTAAGGAGCCATTGCACCAGATGTATAGTCCAGAGGGTGGGAAGGTTTGAGTAGTTACAGAGATATTAGAGGGACAGAACTTGAGAAAACTAGCTCTGGAAGAGGAGTGGAGAGAGGTGTAATAGCAGGTGTAGGAGGGAAGTGAGTATTGGTCTGGGTCAGGTTCCCACAGGGGTATAGAAGTCAAAGGGGAGAGGCACTTAGAGCTTTGGGGCATAGAAGTGGGGGTAGGTAAAGAGAGGTTGATGGGTACTGTTGCCAGCAGGGGGCGCTGGAGGGAGGCACACAAGAAACAGTGAGTAATGTTTGTGGAACTTGTGGAGTTAAGAAACTGTATAGAGGTTTCTGTAGTTTGGATCCAGGATGATTGGTTTGTGTGTGTGGGACCTTTGGGTAGTTGGTCCTGGAATGTCTGCTCAACTTTTAAGATGTCTGAGGAGAGTTCTATTTGTGATTGGGGAGCTATAACCCATTCTCTTGATATAAAGAGGGTTCCTGAGGGTCAGAAACTAGTACCTGATTAGTACATGAAGCCTTTGACCCCATCCTGCCAACGCTGGTGCGAGGCATTGGGGATGTAAAGGAAGAAACCTGAGTTATTATAATGGGCATCTACCATATTACCTGTTGGATGCTTTTCTGAGATCCAGTGTTTTCTGCAGCTCCAATATGGGCAGCCTCCATTTGGAGACCAGAATTGTTGTTATTGTGGAGGCCCTTTTGCTAGTTGTAGGGAAGGCTTCCATCCATCCTCTGAAGCTGTCTGCCAGTACCAAGAGGTATTTAATTTTTTTAGTCGGCGCATATGTGTAAAGTCCACTTGTCAGTCCATGGCAGGAAGGCATCCTGCCATGGAAGGATGCCTCCCTGCCATGTTAGACCACCCGAGAGAGAGAGAGAGAACCATGACTCACAGTGTGACAGCATGGGGGAACTACTCCAGGGAGGACTGAGGAAATCAACCGGTGGTGGGTGAGTAATGGTAGAGCACTGGCCTTGAGGAGGTTCGATGTGAGTGAGAGTGTTGATAGCAACACTAGTTTGGGGTTTGGGGTCCCAGCAAAGCATCTCAAATCCCAGTAAGTTTATCCAGGCTTAAGGAAGGGAGCTCCCACCTATGTGGCTTTGGAAGGCTGGCATAATCTCCCAGCCAGGCACGCCTATATAGGAGATGTCTGTCTTGTGACCAAAGTAGGCTTGAGAGTGCAGCATATATCAGGAGGGCTGAATTTACTAATTGAGAGAGCAAAGTCTATACCAGAAGCTCACCTGGTCCCGGGTTTCAGCACCAAAATGTTAGGAAAACGCTGCACAGTGCACACAAAGGAGGCTCATGAGAGGTTTCTCATGTCCAAGAGTTTAATACGCAGGCTGGCTGGCTGAGAAAAAATGATGCGGCAGCTTCTCTCTGCGGGTCTGACCTTAAGTAGCATTTGGGAAAAAGCAAGGGCTAGGGACAGGCAAAGGGAGGTGGCAGGAGATAATGGACAGTGGGCTTTGTTCTGCAAGGGATGAGACCAGCTGCAGCTCAGGCTGCAGAATGGTGGCAAGGGGCAGTTCTTATCAATTATGACCAAAGAGGTTAAGAATGAGATCAACCAACCCTTCCATCTCACAAAGCATTTTCATTAACTCAGTGAAGGGGTCATTTTTACCTGAAATTTTAGCTAATTCCTTGGATAGGGTAGTTAATCCTTGTAGGACCTTAATAATAGTTCCATTATGGGCTGTATTATTTTGGTATATATGTGCAACACAATACTCAAACATTATGCAGACTCCAACATTTTCAGCTAACATGCAGTTTAATGCTAGCCTGGTCTTCCAAGCCATATAAATAGTTGGTCCCAATTGTTCTGCTATTCTTTTTATAGTGTCCCTGAGATTGATAACAAACTGTTGTTTCTTGTAATGTAGTAGGAAGGAGGGCCAGAAGAGAAGCAGACAGGCTATGTTCTGATAATGAGGCAGAGGAAAGGGATGGCAAGACAGAGATAAAACTTAAAGAAGTGAAATGTGAAGCAGATCACATAGTACTGGGGAAAAGAAATAGCCAAGTAAGTCACATACGGCCATATTTAGGTTGAGTTTTGCTTTTTGCTTGGGTAACTTGCTTGCAAGGATATATAAAGTGAGACCTCTTTGTTCTTGAGGCTCACCTTTGAATATGAGCCCACTGGGTCTGTGCTGGCACAATAAATCCTTGCTTCCTGCTACATTGCCTCAGTATCCCATGTCTCAGCTTGAGATTCCTGCAACAATAATTAATCCAATCAACATTTTTATTCATGGTGGAACACCAAAAGAGTTCTGATTCAAATACTGCTCCAATTTGATTTCTGGGACACATCCACAAGAAGTGAGTAACAGATCTTCCTTCCTAGCAGAGTACTAGGACCAAATACTAGTCTGAGGCCATAGCCCCAAGCAAGCCAGGCCTCCTATCTGGTCCCTACCCAGCTCAGCTTGGGGATTTATTGTTGTTAAGTAGAATATGTTCTTCAGAGTGAAGCCTGCTTCTTCTGGTAGGAAACTGGTTCAAGAATATTCTTAGAGAGTTCCTTGCTCACTTTCCCAAGGGGACAGCCTATAATCTCAGAGAAGTGGTTCATATGCCAGACCATGTGAGGGTTCACAATATCAGGAGGAAAGGCCTGGTTTAGTATGTAGATGGTCCCTGTTTTAAAGATGCCCAGACTCATCATGTCCTACTTGGAGAAATCCAGACAGAACACAATTTCTTATCAAGGAATGTTAATATAAGTGAGGGAGCAAATCACAAGGGGCCCTATGATCTCTACCAGAAGGTAGAGGAGCAGCAAGCATGGCACAGGACTGGTGTTTCAGTTTCAACACATTTGGAGGGACAGTTTTGGGCTTTGAATTGAGGGTCTCGCTCTTGCTCTACCTTTTGAGACATTATGCCAGCAGCTTTGTCTGTAGGATATTTTCAAATTAGAGTCCACAAACTATTTGACTGCAATCCACCTGATCTCTTTTTCATGAGTAGTTAGGATTAGTTACCTGAATAAGCCACTGTAGACTATCAAACATTTCAAATTCTTGGTAAACTCTGAGAGGGGAAAGGTTTGGACAGTTTCTGATGGCCAATGGGAAATGGAGAAGGTCTAGGGTTGTGCCTCTAGGTAGGGTCACGTTTCAGACAAACCTGTGAGCAATCTGAACATACTTGCAATTGAACTTCAAGGCTATTAAATTTTGTTCAAGATTATTAAATTTTGTTCCTGCTAGGCATTGGTGACTCAGGCTTTAATTTAAGCTACTTAGGATCCAGAGTTGGAAGGATTGAGGTTAGAAGCCCAGCAATTGTTCATGAGACACTATCTTGAAATAAACCATAACAAACAAGGGCTAAAAGAGTTGCTCAAGTGGAAGAGCAACTACATAGCAGGGCCAGGACCTCAGTTTGAACCACGTGCTGCCCCCCAAAATAAAACAAAATAAAAATCAACCAAACCACTGCTTATGATAAAAAATACATTACTAATATCCATGCATTAAACACACTATCTCTCATAATTTGTTGTGATTAACCCTGACTTCTTTTCTGTGCTAGAAAAGGAGTCTGGAACCAACATTTCCCAATATCTCTTTCATAACCTCATACATTCCTGCACAATCATGTCAGATGCCAATGTTTTGCCTGAAAAATGATGTGGACTAATCAGTGAAAATAAGTTTTAAATAATAGGTAAATAGTTTTAAAGTGAATTTTGATGAATTTCATCCTGAGTCAGCCAAATGCATTTTAGTGTCACAGTAAACCAAAATGAATCAAGCACTGGTGACTCAGGGTTATAAATTTTGGTACTTGGGAGACTTAGATCAGGAGTGTGGCAGTTAAGGCCAGCCTAGGGAAATAGTTTGCAAGATCTCATCTTGAAAATAAAAAGTGGAAAATGTACTGAATATATGGTTCTACCAGTTCATCACCTACCTTGCAAATGCCCAAGAGTTCATACACCAGTCCTCAAAATACAGCAAGCAAATGAAAAAACAAATGCAATGTGATCACAGGAGAAGACTGATTTTTGTTTGTGTTCATGTTTGTCCTATCCCAATTTCTTTCTCCTCCTGTTTTCTCCTTTTGAAGAAGGCAAATCCTCTTTGTCTTAAGATTCCTGCATACCTTACTTTTGGTTTTTTCCCCATAGAGTAACATTCGTGATGTCATGTTCTAAGTTAATCAGTATTTCATCATAAGATGATGTTTAGAAACAATGTGAGCACAATTACCAGTTAATTAAGGAAGGCAAAAAATTTCCCCCCTCCACTCCAAAGCCAACACATGCACATGTGGATTTGAATTTTCAATGAGTCTGGCCATGGGTGGGATCCAAGGACCTTCAGGAATTTACTGGCAGTGCTTAGAAGCATTTGTTTGCAGGGACAGGACATAGAATTTAGCCCATGCTTCCACTGAACCTGATGGACTCAAAAGGAAACCAAGTTCCAGTAAAGAGAAAGAAGATATGGGGACACTGTACAATAGTGTCTCAACCTGGCACAAAGTCTATAAATAGCCAGCAGTGTCACATGACACAGCACAGTCACCATCCCTTTCTGAAAGACAACATTTGCATGCAGAGCAGCCCTGGAAGTTTGGCAGGCTGGAGTGAAGTTGCTGGGTTGCATTGTGCATCTGAGTTCCTCACACTGACTCTCCTGGAGGGTGAATCCCCCTCCAGGTCAAGCTGTTCATTGGCACCTGGTGGGATCTCCTGATGTTCCAGGATGATGTACCCCAGGGACAAGGGAGGTGGTAATTCACCATCTCCACAATCCTGTATAATGAGCCCCTAAGAAATGTTGAGGGAGTTTGCTAGCTGAGATATGGGACTCTTAAGGCAATTAGCAGGAAGCAAAGTTTTATTGTGGCAACAAAGACATAGCAGACTCATGTCCAAAGGCTGAGCCCTGAGAACAAAGGGGTCTCACCTTATATACACTTGCAAACAGGTTAGAGAGGCAAAAATCAAGGTCTAATCCATGTATGGTTATATTTAATTTTATTGGCTACTTTATCTTAGTGCTATGTGATTTCCCCTCCCTAGTACTACATGATATTCGTCATGTTCAGATTTCTCAGGTTTTATCTCTCTGCTGTGCCATCCCTACCTCCCTGCTACTTTCTCAGGACTCAGGCCTAGACTGTTTTCTTCTGCTCCTCCTCCTTGCTACTGTGGGCCTGGGAAAAAATCACTCAGGCAGCTGACAGAATGCAGGATTCCACCCATCCACCCAGCCCCAACCCTAGAAAAGAGATCAAATGATAAGCAGCACAAGGCTGCAGTCTTCAGGGCTGTAAGGAGGAGATCCAGATCCATTAAAGCCACTAAAGCCAGTGTCTACCCCATGATGCTCCCTGGTCTAAGGATGTAAGTCAAAAACTCATCATTTTCTTCTTCTGTGGTGACCTGGTTCTACTACATCGCCAGCAGGACAAACATGTCATAGTGAGAAACTGAGTCACAGAGATGGATCTCAGAAGCACAGCACTATACAGAAAATGTGGCACCAGGAAATGCATTTTCTGTGTTAAGCAGGGGCCTCTTCCTGCTGTCCTTTGATTGGTCTTTTCCTACAGTTTACTATGTTCAGCACTCCACATTGGCTTGTGATCCAAGGCCACTAAGGGAGAAGGTTGCCAGGACAAAATACCTGATTTCAGCTACAGCACTTAGCAGACTTAGTGTCCTCTAGTCCCTACCCAGCCAAACCTGAGGATTCATTGCACTTAAGCCAAAGTTGCTCCTAACTTTTCAGGATAGAAACTGCTTTTCCACCTGGCAATCAGGCCAGCAGTCTGCTGAGGGAATTCCACACTCAGTGCCCAAAGAGACAGCACCTGATCTCTCAGAAAGATCATTATCTACACCAGAGAAATCACACATCCTTTTATAGTTCCATGATGCACCTACCCTTTACAACCTCTGACAAGCCACCATACCTTCCCAAATGATCATGGTTTTGCTATGTTATCTGAATTAATCAGTGCAAACAAACCACCTCTAAAGCAAGTTTTGTGGGTTTTTTTGATGGGGGCTGTTTGTACTGGGGCTTGAACTCAAGCCTCACAATTACTAGCAGGCACCCTACAAATTGATCCACTCCACCAGCAACCCCAATTTCTTTGTGCTTTTATTTCATTCTCCCTTTGAAAGCAAAGCTCAATTGCTTAACCACTGGAGTGTCTGCATACACTACTTTTCAAAAACCCTCTACTGTAATATATAATCCAAAATAATGTCCTGTGTTAGTCACGATTTCACCATAAAACAATGAGAAACAGTCTGAGGGTACACCACACTGCGATGATCCTCCCCACATAAACTTCATAAGCAAGCCTAGAGTGTCCTCCAAATTCCTGCCATCACCACTCAGAAAGGAAGCCTCAAGTATGGGTGTGGAGAAGTCCAGCAAGTAGTGTGGCCATGATGAATGTCTTCACAAGAAAAAGACAGGAGAATTCAGAGAGGCCCTGACTCCCTGACTGGACAGTCATACAGCCTTCAGGGACCCAAAGAGTGAGTGGCATAAATAGTGGGCTCAATTCAGAAATTTAGAAGGTGACTGTAGCATTCTTTGCCCAACTGCAGAGCCTGGACATGCTTTCACCATTTCCCACTGCTAATGCAACCAGGAGTCCTCTAAGGTTCTGTACTTAGTACAAATATCTCAGATCCCAAACTGATTGCATGCCTGTAATCTGAGGTTCTTTGGAGGCTGAGATGAGGCAGGATGGTTCCAGGTCAGAAAAGGTCCAAAAAGAAAAAGATAAAAAAGGTAACAACTGATCTCAGCAGTAGCCACAGAAAGACAGGCCAGAGATGTGACACAAGCACTACACCATAATCTCAGTAAGTGTTAGGCCCTGAGACCCATTATTTTGCATAATTAAGATAGGCTAATAAATTCTCACTGATGTTATTCCTTTTATAAATAGTGTATGTAGAATTCTATCATTGAGTAACAAAATTAATAGAACAGGTAAGCTCTACTTCCTTGAGGGGATACTTCCTACATTATACAATCATGCAAACTTTGCTTTGAGCAATTATTCACAAACAGAAAGATCATGAAATTCCAACTTTAGGCGAGGTCATCATGAAAATACAGATGTCCTTATTGAGGTGTGGGTTCTCTAGGATTGCACTGTGAACCCCTGCATTTATGAAAGTTGTTGGTATACTTGGAATATTCTTTGTGTGTCCTCCTTAAAGAGGTGGTGAGGCAGCTTACATTTGGCAAAAATAAAAATAAGGTCACCATTATCATCCAAAATATCATAATATTACCTGAAATAGTTTCAAATGCAGAATTTAAATCTGTAGTGTGGCTCAAGAGGTAGAGTGACTGCTGTGCAAGCAAAAAGCACTGTCTTCAAATCCCATGCCATCCAAACAAAAGAGCCAAAACAAGAATTTAAATCTGGAAGCATGAGAGAGCCTCTGGTGATTATTCCAGTTGAAAATTAAGTCTGTTTTAAAAGGAAAAACATTATACGCAGCTTAGCATTAGCTACAGAAATGTCTGAATATGTGCCTCAGATTAGGATGGGGACCAAAATAAGACTTTCAAATGGATAAAGAAGACACGTACATATCCAGAGACAGACCACCTGGTGACACTCATGAACTGTGAAGGCCAGAGAATCAATATAGTAGGGAGACATCTGATTAATTGTCTTACTTAGTTGTGCAAATTAAAATAATACAATGCTGCCATCTTTGTCTTATGAAAGGAATAATTACTTGCAAGTTTTCTTAAGTCAGTATGAAGTATCTGGCTAGTTTTATTTTCTACTGGATGTTTATAATGAAGGATGCATAAGAGAATGTCCTTATGGAAATTAATGAATCTTAGGGCTTTGCACATCCTTGTTAGGTACTGTATTACTTGAATCACACCTCTATCCCTTATTTCTTTGTCTATTTTTTGAGATGTATTTCCCCATTTTTTATTTTTGCTTTTCTTTTATCTAGGTTGGCCTTGACCTAATCATCTCAGCCTCTCAAGTACCTCAGATTACAGGCACAGGCCATGGTGCCTGGCTCAGTATGATATTTTGATACACCCATGTAGTGTAGTTTAATCACAAACACTCTTCTACATACTCTTCTCACCCTCCTGCTTTTCTTCTTCCCTTCCTCAAATAATCCCAATTACTTTCATGTCTTTCATAATAGTCATCTTATGTCACTTAAAACTCTTCCTACATAAAATTATTTATGTATGTCTTTATATAGAGATGCATGAAATATTAAACTATTCTGAGAATATATCACTGAAAGATATTAAAATGAACTTTGTAATAAAGATACATGTAAAAAACGTTTCAAAGATACATAAAACTATAGAATTGTTTTGTATAAACACATGTTCTCCATATAAATATACAAGATAAATAAACGTTTTTATTTGAAATATTCACAAAATAAATACCTTTGTACCATACTACACAAGAAAAATGGTGAGCAGAAAGTCCTTCACCTGATGCATCTTGTTGGCCCACGACCTTGATACTCATGAAAATACTAATTTTCCTTGGTACCTGTGGATCATGCCTATAATCCTATTTAATTCCAAAGCCAACTTTGGGAAGATTTTGTTGAAGGGTAGCATAGGCAAAAAAGTAAATCCCATCTTCAAAATAATCAGACCAAGATGCACTGCAATAGGGTACTGTGTTTAGAAGCACAAAGTGGTGAGTTCAACCCCAAATCCCACATCCAAAACAAGCCAAAAGTGAAAATATATAATGTATCTTATGCCTTTTGAAGTCTGATGTATTTTCCTATTAACAAGAGAAACTGGTCTAACACAACCAGATTCTATATTCAGTACTGTGCATAACCTATGAAGAAAAATGGTTCATGCTAGTAAAAACAAAATGCCTTGGTATTTATATAGTCTTCCTGAATTTGAAGGATGACATTAACTAGGAAGGGCCTTTCTAATGAACTGAGCAGTGGGTATATAGCTAGGGAAAGGGCTAGAGATGGACATACAGGAAAAGGAAGATAATGATAACTCCACATAAGCAATAGATTTTGGGAGGTATTTCCAGGACCAAGAAAATGGAAGGAATGGTGGCTACATGTGATGGGCCTGGAGGCTCTTCTTATTCAGAAAATAGAAAAGCACAGAGAGGAGGTGCTACTGCTGATGATTTTGAGATCTTCAGAGAAAGAGGTAACATGATGTCCAGAGGCTGGTGAAGACCTCGTGGAACAACAAAGGTGTTGAGAATTAGTTCTAAATTGATCTTTACAAGTTTTAAATGGCAGATTCCAGGTTCTTGGGGAGTAGGAAACTGTGTATTAGACAGGTTTCACCCTGTAGCAAATTCTTGATGTAGTGAATCAATAAGGGTTAATGTTGCTTTTTGGTTGCTAGTTATGGAGGTCCCACCCATGATGAAATGGCTGTGTGGGATTTGGACATGGGGCCTGGCAGCACATAGGATGAGGAGCATATGGTGGAGCAAAATAATAAAAACCATGCAGGGAGCAGAAGAGCAGAAGTAGAGTAGGGTCCAGTGAACTCCCTTGATGGCTTGTCTCTGAAGAACTGAAGACTCATACTTGGCCCCAATTCTTAAAGGTTGAATATCTTCCAAGAGTCCAAAGCAAGATACAAATCCCTCACTCATTTGCCATCAGATGACATTGGTTCAAACAATGCCAGGTAGGAGGGAATGGGGAATGTTTTGTCAAGAAGTTTTAAGTTACAGCAACAACAAGGAGTCATACTTTCTGAACATGCAGATGTGTGTGACAATCTGTACGTGCCAAAATTGGACCTTTACCCAGACATGCATGAAGTGTTTGGGTCAGACTGTCATTTCACAAAATCTCTGAGAGTAAGCTTACAGAAAGACTTAACAAAGTACATGCATGAATGAGTTTATGAATATGTCAGTTTCTTTTTATCAGAACATTAAAGTATTTCCATGTGATTTTTCCCTCTGTTTAAAGTCAACATTGAAGGTGATGGCAGTATTACCATGCAAGGAAGAGGTGACAGCAGTCATGCTGAGGACTCAGGTTTGAATCTTTGTTGTGCTTCTGCAGCACCTATGAATGTTGATCTTTGAGGCATCAATTCAGTGTTCAGTCTGGTATTCAAGCTTGGAAATATTTATGCTATACTTTCTGAACGTGGGTCTTCATTGTAACTTGGGTCAAACAGTCTCCTTGTCTGAACTATTGCAAAGGGTTTTCACTGTTTTTAGTGGATATTTTTTTAATCTTCTGCCTTGCATCCTTTGCACAGTTCTGGTGAGAAATCTACACTATCTCCTTTTACTTATTAACTGTGGTTTCTAGTTTATATGTTCTTCCTGCCTTGGGTAATACAGTGTAGTTTGAGATTTCACATGTAACAAATAATTGTCCATGAAGAGAAATGCATGATCCCAATTCCTGAAATGTGACAACATCAGGCCTTTCTTCCTGGTCAAGTGAGTCCTTACCTGGCCTTGCCTGGAACACATCTTTTCTGAGATCACAGGGAGTCCCCATGGGAAAATGAGTTTGAAATTATCTCAGCATATTCCTGGCTCCATTTCCCAGTTGATGAAGTAGGGTCTATTCTGCAAAGCAGGTTTTCCTTAGCTACGTGATTCCCCAACCTGGACTGGGTAGGCACCAAGAAGGAAACCTAAACCGCTGAGTGCTATAGCAGAATTCCATGATTTCTTTTTTGCAAATCCCCTGGTAGTGGATGACTACTGTTACTTAGATCTCAAGGGGTGGGTTCTGGATCACTAGCCAGTGAGAAGTGCTTGTGAATTAGTGAACCACAGGCTCATCTAAGGAAGACACTCTGCTTAATACAAGAAATGCCTTCCAGTCTCTCCCATTTTCTAGATAACATTGTGCTTTTGAGAGCAATTAAACATAACTCAGTCTCTCTCCTACTTTGACCTGTGCCTGGTGTCAGGTAGTGAGCAGAACTTAACTCACCAAAGAAGCCTGACATGCTGTTTTTAACTGGCATCCCAGACCCCAGGAGGGTGAGGATGTTGTACCTGCTTGAAGCAGTGGTGAGGGACCTTGCCCTCCCCAGCACAGTGCTGGTGTCTGGGGCCTTAGTTGCCTGCAGTGCCCTGTTGCCCCCCATCTTCTCTGTAGGTTGTGGATCTGTGAAAACCCTGTCTTCACTGCCTCTACCTCTGGGTAACCTGATCTATCCTGGAGCCCTTGGTCCTCTCCCAAGATGAGGTGATGATGCGAGGCAATAGTTTCCCAGCAGGAGAAGCTGTGGTCTTTGAGTCCCCACTCCTTCCAAAGTTCTCATGGCAAAACTGATGGTCTTGAATTATGTGAAAATGTGGAATTAGAGTTTTGAATGAACAACCAGATCCCAAACATGTGCTACTTAGGGTTCCAGTAAATCCCTAAATTTACAGAGAACTCACATTGCAAAATTCACTTCGATGTTGGTGCATTTGCACTTGGGTTTCAAATTGGAGGGGAAAGATTGGGGACTTGGCAAAGGCTTGTGAACACAATTTATTTTTCTCTTTAGACTGTGTAAACATCATTTTCCCAAAATGAAATGCATGTTATGGCAAAATATGAACTTAGGGTATTAGTGGCAGGACAACCCCAACAACAGAGAGTGCAGGTGTCTCAAGGCTAGGTAAAGAAGGTCTGTATTTTAAAGGAGGAGTAAAGAGCAGTAAAAAGATGACGAGAGATGATATGGGCAAAAGAGAGGTCAAAAGTAGCTCTGGGACCAGATATCCTTTGACTTGAGACTGTGTTTCAGATGACAAAAAAGAAGGGGTGATAATAGTGGCTCAGCAAAGGGTGGGCCAGAGAATTCAGGCCTGGAGGGTGGAGAGAATCTCATTAGGAAAGTTTGTATAGTTAGTGTTCTTTTACAGTTGATCAAGTAAACTGATGAATTCAGGTAAAACATGGAATAATCAGAAGTGTGTGTTTCCCTTCTTGGGCATCTAAGTGTAATGTGAATATAAGGACAGTGGGGAGGTGATCTTAACCACTAGTGTTACCAAGATTGCTTCCTTTGGGTAAGTTTTCAGTCATTTGCATTTTCAGTCATAGAATTTGTATAGACACAATGCAATTTGTGACAATTGAGGAAGCCTGTGATGGACCATAGGAAATTCAGAGACCTTGAGGATCTCCTGCTCAAAGGGAGGATTTATTACCTTCAGAGGTTATTTTGTTGGGTGATATATTTAAAAACTGTATTTGCTCTTCATCACAGGTTCTGGCACAGAATTACTAAAACTCTTAGAATATCTTGACCAATAGGAACAACTTTGGTTGTTATCCTTTGCCCCTTTAAGTGATATCTGAATATATGTTAGTGAGGTGATACATGATAGCATCCCAGATCCACAGGGTGACCTGAAACCATGATGCTCCTGACTTCAGCATCGCAAGTAGCTAGGATGACATGTGTGAGCCATTGGAGTCAACAAGCTCTTTCTTCTGTATTGTGTAGTATAATCATCTTTTACCTTGGAAATTAAAATAGCCATTGTTGAAAAGCTATTGATTATTTGGTGTAGAGTAGGAAGACAATACTCAGAAGAAACCAATAAAGTAATATAGTTAATCCTATCTGTATAGTGTTAATAAACTTGAATTTCTTTAATTCATTTCTTTTTTGGTTGTGCCATGTGGTTTAGTTTAGATTTTTCCGGTGATAGGTATGGAACCTGTGGCCTTACTCATGCTCGGCAATTGACCTACAAACTAGCCATTCATTTCTTTTCTCAATGATTCACTTAATTTCATATTTCAATGTTTTTGGTGAAGTGCAAATGTTTCATGAGCGTCTGTTTCCAAATATAACCAAAGCAGGAAAGATAAGATTGTGGCTCAAATGGTAGAGAATCTGCTATGCAAACATGAAGGCCTTGATTCAAGGTCTTGCCCAACCAAAAAATAAAAAGAAGGATAAATGTGCAGAAAATGATGATAGATAACTTAACATGCTCATCATTCACCTGTATGCTATTGTTACAGAATCCATTAATCACCACCATATAAAAAACATTTTTATGAACATAATTAATTTATCCAAAAGAATCAACAAAGTCTAAGCTACCACAGCAGTTTTAATAGTGAAACTCTATAGAACTCAATAAAGTCTAGTGTTCAATTTCAAGGAGTGGTGCCAGTTTGAAGCTGCATAGTACTTGAAATCAGGTGAGAACAGGTAAATGCTGGTGGGTGTTCTTTCCTTCCTAAAGGTATAACTGTGGCTATCATGGGACTGTTTTCTCTTCAGTGTTTTGACTTTGACATGCATATTTATTCTAGATTTACACTTCTCTATGTACACATGAAGAAGATCTATAAGGGTCAGACTCAAAGATAGCCAATTTTGGTTGTCACAGAGAGAATGTGTTTTTGAATTTGACAGTTCTTTTGAGTAGAAACTTAAACTGACTTTGGTCTCCTGTTGCCTATACCATGGGGGTGGGCTGTGAGACAGAAAACCAGTTATGGCCCTCTGCATTGTGAGTCAATTTCATTCTACCCTATAGTCCTTGCTTGGGATTCTTCCCCCAAACCCATATCTCCCAGACTGAGTTCACAGTGGTGTGGTCATGGGAAGCTTCTGAGT
The DNA here is from genome assembly GCF_047511655.1 of Castor canadensis. NCBI lineage: Eukaryota > Metazoa > Chordata > Mammalia > Rodentia > Castoridae > Castor > Castor canadensis. The sequence continues at coordinate 6,399,031 of NC_133399.1, forward strand.
ATTTGTGCAGTTTTAGAGGAATGTGGTGCTGTCATGTCATCCTCATGTCTCCTTTGTCTTTAATTGGACTTTTGTTTCCTTTGGGATCCCTCAGGTTCAAGGGAAGCATGTGTAATTTCTATGACCTGTCACTTCATTCAATGTTTCTCAGCACTGTCTGTATATTCCTGAATTTCAAAAAATCCAGCACATTGGCAGATAATTGATGATTGCAGATTGCAGATTAAATCCACCTGGACAATTAGTTTACAATACCCTATCACAAAAGCACCAAACACAAAAAAGGGCTGGTGATTTGGCTCCACTGGTAGAGCACCTGCCTAAGAATGAGGCCCTGAGTTCAACTGTTATTATGGAAAAAAAACTTCCCATAAATTTGCATCATGTCATCCAATTGTCTTAGATGGAAGGATGTTTTGGTCTTGCATGGAGAGAATGAGGCTGCTGGTTTTGGTGGGCTCCATTGTTTTCATCTCAGCAATACCCTGCTGTATGTCACAGGCATTTGTTAGTATTAGCTGTATATTCTGAAACGTGATTCCTCATGAAGAGACTAGCCATGGTTATCAGTCATCAGGTTTCATTAGTCCTCTTCAGAGACTTCCCGCTTCTTAGCCAAGATGGTCTCACCACAGCAGGCATGATTCCTTCCTCTTTGTTATTGAACAAAATTCAGAGTATGACTTCTCTCATTTGTGCTCTGTAACTTAGTTGCTCCCTTTTTACATGGGTTCTCCAATAACTTTTTTATTGTGGAGTTAAATGTATTTTGCACATATTAATTTGGTAATACTTTGTCCATTCTCTTACACTGAGTGTGTAAACACTTTAAAAATCATACAAAAGTCAGAGTGACCTGAGGATATGAAGAGAAAGCCTAACTTGTGCTATTACTTGAAATTTTTAATTTCTTAAAAATAGTGTATAATCTCATAAATAATTTGCAAATAAATTTGGTGACATAGGAATGAATGACATGCTTCCCTTATTCATGAGGAAAAGAAGGAATATATTTTCAAGTCATGTTTATTGAACTCACATACTACTCCATCCTTTTCTTTGGACTTGATTAACATAAGGGAGAAATAACTGTGCACACTGAAACAAGACATCTAACATTGACTTAATTCTTAGTTCTCTCAATATCATATTCACACCTAAGGTATCCGGATACAAACAGAGAAATAAAAAATGAAAAGGACACTTGAAGGCATATTCTTTATATAGCTGCCTGGACACAGAGACCATGAAGGTCACTCATGAAGGTAGCAATTATCTTAAGGCAGTAAGGAAAAGATACTTCCTAAGAAGATATATTGAGGTTAATGGGGAAGCTATTGTGAAAGGCTCATAGCCATTGATAGGCTGTTCTCCACAGTGTCCATGAGGGAAGGGCATTGAGGGGAATACATGTTCATCATTATGACCAAAATTGAGTCACATACTTTTTTTAGATTTCTGTGTAGAAGGTTATAGTGGGGCACATCCCCATACACAGAAGAAAAAAGTCAAGAAACTTAACATCAACACTTCCAGACTCCGGAAATTAAGGTCAATGGACAATGCATTGTGTCTGAACTGAAGATAAAACAGGCACTCCTGGGAAGCATTAACTGTGTCCACCAGATCCATGAGAACAAAAGTCAGAAAACTAAAGTGTCAGTGAAGAAAGGCTGAAGACAGAGAGTAGTCAAGTTTGAAAGCCAAAATTTCTGTCGGTCTGGCTTTATCAGAATCTAAAAATTTGTTAATTTCATCTACAAAACCCTACCATGATGTCCCAATGGCGTTCAGAGATGAAACCTGATTTTTGATACTGGATGTTTGGTGTGGGAATTATCCATTTTGAAATTGTATATTTTTTTACAGGTTCTGTCTTGGAGAAAAACCTATTTCCCAAAGTCTTTGCTGTGGAAATTTCTACAAAAAAAATTCAAGGGGAAGTGCCAAATGTACTCTAATATCACCCCCTCAACACTATATGAAGAGAATTACTTGTGATATTTCTCACCTACTGACAGCAGTTACACTGGAATAGACAGGGAGGGGAGTTAAGAATCACAGATACAAGTCTAACCAGAAAAGGGCATCACAATACAAATATCTTTTAGAGACAGTAGACAATAGACAAGGGTGTCACCTTCAAACAGCACCAAAATTTGGGCATGGCAGCACACATCTTTAAGACACAGATACAGAAAGGTAGGCAGGTGTTGCCTAGAAGGATGTCCTCAGTGCCAAGTCTATGTGATGAAACCCACCAAAGAGATTGTTTTTCAAAATCCACTTGTCAAGAAGACCCAGGCAAACATCCCCCTGTCAGAAAGACTTGTGGAGTTTCACTGCCTCAAACTGCCCAAAAAGTAGCATAAATACACTGAATCAGCCCACCTGCCATGGCTTGGATCACTTTCCTCCAGTCTCTCACTTATAGAGTTTTGATGCTTTCTTTCCTTGATAAAGACCTGTGTGTTTGCATCTATAACTGTTGAATCATTCTTTCATTATGAACAAGAATTCAGTCCATATCTGACACATATGTCACTAGGAATGCCATGACCATTCTCCCCCCCAAAATGATAAGAAATCACAAGAACTATGAAGAGACAGAGAAATGTGGCTCTTCAATGCAAAATAACAATTTTTGAAGTATCTCAGGAGTGGAGTCATTTTACAAAGACCTTCTGGAAAATGTCTAAGGTAGAATCAAATGGTTGTAGGGAACTATGATGTAGAAAAAAAGGATATTGGGAAAATAATGCATGAATTAGATAATATCTATAAAGACTTAGTAATAATCAATATGATTATATAGACATTAAGAAGATGTGCCTGGCACTGGTGGCTCATGCCTGTAATCCCAGGTACTCATGAGGGAGAGATCAGGAGGATTCCAGTTCAAGCCATCCCAGGCAAACAGTTCATGAGATCCTATCCACAAAATACCTAACTTCTAAAGGGCTGGTGCAGTGGCTGAAGGTGTAGACCCTGATTTCAAGCCCCGGGTAACATACATACACACACACACACAAAACAAAACAAAGATGTATATAAAACAAGTTCAATCAAATCATTACTATAGGTGTTCATATGTAAAGTGGAGAATCAAGACCAAAAATCTGCATGAAAGAAAGTAATTAAATTTTGCAGCCTGAAGAGAAAGAAAAGAATATGAAATTCAAGAATATGTTACCAGTGTATGAATTGTGTAAATTGTTAAACAGTGTTCTCTAGGGAGGAGAATAAGATAGAAGCTATGAACATAGATTACATGAAGTAAACAATGGTAGAAAATTGGAAAATGGATGTGGTGGAAATGAAAGAATGATGTGGAGTGGATAGGCAGGGAGATGGCTCTAATGCCAGCACAAGGTTTATTGTGAACAAAAGCCTGCAGCCTCTGGGAAAAAAAGTAGAAAGGATTTTAAGAAGGGAAGCTCACAACAAGAAAAACTAGAGTTCCAGCTGACGGAGTACACACAGCATTCACTTGGCCTAGCAAGACCACTGTTTCCAGCTGTCCATTGTTTGTGGTTGGATATTGGCAGCAGGTTCCTGAAGTCTCTTATTGGCATCATGGATGATCATGGTCTGGTTTAAGTAAAACAGCCTTGTCATAAAAACAGTATTCTTTGTACAGGTTTTCAGTGGCAACCTGTGTGAAGGAATGAAGGCTTTGGGAGATAGTGTGAGAAATGCAGTTAATTGCACATGGGCCAATGGCAATCAGCATAAGGAAATACTACGGAAATTTAGTACAGACATTGGCTATAGGTTTAAGTAAAGAAAAGAACTGGAGGAAGGGGACAAAGCTATGCCTAGCAAACGGTTCCAACACAGGTGTGGTATGGTTGGTCAGAATTTCAGCCCTGTTCTGGGAGAGTTTCCAGAGTTCTAAGCTGCAGGGTAGTCCACCTAAGCAGTTTAAGTCTAATTCATAAGTATTTGTTATTTAAGTCTAAAACTAGAAACGAGGTACTAATTCATTGGTATCACTAGTCCAATCCACCAGCTTCACATTTATTAATAGCTTGTGTGGATACTGATCCCTTCCTTCAATCTTGCTGAAATGCTCTCTATTTTATGTATTATTGACACTATATGGTTACGTTTGTTTTCTTTTTCATGCTGCCTCTGTTAGCAACTTTTCTTCACAGTTATGACAAGGATTACATAAAATATATTATGGCTATTCAATGTTTAACAAAGAAAATCTTACCTATAGTTGAATACAAAGACAATTTACACGTATTTTCTTCCAGTCCACACTCAATATTATTCATGTCACACTCTACATCTCTCTTTACTTTATATCCATTAAGAAATATTGTATGTTATTTATTTGTAATGCTTGATTCTCACTGACGTTAAAAAATTTGGGGTAGTATAGCTCCTTGAACTCAGGGCCTCACATTTTCTAGGCAGATACCCTACCACTTGAGCTACTCCACCAGTCCTGAAGTTAAAAAGAACTTTTACACTTTGCCTTTCAGCATTTCAGTATTCTGAATATGATTAAATTTACCTTTCCTCAGTGGGATTAATGTGAACATTTTCTTGCCATTTCAAGGACACATGTTTAATTGTAAGAACTTTTACACATCACAGTGATGGGCATCTTCATCATTTTATATGAGATCTGTGCCAGCAAATGAAGAAGCTCCTAATGTCATACTTCTGGTAGCTGGAATGAGAAAACTGGTTTCATGGTGTAGATTTTCAGACACCTCTTTAGACAATCTACCCATTTTTAGCCAACCAAATTCAAATGTGCCAACACAGGGGGTGTGATTATTGCATACATGTAGAAATGGGAGTTACATGTGAGGAATATTCTACACAGGAATTAAGATGGACTAAAGCCAAAACTTTTTCCAGCTCAGAGAAACAGACTGCTTTATCCAAGTCTACAAGAAAATGCCCATTCTAAGATTATACATAATCCATAGCATTGCACATTCACTTGGATTCACCTCACAGAACAGAAGTCTCTCTGTTGAGTTAGATGCAGGTAAGGATTTAGCTTGGGTGGTGCCATTCCCTTATGCCCCTCCTTTGACATTGAAGTGATTTCTCCTTCAGCACCTTAGTATTTGCCAGCAGGGAGGTGTCACCTCAAGTCAGTTTAAGGTTCTGACCTGAACAAACTGCCAAAATCATGAGACCTTTTTTCCTGGAAGCTTCCTAAATCTTTGACTTAAGTTTGTTCTTTAGAAATTTTAATCATAGAAATCTACAGTGTGATTCAAAGAGCACTATGTATTAAACTGCAAGTACTGTCCAGGTAACAGCTTCAAGGCACTGAAAGCTTCAGTCTCAGAAAGAACAGCACTCCCCAAGTGTGACCATGTGTGTGTGCCCTGCTTTCCTGATAATGCTTTGCAGCTCCTCACTGTCACCACTCCTTAGTTGTTTTCAGTAGCTTTGGAGCCCAGCTAGAAAGAAGAGCAACTGTGTAGGAATCACCCAGGGGAACATCTTTGACCTTGGTCTCAGGTTCAAATTTGACCTCATTTTAGAGTCACTGGCTTCAGACATCTACTGTACAGCAAGTTCCTCATGGACATCACACCAGCATTCATAATTTAATACAGGGAAGTGTCACAATCACATTGTTGAATAAAGAACCAGCTCTGTCCCAGGGTATTTATGTGTCCTCTTTCCACTTGAAATTCTTATTTTATTCCCAATCCTACTTCCAGGGATGAAACCAGTCATTTGTGTAGCTAATCCTAAGCTTCCTATAATGGTTTCCCTTTTAAAAGACAAGTTTCATCTGGTATAATCACCATAGACTCTCTCATGCCTCCAGATTTAAATTCTTCATTTGAAACTCTCTTTCAGGAAGTACTGTGATACTTTCAAAGAGAAAGGTAATCCTATTTTTGCTGCTCTCATCCATAAGTTGTGTCAGCACCTTCTCAGGAGGACATACAGAGAATATACTAAACAGAAAATCAAGTTTGGTGAATTTAGGGTTCACAGCACAAGCCTTGGGAATTCACACTTTAATAAGGACTTTAGATAGGGTTTTAGTTCTGTCCTCACCTAAAGGCAGTATTTCATGGTCTTTCTGTCTGTGCATAATTTCTCAAAGCAGAGTTTTGGGTGATTTTATTACACAGGAAATACCACTTCAGAGAAGAAGTGCTTACATGTTCAATTTATTTTCTTATTCAATGATTGCACTCTTCATATACTTTTAAGAAAGGAAAACAGTCAGATTTTGTAAACCTATATTTGCAAAATAATGAATTTCAGGGCTTTATACTTGCTAGGTGAGGGCTGTACCACTTCAGTGACACCTGTAGCCCTTTCTTCTGTGACTATTTTAAAAATTTTTTATTAGTCATTTATTCATATATGTGTACATTGTTTGGGTCACTTAAACTCCCTCCCCCCTATCTTCCTCCCTCCCCCTCACTTCCAGGTAGATCCTGTTCTGCCTTTATCTCTAATTTTGTTGAGGAGAAGACATAAGGATAATAAGGCAGACAAAGCATATTTCCTAGTTTAGGATAGATATAGAGAAAGATTCATAGCATTGCTTTCATGTACAAATGTTTTATAACCCAAGTTGATTCATCTCTAACTGTTCTTTACACTGGTTCTTGATCTCCTTCCCATGTTATCCTCTGTTGCTTTAAGATTTCTGTATTAGTTCCTCTGGAGTGAGGACATCAAAGGCTTTCATGTTACGGGTTTTCTATCTATTCCCATATCTCCCATATGTGCTCTAACCTTGTCATGTGATCCATTTTTGACATCACATCTTTCACTTTCTTACATTTTTGGGGGGGGCGGTGGGACACTGATTGACCAGGAATCCATCCTCCTCATCTCTGAATACAAAGTACCCTAGATTATAGGCATTAGCCATTGATGCCTGGCTCAGTATGACATTTTTATGCATCTATGTATTGTACTTTCATCACACACACTCTCCTCTACACTTTCTTCTCACCATCCTCATGCTTGACCTCTTCCTTTTTGACAGCATTAATTCAATATCTGTCCAATATTTAAAAAGTACTAAAAATAAATTTATAAACCCAAAAGATTTATTTTCATATACTTTGAAGTACATTAATGACTTCTCACTTTTCTTTCATACATGTGCCATTTACAATTATATAATTTAATTGACTCCATGGGAGTTTTCCAATGTGTTTTTTCTATTGATTTCCAGTTCTACTGCAATATGACTTCAAATCATGCCTTATGTGATTTCAATTCCATTACATTATTATATTTTAGGTAGGAACATGGTATTGGTTTGAGTTGTAGAGTATGGCATGTCACTTTGAAGGATATATACTACGGTGTTGATACAATATTCTGTATTGTCACTCTCACAAAAGATATGAAAATATTAATTAAAAATGAAAATTAGCAAAGTAGCATGCATTATGAAGCCATTTAACCAGGAGAACATTAAGATGAATCAAGAAAAAGAAATGTGCACCTGGTGCCACTTGCCTCCTCCTTCAGGACTAGGGTAGTTGAGATAGGAGACTCATGAGTTTCAGGATACCCTACCACAAGCAATACAGTGATTTTCAATAAAGCATTGGATACATACCAAGACAGCCCAAAAACTGAAAAAAAAAATGCGTGTTTGTGAAGCACATGATAGGTACATTCAGGGTTTGATTTCTAGAACAAATGGTTGGAATGTAATACCATTTAAAAATTTTGTAAAGAATTATGATCATATTGGTTTCACAGAGTCATATACCATTGAGGCACTTGAGTTTTCTGTATAAATGTTCAATTGTGATGATGAAAATGTGAAGTAATAAGTAAAATAGCAGGATACTTGTGGAGAAAGTTAACACTGAGTTCATTATCTCTTGTAGATTTTTGTAAAGCTACATGATTGCAAGTCAAATGGTCTGATAAATAGTAAAAGAATAGAATGCTCAGAAATGAATACTCATGTATACAAACAGGCAGAAATGCATACACCAAAGGCTCATGCATGTACTCCTAGCTATGCTAGGAGTATGATTTCAAGATAAAGAAAGCATAAGAATTGTGGTTCGAAGCCAGCCTGGGCAAACAGTTTGTGAGACACTATCTTGAAAAAAACTATCACAAAATAGGGGTGGGGGAGTGGCTCAGATGTAGGCCAGGAGTTCAAGTCGAAGTAAAAAAAAATCAGTTAAATAAATAAGAAGAGGGAGACTATAAAGATAAGGTCAATGTCAAGCTGATACTTCAAATCCAAAATGATGATTAGATATATGATGTTATTTCAGATGGCATAGAAAAACTATCAAGAAAGTTGAATCAATAATGACAAGTCATGATTGCAACCCAGTTGCTGGAAAAAGAGCAAACCAGAAATATTATCAAAAATGGTGAAAGATGTTTCAAGGTATTCTTAATCATGGACTAGTATACAGCAGGAACCTAGACAGAGTTTAATAAGAAAGGCTTGCTTTACATATTTATGGTTTCCTTCTATTAAACCTCAGTTGACTCAATTAGTTGAAACTCCAGAGATGAGTGAAACTGAAGGGTCAAGGAATGAAAGCTGTAGCATATTAAGAGGATGAATGACTGTCAGCAGTCAACTCCTGCCTAGTCCATTACTGGGGAATACACCATCCTAGTCTATGGGTGGGGAAAAGACTCACAGAACTCTACAAATTAAAAAAAGTTGGATGATGAATAAAACTATTCCATAGCATAATCCCTTTTGGTTGAAGATATGTACTGGTCTTCAAATGTTCATTCTTACACAGCACATTGAACCCACTCATACGTTTTTGATTCATTATTTATTAGATCTAAAGACAAGAGAGTTATTGGGTGATAATGGAATAATATTACTAGATTACTTATCAGTAGTGAGGCAAAAGGGACTTCTGCTAAGGGTGAAAGTTGGGCATAGTATATGATATACTTGGATTTGGTGGGGCATTAGGTGTCATCATGCTGATAGAGAATTATTATGAGTATGAACTAGAACCTATGTATAGGTTTAGCTAGTGCAACAGCATATTCAAGTCAGTCTATAGAATTAGAATCATAAAAATCAGCACAGATGAAGGGCTATTTGATGTGTTAATACATGTTGATCTGACAATCAAGACCATGAGCCACTGGTTTCTATGATGATAGTAGTTCACTGAATGCATGATGCCATAGATGAAGCAAGTCAGTTTGGGTCTGTAACTACCACAGGAATTAATAGGTTCATGTACCTTAGGGTAGAACAGGGGCTTCAGTTTATTCTCAAACTTTGGTAATCACTGCTCCTTCTCAAAATGAGATGTCCATATCTATGTTGATGAAGGTTGTGTAATGGGGTGAAAATGAGTGACATCACAGTCCTTATGAACTTTGTGAGCCAAATAAAATAATTTGGCAAATTCATATGAAAGATAAAGATCTCTTTTCTGTGTTTTCTTTTTGTTGGGATGGGTATTTCAACATAGGACTTCCCTTTCAGAAACACCTCTATCACTTGATACATATCTCAAGCTTACTGTTCTATAGTTATTTAGAGATAGGTCACCAGAAGTATTTGTACAGGGTGCCCTTAAACCATGATCCTCTTGAACTCAGCCTACAAAGTAGCTAGGATGACAGGTGTGAGCTGCCAAGATTTTGCATTGTAATGATCTTTTCAATTGTAAGTTGAAATAACCATCGTTGAAAAGGATATCTCAGTTACTGATTAGCTGGTTTGCAGTAGGGAAGATAACACTAGGAAGAAATCTATACAAATAATAAAGGTGTCCTCTTCTTTTGGTAGGATTATTTAAAATTTGAATTCCTTTAGCTCATTTCTTTTTTGTTTGTTTCATTTTGTTTACTATATTTTTTTCTAGTGCTGTGGAGGAACCTATTGTCTTGCTTATGGGGGTGCAATTGACCTGCCACCAATCTATACATCTCTTATCTCAAGGATCCATCTATTTTCATGTTTCAATGTTTTCAGTGAAGGGCAAACAGTTCTTGAGAATGCATCTTCAATAATAATCAGAGAAAAAACACCCAAAATGTGGCTTAAGTGATAGAGAATTTGCTTTGCAAACATAAAGACCTGAATTTACAAAAGATTTGTAAAATCTTTTTTTGTAAAGAGTTTACAAAAACAAATTAATAATACATTAAATAATGCTGTATATATCAACTTGCTCATTAGTCAAGTGGAAGAAATTGTTACAGAATTCATTAGTCAATGCCTGATAAAAACAATATTGATGAACATAATGAATACTCCCCAAGATTCAACATTCTATGTTGTAATATGTACTTTAAATGATGTAGATCTATAGAACTCAAGAAAGTCCTGTATTCTGTAAATGAAAGTGCTGTTCTTATGATGCTGCATAGCACTTGAAATTGGGTGAGCCACAAGTAAATGCTGGAGGGTGTTCTCTCCTTTCTGAAGGTGTAATTGTGGTTATCAGGGACCATTTTCAGTACAGTATTTGGCTTTTAACATGCATAATTATTCTAGATTTACACTACTCTATGAATACATGAAGGAAATCTGTGAAGGTCAGATGCATAGAAAGCCATATTTTGGTAGTCTCCTAGAGAAAGGGTTTTTGCATTTGGCAGTTTCTCTTGATAAGAACCTTAATGCAACTGAATTAAGATAGTCTGTGTTGGAATATAAGGTGTTCAAGCCTAGAGATCTGTCTTTAGGATATGGCTCTCTGTTACAGCTGCAGGCTGCTTTGACCATCTAAGGGAACTCATGACTTGCTGGGATCCTTTTCAGTGCTCAGTGTGCTCTTCAATTTTGGAACTATGTTGAAATATGGGAATATGGATTTCCCTTGTGGCCTTGTGCAATGAACTGTTTCTATGACCTAGTTCAAATATTGCTTTTCATTGTTCTTCATTCTTTTGTAGAATTTGATTCCATGTAACACTACCTTCTCTATACATAAAATAAAGTAAATCTGTTGCTAGAGCAGTTTAATTTTCATGCCTGAAAATAGACAACAAGTAAGTATGAGAAAACATTGGCCATGTGCCTCCATCCAAATTCCTGTTGGTTGTCACCAGGCCTCAATTCAGTTGCAGTATCCTTGTCTGACATTGTTACCCCTCCTTCTCTCATGCTATGATATCTCCACGGGACTCTACACTGAATTCTCTGAGTACAGTTCTCCCATTTTCAGAAGGAATAAGCATGAAGGGCACAGATCTATAACTCAAAGAAGGTGCCTATCCTGAGGGGTCATGACAACTTTCTAGAAATGAGAAGCCTGAGCATTGGCTACTGAAGGGTACTATCCTATAGATCAGCACAGGCAGGATAACACAGTGATCATGTTACTAGTGCCGTGAGGTTGCCCTAAATCAGTGGTCAAACAGATAACAAGTTTCTACTGTGTGTACCAATACTGAGTGCCAGTGTAAGTGTTACATGATGCACAATGGGTCATCAAGCTATGTGTCATGTGTCCCAGTGTCCACTGATGAGAGTCTTTTCAGAACAATCAGTTAGGCAGCTGAGTGATTGATGCTGAGCACAAAACCTTAGAGGACACCTGACTGCAACAGCAGCTGCAAATGGTGACAGCATGTCCTGGCTCTGCATTTGGGCAAAGAGGGCCACGGCTTGATCCCACTTTTGATGCCACTTGGTTGTTTGGCCATGGAATCCTGCAGGGCAAGACAGGGAGTCATGAACTCTCTGAAATCTCTGAACTGTCTTTGTGAAGTGATTCATCCTAGTCCGCAGTCTTTGTTTGACACCTCCACTCCAAGCATGAGGCTGCCAGTTTGTGTGGTGTTGGCAGGGTATTCGTTGGACACTCTGGGCTTCTTAATTCAGTTTGTGTTGGGAAGGAGCATTGCAATGCAGTGTACACTCTGCTCTTTCTCTAAGGTGAGTTTCTGTGCTTCCCATGATACTTCCAGGTTCAGATAAACAGGACTTATATCCAGAAACTGTCATCCTAGGCCCAGTATTCTTAATGCTGCCACTGATGTCTGAATAACTGTGTATCCACCACATTGCCAGAAGCATTGGAAATGAGTGACCACATGCATACATGGTTGCTCCTGCAGTGCAGGTAGGACTTGGTCCCCACTTGTACATTCCTATTACTGTCCTGAGACTGTTTCTCATTTTATAATGACATGATGACTAATGAAGGACATAATTTTGGTTTATGTATTATACCAGAGACAAAGAATACTCAAAAGAAAGGTATGCAGGCAGCCCAGTTGCTAAACAGCAGAGCTTTATTTTAAAGGGAGGAGAAAATTTCAAAGAAATTAGCAGGGCTTGTGGAGTGACTTAAGTGGTAAAGTGACAGCTTAGTATGTGTGAAGCCTTCAGTTCAAGCACCAGTACCACCACCTTCAAAAAAAATCCACTTGCTTTAGACTTGGTTTGTTTGCACTGATTAATTCTGGAAACTATTGTTGAGGCAAAATCATGAACCTTTGGGAAATGGGGGAGCATGTCAAGAGTTGTAAAGGTTGGGTGGATCATGAAGTGTAATAGGAAGAGTGTTTTCTCTGTTGTACCTAGTGGTCTTTCCATCAGGTCAGGTGGTATATGCCTGGACATTGATTGTGGAACACTTTGCACAGACTTCTGGCCCAATTTCCAATTGGAAAATGCTGTTTCCAGATTGAAATAATGGTGGGGTGGTGGTCTTTAATCACCAGGGCTGATGAGAAGAGATAAGACCAAAATCCAGGTGTTGGCTCAAGCCCTCCGGCAAAACCTTCCTGGATCCCAACCCACCAGGCCAGGGAAAATCCTGAACACCTCCAAGCACATGTTTTCAGTGTGGACTTGAGGGACACTGGGCCCATGCCTGTCCTAAGATATGCCACCCACCACCAGGACCATATCCTAAGTGCAGACAGGAGGCAACTGGGTGAGGGACTCCCCCTCCACCTCTCAAGGCGGGGGGTCTGACCCCCTCAATGTTCCTCCTCCCTAACTGATTTTCTAGGACTGGCAAGTGCAGCAGAAGATTGATGGAGCCCAGGACTCCCAGGCCCGATGACCATAACTTCATGGGAGCCCAGGGTAATGGCCATCATTGACAGTAGGCCTCTCTCCTAGACACTGGTGCCACTATTTCTGCCTTGCTGGAGTTCTGGGGACCTCCAAAGCCTTCTTCAACCTCCATAGTCAGGGTGGAGGTAACTCCTACTGAGCCCTTAATGACCTTTCCCTTAACTTGCATACCGGGAGATACCCTCATTACCCATTTCTTCCTATTTACCTAATTGTCCCACTCCACTCTTAGGTAGAGACATTTTAAGAAAGATTTAGGCCACCCTCGCCTTACATCCGTCCTCATAAAAGCCGTGACCCATCAAGGCCTCATCTCCATCCTCACGGTCCCTCCTCACCATCATAGGTGCCTTGTTTCCACAAGCTTCTCCCAACTCTTTGCCCTTACTGGCAACTTTAGTGGAACCCATTGTATGGGATCTCAAAAACCCCTCCATTGCCTCACATCATGAGCCAGTTGTCATCACTGTCAAAGACCCTTCTACTTTCCCAAACCAATCACAATATCACATCTCTTTAACCCATCTACAGGGTCTAAAGCCTATCATCTCAGAGATTCTCACTAAGGGCCTGCTTCACTCAACCCACTCCCCCTATAACACTCCTATTCTGCCTGTAAAGAAGCCCAATGGGTTTTACCGGCTGGTGCAGGATCACCGCTTAATCAATGCGGCACTGAGTCCTATACACCCAGTAGTATCCAACCCCTACATTCTCCTGTCTCTCTTCCCTGGTACCACCACGCATTTCACAGTCCTAGACCTAAAAGATGCTTTCTTCACTATCTCTGTCCACTCACAATCCCAAAACCTCTTTGATTTTACTTGGACTGATCCAGATTCTCACACTTCCCAAACAATTAACCTGGACTGTTTTGCCTCAGGGGTTCTGGACAGTCCCCATCTCTTTGGCCAAGCTCTGGCTAGGGACCTCCTCACCCTCCATCTCTCCCCAAGTAAACTCATCCTGTGCATAGATGACCTCCTGCTCTGCAGCCCTTCACTTGAGGATAACAAACAACACACTGCCCTCCTGCTTAATTTTCTGGGAAAAAAGGGATACTGGGTGTCCCCTAAAGAGGCTCAACTGTCTCACCCAGGTAACTTAACTGGGCCTGTCTATCTCCCCTACTCATAAGGCTATCACCATGGATCATAAGGCCTTCTTAGCCTCTCTCCCTGCCCCCACCACCAAGGCTAAAATTCTCTCCTTTCTCAGTCTGGCAGGCTACCTCAGGGCTTGGGTACCTATCTTCAGTCTAATGGCCAAACCTCTACATAAGACATCCAAGGGCCCCATCCAAGAGCCCCTGGACCCCCCTTGGCCTGTGTCAGGACATTTCAAGTCCCTCCTACAAGCCCTGGTGCTTCGCCTGCTGGACTTCACTTATCCTTTTTTCCTTTATGTCTCTGAGAGACAGGGGTTTGCCCTAGGAGTTTTAGGACACAACATAGGGCCCTCCTTTGCTCCAGTAGCATACCTCTCAAAACAGTTAGTCCCCACAACCAGGGGGTGGACCTCATGCCTCAGGGCCCTAGCAGCTGCTTCTCTCCTAATTCAAGAAAGTAAAAAGCTCACCTTTGGTTCCCCCCTTACTATTTACTCCTCTCATAGCCTCTTGGAACTCCTTACATATAAGGAACTTCATTCCATGACCCCCTCTCGTACCCTGTCCCTCCAGGTGGCCTTGGTTGAGGACCCCACACTAACTTTCACCTCAAATTCTGTCGCTCTAATGTCTCTATAACTACTCAATCTTTGCCACCCTCTGGACTGTACCTCTGGTGCAATGGCTCCTTACACATCTGTATAAATACCTCTACTCCAGGACCCCACCTTTCATTAACAACAGTTCCCCAACTTACTCTCTATGGAAAGGCTGAATTCTTCTGGTTATATTCTCCCTGACAACCAAGAGCTGCCTTCCTATTCATTATGTTTAGGATTAGCCTGGCCTCCTCCATCACTGCCACTGGGTTTGCAGGTGAGGCCCTGCGCCACAGTGTCATCTCTGCAAAAGATTTTGAGGAGTGCCTGCAGGTTACTCTTGAATCAACCTCAGTTTCTCTGGTCTCCCTTCAGCAACAACTCACCTCATTTGCTCAGTTTGCCTTACAGAACCGCAGGGCCCTAGATCTCTTAACAGCTGAAAAATGAGACACTTGCCATTTCCTCCAAGAAGAATGCTGTGACTATGTTAATGAGTCAGGTCTAGTAGAACAGAATATTGATACCCTGTCTCACTTAAGTGAAGAAATTCAACTTCACAGAACTAAAAACTCCTCTGTCCTAGACTGGACTCAATCTCTGCTCTCTTGGCTCTTGCCTTTCCTAGCACCCCTTATTGTTGTCTTTACCATCCTCAGTTTTCTCCCTTGCATTATAAAAGTTTTACAAAATGTTTTACTATCGCATATCTGCAGCCACCAACCAAAGATTCAATCAACTCCTCCTCCAAGGATATCAACCTCTCCAGGTCCACCAAGGGGACCCCCATGCTAACCGCTATGAAGACAGCAAACCTAAGGACCCCACCTGAGAATATGCACAGCCCTCCACCAGCCAGAAACAGCCAGAGGATCAAACTGAGCCCCAATACCCAACCTCTCTCCTCTCTCTCTTTTTATTAAACAAAAAATGAGGGAATGATAGGAACTGCCTCCTCTGCAGCCTAAGCTGCAGCTGGTCTCACTCCTTGCAAAACAAAGCCCACCATATGTTCCTTATCTCCCACCCCCCCTTTCTTTTCCCATCCCTAGACCTTGCTCTTGCAGCTGATCTCTTCCTTTGCACATCAAAGGCCATCCTTGCCCTTGCTTACTCCCAAATGCTGTGCCATTTTCTCTTGGCCAGCCGCCCTGCTTATTAAACTTTTGGACCTGAGATAAATCTCGTTAGCCTCGTTTGTGTGTGGCATTTTCCTAACAAGAGGCAAGTGCCAGGTCCAGAAGGCCAGGGTAAGTTTTCCTGAAAGTAGTTATCCTACAAACTAAAACATATGTCCAACAAGGGAAGCCTGATTGGCAAGGACTGCTGGAGTCTGTCCTTTCAAGTCACCAGTTTAGCATCTCCCCCCTCCACTAAGTGTTCCCATTAGTCAAGGGCTTGGAGGTTGTGCACTTTATCCATTAGCCAATCAGAGCGAGTGTTTAATCGCCTGCACCACCTGTCCAATGAGGAGCGACAGTGGTAGACGGTTCACATTGCCTTCCTCATTTTGGCCATATTTACCACAAGCCTGCTTCTGTTTCTTAGGCTACAGAGCTCCAGCAGCTGTGTGAAATATTCTGACTGCAGGAACATAGTGAGGTCGCCTGGTCAGAAGTGGGAAATGGTGAGTGCTGACTGGGCATCTGCAGTGCTGGGTGGAGGAACTGTTGGATCCAGAAGCAGCAGTGGTTTCTACTGAGATCTGTCCGTCCAGGATTAGGCTCCCTGATCACGTGGTTGGGGCCTTTGGTCCCTGGGCCACTGGAGGGTGGCAGTGGAGCGGGAGCCTTGAGATCCATCTGTGTCCCTGTGAAGCAACTTCATCCCAGTCCACAGCCCTGCTGGGAAACTAATCTCCAAATTCCTGTTCTGCACACTGATGTGGTTGGGGAGTATCCTACTATTTGTGTTGTTTGTGACAGGACAGGGCACTCCTGTGCACTGTCGCCATAAATGCTCACTGGGACCTGACTTCCCTTTGAGTCCATCAGGTTCAAGGGAAGCCTGCGCTAAGGTCTATGCACTGTTCCCTTAATGCAGTGCTTCTCCACACTGCTAATCAGTCCCTAAATTTCCATGAATCCCACACATTGCCAAATTCATAGGAAATGCGAATCCACATGTGCACGTGGTGGGCTTCTGAGTGGAGGGGACATATTTTTTCCTTTCTGACTTAACTGTTAATTTCCACAGATTGTTTCTAGAATATTGTTTTGTAATAAAATGCTGATTAACTTAGTCCATGTCGTTAGAAAATTATTCTATGGGGAAAGCCCCAAAAGAAAGGTATGTTGGCATCTCTAGGCAGAAAGGCAATTTGCTCTCAAAGAGAGGAGAAAACAGAAGATATAAATTTAGAGTGGACAGACATGGAGATTGAAAAGAACAGTGTTTTCCTGTGATTATCACGGTCTTGTGTCCTTGTTACTTGTGTTATTTTGGGGGCTGAGATTTGAAATCGTAGTTTTGCATTTACACTTCAGAGCCCAACCGCTTGAACCATATCACCAGTCACTTTTGCTCTAGTGATTTTGCAAATGGGGTCTGGTAAACAATTTTGCTTAGCTGATTTTGACTGTAATCATGATGTCAGTCTCCCCATTACCTAGGTTTAAGGGAGGAGATACCAGTGCTAGGATCTCCATGATATGTTTTTGCTTTTGTCACTGCACTGGGATTTGAGCTCAGGTCTTTACGTTTGCTCTAACCATTTGAGTGACACCACTAGCCTTTTCTTCTGATGGATTTTTTTGAGGCAGTGTCTCAAGAACTTCTTCTACCATGGTCTTTGAACCAAGACCCTCTGTCTGACCTCTGTCTCCTGAGCAGCTAGGATAACAGGCATGAATCACAGGGACCTGGTTTCTTCATGATCTTATGGTGACACTAAAGTGTGATTTGTTTGATGACTCAGGCTCAGATTTGTGAAATTTACCGTACAAATGTTTGCAAACCATTTTGAAGATATTTTCAATGACTACTTCATAATCATTTTTTATGCAAAAAAGGGCATTTGGACAGTGTGAACATGAAGGATGATGGGGTGGTGGTCTTAACCACTAGTGTTACCAACATTACTTTGTTTGGGTTAGTTTTCAGTTGTTTACATTTTCATTCATAGAATTTGTCTAGTCACAATGTAATTTTGATGACGCCTTTCATGGACTATGGTAAAGTCAGAGACCTTTAGGATCTCCAGCTAAAAGAAAGGATTTATTCACTTGAGAGGTTATTTTGTTGGGTGATAGCTTTAAAAAACTGTGTTTGTTCTTCATCACAGGTTCTGGGACAGAATTACTAACACTCTTAGAATGTCTTGACCAATAGGAACAACTTTGGATGTTACCCTTTGCCCCTTTAAGTGGTATCTAAATAAATGGTGCTAGTGAAGTGATACATGGTACCATCCCAGATAAACAAGGGTCCCGCAAACCGTGACTTTAGCCTCTGAAGTAGTTAGTATGACAAGTGTGAGCCACCAGGGTCTAAAAAATTCTTCTTTCTGTATTGTGTATTGTAATCATCTTTTACCTTGGAAATTGAAGTAGCCATTTTTGGAAAGTTATTGATTAGTTTGTTTGAAGTAGGAAAATAACACTAGGAGGAAACCAATAGAAATAATACAGGTAATCCTATTTTTATATGTTTATTAAAACTTGAATTTCTTTTGTTTACTTCTATTTTGTTTAGTTTAGTTTTTACCAGTGCTTGGGATAGAACCTGTGGCCTTGCTCTTCCTCAGAAATTCACCTACACTTAGCCATTAATTTCTTTTCTCAAGGATTCAATTATCTTCATGTTTCAATGTTTTTGGTGAAGTTCAAATATTTCATGAGCCCCAATCTATAAAAATAACCACAGCAAAAAGACTGGAAGTGTGGCTCAATTAGTAGAGAATCTGCTTTGCAATCATAAAACCCTGAACTCAAAGACTTGTCCAACCAAAAAATAAAAAAGAAGGAGAAAAATGCAGAAAATGATGAAAGATAATTCAACATGCTTATCAGCCTACTGGATGCAAGTGTTACAGAATTCATTAATCAACACAAAATAAAAATATTTTTAATGAATCCAGTGACTTTTTCCCAAAGAGTCATCACATTCAAAGCTATCAAATGAATTTAAATATTGTAAAACTGTATAATTCAACAAAGTCTGGTTTTCTGTGAGATGGTGTGTTAACAGTTTGAAGCTGCATAGTACCTGAAGTCAGGTGAGGCACAAGTAAATGCTGGTGTGTGTTCTTTCCTTTCTAAAAGGGTCACTGTTGCTAATATGGTACTCTTTTCTCTTCAGTGTTTTGACTTTGACATGTATAGTTATTCTGGATTTACACTTCTCTCTGAACACATGAAAAATATCTTTGAGGATAAGAAACAAATATAGTCACACTTTGGTATTCTCATAGAGACTGAGTTTCTGCATTTCACTTTTTATTTTAGTGGAAACATAAAATGACTGAATCAAGAAGTTCTCTCAGAAATATCAGTGTAGAAGCCTACAGTTTTCTCAGTAGTAGATGAGACTAAAAGAACAGGATGTGCTCCCAGAGTTATATCCTCAGGTTTCTGTGCTGATCAATGGAATTTTATGCCTTGCAGGACTCCTTTTCAGCACTGAGTGTGTTCTTCACCCTTGAAGGTTTTATGAAATTATTGCACTATGTGGGTTTTCCCAAATTAAGGAGTGCAGATGACACATGTCCTAGGTAAAAAAGATCTTTGGTTTCCAAGAAAGGGGAAGAACTTGGGAGATAACAGCTGATGACAGGTGGCTATATGAATTTTCACTGCTGATAGATTATTCCCTGTGATAATTCTGTTCTGAGGGTGACAGTAAAGACAGCTTTTCTTCTGATTCAGGCTCAGGGTGGGTAAGAGTGAGCATGACTGCAGGAAGAACAGAAAACTTCAAGATGTTTGTTTCATAAGCATTTTCTTTGCATTATTTTGTAGAAACTGAGAAAATCCTTTTTCCGTCTTATCCATTAAACTGTGCTCTTATTTTGACCCTTTGGAATTAGAAAAGAATTAATCCTATCCTGTATAAATGTCTTCTGGGTGCTGTATAAATGTCTTTGAGTGTATTTCACAAACTCAATCATGTGTGATATTGAACTAAACTATTTTCACTTTTGTTTCAGTGGTCATGGTTTTGGGGTTTTTTCTACTTGTCTTCTCCAGGATGTGAAAAATAGTTCTGACTAATATTCATAAAATGTGCAGTGGGTATTAGAAACAATGTCAGGACTCTATCTCATAATTAGAATTAGAGAAATGTCCAGTGGAGATTGTGTCAGTTACCACTCCAGTTCCATTAAGACTGGAAAAGAAGTCCACAGAATGAAAAGTGGTGTTGAAAATGACCTGTACATTGATCTCCTCAAGTTCAGAATATCAGTTAAAAGATGTTGGGGGAGGAGGAAGGAATATATTGACAACTCGCCACACTATGACCAACTCATAAAGTGAGGAAACTACAACATTAAAGTTGTTTTAGGCAGCTAAGGAGTCCCATATCCTATCAAATGGCTCTGTTACTTTTAGGCCTGACTCCAGGCAGCACTTAGTGTGGGAAGAATGTCATGAAACTGTATGATTCACATCATGGCAGGGAACAAAAGAGCAGAAGCAGAGAAACCAAGGACCCAGTGACCTCCCTTGAAAGCCTACCTACAAAGATCTGCAGACTCCTACTGCCTCCTACCTCTTACATGTTCCAACTCCTTCCAGTAGTCTCAAGCAAGAGACAAAATTCCTCACATATTGGCCTTTTGTGAATGCTGCTCCTAACCATATGAGCTAGGAAGAAATGGAGAGAAATTTGTGATTTATGCATAGATTAAATTAAACAGGAAATTTTGATTGTGTATGGATTTGTCATCAAAACTTTTATTGATGTTTGCTTACTGTGTTCTTTGCTAGTACTTGAAATGTTCTAATTTGTTAAACTTGTTGTTTTAGTACTAATCATCTTCTTTGTATGCTGTCACTTGCATGGTACTGATGACTTGTTGAGGTTTTTTTCCTACTTATTTCTTCATGTTATTTAAAATTGGGCCTCAATCTTTCCCTCACACCTCAGGTCACCTCTCCTGCCCTGCCTGTTGTCATTCTTAAGCTGTTTCATTGTGACATATACTGATGCTCTATTTTTCATTTGATGCACACTTGCTCATAATGTAAGAAAAATGATCATTTCTACCAAAGTATATGTCATCTTCTTAGATTACTTAAAATTCCTCAGTTTGCAATCTTAGGTGACTTGCATTGTTTAAAGGGTTCCTGTTTCTTCTTCCACATTCTTGTACAGCTACCTTACTCATGAAAATTGCCCACCAAACCATATGCCCTAACTCATAACCCAAGTCTAATAGCCAACTGAGAGAGACTGTGAACTTTTGACCTGGACAAATCCCAGGTAAGGAGCAATTAGAACTGCATCAGGGATATAAGGAGAAGCTACTGTCAGCCATTTTTGCCCCAAATAGGCCACTTTGTTTTTCCAAATTCATTGCAATCTGAAAACCTTTCAACACTCTGGGACATGGTCCAAGGTTTCCCTATATCCTGGCCTCTGTTGATCTATACTCCAGTCTCTCCCTCTCTCTGTTCTCCTCCCAAACAAAAATCACCCCCTGTCCCAGGTCTTTCTGTGTTCCATGTATAACTGGTTCTTCTGATTTCAACACATCTCTTTGTTATCCTGTTTTCTTCCTTCATCTCTCAAGGTTGAAAAAGTGTTAAATTGAAACCCTTCTCTGTAAATCTTTCTCAGCCATGATGGAAGTTGTTTTTACTCCTATTCTATACCATGCTTCTGTTTCCTCTCTGAGACTGACCTTCTGAGTGAGGACAACAGAGATAAAAATGGACAAGGAGAAATGGAAAGAAAAGTCCTGCTCAAGTCACAATGTCAGTTTTATCAGCCTGTTGAGGACTCCCATAGTCCCAGAACTGCAAACATAAAATCAAATGCAAATCTAAATGACATGTGGCCAATGATGTGAAGTAATTTTCTGTCTTGACCTCCTGTTCTTCCACCTAAAACTAAGCTTCTAAATGTGCCTAAACACTCTAGCAATTTTTCTCCTTGAAGACTTGCTTTTGAGATGGTATTTTTTACCATTATGGAACAATGGTGGTGTTAGTGTCATAAGTACACAGGCTAGAGGGACCAAACATAGAATTTCAATTCTCGGCATAAAACTGTACCATGTTTGTAAATGAAAATCACAGTTTTCTAGGTTATTAGCTGAAAGGCAAAAGGAAAGGCTTCCTGAATTCTGCTATGGATCCAATAAGGCATTTGGATTTTTTTCACCAGGCTTCTTATCTAAAATTAACTCCTCAGGATTTAATTCATTCTATTTATTTTTTTCCATGCTTTCTCACACCAGTTTCAATGGAGATATAGTCCTTTTTACCCAATTGCTGGGCCTCCACCAAACACCAACCTTCAAATTTTGGTGAGTTTGCCCCTCCATTTGCAGGTCTCAAAAAGATACTTTCATTAACCAAAATGTTTAATTGATGAAATCATCAGCATATACTCTTCACAGACAGTTTGGAACCAAGAGGGGAAACTTGTCACAATCCAGATGGAGTCACCTGCGACAGACCTCACAGAAGTTACTAAAGCCAAATGGTTTTAAAGAAGTGGTCTTACACAGGGTACTATACAAGTCTCGACAGGCCCCTCTGTCAGAAGGCAAATGCAAATATTGGCCAAGGCTTTCTACTTATGTAAAGACAAATTGTTTTTGGTGCTTGAAACTTGTCTTTTTAGTGGTCCATACTTATGGAGTTATTTTCTCTTATACAGTTTATTGAACTGGAAGTATTCTCTCATTTTCTTATTCTGAATTTTACTTGATAAAGGTATTTCTAGTTTTAGACTTAAATAGCAAGTACTTATGACTTAGACTTAACTGCTTAAGTGAACACCCTCCAGATGACAACTCTGGAAACTCTCCCAGAACAAGGGCTGAGATGGTGACCAACCAGGCCAATCTGTGTTTGGTAGCATTTAATATGCATGACTTTGTCCCATGCCCCCAGTTCTGTAGTTTACTTAAACCTATAACAAGTGTCCATACCAAAATCTCATGGTTTTTCCCTCTCATGCTGGTGACAGTTGACCCATGTGCATTTAACTGCATGTCTCACTTTATTTCCCAAAGCCTGCATTCCTTCACAAAGGTTGCAACTCAAAACCTTGCCCAATTAATGCTCTTTTGATGTCAATGCTGTGTTAGGTCAAGTAGATCAGGTTCATCCAGGATCAGTTATGATGCCTGTAAGAGAATTGGTAAGGTGTTGCCAATCTCCCACAACAAACAATGGGCAGCTGGGAATTGTGGTCTTCCTGGGCTAAGTGGATGCCATACATCCTCCCTCTTCTTGGTCCCCTTATTTTTTCCAGTTGGGACCATGCCTTCTTCTAAGTCTTTCTCAGTTCATTTCCTAGAGGCTTCAGGCTTTTGTCCACAATAAATCTTGTGCTGGCATAAGAGGTGACTCCCCACCTATCCATTCCATGTCATTCTTTGATGTCTACCATATCCGTTTTCCAATTTTTTAACACTGCTTTCATTATGTAATCTAAATTCAAAGTTTCTGTCTTTTTTCTCCGGACTAGAGAACTCTGGCTAACATTTACAAAATTCAGACACCGGTGATACATTTTGTGACTCTTATAGTTTTCTTTTCTTCCGGCTGCATAATTTTAATCATTTTCTCTTCATGCTGATTCTTGGTCTTCTTTCATTAGTTCACAATCAAACAATTACAGTTTTGGCTTCATTGAACTTGTTTTACATATATCTTCATAATTTCTTTGTGTGTGTGTGTGTGTGTGTGATATGCAGGGGTTGAACTAAGAGTGTATACCTTGAGCCACTCCAGCAGCCCTTTTTGTGTTCTATATTTTAGAGATAGTACGTCATGATCTATTTACCCTGCCTGGCTTTGAACCACAATCATCCTGATATCTACCTCCTGAACCACAATCATCCTGATATCTACCCCCTGAGTAGTTAGGATTAAAGGCATGAGCCACTGGTACCTGACACATCTTCACAATTTCCATATAATCCTTGTGATGACTGCTAAGTCTTTATAGACAGTATCTTCTTCATACATTGTTTCACATTTTTCTTTTTCTACATCATAGTTCCCTACAACCTTTGATTTGATCTCAGACATTTTCCAGATAGTCTGTAAAATGGGTCCTCTGCCTGAGATTTTTCATAAGTCAACATTCTCCATTGAAGAGCCACATTTCTCTGTCTCTCCACATTTCTCGTGATTTCTTTTCATTGTTTGGGCAGAATGGGCATGTCAATCCTAGTGATAAAGGTGTTGGGTGTGGACAGCATGCTTGTTCAAGATCGAAGGGTGACTGACTCAACAAGGTATAGATGCAAAGCCACAGGTCTTTATTAAAGAAAGAAAGAAAGCATAAAGATTGTACAGGGAGTGATTGGAGGAAAGCGATCCAGGCCATAGCAGGTGGGCTGCTTAATGGTATTTATGCTAATTTTGGGGCCGTTTGTGGGGTGGAAACTCAATGAGTCTTTCTGATAGGTGAATGTTTGCATGGGTGTTCTTGGCAGATAGTTTAATGATAAAAAATCTCTTAGGTGGGTTTGGTCACAACAATTTCGCACAAAGGACGTCCTTTAGAGTTGACTCCTTCTTACATTTCTATATTTGTTTCTTAAAGATGTGTGTTACCATACCTGCCCTTGTGTATTGTTTCAATGTGACTGCCTTCTCTATTCTATATCATCTGTGAAAGATGTTTGTGTTATGATGCCCTCATCTGGCTAGCATTTGATCTGTGCTTCTTTAGTCCCCACCTTAGCTGCATATTCCAATGTAACTCCTGTAACTAGATTGACACATATCACATGTGGTTTGCTGTATCTAATGGTGAACTAATGATAGTAGAGAGCATTTGCCAGTTCCCCTTGAACTTGTGGTTGTAAAAATTTCCACAGTGGTGACATTGGCAAATCTATTTTTCTCCAAGATAGACCTTGTGCAAATATTTAAAATTTCAAAATGATTAATTCCCCCAGTGAACATCCAGTATCAAAAGTAGGAAGGAGTCTTCTGAGTGTCATTGGGACATTCTGGTAGGGTTTATATAGGTGAAACTATCAAATTTGTAGATTCTGCTAAAGCCACACAAAGGAGATTTTAGCTTTCACACTTGACTACTCTCTGCCTTCAGTCTTCACTGACACTTTAGATTTCTGACCTTTGTTTTATGCATTTCTGGTGAAGGTAGTTATTGCTTCGATGGAGTGCTTCTTTTGCCTTCAGTTCATACACAATGCATTGTCAATTTTTCTTAATTCTTGGAGCCGGGAAGTGGTGATTTAAATTTTCTTATCTTTTTTCTTCTGTGTATGGGGATGTATCACACTATCTTCTTCTCTGCAGAAATGTGAAGAAGTATGTGATGCAATTTTGTTCACAATGATGAACATGTATACCCTCAGTGCCACTTCCCTTCATGAACAATGTACAAAGCACCTATGAAAGGCTATGAGGACTCCATAGAGTCCCCCTGACTGCATGCCTGCCCCTGGAAGTAAATATTCACCAAAGATTCCCCATTAACCTCAGTATAGCTCCCTGTTTTCCTTACTACCTTAAGATAGTTGCTACCTGCACAAGTGGCCTAAACAGGTGTCTCTGAACATTCAGTTATGTAACAAATATGTCTTTAAGTGTCCTTTTCATTTTTTATTGCTCTATTGGTATTAATATTCATTAGGTGTGAATATGATATTTAGAGAACAAATGAAATCCAACTCAATATTAGATGTCATGTTTCAGTGTGCACAGTTATTTCTCGTTAATCAAGTCAGAAAAGAAGGATGGAGTAGTATGTGAGTTAAATGAACATAAGCTGACTATATTTTCCTTCCGTTCCTCTTGAATAAAAGGAAACATGTAATTCATTCCTGTGTTACCAAATTTATACACAGCACATTTATGATGTCATACTTTTTTTTAGATGTTAATAATTTCAAGTAATAACACAAGTTATCCTTCCTTCTCATTTCCTAAGGGTTCCCTGAGTTCTGTGTGCCTTTTAAAATGTTTTCAGACTCTGTGTAAGAAAAAAGGCCAAACAAAACCAAAATGATTTGTGCAAAATTCTTTCAATCCCACACTCAAAATTTATTGGAGAACCCATGTAAAAAGGCATCAATGCAGCTACAGACCAAAAATGAGAGTATCATCAACCTTCATTTCATAGAAGAGCAAAGAGCAGGAAATCATGGCTGCTGTTGTGAGACTGCCTTGGCTGAGAAAAGGGAACTCTCAGATGAGGAATAATCAAGGAGTTAAGAAACCTGATGGCTGAGAACTAGGGCTTATCTGTTGATAAGGAATCACATGCTAGATTGCTGATATTAACAAAATGCCTGTGACATAGAGCAGGGCATTGCTGACCTGAAACCCCTGGAGCCTACCAAAAATGAACAGCTTTAGTCTGATCATCCAAGGCCAAAATCTCCCCCAACCCAGCCTCTAGGACAAGTTGATGACATGATGCAAATTTATGAGAGTTTTTTTGTAATACTGGGATTTGAACTCAGGGCCTCATGCCTAGGCAGGTGCTCTACCAGTTGAGCCAATCCAGCATCCCTGCTTGTTTTCAGTGTCTTCATGATAGGGTCTCAGGAACTAATTGTCCGGTCTGGATTCAAACTGCAATGAGACTGATCTCTGCCTCCTGAGTACCTATTTTTAACCAGAAAAAAAGGTATGTTTGACTGAAATGCATGCAGAGATTGGTGAGGAGACAGAGACTGAAAGCAGCTCAGAGATTACTCAATACATGCACACATGCTTTATGGGGGAGAAGAAATCTTTGGAGATAGTCCCCAGCAAGATTGCTGGAGCCCACAGCTGCTTGCAGACTAGGGATAGAGATAGGAATATAATGGGACAAGTTCCAGGAAAAAGGGAATCCCAGGAAAGTCACTGGACAGGAATATCCTCCATCAGCCCTCTGACACACCCAAGGTAATGGGTCTTTCTATGAAGCTGGGTTGGAAATTTCTAGTAAATGGCTATCGGTGAATGTTTGTTATTCTTTAGGGCTGGGTGTAGAGTTTTCAGTAAGCTACTGTGATGAGGAAGGGTCCGTTCCTCATGTGGCTGCCCTGTGTTCACCCTAACAATTAGGATGATAGGCTTGAGCCACCAGCATCTAGCTCACACTATGAGAGTTAATGACACATAAACCAGTTTTCCAGGAATGACTACCGACATGTGCACACAAAACAGTAAAAGCTTGAGTTCTCAGTGCAATATTCCCACTGAAGTTTTCCCAGCATCCTGCTAGAGGGTGCACCTTTGATTTTCTTTTGCTTTGCATCACATAAACGAACCTTCCCAACTCTCATATCAGACAGCAGCAGCACTACCGTGTGTTCAGTTGCCCACTGCTTCCCAAATAAACCTCCTTTATCCTGTTTTCTTTTCTTGGTGAATTGTTTTACCAAGAAGTGGCACCAAGAATCCACATCATTGTCCTTATATGCCTTTATCTTGGGTAGAAGTGTAACCACCTGTGCTGCTTCCTGATGACATTCCTCCATATTCCTGTAGGCAGTTTCTGTTAGCATTTTGTTTAAGCATTTGTCTTAAGAAAATATGTTGGCTACCTTTTCTGTCCTATTTGTGTTGTTTTGCTATCAACATACTTATGGCCCAAGGAGGAAGAGGTTTCTTTTATCCCTTGTGCACCTGACAAGTTTACCACCCACCACATGGAGCTCTGTATTTAATGTTACTGAAGTCCTTCATCCTACTGCTAGACCAGCACTCCAGGCCAGCAATCACTAAGCCAGCACATGACATTGCTGGACAACGCAGCAAAGTTTCACTTCTAACAGGTTCTCACACAATTGTACTTTAAATGAGTGCCAAGAAGAACAAAATTTCTCCTGGCCAATTAGTTATGAAGACTGCAGGTGTTCTTATAGTAAATTTTGTGCATATTGGAACAGTGTGTTTTGTCATTCCTGAGGTTTTCTTTGCTATTTCCTGTGCTATTCTTTGACAGCCAGCAAAACTCTTTCTCCCTCAGTGTTCATTATGAATTTTCTCTTGTTGTTTTATAGTATTGTCTATTTTCTATGAAACTGCAGTGCCTGTTTTCTGATGTTCTTTCTTTCTATTATCTAAGTGTGTCTTCTGTCACTGTAAGTTCCCCATGCTTAAACTTACTTTCTCGCTCTTCTGATTGCATTTTCTAATATGTAGATGGTTCTGTTGACTACTGAGTCTTCAAGCCTTCCCACCATCACCCAGCATGAAAGCTTCAGGCTCAACACATTCTTCCTCTATGCCTCAGAAATACTGAGGAAAGGCTCATGCCACTAGTCAGCCATCTTCACATTTATTGAGGACTCTGTAGTAGTTATACTTACAATTGATCTGCAATTTTCTACTTTCTATAAAATGCTGTCCAGTAATCAACCTTCAGGGCCTTCTCATCACTGCCCACTTTGAAAGAATACACCTCACCACCTTCCTGTTTCTATGCTTCAGAGATAATAAAAATCACTGGAGCTACTAGTCCAGTCCACCATCTTCACATTTATTAATGACTTGTGTAGATACTGATCCCTTCCATCAATCTCACTGACATGATCTGTGTTTTATGTCTTATTGTCATGATATGGTTTCCTTTGTTTTCTTTGTCATTCTGTCTCTATTAGTAATTTCTCTTTATACTTATGACAAGGATCACACAAAACACATTATGGCTTTTCAATATTTAACAAACAAAATCTTACCTATATTTGAGTATATACACAATTTGAATGTATTTTCTTCCCATTTCACATTCAATATAATTCATGTGACACTCTACATCTCTCTGTATTTTATATCCATTTAAATATTATATGTTATCTCTTTGAAATACTTGTTTCTCACTGCAGGCAAAAAGTTTCTTGTAGTACTGAGTTTTGAACTCAGGACCTCACATTTGCTAGGCAGTCACGCTGCCACTTGAGCCTTCCACTAGTCCTGTAGTTTAAAAACTTTTTACATTTTTGCCTTACATCATTTCAGTATTCTGAATATGATTAAATTTACCTTTCCTCAGTGGGAATAATACTCACATTTTCATGCCATTTCAAGATCACTTTATTTGTAAGAACTGTTGCCATTTTATTTAAGACTGACATCACAGTGATGTGCATTTTCATTATTTTTTGTGTGAGCAGTACCAGAAAATGAAAGAGGTCCTAATGTCATACTTCTAGTAGCTGGAATGATTAAACTGGTTTCATGATGTAGATTTTCAGACACCTCTTTAGACAATCTTACCCATTTTAAGCCAACCAAATTAAAATGTGCCAACACAGTTGATGTGATTATTCATAAATGTAGAAATGGGAGTTACATGCCAGCAATATTCTACACAGGAATTAAGATGAACTAAAGCCAAACCTTTTTCTAGCTCAGAAAAACAAACAACTTTATCCAAGGCCCCAGAAAATGCCCATTCTAAGATTATACATAGTCCATAGCATTGCACGTTCACTTGGATGCACCTCACAGAAGAGAATTCTCTGTTGAGTTAGATGTAGGTAACAATTTAAATTAAGAGTGTGCCATGGACTGATGCCCCTCCTTCAGCAATGAAGTGATTTCTTCTTCAGCACCTTAGTATTTGTGAGAAGGGAGATGTCACCTCAAGTCATTTAAGCTTCTGACCTAAACAAACTACCAAAATCATGAGAGCTTTTTTCATGGAAGCTTCCTAAATCTGTGTTTGTTTTAGCCAGTTCTTTAGAAATTGTAATCATAGAAATCTTATGGTGTCATTCAAACAGCACTATGAATGAAAATGCAAATACTGTCCAGGTAAGAGCTGCAGGCAATGAAAGCTTCAGTCTCAGAAAGAACAATACCCCCAAGTGTGTGCATGTGTGTGTGTGCCCTGCTTTTCTGGCAATGCTTTGCAGATCCTCACTGTCACTACTCTTAAGTGGTTTTCAGTAGCTCTGGAGCCCAGCTAGAAAGAAGAGCAACAGGAGGGGGTGGGGGCAAGGGGGAGAAATGACCCAAGCATTGTATGCACATATGAATAATTAAACAATAAAAAGAAAGAAGAGCAACTGTGTAGAAACCACCCAGGGGAACTTCTTTGCCCTTAGTCTCAGGTTAAAATGTGACCTCATTTTAGAGTCACTGGGCTCAGACCTCTACTCTACAGCAAGTTACTAATGGACATCACACCAGCATTCCTAATTTAATAGGGACAAACATCACAACCACATTGTTGAATAAAGAACCAGGTCCATCCCGCGGTATTTATATGTGTTCTTTCCATTTGAAACAATTATTTAATCCCAATCCTCCTTCCAGGGATGAAACCAGTCATTTTTGTAGCTAATCCTCAACATCCAATAATGGTTTCCCTTTTAAAAGACAATTTTAATGTGGTATAATCACCAGAGACTCTCTCATGTCTCCAGAGTTAAATTCTTCATGTGAAACTCTCTTTCAGGAAGTACTGTGATATTTTGGAAGATAAAAGTGATCCTATTTTTGCTTCTCTCATCCATAAGCTGTGTCACCACCTTCTCAAGAGGACATACACAGAATATTCTAAACAGATCATCAACTCTGGTGAATTTTGAGGTTCATAGCAGAGCCATGGGAATCCACATCTTAATAAGGGCTTTAGTAAGGGTTTTAGTGCTGTCCACACCTAAAGCCAGAGATTCATGGTCTTTCTTTTTGTGCATAATTTCTCAAAGCAGAGTTTTGGGAGATTTTATTACACAGGCAAAACCAATTCAGAGAAGAAGCCCTTACATGTTCGATTTATTTTCTTATTCAGTGATTGAACTGTCCATATACTTTCCAGAAAGCAAAACAATCAGATTTTGTAAGCATATATTATGCAAAATAATGAAATTCAGGGCTTTGGACTTGATGGGAGAGGTTTGTACCACTTCAGTGATACCCTTATCCCTTTTTTCTGTGACTATGTTTATAGATATTTTTATTATTCTTTTATTCAAATATGCATAATTGTTTGGATATTTTAAACTCCCTTCCCTCCCCTGTTCCCCATCACTTCCAGGAAGAGCCTGTTCTGCACTATCTCTAATTTTGTTGAAGAGAAGACGTAAAGGTAATAAAGAATTCAAAGCTAGTAAAGCATAGATATAGAGAAAGATTCCTAGCATTGCTTTCATGTACAAATGTGTTACAACCCAAGTTGATTCATCTCTAACCCTGGTTCCTGATTGCCTTCTCCTGTCACCCCATGTTGCTTTATGGTTTCATGTTGGGGGGTTGGGACAGCAAATGCTTTCATGTTTGGGGTTTTCCACGTATTTCCACCCACATGTGCTCTCCCCTTGTCATGTGACCCATTTTTGAGTTCACATCTTTCCCTGTCTTATATTTTTCTTTTTTTGTGTGTTCTCAATTGATCTGGAACCCATCCTCCTCATCTCTGAATGCAAACTACGTCAGATTATAAGCATTATCCATTGATCCCTGATGCAGTATGACATTTTTATGTATTTACATATTACTTTCATCATATACACTCTCCTCTCCACTTTCTTCTCAGATCCTCATGCTTGTCCTCTTTCTTTTTTCCAATATCCATTCAATAACCATCCAATATTAACTAAACACTAAGAAATAAATGTATAAACCCAAAAGATTTATTTTCATATACTTTGAAATAGTTTAATGACTTCTCACTTTCTTTTATACACGTGCCATTTACAATGTTATAATTGAATTGACTCTTTAGGAGTTTTGCAATTGTGTTTGTTCTATTGACTTCCAGTTCTATTGCACTATGACTTCAAATCATACCTTATATAATTTAAATTCTATTGCATTATTGTATTTTAGGTAGGAACATGGTCTTGGTTTGAGTTTGGGAATAGGGCATGTCACTTTCAAGGATATCTACCTCGGGGTTGGATGCAATATTCTCTTTGTCACTCTCAGAAAAGATATGAAAATGTTAATTAAAAGTGAGAAATAGCAAAGTAGCATGCATTATGAAGCCAGTTAGGAGATTCATGAGTTTGAGGCTAACATAGGTAATACAGTGATTTTGAAGAAAGCCTTGGATACATATAGCCATTGTTGGAATGTTATTGATTGGTTGACTTGAAGTAAAAAGATAACTCTAGGAGGAAATCAATAAAAATAATACAAGTAATCCTCTTTTCATCAGTTTAATTAAAACCTGAATATCTTTTATTCATTTCATTTTTGTTTGTTTCATTTTGTTTATTTTTTTCCAGTGCTTGGGAAAAACCTGTGACCTTGCTCATGCTCAGAAATTGAGCTACCATCAAGCTATTCATTTCTTTTCTCAAGGATTCACTTATTATCATGTTTCAATGTTTTTGGACAAGTGCAAATATAACATCAGCCCCAATTTCCAAAAATAGCCATTGCAAAAAGACTGGAAGTGTGCCTCAATTAGTAGAGAATCTGCTTTGCAAGCATAAAACCCTGAACTCATAGACTTGCCAAACAAAAATAAAAAACAAGGAGAAAAATGCAGAAAATGATGCCAGATAACTCAACGTGCTCATCAGCTCACTGGATGCAAGGGTTACAGGTTTCATTCATCAACACCAAATAAAAGTATTTTTAATGAATCCAGTGAACTTTTTCCAAAGTGTAACATAGTCTAAACTATCAAGTGCACTTTAAATACTGTAAAACCATAAAATTCAACAAAGTCTAGTGTTCTGGGAGATAGTGTGTTACCAGTTTGATGGTGCATAGTACTTGAAGTAAGGTGAACCACACGTAAATGCTGGTGGGTGTTCTTTCTAAAGGTATAACTGTTGCTAATATGGTACTGTTTTGTCTTCAGTGTTTTGAGTTTCACATGTATAGTTATTCTGGATTTATACTTCTCTGAACACATGAAGATTATCTGTGAGGGTATGAGTAAAAGATAGTCACATTTTGCTAGTGTCATATATACTGAGTTTCTGAATTTCACATTTTATTTTAGTGGAAACTTAAAATGACTGAATTGAAATGTTTTCTCTCAGAAATATCAATGTAGACGCCTAGAGTTTTCTCACTAGTAGAGAGTAACAGAACATGATGGGCTCCCAGAGTTATGTCCTCAGCTTTCTGTGCTGATCAATGGAATCTTAGGCCTTGCAGGGCTCCTTTTCAGGACTAAGTGTGTTCTTCACACTTCAAGGTTTTATGAAATTATTGTACTATGTGGGTTGTTCCAAAATTAAGGTATGCAGATGGCACAATTTCTAGGCTTAAAAGATCTTTGGTTTCCAAGAAAGGGGAAGAAATCGGGAGGTAACAGTGATGACATATAGCTAAATCAACTTTCACTGCTGGTAGATTATTACTTGTGATAATTCTTTTCTGATGGTGACAGTAAAGAGGACTTTTCTGCTGATCCAGGCTCAGGGTGGGTAAGAGTGAGCATGACTGCAGGAAGAACAGAAAACTTTAAGCATTTTCGTTGCACTATTTTGTACAAACTGAGAAAATCCTTTTTCCATCTTATCCTTTATACCGTGTTCTCATTTTGACCCTTTGGAATTAGAAAAAGTATTAGACCTATTCCTTATAAATGCTTTCTGGGTGCTATCTTTGAATGTATTTCACAAACTCAAGCATGCGTGATATTGAACTAAACTATTTTCACTTTTGTTTCAGTGATCATGGTTTTGGGGTCTTTTCTAGACGTCTTCTCCAGGGTGTGAAAGATAGTTCTGATTAACATTCATAATAAGTCCAGTGGGTATTAGAAACAATGTCAGGACTCTATTTCATAATTAGAATTAGAGAAATGTCAGTGGAGCTCACAGCAATTGCCATTCCATTTAAGCATTACATGTTATTTATGTATTTGGATTTTGAACACTGATTTTACTCAGCTAATTCCTAAATCACGGACATAGATCTTGATTCATACCTCGTATTTTATGTTGAATAGACATGTGCATTTCTCAATATCATTCTCATTCATTAGTGTATGCAGTACACTAACTCTTTCTTTCAGCTTTTATTGCAGATATTTAGCCTTATTTTTTATTTTGCATGCTACTATATTAACGTTCCACTTTCATTTTGTATGTACCTTGGGTAATGACTTCAAAATGCTCTTCTTTTTGTGTTACTTTCACACAGAGACTTTACACATAGCTCTTGAACTGCGATGTATCCCAGAATAACAGTGAATATCTGCTAGTTCTTCCTTAGTTTCGCAATTGCTGTGATGACAGGCATGACACCATGACTTCAAAAGTATTCAGATTTTATCTTTCCTATTTCCCATGTGATTTGATCATTGTCCATGATATTGGAGAATATGATATGTGATTTCAAGGGGGAACTGGGTTTCAGATTTTGTGCTTTTAGACACCATTGTATGATGTGTCTTCTGTTATGAATCAATTTCCTCTTACTTTAAAGTCAAAGGAAAACTGGTTCCCTTTCCTCTGAAGCCTATTTGTTAATCTCTTTCTTATAGTACAGTGTCCTTGATAATGCAGTTGACACATTGTTTATTAATATTACATAGTAGGACACTTCGTGTTCTTTCCCTTGCTCTCTTCCATTCTTCTTTATTATGCTTCCTTTTCTGACAGTGGTTCTTGCTATGGAGATCATTCCAGTGTTTAATCTGTGATCCTTCTGGTGGAATTCCAAGATTAAGCCCACAATTGGGTCAAGGGATCATATTCTTGTTCCCATTATTTTTCATTGCTGTTTGCAATTTGTGAACCTAATTACACTTTGAAAAGTAGTTTTGTTCATGAGTGTTAAGGTGTATTTTCAAATTGCACAATTGTACACAGCTACGTGATGTGATGACTTGTTTAAATCCATCTATCGGGACATGTGACACATTTCTTCTTTGTACTATATGTTTTTGCATGCTAAAGCAAAAACTGTAACTTTATCTGAAAGGTCCTTCATGTGTATTATTTACCTTTAACTTTTGGTTAGTCTGTAAGAAACCAGGTAGAAGCTTCCAAATATTCTCTTCATACAGTCATAAGGAGGTGCTCAATTCCAAATAAAACTTTTTACAAAAGAGATATTAAATACTGTTTGTCATACCAACTTTCTGTTCATAATTGTGAGTGCATTGTGGGTTCTCTTAGTACAAACTCTGTCTGGTGAACATTGCAGAAATGTGCAAATAATCATAAATAGTATGTATACAATAGAATATTATTGCAATAAATTGCTCCAGGACACTATCCCCTTTTTCCACTTTATATTTGGTTTGGTAAGGTTCATCTCATTAGCAGTTCTGCAATGCCAGTAGACATAAAACTTTTAGTCCTGTATTAAAATCATTATTGCTGCAGTCTATTTTCACCTGATATTACTCTAATGGGAACTAAGAAGAAGAAACTTTTCAGTAGAGTGCTACAATGTCAGTGTATAAAATGTAATTTTCGTGATGATATTCTGCTTTGAATTTAGGAAATCAGTCCAGTGAGATGTCAGAATTACCATGAAGTGCCTGTGAGGATACATGGAGAATGAGTGTGATAAAAACAAAATGCATTGTATATGTGGAGATGACATCACCATGTGAACTTATTACACAGAGATTGTTGTTTCCACTGCTGTGACACTCACAATTCTTCTCACAAATGTGTGTGGGACATATTAGGAGCCTCTGGTCATTGAGGATGTTGCTGGGAACTTCACCCTGGAAGAATGGGGCTGTTTGGATCCTTCCCAAAAGAAGCTCTGCAGAGAAGTGATGCTAGAAACCTATAGCAACCTGTCCTGCATAGGTAAATATGACATCATTACCTTATAAAAACTGCACACTAGTGTTGTGGATAATTGGTGTTGTTGCTTCATGGGGTGTTTAAAAAGGGATAGTAATGGTTCATATACATACTTGATCTTATAATATCGTGGAAATAGCTGAGGTCTCAAATTGTTCTTTCACATTGATTAAATAGTAATGATTTCTCTGTGTTTATACCTTACAAACAAAAAAGATAATGAAAATATTGAAGAGGACTTCAGCAATCCCATTAGAAATATGAGGTAATTTGTACTAATAACCAAAACAGTGAACATCAGGTGTGGCATTGACAAGAAGTTTGAAAACCATGCATATGAGACCACAACTTCTATTTAAAGTTTCTGAAATCCCTGAAAAGTTTCTCTAATATCAGAAAAAGAATTTAAACATCCACAATCAAAAAATTCAAAATCTGATATGTGCCATAATTGTTAGTATATTTTGTCATAAGAAGTCTCAAGGGATACTGTCCTTTGTTCAATATACAAAAATAATCCCACCCTTTACACAAACTAATTTAATTATATTACATCAAATTCTGACACACTAGGATTATCAGGTGCACTGACTGATATAGACAGGCTCATTTTCAATTTGTGTCCTCATATTCATTCTTGTATTTCACAACCCTACATACTTTTGATCCAAGTCATCTAAATAAGCACATTAAGTGTATTTCAATGTAGTAAAATTCATTCAGTGTTGTCAAACACCTAGCATGGAAATAGTATTCTGGAAAGAAATATGAACACCCCTGTATCAGTAATAGCTGGCCTCAGGCCCTGCTGCAGAACATAGTACATTTGTGTTCATAAATCCTACAAAAACAAACAGCATAACTTCTCTTAATAAATCATTAGTAGGATAACAATGGTAATCTTTGTCTGTTTTGCAGACCTGAAGTATTAGAGAGACTGCATGAGCATAAACAACATATTCAATGTGGAGAATCCTTTCATCAGACTGCAGAGAATATAGTAAGCAAGGAAACTCGGCTTAGAATAGCACCATGGCAAAGTTATACATGTAATGCTTATGGGAAAGGCTTCACTGATTGCAAGTCTCTTCTAATCCATGAAAGGATACAAAATATAGTGAAATCTCACAGATGGAAACAATGTGGAAAAGTCTGCACTCAATCTGATACCTTTCACATTCATGAAACATCTCAGATTAGTGAGAAACCCTGTGGATGTAAACAATTGGGGAAAGCCTACACTCATTCCAGTAACCTTCATATTTATGAGAAAACTCACACTGGATTAAAACCCTGTGGATGTAAGCAATGTGGAAAAGGTTTACAAAAGCCAGTTATCTTAGAAAGAATGCAATAACTCACTATGGAGAGAAACCATATGGATGTAAGAAATGTGGGAAATTCTTCACCCAAGCGTGTTACCTTCTATATCATGAAAGAACCCACACTGGAGTAGAACCCTATAGATGTAAGCAATGTGGGAAAGCTTTTACATGAGCCTGTTACCTTAGAAAGCATGCAAGAACTCACACTGGGGAGAAACCCTATGGATGTAAGCAATGTGGGAAAGCCTACAGTGATTCCAGTAAACTTCGTATTCATGGAAGAGCTCACACTGGAGAGAAACCCTATGGATGTAAACAATGTGGGAAAGTTTTCACTGGAACCAGTTACCTTCGAATTCATGAAAGAACTCACACTGGAGAGAAACCCTATGGATGTAAGGAATGTGGGAAAGCCTTCAAGCAATGTACTCACCTACAAGTGCATAGAAGAACTCACACTCAAGTGAAAATTTATGGATGTATGCAATGAAAGCGTTCACTCATTCCAGTCACCTTTGAAGACCTGAAAGGACTCCCAGTGAAGACAAGACTTTTAGATGTAACGAATGTGGGGAAAGTGTTCACATGCCCCACTACCCTTAAAAGACATAAAGGTACTTAGACTAGAGACAAGCTATTGATATGAGCAAATTCCAGTGACATTAACAAATGTGAATTCATTCTGCAGAGAAACTCTATGAATATAAGGAATGAGAGACAACCTATACTCTATCCAGTATCCTTCATACTCATAAAAGAATGCAAACAGGATAAACCCAGTGGATATAAGCAATGTGGAAAGCCTTCCTTAGTTTGAGTACTGTTCATACACCTGAAAGAACTCATGGTGTAAATAAACACTAGTGTCATACCAAATATGATAAAAAACATTCACAAATCCATGTCTTGAAAATCATGAATGAACTCAGAAACACTATCAAGTAAGCAATGGAAGAATGCCTTCTCTTTTCCGAGTAATCTTCTTTGATATGACACAATTCACATTGTAACACAATGCTATACATGCGTATAATGTGGCTAAGCCTTCACACATTCCAGTGCTCCTCTAAAACATACAAAATTAAAAATGGAGAATAACTGGATTAGGAAAGCAGTGTGGTAAGTGTTCACTCATTTCCATGACATCAAAAGTCCACACACGAGAGAAAATGTGTGGGTGTAAGCATAATGGACTTGTCTGTATTCATTGTATTCACCATCAGACAAATGTAGTAATACAATGTTTGACAAACCTTACAAAAGCAACATATATGGGAATATATTCTGTCATTCCCATTAAGAAAAATACATGTAAGATATCACAGGGGAGTGAAACTCTATGTATTGAAGTAAGGAAGGAAAGTCTTCACCTATCCTGCTTCCTTTTAGAAACTTGAAGGAACTCCATTCTCTCACTCATGACACTGTCAGTTTATGTAACTTGTTAGAGCATGCTATGTCACCTGCTTTTTCCAAATAAATAAAGAAAAATGATGTGAAGAGAAGATGTGACTCATGGCTTTTGCTTCCAGGGAAAGGACTGTACCTCCAAGCCACACGTCACATCCAGTCTGTTTTCTCCTAGTTATTTTGGAGCAAGGGCCTGTGAACTCTTTGCCTAGGATGACCTCCAGTCATGATCTTCCTGGCGTACCCTCTCAAGTACTAAGGTTATAGGCCTGAGCCACTGGCAATTGGCTTATAAATACTTAGAGAGATCTGTGGAGTATGTATGTCTACATTTTTCTCCAGAACAGTCTTCATTCTTATTCTGGTGCCAGCCAATAAAGACAGCCACATGGAATCCTGCATCAATAGACTTGCTTAAGTGCTGGAAGGGGTGGCTTAAGAATTTCCTTGTATGTGGAACTGGAATTTGGACTCACCACCACATGCTTGCTGCCCAGATTTTGTACCACTTAAGCGACGTTGCCAGGCCTTTGTGTGTCTTTTTGATTGCAACTTTCAACATGCTCTACATTTTATAGTGAGACAGGTACTTATTTAACTGGATAGGTATAACAGGTGACTTTCATCTTGGAATGTTCCAACTTCTTTTTTCCCAATGCTGGGATGAAAAACATATGAAATGATACATTTGAAAGTGTTTAGATTTGATCTATCTTGTTTCCCATTGCAATTTGCATATTGTCCAAGATATAGACAAGGATAGAAAGCATGTTTTCAAGTAGAACAAGGATTTATCCTTGTCTCATATTTTAAAGTGTTTATTGATTTTGCCACCATTGTATGATGCCTGTTCTGTCAAGAATCAATTTTCTCTTTACATTGAAGTCTAGTGAGGACTCATTTGATTTCCAATGAGATCTATTTGTAAATCTCTTTATTATAATGTAGCACATTTAATAGTAGAGTTTCAAGATTTCTCATTAATATTAGACTATGCATCACTTTTTATTCTCTTCTTTCTCTTGCCCTTTTTTTTATTCTTTTTTCAAAAGAATTCCTGTGTAGACCACTCCAATGCTTAATCCATAATGTTTCTGTTGGATTTACAATTTGGGCCTCTTTTTTGTCCTAAAGGAACAATAAATTTGGGCCTTATTGTGAGAATAAAGGATATGTTTGATTGCTTGGGTTTTTGTTTGTTTGTTTGTTTGTTTGTTTGCTGGCCCTGGGATTTGTACTCAGACCACTTTCCTACCTATGCATATAGTGGACCCTGTGCCCCACCCCAGCAGCTTTTTTGTGTGTACTAAGTATTTTTAAGATAGGCTCCTTCAAAGTATTTTCGGAACCTAATCCTCCTGATTATTTCAAACCTGATCCTCCCGATAACTCCTGTTCAGCAGGTAGGATTAAGGTTTGTGCTATTAGTGTCCAGGTCCAGGGATTACTTTCTTTTCCAGTGAATTCAAATGCCTTAAGGCATTTATTCTACCTAATATACTTTGTAAAATGGACTTTGCTCCATAGCTTACACTGTGTTGGTAGAATTAGAGAATAGTAAAGATCCCTGAGAACCAGGACAACTCAAAGTAAATACAGTCAGTTAGGCACAAAAACCACCCCTTCCCTTTGAAAGGGAAAAATAAGAAATAAGACAAAAATGTAGCCATATTGCTTTCTTTAAAAAAGTGCTTTATTAAAATGCTATCAGAAAATGGTAAGAGGAATATGGAGGAATGACCTCAGCAAACAGCACATGTGGTCAACTTCTACACAAGATAAATGGCTTATTAGGAGAGTGGTAGGGATTTTACTGTCATTTCTTTGTAAAACAATTTACAAAGAAAGGAATATAAGAAAACCAAGAGGTTTGTTTGGTAAACAATTGGGAACTGGAAAAAGGGTAGTCCTACTGATGTGATACGATATTGGGCAGTTCTGTTCACATGATGCAAAGGAAAAGAAAATCAAAGGTGTATATTCTAGCAGAAGGATGGGAAGACTGGAGTAGCAGTATTGCACTGGGGGTTCTGAGAAGTCAAGATTTTATTGTGGTATGTACAGATGTGGATGGTCTTTCCTGGAAAACTGGTCTAGTTGTGATTAACTCTCATAGTTTGAGCTACATACTGGTGGCAGAAGTCTTGTAATCCTAATGGTTGTTGTAAGCATGGGGCAGGCACATGAGGACTAGTCCCTTCCTCATCACTGTTGGCTTACTGAAACTCTACACCCAACCATAAAGAAAAACAAACATTCACCTTTAGCCATTTAAAGACATTTCCCACCCAGCCTCATTGAAAGACCCCACTATCTCAGGAGTGGCAGAGGGCTGATGGAGGATATTCCTGTCCCTTACCTTCCTGGGAGTTTACCCCTCTTTTATGGACTTCTCCAACTAACTTCTTATATCTATCCTAAGTCTGCAAGCAGCTGTGGGCTCCAACACTCTTGCTAGGGGATGCTTCCAAAGAATTCTCCCAATAAACCATGTGCTGAAGTATTGAGGCATCCCCATGTTGCTTTCAATCTAGCATCTCTGTCTTCTTATTTATCTCTGCATGCATGTCAGTCCAACATGCTTTGTTCCAGTTAACAGTAGGGTCTCATGAGGCAGAGAACAGGATGATTGCTGTTTGAAGCCAGCCTACACATATAAGCATAGAAGTGTATGGAGGGATACATCCCCAAAAACAGAAGAAAAAGATAAACTTAGTATTAACACTTCCAGACTCAAAAAGGCACAGTGCATTGTACATGATGAATAGACATGCATTGTGTCTGAACTGACAGCAAAAGAGGCATTCTGGAAAATCACTAACTTCCTTCACCAGAAATCCATAAGAACACAGGCCAGAAAACACAAGTGACAGTAAAGAAAAGCTGAAGGCAGAGAACAGTCAAGTTTGAAAGCCAAAATCTCCATGAGGCTGGCCTTAGTCGAATCTACAAACTTGTTAGTTTCACCTACAAAATCTTGACCACAATGTCCCAAATGACACTCAAAGAAAAATCCTCTAGCTTTTGATACTGGGTGTTTGTGGGGTGGATTATCCATTTTGAAATTTTGAATTTTTGCACAAGCTCTGTCTTGGAGAAAAATCTACTTCCCAAGTCTTCACTGTGGAAATTTCTACAAACAAAACTTCAAGGGATAGTTGCAAATGTAGTCTAATGTCACTACCTCAAAAGTAGATAAAGAGAACCAACATTGTGATCAGTGTGAATGTAGGGATAGGAGTAGGCTTGTATAGGCAGGATGGAGACTTAAGAAGCACAGAACAAAGGCTATCCAGAACAGGGCATCATAAAACAAATATCTTTTAGAGACAATTTAGAATAGAGAAGGGAGTCACCTTGAAACAACACCAAAGGGCGAGAAGGTGACACACATCTTTAAGAAGCAGATACAAAAACTTGAAGGGAGTTGCCTCTAAAGGACATCCATAGAGCCAAACTTTTGTGACCAAACCCACCTAAGAGATTGTTTTTTTCAAAATCCACCTGTCAAGAAGACCCAGGCAAACATCCACTATCAGAAAGACTTGTGGAGTTTCAATGCCTCAAACTGCCCAAAAAGTAGAATAAATACCCTTAACCAGCCCACCTGCTATGTCTTTGATCACTTGGGCCAGCCCCTCCCTTGAAGAGTGTTTACCCTTTCTTTCATTAATAAAGACCTGTGGGTTTGCATGTATTCACTGTTGAGTCAGTCATTCTTTCAGTTTGAACAAGAACTCACTCCACACTTGACACTTGTGTCACAAGGATTGACATGCCCATTTTCCTCCAAACATGATAAGAAATCACAAGAACTATGAAGAGATAGAGAAATTCTGCTGTATGATGAAGAACATCAATTTTTGAGAAATTTCAGGCAGTGGACTCATTTTACAAAGACATTCAGGAAAATGTCTTTAAGGTACAATCAAAAGGTTGCCGGGAACTTTGATGTAGAAGAAGGCAAATGTGAAAACAATACATGAAGAAGATAATATCCATAAAGGCTTGGCAATGATCAAAAGGATTACATAGACATTATGAAGATGTGCCTGATGCTGGTGGCTGACATTTGTAAACCTAGATACTCAGAAGGTAGAGGTCAGGAAAGTCATAGTTCAAAGAAATCTGGGGCAAACAGTTCAAGAGACCCCATCTGTAAAATACCTAGCTAAAAAGGGGCTAGTGGAGTGGCTCAAGATATAGACCCTGAGTGCAAGCACTGGGTACATAAAAAAATTTTTTTAAATACAAAATGAAAGTGTATGTGAATCTAGTTCAATGACACTATTGTTATAGGTGTTTCATTTGTGAACTGGAGATGGAAGACAAAGAATAAGTATGTAAAGAAAATGATTAAAATTATGCAGCCTGAAGAGAAAGAAATGAATAAAAATTCACAGAATATGTCAGTAGTCTATGTATTGTGTAAATTGTTAACCAGAGTTCTTCAGTGAGGAGAAAAAAAAGACAGAAGCAATGAACTTACATTACATGAAGAAAACAATGATAGAAAAGTAGAAAATGGATGTGGTAGATCTGAAAGAGTGGTGTGGAATGGGTAGGCTGGGAGATGGCTCTAATACAAGCACAGTGTTTATTGTGAAAAAAAGCCTGGAACCTCTGGGAAATAAAGTGGGAAAGTGTTTGAAGTGTTTGAACAAGGCAAGCTCACAGTGGGAAAAAGTGGGTCCCAGCTGAGGTCCTAGTCATTCACTTAGTCTAGGAAGACCACTGTTCTTAGCTAGCCATTGTTGTTAGGGATTGGCAGCACATTCCTGAAGCTTCTTAGGGACATTGTGAATGATCATGGTCTGATTGAAGTAAAGCAGCCTTGTCATAAAAACAGCATTCATTGTACAAGGTTTTGGGTGGCTACCTGTGTGAAGGAACATAGGCTTTGGGAGATAAAGTGAGATATGCAG
The DNA here is from genome assembly GCF_047511655.1 of Castor canadensis. Lineage (NCBI taxonomy): Eukaryota > Metazoa > Chordata > Mammalia > Rodentia > Castoridae > Castor > Castor canadensis. The sequence continues at coordinate 6,442,249 of NC_133399.1, forward strand.
TTAAATGCACAAGGGCCAAAGTCCATCAGCATGAAAAGGAAAAACCAAGGAATCTTGGTATAGACATTGGCTATAGGTTTACATAGACAAAAGAACTGGGTGTAGCGGACAAAGGCATTTATTGCAAATGGTTCCAACCACAGGTGTGACATGGTTGGTCACCATCTTAGCCCCTGTTTTTCAGAATTTCCAGTGTTGTTATCTGGAGGGTATTGTATGTAAGCAGTTAAGTCTAAGTCATAAGTACTTGTTATTTAAGTCTGAAACTAGAAACATGTTTATCAAGTAGAACACAGTGTAAGTGAAAGTCAGAATACTCCCACTTAAATAGGACTGTGCAAGGGAAAATAACTCCATGAATATGGACAAAAAATAATAATTTGGGTTACTTAAATAGATGGCCTTAGAAAAAATAAGAGTTTGTCATTTACCAGAGGTACCAGTAAGGGCTTGGATGTCTGCTATCCCTGTGTAAGATCACTTCTATTTTTTTTCTATTTTTTCTTCTTTTATTCATATGTGCATACAATGTTTGGGTCACTTCTCCTCCATTCCCCCCCAATGCCTTACTTCTCCTGCCCTCTCCCTCTCACCCCAACACCTCAAGACATTTGGGGGGGGGCAGTTTTAGCTTTGAATTCAGGGTCTCACTCTTGATCTACCTTTTGAGACTTTATGCCACTAGTTTAGTCTGTAGGATGTTTTCAAGTTAGGGTCCACAAACTATTTGACTGCAATCCTCCTGAACTCTGTCTCAAAAGTAGTTAGGTTTAGTAACCTGAATAATCCACTGTAGACTAGCAAACACTTTTAAATTATTGTTAAACTCTAAGAGGGGAAAGGATTGGGCAGTTTCTGATGGCTAATGGAAAATGGAGAAGGTCAAGGGCTATGCCTACAGGTATCATCATCACCTTTCAGTCCAACCTATAAGCAATCTGAGCAAGGCTATTAAATTTTATTCCTGCTAGGCATTGGTGTCTCAGGCTTTAATTTAAGCTACTTAAGAGCCAGAGTCAGGGGAACTGAGGTTAGAAGCTCAGCAAATTGTTCATGATGCTCTATCTCGAAAAAACCCATCACAAACAAGGGCTAAAAGAGTGCCTCCAGTGGAAGGGCAAGGACATGGCAGGGCCAGGCCCTCAGTTTGAAACTTGTGCTTCCCCCTCAAAATAAAACAAAACAAAAATCAACCAAACCACTATTTATAGTAAATAATAGAGTAGTAATATCCATGCATCTGAGTATCTGAGTATACTAACTCTCATAATTTGCTGTGATTAACCCTCACTTCTTTTCTGTGCTAGTAAAGGAACCTGGAACCAGCCCTTCCCATTATTCCTTTCATAACCTCATACATTCCTGCACAGTAATTTCAAATGCCATTTTTTGCCTCAAAATTCTTGTGGACTAATCAGTGAAAATAATTTAAAAATGATGGGTAAATAGTTTTAAAGTGAATGTTGATGAATCTCAGCCTGAGTCAGGCAAACACATTTTAGTGTCATGATAGACCAAAATGATCAAGCACTGATGACTTAGGGTTGTAATCTTTGGTACATGGGAGACTGAGTTCGGGAGTGTGGCAGTCAAGGCCACCCTAGGGAAATAGTTTGCAAGATCTCATCTTGAAAATAACCAGTGGAAAATGTACTGAACATGTGGTTCTAGTAGTACAGCACCCACTTTTCAAATGCCCATGAGTTCATAGACCCGTCCTCAAAATAGAGCAAGCAAACAAGAAAACAAGTACAATGTGATCACAAAAGAAGACTGATTTTTACCTGCCTTCATTTTTGTCCTACCCCAATTTCTTTCTCCTCATTTTTTCTCCTTTTGAAGAATGCAGATCTTCTTTGCCTTGAGATTCCTGCATTCCTTACTTTTGATGCCTTCCCCATAGAGTAATATTCTTTTTTTTGTTTTTTTGTTTCTGGAATTTTTTTTTCTTTTATTATTCATATGTGCATACAACACTTGTGTCATTTCTACCCCCCTGCCCCCAGTCCCTCCCTTACCACCCACTGCACCCCCTCCCTCTCCCTCCACCCCCTCTATACCCAGCAGAAATTATTTTGCCCTTATTTCTAATTTTGTTGTAGAGAAGAGTATAAGCTATAATAGGAAGGAACAAGGGTTTTTGCTGGTAGAGATAAGGATAGCTATAAAGGGCATTGACTCACATTGGTTTCCTGTGCATGTGTGTTACCTTCTATGTTAATTCTTTTTGATCTAACCTTTTCTCTAGTTCCTGGTCCCCTTTTCCTATTGGCCTCAGTTGCTTTTATGGTAGCTGCTTTAGTTTCTCTGCATTAAGGGCAACAAATGCTAGCTAATTTTTTAGGTGTCTTACCTATCCTCACCCCTCCCTTGTGTGCTTTTGCTTTATCATGTGCTCAAAGTCCAATCCCATTGTTGTGTTTGCCCTTGATCTAATGTCCACATATGAGGGAGAACATACGATTTTTGGTCTTTGGTGCCAGGCTAACCTCATAGAGTAATATTCTTAATGTCATGTTCTAAGTTCATCAGAATTTCATCATAAGATGGTGTTTAAAAACAATGTGTGCACAATTACCAGTTAATTGAGGAAAGGCAAAAATTTCCCCTCTCCACTCCAAGGCCAACACATGCACATGTGGATCTGAATTTCCAGTGAGTCTGGAAATGGGTGAGATCCATGGAAGTTCAGGAATTTACTGCCAGTGCTTAGAAGCATTGGTTGAAGGGACAGGATGTAGAATTTAGCCCATGCTTCCCTTGAACCTGAAGGACTCAAAAGGAAACCAAGTTCCAATAAAGAGAAAGGAGATATGGGGAAACTGTACAACAGTGCCTCAAACTGGCACAAAGTTCATAAATAGCCAGCAGTGTTACATGACACAGAACAGTCACCTTACATTCTGAAAGAGAAGTGTTTGCATTCAGAACAGTCCCGGAAGGTTGGCATGCTGGAATGAAGTTGCCATATGTGGACAGAGGACAGCAGGGCAGCCCCACACTCCAGGCAGTAGGGGACGTAAAGCCCCAGCAGTGGGATTAGGTCCCACACTGTGAGCTCTTGCTAACAGTGCCTTGAACTGCATCACTCCAGCAGCCTGTTCCAAAGGCCTCTACCCCAGAACTACAGATGCCCAGTCATACTCTCAAGTTTTGTTCTTCTAATGTGTCCAGATGACCTCCCTATAGTACTGAAGTCAGTAGAAATCACATAGCTGCTCTAGCTGAGTAGCCTGAGAACTCATACTGCAGCAGACAGAGCAAGTATGTCAAGTATGCGGTAGGAAACTTGGACTTTCTGTCACTGGTGCACTCATTGGATGATTGATACATGTGATTGACCAGCTGTTCTGATTGGGTAATGCATACAGGGCCCACCTCTCAAGTCTTGACTGACAAGAAAGTGATCCTATATGTAACTGAGTGAGTTCAAATGACAGAATCCCTCAGCAGTAATTGCCAGATCCCTTTTCCTTACATGGAGACCAGTTTCAGTTTGAGTGGGAGCAGTAATTGCTGCACAACCTGTCCTTGTCCTCCAAACCAGGCACTTCCTTTTCGTCATGCTCTTTGGGACCTTCTTGCATATTCCTGCTGAAATTGAGACAACAGGTCTGCTGAGAGAACTTCAGACTCAATATTCCATGTCAAAAACTCATGATAGTTAAGGAGGAGATACACAGGATTGCTAGGCCACAGGAAGTCAATGTAAGTTTGATGCTCTAACTCTAGATATCAGAATGAAGCAGATGGCCAGGACTTCCTCTCAGCTCATGTTTCAATCTATCAATGTTCAATAGAAACTAAAACATGGAAAAACATGAAATAAAACACTAATTTCATGTATGGAGAAAAATATATTTTTATGGCAGTTATATTTCATAAGAATTTAAGAGAAATGAAAAGGAGGTATGGCTGGAGCAATAGGGTGTATTCTGTAGAAGCATGAAATAAAGTCCTGTCAAAGCATCGTATGTTTAATTAGCTCTTCAACTAGCCAAATTGGATGAAGAGTTTCTGGAATCTTTGGTGGTTGTCACGGAAGTCATTTTGTTAATTATGGTTAATTTGGGCAAGGAGGAAATTTCAGAGATCAAGGTGGCTTTGGTGTCATGCATGGTTGTGGTTAAAATAATAGCAGTGGGAATGGCTACAATTATTTTGGTAACACAGGAAGCAATTTTAGCCGTGGTAAGACACTATGTGAAATTTGGCAGTTATAACATTAAATTTTCACATTTTGGTCCCATGTGTGGAAGAAAGAGGCAGAAACTAAGGCCCTAATGGTGCTTGAGGCCAATAATTTGGAAAATCAGGAAACCAAGGCATCTCTGGTGATTCTAGAAACAGCAGGAAAAATGGCAGTGGGTGAATATTCTATTTACTACACAAACCAAATTTTAGCAGGAGAGGAGAGCCAGAGAAGCAAGAGAGAAGCTACATTTTACTACAGATTCACGAGCTCAACATATAAAGGGTCTTCTAATAGATCCCAACTGCTGGAAGAAACACATGTTGTAGTTTCCTATTTCTTTTTCAGCATTTGGGGATTAATTCAGGACATGATGCATGCTGGGTGTGCTCTTTACTACTTGAAGACAAATTTTAGACAGTACTCATGTGCAGGAATAAAAACTTCGAGGACTCTATTTGTGACTTACTGTATAACAGTTTCTTTAGCTTTTGTCCTTTGGAAAGTGTGAAGTGTTCCAATAAGGGGTTTTTTGTGGACTTTTATTTTGCACACATGCTATCCATGGCTGCTCTCCAACTTCCAAACCTCTTCTGGACTCTCATGACTATCTTTGCTTTCAGATATGTGCCAACAATACTGACCCCCATATCACATTGAAATGCACATTTGTATCCATATATCTCCTCATCACATTTCCATGCATGTGAGTATGCATAGGCAAAGGGCTTGGGACCAAACTCTTGGAATCCTGTTTTTTTGGGGGGATGGAACTGGGGTTTGAACTGAGAGTGTCATTCTTGTTGACAGGTGCTCTTACCACTTGAGGCAGTCCTCCAGTGCTTTTTTTCTGATCAGTTATTTTCAGAGAGGGTCTGGTGAACAATTTTGCATGTGCTGGCTTTGAACCACAATCCTCCTGATCTTTGTCTCTTGAGATCTTAGGAATACAAGGATGAGGCTCTGGGATTGGGATTTGTTTGGGTTCTTTTTGTCACAAAGACTGAGCAGGAACTCAATAATTTTTTTGTGGTCCTGAAGTTTGAACTCAGGGGTTCATGATTGATAAGCAGAACTGTACCACTTGAGACACACTGACATCTGGAGCTCACTATTTATCCCAGGCTGGCCTTGTGTTTCATTCTCCCTGCCTCAGTCTACAAATGCCTAATTACAGCTGTGCCCAACCATGCCTGAGTTAACATTTAGGGTTTCTGATTAACAAAACATTCTGGGTAAAGTTAAGAAGTAGATGGAACATGGGGAAACATGTAGGCACTGTACAAAATGCATATGACAACAATATATACAAACAAAGCAGTTACATTTACAATAGGCACCAATCTGAAAAGAGAAATATTTACATGATAGAGTAAATAATTTTTTAAAAGTTGCCCATCCAAATGAAAGAAGAATGAAAAGAAAGGAGGAATGAAGAAAGAATAAGAAGGAAGAAGGAAAAGGAAAGGAAGCAAAGAAGAGATGAACAGCAGAAGCACATGAGAGTAATTGAAGCAAGGCTTGGAAAGACAAGACTTTAAGCCAGCACTTGGGAAGGATCAGTCATGAAGACCAAAAGTTCCAGATCAGAGCTGGTGGCAGAGGCTCATGCCTGTCATCATTGCATGATGACAGAAACTGGGGGGACTGATGTTCAAAACCAGCCCAGTCAAATAGTTTGCAAGACACAGTATTGATACTATCCAACACAACAATAGTATGTAGGAGTGGATCAAGTGTTAGTGCCTGAGCTAGCATGGATGAGGCTTGAGTTCAAATCCCATTACCACCAAAAAAAGAAGTGTTCAAAAATACTCTGCACTCCACAGGGAAACCATACCTTTAATATATATGTACATAATGCTGACAATATAGATCAATCATACAGTGCTTGCTTAGCACACAAAATAACCTGGATTATAGTCCAGTACAAAGAAAGGTACATGATAGCATATTGTATGATCCTGCAGTGATGATCTGGGTTACAGCAGCAATGGCAAGATCCACTTATAACAAGGCTTCTCAATTTCAGCACTAGCAACATTAGGGGCTTGATATTTAATTGTGGGTAATGTACTGACCCCTGCACAACATTTAACATATCCTTGGTATTCGTCCACTAGATGTCACTAAATTCAATGCCTCCTTCATATCATGACAACAGAAAATCTCTCCACTCACATGCATATGTTACCTAGGGATGAGAATCAACTGACAGAAAGAATTATATGGTAGTGTTCTGGAATAGCAATTGTTAAGTCCTGAGTTCAAATCCCAGAACAAAAAAAACAGGAAAAATTTCTTCAATAATTTTAAAGGATACATCAGAAGCAACTGTGGCCCAGGGAAAGGAAAAGACAGCCTATAGGATATAAACACAAAATAACCACTTGGTTACTAAGACAGGTTATTTGATATACCTCAGATCAAAATTTTGTTTCTTGGGAAAATTGAGCACTACCTCTGTTATTGGAGTGAATACAACATTTGGAAGCCTCACCTGGTTTCTTTCAAACCAACACAAACATAACATGAAATAAGACTCATTACTGACAACTCAAATAAAAGTAGTTGTTTTCATTAAGCATGTGAAATCACAATGAACCATGGAGAATGTGGCACTTGTCCTTACAAATAGATCTATTTCAACATGTGACAACATCTACTTGGATGCATACAATTCTCTAATTCCAACAACACACCCAAAAGTAGCAAACAACAACTAGTTACAAAGTACAGTACATATAGTAAATGGATAACAGCATTTGAAATCATTGAGAAAAGAAAGTGATCTCAAAAACTGGATGTTAGTGACTCCTGTTATTCTAGCTACTTAGGAGGCAGAGATCAAATAGTTCATGAGAAGGTATCTCAAAAATATCCAATTTAAAAATGGGCTGGTGTAGTGGCTCAAGTGGTAGAGTACCTCCCTAGGAAGCATAAGGCCTTGAGTATAACTTCAATATGACCAGTAAAAATATATAAATAAGAAGAAGGTGAATACTTGAAGCACACGTGCTGGCTCAAACTTGTAATTCCATCAGCTGGATCATGGATAAAATGTGGGAGTTGTCTACACAGCAAGAATGACACTTAGAAATGAATCAAAGAATAAAAGGGAGAAGAGAGAATGAAGGATAAAGAATATAAAGTGATTGTCTAACCTTAATAAACAAGGTTGAAATTTTATTGTTAAAGATACTACAGTATAACAAAAAGATTTATAAGCTGCCTGAAAGATCATAGGAAGAACTCCAAATTAAAATGACCATGGCCAAAGATGTATGGGAGTGCCTGTCAGGCAGAGTGAACCAGAGCAGGACATAGTCCTTGGAACTTTCTGACAGATGTCACCTTCTGATGGGCATTTTGGTTGGTACAGTGGAATGGACCTGGCAGGAGGAGAACAGGTTGGCTTGGAAGATTCATGAAGTTTTTCCTGCTGGACACTGTGCTCCAGAGTGGTCAGGGAACAAAGAATGCAATAGAAAGCTGTGCCCAGTTTGTTAGTCCATGTCCCTGCTCTCAGCTGTGTTTTTAGCAATCTGTCATAAATTACCATCCAGTCTAAGCAAAAAAGTAAAAAATAAATGAAAGGCAAAGAAAAAAAGGAAAATAGATTTACAAATACATCTCAGATAAAAGGAAATCAGACTTCACTGGGATTTAATATAAACAGAAAACTGATTCAAAACAGAACAGCCACCATACAATACTAACTAAAAAAAGAATCTCTTTAACCCCCAAGGGAAGGACAAACCTAGTTTCTGCTGGAAAATGTGAATTCTATTCTCTGTCATTGACAATGATCAAATTGCATTTGAAAACAGGAAAAACAAAATATGCCAGTTTTCACAGTTATAGTGTCACATGCCTATCATCCCAGCATTTGGTTTTGTTGTTTTTGTTGTTTTGTTGGTAATGTCAGGGGAGCAATGACAGAGGTGACTCCATTTTAAATGAGAAAGGTACATTAGCCATAAACATGTGAAGGAAGCATGAGAACAAATAGTTTTCTCACAAAAATAACAATCTTCTAATCAAAATTACAAAATTCAGTTGAAGGTGAGATTCCAGGGTCAGGGTGAGCTTACCAGAGTTTCAAGGAATGCTCAGTTTGATAAAGAGGGGGACAGACAGGGGGCTGAATTCAGCAAGAAGCTGACTCATTGCCAATTAGCCACAAATTTCACTAAAAGGTGGAATAGTTGGACATAAGGCAGTTAATGCTCTATATCATTGCCTAGACTTCAGCCATTGTTTGACTTAGTATTTTCGCTAACTCTCACTTGTCAGGGTGTTTTTCTACCTTTCAATAAACTTGCTTCTTTCTTTACTCTTAACTCCTGGTCTGTGGCATGAACTTGCTTTAACTCTTAACTGGTTGTCCAGCATCTTCAATAATGATTGCGCCAGGATACAAACTGCAGGAACAACAATCCAAGTTTGCAGAATTGATTTCAAACCACAGTACAGAAAAAAAAAAAAGAGGAACAAAAATAAAAAAAGACCATACCTTAAAACATTCACCATCAGGTTAATGAACACAAACAAGAGATAACCAAACTTAAATTTGGTTTCAATTAAATAAATTATGTCATCCCAATTTTTGACAAATATCACAATAAATAAACATATTCAGGAAGGATCAAATGATGACTTCATATACCATCACAATTTTTTGTATAAATTTTATTTCATCCAAGAATCCATAAAAGAACTTTTGCCAATTCTCTACAGAAGTTTATGAAAATTACATCCTAAGTCATCATTCCGTCATTAAACTCTTACACACAAATAATGACAAAAATCCTAACTGCTTAAGCAAACTGAAATTTCACAGAATAAAGATTCCATAACCACAATGAAAGGGAAGCCACCCAAGGAGCAGCCTGTTTAACACACATTTCATGAGGAAAAGATCATAGACATTTTGAAACATAGAGCCCACTGTCTCTGTGCACATGTAACCCATGGTGGCTGACTTTGAGGAAGGAAGAGGATCCCTACAAAATCAGGAAATTTCATGCTGGAACCTCCACACACACTACATTCCCCACCTTCCACTATGAAGTAGCTCACTACTACACAGGCTCATTGGGAAAAATGTCAAACTCTCATGCAGATCCCATTCAATATCCAGAGCTGTGCTCTCTGTTCCTGGCATTGCTAAACACAAATGAACTCCCCAACCCTGAGTATCCCATATTTTAATTGTGAGGACAGTCTGGAATGCAGAGCTGTAGACATTTGATAAGTTTAGCACTGAGTCCCACCATACTAGCTCCACTACAGATCCAGTCCCACATGAGTTTGCTCAGTATGGTCACCATTCCACATCTTTTTTTTGTGGTACTGGGTGCCTTGCACTTGATAGGTAGCTGTTCTGCCACCTGTGCATCCCAGTAGCCCTTCCTTGTGTTCAGTACTTTTGAATAGGTTCTTGCAAACTATTTGCTCAGGGCTGGCTTATTTTCCCAGGGCTGGCTTCAAACCATGATCGTCCTGATGTCTGCTTGCAAGAAGATAGGATTGCAGGCATGAGTCCCTGGTCCAGGGTGCCATTTCATATCTTGAAGTTATGTGATGATGGCATTGTGCACCATCTTGCTACTACCATATCAACACCACCTAATAAGAGCCAAGGATAAACAACCAAATATGATATTGCTCAGGACATTCTGAGTTTTACTTACTCTGTAGCATAACCTGGGACCAAGAGCAACACAAATAAACTCTGAAATTAACAAAACATTTTTTGAGGCAGGCATGTCCCAAAGGTATTTTATTTTTCACTGTCTATGACAGGCTTTCTAAATTGCCTCAAAGCACATTGTGACTAAACCAATGATCTGAATGCAAATGTGAACAGCTGAAAACTTACCCAGGTTTACCCAAGTACTCCTAGTGAACAGTGGTGATTGAAGACAACCGGCCCATCACACTTCCTGTTCTCATTACACTTAGATATCCTTCCTTTTTGAATCTACAAGAAGGCATGCACAAACTCATTTTCAACACTTTCTGACACAAAATTGTGCAATTAAACTCACAAGAAACAGAACACTCATTAAGCAAACTGCCCTGAATGTTCTCTGCTTCCTCCAAGTCTGTGATCTCTGACCATGTCCAATAAGAATCAGCAAATGACACCTCCTTTACTGACACTCTAAGGACAGGCTGGTCTCAGGGAAAGACTCTCTGTTCCCTGGCAGATGTTGTCCCTTGCATCTTCCCTAGTCTCCCAACTTCTTTCTCCTCCTTTTTGCTCCTCCCTATAAAACATAACCCTGCTTTGTCTCATTCTTAAGATCCTGCAGACCTTGCAGTTGGTGCTGTCCTGCTGCTGTAACCTCCTTTCACTATGTTCATGTCCTACCTCAATATGTATTTCATTTTTGAAAATACTGTCTAGATCCATGCCAAGGTCAACATCAATTATGTCCAAGAGAGCAGCAACCTCAAACCCCAAACACCTTCCCAAATCTATTCTTCAACTTGAATACCAAATGCATCTGCAATCCCTTTGCAGTGATTTGGGCAAAGCACAGATTCCTATAAATCTAGGGATTTACTACAGTCGTAAAGAAATAGTGGCTTATGTTAGTAAATGTAAAAACTATTAAAAATTTTTAAAGAATTTAAGTAAAAAGGACTATGGTGTCAGGGGACCAACCCTGAATCTGAGACCTAGGTTCCAAACATTTATAATATTCAGGTAAATCAGACATACCTAGAGATCGGCAGGATCAGGGAATCCAAGGACCACAAATTATGCTGTATATAAACCCATGACCTTTTGCCATCTCCACGGTCTGGAGAGGCACAGGCTCTAATGCAGAGCTCCTGGACAGTGTTGTGGTGTTGTGGGAGTTTGCTAGCTGATATACAGGACTCTTTAGGCAATTAGCAGGAAGCAACATTTTATTGTGCCAGCACAGTCTCAGTGGACTCATGTCCAAAGGCTGAGCCCTGAAAATAAAGGGTCTCACTTTAATACCCTTGCAAGCAGGTTACAGAATCAAAAAGCAAAGTCTAATCCATATATGGTTACATTTAATTTTATTGGCTACTTTATCTTAGTGCTTGTGACTTCCCCTCCCTAGTGCTACATGACCTTCCTCATGTTCAGATTTCTCAGGTTTGATCTCTCCACTATACCATCCCTACTTCCTGCTACTTTCTCAGGACTCAGGCTTAGACTGTTTTCTTCTGATCTTCCTTCTTCCTACATTATTCCCTCCTTTGATACTCAGACCCACTTATGATCAAAGAGAATCATCTTTATTTAGGAGTTTGTATTTTATAGCATTATTGTATGTGTTACCATTTTTTACAACAGCCTTTATACTAGTTTTGATAAACCACAGCACCAGGGAAACTAGGCAGGGCAATATTAAGCATGGTGTTAGAGTTTGGCCACTGTCACTCACAAGGATTTGAATCCACCTTAGGCAGAAAACCATCCTCCAAACATATCATTGGGCTGCCAGCCTCTCCAATTATGGATGAGGACAAGGCAAGTTTTCCCATTTTGTCTGTTATCTCTTCTATAACCTTTTTGATCACTAACTCGTAAGTAGGTGGTGTTTAGGTTAAACATTTTTACAAGCTTCTTTTTCTGATGCAAGGAAATAGTCTAAAGCCAAGCACTTTTGATAGCTGCATTGTGCACTTCAGGGTTTTGATAGCAAAGTGAGGGCTTTTGTAGTTTTATTAGTTATAATTTTAACAGCCTGTAGCCTGATGTGCAGTTGACCATATATATAGGGGTGTGATAGCCCTAGGACTTTTTTTGCCCAGGTGGGCAGACCATAGCCATGGATGATTTACTTAGGAGGCGATTTGTCATCTTTTTAATTGCCAATTTGTAGGCACCCCATTTTTGTCTTCCTTTCATATATGTATGTATATATATATATATATACATACATATATACAAATATATATATATGTATGTATGTATATATGTGGGGACTGTCATGTTGGGCCCCCACAAACATAGCATGAAGTGAAATTTAAGGTCTGGGCTATAGACTCAGCCAGTGAGAAGAACAAGTTTTTAGCTTTGGCAGAGATGGAAAATTTACTTTTCATCTCCTTATAAAAGGAGTGAAAAACTTGATATGAGGAAATCTCATGGGTAATAGTTACTAATTTGAGGTGTATTAGACTCTCAGGGTCAAGATCCTTTTAATCTATCTTTGAATTAATTACTTTTCCCTGTGTTTAATCAGATGGATTAAGTACAGTAAAATTTACAGGGTTGTGAGTGCCACAAGTGCAGTTAGGGGCAGCTTTCCCCTTGTGAAAGAGGGCTGCTTATTTAGCCCTCTGTTAAACCAGATAATTAACGATAAACAGTAATTATGCATACTGTAGAAGAGAGTTAATAAAAACCTTTCACTGTGAGATCAATCAGCAGGAGCAGTATCTTCAAATCCTCTGGCAAAGACTAGGGTGAGAACTACAGCAGCAGATACAGAAAAGGGGCAACAATGCATTACAGTGAGATAACTGGTGTGAAAAACAATCCATTGTTCTGTTGGAAAGTTCACTCCTCAGGCTTTGCCATGCATAGACTAGTAAGCTTCCAGTGGTGAGTAGTGCAGGGTTGTTATTCCATTGTTTTTGGTCCCCTGCTGTTTCCTGGGAAGTGGAGTCCTGCTAGGAGAAGGTGCTTAGGTTCTGGAGGGTGACCCTGCATGGTTAAGCTGGATCCCTGCATGGTTAAGCTGGATCGGGGATGCACTTCCACTCGAGAGAAGCTGGCTTGACTCAACTGTGGTGGATCCAAGGAGCAATAACTGCTACTTTAACTATGGTGGAAGTAGACAAGATAACAACAAAAGGGCCCCTCCATCGGGTTTTAATGGTTTGAAATCTTAGGTTTTTTTTTAAATCCAGACAGTATTTTTTAAACTGAGTCAAATTAACATGGCAACAATATACTGTTAGTATATATTTCCAAGATAACTCATTTTTAAAAATAAAGTTAAAGCAACCATCTTTAAGTATCAAAGGACATGTTTAGAGCCAGTAAAAATAGTCATTTTTGTCTCTAAGGAGAAGACACTGTTTAAAAATATGAGTTTGTGTCTGGAAGGGCTTTAATGCCAGATAGCCACACATGCATAAGAACTGTTTCTTTAATCCTCTCAGCCTTGGTTATTTTTGAGTGGTCTGGCATCTGTGACTCCATTTGAACTTTCATGGCATTCCCCCTTTGTCTCCAAACTGCTTGTCTTGACCAGTATCTTCTCAAGATCTGTGTTCCATCCATGTACTAACTAGGCCCAACCCTGCTTAGCTTCCAAATCCAGATGAGATAGGGCATGTTCAGAGTGGTAGGGCCATAGACTGAAAATCTTTCTTATTTGGTCGCTCTTTTCTGAATTTTGTTTGTTTGTTTTATTTGAGTCCCATGTCTGGGGTGGGTTAATAATAAGCAGATCAGGTGGGAGTCAGTGCCAAGTAGACCCTTCTGGCCAAATTTAAGCAACAAAGAGTCTTAGAAGGAGTGGCTCTTTGGCAGCAGGCTTCTAGATGAAGGCAATATAAAACAAAATCTAACAAAAGTTGGTGCCTAAAAGCTAACCTGGCTTACACATAAGTAGTTATTAGAGTCATTTATTTTATGGGCTTGATTGTAAATATCCCAGAAGGATCAGAACTGTAATGACAATAACTTAAGAGTCATGGCTAAAATTTTGATGGCCAATTTAGCAACTAACAAAACCTTTTATCAGTACCATTAACTTTTGTTACCATGTTTATCTGAATTTTTTATTTTAGAAGGCTTGGTATACTTGAAAAACATAGAAATATTTAATTTACATGAAGCACCAACAGCATCTCAGCTTTATAGAGGTCATATATACATATTGGTTTCATTGTTCTTAAAGTAAACCTTAGATTTTTATCAGTTTTGGGGGTAAAGAACAGTTTTAGTAAACGCAGATAGCTCAGTCACAGTCACATATAGTGTATGATCTGTATTAGAATCACCCAAGACAACAGTTGTTTAACCGTGAGGTCATCTAGAAAATTTTATAAAAATTGTTAGAGAATAAGAGGCATGGAAGAGGCAGGGAAATGGCTCAAACACCACAATGGGGTTTATTGTTTAGGCAGGAGCCCTGGGGAGGGAGACCCCAGCAAGAAAGCTAGAGCCCATTACCAAGCACAGGCTTGGGCTAGATATAGGGGGCTCGTGGAAAAGTCCCAGGAAAGTCACTGAGGCATATTGTTGCTGGGCAACCAAGAAAGATAAGTTATAATGAGGTCACTGTCTGCCCAACTTTCCTTGGCATCTATCCAGGGAGATAAAAGTAAGCCATCTGCATAGAGGAAGAGGTCTAATCCTAACATGAGTGTCTTCATTGTTAACCCCTACATAAACCAACTCCTAAATGATCATGACTCAATTACCTCAGTAGTTGAAACTCTGACAAAAATCACCAGAGAACACAGGTAAATATTTATGGGGACTAAGTTTGGAGTAAGGAAACATAGTGGCCAAGAATCATGACTCAGATATTGAGAAGGGCTCACATCCCAGATTGTTGACATTAACCCATGGTTTATTATATACAGCAGGATTCCACCAACCTCTAGTCAATGGAGCCCCTCTAAAATAGCATGCCCAAGAGAAACTAAAGCAGATACCTTAAAAGCAACTGAGGCCAATAGGAAAAGGGGAACAGGTACTAGAGAAAAGGTTAGATTAAAAAGAATTAACCTAGAAGGTAACACCCACGCACAGGAAATCAATGTGAGTCAATGCCCTGTATAGCTATCCTTATCTCAACCAGCAAAACCCCTTGTTCCTTCCTATTATTGCTTATACTCTCTCTACAACAAAATTAGAGATAAGGGCAAAATAGTTTCTGCTGGGTATTGAGGGGGGTGAGCGGGAGGGGGTGGAGTGGGTGGTAAGGGAGGGGGTGGGGGCAGGGGGGAGAAATGAACCAAGCCTTGTATGCACATATGAATAATAAAAGAAAAATGAAAAAAAAATACATTTAAAAAATAAAACAAAATAAAATAAAAATTGGAAAAAAATAAATAAATAAAATAGCATGCCCAATCTGGATATCCCAGGGCAAAAATTCCCTTCATCCAACATGTGGAGGTAGTAGAACCATCACCTGCACTCTGTTGAGTCCAATAAAAACTGGAGGTCTTGACTTCCAGTGTACTGTTCCTTTTTGAGTTTTTCAAATCCTATCTGGAGTGTATATTTTGGCTTCACATAAGTAAATCTGTCTCAGCACTTATAGCAGTGCAGCAGTACTGCCAGTGCTCAGCTGCCTTTTGTTTTTCTGTGTTTAAATAAATCTTGTTGTCTTGCCAAATTTGTGGATTAACCTTTTGCACCAAAAATTCCCTAACAGTTATCTTGAGAAAACAGAAAACATTTTAAGACAATTTTTTGTAAATATTATCAGGAACAACACAATATTTTAAAGAGAGCCTTGTTGTTATGAGTTTAGAGAATTAAGTTTTTAGTTTAACCTCAGTACATTAAATTTTGACCTTATAAAAGCTTTAATGTAACTCCAAGACTTTAGTCAACTTAATCACCTACATAACCATCTGTAAGCTCCATCTTTATATGACAACTTACTCTGTACCTTTACGACAACTTATTTTGTATCCCCTTGGGGAGCTGGTCTTTATATTTTTTGAAGTATTTTTTACCCTTTAATTAAAAAATATGTTTTATATCAGGTTACTTGTTGAAATTAATTTATAAAACTGTATAACCTAGAACCTTATATTTGCATTAAAAAACAAGAAAGAAATCAACTTTGAAATTGTTTTTGTATAAAAGCAAATTATAGAAAGTCCATTTGTTAATAGACCCATGTATACATAAAAGAATTAAATTCCAGATTGTATTTATGGCAGAATGAAACATGCAAAGTTCATTTCTTTAATTATCCAAATTCCAAGATTTTTGCTGCAGGCTGTGGCCCCCCTTTTTTCTTTTCTTTTTTTTTTTCTCCTCTGAAAAAAACACTCTGAGCTGGAGTGTTAACCCTGAATGCCTGCATCTTAATGAGACCTGATGGAAATAAGTTTGATAACCATTTTCTTAAATGTAGCAGTAGAACAGAGTAATAATGTTTACATTGACTCTATAATAGAACTGTTCTCAAGATGTTTACATTTTTATGTGTAAAAGCCTAAGCAGTTTATAACAAGATTTTGAAACCCTGATTTTTTGGTTACCTTGAGTATCCTATTAACCTTATAGCAGCAGTTTAAGAACCATTTTGAAGATGCTTACACACACATACACACTGTGAACACACCATTAGATGGATGCATATCTGCCCAATGATTAGCAAGGGAAACATAAGCATCTTATGAGTGTCTCAATAACAGAATAAGCTTACTGCTCTCTCTCTGTCTCCCCTCACTTTACCCATGAAGACCTCATCCCAAATTTGCTTCCATTTCTCCATTTCTCCATCTCTACATTCACAACCCTTCTGCAAAATTCCTTTTCTTTTAAGTCAGACCAGATCTTATATATCACTGCAAGTCCATCCTTCATGTGTTATTTTTTGTAGAAGCTCAGTTAGTGCTGAGCCTCATTCCTCCTTCAGGATGCCCAATTCATCTCACCTCCGGAGGTTTTCCTGACCGGATGGCTCTCCACTGTGAGGATTGATGTCTCCTCACTCACTTGTCACCCGTGAGGATAAGGAGATATATCCTGCGGCTCAGGAAGATCTCTCAGCGGCCACCCCCTAGGGCCCCCACCCCATCAGGCTCTGTGGAGTCCTAAGAGATCAAGACTCTATCAGTGTCTTGGGGGTCATTAAAAGGATCTTGCTGGGGACTCCAAATGTGATGAGTGGGAATGAGATATGACCACCCAAGAAAGACTTTAAAGGAGAATATTTATTAGCCAGCTGGCAACTGCTCTGACCAACTGGTCATCGGGACTCAGAGCAGCCCCATGCCAGCTTTTAGCAGGGTTTATAAAGGCAAAAATTCCTCACAATCTTTGTGAGGCAAGCAAGCCTGAGTACAGAAGTGAAACAATGGCTGTTAGCTAAGGTAAAGAAGTGTTACCTATAACCATGAATGAACACAATGAACACAATCCACAGAATAACTTGACTGTATCCTAGTTTGGTTCCTCCTGTTGTTTTAATTTTATGAGAACCAGTCTCCCTCCTGAACCTCTTTTATCTCCTTCAGCTTGAAAACTTAAGTGGCACCTCATAAATGGCTTCCCTCTGGACAGCTGATTAATAGCTTCCCTCTGGCCATTAAATTAAATGGTCTTTTATCCATTTCAGACCTTCCTCATGTTCAGATTTCTCAGGTTTTATCTCTCTGCTATGCCATCCCTACCTCCCTGCTACTTTCTCAGCACTCAGGCTTGGACTGTTTTCTTCTGATCCTTCTCACTGCTACTGTGGGGCTGAGAAAAAAATCAGGCAGCTGATAGAATGCAGGATTCCACCCATTCACCCAGCCCCAAATCTAGAAAAGAGAAGACCAAATGATAACCAGCACAAGGCTGCAAGTCCAGGGCTGTCATTAGGAGGTCCAGTTCCATTAAAGCCACTAAGGCCACTATCAACCACATGATCCTCCCTGTTCTGAGGATGTAGGTCAGAAACTCATCATTTTCTGCTTCTGTGGTAACCTGGTTCTGCCACATCACCAGCGGGACAAGCATGTCATAGTGAGAGACTGAGTCACAGAGATGGATCTCAGAAGCACAGCACTATACAGAAAATGTGGCACCAGGAAATGCATTCTCTGTGTTAAGCAGTGGGACCTCTTCCTGCTGGCCTTTGATTGTTTTTATTCTTACACTTCACTACGTACAGCACTCCTCATTGGCTTGTGATCCAAGACCACTAAGGGGAGAAGGGTGCCAGGACAAAATACCTGAGTTCAGTTACAGTACTTAGCAGACTTGTTCTCCTCTCTGGTCCCTACCCAGCCAAGCCTGTGGATTCATTGCAGTTAAGTCAAAGTTGCTCCTGACTTTTCAGGGTAGAAACTGCTTCTTCCACTTGGAAATCAGGCCAGCAGTCTGTGGAGGGAATTCCACACTAAGTGCCCAAGGGGACAGCACCTGATCTCTCAGAAAGATCATTAGCTACTCCAGAGAAATCACACTTTCTTTTACAGTTCCATGATCCACCTACCCTTCAAAACCTCTGACAAGCCCCCATACCTTCCTAATGCTCATGGTTTGCTATGTTGTGTGAATTAATCAGTGCAAACAAACTACCTCAAAGGAAAGTTGGTTTTATTTCAATGGGGGAGATTTGTACTGGGGCTTGAACTGAAGCCTCACATTTACTAGGCAGGCACCCTGCCACTTGAGCCACTCAACCAGCATCCCCAATTTCTTTGTACTCTTATTTCCTTCTCCCTTTGAAAGCAAAGCTCAATTGCTTAACCACTGTAATTTCTGCATTTGTTACTTTTCAAAAACCATCTACTGTAATATATAAAGAAAAGTAATATCCTGTGTCAGTCATTATTTCACTATAGAACAATGAAAAACAGTATCAGGGTTCACCAAACTGGGATGGACCTCCCCACACAAACTTCATAAGCAAGCCTAGAGTGTCCTCCAAATTCCTGCCATCACCACACAGACAGGAAGCCTCAAGTATGGGTGTGGAGAAGTCCAGCAAGGGCTGTGGGCTAGGATGAATCTCTTCACAGGAAAAAGACAGGAGAGTCCAGAGAGGTCCTGACTCCCTGACTGGAAACACCATACAGGTTTCAGGGGCCCAAAGAGTGAGTGGCCTCAACAGTAGGTTCACTGTTCATTGAACAGTGGATTCAATTCACATATTTAGAAGGTGACTGTGGCCATCTTTGCCCAACTGCAGAGCTTGGACATGCTTTCACCATTTCCCACTGCTAATGCAACCAGGTGTCCTCTAAGGTTCTGTACTCAGTACAAATATCTCAGCTCCCAAACTGATTGCATTCCTGTAATCTGAGGTTCTTCCGAGGCTGAGATGAGGAGGGATGGTACCAGGTCAGAAAAGATCCAAAAAGAAAAACATAAAAAGGGAACAACCTGATCTGAACAGTAGCCACAGGAAGAAGGGCCAGAGATGTGACTCCAGTGGTATAGCATAGACTCAGTAAGTGTTAGGCCCTGAAAATCATTATTCTGCATAATTAATATAGGCTAATAAATTCTCACTGATGTTATTCCTTTTTTAAACAGAGTATGAAGACTTCTATCATCGATAACAAAATAAATAGAACAGGTAAGCACTACTTCCTTGAAGGGGTACTTGCTACATAATAAAATCATGCAAACTCTGCTTTGAGCAATTATTCACAAACAGAAAGACCATGAAACTCCAACTTTGGGTGACATCATTATGAAAATACACATATCCT
The DNA here is from genome assembly GCF_047511655.1 of Castor canadensis. Classification (NCBI taxonomy): domain Eukaryota; kingdom Metazoa; phylum Chordata; class Mammalia; order Rodentia; family Castoridae; genus Castor; species Castor canadensis. Next base: position 6,461,849 of record NC_133399.1, read on the forward strand.
TATTGAGGTGTGGGTTCTCCAGGCTTGTGCTGTGAACCCCTCCATTTACAAAAGTTGATGATGTATTTGGAATATTCTTTGTGTGTCCTCCTTAAAAAGGTGGTGAGACAGCTTACAGTTGACACAAACCTAAGTAGGGTCACAATTACCATACAAAATATCACAATATTACCTGAAAGAGCTTCAAAAGCAGACTTTAAATCAGTAGTGTGGCTCAAGAAGTAGAGTGCCTGCTATGCAAGTACAATGCAGTGTCTTCAAACCCCATTCCATCCAAACAAAAAAGCAAAAACAAGAATTTAAATCTGGAAGCATGAGAGAGCCTCTGGTGATTACACCAGCTGAAACTAAGTGTCTTTTAAAAGGAAAACCATATGCCCAGCTTATCATAAACTACAGAAATGACTGGATACATGCCTAGGAGTAGTATTGGGACTGAAATAAGAGTTTCAAATGCATAAAGACATACAAATATCCAGGGACAGACCATCTGGTGGTGGTCATGAATTGTGAAGGCCAGGGAACCAATGTAGTAGGGAGATATCTGATTGTCTTACCTAAGAATGTGCAAATTAAAATAATACAATGCCATCATGTCTGTCTTCACAAAGGAATAATTATTTGCAACTTTTTAAAGTCAATATGAAGCATCTGGCTAGTTTCATTTTCTACTGGATGTTTATATGAAGGATGCATAAGTGAATGCTCTTATGGAAATTAATAGATCTCAGGATTTTGCACTTGCTTCTTAGGTACTGTACTACTTGATTGACACCTCTCGCCCTTCTTTGTTTGGCTATTTTTGAGATTTTTTTCCCATTTTTTTAATTTTTGCTTTCCTTTTACCTATATTGGCCTAGACCTAATATACCTCATCTCAGCATCCCAAGTACCTCAGATTACAAGCAATGGCCACTGATACCTGGCTCAGTATGATATTTTGATTCGTCTATGTAGTGTACTTTGATCACAAACACTCTTCTTCACACTCTGATAACTTTCCTGTGTGTTTTCTTCCTTTACTCAAATAGTACCAATTACTTTCATGTCTTTCAAAATAGTTATCATGTCATTTAAAACACTTCCTACATAAAATTATTTACATGTCTTTATATATAGATACTTGAAATATTAAACTCTTCTGAGAATATATACATTGAATGATATTAATGAAAACTTTATAAAACAGATACATGTAAAAACTTTTCAAAGATACATAAAAACATAGGATTATTTTGTATAAACACAAATTCTCCATATAAATATACAAGATAAATAAATGTTCTTATTGGAAAAGTTCACAAAATAAATACCTTTGTACCATACTACACAAGAAAAAATGGTGAGCAGTAAGTCCTTCATGTGATGCCCTAGAACTTCATACTTTTGAAAATACTAATTTTCCTTGGCACCTTTGGATCGTGCCTATTATCATATTAACTTGAAAAGCCTAGATTGGGAAGACTGTGCTGATGGGTAGCTTAGGCAAAAAAGTGACCTCCATCTTCAAACTAATCAGTACAAAATGCACTGCAGTATGGTATTGGCTTTAGAAGCACAAAGCTGTGAGTTAAAACCAAATTCCCACATCCAAAACAAGCCAAAAACTAAAATATGTAATTTACCTTACACCTTTTTCAGACTGATGTATTTTCCTATTTGCAAAAGAAACTGTTCTAAAACAACCAGGTTCTATATTCATTACTTTGCAGAACCTATGAAGAAAAATGGTTTGTGCTAGTAAAAAGAAAATGCCTTGGTATTTATACAGTCTTCCTGAACTCGAAGAATGACATTGACTAGGAAGGGTCTTCCTAATAAACTGAGCAATGGGTATATAGTTAAGGAAAGGTCTAGAGATGGTCATACAGGAAAATGAAGATAATGATAAATCCACCTAAGCAATGGATTTTGGAAGGTATTTCCAGGTCCAAGAAAATGGAAGAAACAGTGGCTATATGTAATGGGTCTGTACACTCTACTTATTCAGAAAATAGAAAAGCACAAGGAGAATGTTCTACTGCTGATGATTTTGAGATCTTCATGAAAAGAGGTAAGATGTTGTCCCATAGGCCGGTGAAGAACTCATGGAACAAAAACAGTGTTGAAAATTAGGTCTAAATTGTTCTTTTCAAGTTTGAAATGGCAGATTCTAGGTTCTTAGGGAGTAGGAAACAGTATATTAGGCAGGTTTCACCCTGTAACAAATTCTTGATGTAATGAATCTATAATGTGAACGTTTATTAGTTGCTAGTTATGGAGGCCCCATCCATGATGAAATGGCTCTGTGGGATTTGGACATGGGGTCTGGCAGCACATAGCATGAGGAGCAGGTGGTGGAGCAAAACAATAAACACCATGCAGGGAGCAGAAGGGCAGAAGTAGAGTAGGGTCCAGTGAACTCCCTTGATGGCTTGCCTCCAAAGATCTGAAGACTCAAACTTAAAGGTTGGAATATCTTGCAATAGTCCCAAGAAAGATACAAATCCCTCACTCATTTGCCATCAGATGACATTGGTTAAAACAACACCAGGTATGAGGGAATGGGGAATGTTTTGTCAAGAAGTTGTAAGTTACACCAACAAAAAGGAATCATACTTTCTGTACATGCAGATGTGTGTGACAATCTATTCATTCCAAGATTGGATCTTTACCCACACATGCAAAGAACTGTTGGGGTCAGACTGTCATTTCACACAGTCTGTGAAAGTAAGTTTAGAGAAAGACTCATGAAATCAGGGCATGAATGAGTTTAAGAATATGTCCGTTTCTTTTTATCAGAATATTAAAGTATTTCCATGTTATATTTCCTTATGTTTAAGGTCAATGTGAAGGAGGGGACATTATTACCATGCCACAAAGAGGGGACAGCCGTCATACTGAGACCTCAGATTTGAATCTTTGTTGTGTTTGCTGCAGCACCTGGGACTATTGATCTTTGAGGCATCAATTCAGTGTTCAGTCTGGCATTCAAGCTTGGTAATTTGCTATATTTTCTGAACGTAGGTCTTCATTGTAACTTGGGTCAAACACTCTCCTTGTCTGAACTATTGCAGAGGGTTTGCATCCTTTTTAATGGGTATTTTTTAAGTCTTCTCCCCTGCATCCTTTGTGCTGTTATGGTGAGAAATCTACACTTTCTCATTGTACTTATGAACTGAGGTTTCTTGTTTATATGTTCTTCCTGTCTTGCATAACACAGTTCAGGTTGATATTTCATGCATAAGAAATAATTGTCCATGAAGAGAAGTGCATGATCCCAATTCCTAAAATGTGACAACATCAGGCCTTTCTTCCTGGTCAAGCGCGTCCTTACCTGGCCTGGCCTGGAACACTTTTCTAAGTTCACAGTCTGTCCCCATGGGAAAATGAGTGTGAAATTCTCTCAGTATATTCCTGGTTCCATTTCCCAGTTGATGAAGTAGGGTGCATTCTGAAAAGCAGGTTCTGCTTAACTACATGAATCCCCGAACTGGGCTGGCTAGGCACCAAGAAGGAAACCTAAACTTTGGAGGGCAATAGCAGGATTCCATGATTTGTTTTTCACAAATCCCCTGGTAGTGGATCACTTCTTCTGTTATTGAGATCTCAAGGTGTGGGTTCTGGATCACAAGCCAGTGAGAAGTGCTTGGTAACTGGTGAAACACAGGCTTGTCTAAGGAGGACCCTCTGCTTAATACAGGAAATGCTTTCCAGTCTCTGCCATTTTATGGATCACATTGTGCTGCTGAGAGCAATTCTCCATAATTCAATCTCTCTCCTATTTTGACCTGTGCCTGGTGTCAGGGAGTGAGCAGAACTTAATTCACCAAAGAAGCCTGAAATATTGTTTTTAACTGGCATCCCAGACCCCAGGAGGGTGAGGAAGTTGGACCTGCTTAAAGCAGTGGTGAGGGACCTTGCCCTCCCCAGCACAGTGCTGGAGTCTGGGGCTTTAGTTGTCTGCAGTGCCCTGTGGCCCCCCATCTTGTCTGGAGTGTGTGGATGTGTGAAGATGAACCAGACCCTGTCTTCATCACTTCTACTCTGAGTAACTTGATCTATCCTGGAGCCCTTGGTGCTCTCCGAAGATGAAGTGGTGATGGGATGTAGTAGGTTCCCAGCAGGAGAATCTGTGGACTTTGAGTCCCTGCTCCCTCCAAGGTTCTCATGGTAAAACTGGTGGTCTGAATTATGTAAAAAATATGGAAGTAGAGTTTTGAATGACTGGAAGTGTTGCTCAAGTGGTAGAGAATCTGCTATGAAAACATGAAGGTCTAAATTCAAAGCCTTGTCCAACCAAAAAATAAAAACGAAGAAAAATGCAGAAAACGATGACAGATAATTCAACATGCTCAGCATCCACTTGGATGCTATTGTTACAGAATCCATTAGTCACCACCGAATAAAAAATATTTTTTGTGAACATAATGTATTTATCCAAAAGAGTCACTACAATTTAAGTTATCACAAGCAGTTTAAATAACGTAACTCTATGTAAAGGCTGAAGATAGTGAGTAGTCAAATTTGTTATCCCAAATATCTATGTGTCTAGCTTTAGAAGAATCTACACATTTGTTCATTTCACCTACAAAAACCCTACAATGATGTGTCAATGACATTCAGAGATGAAACCTTCTGACTTTTTATACTGGACATTTGGTGTGGGGATTATCCATTTTGAAATTGTATATTTTTGCACAAGTTCTGTATTGCAGAAAAACCTATTTCCAGAAGTCATCCCGGTGGAAAGTTCCACAACAAAAATTTCAAGGGGAAGTGCCAAATGTACTCTAATATCACTACCTCAACACTAGATAAAGAGAAGTATTTGTGATATCCCTCACTTAGTGACAGCAGTTACCCTGGGATAGACAGGAAATGGACAGAAGCATCACAAATCCAAGTCTAGCCAGAAAAGGCATCACAACACAAACATCTTTTAGAGACAGTAGACAATAGAAAAGGGAGTCACCTTGAAAAAACACCAAAGTCTGGGCATGGCAACACACATCTTTAAGAAGCAGATACAGAAAGGTAGGTGGGAGTTGCCTCTAAAGGATATCTTTATTGCCAAATCTTTGTGATGAAACCCATCTAAGAGATTTGCTTTCAAAATCCAGCTGTCAAGAAGACCCAGGCAACATCCCCCTTTCAGAAAGACTTGTGGTGTTTCAATGCCTCAAACTGCCTGAAAAGTAGCATTAATACACTTAACCAGCCTACCTGCTATGGCTTGGATCCTAAACTTCCTATAATTTTCCTTTAAAAAACAATTTTCATCTGGTGTAATCACCATAGACTCTCACATGCCTCCATTTAAATTCTTCATTTGAAACTCTCTTTCAGGGAGTACTGTGATATTTTGGAAGAGAAAGGTGATCCTATTTCTGCTTGTGTCATGCCTAAGCTGTGTCACCACCTTCTCAAGAGGACATACACAGAATATTCTAAACAGAACATCAACTTTGGAGAATTCTGGGGTTCATAGCACAAGCTTTGGGAATCTACACCTTAATAAGGACTTTTGTAAGTTTTTAATGTTGTCCTCACCTAAAGCCAGAGTTTCATGGTCTTTCTTTTTGTGCATAATTTCTCAAAGCAGAGTTTTGGGACATTTTATTACACAGGCAATACCACCTCAGAGAAGAAGTGCTTACATGTTCAATTAATTTTCTTTTTTGATGATTGAACTCTCCATATACTTTTAGAAAGGAAAACAATCAGATTTTGTAAACATATATTATGCAAAATAATGAATTTCAGGGATTTGCACTTGCTTGGAGAAGGATGTACCACTTCTGTGACACATGTAGGACTTTTTTCTATGACTATTTTTTAAATTTTTTATTATTCTTTTATTCAAATGTGTGTAATTGTTTGGGTCATTTAAACTCCCTCCCCATACCTCCTCCCTCACTTTCAGACAGGACCTGTTCTGCCCTTATCTCTAATTTTGTTGAAGAGAAGACATAAAGATAATAAGGAAGACAAGCATTTTTACTAATTAAGGATTGATATAGAGAAAGACTCCTAGCATTGCTTTCATGTACAAATGTGTTACAACCCAAGTTGATTCATCTCTAACTAATCTTTACACTGGTTCCTGATTCCCTTCTCATTTTATCCTCTATCACTTTAAGGTTTCTGTATTAGTTCCCCTGGAGTGGGGACATCAAACACTTTCATGTTTTGGGTTTTCAACCTATTTCTATATCACCCATATGTGCTCTCTCCTTGTCATGTGATCCATTTTTGAGATCACATTTTCCCTTTCTTCTTTCTTTTTTTTGGGACCTCAACAGACCTGGAACCCATCCTTCTCATATCTGAATGCAAAGTGCCTTATATTATAGGTATTAGACCTTGATGCCTGGCTCAGTATGTCTTTTTATGCATCTGTGTACTGTACTTTCATCATATACACTCTCCTCTACACTCACTTTTCACCATCCTCATGCTTGCCCTTTTCCTTTTTGCCACTATTAACTCAATATTGACCCAACATTAACAAAGTACTAAAAAATAAATGTATAAATCCAAAAGGATTATTTTCATATACTTTGAAATACTTTAATGACTTCTCACTTTCCTTTCATACATGTGCCATTTACAATTTTATAATTTAATTGACTTCTTAGGGGTTTACCAATTGTGTTTCTTCTATTGATTTCCAGTACTATTGCAATATGACTTCAAATCATGCCTTATGTGATTTCAATTCCATTATATTATTATATTTTAGGTAAGAGCATGGTCTTGGTTTGAGTTGGGGAATATGGAATGTCACTTTGAAGGATATATACTCAGGTGTTGGATACAATATTCTGTATTGTCACTCTCAGAAAAGACATGAAGCTGTTAATTAAAAATGAGAATCAGCAAAGTAGTATGCGGTGTGAAGCCAGTTAACCATGAGAACATTAAGATGAATGAAGAAAAAAGAAATTATTTGCACCTGGTGCCACTTGCCTCCTACTTCAGGACTCGTGTAGTTGAGATAGGAGATTCATGAGTTTGAGTCTAACACAGGTAATAGAGTGATTTTGAAGAAAGCCTTGGATACATAGCAAGACTCTGCCAAAAACTGAAAAAGAAATGCTTGTTTGTGAAGCACATGATAGGTACATTCAGGGTTTTATTTCTATAACAAATGGTTAGAATGTAATAGCATTTAAAAATTTCATAAAGAATTATGGTCATATTGGTTTCACAGAGTCATATACCATTGAAGGACTTGAGTTTCCTGTATAAATATTGAATTGTGACAATGAAAATGTAAAGCAATTAATAAAATAGCAGGATACTTGTGGAGAAAGCTAACATTGGGCTCATTATCTCTTGTAGATTTTCGTAAAGCTACAGGATTGCAAGTCAAATGGTCTGAAAAATAATAATAGAATAGAATCCTCAGAAATGAATACTCATGTATAAAACAGGCAGAAAGTCACATACCAAGGGCTTATGAATGTACTCCTAGCTAGTCAGGATGCAGAAATCATGAGAATTGTGGTTCAAAGCCAGCTTGGCAAATAGTTTGTGAGACACTATCTTGAAAAAAACCATCACAGAAAAGGGCTGGGGGAGTGTCTCAGGTGTAGGCCATGAGTTCAAGTCCATGTACAAAAAAATTAGTAAATAATTAAAAAGAGGGAGACTACAAACATAAGTTCAATGTCAAGCAGATACTTCAAATCCAAAATGATGACTAGATATATGGTGATATTTCAGACAGCATAGAAAAACTATCAAGAAAGATAAATCAATAATGACAAGCATTCAATGCAACCCTGATGCTGGAAACAGAGTAAGCCAGAAATATTATCAAAAATGGTGAAAAATGTTTCACGGTATTCTGAATCATGTACAAGTAGAAAGCAGGCACCTAGACATACTGTAATAAGAAAGGCTTGCTTTACATATTTATGATTTCCTTTTATTACACCTCAATTGACTCAATTATTTGAAACTCCAGAGATGAGTGTCCCTGAAGGGTCAAGGAATGGAAGCTGTAGTGTGTAAAGAGGATGAATATCTGTGAGTCCATTATTGGGGACTATACCATCCTACTCTATGTGTGGGGAGAAGACTCACAGAACTCTACAAATTCAAAAAAATGGATGAAGAATAAAACTATGCCATAGCATAATCCATTTTTTTATTCATATGTGCTTGGGTCATTTCTTCCCCTACCTCCACCCCCTCACTTACCCCCAACCTCACCCCCTCCCTCTTCCCACCACTCCCTTGATACCAGGCAGGAACTATTTTGCCCTTATCTCTAATTTTGTTGAAGAGAGAGTATAAGCAATAATAGGAAGGAACAAGGGTTTTTGATAATTTAGATAAGGATAGCTATACAGGGAGTTGACCCACATTGATTTCCTGTGCGTGGGTGTTACCTTCTAGGTTAATTCTTCTTGATCTAACCTTTTCTCTAGTTCCTGGTCTCCTTCTCCTATTGGCCTCAGTTGCTTTTAAGGTATCTGCTGTAGTTTCTTTGCATAGAGGGTAACAAATGTTATCTAGTTTTTTAGGTGTCTTACCTATCCTCACCCCTCCCTTGTGTGCTCTCGCTTTTATCTTGTGATCAAAGTCCAATCACCTAGTACTGTTTGCCCTTGATCTAATGTTGCATATGAGGGAGAACATACAATTTTTGGTCTTTTGGGCCAGACTAACCTCACTCAGAATGATGTTCTCCAATTCCATCCATTTACCAGTGAATCATAACCTTTCGTTCTTCTTCATGGCTGCATAAAATTCCATTGTGTATAGATACCACATTTTCTTAATCCATTCGTCAGTGGTGGGTCATCTTGGCTGTTTCCATAACTTGGCTATTGTGAATAGTGCTGCAATAAACATGGATGTGCAGGTGCCTCTGGAGTAACCTGTGTCACAGTCTTTTGGGTATATCCCTAAGAGTGGTATTGCTGGATCAAAAGGTAGATCAATGTTTAGCTTTTTAAGTAGCCTCCAAATTTTTTCCCAGAGTGGTTGTACTAGTTAACATTCCCACCAACAGTGTAAGAGGGTTCCTTTTTCTCCACATCCTCAACAACACCTGTTCTTGGCCGTGTTGCTAATGATGGCTATTCTAACAGGGATGAGGTGGAATCTTAGTGTCATTTTAATTTGCATTTCCTTTATTGCTAGAGATTGTGAGCATTTTTTCATGTGTTTTTTTGGCCATTCGAATTTCTTCTTTTGAGAAAGTTCTATTCAGTTCTCTTGCCCATTACTTTATTGGTTCATTAATTTTGGGAGAATTTAGTTTTTTAAGTTCCCTATACATTCTGGTTATCAGTCCTTTGTCTGATGTGTAGCTGCAAATATTTTTTCCCACTCTGTGGGTGTTGTCTTCAGTTTAGAGACCATTTCTTTTGTTGAGCAGAAGCTTTTTAGTTTTATGAAGTTCCATTTATCTCTGCTATCTCTTAGGTGCTGTGCTGCTGGGGTTCCTCTGAGAAAGTTTTACCTATACCTACTAGTTCCAGAGTATTTCCTACTCTTTTCTGTACCAATTTTAGAGTTTGTGGTCTGATATTAAGATCCTTGATCAATTTTGAGTTAATATTGGTATAGGGTGATATACATGGATCTAGTTTCAGTTCTTTGCAGACTGCTAACCAGTTTTCCCAGCAGTTTTTGTTGAAGACGCTGTCTTTTCTGCATTGTATATTTTTAGCTCCTTTGTCAAAGTTAAGTTGCTTATATTGTGTGGCTTCATATCTGGGTCTTCTATTCTGTTCCACTGGTCTTCATGTCTGTTTTTGTGCCAGTACCATGCTGTTTTTATTGTTATTGCTTTGTAATATAGTTTGAAGTCAGGTATTGTGATACTTCCTGCATTGTTCTTTTGACTGAGTATTGCCTTGGCTATTCGTGGCCTCTTGTGTTTCCATATAAATTTAACAATAGATTTTTCAATCTCTTTAATGAATGTCAATGGAATTTTGATGGGAATTGCATTAAACATGTAGATTACTTTGGGGAGTATCGACATTTTTACTATGTTGATTCTACCAATCCATGAGCATGGGAGATCTCTCCACTTTCTATAGTCTTCCTCAATCTCTTTCTTCAGAAGTGTATCGTTTTCCTTGTAGAGGTCTTTCACATCTTTTGTTAGGTTTACACCTAGGTATGTGATGTATTTGAGGCTATTGTAAATGGAATTGTTTTCATACATTCTTTTTCAGTTTGCTCACTGTTAGTGTATAGAAATGCTAATGATTTTTCTATGTTGATTTTATATCCTGCTACCTTGCTATAGCTATTGATGATGTCTAGAAGCTTCTGAGTAGAGTTTTTTGGGTCATTAAGGTATAGGATCATGTTGTCTGCAAATAGGGATTTTTGACAGTTTCTTTACCTATTTGTATTCCTTTTATTCCTTCCTTCTTGCCTAATTGCTCTGGCTAGGAATTCCAGTACTATGTTGAATAGGAGTGGAGATAGTGGGCATCCTTGTCTGGTAACTGATTTTAGAGGGAGTGGCTTCAGTTTTTCTCTGTTAAGTATAATCCTGGCTGTAGGTTTGTCATATATAGCTTTTATAATGTTGAGGTACATTCCTTCTATTCCTTGTTTTCTTAGAGCTTTTATTATAAAATGGTATTTGATCTTATCAAAGGCTTTTTCTGCATCAATTAAGATGATCAAGTGATATTTGTCTTTGCTTCTATTAATGTGGTTTATTATGTTGATTGATTTTCGTATGTTGAACCACCCCTGCATTTTTAGGATGAAGCCTAGTTGTTCGTGGTGAATAATCTTTTTGATGTGTTGTTGAATTCGGTTTGCCAATATTTTATGAAGATATTTGCATCAATGTTCATCAAGGAGATTGGCCTATACTTTTCCTTTTTGGGGGTGTCTTTGCCTGGATTTGGGATAAGTGTAATACTGGCTTCATAAAATGTGTTAGGCAGTTTTCCTTCCCTTTCTATTTCTTGGAACAGTTTAAGGAGGGTTGGTATCAGTTCTTCCTTAAAGATCTGATAGAATTCAGCAGAGAATCCATCAGTTCCTGGACTTTTCATTTTGGGGAGACTCTTGATTGCTGCTTCAATTTCATTTTGTGTTATAGATATATTCAGGTGATTAATATCCTCTTGGTTCAGTTTTGGATGATCATATGTATCTAGAAATCTGTCCATTTCTTTAAGATTTTTGAATTTACTTGAATATAGATTCTTGAAGTATTCTCTGATGATTTCCTGGACTTCCATGGTGTTTGCTGTTATTTTCCCTTTGCATTCCTGATTCTACTAATTTGGGTTTTTTCTCTCCTCATTTTAATCAAGTTTGCCAAGGGTCTGTCGATCTTGCTTATTTTTTTAAAGAACCAACTTTTTGTTTCATTAATTCTTTGTATGGCTTTTTTGGTTTCTATTTCATTGATTTCAGCTCTTATTTTTCTTATTTCTCTTCTTCTATTTGTTTTGGGATTTGCTTGTTCTTGTTTTTCTAGGAGTTTGAGGTGTATCATTAGGTCATTGGTTTGGGATCTTTCAGTCTTTTTAGTATATGCACTCATGACTATAAATTTTCCTCTCAGGACTGCCTTTGCTTTGTCCCATAGGTTCTGGTAGGTTGTGTTTTCATTTTCATTGACTTCCAATAACCTTTTAATTTCTTCTTTTGTTTTGTCAGTGACCCATTGTTCATTAAGCAATGACTTATTCAGTTTCCAGCTGTTTGCCTGTCTTTTATCTTTACTTTTGTTGTTGAGTTCTGGTTTTATTGCATTGTGATCAGATAGAATGCATGGTATAATTTCTATTTTCTTATATTTGATGAGGCTTGCTTTGTGCCCTAGGATATGATCTGTTTTGGAGAAGGTTCCATAGGCTGCTGAGAAGAATGTATATTGTGTAGAAGTAGGATGAAATATTCTGTAGACATCAAGTAGGTCCATTTGATCTGTTGTATATTTTAGATCTTGGGTTTCTTTATTGATTTTTTGTTTGGATGACCTATCTATTAATGATAATGGCGTTTTCAAGTCTCCCACAACCACTGTGTTGGAGTTAATATATGCTTTTAGGTCTTTTAGGGTATGTTTGATGAAATTGGGTGCGTTTACATTAGGTGCATATAGGTTGATTATTATTTCCTTTTGGTCTATTTCTCCTTTTATTGGTATGGAATGTCCTTCTTTATCTCATTTGATCAATGTAGGTTTGAAGTCTACTTTGTCAGAGATACTTATTGCTCCTCCTGCCTGTTTTGGGGGGCCATTGGCTTGGTAAATCTTCTTCCAGTCAGAAAGCCATATTTTGGTAGTCTCCTAGAGAAAGGATTTTTGCATTTGGCAGTTTCTCCTGATAAGAACCTTAAAATAACTGGGTTGAGATAGTCTGTGTGTGGAATATAAGGTGTTCAAGCCTAGAGATCTCTCTTTAGGAGATGGCTCTCAGTTATATCTACATGCTTCTTTTATCATCTAAGGGAAATTTTGGCTTGCAGGGCTCCTTTTCAGTGTGCAATGTGCTCCTTATCCTTTGAGCTGTGTTGAAACATGGGAATATGGATTTCTCTTCTGGCCTTGTGCAATGAAGCCTCTTTCTATATGCTAATTCAAAAGTCACTTTTCATTGTTCTTCATCCCTTTATATAGTTTATTTCTATATAACACTACCTTCTCTATACATTAAATAAAATAAGTCTGTTGCTTATTATTAATTACTGCAGAGTTCATTTGTTTTGCTCTTGGTACCATGTTCTGCTAGGCAGTAAGTAAAACTCAGAATAACCTGAGAAGCTGGAGGATCCATGGTTGTTTGTTCTTGGTCTTTTTTAGGTAATGTCTTTATGATACTAGTAAGATTGTGCACAGTGCCATCACCAGATAACTTCAGGATAGTAAATGTGCTCTGCACTAATGACTCACTCCTGCAATCCTATCTAGAAAGTAGAGATCAGGAGGCTGGTGATTTGAAACCAGCCCAGGGAAAATTAGTCTGCCTGAGCAAACCATATGCAAGAAACTATGTCAAAAATCCTGAACATAAGGGTGGGCTTTTGGAGTGGCTCCCATGATACAGGACCTATCTAGCAAGTGTGGGGTGCTGGATTCAAACCCCAGTACCACAAATAATGGGGAAATGTGACCATACAGAGCAGACACATGTGGGACTGGAACCTGCAGTGCTGCCAGTGTCTTGGTACTCAGTGCTAAACTTATCGAATATCTACAGCTCTGCATTCCACATGTCCTCAGAATAAAAACATGGGATGTCCATTGGTGTTGGGGAATTTATTTGCATTTAACAATGCCAGGAAAAGACAGCACAGCTCTGCATATTGAATTGGCTCTGGATGACTGTTTGACACCTTTCCAAATGAGCCATTGTCATAGTGAGCCATTTCATCATGTCAGTGGGGTAAATTGTGTGTTTGGAGGTTCACGAGTGAAATCTTCTCCTTTTGTAGGTTCCTCTCACTCCCTTATTTGAAGTGAGATCTCTAAGTTTAAAAATATAAAACTTTATCCTCATGTAGTGTAAGCTCAACAGCCTGCATCCTTGAGCATCTTCCCTTTTGTTTCTTTTTTAGAATCTTTTTTCTTTGAAATTGCAGTTCACTTCAGAAGTTAGGAATTTATTGTGCTCTTTGCCTGTAAGATTTTAATGATGAAATGGTGCCTTAGCATGCAAATTTCATAAATTTTATTCAGAATTGGGAAAAATTCTTTTATGCATAAGTGGATAAAATTTTGTTAGTTAAATTTGATGGTATTTGAATTTATCCCTTGATCTTATATGAATTTATCCCTTGGTCTTTCCTGGATATGTGCTTATTTATTGTGTTGTTTCTGAAACAACATAATTTTGTCCAGTATTAACAGGATTTATGTTTTGATTATATTTTGTTTTGTGTTCAATAGCCCTGATATTGAACATGGTAAGGTGTGGTCTTTTTGTTGTTCTTGTTTTGCTGTCTTTCCAATTTCAAAATACAATTGGATCATTGTCAATGACATAGAGAGTAGAATCCATGTTTGTTTTTCTTTTTGTTTTTTCCTAGGACAAGGATGGAACTTTATTAACAAACTGCTCAGAAACATAGCTGATTGCACCCCTTGCTCACTGACTAACCCGGAGCACTGTGTCAAGCAAGGAAAACTCTGATGTTCTTCAAAGCAATCCTCTACTCCTCCATACATGTCTACTCCACTGCACCCACCCAACTGCCCACCAGTAGCTGAGTTTGTGACAAGGTCTTAAGGACAAGATCCTTCCCTGGTTTGCTCTGTCCTGACAGACTCTGTCACATATTTCTGACCATGGACATGGGCATTTGGAGCTCAAGCCAGGTTCCCAAGTTATTTAGTGCTATTTTGGTTATTTTGCATGTAGGGCCTCCCATTTTGACTATGGCTGCCTTATAACTAATCCTTCCACAGATAACTCCCATGTAGGTGGAATTATTTTCAAATACCACCATACAGAGTTATTGTCTGAGATGACGTTTCATTAACTTTTTGCCCAGGTTGTTCTCAAACCATGATCCTACCAATGTTTGTCTCCTGAGTAGGTGAATTGACACTCATCAGCCACACGATCCAGCACAAACTATGATATTTTTCTGAATTACTATTTCTCCTCATTGTTATGATCATCAAAGTTTGCAAAACTGAACTCCCTTTGTTGTATTGCGTCTAAAACTGTGACTTCAGGCACTTCATTTTTGCCATCCTTTACAAAATCATCTTATAATTGATAACTTTCAGCATCTCTTTAATGCTACCAAAAAAGATGTATTGCACATTTTTTGGGTTTTGAACTCAGGACTTTACAATTGCAAAGCAGGTGGTCTACTACTTCAGCCACACTTGCTCTTTACATTTAAGTGATCACTTGGATTTTGAGAATCTTCTCTTTTGGAAGAGCTCTATGGTTGCACACATCTTCCTAATGCAATTGATATTATTCATTCTGAAAGAGAGAATGAAAATTGAAAATTATTTACGGACTATATCACATGTGCAGTAGTATTGAAAAAATTGCAATAGGTTTTTGGGTAGGAGGAAAAGATGGTTATTAGAAATAAAGATTCCAGAAAGAAAGAGTACTGAAAAGAATTAAGTGAAGATACACTAAATCCTTTCTTTCCCTTGGGCATACTGTGGTTTAAAGTTAGGGATTCTAACTTACTAGGCACATGTTCTAACACTTGAGCCATGCCTCCTGTCTGCAAACTCATTTATTCACATTGGGTAGCATATATAAATGTAGGTACTGAGTCCTTGCAGTTGCTGAGAGGGAAATGATGAATGAGAGCAACTGAGTATGGTATGGAAGGAAAGACACTGGAGCATTCCATGACACCTGCATTGTTCCTGACCCTGTGTAATGTTATTTGAAAGTGTAATGCAGACCTCTGATGTGTCTGCTGAGGAAGTGCTAGGCCAAGTTCAAATGTCAGAAACATGAAAATGTGGATGAATGACTCAGTTGTATTGCTACATAGTTTAAATCCCAGCCAGGGGAGGATGTGCACAAAGATTATCAGTTGGATGCCAGTCAGGGTTATTTACCTAGATTATGTCTCAAAATAAAACAATGTAGGGGTATAGATCACCACTGTACAGCTCTCCTACCAATTACAAGTCTTGGGCTAACCCAAAGTAATACACACACACACACACACACACACACACACACACACACACACACAAATCTTCCTTAACAAAAGCTGCAAATATATATTGCAAAGTGAAAGAACATTACATGGAAAAAATATATTTGCCATACTAATAGTAAAAACTAAATGGATACAGGGAAAGCACAATTAAATGGGAACTTGAGCAAGGGACTGGTGGCTCCCACCTGTAATCTTAGCTTTCTTGGAGACAGTAGTAGGAGGTCAAGGTTGCCAGCACATTATTGCCATATTTGCCATGTATCTGCTGGAGAATTATCAGGTTTCCCAGCTCCAGCAGCTGTGTGAAATCTGACTTCAGGACTACAGGGAGGTCACCTGGAAGCATCAGAAGAGGGAAATGCTGAAAGAGTGGCTGAGAGAGTGGCTGGGCATCTTCCGTGTTGCAGGAAGTGACTGTTGGAACCAGAAGCAGTGGTGGTTTTGACTGGTACCTCCCTTGTTGGTTCCACAAACTGTGCCCTGATCACATTGTTGGTCCCTAAGTCTTCTGCCACCTTAGGGTGGTGGTGGTGGACTGGGGCCCTTTAACCCACTCCTATGTCTCTGTGAAGTGTTTTCACTCCAGCTCACAGCCCTGCTGTGAGTTTCTGCCTGCAAATCCCTATCTGCCAACTGATATGGCTGGGGATACCCAATGTACTTATGCAGTTTGTGCTGGGCCAAGGCCTTCCTTTGCAGTGTCCCTGTAACTCCTTACCATGACCTGGCTTCCCTTTGAGACCTTCAGCTTTAAGGGAAGCATGAGCTAAACTCTATTCTCTGTGTCCTAAATCCAGTGCTTCTTAGTGCTGCCAATAAGTCCCTAAATTTACACAAATTCTGCACATTGTCAGATTGTTTGGAAATGCAGATCCACATGTGCCCGTGTATGGCTTCTGAGTGGCTGGGATGCTTTTTGCCCTTCCTGACTTAAATGTTAATTGCCTCAGGTAGTTTCTAGAATATTTTTCTGTAATGAAGTGGTGGTTAACTTAGGATGTGATTTTAAGAAAGAAAGGTGGTTTGCTCTGAAATAGAGGAAAAAACAGGAGAAGAAAGAATTTGGGAATAGATAGACATGCAGATTGGCAAAACCAGTTTTCTCCTGTGATCATCTTGGTCTTGTTTGTTTCCTAGTTTTATTTTGGAGGACTGAAGTTTGAATTCATAGCTTATCATTTACAGAGCATGTGCTCTACTGCTTGAACCTTATCTCAGTCTATTTTATCTGGTTCTTTATGAGGTGGGGATTCATAAAAGATATAAGTATACTGCTCTTTGTGGCAATGTGTTTTTGTTTTCTTGGGTGCAAATGATTGCGTTGAAACAGATTTGAGGAATCGCTGCTCATCTGCTTCATTCCAGTCTCCAGAGTTCGACCATCAGTCCTACATAGACTTCTTGTGTCCTAGCCTACCTGAGTCTCCCCTCCTTAACACCCATGATGAATTTTCTCCAAGGAATATTGAATCTAGAATTCTCTGAGTAAAGGTGTTGTCCCATTTTCAGGAAGAATATGCAGGAAGGTCACAGTGAATATGATAAGAAGCATGTGCCATGTCCAGAAAGCCAAGGCAAGTTTTCCTGAAAGTAGTTATCCCACAAACTAAAACATATGTCCAACAAAGGAAGCCTGATTGGCAAGGACTGCTGGAGTCTGTCCTTTCAAGTCACCAGTTTAACATCTCCCCCCTCCACTATGTGTTCCCATCAGTCAAGGTCTTGGGGGGTTGGGCCCTTTATACATTAACCAATCAGAGTGGCTGCTTAATCGCCTGCACCACCTGTCCAATGAGGAGCGACAGTGGTAGAGATTCACGTTGCCTTCTCATTATGGCCATATTTACCACAAGCCTGCTTCTGTTTCTCAGGCTACAGAGCTCCAGTAGATTTGTGAAATCTTCTGACTGCAGAACCATAGGGAGGTCACCTGGTCACGTCAGAAGAAGGAAATGGTAAGAGGTGACTGGGAATCTTCAATGCTGGGTGGAGGGACTTTTTAATCCAGAAGTTGCGGTGGTTTGGTCTGGGTACTGTCCGTCCTGGACACAGGACACAGGACCTGATCACATAGTTGGGGCCTGTGGTGGAGAGGGAGCCTTGAGCTCTGTCTGTGCCCCTGTGAGGTGACTTCATTGCAGTCAACAGCCCTATTGGGAAACTAATCTGCAAATTCCTGTTCCACACACTGAGGTGGAGGCCTACTGAGTGTATGTGGTGTTTTTGTCACTACAGGGCTGTCTTTTGCAGTGTCCCCATAAATCCTGACTGAGACCTGACTTCCCTTTGAGTCCATCAGGTTCAAGGGAAGCCTGGACAAAACTCTATGCACTGCAGTGCTTCTCTGTGCTGCTAATCAGTTCCTAAATTTCCATGAATCCCACATATTGCCAGATTCATTGGAAATGGGAATCCACATGTGCACATTGTTGGCTTCTGAGTGGAGGGGACACATTTTTTCCTTTCTGACTTAACTGTTAATTTCCACAGTTGTTTCTAGAATATTGTTTTGTAATGAAATGCTGTTTCACTTAGACCATGACTTTAGAAAATTATTCTAGGGCAAAAGCCCTAAAAGAAAGGTATGTAGGAATCTCAAGGCAGAAAGGCAATTGTCTCTCAAAGAGAGGAGAAAAAAGGAGAAGAAATAAATTGGGAATGGACAGCCATGGAGATTGAAAAGAACAGTATTCTCCTGTGGTCATAATGGTCTTGCATCCTTGTTACTTGTGTTATTTTGGGGGGCTGAGGTTTGAAATAGTAGTTTTGCATTTACACTTCAGGGCTCAACTGCTTGAACCATATCTCCAGTCTCTTTTGCTCTGGTTACTTTGTAAATGGGTTCTGGTAAACAATTTTGCTTAGCTGATTTTGACTGCAATCACGATGTCAGTCTTCCCATTACCTAGGTTTACAGGGAGGAGCTACCAGTGCTAGATCTTCATGATCTTTTTTTCTTTTTTTTCACTAGACTGGGATTTGAGCTCAGGTCCTCACGTTTGCCAGGCATGTATTCTAAGCACTTGAGTGACTCCACTAGCTTTTCTTCTGATGGGTTTTATTGAGGTAAGGTCTCAAGAAGTTTTTGCAAGCATGGTCTTTGAACCAAGATGCTCCTGATCTCTGTCTCCTTAGCAGCTAGGATTACAGGCATGAATCACAGGGACCTGGGTTTCTCATGATCTTATGGTGACACTAAAGTATGATTTGTTTGATGACTCAGGCTCAGATTTGTGAAATTGACCTTAAACTATTTACAAACCATTTTGAGGATATTTGCAATGATTATTTCATAATCCTTTTTATGCAAAAAAGGGCATTTGGACAGTGGGTGAAGGAATATCTGATGTTGCAAAGGGGATAATGGGAAGAATGTTTGTTGTGTGCTCATTTTCTAGTGTAGAAATGAATGGAAGTGTGGGTGGATTGTAGATATTTATGAGTGTTACAACTTCAGAATATATCATTTCACCACTTTCCTTTTGTGTTGAGGTAGATTGTTAGACAGAGTGTAATTTGTGTCAATGAAAACAAGTCTGTTAAGCCCACGCTCAGAGAAAGACATCTTTATATATTTCCTGATGGGGCAAAAAGTTGGTGCATTGGGGAGATGATGTGGGTGTGTAGTATAAATTAAAAGTTTTGGTCCTTATGTCAGTTTCCAGCAAAGAGATTCTGAAAGCCTTGAACTTTCTGAGGCAATAGGAGTCTATTTGCTTGTATTCCTAAGCCCCATTGAAGCAAGACTTGCATTTATTCTAATGACTTATCTCAGAGTGGTACCTCTCCATGACTAGGAAGTTGAGTGGTGTGACAAGACAAAGCAAACATGAACTATGACTTGTCTTTTTCACACTGCCCAGTAGTTGGAGGGACTATGCTAAGTCTGGATGGTGTCAGATATGAATTGAATGACTATTACTTGGTGTTTGAAAGTTGGTTCTTGTTGGTAACACCACATATTTATTATCAGAAGTGATGGCAAAGAAACACAGCACAAGTCCTAACATTTGGTGTGTTTGGGAGAATGTTTGGTAATGTTACCAGAGTGTTGATTCTTGGTACTTTTGTCTTGTGTGAAATGAATTCAAGCAAGCATTGGAGTTGAGCAAAAGTGAACTCTGGTTCATTCAGTAAAGAGTACACATTGAATAGCCTTCATAGGTACCAATTAGACATAAACAATATGGTTATACTTAGCAATCCTAAAATTGTGGCAGAGAGCAGAAAATTTCTGAAAAAAATATTGTAATTAATATATCTCAATGTGCATTGACAAAGATTAAGATAGCTCACTAAGGTCACAAATGTCAAAAGTTGAGTGCATGACAAGATTTTGGAGTAATGGATCACTCACAAAGACTGAAGTCCATAAATCATATCCCTTGTGGTGAGGTTGACCCAAAAGATTTTGCTCATTTTAATTATGGAAAATTGCTCTAGTGTTCTACACTGTTAGAATATTGTTTTGGGGTGAGGGTTGTGGGATTTGTGCTGTGTTAGAGCATGGATGATTGAAATTTCTTAGGAAGGTTTGATAGTGTATGAATTTGTCTGAATTTTGTGGATATTTATGTATTCTGAGATTTACCAATATGTGGAATGTCCTAATTTATTACACTTGTCCACTTAGCATTAAAGAGTTTCTTTGAATGCTGTTGCTTGCAGCATACTGATGGCCTGTGCTGTTGATCATTTTCCTCCTTGTACCTTCATGTTACTCTTGTTCCCAATTCAGACCTTCCTCTGCTTGTCATAATTTTTTCCTATTCCTTTGTTCTTTGTAAATATTGTTCTTCTATTAACTTGAAGTTCATATGGTTATTACAAATTCACCAAAAATGATGGGCTGTGCATTTAGCTGATGTAGTACAATCTTACAGAAATCCTTAATATACCCATTTATTTCCTTATTTATTACTCAGGGTCTTGTGATTGCTAAGGCATGCATTCCATCACTTGAGCCAGTTTGACAGGTGCAGACTTTTATTAATCATGTTATCACATTTTCTCTTCCCCTTTATGATGCCAAGTACGTTTAAAATGTATTGTTAGTAATTTCCCAAACATGTGAAATCCTTTTCTATGTAAGCTACATGCATTTCAAATAAAGATGTGCTGCTTCATGGACAAGGCAGGCACATTGATATGTTCCCCATTATTGTTCTTCAACCCATATACAACTCTTCTTCCTAATTGTTCACATTATAAGTTATGATCACCTAGTCCATAGTTCACTTTCAATGACTTCAAGCAAACGTTTTCCTTGAATACCAGTAGTGAGGAAAAATGTAAAGAATTTTTGTTCATTTCTTAATTTCCTAACACTGTGTGTCTTTATGTGATCTAGAATCTTAGCTTATATATTTTTGTTCCTTTCTAGAGAATTTTCAATACTTTACAAAATGCAGATACTGGTGACACATTCTGTGAGTTTCAAAGTGTTTTCTTTCTTTTCTGGCTGCATAAATCCCATCACTTTCAGGTTAATTCTTTATTCTTCATATTCTTGTCCTCTGTTGAGCATCTATATTTATGGTTTCATTGAACTTCTTCCATCTCCATCTCCATAATTTCTATATAATCCTTTGATGATTTCTAAGTCTGTACTGATATTATCTTCTTTGTACATAGTATTTCCACTTCGCTGTTTCTTCAACATGCTTCCTACAATCCTTTTGATTCTACTTTAGACAGTCACAAGAAAGGCTTTGTAAATGAGTCCATTGACTATGATTTTTCAGCAATGAATAGTCTCATTGTGAAAATAGAATTTTGCACCCAAGACCCAAGCTCCTGAGATGCCTCATTCTACTTCCAGCTAATTACCCTTCAATTTCAATGTAAGAATTAGGGAAAGGAGAATTATACATGGCTAGAGATATGCTATGGGATGAAGCAGTGTAAGCACTGAGCTCATGCTCACCACATGAATTGTACACACATGAAATTGGCAAAGATTGAAATAGGCAAAGGACAGGGACAGTTACCAAAGATATGCATAGTTAAAGTGTTCCAGTCACAGGTGCGGTCTAGTTGTTATCACTCAGCTGTAGTTTGGGAGAGGTTCTGGAGTTGTTATCCAGAGAATGGTCCTTCCATAAGAGGGCTTGCTGTGGGGTGGATTTGGTTTCAGGTCATGAAGAAAATATCTATCTTCTCCTTCCTAGATTCCAAGGGAGTTGCAAGGTGACTGCAGAGAATGGCTCAGAGAAGAGACTTATTGTAAATGGAGAGATGCCATGCTTTTTCCTGATTTTAGTTGATGGACTGAGTATGGATTCCATGCTTTTTAGCAAAAGCAGCCTGAGGAATTTCTACAATGCATTTTGAGTGATGATCCACATTTTCCTGTCTCCTTATATTTGTTGCCATTTGTTACTTGTGTGTGAACAGCAGATATGATATTATCTTCATGCACTGTTTTTCCATTCTCCTGGCCTGACCTAGAACCATAATTTTCCTGAGATCACAGAAAAATTATCCCCAAGGTAAAATGAGTGTGAAATTCTCTCAGCATATTCCAGGCTCCATTTCCCAGTTGAGAAAGAAGAGTCCATTCTGAAAATCAGGTTCCGCTTAACTGCAATGAGTCCCCAGGCTGGACTGGATAGACACCAGGGAGGAGGCCTAAACTGCTGAGGGCTGTTGCTGGGTTCAATTATTTGGGTTTTGCACTCCTCTTTTAGGCGATCACTTCTTCTGTTTCTCAGATCTCGAGGGGTGGGTTCTGGATCCCTAGCCAGTGAGAATTGCTTGGGAAGTGGTGAGTCACAGGCTGGTCTAAGGAGGACCCTCAGCTTACTCAGGAAATGCCTATCAGTCTCTGCAACTTTGGGGTGATATCTACATCTTCCTTTCTACTTAATAATTGGGCTTGATGATTGGTATGTGCTTCATTTCTTTCTGTCTGAATTTTTTGGCAGAACTGGGGCTTGAAGTTAGGGTGTACTCCTTGAGTCACTCTGCCATCCCTTTTTTTGAAGTGTTTTGTTAAGATATGGTCTCACAATGTTTAGATCAAAAAGAATTAACCTAGTAGGTAACACCCATGCACAGGAAATCAACGTGAGTCAATGCCCTGTATAGCTATCCTTATCTCAACCAGCAAAAACCCTTGTCCCTTCCTGTTATTGCTTATACTCTCTCTACAACAAAATTAGAAATAAGGGCAAAATAGTTTCTGCTGGGTATTGAGGGGGTGGGGGGGAGAGGGAGGGGGCGGAGTGGGTAGTAAGGGAGGGTGGTGAGGGCAGGGTAGAGAAATGACCCAAGCCTTGTATGCACATATGAATAATAAAAGAAAAAGGAAAAAAAGCCAAAAAAAAAGATATGTTCTCACAAACCATTTGCCTGGTCTAGCTTCAAAACATGATCCTCCTGATCTCTGCTTCCTGAGTAGCTAGTATTATAGGTGTTAGCCACTGGCATCCTGCTTGTTCTTACTTTCTTGACTGATAATGGGTAGATTGAGGGAAAACATGTCAGAAATCCTTGTCCCTATAGATAAGTGACTGGTAGCAACAAACTGTGACCACACCAGGCCTTTTGTCCTATTCTATAGAAGTCTCACTTGCCCTGTTGTACAAATAGATCCATCTGTGAAATCAGTGGCTATATCCTTAGATGCTGAGTGTGGACTATTCTGAGCAGACTCCTGGTCCTACATCCACATGAAGGCAATAGAGTTCTTTTGAAAAAGACAGGTGCACGTTCTGCTTAAATGCAATGCATCCCCACACTGAGGAACATAAGGTCCAGGGTGGAGGCCTGGCCTCCTACGGTCTGTGCCTGGAAACACTTACTGGACCTGCCACTTTGCCAGGTGGGATATCAGTTCTCCTGTCACAGAGATCTAAGGTGATAGGGCCCAGGTTCAATAGCCAATGAAAATTACTTCAGGAAGATCTGTATATGCTAACCAATCCAAATCCGGTGGGAGGAACGACCACTGTCTAATCCTTGGAAAATGACTTTCTGGTTCCCATCATTTTCTGCACCACTGAAATTTCTCTTTATATGAACACTATGGCACTCCATCTCAGTCCCATTATGTATGTGCTCAGCTAGGTTGGAGGGCAGAACCAAGATCTCCACAGAAGGCCCAGGTGAACTCTAAGTAAACAAGGCCTGCAGGGCTAGGTGAGTGTTAAGCTCATCCTGAGATGTGCAATCAATAAAGCCTCCAGCAACAGCTGGATGACAGCAGCAGGCAGGTGAGCCACAGCCAGAACTGTAGAAGTTCAATTGTGGACTAGAAGAAGAGCAAAGAATCAATATGAAAATGCTTGAAATTATACAGCCAGAAGAGAAAAAATATTTTGAAAATCATAGAATGTATCACAAGTATCTGAACTATGGAAGTTGTTGAAAGGAGTTCTCTAGACAAAAACAAAAGCATATAAGCTAACAATGTAGAACACATAAAGAAAACACTATTAGGAAATGAAATGGATGAACAAAAACACCTTCACTTTCATCCTCCCTACTGGAATTCAAGGCAAACATTTGTTTAATGTCATTGAAAGTGAAATATGGACTAGGTGATCATACTTTATAATATGAATGATTATATGGGTTGAACAACAATAATGGGGAACATATCAGTATACCTGTCCTAGCCAGGAAGCAGCACATCTTTATTTGAAATGCATTTAGCTACTTGGAAAAGGATTTTACATGGATAGGAAATTAGTATCAATAAATTTTAAAAATGTTTGGTATCATAAAGGAGGATAGAATAGGTGATAATATAATTACTTCAAAAAGAACCATACCAGTCAGACAGACTGAACTGGTATAGTGCTTGCCTGAGCAATCACAAGACCCTGAATAATAAATAAGAAAATAAATAGGTAAATAAAGGATCTCAGCAAGAATGTAATATACCAGTTAAATGCACAACACATCATTTTGCTGAATTTATTATAACCATCTGACCTTCCAATTAAAAGGAGAACATGATTAAATAGAATAAAGAAACAGCAAAAGAAGAACAGGCAGACAGGGAGGGATGAGATAGAGATGAAAGTGACATGAAGGAACAAGTAGGAAAAATGCTCAACATAACAGGTCATCAGTATAGTGCAAATGACAGCATGCAAATTAGTTGTTTAATTCTAAATGGAAATGTATAATAAATTAGAACAGTCCATGTACTGAGCAACTCACAGAATTAGCAAACACCCATAAAACATCAGATAAATTCATACACTGTCAAAACTTCCTAGTAAATTTAATTTATCTGTAATCTACAGAGCACCAATCTTCCAACCTCTACCCTAAGAGAATATTCCATTGACACTGAAAAACACTAGGGCAACTCTACATAGTTAAAATGAGCAAAATCTTTTGGGTTAACCTCTCAACTAGGAATATGGTTTATGGGCTTGAGCCTTTGTTAAGGATCTATTGCTCCATAAATTGTTGTCATACATGCAACTTGAGGTGAGGGGAACACTCAGAATCATCTTGTGACATCCCCTGACCTGAGTGAGATATTCAATCTTTGTCAATGTATGTTGACATGTTAATTATAATGCTTACTTTCACAAATTTTTTTTCTTTTCTACCATTTTAGGTTTGCTTAGTATATCCACATGGTTTATGCCTAACTGATACCTATGAAGTCTATTGAATGTTTACTCTACTAATGAACCATGCTTCACTTTTGCTCAACTTCAGTGTCTTTCCTGAATTCACCTCACATAAGACATAAGTACCAAGAACAAACATTCTGGTAACATTAACAAACATCCCCCCAAAGATCGCAAATGTTATGATCTGTTCTGTATTTCTTTGCCATCACTTCTGATAACAAATATGTGGTGTTGTCAACATCAACCAACTTTCAAATACCACCTGAGTGTCCTACAATTCAACTCTGATGCCATCCAGTATTTGCACACTCCCTCCATTTCTGGGCATCAGTGTGAAACAGACAACAAGACATAGCACATTTGCTATGCGTTCACCTTCCTAAGGTTATACAGAGGGACCACCCTGAAACTAGTCATTAGAATAAATTCGAACATTGCCTGAATGGGGTGTAGGAAAGCAACTAAATACACTCCTATAGGATCAGAAATTCCAAGGATTTCTGAATCTCTGTGCTAGAAACAGACACAATGAAGACAAATTTTAATTTATACTACACATCCACATCACCTCCCAAATCCACAAACTATCTGTCCCATCAGGAAGAATATAAAGGTGTTTTTCTCTTAGCCAGGGCCTCCCAGACTTGTCTTCATTGGCACAAATTGCACTCTCTTTAAGGAAAGTGGTGGAATGATTTATTCTGAATGCTGTAGCCCTCATAAATAGCTGTGATTAATCCTCACTTCCAATCATTTCTGTGCTAGAAAAGGAACACAGGACCACAACTCTTCCTCTTAACCCCCTTGTAAACTCAGATGCCCTTCTTTGCATCAAATATGATTATGTGAAGTCATCACCTCAAATATCTTTTAAATGATATGTAAATAGTTGTAATGTGAATTTTGACAAATCTCAGCTTGAGTCAGCAAACAAACCACACTTCAGTGTCACCATAAAATCACGAAGAACCAGGATCCCCATGGTTCATGCCTGTAATCCTAGCTGCTCAGGAGGTAGAGAGGCTCAGGAAGATTGAGCTTCAAATCTGTGCCAGCAAATACTTCTTGAATTCCTATCTTGAAAAAACCCATCACATAAATGGGCTAGCAGTATCACTCAAGTGGTAACAGCAAACGTGAGGAACTGAGTTCAAATCCCAATGCACCCATAAAAACAAAAAAAGACCACAATTATTCTAGATAATTCCTTCCTGTATACCTAGGTATAACAGTCAAGGTCAGCTGAGAAAAATACTTTACAAGGCTCTGTATCCAAAATAACCAGAACAAAATAGACTGGAGATATGGTTCAAGCAGTTGAGCACCTGCTCTGTAAATGCAAAGTTCTGAGTTGAGACCTCAATCCCCAAAAATAAAACATGAAAATAAGGAAACAAGCAAGACCAAGATGATCACAGGAGAAAACTGATTATACCAATCTCCATGTCTGCTTACTCCAAAATTCTTTCTTCTCCTGTTTTCTCTTCTCTTTGAGACCTACTCACCTTTCTGTCTTGAGATGCCTACATATCTTACTTTGGGGACTTTCCACCTAGAGTAATGTTCTTACAGTCATCATCTAAGTTAATCATCATTTCATTATAAAACAACATTCTGAAAACAACCTGTGGACAATTAATAGTTAAGTTAGGAAGAGCGAAAAGTATTCCCTCCAATCAGAAGCCAACCACAAACACAAGAGGAGCCGCATTTCCAACAAATCTGACAATGTGCGGTGTTTGTGGAAATTTAGAGACTTATTGGCAGCACTAAGAAGCTCAGGATTTAGGTGACAGAACATAGACTTCAGCCTATGCTTCACTTGAACCTGAAGGACTCAAATGGAAACCAGGTCCCAGTAAGGAATAATAGGGACCGTGCAAAGGACCACTCTGTCCCTGCATAAATTCCATAAAACTCATAAGAATCCCCAGCTACCTCAGTCTGCTGGATAGGGATTTGCAGGCAGAAACTCCCAGCAGGCTGTGTGATGGGATGAAGTTGCCTCACAGGGACACAGGACAGGGTTCAAAGAAACCAGTCAACCACCACCTTCCAGATGGCAGTGGTACTAAGGTCCTGACAACGTGATCAGGGCACAGACGCTAGAATGAACAGGACTCCGTCAAAACCACAGCTGTTTCTGTATCCAACAGACCCTCCACCCAGTACTGAAGATGTCCAGTGGCCCTCAACATTTACCAGCTCTGTCACTTCCAGGTGTCCCCACTATGTTCCTGCAGTCAGAAAAATTCACACAGCTGCCAGAGCTGTTTAACCTGACAACTCAACCAGCAGCAATCCTGTGGAAAACATAACGGTAGTGTGATAAACAACTTAGACTTCCTATCACTGTCACTTCTCATTGGAGGGGACATGCAGGGGATTAAACAGATGCTCTGATTGGGTAGTAGATACAGGGCAGAACCCCCAAGCACATAGGCAGGTGGGTGGGCCAGTTCTAAACCAGAGAATTCAGAAGCCCTTGAAAATCAGGGTTCCTATGTTGAAGGTATGTTTTATTCTCTGGAATAATTACAATAGCAGCATTTGTCCTGCTCTCTGGTCCCAGTACCTGCCTCTTATCACACTCACTGAGATCATCTTGAATATTTGTCCTGAAAATGGGACAACAGATATGTTTAGAAAATCCCAGAATCAATTATGCCATGGAAAAACTTATCATATCAGGTAAGGAAGGGAAACTCAGAATGTCAATGTAGATTATACTCTGGAAACTGAAATGAAGCAAATGGCCAAGGCTTTGTCACACCTCATGTCTCAATCTGACTATTTTCACACAAGAAAATAACCAAAAATACATTCATGCCCAAAAGCAATAACACATTACCAAAATCATTACATTTCATGTATGGAGAAAAATGGAGTTATATGGCAATTATATCTCATCAAAGATTCAAGAGGAATAAAAAGTAAGTTGAGCTCAAGAATTAGAGTATCTACTTGGAAAGCATGAAAGAATGAAAAGTATACTGTGTAAAATTTGTGACAAGGATTCTGTGTGGCCCAAGGTCAGAGATAAAATCCACTTTCATTTTCAACAGATCTCCCATCATGAAGACAGTGTTATTCCTGAAAGGGAGCCATAAATTGAATTAGTCCCTAGCAATAATCAGAAACCTCAAGATTTAACGGTTGTAGTCTATCAAATTTTTCTACCCCTCCTCCTACAGAAAATTATCTCTCCTTCTACAATAAAATATTGATGAGTGAAAAAACTTCACTTCAGATTCTTGAATCTGGTAACTGTAAAGAAACTGTAAATGCATAATTTGACTTCACTATTGCTTTTCAAAAGCCTGACATTCATTGATTTTTTTCAATATGTAAAATGTTTGGTCTTTTATCCAGGATATCTATTCATTTCAAATCAATACACTGTGTAGAAAAGAGTCTCAAGACACAAGAGTTATAACCTCAGAAATGATACAACTCTCAACTTCATTCACACATGATTCATGTTTTCATTGTTCTACAGATGCATGCAGTCAACACTCCTCACAGGACCCCAGATGTTGATTTCTATAGGTTTATGTTAGTGAATTTTTCTGTTACAGATCAGAACATGGCATACCCTTGCAACTATTCCATTGGATCATGAGGCAACCATTACTAGGCAATTTTTGTCTGATAAATTCAATGAGCATAATCAATCTGCTTGGTTGATAAGATTTTGAGTTAGCCTTTCATTACTGATTTCTGCCTTCTTAATCTGTCACTTACTGGCGTGTTGGAATGTTCATATAATTTTTTTTCACTGGGGCAGGGATTTGAACTTAGGATTTCAAATGCACAAAGCAGACACTGTGCTACTTGAGCCACACCTCCAGACCATTTTGCTCTAGCTATTTTGGAAATGCAGTCTTCTTAATTATTTGACCAGGTGAGCCTGGAATGTCACACCTCCTGATCTCAGCCTCCCAAGAAGGTAAGATTACAGGTAGGAGACAGGGGTGCAAAGCTCAAATGAAATTGTTGATTGATGGTTTTCCTTACAGCCCTATAAACTCTTGCATTCTTTTAATTTGTGGCACTGCAATGCAAATAAAAGGGAGTTTTTTTGTAAACTTTGATGATCATGACACCAAGGATAAAATCATTATTTGGAAATATCATAGAGCATGCATGTTTCTGGTGGCTCATGCCTGTCAACTTATCTACTCAGAAGACAAATATTGGTAGGATCGTGGATTGAGACCAACCAGGGCAAAAAGTTAAGACAACATCATGTCAGACAATAACTGCATAGTGGTATTTGCAAATAATTCTACCTACATGGAAAGTATCTGCGGGAAGATTATAGTAGGAGGTGACCATGCTCAAAATGGGAGGCCCTACCAGAAAAATAACTAAAATTGCATGAAATGATTTGGGTGTCTGGCTTGAGCTCCAAATGCCCATGTCCATGATCAAAGATGTGTGGCAGAGCCTGTCAGGACAGATAAAACCAGGGAAGGATGTTTTCCTTGGGACCTTGTCACATATTTCAGCTACAGGTGGGCATTGGGTGGGTGCAGTGGAATGGACATGTGAGAAGGACTAGAGTTTTGGCTGGGAGAACCTCAGGAATTTCTGTGCTGGACACAGTGCTCCAGGGTAGTCAGTGAGCAAGGAGTGCAATAGCAATGTTGGACCAATTTGCCATTCAAATCCTTGTTCTCAGCTATGTTTCTCAGCAATCTGTTAATAAATTCCATTCCTTGGTTAAGGAAAAAAGAAGAAAAATGAAGGAAAAAGAAATTTACAAATAAATCTCAGAATAAAGGGAAACAGCCTTCACCAGGCTTTAATATAAACTGAAAATGTGGTTATGATAGAGCAGGCATCACACAATGCTGTCTAAAAACACAATCTCTTTTTTTTATTCATATGTGCATACAAGGTTTGGGTCATTTCTCCCTCCTTATGCCTCATTACCAGTCAGAAACTATTCTGCCCTTATCTCTTATTTTGTTGAAGAGAGAGTATAAGCAATAATAGGAAGGACCAAGGAATTTTGCTAGTTGAGATAAGGATAGCTATACAGGGAGTTGACATGCATTGATTTCCTGTACATGTGTTACCTTCTAGGTTAATTCTTCTTGAACTAAACTTTTCTCTAGTTCCTGGTCCCCTTCTCCTATTGGCCTCAGTTGCCTTAATGTATCTGCTTTAGTTTCTCTGTGTTGAGAGCAACATATGCTATCTAGTTTTTTGGGTGTCTACCTATCCTCATACCTTCCTTGTGTGTTCTCACTTTATTATGTGATCAAAGTCCAATCCCCTTATTGAAAACACAATCCCTTTAATACATGCCTGGTTTTGTTATAAGTGTAATACTGGCTTCATAAAATGTGTCAGGCAGTTCTCCTTCCCTTTCTATTTTGTTGAACAGTTTAAGAATGGTTGCACTCAGTTTTTCTTTAAAAGTCTGATAGAATTCAGCAGAGAATCCATCAGGTCTTGGACTTTTCTTTTTGGGGAGAATCTTGATTTCTGCTTCAATTTCATTTTCTGTTATAGATCTATTCAGGTGATTAATATCCTCTTGGTTCAGTTTTGGATGATCATATGTATCTAGAAATCTTTCCATTTCTTTAAGATTTTTTAATTTATTTGAATATAGGTTCTCGAAGTCATCTCTGATGATTTCCTGGACTTCCATGGTATTTGTTGTTATCTCCCCTTTTGCATTCCTGATTCTACTGATTTGGGGTTTTTCTCTCCTCATTTTAGTCAGGTTTAACAGGGGTGTATAGATCTTCTTTATTTTTTCAAAGAACCAACTTTTTGTTTCGTTAATTCTTTGTATGGTTTTTTTGGTTTCTATTTCATTGATTTCAGCTCTTATTTTTCATATTTCTCAACTTCTCTTTGTTTTGGGATTTGCTTGTTCTTGTTTTTCTAGGAGTTTGAGATGTATCATCAGGCATTGATTTGAGATCTTTCAGTCTTTTTAATATATGCACTCATGGCTATATACTTTCCTCTCAGGACTGCCTTTGCTTTGTCCCACAGGTTCTGGTAGGTTGTGTTTTCATTTTCATTGACTTCCAGGAACCTTTAAATTTCCACTTTTATTTCATCAATGACCCATTGTTCTGTGAGCAATGAGTTATTCAGTTTTGAGCTGTTTGCATGTTTTTTGTCTTTATTTTTGTTGTTGAGTTCTGGTTTTATTGCATTGTGATCAGATAGAATGCATGGTATAATTTCTATTTTCTTATATTTGATGAGGCTTGCTTTGTGTCCTAGGATATAATCTATTTTAGAGAAGGTTTCATGGGCTGCTGAGAAGAATGTATATTGTGTAGAATTTGGATGAAATGTTCTGTAGACATCAAGCAGGTCCATTTGAACTATGGTATATTTTAGATCTATGATTTCTTTATTGAGTTTTTGTTTGGATGACCTATCTATTGATGATAGTGGGGTGTTAAAATCTCCCACAACCACTGTGTTGGAGTTAATACATGGTTTCAGGTCCTTCTGGGAATGTTTGATGAAATTTGGTGTGTTGACATTGGGTGCATATAGGTTGATAATTGTTATTTCCTTTTGGCAAATTTCCCCTTTTATTAGTATGGAATATCCTTCTTTATCTCATTTGATCAATGTAGGTGTGAAGTCTACTTTGTCAGAGATAAGTATTGCTACTCCTGCCTGTTTTTGGGGGACACTGTCTTTGTAAATCTTCTTCCAGCCTTTCATCCTAAGCCTATCCTTATTTCTGTAGGTGAGTTGGGTATCCTGTAAGGAAAAAATTGTTGAGTCTTACTTTATAATCCAATTCATATAGTGCCTTTTGATGGGGGAAATAATCCTTTAACATTGTTAATACTGATAAGTATGTGGTGATTCCTGTCATTTAGTTGTCTTAGTTGTTTGAAGGTTTGATTGTGTGTACCTAAATCGAGGTTACTCTCTATTTTCTTGCTTTTTCTTTTCCTGTAGTTTTGTGCTGCCTGCCCTTTCATTGTTATGTTGGGTTTCAGTTTCTGTGTGCAGAATCCCTTGAAGAATCTTTTGTACTGGTGGCTTTGTGGTCACATATTGTTTTAGTTTCTGCTTATCATGGAAGACTTTTATTGTTCCATCTATTTTGAATTATCCTTTTGCTGGGTAGAGTGTCCTAGGGTTGAAGTTATTTTCATTCAGTGCCTGGAAAAACTTATCCCACGCTCTTGCTTTTAATGTTTCTGTTGAGAAATCTGCTGTGATTTTGATAGGTTTACCTTTCTATGTTATTTGTTTTTTCTCTCTTACAGCCTTTAATATTCTTTCTCAAGTCTGTATTTATTGTTTTAATGATAATATGCCATGGGGCAGTTCTATTTTGGTCTGGTCTGTTTGGTTTTCTGGAGGCCTTTGCATCTGTATGAGCATAGATTTCTCTAGATTTGGGACATTTTCTGTAATTATTTTTTTGACTATATTACACATTCCCTTTGCTTGCATCTCTTCTCCTTCTTCAACGCCCATGATTTTCAGATTTGGTCTTTTGATGGAGTTGGTGAGTTCTTGCATTTTCTTTTCATAGGTCTTGAGTTTTTTAACTAACAATTCTTCGGTTTTTCCTTTAAGTACCATTTTATCTTCGAGTTCTGAGATTCTGTCTTCTGTTTGTTCTATTCTGCTGGATTGGCCTTCCATTTTGTTTTGAATTTCTGTTTTGTTCTTTTTTCTGAGGTTTTCCATATCCTGGGTGGTTTCCTCTTTAATGTTGTCTATTTTTGTCCTGAGTTTATTTATCTGTTTATTAATCGTGTTCTCTGTTTCACTTTGGTGTTTATACAGTGCTTCTATGGTTTCCTTTATTTCTTCTTTTGCTTTTTCAAATTCTCTATTTTTGTTGTGTTGGAATAATTGAGTGTCTCCTGTATGTTTTGGTTGACCATATCCAGTATCATCTCTATAAAATTCTCATTGATTACTTGCAGGATTTCTTCTTTCAGTTTATTCTTTTGGGCTTCTTTAGGTTCTTTGGCATAATTTTTCTTCCTTTTGTTGGAGACTGGATCTGAGTATCTGTTTTCTTCATTTCCCTCTGGTTCCTGTACTAATTTTTTGCTGTGGGGAAACTGGTTGATTGTTTTTTCTGTCTTCCATGATTGCCGTTTGATTGTTGTCTCATCAAAGGAAGAGGAAAAAAAAGGGTCAGGACACAGTTCTGTGAATGTGTATCTGAGGCTGTGGCTCACCTGCTTGCTGCCATCAGCCAACTGTTGCTGCAGGCTTTATTGATTGCCGATTTCAAGAGTGAGCTTAACACTCACCTAGCCCCTCAGGCTTTGTTTACTTAGAGTTCTCCTGGGTGTGACCACCACTGTTACAAGCTTTCCCCTTTCCAAGCACACTGGGGGACATGGTGCTACACACGCCTTCTCTGTCCCATGTCTTTATTTACAGTTCACATGGGAAGTGGCCTTTCCCTCCTCTCCTGTGGAGTTTTCCTCCCACCACCACTTTTACAAGCTTTCCTGCTTCAAGGTTGCTGGGCGGGTGCCACGACTCCTATATTCTCTGGTTGACTTGTTTATTTACAGTTTCATGAGGGATTGCTCCTCCCCCTTTCTTTGGCACTCAGGGCGCCCTGCCCTCTTTGCTACATGTCTTTCTTATTGTTGTTGTTGATATTTATTATTCAGTTTGTGTTTTTTCTCTTTATTTTCTGGGTGGTTGGTCTGTCCAGTGGGCTATGCTGATCTGGCCCAGGGTTTTCTGTGAGAGTACCGTATGCCGCTTAGCTTACCTGGTGGTCTGCATCTCTCTCTTGAGCTGGTAGAAGCTGGCATCTGGCAGCACAGGACCCCTCATTGTTTCCCTGTTTAATGTGGAGCAGGGATGCTATGTGTGACTTGGGGGCATGGAGGAGTCGAAGTTATGCCTCTTCTTGGTGGTTTGTCCTGTAAGGTGTATTTCCAGCATCTCTACAAGATTTTACTTTAGGAAGCATGCTTTCTGCTTCCTCCCTCTAGTTGCCATCTTGGGATCTCACTCCATTTCTGTTTTCTTAAAATAGTGGTGAGTTAGGTGTTTAGAGAAGGAGAAACAACCATAAGCTTTGTAACCCCAAGTTCTGTGTCTATCCTAATATATCCTTTCATCACCTTTGCTTTGAAGTCTCTGCATGACTTTGATATTTTCTTGATGTAGTTTGCCTCTCCTTATTTATTTTTTTTTTGTGATACTTGGACATGAACTTGGGGACAACACCCTTATCCACTCCACCCATCCTTTTTGAGATGTTGTTTATGGAGATAGAGTCTTGTGAATTATTTGACCTGGTTGGCTTTGAAACACAATTCTCATGATCTCTGTCAGTGAGTAGCCAAGATTACAGACATGAGCCACTGGAGTGTGGCTTTCTGCCTCTTCTTGTACATGTGAATCATTGCTAAGGATCCTAATCTCTTAGTATTTATCAGATGATTTGCCTTTCAATCATATAGCTTTAGAAAAATCCAAAAGAGATAATGAGCCCATGTTAACTTTCTCAACAAGTATCCTGCTATTTTATTTATTACTGCATGGTTTGATTGTCACATTTGAATATTTATAGAAAACACGCCGCCCCTCACTGGCATACCACTCTGTGAAACCATACGAATAAAATTAGTTACCAAATTCTTAAATGATATTATATTTCCACCATTTATTCTAGAAATTGAACTCTGAATGCACCTACCATGAGCTTCACAAACAAGCATTCCCTTTTCAGTTCTTTGAGCAGTCTTGCTACTTATCCTAGGCATTCTTCAAATACACTGTATTGTCTGTATCAGCCCCAAACTCATAAGTCTCCTATCTCAAGCTCCCTAGTCCTAAAGTAGGGACACCAGGTCAAGATATTTTCTTTCTCCTTGATTCAACTTGATGTTTCCATGCTTAACTGCTTTAATAATGCATGCTTCTTTCATCATTCCCATTATTATGTATTCTTGTAGCAAAATTTATACTTTTCATAGGTTTTGTGATTGTGATATTAAAGAATATTTTACCCAACAGCAGAGTATGCATCCTTCAAAATGACATGCCATACTAGCCAACTCAGAACCAAGATCATGTTCCTACATAAAACAAATGAAACCATTTGTATCATATCAATAATACATAAAACACTGATCATGTCAGTACAATTGAAGGAAGGGATCAGTATCTACACAGGTCATTAATAAATGTAAAGGTGGTGGACTGGACAAGTGAATTATTTGTACCTCTGAGGCATAGAGCCAGAAAGGTGGTGAGGTGTTTTCATTCAAAGTGGGCAATGATGGGAAGGCCCTGAAGATTGTGTACTGGACAGCATACTATATAAAGTAGAAAATAGCAGATTAATTGTAGGTGTAACTACATGAGAGTCATTAATAAATATGAAGATGGCTGACTAGTGGCATGAGACTTTCCCCAGTATCTCTGGAGCATAGAAGCAGAATGTGGTGAGCAGCAACCTTTCATGCTGGGGGATGGTGGGAAGGCCTGGGAGACTCAGTATTCAACAGAACCATCTACACATTCAAAAATGCAATCAGGAGACAGGGAGAGAAAGAAAGCTTAAGCATGAGGAACTTACAGTGACAGAGACAAACCTAGCTAAAAGAAAGAAAGAACATAAGAAAACTGGCAATTAAGTTTCATAGATTATAGACAAACTATATTTAAAAAACCCATATATGTCATAATGTGCACTGAGGGAGATAAAGAGCTTTACTGTGTGGCAAAGGATAGCACCTGAGAAGAAAGAAATAAGAACCTCAGGAATGACAAAAAACACTATTCCAATATGCAGAAAATTTAGTCTAAGGACACCTGCAGTCTGTAAAATTAATTGGCTAAGAGAAATTTTGTTCTTCCTGGCACTCATTTAAGAGACCGTATTTGGAGAACATGTTAGAAGTGAAAGTTTGCTTGATTGTCCAGCAATGCCAGGTACTAGATTTGTGAGTGCTGGCCTAGAGTCCTGGTCTAGCTATAGAGTGAAGGACTTCAGTAACATTAAGTACAGAACTCCATTTGGTGGATGGGAAACTGGTCAGATGCACAAGGGATGAAGGAAATCTCTTACTACCTGGTCCATCAGTAGGGAAGTTCACTGAGATGTGAGATGGGGAAATGAACATTTGGAAATGATTATTTGTAGAAGTGAAGTGTAGAAAGTCATAGGCCTTGAGAGTTAGGGATGACATACCTTCCAATGTTTGCCCACTGCATCACCCCATAGGGCTTTCCAGTCTCATGATCAAACATTTCTAGGTGCTGGAAGCTAGTACAAGTAGGTGGAGAGCTTTGGTTATGCCTTACTTGTCTTGAGAACCAGGACAACTTGGAGTAAACACACTCAATGATGCACACGAACCACACATTTGTGTTGATAGGCAAACACCACAAATAGGACAGAAAAGGTAACCAAATTATTTTCTTAAGAGCAATACTTAAACAAAATGACAATAGAAACTGCTTACACAAATATGGAGGAATGTCATCAACAAACAGCACAGGTGGTGCCACTTCTATTCAAGATAAAGGGCATATAAGGAGAGTGATGGGAATTCTTGGTGCCATGTCTTGGTAAAAGAATTCACCTAGAAAAGAAAATATGATAAAAGAGGTTTATTTGGGAAACAGTAAGCAACTGAACATGCAGTAGTGCTGCTGCTGTCCAATATGACAGTTGGGCAGGTTTGTTTATGTAATGCAAGGCAAAAGAAAATCTAAGGTGCACCCTCTAGCATGATGGTGGGAAAACTGCAGTGGGAATATTGCACTGAGCATCTTGAGAACTCATGCTTTTACTGTGTTCTGTGCAGATGTGGATGGTCATTCCTGGAAAACTGGTTTATGTGTCATTAACTCTTATAGTGTGTGCTAGATGCAGGAGGCTCAGGACATTAGTCCTAATGGTTAGAGTGAACATAGGGAAGCCATGTGAAGACTGGACCCTTCCTCATCACAGTGGCTTATGGAAAACTCTACACCCATCTCTGGAGAATAACAAACATTCACCTTTAGCCATTTACTAGAAATTTCCAACCCGCTTCATAGAAAGTCCCCATTATCAGAGAGCTGATGGAGGATATTCCTGTCCATTGACGTTCCTGGGACTTCAACCTGGGACTCCCTTCTTCCTGGGATTTATCCCATTAAATTCCTATATCTAGATCCCTACTCTGCAAGCAGCTGTGTTCTCCAGCTCTTTTGCTAGGGACTGTCTCCAAGGAATTCTTCTACCCAAAATGAATGTGCTGATGTATTAAGCTTTCCCCAAGATGCTTTCAGTCACTGTTTATTCATCTATCTCTGAATGCATTTCACTCAAACATGCCTTTTTTTCCAGTTAAAAATAGATACTCAGGAGGCAGAGATCAGTCTCATTGCAGTTTGAATCCAGACTGGACAATTAGTTCATGAGATCTAGCATGGAAACATTTAATACAAACAGGGCTGTTGGATTAGCTCAACTGTAGAGCACCTACCTAAGCATGAGACCCTGAGTTCAAATCAGAGAATGCCAAAAACATTCTCATAAATTTGTCTCATGTCATCAACTTGTCCCACATGCTGGGTTGGGGGAGATTTTAGCCTTGAATGATCAGACTGAAGCTGTTAATTTTTGGTAGGCTCCAGTGGTTTCAGGTCAGCAATACCTGCTGTATGTCACAGGCATTACGTTAGTGTTGGCAATCTAGCATGTGATTCCTTATCAACAGATAAGCCATGGTTCTCAGCCATCAGGTTTCATAACTCCTTGAATAGTCCTCATCAGAGAGCTCTCTTTTCTTAGCCAAGGCAGTCTTACCACAGCAGCTATGATTTCAAGATATTTGCTCTCCTATGAAATAAAGGTTTATGATACTCTCAATTTTGGTCTGTAAATGAGTTGATGCCTTTTTACAAGGGTGTGCTAATAAATTTTGAGTGTAGGATAAAAATATTTTTGCATAAATCATTTTGGTTATATGTTGCCTTTTCTCTTACAGAGTGAAAACATTTAAAAAGGCATACAGAACTAAGGGAACCCCAAGGAAATGAGAAGGAAGGATAACTTGTGTTATTACTTGAAATTATTAACATCTTTAAAAATTATGACATCATAAATGTGCTGCATATAAATTTGGTACTATAGGAATGAATTACATGTTTCCTTTTATTCAGGAGGAACAGAAGGAAAATATATTCAACTTATGTTCATTTAACTCACATACTATTCCATCCTTTTCTGACTTTATTAATATAGAAATAACTGTGCACACTAAAACATGACATCTAATATTGAGTTGGATTTCCTTTGATCTCCAAATATCATATTCACACCTAATGAATACTGATACCAATAGAGCAATAAAAAATGAAAAGGATATTTAAAGGCATATTTGTTATATAACTAAATGTTCTGAGACACCTGTTTAGGCCACTTGTGCAGGTAGCAATTATCTTAAGGCAATAAGGGAAGTAGGCTGCCCAAGGAGCTATACTGAGGTTAATGGGGAATCTTTGGTGAATATTTACTTCCAGGGACAGGCGTGCAGTCAGGGGGACTCTATGGAGTCCTCATAGCCTTTGATAGGTGCTTTCTACATTGTTCATGAATGGAAGTGGCACTGAGGGTATACATGTTCATCATTGTGAACAAAATTGCATCACATACTTCTTCACATTTCTGCATAGAAGAAGATAGTGTGATACATCCCCATACACAGAAGAAAAAAGAAGAAAATTTAAACCACCACTTCCCAGCTCTAAGAATTAAGAAAAATTGAAAGTGCATTGTGTATGAACTGAAGGCAAAAGAAGCACTCCAGAGAAGCAATAACTACCTTCACCAGAAATGCATGAGAACAAAGATCAGAAATCTAAATTGTCAGGGAAGACAGGCTGAAGGAAGAGAGTAGTCAAGTGTGAAAGCTAAAATCTCCAGGGGACTGGATTTACCAGAATCTACAAATTTGTTAACTTCACCTACAAAAACCCTACCAGGATGACCCAGTCACATTCAGAAGAATCCTTCCTACTTTTAATAGTGGATGTTCAGTGGTGGAATTAACCGTTTTGAAGTTTTAAATTTTTAAACAAGTTCCATCATAGAGAAAAACTGATATGCAAAGTCATCACTGTGGAAATTTCTACAATCAAAAGTTCAAAGGGAAGTGGCAAATATTTTCTATTATCATTACCTCAACACTAGATACAGTGAATGACATGTGCTATGTCTCAATCTTGTGACAGGAGTTAGGGATAGGCAGCTAAGGTGGGGACTGAAGAAGCACAGATCAAAGGCTAGCCAGAAGAGTGCATCACAACACAAATATCTTTTAGAGGTGGTATAGAATAGAGAAGAGAGTCACATTGAAAAAACACCCAAGGGCTGACATGGCAACACACATCTTTAAGAAACAAATACTGAAATGTAGGAGGGAGTCACCTCTAAAGGAAGTTCTAAATGCCAAATCGTTGTGAACATACCCACCTAAGAGATTTTTTTTCAAAGTCCACTTGTCAAGAAGACCCATGTAGACATCCACATAACAGAAAGACTCTGGGAGTTTCCACCCAACAATCTGCACAAAATTAGCATAAGTATCCTTAACCAACCCACCTGTGATGGCTTGGATCACGATCCTCCAATCCCTCTCTTGTAGAATCTTTGTGCTTCCTTTCTTTAATAAATTCCTGTGGCTTTGAATCTATACCTTGTTGAGTCAATTATTCTTCAATCTTGAGAAAGAACTCAGTCCACAACCAACAAATTTATCAGTAGGATTGGTGTGACCATTCTTCCCAAGTAATGAAAAGAAATCACAAGAAATGTGGAGAGACAGAGAAATATGGCTTGGAGAACAATGATTTGTAAAAATTGCAGGCAGTGGACTCATTTTATAAAGACCTTCTGGAAAATGTCTAAGGTAGAATCAAAGGTTGTGGGGAAGTATGATATAGAAAGAGCAAAATGTGAAACAATGAATGAAGAAGATACTATCTATAAATACTTAGCAGGTATCACAAGGATTATATGGAAATTATGAAGATGTGTCAGGTGCTGGTGTCTCATGCCTGTAATCCTTGCTACTCAAGAGGTAGATATCAGAAAGATCATAGTTCAAACCCAGGTGGGGAAACAGTCCATGAGACACTATCTCTATAATACATAACACAAAAAGGGCTGCTGGAGAGGCTGAAGGTGTACACTCTTAGTTCAGCCCCGGGTACCACACACAGACACAAAAGAAATTATGAAGATGTATGTAAAACAAGTTCAATGAAGCCAACACTGTAGTTGTTCAATTGTGAACTAGTGAAAGAAGACCAAGAGTCAGCATGAAGACAAATTATTAAAATTATGGAGCCCGAAAAGGAAGAAAACATTACAAAATTCACACACATATCACTGGTATCTGAATTTTGTAAATGTTAGCCAGAGTTCTCTACTCAGGAGAAAAAAGATAGAAGCTTTGAACTCAGATAACATAGAAAAACAATGTTAGAAAGTTGGAAAATGGTAGTGGTAGACATGAAAGAATGACACAGAATGGGTAGGTGGGGAGTCAGATCTTATGCCAGCACAAGGTATATTGTAGACAAAAGCTCAGAGCCTCTGGGAAACAAAGTGACAAATGCAAGGAAAAGGCAAAAATTTGGGAAAAAATATGGGGACCCAGCATAGGAAGGATGCATGACATCCACTTAACCCAGGAACACCACTATTCCCAACTGGCCATGGTTTGTTGTTGGAGATTAGCAGCACATGACCAAAGTTTCTTAGAGGCATCATGAATGATCCTGGATAATCCTGGTCTGTTTGACCTAAATCAGCATTGACATCAAAACAGCATTCTTTGTACAAGGTTTTGAGTGGCAACCTGTGTGAACGAATGCAGGTTTTGGGAGATAAAGTGAGACATGCAGTTAAATGCACATGGGTCAATGGCCATCAGCATGAGAGGGAAAAACCAAGGGTTCTTGGTACAGACACTAACTATAGGTTTAAGTAAACAACAGAATTGGGGGCAGGGGACAAAGGCATGCATATCAAAAGGTTCCAACCACAGGTTGGCCTGGTTGGTCACCACCCCAGCCCTTGTTCTGGGAGAGTTTCCAGAGTTGTCATCTGGAGGGTATTCCACTTAAGCAGTTAAGACTAAGTCATAGTACTTGTTATTTAAGTCTAAAACTTGAAACACCTTTATCAAGTAAAATTCAGCATAAGAAAATGTGAGAATATTTCCAGTTCAATAAGACTGTGTAAGGGAAAATAACTCCATAAGCATGGATTTCTGAACAGATAAGTTTCAAGCCAGCAAAAATAATTTGTCTTTACTTATGTAGAAGGCCTTGGCAAAAATATGCATTCACCTTCTGACAGAGGGGCTTATAAGGGCTTGGATAGTAGCCCTGTGTAAGACCACTTCTTTAAAACCTCTTGGCTTTAGTAACTTCTGTGAGGTCTGTCAAACATTACTCCATCTGATTGTGACAACTTTCCTCTCTGCTCTCCAAATGGTCTGTGAAGTATGTCCTCTAACGATTTCATCAATTATACATTTTGGTTAGTGAAAGTCTCTTGTTGAGACACCAAAATGGAGGGGCAAACACACCAAAATGTGAAGGTTGGTGTTTGGTGGAGGCCCAGAAATGGGTAAAAAGGATTACATCTCCATTGAAAATGATGTGAGAAAGCATGGAAAATATAAATAGAATGAATTAACTCCTGAAGAATTAATTTCAGGTAAGAAGCTTGATGAAAAAAATCCAAATTCTTTATTGAATCCATAGCAAAACTCAGGAAGCCTATCCTTTTGCTTTTTAGCTAATGCCATAACCTAGAAAACTGATTTTAATTGACATACATGGGGTATTTTTAGGCATAGAAATGAAATTCTGTGTTTGGTCCCTCTAGCCTGTGTGCACATGAGGCTGAGGGCATGGGTTCATAATCCTTACTGCATGGTGCCTTTTCCAAGAGAATGAACCGGCCAGCCCAAGGTCACCACATGCAGCAACCTGATATGGCCTATCCTCTATCCTGGGCATGACATATCTGCAATGGGAAAACAGCCCATCTCAAAAGCAAGACTTCCAGGAAAAAAACTGCTACACTCTTTAGACACGTTTAGAGGCTTAGTTTTAGGTGGAAGAATAGAAGGTCAGGACAGAAAATAAGTTCCGTTTATCAGTCACATGTCATTTAGATTTGCATTTGATTTTATGTTTGCAATTCTGGGACCATGTGAGTCCCATAGGAAGCTGAGAAAACTGACAGTGTGACTTGAGCAGGACCTTTTCTTTCCATTTCTCCTTGTCTATTTCTGTTTTTGTTGTCCACACTCAGATGGCCAGTCTGCAAGAAGAGACA
Organism: Castor canadensis; assembly: GCF_047511655.1. Classification (NCBI taxonomy): domain Eukaryota; kingdom Metazoa; phylum Chordata; class Mammalia; order Rodentia; family Castoridae; genus Castor; species Castor canadensis. Next base: position 6,504,431 of record NC_133399.1, read on the forward strand.
GGAGATGCTATAGAGTAGGAGGGGTAAAAGTAAACTTCATCATGGCTGAGAAACATTTAGAGAGAAGGGTTTCAATCTTGTGAGATGAAAGAAGAGAAAAGGATGACATAGAAATGCATTGAAATCAGAGGAAATGGTTTTTAATGGAACACAAAAATAACTCAGGGGAGGGGGATAATTTTGTTTAGGAGGAGAACAAAGAGAGGGAGAGACTATAGTATATTTAAACAGAGACCTGGATATAGGGGAACCTTGTACCACATCCCATAGCATTGGAAGTTGTTGAAATTAGAACATTCCAAGTACTGGAAGAGAATACAATAAGCAAATATCAGTAAAAGTTCTGATAACAAATCCATGTACAATCAAAACTTCCTATTAAATTTAATCTATGCATAATTCATACACCTCTCTCTATTCCTTCCTAGCTCATATGGTTGGGAGCAGCATTCACAAAAGATCAATATGTGAGGGATTTTGTCTCTTACTTGAGACTATTGGAAGGTGTTGGAACATGTAAGAGGTAGAAATTGGCAGGAGTCTCCAGATCTTTGGAGATAGGCTTTCAAGGGAATTTAATGGGTCCTATGTTTCTCTGCTTCTGCTCTTTTGCTCCCTGCCATGATGTGAATCATTCTGTTCCATCACATGCTTCCCACACTAAGTGCTGCCTGGAGTCAGGCCTAAAAGTACAGAGCCATTTGATAGGATATGGGACTCCTTAACTGCCTTAAACAACTTTAACCTTGTAGCCTCATCACCTCATGACTTGGTCATAGTGTGGATAGTTGTTAATGTATTCCTTCCTCCTCCACCAGCATCTGGTAACTGATAGTCTGAACTTGAGGAGATTAATGCACAGATCATTTTCAACACCACTTTTCATTCTATGGACTTCTTTTCCAGTCTTTCAGCCCTCACCTTCATTCTCTTGAATCTCAACATTGTCAGCAGTGAGGTCATCTTCACTCACAGACTTTTCACCTATCTGGATAAGCAGAGTTAGCAGACCCATCATGTATAACCACCACTTCTTCCATTTTTGCCTCCGTGTATAACTTTCCTATAATTTACTCATGGGACTATTCATAATCTTCTTTTCTATACATCCTTCCTACAAATTACCCGACTTTTATACACATTTCTCTCATTTCAGAAACTGGTCTTTTCCTAGGTCATATCATCCTTTAATACCACAATTTATGGATGCCAAAGCTTTTTAGGGGGTGGGAAGCCATAAGTATTTTTCTTCATAGTTTTTGGATGACACTGAAATAATTCCCTGTTTGTGATGGAACATTTTTTCTTACTAATGTAATAATTTAACTGACTGGGAGAGTTTTAAAGAAATTTCTTTTTCCTCATACTTTTCAAGGCCCAGGGCAGAAGAAATGGATCAGATGAAGAAATTACCTCGACATTTTCTTCTAAGTATAACTGTGCACAAAAATTTATTTTCTTTGATATTGCAAAAGTACATTAATTTCCCTTATTATTTACATGAATAATCTGTGATTATACAAATATTGTTATATTTTTATATGGTCAGATGTATTACTTTAATTCTATGTGTATTTATACTGTATACAATTAAATTATATCTCTGAATGCAATATTATCAGGATAGTTTTACATCCTTGTATCTGTATATAATGTGTACATCAATCTATGTAGAATGAATTTTTGTCTACTCTTCGTTGACTTTATTTTAAAAAGACATGAAAGTACTGTGAACATTTTAGGAAAAAGAAAGGGAGAAGCAGGAAGAAAGTGTAGTATCAGAGAGCATGTGACTACATTATATACTGGCAGGAAAATATTGTACTGAAACTAATTAATTTCAACAATTAGGAGATGCTAACCAAATCTCACTGGCTTTTTTTCCTCTTAAGGTTTGCTTTGTATATCCACATAGTCACTGCCTAACTGCTACCTATGAAGTCTATTTCAAGGTGTACTCCTTCATTAATGAACCTTCCTTCACTGTCAATTTACTTTTGGGTCATGCCTGACTTCATCTCACATAAGACATAAGTACCAAAAAATACCTGAAACTCATGCATATCAAGAATGGATACTCTGGAAACATTACCAAACATTTCTCCCAGAGATTCTGAATGTTTTCTGTGATATATTTCTTTTTCCAGAACTCTGACAAATATGTGTTGTTGTTAATACCAACCAACTTTCAAACTGTGACTGCATATCCTAGAATTCAATTCTCCACCACCCACACTTAGTGCTCTCACTAAAATTTTTGCATATCATTTCAAAATGTACAGCAAGTTATAGCATGTATTTACTCCCTTTGTCACCAGGCACTCCCCTGAATATTTAGAAAGGGAGTACCCTGATAGAAACCATTAGAATATATTCAAACATTGCCTGAATGGAGCTGATGAAGTACAACCACATACACTTCTAAAGCCTCAGAAATTTCAGAGATTTCAGAAGGCCTGTGCTAGAAACTGTCAAAAAGAATGAAAACCTTGAATTAAACTACATACCCACATCATATCTCAAATACAGAAACTCTTTGCCCCATGAGAAAAAATATGAACTTGGGTTTCTTAAAAGTAATCATGCTAAATTACATATTTTGTAGACATCATTGTGGTAAAATGCATAATATTGTCCCTTGGAAATGGGACAATGAATCTATTTCTCATAGCAGTACACATATTTGATGTGGCTCAGGGAGGGAGGGAGAAAAAGTACAAAATGATAAATATGAATGTGTGTGGGGTAAAGCAAGATTGTTTATCCCTGCCTCCCATGTATTTTGTTTTATTTTTCTATGTATATAGTGTAAATGCAGGACAGCTGGTTGCCAATATATAACATGTAGTGTGATTTCTAGAAGTTAAAGAGGCTGTCAGTGATGTCAAATGTACAATTAGTACACTTTGTGTTAAGAGTCCTAAGAAAAACATTCCTAAACTGGTTAGGAAGTGAAATTCTTAAAATCTCCGGAAATGTTACAGATACATAAAGTTGATCACCGGGTTTATAGAGATGGGAAGGTTTCAGTGTTGGATTTTCCTTTCAAATTATATGCTACTGTTTTTATAGTGGAAAACAAGTCCTTTTGAGGAACATCTAGTGATTCTAGATGATTAGAAATTTATAATTTAAAAACAGATGGCTAACTCAGTGCCAATTAAGTATTTTTGATGACTTCATAGGAATGGGTGCATTTGGGAATGAACTTCTTAAACTTGATTTCTTGGAGAGTATGCTGATGGTTCACTGTGTGGCAGCAGGTTAAGGTGGGGAAAAGAAGTATGCATAGAATATGCTCTGTGCCTGTTGTGTTGGCTCAGGTTTTCTAGCCATTGTTCTACACGCATTTCAGTTAATATTGGTGGGTGTTAATGGATAAGTCCTAATGTCTAAGTATATTAAAAGGAGGGAATAATTCCTACATAAATGCCCTTTGTTAGGTTTTAGTAAGAGTGACCTTCATTAATCCACCCACTTGGAGCCAGAGTCTTCCTTAAGTTAGCCAGTGGATGGGTGAGATAGGGCTTTTTGCTAGTATCTGCACATGTAGATGAATATTCATTATAACAAAATTTATATATGCACTTTTATTTAATATATATTTTTATTGTGCACAAAATTAATTGTTACAACAACATCTAGACTTTTTACATGTCCTGAGGTGACAGGGTATGATAAAAAGTAGAGCTACTAAATTAGCCAACTTGTAAATACAGAAAAAATGCATCTTGAACATGGAACTGTCACTACCTCCAGACAATGTGAGTAGTACTTTTTCATTAGCCTGGCAGCAGTGGGGCATTAAGAAGTCTCCATGGAGAGTTACGTGCATGTGTGATCAGATTTACAGTTTTATGAGTGTCATTGACCTGCATGTAGCTTCTGGCTGTACTACAGGAATACACTAATTCAGTGGGAACATGCTTTCTGCTAATACTTGAGCACTCTAGACATGATAATGAGCTTTCCTAGAAGCAATGCTTAGTGTACTCTGTTGCTTTATGTGTCATGGTAAATGGAGCATTATGGGAATGCAACATTGTAGCTCTGCCAATTCTTCTGTCTAGAGAGAGGCCTGTGGCCATTTCTGTCTACAGTGAAATTTTTGCCCTAGAAGGAAGGATTATAATTTTTTATAATAGATTACTTTGGTGTAGTACATACTTGTTTATCAAAATATACATGTTGCTCTGGAATTTTGAGTTGGGGAGCATTCAGAATGTGTGGACAACCATGTCAGACCATATGATCTCAGTTACCTATAATGGACTCTTGTGTGTACTTATAGAATTTAGAATATTCCAACTGTACTGCTTATTGCTATGGGTGATTACATTCTTTTTCTTATGTATTTGTTTCCTATAATACACAAGATAACTAAAAAAAATAAAAATTATTTTAAAACTGAACAATATAAATATAATAGTGTCTTTCTCTCAGCATGGGTTTCTCAGGCTTGTCTTCATTGGCACACATCATAATGTCTGCTCAACTACCTGAAGGCCAAAGGAAACTGGTGAAGTGATTTATCCTAAATATTGTAACCCTCAAAAATAGCTGTGATTAACCCAAGCTTCCTAATTTTTTCTGTGCTTGAAAATGAGCACAGAAAAAACACTATTCCCATTACCCCCATAAAAAGTCAGACATTCCACACATACACATTCCAAATGTCCTCCTTTTTCTTCCAAACAGATTATGTGAAATAGTAAGTGCATATGACTTTAAAATGATACAAAAATAGTTTTGTTTTATTTTTTAATTTTTTAAAAATTTTTCTTTTATTATTCATATGTGCATACAAGGCTTGGTTCATTTCTCCCCCCTGCCCCCACCCCCTCCCTTACCACCCACTCCGCTCCCTCCCACTCCCTCCCCCTCAATACCCAGCAGAAACTATTTTGCCCTTATCTCTAATTTTGTTGTAGAGAGAGTATAAGCAATAATAGGAAGGAACAAGGGGTTTTTCTGGTTGAGATAAGGATAGCTATACAGGGCATTGACTCACATTGATTTCCTGTGCATGGGTGTTACCTTCTAGGTTAATTCTTTTTGATCTAACCTTTTCTCTAGTACCTGTTCCCCTTTTCCTATTGGCCTCAGTTGCTTTTATGGTATCTGTTTTAGTTTCTCTGTGTTAAGGGCAACAAATGCTAGCTAGTTTTTTAGGTGTCTTACCTATCCTCACCCCTCCCTTGTGTGCTCTCACTTCAAAAATAGTTTTGAAGTGAAGTTTGACTAACCTCGAACTCAGCAAAGAACACCCTTCTTTATTGTCCCCATATACCATAATGATGCTGGAGGCCAGTGGCACAGGCCTGTATTACTAGTTACTGTGGAGGAGCCAGCCTGGACCAATAGTTCATGAGACCCTGTCTAAAATACCAAAATGAAAACAAGATTGGCAAGCTCATTGAATTGGCAGAGCACCTCTCAAACTAGTGTGACCTCCTGAGTTCAAACCCCAGTACTGCCAAAAGCAAAGAAACAAACTGAAGAACAACCCCGAAGAGAGTCTAATGAGCCTAGCTTCAGTGGTTCATGCCTGTAGAGCCAGGCATTTGGTAGACTTAGATCAGGAGGATGGCAGTCAAGTTCAATATAGGAAAATAGTTTGTGAGACCCCGTCACAAAAATTACCAGGTTGAAAATGACTGGAGATGTGGTTCAAGCTGTTGAGCACATCTTTTGCAAGTGCAAAGCCCTGAGTTCAAAGCCCAGTCTCCAAAAGTAAAACAAGCAAAGAAGGAAACAAGCAAGATCAAGGTTAATTCAGAACACTGATTATGCCAAACTGCATGTCTGTGCTCTCCTAATTTCTTTCTACTGTTTTTTCCTCTTTTTCTGCTTTAATATATCTGCATAACTTACCTTTGGTGCTCTCCCACTAATGTAATATTCTTGAAGTCATTGCTGAAGCTAATCAGCATTTCATTCTAAACAATGTCTAGAAACAACCTGTGGACAATTGAGAGCTAAGCCAGAAGGGCAAAAATTGTCCCCTCCACTCAGAAGCCAACCACATGTGGATGTGAATATATACTCCAACGATCTGACAATATGCTGGATTTGTGGAAATTCAGGGATTTATAGACAGTGCTGGAACCATTGCCTGAAGTGACAGGTCATAGAATTTAGCACATGCTTCCCTTGAACCTCAAAGATCCCAAAGGAAATGAAAGTCCAAGTAAAGAGAAAGTAGACATGAGGACAGCATGGCAGGACCACATTCCTCTAACACTGCACAAATACTCAGAAGTTTCCCATGAGCACCCCACTGTGAACTCAGTGTGGGAGACCAGGGTTTGAGGGAAGAACCTCCCAGCAAGTTCCATAGGGTAGAATGAAATTGCCTCACAAGTCAGAGTTCCATAACTGGTTTTCTGTCTTATATCCCAACCCCATACTTTAGGCAACAGGAGACCAAAGTCAGTTTAAGTTTCCACTCAAAAATCTATCAAATCCAAAAACCCATTCTCTATGAGACAACCAAAAGTTGCTATCTTTGAGTCTGTCCCTTATAGACCTTCTTCACATGTTCATAGAGAAGCGTAAATCTAGAATAAATATGCAGGTCAAAGACAATCACTGAAGAGAAAACAGTCCCATGATAGCCACATGTATACCTTTAAAAGAAGAGAATACCCACCTGCATTTATCTGTTCTCATCTGATTTCAAGTACTATATAGATTCACACTGGCAACACTCCTTGAGAGTGAACATCAGACTTAGTTGAGTTTCATAGAGTTACATTATTTAAATGGCTTGTGATACTTTAGAATATGGTGACTCTTTGGGATAAATTCATTATGTTCATAAAAATGGTTTTTATTCAGTGTTGACTAATGAATTTTGTAACAATTGCATCCAGGTGGCTGATGAGCATGTTGAGTTATCTATCATTATTTTCTCCTTTTTTTATTTATTGGTTGGACAGGCTTTGAATTCAGGGCTTCATGTTTGCATAGCAGATTCTCTACCTCTTGAGCCACAATTCCAGACTTTTTGCTTTGGTTATTTTTGGAGATAGATGCTCATGAAATATTTGCACTTCACCAAAAACATTGAAATATGAAAATAAGTGAATCCTTGAGAAAAGAAATGAATGGCTTGCTGGTAGGTCAATTGCTGAGCATGATGTATGGCCACAGGTTCCATACCCAGCACTGGAAAAAACTAAATTAAACTAAATGACACAAACAAAAACTAAATATACTAAAGAATTTCAAATTAACTAACACTATGCAAATAGGACTACAACTATTATTTTTATTAGTTTCTTCCTAGTGTTATCTTCCTACTTCAAGCCAAATAATCAATAACTTTCCAACAATGCTTATTTCATTTTTCTAGGTAAAAGATGATTATATACACAGTACAGAAAGAAGAACTTGTAGGAACCCAGTGGCTCACATGTGTCAACCTAGCTACTTCAGAGGCTGAAGTGAGGAGGATCATGGTTTGAGTTCATCTTGTGGATCTGAGATGGTACCATGTATTACCTCACTAACATATATTCAGATACCACTTAAAAGGGCAAAGGATAAAAACCAAAGTTGCTCCTATTGGCCATGGTATTCTAAGAGTTTTAGTAATACTATACCAGAACCTGTGATGAAGAGGAAACACAGTTTATAAAAATATATCACCAAACAAAATAACCTCTCAAGTTAATAAATCCTTCCTTTGAGCAGGAGATCCTAAAGGTCTCTGATTATCCGATGGTCTAGTGCAGGCTTCCTCAATTGTCACAAATTACATTGTGACTAGACAAATCCTATGAATCAAAATGCAAAAAATTGAAAACTGACCCAAACAAAGCAGTCTTGGTAACACTAGTGGTTAAGACCACCATTCCCCCACTCTTCATATTCCCATTATATGTAGATGCCAAAAAGGGAAGCACATACTTGATATTTACATGTTTTACCTCAAATTCATCATCTTATTTGATCAACTAAAAAGACATTAACTATACAAACTTTCCTAATGAAATTATTTCCTCAAATCAGGCCTGAAGTCTCAGGTCTACACTTGGCCTAAGCCACTATATCAACCCCTTCTTTATTGTCATCTGAAACACAGTCATAAATCTCAAGATCTCTGGTTGCAGAGCTAATTTACACCCCTCCTTTACAAATCATCTTTCATCTTTTAAGTACTCTTTGCCCCCCCCTTGAAAGAACAGCCCTTCTTTACCTTGCCTTGAGACACCTTCACTCTCTGTTGTTGGAGTTGTCCTGCCTGAGACCAAAGTTCATGTTTTGTCTTAACATGAATTTCAGTTTTGGAAAATGATGTCTACACAGTCTAAAGAGAACATCAATTGGGTTCATAAACCTTTGACAAGTCTCTAATCTCTCCCCTCTGTTTGGAAACGAAGTGCAAGTGTACCACCATTGCAGTGAATTGTGCAATGTGAGTTCTCTGTAAATTTGGGAATTTACTAGTACATGTATGGGATCTGGTTGTTCATTCAATACCCTCCTTCCACATTAATATGTAGTTCAGGACCATCAATTTTACCCAGAGACATTTGAAAGCAGCAGGGACACCAAGGACTACAGTTTGTTCTGGTGGAAACCTACTACCTTTCATCATCACCTCATCTAGGGAGAGATCTGAGAGCTCCAGGATGAATCAGGTTACCCAGTGGTAGAGGCCTCGATGACAGGTTCTGGCTCTTTTTCACAGATCCACATCCTTCAGAGAAGATGGAGTGGCACAAGGCACTGCAGCAACTAAAGGCACAGCCAGCCACTGTGCTGGGGAGGGGATGGTCCCTCACCAGTGCTTCAAGCAGGTCCAACTTCCTCACACTCCTGGGGTCTGGCTTGCTAGTTAAAAACAGTATGTCAGCCATCTGTGGTGAGTTATGTTCTGCTCACTACCCGACACCAGGCACAGGTCACAGTAGGAGAGAGACTGAATTACATTGAATTACTCTCAGCAGCACAATGTGATCCAGAAAATGGCAGAGACTGGAAGGCATTTCCTGTATTAAGCAGAGGGTCCTCCTTATTCCAGCCCGTGATTCACTAGTTCCCAACACTTCTCAGTGGCTAGTGATCCAGAACCCACCCCTTGAGATCTGAGTAACAGATGTGATCCACTATTAGGAGATTTGGAAAAACCAAATCATGGAATCCAGCTACAGCCCTCAGCAGTTCAGGTTTCCTTCTTGGTGCCTACCCAGCAAGCTTGGGGATTCATACAGTTTAGCAGAACCTGCTTTGCAGAATGGACCCTACTTTATCACCTCGGAAATGGAGCCAGAAATATGCTGAGAGAATTTCAAACTCATTTTCCCGTGGGTACAGCCTGTGATCTCAGAAAAGTTGTGCTGATGTTGTCACATTTCAGTAATTGGGATCATGCACTTCTCTTCATGGACAACTATTTCTTACATGTGAAATCTCAACGTAACCTGTATTACCCAAGACAGGAAGAACACATAAACAAGAAACCACAGTTAATAAGTACAATGAGAAAGTGTAAATTTCCCACAAAAACTGTACAAAGGATGCAAAGGAGAAGAAAAAAAACCCAAAAATAACCATTAAAAAGAATGAAAACCCTTTGCAATAGTTCAGACAAGGAGAGTGTTTGACCCAAGTTACAATGAAGACACACGTTCAGAAGGTATAGCATATTACCAAGCATGAATACCAGACTGAACACTGAATTGGTGCCTCAAAGATCAATAGTCGTAGGTGCCGCAGCAAGCACAACAAAGATTCAAATCGGGGGCCTCAGCATGATGGCTGTTCCCTTTTCCTTGCATGGTAATAATGCCCCCTCCTTCAATGTTCACCTTAAACAGTGGGAAAATCACATGGAAATACTTTAATGTTCTGGTAAAAAGAAACTGACATATTCATAAATGCATTCATGCACCTGCTTTCATAAGTCTTTCTCTAAGCTTACTTTCAGAGACTTTGTGAAATGACAGTCTGACCCCAACACTTCTATGCACGTCTGGGTAAAAGTCCAATCTTGCCATGAATAGATTGTCACACACATCTGCATATACAGAAAGTATGACTCGTTGTTGCTGTAAGTTACAATTTCTTGACAAAACATTCCCCATTCCCTCCTACCTGGCATTGTTTGAACCAATGTCATCCGATGACAAATGAGTGAGGGGTTTGTACCTTGCTTGGGACTACTGGAAGATATTCAAAACTGTAAGAGTTGGGGACAAGTACGAGACATTAGATCTTTGGAGACAGTCATCAAGGGAGTTCACTTGACCCTACTCTACTTCTGCTCTTCTTCTCCCTGCATGGTGTTTATTCTTTTGCTCCAGCACATGCTCCCCATCCTATGTGTGCCACGCCCCATGTACAAATCCCACAGAGCCATTTCCTCATGGATGGGACCTCCATAACCAGGAACCAAAAACAACATTAACCCTCATAGCTTCACCTGAAGAATTTGTTACAGAGTGAAAGCTGACTAATATACTCTTTCCTACTCCCCAAGAACCTGGATTCTGCCATTTGAAAGTTGAAAAGATCAATTTAGAACTAATTTTCAAGACTTTTTTTTGTTCCATGATTTCCTCAGCCTCTGGACATCATCTTACCTCTTTCCCCGAATATCTCAAAACCATCAGCAGTAGCACCTTCTCCCTGTGCTTTTCTATTTTCTGAATAAGAAGAGCCTCCAGGCTCATCACATGTAGACACCATTCCTTCCATTTTCTTGGTCATGGAGATACCTTCCAAAACCCATTGCTTATGTGGACTTATCATTATCTTCCTTTTCCTGTATGCCCATCTCTAGCCCTTTCTCAAGCTATGTACCCATTTCTCAGTTCATTTGCAAGGCCCTTCCTCATCAATATCATTCTTCAAATTCAGAAAGACTGTAAAAATATGAAGGTATTTTGTTTTTCCTACCACAAACCATTTTTCTTCATAGGTTCTGCACAGTACTGAATATAGAACCTGCTTGTGTTAGACCAGTTTCTCTTGCTAATAGGAAAATATACCAGTATGAGAAAGGTATAAGGTAAAGTACATATTTTAGTTTTTCACTTGTTTTGGATTGTGGGATTTGGGGTTGAACTCGTGGCTTTGTGCTTCTAAACCCAGTACCTATTGAAGTGCCTTTTGGTGAGATTAATCTGAAGATGGGTGTTACTTCCTTGCCTAGGAACCCTTCAACACAATCTTCCCAATCTCAGGTTTTGAAGTAAATAGGATTATAGGCATGATCCACAGGCCCCAAGGAAAATTAGTATTTTAATGAGTGTCAAGTTTGAATGCCAACAAGATGTGCCAGGTGAAGGACTTTCTGCTCACCAATTGTTCTTGTGTAGAATGGAACAAAGGAATTTATTTTATGAATTTTTCAAATAAGAACAATTTATTTATCTTCTATATTTATATGGAGAATTTGTATTTATCAAAAAAATTCTATATTTTTATGTATCTTTAAAAAGTTTTATACATGTATCTACATTATAAAGTTTACATTAATATTTTCCAATGTACATATTATCAGAATAGTTTAATATTACAAGTATCTATATATAAAGACATGTGTAAATAATTCTATGTAGTAGAGTTTTAAGTGACATATGATGACTATTTTAGAGTCATGAAAGTAAAAGGAACTATTTCATGAAAGGAAGAATACAAGCAGGAGGATGAGAAGAGTATGTAGCAGAGTATTTCTGATCTGATCAAAGTACAGTACAAAGATGTATGTAAATATCATACTGTTCCAGGCACCAATGACCATTGCCTATAAGCTGAGGTACGTGGGAGACTGAGATGAGGATGATTGGGTCCAGGCCAGTCCAGGTAAAAGAAAAGCAAAAATAAGAAATGAGAAAAAATGATCCCAGAAAATAGCAAAAGAAAGAAGGGCTAGAGGTGTGACTTAAGTAGTACAGTACCTAACAAGCAAGTGCAAAGCCCTGAGATCCATAAATTTCCATAAGAGCATTCTCTTATGCATACTTCATGTAAACATCCATTAAAAAATAAAACTAGCCAGATACTTCATATTGACTTTCAGTGCCTTGCAGCTGTTACCTGGACAGCACTTGCATTTTCATGCATAGTGCTGTTTGAATCACACTGTAAAATTTCTATGATTAAAATTTCTAAAGAACAGGCTTAAGACAAAGACAGATTTAGGAAGCTTCCAGGAAAAAAGGTCTCATGATTTTGGCAGTTTGTTCATGTCAGAACCTTAAACTGACTTGAGGTGACATCTCCCTGCTGCCAAATACTAAGGTTCTGAAGGAGAAATCACTTCAATATTGAAGGAGGGGCACCAGGACCTGGCACACTCCCAAACTAAATCTTTACCTGTATCTAACTCAAAAGAAATTCTCTTCTGTGGGGTGCATCCAAGTGTATGTGCAATGCTATGGATTATGTATAGTCTTAGAATGGGCATTTTCTTGTGGCCTTAGACAAAGCAGTATTTTCTCTGAGCTGGAAAAAGGTTTGGCTTTAGTCCATCTTAATTCCTTTGTAGAATATTAGAGGCATGTAACTCCCATTTCTGCATGTATGCAATAATTGCATCCCCTGTGTTGGCACATTTTAATTTGGTTGGCTGAAAATGGGTAGATTGTCTAAAGAGGTGTCTGAAAATGTACACCATGAAGGCAGTTTTCTCATTCCAGCTACCAGAACTATGACATTAGGACCTCTTTCATTTGCTGGCACAGGTCTCACATAAAATGATGAAGATGCACATCACTCTGATATCAGCCTTAAATAAAATGGTAACTGTTCTTACAATTAAACAAAGTGATCTTGAAATGGCATGAAAATGTGAACATTAATCCTACTGGGGAAAGATAAATTTAACCATATTCAGAATACTGAAATGCTTTAAGGCAAAGTGTAAAAAAATTTTATAACTTCAGGACTGGTGGAGTGGCTCAAGTGGTAGGGTGCCTGCTGAGAAAATGTGAGGCCCTGAGTTCAAGTCCATGAACTACACCAAATTTTTTAACTTCAGTGAGAATCAAGCAATACAAATAAATAACATATAATATTTCTTAATGGATATGAAGTAAAGAGAGATATAGAGTGTGACATGAATTATATTGAATGTGGAGTGGGAAGAAAATACATGTAATTGTCTTTATATTCAACTCTAGGTAAGTTTTTGTTTGTTAAATAATGAATAGCCATAATATATTTTATGTAATCCTTGTCATAACTATGAAGAAAAATTACTAATAGAGACAGAATGAAAAAGAAAACAAATGAAACCATATAGTGTGAATAATACATAAAATACAGAGAATGTCAGTAAGATTGAAGGAAGCAATCAGTATCTACATGTTATTAATAAAAGTAAAGGTGGTGAATTGGACTAGTAACACTAGTGAATTAGTACCTTGTTTCTAGTTTTACACTTAAATAACAAGTACTTATGACTTAGACTTAAACTACTTAGGTGGACTACCCTGCAGATTAGAACTCTGGACCTCTTCCAGAACAGGGATGAGATGGTGACCAACCATGCCACACCTGTGTTGGAACCATTTGCTAGGCATATCTTTGTCTCCTTCCCCCAGTTCTTTTCTTTACTTAAATCGATAGCCAATGTCTGTACCAAATTTCCATGGTATTTCTTCCTTATGATGATTGTCATTGGCCCATGTGCATTTAACTGCATGTCTCACTTTATCTCCCAAACCTACATTCCTTCACATAGGTTGACACTGAAAACCTGTAGAAAGCATGATGTTTTTATGACAAGACTGCTTTACTTCAACCAGACCATGATCGTTCATGATGCCACTAAGAAACTTCAGGAACGTGCTGCCAATCTCCAGCCACAAACAATGTACAGCTAGAAACAGTGGTCTTCCTAGGCTAAGTGAATGCCATGTGTACTCCCTCAGCTGAGACTCTATTTTTTCATGTTGTGAGCTTTCCTTCATCAAACCCTTTCTCACTTTGTTTCCCAGAAGCTCCAGGCTTTTGTCCACAATAAACCTTGTGCTGGCATTAGAGCCATCTCCCTGAATATGCACTCCACACCATTCTGTCATTTTTACCACATCCATATTCCAAATTTCTACCATTGTTTACTTCATGTAATCTACATTCATAGCTTCTATCTTTTCCTCCTTACTAGAGAACACTGTTTAACAATTTACACAATTCATACACTGGTGACATATTCTTGAATTTCATATTTCTTTCTTTCTCTTCAGGCTGCATAATTTTAATTATTTTCTTTTCATACAGATTTTTGGTATTGCTGCTCCACTTCACAAATGAACAACTATAGTAATGGTTCAATTGAACCTGTTTTACATACATCTTCATTTTGTCTTTTTTTGTGTGGTGTGTATGTTACCTGGGGCTTCAATGAAGTGTCTACACCTTTAGTCACTGCATCAGCCCTTTTAAAGTTATGTATTTTATGGATAGAATCTCATGAATTTCTTGCCTGGGATGACTCAAACCGGGATCCTCCTCATCACTCGCTCCTGAGAACCTAGGATTACAGGTGTGAACCACCAGCGCCAGGCACATTGTAATAGTGTCTATATAATCAATTTGATGATTGCTAAGTCTTTATAGATACTATCTTATTCATTCATTGTTTTCAGTTTCCTTTTTCTTCATCATTGTTCCCTACAACCATCTGATTCTACCTTAGACATTTTTCAGAAGGTTTTTGCAAAATGACTCCACTGCCTGAGATTATTCACAAATTGATATTTTGAATTGAAGAGCCACAACTCTCTGTCTCTTCATAGTTCTTGTGATTTCTTATCATTTTGGGGGAGAATGGGCATGACATTCCTAGAGACAGATGTGTCCGGTATGGACTGAGTTCTTGTTCAAAATGAAAGAATGACTGCTTCAACAGTTAGAGATGCAAACCCACAGGACTTTATTAAGGAAAAAAAGGGTCAAGACTCTACAAGTGAGAGACTGGAGGAAAGTGATCCAAGCCATAGCAGGTGGGCTGGTTAAGTGTATTAATGCTACTTTTTGGGCAGTTTGAGGCATTGAAACTCCACAAGTCTTTCTGACAGGGGGATGTTTGCCTGGGTCTTCTTGACAGATGGATTTTGAAAACAAATCTTTTAGGTGGGTTTCATCACAAAGATTTGGCGCTGAAGACATCCTTTAGATGCAAGTCCCTCCTACCTTTCTGTATCTGCTTCTTAAAGATTTGTGTTGCCATTTCCAAACTTTGGTGTTGTTTCAAGGTGACTCCCTTGTCTATTGTCTACTGTCTCTAAATGATGTTTGCATTGTGATGCCCTTTTCTGGGTAGACTTGGATCTGTGATTTTTCATTCCCTTCCCTAACTTTCCCAGGGTAACTGCTGTCACTATGTAAGGGATATCACACATACTTGTCTTTATCTAGTGTTGAGGTAGTGATATTAGAGAGTACATTTGGCACTTCCCCTTGAAATTTTTTTGTGGAAACTTCCACAGGGATGACTTCTGGAAATAGATTTTTCTGCAATATAGAACTTGTGCAATAATATACAATTTCAAAATGGATAATCCCCCCACCAAACATCCAGTATCAAAAATCAGAAGGTTTCATCTCTAAACCTCATTGGCACATCATGGTAGGGTTTTTGTGGGTGAAATTAACATATTGGTAGATTCTGCTAAAGCCAGACCCATAGAAATTCTGGATAAAAAACTTGACTACTCACTATCTTCAGTCTTTATATAGAGTTACATTATTTCAACTGCATGTGATAACTTAGAATGTGGTGACTGTTTTGGATAAATTCATTATGTTCACAAAAAATGTTTTTTATGTGGTTGTGACTAATGTATTCTGTAACAATAGCATCCAGGTGGATGCTGAGCATATTGAGTTATCTATCATCAATTTCTGCATTTTTCTCCTTTTTTTTTCAGTTGGACAATGCTTTGAATTCAGGCCTTAATGTTTGCCTAGCAGATTCTCTACCACTTGAGCAACACTTCCAGTCTTTTCTACTTTGTTTTGGAGACAGATGCTCATGAAATATTTGTGCTTCACCAAAAACATTGAAATAAGAAAATAAGTCAATAATTGAGAAAATAAATGAATGGCTTGGTTGTAGATCTATTGCTGAGCATAAGGAAGGCCACAGGTTCCATACCCATTACTGGAAAAATCTAAACTAAACCAAGTGACACAACCAAAAAAGAAATGAACTAATGAAAATCAAGTGCATTATCACTATACAAATAGGATTAGCTATATTACTTTATTGGTTTTTTCCCAGTGTTATCTTCCTACTTTATATGAAATAATCAATAGCTTTCCAACAATGGCTATTTCAATTTCCAAGTTAAAAGATGATTGTAATACATAATACAGAAGGAAGAACTTGTTGGACCCCAGTGGCTTACACATGTCATCCTAGTTACTTGTGATGCTGTAGTCAGGTGGATCATGGTTTCAGGTCACCCTGTGGACCTGAGATGTTATCATTTACCACCTCACTAACATATATTCAGATACCATTTAAAGTGGCAAAGGATAACAACCAAAGTTGTTCCTATTGGTCAAGATATTCTAAGAGTTTTAGTAATTCTGTGCCAGAACCTGTGATGAAGAGCAAATACAGTTTTTAAATATATCACCCAACAAAATAACCTCTGAAGGTAATAAATCCTTCCTTTGGGCAGGAGATTCTAAAGGTGTCTGATTTTCCCATGGCCCATCACAGGCTTCCTCAATTGTCACAAATTGCATTGTGATTAGAAAAATTCTATGAATGAAAATGCAAACAAATGAAAATGTACACAAACAAAGCACTCTTGGTAACACTAGTAGTTAACACCACCGCCCCACCATCCTTCATATTCTCATTACACTTAAATGCTGAAGAAGGGAAGCACACACATTTGATTATTCCACAATTTACCTCAAATTCATCATTTTACTTGATCAGGTGAAAAAGAACACTAACTATACAAAAATTCCTAATGAAATTCTCTCCTCTTTCCAGGCCTGAAGTGTCTGGCCCACACTTAGCCTGAGCCACTATATCAATCCCTTCTTTATTGTCACCTGAAACACAGTCTCAAGTCTAAGCATCTCTGGTCCCAGAGCTAATTTGGGCCTCTCTTTTACCCATTATATCTCACCTCCTTTCTACTACTCTTTGATCCTCCCTTGGAAGAACATTCTTTACCTTCTTTACCTTGCCTTGAGACACCTGCACTCTCTGTTGTTGGGGTTGTACTGCCACTGAGGCCTTAAGTTCATATTTTGTCTTACTGTGCATTTCATTCTTGGATAATAATGTCTACAGAGTGTAAAAAGAATATTCATTGTGTTCCTAAGCCTTTGACAAGTCCCCAATCATTCCCCTCACATTTGAAACCCAAGTGTAAGTGCACCACCATTGCAGTGAGTTGTGCAATGTGAGCTCTCTGTAAATATGGGGAATTACTTGAAGTAAGCAGCACATGTTTGGGATCTGGTTATTCACTCAAAACTCTACTTCATAAAGAAGAACTGACACCAACCCTCCTTAAACTGTTCCATGAAATAGAAAGGGAAGGAAAACTGCCTAACACATTTTATGAAGCCAGTATTACACTTATCCCAAAACCAGGCAAAGACACCTTCTTAAAGGAGAACTATAGGCCAATCTCGTTAATAAACATTGATGCAAAAATCCTCAATAAATTAATGGCAAACTGACTTCAACAACACATCAAAAAAGATCATTCACCACAAACAAGTAGGTTTCAACCCAATAATGCAGGGGTGATTCAACATACAAAAATCAATAAACGTAATAAACCACATTAACAGAAGCAAAGACAAAATCCACTTGATTATCTCAATAGATGCAGAAAAAGCCTTTGATAAGATCCAACACCATTTCATGATAAAACTTCTAAGAAAACTAGGAAGAGAAGGAAAGTACCTCAACATTATAAAACTGTATGACAAACCTGCAGCCAGCAATATACTTAACTGAGAAAAACTGAAAGAATTCCCTCTAAAATCAGGAACTAGACAAGGATGCCCACTATCTCCACTCCTATTCAACATAGTACTGGAATTTCTAGCCAGAGCAATTAGGCAAGAAGAAGGAATAAAAGGTATACAAATAGGTAATGAAACTGTCAGAATATCCCTCTTTGCAGATGACATGATCCAATACCTTAAAGACCCAAAAAACTCTATTCAAAAGCTCCTAGATACCATCAATAGCTACAGAAAGGTAGTAGAATATAAAATCAACATAAAAAATTATTAGCATTTCTATAAACTAATAATGAACAAACTGAGAAAGAATATATGAAAACAATTCCATTTACAATAGCCTCAAAAACAATCAAATACTTAGGTGTAAACCTAACAAAGGATGTGAACGACCTCTACAAGGAAAGCTACAAACTTCTACAGAATGAGATTGAGGAAGACTATAGAAAGTGGAGAGATCTCCAATGCTCATGGATTGGTAGAATCAACATAGTAAAAATGTCTATACTCCCAAAACTAATCTACATGTTTAATGCAATTCCCATCAAAATTCCAAAGATGTTCATTAAAGAGATTGAAAAATCTATTGTTAAATTTATATGGAAACACAAGAGATCACGAATAGCCAAGGCAATACTCAGTCAAAAGAACAATGCAGGAGGTATTGTGATACCCAACTTCAAACTATATTACAAAGCAATAACAATAAAAATAGCATGGTACTGGCACAAAAACAGACATGAAGACCACTGGAACAGAATAGAGGACCCAGATATGAAGCCACATAACTATAACCAACTTATTTTTGACAGAGGCACTAAAAGCACATGATGGAGAAAAGACAGCCTCTCCAACAAAAACTTCTCAGAAAACTGGTTAGCAGTTGGCAAAAAACAGAAACCAGATACATGTGTATCACCCTATACCAATATTAACTCAAAATGGATCAAGGATCTTAATATCAAATGCCAAACTCTAAAGTTGGTACAGGAAAGAGTAGGAAATACTCTGGGATTAATAGGTATAGGTAAGAACTTACTCAATGGAACCCTGCAGCACAGCAACTAAGAAATAGCATAGATAAATGGGACTTCATAAAACTAAAAAGTTTCTGCTCAACAAAAGAAATGGTCTCTAAACTGAAGAGAACACCCACAGAGAAGAGAAAATACTTGCCAGCTACACATCCAACAAAGGACTGATAACCAGAATATATAGGGAACTTAAAAAACTAAATTCTCCCCAAATTAATGAACCAATAAAGAAATGGGCAAGTGAACTAAACAGAACTTTCTCAAAAGAAGAAATTCAAATAGCCAAAAACATATTAAAAAATGCTCACCATCTCTAGCAATAAAGGAAATGCAAAATAAAACCACAATAAGATTCCACCTCACCCCTGTTAGAATAGCCATCATTAGCAACACCACTAACAACAGTTGTTGGTGAGGATTCAGGGAAATAGGAACCCTGTTACACTGCTGGTGGGAATGAAAACAAGTACAACCACTGTGGAAAAAAATTTGGAGGCTACTTAAAAAGCTAAACATTGATATACCATTTGATCCAGCAATACCACTCTTGGGGATATACCCAAAAGACTGTGACACAGGTTACTCCAGAAGCACCTGCACACTCATATTTATTGCAGCACTACTCACTATAGCCAAGTTATGGAAACAGCCAAGATGCCCCACTACAGATGAATGAATCGAGAAAATCTGGTATTTATACACAATGGAATTTTATGCAGCCATGAAGAAGAACAAAATGTTATCATTCGCTGGTACATGGATGGAATTGGAGAAGTTCATTCTGAGTGACGTTAGCCTGGCCCAAAAGACCAAAAATCATATGTTCTCTCTCATATGTGGACATTAGATGTAGGGCAAACACAACAAAGGGATTGGGCTTTGATTACATGATAAAGCAAGAGCAAATAAGGAAGGTATGAGGATAGGTAAGACAGCTTAAAAACTAGATAGCATTTGTTGCCCTCAACGCAGAGAAACTGAAGCAGATACCTTAAAGCAACTGAGGCCAATAGGAGAAGGTGAGCAGGAACTAGACAAAAGGTTAGATCAAGAAGAATTAAACTAGAAGGTAACACACATGTACAGGAAATCAATGTGAGTCAACTCACTGTATAGCTATCCTTACCTGAACTAGCAAAAACCCTTGGTCCTTCCTTTTATTGCTTATACTCTCTCTTCAACAGAATTAGAAATAAGGACAAAATAGTTTCTGCTGGGTATCGAGGGGTTAGGGGAAAGAGGGAGGGGGGGATAAGGGAGGTGGTGGGGGCAGGGGGGAGAAGTGACCCAAACATTTCATGCACACATGAATAAAAAAAGACTCTACTTCCACATTTTTACATAATTCAGGAGCATTGGTTTTACCATGAGAACCTTGGAAAAAGCTGGGACTCAAAGACTACAGCTTCTCCTGTTGGGAGCCTATTACCTCCCATCATCACCACATCTTGGGAGAGGACCAAGGGCTCCAGGATGGATCAGGTCACCCAGAGGTAGTGGCGATGAACACAGGATATAGTTCATCTTCACAGATCCACAACCTATAGAGAAGATGGGGGTCCACAGGGCACTGCAGACAATTAAGACCCTAGACTCCAGCACTGTGCTGTGGAGGGCAAGTTTCCTCACCACTGCTTTAAGCAGGTCCAACTTCCTCACTCTCCTGGGGTCTGGGATGCCAGTTAAAAACAGCATGTCAGGCTTCTTTGCTGAGTTATATTCTGCTCACTCCCTGACACCAGGCACAGGTCACAGTAGGAGAGAGACTGAATTATGTGGAATTGCTCTCAGCAGCACAATGTGATCCAGAAAAGGGCAGAGACTGGAAGGCATTTCCTGTATTTAGCAGAGGGTCCTCCTTATTCCAGCCTGTGATTCACTAGTTCCCAACACTTCTCACTGGCTAGTGATCCAGAACCCACCTCATGAGATCTGAATAACAGAAGTGATCCACTACCAGGGGATTTGCAAAAAACAAATCATGGGATCCTGCTACTGCCCTCCAAAGTTCAGGTTTCCTTCTTGGTGCCTAGCCACCCAGCTGGGGACTGATGTAGTTAAGCAGAACCTGCTTTGCAGAATGAACCCTACTTCATCAACTGGGAAATAGGGCCAGGAATATGCTGAGATAATTTCACACTCATTTTCCCATGGGGACTCCCTGTGATCTCAGAAAAGTTGTGTTCCAGGCCAGGCCAAGTAAGGACTCGCTTGACCAGGTAGAAAGGCCTGATGTCACATTTCAGGAATTGGGATCATGCACTTCTCTTCATGGACAATTATTTCTTACACGTGAAATCTCAAACTAACCTGTATTACCCAAGACAGGAAGAACATATAAACAAGAAACCTCAGTTCACAAGTACAAGGAGAAAGTGTAGATTTCTCATCAGAACTGTACAAAGGATGCAAGGGAGAAGATTAAAAAATACCCATTAAAAACTATGAACACCCTTTGCAGGAGTTCAGACAAGGAGCCTGTTTGACCCAAGTTACAATGAAGACCTGCATTTAGAAAATATAGCATTTCACCAAGCTGGAATACCAGACTAACACTGAATTGATGCCTCAAAGATCAACAGTCTCAGATGCTGCAGCAAGCACAACAAAGATTCATATCTTAGGCCTCAGCATGACTGCTGCCCCTCTTCCTTGCATGATAATAATGTCCCCTCCTTCAATGTTGACCATAAACAGAGGGAAAAATCACATGGAAATACTTTAATGTTGTGATAAAAAGAAACTGACATATTCAAAAACTCATTCATGCACCTGCTTTCATAAGTCTTTCTCTAAGTTTACTTTCACAGATGTTGTGAAATGACAGTCTGATCCCAATACTTCTGTGCACGTCTGAGTGAAGGTTCAGTCTTGGCATGGACAGATTGTCACACACATCTGCATGTACAGAAAGTATGAGTCCTTATTGTTGCTGTAACTTACAACTTCTTGACAAAACATTCCCCATTCTCTCCTACCTGGCATTGTTTGAACCAGTGTCATCCATTGGGACCAAAAAACAATGTTAACCTTATAGATTCACTATATCAAGAACATGTTACAGGGTGAAACCTGACTAATATACTGTTTCCTACTCCCCAAGAACCTGGAATCTGCCATTTCACACTTGAAAAGATCAATTTAGAACTAATTCTCAAAACCTTTTTGTTCCACGAGTTCTTCAATGGCCTATGGGACATCATCTTACCTCTTTCCTTGAAGATCTCAAAATCATCAGCTGTAGAACCTTCTCCCTGTTCTTCTCTATTTTCTGAATAAGAAGAGCCTCCAGGCCCATCATGTGTAGCCACCGTTCCTTCCATTTTCTTGGTCATGGAAATACCATCCAAAATCCATTGTTTATGTGGACTTATCATTATCTTCCTTTTCCTGTATGTCCATCTCTAGCCCTTTCCCTAGCTATGTACCCATAACTCAGTTCATTAGAAAGGCCCTTGCTAGTCAATGCCATCCTTCAAATTCAGGAAGACTGTGTAAATACCAAGGTATTTTCTTTTTAATAGCACAAACCATTTGTCTTCACAGGTTCTGCAAAGTACTGAGTATAGAACCTGGTTGTGTTAGACCAGTTTCTGTTGCTAATAGGAATATACACCAGTCTGAAAAAGGTGTAAGGTAAATTACATATTTTAGTTTTTGGCTTGTTTTGGATGTGGGATTTTGGTTTTAACTAACAGTTTTGTGCTTCTAAACCCACTACCATATTGCAGTGCATTTTGGGCTGATTATCTTGAAAATGGGGGTCACTTCTTTGCCTATGCTATGCCTCAACACAATCTTCCCAATCTAGGCTTTTGAAATAAATAGGATAAATGGCATGATCCACAGGTGCCAAGAAAAATTAGTTTTTTCATGAGTATGAAGTTCGAGGGCCAACGAGATGCAGCAGGTGAAGGACTTTCTGCTCACCATTTTTTTCTTGTGTAGTATGATACAAAGGTACTTATTTTGTGAATTTTTCAAATAAGAACATTTATTTATTTTGTGTATTTATATGCAGAATTTGTGTTTATACAAAATAATTCTGTTTTTATGTATCTGAAGAGTTTTTACATGTACCTGTATTATAAAGTTTATATTAATATTGTTCAATGTATATATTCTCAGAATAGTTTAATATTTCAAGTATCTATATATAAAGACATATGTAAATAATCTTATGCAGGAAGTGGTTTAAATGATATATGATAACTATTTTGAAAGATATGAAAGTAATTGGGACCATTTGAGTAAAGGAAGAAAAGCAGCAGGAGGGTGAGGAGAGTGTGAAGAGTGTTTGTGATCAAAGTACACTACATAGATGTATCAAAATATCATACTGAGCCAGGCACCAATGGCCATTGCCTGTAATCTGAGGTACTTGGGAGGTTGAGATGAGGAATATTAGGTCCAGGCCAATCTAGGTAAAAGAAAAGCAAAAACAAAAAATGGGAAAAGCAGATCTCAAAAAGTAGCTAAAGAAAGAAGGGCTAGAAGTGTGACTCAAGTAGTACAGTATCTAAGAAGCAAGTGCAAAGCCCTGAGATCCATTAATTTCCATAAGAGCATTCACTTATGCATTCTTCATGTAAACATCCAGTAGAAAATAAAACTAGCCAGATGCTTCATATTGACTTTAAAAAGTTGCAAATAATTATTCCTTTGAGAAGACAGAGATGACAGCATTGGAATATTTCAATTTGCACGTTCTTAAATAAGAGAAGTAATCAGATATCTCCCTACTATATTTCTTCCCTGGCCTTCACAGTTCATGACTGCCACCAGATGGTCTGTCCCTGGATATTTGTATGTCTTCTTTATGCATTTGAAACTCTTATTTTGGTCCCAATCCTACTTCCTGGCACGTATCCAGTCATTTCTGTAGCTAATGTTAAGCTGAGTATAAAGTTTTTCCTTTTCAAAGACACTTAATTTTCAGCTGGCATAATCACCAGAGGCTCTCTCATGCTTCCAGATTTAAATTCTTGTTTTTGTTTGGATGGGATGGGATTTGAAGACACTGATTTGTACTTGCATAGCAGGCACTGGCACTCTACCTCTTGAGCCACACTACTGATTTAAATTATGCATTTGAAGCTCTTTCACGTAATATTGTGATAGTTTGGATGATAATTGTGACACTATTTAGGTTTTTGTCAACTGTAAGCTGTCTCACCACCTTTTTAAGGAGGACACACAAAGAATATTCCAAATACATCATCAACTTTTGTAAATGGAGGGGTTCACAGCACAAGCCTGGAGAACCCACACCTCAATAAGGACATGTGTATTTTCATAATGATGTCACCCAAAGTTGGAGTTTCATGGTTTTTCTGCTTGTGAATAATTGCTCAAAGCAGAGTTTGCATGATTTTATTATGTAGGAAGTACCTCTTCAAGGAAGTAGTGCTTACCTGTTCTAATTATTTAGTTATCAATGAAAGAAGTCTTCATACTCTGTTTAAAAAGGAATAACATCAGTGAGAATTTATTAGCCTATGTTAATTATGCATAATAATGGGTCTTAGGGCCTTAAACTTACTGAGTCTATGCTATACCACTTAAGTCACATCTCTGGCCCTTCTTTCTGTGGCTACTGTTGAGATCAGGTTGTTCCCTTTTTTATCTTTTTCTTTTTGGACCTTTTCGGACCTGGGACCATCCCTCCTCATTTCAGCCTCAAAAGAACCTCAGATTACAGGCATGTAATCAGTTTGGGAGCTGAGGTATTTATACTGAGTGCAGAACCTTTGAGGACACCTGGTTGCATTAGTACTGGGAAATGGTGACAGCATGTCCAGGCTCTGCTAAATGCTGTAAATGAAATCTGGTATTTTGTCCTGGCACCCTTCTCCCCTTAGTGGTCTTGGATCAAAAGCCAATGTGGAGTATTGTATGTAATGAACTCTAGGTAAAAAACAATCAAAGGCCAGAAGAGGCCCCACTGCTTAACACAGAGAATGCATTTCCTGGTGCCACATTTTCTGTATAGTGTTGTGCTTCTGAGATCCATCTCTGTGACGCAGTTTCTCACTATGACATGCTTGTCCCACTGTTGATGTGGCAGAACCAGATCACCATAGAAGCAGCAAATGATGAGTTTCTGACCTACATCCTCAGACCAGGGAGGATCATGGGGTTGACACTGGCCTTAGTAGCTTCAATGGAACTGGACCTCCTCATGACAGGCCTGAAGTTGCAGCCTTGTGCTGGTTATCATTTGGCCTTCTCTTTTCTAGGTTTGGGGCTGGGTGAATGGGTGGAATCCTGTATTCTGTCAGCTGCCTGACTGATTTTTTCCCAGGCCTACAGTAGCAGGGAGAAGGATCAGAAGAAAACAGTTTAGGCCTGATCCCTGAGAAAGTAGCAGGGAGGTAGGAATGGCATAGCAGAGAGATAAAACATGAGAAATCTGAACATGAGGAAGGTCTGAAATGGTTAAAAGACTTAGCCTGAGGGAAGCCATTAATCGTCTGAAGAGGGAAGCCATTAATCTGGTGCCATTTTTAATTTTCAATCTGAAGGAGGTAGAGGAGGCTCAGGAGGGAGTCTCATTCTCATAAAAGTGGAATAACAGGAGCAGAGTTATTCCAAGATGGTGGCTATAGGGAGGAAGCAGAAAGCATTGCTCTATCATGAAATCTTGGAGAGACGCTGGAGACACACCTTGCAGGCAAAACCACTGAGAAGAGGCAAAATTTTGACCCCTTCACACCTCCAGCCAGTGCAGAGAATCTCCACTTCACGTTAAATGGAGAAACCAGGAGGGCCCCCAGACCACCAGTCCCCTGTGCCCAGATGGCTTGGGAAAATGCAGACAGGGTGAGCTAAGTGGTACGCGGTACTCCCACAGACAACCCTGGGCCAGAACAGCATAGTGCCCTGGACAGACAAACCTCCACCCGGGGAAGAAAAGAGAAACTGAGTAATAAGCAATAAGAACAATAAAGACACATTGCAAAGAGGGTGGGGCACACTGAGTGCCGAAGAGCAGGGGAGGGGAATCCTTCCCGGAACTGTAAATAAACAAGCCAGACTGGCAGGAGAGGCTCCGGCAGGAGAGGGGGGTGTGGGCCCAGCAACCAGGAGCAGGAAAACTTGTGAGAGTGGCAGAGGGAGGAAAACTCCACAGGAGAGTGGGGTAGACCCACCTCCCACATGAGCTGTAAACAAACACGCTGGCTGGCAGGAGCAGCAGCACTGCCCAGCAATCAGGAGTGGGAAAGCTTGTGAAAGTGGCTGTGGGAGAAAAACTCCACAGGAGAGGGGGGAAGACCCACTCCCACATGAGCTATAAACAAACACACAGGACTGAGAAAGCGGGTGCAGTGTCACCTCCCCCAGTGTGCTTAGAAAGGGGAAAGCTTGTAGCAATGGCTCATGCACAGGAGAACTCTGAGTAAACAAAGCCTGCAGGGCCAGGTGAGTGCTAAGCTCACCCCAGAGATCTGCATAAATAATGCCTCCAGCAACAGCAGGCTGACAGCAGCGGGCAGGCAAGCCACAGCTGCAGATAGCCATTTGCAGACCTGTCTCTAGACTCTTTTTTTCTCTCTCCCTACCTTTGATGAGAAAACAACCAAACTACACCTTCATGCAGAAAAACTTACTGAAACTGTATTGCATTTGAACTTGGGACACTTGGTGTGATTCTTTTGTGTGTGCAGATTTGTTTTACTTTATGTGTCCCCTTTGATGAGACAACTACAGAACAACATCTGAGGCACCATCTCCAGGAATGGAGGCTGAGAAAGACACCAAAATTATTAAGACTGAAATTTCATTGCATTTGAACTTGAAGGTTTTTTTTTTAATTTTCTCTTTTTCATTTTGTTTTACTTTATTTTTATATGTATATATATATTTTTTTTCTTTCATTTACTTGTTTTTTATTTTGATTTAATCTTTATTCTTTTTATTTTTTATTTTCAATCCTCTCTCTGTCTCTCTAAAGCCTGTTCAGCTTACCATCAATTAGTACACTAACACTCCGTGATTATATCTTTGAAACATTTTTGTTTGATTGTTTTGATTTTTCCTACTTGCCTGTTCATTTGATTTTCTCTTTTTCTTTAACTTCTTTGCTTTCCATCTCCTCTTACCCTTCCATTCTAAATATCACCATTGTTATTATTACAAGCTAGAAAATACTTAAATGCACACAGTACAGGGACAGTAACAACACCAAGGACAATGAAAGAAAGACAGAAGAAACAGGGAAAACAGTTTCCCCACAGCAAAAATTACTTCAGGAACCAGAGG
Source organism: Castor canadensis (assembly GCF_047511655.1). Lineage (NCBI taxonomy): Eukaryota > Metazoa > Chordata > Mammalia > Rodentia > Castoridae > Castor > Castor canadensis. Next base: position 6,531,691 of record NC_133399.1, read on the forward strand.
GAAATGAAGAAAACAGATACTCAGATCCAGACTCCAACAAAATGAAGATAAACTATGCCAAAGAACCCAATGAAGGCCACAAGGATAATTTAAAAGAATACATACTACAAGTACTCAATGAGAATATTATAGAGATGATACTGGATATGATCAACCAAAATGTACAGGAGACACTCAAGAAATTCCAAGACAACAAAAATAGAGAATTTGAAAAAGCAAAAGAAGAAATAAAGGAAACCATAGAAGCACTGTATAAACACCAAAGTGAAACAGAGAACATGATTAATAAACAGGTAAATGAACTCAGGACAAAAATAGACAACATTAAAGAGGAAACCACCCAGGATATGGAAAACCTCAGAAAAAAGAACAAAACAGAAATTCAAAACAAAATGGAAGGCCAATCCAGCAGAATAGAACAAACAGAAGACAGAATCTCAGAACTCGAAGATAAAATGGTACTTAAAGGAAAAACCGAAGAATTGTTAGTTAAAAAACTCAAGACCTATGAAAAGAAAATGCAAGAACTCACCAACTCCATCAAAAGACCAAATCTGAAAATCATGGGCGTTGAAGAAGGAGAAGAGATGCAAGCAAAGGGAATGTGTAATATAGTCAAAAAAATAATTACAGAAAATGTCCCAAATCTAGAGAAATCTATGCTCATACAGATGCAAAGGCCTCCAGAAAACCAAACAGACCAGACCAAAATAGAACTGCCCCATGGCATATTATCATTAAAACAATAAATACAGACTTGAGAAAGAATGTTAAAGGCTGTAAGAGAGAAAAAACAAATAACATAGAAAGGTAAACCCATCAAAATCACAGCAGACTTCTCAACAGAAACACTAAAAGCAAGAAGAGCATGGGGTGAGATCTTCTGGGCAATGAATGAAAATATCGTCAACCCCAGGATACTCTACCCAGCAAACCTATCATTCAAAATAGATGGAGCAATAAAAGTCTTCCATGATAAGCAGAAACTAAAACAATATGTGACCACAAAGTCACCACTACAAAAGATTATTGAAGGGATTCTGCACACAGAAAGTGAAACTCAACTTAACCATGAACAGACAGGCAGCACCACACCACAGGAAAAGAAAAAGTAGGAAAGTAGAGAATAACCTGAACGTTGGTACATACAATCAAACCTTCAAACAACTAAGACAACTAAATGACAGGAATCACCACATACCTACCAATACTAACGCTCAATGTTAACAGACTTAATTCACCCATCAAAAGGCACGATTTGATGAAATGGATTAAAAAGAAAGATCCAACAATTTGTTGCTTACAGGAGACCCATCTCATCAGCAGAAATAAGCATAGGCTTAGGATGAAAGGCTGGAAGAAGATTTACCAAGACAATGGCCCCCAAAAACAGGCAAGATTAGCAATACTTATCTCTGACAAAGTAGACTTCAAACCTACATTGTTCAAATAAGAAAAAGAAGGACATTTCATACTAATAAAAGGGGAAATAGACCAAAAGGAAATAATAATCATCAACCTGTATGAACCCAATGTCAACGCACCCAATTTCATCAAACATACCCTGAAAGACTTAAAAGCACATATTAACTACAACACAGTAGTTGTGGGAGATTTTAACACCCCACTATCATCAATAGATAGGTCATCCAAACAAAAAATCAATAAAGAAATCTAAGATCTAAAATAGAAAATAGATCAGATGGACTTACTTGATGTCTACAGAACATTTAATCCAACTTCTACACAATACACATTCTTCTCAGCATCCCATGGAACCTTCTCCAAAATACATCATATCCTAGGGCACAAAGCAAGCCTCAGCAAATATAAGAAAATAGAAATTATACCATGCATACTATCTGACCACAATGCGATAAAACTAGAACTCAACAAAAATGTAAAGACAAAAACATGCAAACAGCTGGAAACTAAATTACTCATTACTTAATGAACAAGGGATCATTGATAAAACAAAAGAGGAAATTAAAAAGTTCCTGGAAGTCAATGAGAATGAAAACACAAACTACTGGTACCTATGGGACACAGCAAAGGCAGTCCTGAGAGGAAAGTTTATAGCCTTAAGTGCATATATTAAAAAGACTGAAAGATCCGAAATCAATGACCTAATGATACATCTCATATTCCTAGATAAACAAGAACAAGCAAATCCCAAAACAAATAGAAGGTGAGAAATAATAAAAATAAGAGCTGAAATCAATGAAATAGAAACAAAAAAAATACAAAGAATGAATGAAACAAAAATTGGTTCTTTGAAAAAAAAAAACAAGATAGACAGACCCCTGGCAAACCTGACTAAAACGAGGGGAGACAAAACCCAAAATAGTAGAATCAGGAATGCAAAAGGGGAGATAATAACAAACGCCATGGAAGTCCAGAAAATCATCAGAGACTACTTTGAGAACATATATTCAAATAAATTTGAAAATCTTAAAGAAATGGACAGATTTCTAGATACATATGATCATCCAAAACTTAACCAAGAGAAAATTAATCACCTGAATAGATCTATAACACAAAATGAAATTGAAGCAGCAATCAAGAATTTCCCAAGAAAGAAAAGCCCAGGAAATGATGGATTCTCTGGTTAATTCTATCAGACCGTTAAGAAGAACTGATACCAATCCTCCTTAAACTGTTCCACGAAACATAAAAGGAAGGAAAACTGCCTAACACATTTTATGAAGCCAGTATTACACTTATCCCAAAACCAGGTAAAGACACCTCTAAAAAGGAGAACTATAGGCCAATCTCCTCAATGAACATTGATGCAAAAATCCTCAACAAATTAATGGCAAACCCAATTCAACCACACATCAAAAAGATTACTCACCATGACCAAGTAGGCTTCATATCAGAAATGCAGGGGTGGTTCAACATATGAGAATCAATAAATGTAATAAACCACATTAACAGAAGCAAAGACATAAACCACTTGATCATCTCAATAGATGCAGAAAAAGCCTTTGATAAGATCCAACACCATTTCATGATAAAAGCTCTAAGAAAACTAGGAATAGAAGGAAAGTTCCTCAACATTATAAAAGCTATATATGACAAACCTACAGCCAGCATTATACTTAGTGGAGAAAAACTGAAACCATTCCCTCTAAAATCAGGAACCAGAGAAGGATGCCCACTATATCCACTTCTATTCAACATAGTCCTGGAATTCCTAGCCAGAGCAATTAGGCAAGAAGAAGGAATAAAAGGAATATAAATAGGTAAAGAAACTGTCAAAATATCCCTATTTGCAGACGACATGATCCTATACCTTAAAGACCCAAAAAGCTCTACTCAGAAACTTCTAGACATCATCAATAGCTACAGCAAGTTAGCAGGATATAAAATCAACATAGAAAAATCATTAGCATTTCTATACACTAACAATGAACAAACTGAAAAAGAATGTATGAAAACAATTCCATTTACAGTAGCCTCAAAAAGAATCAAATATGTAGGTATAAACCCAACAAAAGATGTGAATGACCTCTACAAGGAAAAGTGTAAACTGCTGAAGAAAGAGTTTGAGGAAGACTATAGAAAGTGGAGAGATCTCCCATGCTCATGGATTAGTAGAATCAATATACTAAAAATGTGTATACTCCCAAAAGTAATCTACATGTTTAATGACATTCCCATCAAAATTGCAATGACATTCATTAAAGACATTGAAAAATCTACTGTTAAATTTATATGGAAACACAAGAGGCCATGAATAGCCAAGGCAATACTCAGTCAAAAGAACAATGCTGGAGGTATCACAATACCTGACTTCAAACTATATTACAATGCAATAACAATAAAAACAGCATGGTATTGGCACAAAAACAGACATGAAGACCAGTGTAACAGAATAGAGGACCCAGATATGAAGCCACACAACTGTAACCAACTAGTCTTTGACAAAGGAGCTAAAATATAAGATGGAGAAAAAGCAGGCACTTCGACAAAAACTGCTGGGAAAACTGGTTACCAATCTGCAAAAAACTGAAACTAGATCCATGTATATCACTCTACACCAATATTAACTCAAAATGGATCAAAGATCTTAATATCAGTCCACAAAATCTAGTGTTGATACAGGAAAGAGTAGGAAATACTCTGGAGGTAGTAGATATAGGTAAGAACTTACTCAATGGAACCCAGCATCACAGCAACTAAGAAATAGCATAGATAAATGGGACATCATAAAACAAAAAAGATTCTGTTCATCAAAAGAAACAGTCTCTAAACTGAAAAGAACACCCACAGAGTGGGAGAAAATATTTACCAGCTATACATCTGACAATGGACTGATAACCAGAATATATAGGGAACTTAAAAAACTAAATTCTTCCAAAACGAATGAACCAATAAAGAAATGGGCAAGTGAACTAAACAGAACTTTCTCAAAAGAAGAAATTCAAATGGCCAAAAAACATAAAAAAATGCTCACCATCTCTAGCAATAAAGGAAATGCAGATTAAATCCACACTAAGATCCCACCTCACCCCTGTAAGAATAGCCATCATTATCAACACCACCAAGAACAGGTGTTGGCGAGGTTGCAGGGAAAAAGGAACCCTCTTACACTGTTGGTGAGAAGGTAAACAAGTACAACCACTGTGGAAAAAAATTTGGAAGCTACTTCAAAAGCTAAACATTGATCTACCATTTGATCCAGCAATACCACTCTTGGGGATATACCCAAAAGACTGTGACACAGGTTACTCCAGAAGCACCTGCACACCCATATTTATTGCAGCACTATTCACAATAGCCAAATTATGGAAACAGCCAAGATGCCCCACCACTGATGAATGGATTAAGAAAATGTGGTATCTATACACAATGAAATTTTATGCAACCATGAAGAAGAATGAAATGTTGTTATTTGCTGGTAAATGGATGGAATTGGAGATCATCATTCTGAGTGAGGTTAGCCTGGCCCAAGAGACCAAAAATTGTATGTTCTCCCTCTATGTGGACATTAGATGAAGGGCAAACACAACAAGGGGATTGGACTTTAAGCACATGATAAAAACGGGAGCACGCAAGAGAGGGGTGAGGATAGGGAAGTCACCTAAAAAATTAGCTAGCATTTGTTGCCCTTAACGCAGAGAAACTAAAGCAGATACCTTAAAAGCAACTGATTCCAATCAGAGAAGGGGACCAGGAACTAGAGCAAAGGTTAGATCAAAAAGAATTAACATAGGCTGGTGCAGTGGCTCAAGTGATAGAGAGCCTGTCCAGCAAGCATGAAGCACTAAGTTCAAACCTCAGTGCCACCAAAAAAAAAAAAAAGAATTAACCTAGAAGGTAACACACATGCAGAGGAAATTAATGTGAGTCAACTCCCTGTATAGCTCTCCTTATCTCAACTAGCAAAAACACTTGTTCCTTCCTATTATTGCTTCTACTCTCTCTTCAACAAAATTAGAGATAAGGGCAAAATAGTATCTGCTGGGTATTGAGGGGGTGGGGGGAAGGAGGGGGCCGAGTGGGTGGTAATGGAGGGGGTGGGGGCAGGGGTGAGAAATGAGCCAAGCATTGTATACATATATGAATAATAAAAAAAAGAAGAACAGGAGGAACCAAACTAGGATACAGTCAAATGATTCTCTGGATTGTGTTCATTGTGTTTATTCATGCTTATAGATAACACTTCTGTACCTTAGCTAATAGCCATTGTCTTCCTTCTGTACCCAGGGTTGCTTGCTTCACAAAGATTGTGAGAAATTTTTGCCTTCATAAACCCTGCTAAAAGTTGGAATGGGGCAGCTCTGAGTCCCGACACCCTTTTGGTCAGAGCAGTTGCCAGCTAGCTAATAAAGATTCTCCTTTAAAGAATTTCTTGGGTAGTCAAATCTCATTCTGACTCATTACATTTGGAGGCCCCAGCGAGATCCTTTTAATGACCCCCAAGACACTGATAGTGTCTTGATCTCTTAGGACTCCACGGAGCCTGATGGGGTGGAGGCCCAAGGGGGCGGCTGCTGAGACACCTTCCTCAGCCCCAGAACATATCTCCTTTCCTCACAGGTGACAAGTGGAGTCAGGAGAAATCAATCGTCACACCGGGGAGTCATCCAGTCAGGAAAACCTCCAGAGGTAAGGAGGATTCAATGGAAGCCTGGACACAGCATTACTTAGGAGTGTTGTTGAAACGTCGCCCTGACCACTGATCTGTCTGGTTTGTTCTGTGTGGTCACAAGTCATTGTCCTTGTTCTGTGCATCTGTTTGTCATTCTGTGTTTAACATTTTTATACCACCCCAGATGACTGAAGGACAATTGGAACTGCAACATGGAACAATCTTCATCTACCTCCAGTCCTTTACAATGCATGCTAATTTTTCTTCTTTCCAGCAGAAGGCTTTAGACCTGGGAGCCTCTTGTGATGTCTTTACACTGAGAAAACTCTGTGAATTAGATTTGCCTTCATTCGATGTGGGATGGCCTGCTGAGGGGACCTTTGACTTGCCTACAGCCTATCAGGTGGAACGGGTCATCTTGGGATGGCCTGGCCACCCTAACCAGATTCTTCATATTCTGACCTGATTGAAGTCTTATCTGAAAAGCCTTCCTGGCTACAAAAGTGCATAAAGAGAGACATAGTCTGCTCAAAGTTTCTCCTATCCACTAAGCCCCCCAAACCATCATCATCTGCATGTCTGGAAGGTAAAAAGGCTTGTTGTCTATAAATGACTTTTAGATATAAATTTTTTAGCTATATCTAAGCATTACATATTATGCCTGTACTTGTCCACTGGCTTAAAGGCAAAAAAAAAAAGAAAATGAAAAAAAAAATGATTCATGGCCAAAATGTTCACATTTAGAAGATACCTCTTATAATCATTGCTGTGTATACAATTTTATTTACCAGTGCTGTGTGCATAACAGACAAGTTCATCTAAGAAATATCTAATCCTAGATATTTAAAATTATTTGATGTATTTAAAAGTAGTAATATATATAAACAGCTTTTAAAAAATGTTAAAAATACTGTGTTTAAAAATAGAGTTGCAAAATCACCTATGAACAGTGTACTGTCTAGACTTGTTTATTGGGTTGAGGGGGATAAAAAGAAAGAAACTACAAAAAGTATTTTGTTTGTTTGTGTTAGAGAATTTCAGAAAACCCATTACCCTATATGTTGTGTGTTTCGTTTAACTCTGCTGTACTGTACATATCGTGTATATACTGGACAAATGAGTCCTAATCTTATAATATCTAGTCTCTAGATATTAAAGAACTTGTCAATGTATAATTTATGTGTCCTTTTCAACCACTGATCTCTATAACTGGAAACAAAATCCATCTTTTTCTGACAAGCCCCAAGGGCTAATCTCTCTACTTAAGACTGTGTTTTTCACTCACTAGCCTACCTGGGATGATTGCCAAAAGCTGTTATGGGCTCTCTTCACAGCTGAAGAATGAGACCATATTCAGCGGCAAGCTAGAAAACATGTCCTGGGCCTAGACAGGACTCCTACCAGGAATCAGGACCTTCTGGGAACGGTTTTTCCCTTGGTCCATCCTAACTGGGATCCAACCTCTCATGCAGGTACGAGGCTCTCACCAACTATCACCAGTTCCTTCTTATGGGAGTCCGAGCTGCAGTGCAGAAACCCACAAATTTGTCTAATGTGAGTGAGGTTATACTAGGCTCAGATGAGTCCCTTGCAGCATTCCTGGCATGCCCCCTGGAGGCATATAGGACATACACTACTACAAATCCAGAGGTGGAAGAGAATAGAAGGGCAATAAATATTGCTTTCACTTCCCATTCAACCCCAGACATTAGCAAGAAATTACAAAAGCTGGAGGGATTTGAAGGAAAATTTTTGTCAGAATTAATAGAAATAGCACAATGTGTCTACAATAATAGACACATGCCAGAAGATAGGCAGGCAAAAAGACTTCCAAAGGTGATGGTGGCAGCCCTGCAAACTCCCACCTCCAGGTCTCCTGCGAACCAGCAACTTGCAAGAAATCCCAAAGCCCCACTGGAAAAAGACCAATGTGCTTATTGTAAGCAAAAGGGACACTGGAAAAATGAATGCCCTAAGAGGAAAAGGGGGAACCAAAAGGTTCTCCAACTGGCGTGATGGGGCCAGGGATCCCTGCCACCAACCCCCCTCCAGAGCCCATGGTTACCCTTCAACTGGGAGGCAAATCAAATTCTTACATGATACTGGTGTGGCCTATTCAGTTATTAAAAGGCCAGAGGGTCCCCTCATCCAAAGAAAAAGTATCCAAGGGGCCACAGGAACTCAACCTAGGAGAAGGGACTATAACCCATTGTATTCTGGTGATTTTTGACTGTCCCTACCCCTTGCTGGGCCAAGACCTCCTACACAAGTTGCAAGCCACCATCTCCTTCCAGGAGGAAGGAACTTACCTGGAAACCCAAGGCCAATCTCCTATCAAATTGTTGTTGACTTGTCCCTTAAGTGAGAAATATCTTCTGTCTATGACAGAACAAAACCCTCCAGAGCCCCCCTATCTGTCTGAACTCAGAGAAAGAATGCCCCATGTATGGGCAGAATCTAACCCACGGGGGCTAACTAATCATCATGCCCCAATAGTGGTCCAACTTATTTCATAGGCAATGCCTATTGCAGTTAAACAGCACCCTATTAATGTGGAGGCAAAAAAGAGACATTGCTGTCCACATCAAGAGGCTAAGGAAGTGGGAATTTTCATTCCATGTCACTCACCATGGAACACACCTCTCCTACATGTCTGAAAGCCAGGTACTAATGACTATTATCCTGTCCAAGATCTAAGAGAAATAAACAAGAGAGTAGAAACAATCCATCCTACAGTTCCCAATCCTTATACTCTCCTCAGCTTCTTACCTCTTAGCCACCAAGTGTACACCATCTTGGACCTGAAAGATGACTCTCCCGCTAGCAGAGGTGAGTCAACCCATTTTTGCCTTTGAATGGACTGATCTGGAGGAAGGATTTCCTGGCCAATTAACCTGGATGAGACTGCCACAGGGGTTTAAGAACTCCTCTACCCTGTTTGATGAAGCCCTCACCCAGGATCTTATAGTGTTCAGAGCAAAACACCCGGGGGTAGTCCTGTTACAATATGTAGATGATCTCTTATTGGCAGCTGAAACAAAGAATGAGTGTAGGGAGGCCACTGAGGACCTACTTAAAGATCTAGGAGACAAAGTGTACTGTATCTCAGATAAGAAAGCCCAATTGTATACACCCTTGGCTACTTACCTAGGCTGTGATCTGACTCAGGGGAAATGAACTCTCAGCAAGGAGTGCATTGAGGCTATCCTCAAAATTCCACCACCAAGAACTAAAAGACAAGTACAGGAATTTTTGGGAGCCATTGGATACTGCAGGCTTTGGATTCCTGACTTCTCAGACATAGCTAAGCCCTTATACACAAGCACTAGAGGGGAAATGCCCACCTAGAATGGACTAAGACAGCACAACAAGCTTTTGAAAAGCTAAAACAGGCATTGGTGTCAGCGACAGCTCTTGCCTTGCCAGATATCCTGAGGCCCTTTTACCTATATGTAGCTGAAGTAAGGGGCAGAGCAAAGGGTGTTCTTGCTCAGACCTTAGGTCCATGGAAAAGACCAGTTGCATACCTCTCAAAGAGACTAGACCCAGTCATGGCAGGATGGCCAATGCCTGGGAGCCATTGCCACCATGGCCATACTGGTAAAAGAGCCCAGTAAGCTAACTCTGGGACAAGAGCTACACATAGTGGCTCTCCACACAGTGAAAGCCCTTTTAAAAGCCTTGCCAGACAGATAGATGACAAATGCTCGCATAATTCAGTACCAAGCTCTGTTAATAGATCAAAACAGAGTAAAGTTTTTAAAGACTGCTTCTCTTAACCCCACTACTCTTCTTCTGGACGATGACCCCAAAGAACCCATTCATGACTGCCTAGAAACCCTTGAAAATACCGGGAGCCTTCAACTGGACCTAACTGATGTTCCCTGGGATGAGCCAGATGAGGTACTGTTTACCCATGGCTCCAGTTTTGTCACCAAAGGTATAGTCACCGCAGACTACACCATCTGGGCCCAGGCACTTAGACATGGAACCTCAGGCCAAAAGGCTGAACTAATCGCCCTGACCCAAGGTCTAAAGTATGGAAAGATAAAGTTATTAATGTATATACAGACAGCCGGTATGCATTTGCAACAGTCCCTGTACATGGACCGGCTTCCTTACTTCTGAGGGTAAAAATATTTAAAATGCCCAGGAAATTCTAGCCCTCTTTGAGGCCCTCTGGCTTCCTAAAAAGGTGGCCATCATTCAATGCTGGGGTCATCAAAAGGGGGACCGCCCTGAGGCAAGCTGCAAGAACAGTTGCCACAAAAGCAGTGGGGCCACTAGAGATATTACTGGCACACCCCCCTGCTCTGCCTCACCACCAAATTACACAGAACAGGACCTACAATTAGGAGGGACCCACCAGCTAAAAACAAGCCCCACTCAATGGAAAACGTTGCCAGATAGAAGAATATTTCTCCCCTGGTCTCTGGGACACACTCTCATAAAAGACCTTCATGACACCACTCACTTAGGATCCAAAAAATTAACTGAACTTTTGAAAACAACGGTTCTTTATCCAGAACTTAGAACTCCTGGCATGAGATTTCACTACAAGGTGTAGCGTATGTCAACAGGTTGACCAAAAAGGACACACTTGGTTGAGCCAGGAATGAGAATGTGAGGTTCCTTCCCTGGAGAACAATGGAAGATCAATTTCACCTAAATCAAGCCTGGCTTACATGGGTATAAGTATTTGCTGGTAATGGTTGATAGTTCTCTGAATGGACTGAGGCTTTCCCCATAAAAACTGAAAAGCTCAGATAACTGTAAAGAAACTCCTACAGGAGGCCGTTCCCCAATTTGGCCTCCCCTTAATACTGGGGTCCAACAATGGCCTAGCTTTCACAGCTAAAATATCCAAATTAAAATAGTCAAAACACTACAGGTCAAATGGAAGTTACACTGTGCTTATAGACCTCAGAGTTCAGGGTAGGTAGAGAGGATGAACTGGACTAATGGAAGTTACACTGTGCTTATAGACCTCAGAGTTCAGGGTAGGTAGAGAGGATGAACTGGACTCTAAAAGAGCTGCTTTCTAAGCTCTCCTTGGAAACAGGCAATGGCTGGGTGAAGCTCCTTCTTGCAGCCCTATTAAGAGTTAGATGTACCCCTTATAAGCAGGGTTTCACTCCATTTGAGATCCTCTATAGGTGACCACCTCCCATAATACCCAGATTGGGGGATGAAACCCTAACAAAAATTTCTAATCATGATTTTGTCCAGTCTCTTCAGGCTCTTCAACAGACTCTCAAACAAATTCATTCAGCTGTCCAGTAGGCCCAAGGAATGGCCACACCTGACCGCCCCCTTTGGACTCCTTACAAGGCAGGAGACCTAGTGTGGGTAAAAAGTCACCACCCTGACAGCCTCAAGCCCCCCTGGCAAGGTTCCTACACTGTGATTCTGTCCACTCCCATAGATGTCAAGGTAGCTGGAAAACACCCATGGATTCATCATACTCAGCTTAAGAGAGCCTTCACAGAGAACTCTGACAGGCGTTGTACAGTTGTCAGACCTGATGCTACTCAGGACCCCCTCAAGATAAGACTTAAACATGTTCCTAATTAATTGTTCTTCACTGTTGCTCAAAGATGTTACTCCTATATCTATTTTTAATGAGCCTACCCTTAGAATTACTTGTTGTTTCTAACCCTCATACACACCTCAACTCCCACCAGCCCCAAAATGTCACAGGAGAACTTGAAGATTCTGTCACAGGACAAATAATACAAAAACTTATAACCCCAAATCAGCTCACTTTTTCCATAGATATATCTGGCCTACTTGGAAAAGCTGGAATTTACACATGTATACTAGAAAGAGGGGAAATTGATGTGGATGTGGTCACTACAATACAGAAGAAGGGCTACAAATTAGACAGTGTTATGTTTGTTCAGCCAATACACCTGGCTGCCAGGGCTCAGGCCAATACCATTGTGCCAGCTGGAGTTCTAAACTGAAGCCCCCTGGACACATAATGACCCCTTAATCTCCACCACAGATTCCCACAGAAGCACTCCCAGCAATAAATGTGGAAGGGAGCTTGCAACCCTTTAAAGATAACCTTGAAGTCCTGGAAACCCTGGTCAAATTCCATGTGGGAAATGGGAAGAACATGGGGATTTCAATTATACATGACTGGTAGAGATACAGGGAGAGTTCACCATCCAGTGCATGAAGGAATTAAGGGAATAGGTCCCTATTGGCACAAATGCCTACAACCCCTACCAGATTCCTCCTGGTCCACTTGCCCCTGGAGGCCCCAAAATAAAAGAAACCACAGTTCCTCCTGCCCAAAATCCTCCCACATCTAGACCTACTCAGAGAGGCCTATTTAGTACTATAGTTGCAGTTTTTAGAGCTTTCAATGCCACTAACCCTAATCTAACACAAGATTGTTGGCTTTGCTTAAATCCAGAGCCACCCTACTATGTAGGTATTGGGGTAGATGCCACCTTGGGCTTTGAAAAACAGGATGTTCAGAATCAGACCTAAACTGTAATCACCAGAAATTAATCTGTCTGCCTATGGGGATTTAACCCCAAACTGACCCTTGGGGATCTCCAAGGATGACATCTCTGTATTAGGACTCCAGGTCACAATCTTAAAGTATCCCCTTATCAAAATTCGTGCACTCAAGAAATCATCCTCTCAGATCCTGGGGATGCCCCCTCCTTCCGTGTGCCCCCTCCTGGCACTTGGTTTGCCTGCACTATGGGAATAACTCCTTGCATTAATTCTCATGCCTTTACAGGACAAAATAATGCAGAGCTCTGTGTATTAACCCATATCATTCCTCAGGTTTAACTATATGACGGGGAAGCAGGCAGAAAACACCTACAAATTCCCCTGCCTTTTTCTTAACCTAGAGCTAGGCAAACAGCCCTCTCTTCTAGTACCTGTCCTGATGGGACTAGGCATATCTGGATCGGCTGCCATAGGAACTTCTGCATTGATTATTGGAGATATAAACTTCAAAACCCTAAGTAAACAGATAGATCAAGAACTTCACGAGTTAGAACAATCTATCACCACCTTAGAGAGTTCATTAGATTCCCTAGCTGACATGGTGTTACAAAACTAAAGGGGTCTAGACCTATTTTTTAACAAGGAGGACTATGTGTGGCTCTGGGAGAAACCTGTTGTTTTTATACAAACCATTCAGGGGAAATTAAAAACAGCATAACTTTGGTAAGAAAAATTTAAAGGGTAGAGAAAAGCTTCAAAAATCATCAGGAAACTGGTATCAAAATTTATTCTCTTGGTCCCCCAGCTAACTACTCTAATAATGGTAATCTCAGGGCCTCTAATTTCTACTCATCTTTGGACTAATAGTATTCTTAATGCCTTACTTAAATTTATCCACCAACACATTTCTTCCATAAAACTGATGGTCTTGAGAACTAAATATGATTCTATCCAGTCAGAAGAGTCTATGATTTGACTCTGTAACTAAAAGCAGTGGGGAATGAAATGGTTAATGACTTAGCCAGAGGAAAGCCATTAATTAGTTGCCATTTACTTAGCCAGAGGGAAGCCATTAATCTGGTGCCATTTTAGCTTTCATGCTGAAGGAGGTTCATGAGGAGGTCTGGTTGCCATAAAAACTAGGAAAACAGAAGGAACCAAACCAGGAAAACGATTATGTTGATTGTGTTCAATCATGATTATAGCTAACAGCCATTGTCTCACTTCTGTACCTGGGCTAGCTTGCTTCGCAAAGATTGCCAAACAGGATGTGACTTTTGCCTTTATAAACCCTGCTAAAAGTGAGAGAGCGGCTGCTCTAAGACCCAATGACCTGTTGGTCAGGGCAATTGCCAGCGGGCAAATCAAGACTCTCCCTTGAACTCTTTATTGGGTGGTTGTGCCTTATAACATGTGTGTGGTACATAGGGTTTGAGCTAAGAGTGTACACCACTCCAGAAGCCTTTTTGTGTCATGTATTTTAGAGATAGTGTCTCAGGAACTGAAACATGGGAACAAGACCAAATGAACAAACAAAATCCAGGAAAGAGAGACCAATCAAGAAAGATTTTCAGTCTATGGCCCTACCACCCCAAACATGCCCTATCTCATCTGGATTCGGAAGTTAAGCAGGATCAGGCCTGGTGAGTACATGGATGGAAGACAGATCTTCAGAAGAGACTACTCAGAGACAAGCAGTTTGGAGACAAAGGGGGGAGTGCCATCAAAGTTCAAATGGAGTCACAGATGCCAAACCTCTTAAAAATAATCAAGGTTGAGTGGATTAAAGAAATGGTTCTTATGAACGTGTGGCTATCTGGCATTAAAGACCTCCCAGACACAAACTCATATTTTTAGACAGGGTCTTCTACTTAAATATAGACAAAATAACTATTTTTACTGGCTCTAACACATTCTTTAATACTTAAAATGGTGATTTTAATGTTATTTTAAACAATGACTTTTCTTGGACATATATACTAACAGTACATTGTTGCCAAGGTAATTCTACTCAATTAAAAAAATACTGTCTGCATTTAAAAAAAAAACCCTAAAATGTCCAACCATTAAAACCCCATTGGAAGGGCCCATTTTTTGTTATCTTCTCTACTCCCATCTGAGTTAAAGTAGCAGTGATTGCTCCTTGGATTGACCACAGTTGAGTCAAGCCAGCTTCTCTCGAGTGGAAGTGCATCCCTGATCCAGCTTAACCATGCAGGGTCACACTCCAGAACCTAAGCACCTTCCCCTAGTAGGACTCCACTTTCCAGGAAACAGCAGGGGACCAAAAACAATGAAAGAACAGACCTGCGCTACTAACCACTGGAAGCTTACTAGTCTATGCATGGCAAAGCTTGAGGACTGAACTTTCCAACAGGACAAATGGATTGTTTTTCACTCCAGTTATCTCATTGTAATGCTTTGTTGCCCCTTTTCTGTATCTGCTGCTATAGATCTCACCCTAGTCTTTGCCACAGGATTGGAAGATACCGCCCTGGCTGATTGAGCTCACAGTGAAAGGTTTTTATTAACTCTCTTCTATCTCTTTTGCAGGATGCATAATTACTATTTATTGTTAATTATCTGGTTTAACAGAGGGCTAAATATGCAGCCCTCTTTCGCAAGGGGAAAGCTGCCCCTAACTGCAATTGTGTCACCCATAACCTTGTAAATTTCACTGTACTTAATCCATCTGATTAAACACAGAGAAAAGTAATTAATACAAATATAGATAAAAGGGTCTTGACCCTGAGAGTCTAATACACCTCAAATTAGTAACTGTTACCCATAAGATTTCCTGATAACATGTTTTCCACTCCTTTTATAAGGAGATTAAAAGGAAATTTTCTACCTCTGCCAAAGCTAAAATCTTATTCCTATCACTGGCTGAGTCTATAGCCCAGACACTAAATTTCACTCCATGCTATGTTTTTGGGAGCCAAACATGAAAGTCCCCACATATATACACACACACATATATATATATATATATATATATATATATATATATATATATATGATTAAGAAAACAAAAACAGGTGCCTTACAAATTGGCAAATAAATGATGACAAATGGCCTCCTGAGTAAATCATACATGACTATGGTCCTTTGCCTGGGCAAAAAAAGTCCTAGGGCTATCGCACCCCTATATATATGCTCAACTGCATCATCAGGCTACAGGCTGTTGTTAAAATTATAACTAATAAAACTACAAAAGCCCTCATTTTGCTGTCAAAAACCCTAAAATGCTCAATGCACCTAACAAAAGTGCTTGGCTTTAGACTAATTGCTTGCATCAGAAAAAGAAGTTTGTAAAAAAGTTTAACCTAAATACTTGCTACTTACAAATTAATGAACAAAAAGGTTATAGAAGAGATCACAGACAAAATGGGAAAGCTTGCCCATGTCCCCATCCATAATTGGAGAGGCTGGCATCCCAATGACGTGTTTGGAGGATGGTTTTCTGCCTAAGATGGATTCAAAACCTTATTAGTGACAATGGCCTAATTCTAAAACCATGCTTAATATTGCCCTGACTAGTTTTCCTGGTGCTGTGGTTTATGAAAACTATCATAAAGGCTGTTGTAAAAAATGGTAACCCATACAGTAATGCTATAAAATACAAACTCCTAAAGAAAGATGATTCTCTTTGACCGTAAGTGGGTCTGAGTATCAAAGGGGGGAATAATGTAGCATGGAGGAGGATCAGAAGAAAACAGTCTAAGCCTGATCCCTGAGAAAGTAGCAGGGGGGTAGGGATGGCATACAGAGAGATAAAACCTGAGAAATATGAACATGAGGAAGGTCATGTAGCACTAGGGAGGGGAAGTCACAAGCACTAAGATAAAGTAGCCAATAAAATTAAATATAACCATATATGGATTAGACCTTGCTTTTTGATTCTGTAACCTGCTTGCAAGGGTATATAAGGTGAGACCCCTTTATTTTCAGGGCTCAGCCTTTGGACATGAGTCCACTGAGACTGTGCTGGCACAATAAAATGTTGCTTCCTGCTAATTGCCTAAAGAGTCCTGTATCTCAGCTAGCAAACTCCCACAACACCACAACACTGTCCGGGAGCTCTGCATTAGAGCCTGTGCCTCTCCAGACTGTGGAAATGGCAGAAGTTCATGGACTCATATATGGCATGATCTGTGGTCCTTGGATTCCCTGCTCCTGCCAATCTCTAGGTACATCTGATTTACCTGAATATTATAAATATTTGGAACCTAGATCTCAAATTCAGGTTTGGTCACCTGACCCCATACTTTTTTACTTAAATTCTTTTTAAAAACTTTTATAGTTTTTACATCTACTCCCATAACACACTACTTCTTTTTTTTTTTTCTTTTATTATTCATATGTGCATACAAGGCTTGGTTCATTTCTCCCCCCTGCCCCCACCCCCTCCCTTACCACCCACTCCACCCCCTCCCGCTCCCCCCCCCTCAATACCCAGCAGAAACTATTTTCCCCTTATCTCTAATTTTGTTGTAGAGAGAGTATAAGCATTAATAGGAAGGAACAAGGGGTTTTGCTGGTTGAGATAAGGATAGCTATACAGGGCATTGACTCACATTGATTTCCTGTGCGTGGGTGTTACCTTCTAGGTTAATTCTTTTTGATCTAACCTTTTCTCTAGTACCTGTTCCCCTTTTCCTATTGGCCTCAGTTGCTTTTAAGGTATCTGCTTTAGTTTCTCTGCATTAAGGGCAACAAATGCTAGCTAGTTTTTTAGGTGTCTTACCTATCCTCACCCCTCCCTTGTGTGCTCTCGCGTTTATCATGTGCTCATAGTCCAATCCACTTGTTGTGTTTGCCCTTGATCTAATGTCCACATATGAGGGAGAACATACGATTTTTGGTCTTTTGGGCCAGGCTAACCTCACTCAGAATGATGTTCTCCAGTTCCATCCATTTACCAGCGAATGATAACATTTCGTTCTTCTTCATGGCTGCATAGAATTCCATTGTGTATAGATACCACATTTTCTTAATCCATTCGTCAGTGCTGGGGCATCTTGGCTGTTTCCATAACTTGGCTATTGTGAATAGTGCCGCAATAAACATGGATGTGCAGGTGCCTCTGGAGTAACAGTCTTTTGGGTATATCCCCAAGAGTGGTATTACTGGATCAAATGGTAGATCGATGTCCAGCTTTTTAAGTAGCCTCCAAATTTTTTTCCAGAGTGGTTGTACTAGTTTACATTCCCACCAACAGTGTAAGAGGGTTCCTTTTTCCCCGCATCCTCGCCAACACCTGTTGTTGGCGGTGTTGCTGATGATGGCTATTCTAACAGGGGTGAGGTGGAATCTTAGTGTAGTTTTAATTTGCATTTCCTTTATTGCTAGAGATGGTGAGCATTTTTTCATGTGTTTTCTGGCCATTTGAATTTCTTGTTTTGAGAAAGTTCTGTTTAGTTCACTTGCCCATTTCTTTATTGGTTCATTAGTTTTGGGAGAATTTAGTTTTTTAAGTTCCCTGTATATTCTGGTTATCAGTCCTTTGTCTGATGTATAATTGGCAAATATTTTCTCCCACTCTGTGGGTGTTCTCTTCAGTTTAGAGACTGTTTCTTTTGATGAACAGAAGCTTTTTAGTTTTATGAGGTCCCATTTATCTATACTATCTCTTAGTTGCTGTGCTGCTGGGGTTTCATTGAGAAAGTTCTTACCTATACCTACTAACTCCAGAGTATTTCCTACTCTTTCTTGTATCAACTTAAGAGTTTGGGGTCTGATATTCAGATCCTTGATCCATTTTGAGTTAATCTTGGTATAGGGTGATATACATGGATCTAGTTTCAGTTTTTTGCAGACTGCTAACCAGTTTTCCCAGCAGTTTTTGTTGAAGAGGCTGCTATTTCTCCATTGTATATTTTTAGCTCCTTTGTCAAAGATAAGTTGCTCATAGTTGTGTGGCTTCATATCTGGATCCTCTATTCTGTTCCACTGGTCTTCATGTCTGTTTTTGTGCCAGTACCATGTTGTTTTTATTGTTATTGCTTTGTAATATAGTTTGAAGTCAGGTATTGTGATACCTCCTGCATTGTTCTTTTGACTGAGTATTGCCTTGGCTATTCGTGGCCTCTTGTGTTTCCATATAAATTTAACACTAGATTTTTCAATCTCTTTAATGAATGTCATTGGAATTTTGATGGGAATTGCATTAAACATGTAGATTACTTTGGGGAGTATCGACATTTTTACTATGTTGATTCTACCAATCCATGAGCATGGGAGATCTCTCCACTTTCTATAGTCTTCCTCAATCTCTTTCTTCAGAAGTGTATAGTTTTCCTTGTAGAGGTCTTTCACATCTTTTGTTAGGTTTACACCTAGGTATTTGATTTTGTTTGAGGCTATTGTAAATGGAATTGTTTTCATACATTCTTTTTCAGTTTGCTCATTGTTAGTGTATAGAAATGCTAATGATTTTTCTATGTTGATTTTATATCCTGCTACCTTGCTATAGCTATTGATGATGTCTAGAAGCTTCTGAGTAGAGTTTTTTGGGTCTTTAAGGTATAGGATCATGTCGTCTGCAAATAGGGATATTTTCACAGTTTCTTTACCTATTTGTATTCCTTTTATTCCTTCTTCTTGCCTAATTGCTCTGGCTAGGAATTCCAGTACTATGTTGAATAGGAGTGGAGATAGTGGGCATCCTTGTCTGGTTCCTGATTTTAGAGGGAATGGTTTTAATTTTTCTCCGTTAAGTATAATGCTGGCTGTAGGTTTGTCATATATAGCTTTTATAATGTTGAGGAACTTTCCTTCTATTCCTAGTTTTCTTAGAGCTTTTATCATGAAATGATGTTGGATCTTATCAAAGGCTTTTTCTGCATCTATTGAGATGATCAAGTGGTTTTTGGCTTTGCTTCTGTTAATGTGGTTTATTACGTTTATTGATTTTCGTATGTTGAACCACCCCTGCATCACTGGGATGAAGCCTACCTGGTCATGGTGAATAATTTTTTTGATGTGTTGCTGAATTCGATTTGCCATTATTTTGTTGAGGATTTTTGCATCAATGTTCATTAGGGAGATTGGCCTATAGTTCTCCTTTTTGGAGGTGTCTTTGCCTGGTTTTGGGATAAGTGTAATACTGGCTTCATAAAATGTGTTTGGCAGTTTTCCTTCCCTTTCTATTTCGTGGAACAGTTTAAGGAGGGTTGGTATCAGTTCTTCTTTAAAGGTCTGATAGAATTCAGCAGAGAATCCATCAGGTCCTGGACTTTTCTTTTGGGGGAGACTCTTGATTGCTACTTCAATTTCATTCTGTGTTATAGGTCTATTCAGGTGATTAATTTCCTCTTGGTTCAGTTTTGGATGATCATATGTATCTAGAAATCTGTCCATTTCTTTTAGATTTTCAAATTTATTTGAATATAGGTTCTCAAAGTAGTCTTTGATGATTTCCTGGACTTCCATGGTGTTTGTTGTTATCTCCCCTTTTGCATTCCTGATTCTACTAATTTGGGTTTTTTCTCTCCTCATTTTAGTCAGGTTTGCCAGGGGTCTATCGATCTTGTTTATTTTTTCAAAGAACCAACTTTTTGTTTCATTAATTCTTTGTATGGTTTTTTTGGTTTCTATTTCATTGATTTCAGCTCTTATTTTTATTATTTCTCTCCTTCTATTTGTTTTGGGATTTGCTTGTTCTTGTTTTTCTAGGAGTTTGAGATGTATCATTAGGTCATTGATTTGGGATCTTTCAAACTTTTTAATATATGCAGTCATGGCTATAAACTTTCCTCTCAAGACTGCCTTAGCTGTGTCCCATAGGTTCCGGTAGGTTGTGTTTTCATTTTCATTGACTTCCAGGAACATTTTAATTTCCTCTTTTATTGCATCGATGATCCATTCTTCATTAAGTAATGAGTTATTTAGTTTCCAGCTGTTTGCATGTTTTTTGTCTTTACTTTTGTTGTTGAGTTCTACTTTTACTGCATTGTGGTCAGATAGTATGTATGGTATTATTTCTATTTTCTTATATTTGCTGAGGCTTGCTTTGTGCCCTAGGATATGATCTATTTTGGAGAAGGTTCCATGGGCTGCTGAGAAGAATGTATATTGTGTAGAGGTTGGATGAAATGTTCTGTAGACATCTACTAGGTCCACTTGATCTATTGCATATTTTAGATCTTGGATTTCTTTATTGAGTTTTTGTTTGGATGACCTATCTATTGATGATAATGGAGTGTTAAAGTCTCCCACAACCACTGTGTTGGCGTTTATATATGCTTTTAGGTCTTTCAGGGTATGTTTGATGAAATTGGGTGCGTTGACATTGGGTGCATACAGATTGATGATTATTATTTCCTTTTGGTCTATTTCCCCTTTTATTAGTATGGAATGTCCTTCTTTATCTCGTTTGATCAATGTAGGTTTGAAGTCTACTTTGTCAGAGATAAGTATTGCTACTCCTGCTTGTTTTTGGGGGCCATTGGCTTGGTAAATCTTCTTCCAGCCTTTCATCCTAAGCATATGCTTATTTCTGTCGGTGAGATGAGTCTCCTGTAAGCAACAAATTGTTGGATCTTCTCTTTTAATCCATTTTGTCAAACGCTGTCTTTTGATGGGTGAATTAAGTCCATTAACATTAAGTGTTAGTACTGATAGGTATGTGGTGATTCCTGCCATTTAGTTATCTTAGTTGTTTGGAGGTTTGATTGTGTGTACCTAACTTGATGTTACTCTCTACTGTCTTGCTTTTTCTTATCCTGTGGTTTGGTGCTGCCTGCCTTTTCATGGTTAAGTTGGGTGTCACTTTCTGTGTGCAGGATCCCTTGCAGAATCTTTTGTAATGGTGGCTTTGTGGTCACATATTGTTTTAGTTTCTGCTTATCATGGAAGACTTTTATTGCTCCATCTATTTTGAATGATAGCTTTGCTGGGTAGAGTATCCTGGGGTTGAAGTTATTTTCATTCAGTGCCCGGAAGATCTCACCCCACGCTCTTCTTGCTTTTAATGTTTCTGTTGAGAAGTCTGCTGTGATTTTGATGGGTTTACCTTTGTATGTTACTTGTTTTTTCTCTCTTACAGCCTTCAATATTCTTTCCTTAGTTTCTGAACTTGTTGTTTTAATGATGATATGTCGTGGAGTAGTTCTATTTTGATCTGGTCTGTTTGGTGTCCTGGAGGCCTCTTGCATTTGTATGGGAATATCTTTCTCTAGATTTGGGAAATTTTCCGTTATTATTTTGTTGAATATATTACGCATTCCCTTCGCTTGCACCTCTTCTCCTTCTTCGATGCCCATGATTCTCAAGTTTGGTCTTTTGATGGAGTCAGTGAGTTCTTGCATTTTCTTTTCACAGGTCTTGAGTTGTTTAATTAATAGTTCTTCAGTTTTTCCTTTAATTACCATTTCATCTTCAAGTTCTGAGATTCTGTCTTCTGTTTGTTCTATTCTGCTGGATTGGCCTTCCGTTTTGTTTTGCAGTTCTGTTTCATTCTTTTTCTGAGGTTTTCCATATCCTGGCTGTTTTCTTCTTTATTGTTGTCTATTTTTGTCCTGAGTTCATTTATCCATTTATTCATTGTGTTCTCTCTTTCACTTTGGTGTTTATACAGTGCTTCTATGGTTTCCTTTATTTCTTCTTTTGCTTTTTCAAATTCTCTATTTTTATTGTCTTGGAATTTCTTGAGTGTCTCCTGTACATTTTGGTTGACCCTATCCAGTATCATCTCTATAAAATTCTCATTGAGTATTTGTAGTATGTCTTCTTTTAAATTATTCTTGTGGGCTTCATTGGGTCCTTTGGCATAGTTTATCTTCATTTTGTTGGAGTCTGGATCTGAGTTTCTGTTCTCTTCATTCCCCTCTGGTTCCTGTACTAATTTTTTGCTGTGGGGAAACTGGTTTCCTTGTTTTTTCTGTCTTCCTGTCATTGTCCTTGGTGTTGTTACTGTCCCTGTACTGTGTGCAATTAAGTATTTTCTAGCTTGTAATAATAACAATGGTAATATTGAGAATGGAAGAGTGAGCTGAGATGGAAAGCAAGAAGTTAAAGAAAAGGGGAAAACAAATATACAGACAAGAGGGAGAAAGCAGAAGAAGGTATCAGACAAGAGAGTTTCAAAGGTATAAACAGGGAGTGTTAGTGTACTAATCGACAGTAAGCTGAACAGACAATAGAGAGACAGAGAGAGGATTGAAAATCAAAGATAAAAAAATAAAAAATAAGTATATGAAAGTAATATCTATTTATAAAAATGAATTAAAATAAAATGGAAAATAGAAAATTAAAAAAAAAAAAAAAAACCAAAAACTTCCAAGTTTATATGCAATGCAGTTTCAGTCTTAATAATTTGGATGTCCATCTCAATCTCCAGTCCTGGAGTTGGTGCCTCAGATGTTGTTCTGTAGTTGTCTCATCAAAGGGGATGCATAAAGTAGAACAAAACTACACACTCACACACACACAGAGGATTAAAAAAAAAAAAAAACCCACCAAGTGTCCCCAGTTCAAATGCAATACAGTTTCAGTAAGTTTTTCGGCTTGCAGGTGTAATTCGTTTGTTCTCTCATCAAAGGTAGGGAGAAAAAGAAAAAAAAGCGTCTGGAGACAGTTCTGAGAGTGGTATCTGCAACTGTGGCTTGCCTGCCTGCTGCTCTCAGCCTGTAGCTGGCGCGTTATTTATGCAGATCTCTGGGGTGAGCTTAGCACTCACCTGGTCCCACAGGCTTTGTTTGCTCAGAGTTCTCCTGTGCGGGGGAGGGGGGCCTCTGCTACAGGCTTTTCCCTTTCCAAGCACTGGGAAAGGCGACACTGCCCCGCGTTGTCAGGCCTGCGTGTTTATTTACAGTTCACGTGGGAAGTGGGTCTTCCCTCCTCTCACAAGCGTCCCCGCTCCTGGTTGCTGGCGCGCCCCGCTCCCGCCAGAGCCTCTCCGGCCCGCCCGGCTCATTTATTTACAGTCCCGGGAAGGAGTCCCTTCTCCCAATCTTCAGCGCTCAGGGCGCCCCACCCTCTTTCCAGCGTGTCTTAACTGTTCTTATTGCTTAGTACTCAGTTTCTCTTTTTTTCCCGGGTGGACGTCAGTCTGTCCAGGGGCCTATGCTGCTCTGGCCCAGGCTTGTCTGGGGGGAACCGCGGTACCGCGAAGCTCACCTGGTCCGCGTCTTCCCAAGCCGTATGGGCGCCGGCCACTGGCGGCCCCGGGGGCCTCCTCGGTTCTCCGTTTAACGTGAAGTGGAGATTCTCTGCGCCGGCTGGAGGTGTGGAGGGGTCAAAGTTATGCCTTTTCTCGTGATTATGCCTGCAAAGTGTGTCTCCAGCGTCTCTCCAAGATTTCACTATAGGAGGGTCGCTTTCTGCTTCCTCCCTCTAGCCGCCATCTTGGAATTCCCCAACCCACTACTTCTTTATGACTGTAGTAAATCCCCAAATTTATAGGTATACATGTTTTGCCCAACTCAGTGCAAAGGGACTGCAGATGCATTTGGTGTTCAAATTGAAGAATAGATTTGGGGAGGTGTTTAGGTTTTGAGATTGTTGCTCTCTTGGACATAATTGATGTTGACCTTGGCATGGATCTAGACAGTATTTTCAAAAATGAAATGCATATTGATGTAGGACATGAACATAGTGAAAGGAGGTTACAGTGGCAGGACAGTACTAACTGCAATGCCTGTAGGGTCTTAAAATGAGACAAAAGAGGGTTGTGTTTTATAGGGGGGAGCAAGTAGGAGGAGAAAGAAGGTGGGAGACTAGGGAAGATGTAAAGGACAACATCTGCCTGGGAGCAGAGAGTCTTTCCTGAGACCAGCCTGTCCTTAGAGTGTCAGTAAAGGAGGTGTCATTTGGTAGTTCTTATTAGACATGGTCAGAGATCACAGAGTTGAAGGAAGCAGAGAACATTCAGGGCAGTGTGCTTAATGAGTGTTCTGCTTCTTGTAAGCCTAATTGATCAGAAAGTGTGGAAATTGAGTTTGTGCATGCCTTACTGTAGATTCAAAAAGGGAGGACATCTAAGTGTAATGAGAACAGGAAATGTGATGGAGCGGTTGTCCTTAATCACCACTGTTCACCAAGGAGTACTTGGGTAATCCTGGGTAAGTTTTCAAGCTGTTCACATTGGCATTCAGATAATTTGTTTAGTGACAATGTGCTTGGTGACAATTAAGAAAGCCCATCATAGACAGTGAAAACTAAGATACCTTTGGGATGTGCTGCCTCAAAAAATGGCTTGTTAATTTCAGAGATCATTTGTGTTGCTCCTGGTGCCAGGTTATGCTACAGAGTAAGTAAAACTCAGAATGTCCTGAGCAATAGGAGCATATTTGGTTGTTTATCCTTGGCTCTTATTACATGTTGTAGATAAGGCAGTAGTAAGAAGGTGCAAAATGTCATCACCAGATAACTTCAAGATAGGAAATGGTGCCCTGGACCAGTGACTCATGCCTGCAATCCCATATTCTTGAAAGCAGACATCAAGACTATCATGGTTTGAAGCCATCCCTGGGAAAATGAGCCAGCCCTGGGCAAATTGTTTGCAAGAACCTATTCAAAAATACTGAACACAAGCAAGGGCTGGTGGGATGGCACAGGTAGCAGAGCACCTACCTACCAAGTGCAAGGCCCCCAGTATGACAAAAAAGATGGGGAATGGTGACCATACTGTGCAAACTCATGTGGGACTGGAATCTGCAGTGGAGCCATTGTGGTGGGACTCAGTGCTAAACTTATCAAATGTATACAGCTCTGCCTTCCAGACTGCCATCAAAATTAAATATGAGATACCCTTTGGGGTTGGGGAATTCATTTGAGTTTAGCAATGCCAGGAATAGAGTGCTTCTCTGGATATTGAATTGGCTCTGTATGAGAGTTTGACACCTTTCCCAATGAGCCTGTGTAGTAGTGAGGTATGTGCTTTGGAAGGTGGGGAAAATAGTGTGTGTGTAGGTTCCAGCATGAAACTTCTTGGTTTTGTAGGGTTCCTCTCCCTTCCTTGAAGTCAGCCACCTTGGGTTGCATGTGCACAGAGACAGTGGTCTCTATGTTACAAAATGTCTATGATCTTTTCCTCATTGAATGTGTGTTAAACAGGCTGCTTTCAGTGGCTTCCCTTTCATTGTGTTTA
This sequence comes from Castor canadensis, assembly GCF_047511655.1. Classification (NCBI taxonomy): domain Eukaryota; kingdom Metazoa; phylum Chordata; class Mammalia; order Rodentia; family Castoridae; genus Castor; species Castor canadensis. The sequence continues at coordinate 6,557,355 of NC_133399.1, forward strand.
TATAATCTTTATTCTGTGAAATTGAAGTTCACTTAGGCAGTTAGGATTTTTGTCATTATTTGTAAGAGTTTAATGATGGAATGATGCCTTAGGATGTAATTTTCATAAACTTCTGTAGAGAACTGGGAAAAATTCTTTCATGGATTCTTGGGTGAAATAAAATTTATACAGAAAAATTTGATGGCATATGAAGTTATAATTTGATCTTTACTGAATATGTGTTAATTTCTTGTGATTTGTCAAAAATTGGAATGACATAATTCATTTAATTTTCTCATATATTAAACCAAATTTAAGTTTGATTATCTGTTTGTGTTCATTACCCCTGGTGTTGAATGTTTTATGGTACAGTCTTTTTTTGTTTTTGTTCATGTTTTTTTTTTTCTGTACTGTGGTTTGATATCAATTCTGAAAACTGGAATTGTTGTTCCTGCAGTTTGTATCCTGCCGCAATCATTATTGAAGACATTGGACAAGCAGTTAAAAGTTAAAACAAGTTCATGCCAGACAAGGAGTTAAGAGTAAAGCAAGAACCAAGTTTATTGAAAGGTAGAAAAACACACTGACAGGTGAGATTTAGTGAAAATAATAAGTCAAACAATGGCTGAAGTCTCGGCAATGATATAGAGCATTAACTGCCTTAGGTCTAACTATCCCAACTTTCAGTGATATTTGTAACTAATTGGCAATGAGTCAGCTTCTTGCTGAACTCAGCCACCTGTCTGTCTGCCTGTTTCCCAAACTGAGCATTCCATGAAACTCTGGTAAGCTCACCCTGACCCTGGGGTCCCATCTTCAGCTGCATTTTGTTATTTTGGTTAGAAGATTGTTATTTTTGTGAGAAACCTATTGGTTCTCATGTCCCTTTCACATGTTTATTGTTAATGTACCTCTCTTATCCAAAATGGAGTCACCTCTGTCATTGCTCCCCTGACTTCACCAATAAAACAACAAAAAGAGCAAAACCAAATGCTGGGATGATAGCATCTGACACTATAACTGTGAAAATTAGCATATTTTGGTTTTCCTATTTTCAAATGCAATTTGATCATTGCCAATGACAGAGAATAGAATTCACATTTTCCTGCAAAAATTGGGTTTGTCCTTCCCTCGGGGGTTAAAGAGATACTTCTTTTAGCCAGTATTGTATGGTGGCTGTTCTGTGTTGAATCACATTTCTATTTATATTAAATACCAGTGAAGGCTGATTTCCTTTTATCTGAGATGTATTTGTAAATCTATTTTCCTTTTTTTTTTTTTGCCTTTCATTTATTTTTTACTTTTTTGCTAAGACAGGATGTTAATTCATGACAGACTTCTAAAAACACAGCTATGAGCAGGGATCTGGACTGACAAACTGGGCACAGCTTTCTATTGCATTCTTTGCTCCCTGACCACTCTGGAGCACAGTGTCCAGCAGGAAAAACTTCATGAATCTTCCAAGCCAACCTGTTCTCCTCCTGCCATGTCCATTCCACTGCACCAACCAAAATGCCCATCAGAAGGTGACATCTGTCACAAAGTTCCAAGCACAATGTCCTCCCCTGGTTCACTCTGTCCTGACAGGCACTCCCATACATCTTTGGCCATGGTCATTTGAATTTGGAGTTCTCCCTATGATCTTTCAGGCAGCTTGTAAATCTTTTTGTTATACTGTAGTATCTTTAACAATAAAAATTCAACCTTGTTTATTAAGGTTAGAAATTAATCACTTGTACTCTTTCTCCTTCAGTCTCTCTTCCTCTTTTTATTCTTTGATTCATTTCTAAGACTCATTCTTGCTACGTAGACAACTCCAACATTTTATCCATGATCCAGCTGATGGAATTACAAGTTTGGGCCAGCATGTGTGCTTCAAGGATTCACCTTCTTCTTATTTATATATTTTTACTGGTCATATCGAAGTTATACTCAAGGTCTTATGCTTCCTAGGGAGGTACTCTACCACTTGAGCCACTCCACCAGCCCATTTTTATGTTGAATATTCTTGAGATACCTTCTCATGAACTGATCTCTGCCTCCTAAGTAGCTAGGATAACAGAAGTCACTAGTATCCAGTTTTTGAGATCACTATCTTTTTTCAATGATTTTAAATGCTGTTAGCCATTTGCTATATGTACTCTACTTTGTAACTAGTTGCTGTTTGCTACTTTGAGGTGTGTTGTCAGAATTAGAGAATTGTATGCATCCAAGTAGATGTTGTCACATGTTGAAATAGATCTATTTGTAAGGACAAGTGCCACATTCTCCGAAGTTCATTGTGATTTCACGTGCTTAATGAAAACAGCTAATTTTATCTGAGTTGTCAATAATGAGTCTTATTTCATGTTATGCTTGTGTTGGTTTGAAAGAAACCAGGTAAAGCTTCCAAATGTTGTATTCAGTCCAGTAACAGTGGTGGTGCTCAATTTTCCCAAGAAACAAAATTTTGATCTGAGGTATTTCAAATAACCTGTCTTGGTAACCAAGTGGTTATTTTGTGTTTGCATCCTATAGGCTGTTTTTTCCTTTCTCTGGGACACAGTTGCCTGTGATGTATTCCTTTAAAATTATTGAGGGAATTTTTGCTGTTGTTTTTGTTCTGGAGTATGAACTCAGAGCCTAACAATTGCTACTCTGGAACTCTACCATATAATTCTTTCTGCCAGCTGATTCTCATCCCTAGGGAACATGTGTGTGTGAGTAGAGATATTTTTCAGTTTTTACAATGGAAAGCAGGCACTGGATTTAGTGACATCTAGTGGATGAATACCATGGATATTGTTAAACATTGTGCACTGGTCAGTGCATTACCCACAACTAAATATCAATCCCCTAATATTGCTAATGCTGCAATTGAGAAACCTCTTTGTAGGCAGATCTTGATATTGCTGCTGTAAACCTGCTCATCATTACTGGACCATAAAGTGTTCTATCATGTACCTTTCTTTGTACTGGACTACCACATTATTTTGTGTGCTAAACAAGCACTATATGATTGATCTATATTGTGAAAGTTATGTATATATATATAAGACATGGTTTCCCTGTGGAGTCCAGAGTATTTTTGAACACTTCTGGTGGTAATAGGATTTGAAATCAAGACTCATCCATGCTAGCTCAGGCACTAACACTTGATCCACTCCAACATACTATTGTTGGGTTGGATAGTATCAACATAGTGTCTTGCAAACTATTTGACTGGGCTGGTTTTGAACCTCAGTCCCCCTGATCTCTGCCTACTAACTAGCTATGATGACAGGCATAAGCCTCTGCCACCAGCTGTGACCTGGAAATTTTGGTCCTCATGACTGATCCTTCTCAAGTGCTGGCTTGAAGTCTTGTCCCTCCAAGTCTTTCTTCAATTGCTGTCATGTGCTTCTGCTGTTCATCTCTTCTTTGCTTCCTTTTCTTCCTTCTTATTCTTTCTTCATTCCTCCTTTCTCTTCATTCTTCTTTCATTTGGATGGGCAAATTTTTCTAAATTATTTGCTCTATCATGTAAATATTTCTCTTATCAGATTGGCGCCTATTGTAAATGTAACTGGTTTGTTTGTATATTTTATTGTTATATGCATTTTGGACAGTGCATAAATATTTCCACAATGTCCCATGTACTTCTTAACTGTACCCAGAATATTTTGTTAATCAGAAACCCTAAATGTTAAGCCAGACATCATTGGGTACAGCTATAATTAGGCATTTGTAGACTGAGGCAGGGAGAATGAAACACAAGGCCAGCCTGGGATAAATAGTGAGCTACAGATGTCATTGTGTCTCAAGTGGTACAGTTTTGCTTATCAAGCATGAACCCCTGAGTTCAAACTCCAGGACCACAAAAAAGTTATTGAGCTCCTGCTCATTCTCTGTGACAAAAAAAAAAAAAAAAAAAACCCAAACAAATCCCAGTCCCAGAGCCTCATCCTTGTAATACTAGGATCTCAAGAGACAGAGATCAGGAGGATTGTGGTTCAAAGCCAGCATATGCAAAATTGTTCACAAGACCCTATCTGAAAAGAACTGATAAGAAGAAAATTGCTAGAGGACTGCCTCAAGTGGTAAGAGAACATGCCTAGCAAGAGTGACTCACTTCAAACCTCAGTTGCATCCCCTGAAAAAACAGGATTCCAAGTGTTTGGTCCCAAGCTCTTTGCATATGCATACTCACAAGCATGGATACGTGACGTGGGAGATATATGGATATATATGTGCATTCCAATGTGATATGGGGAAGCAGTAATGTCGGCGTGTGTCTGAAATCAAAGATAGTCATGAGAGTCCAGAAAATGCTTATAATTTTGAGAGCAGCCATGGACAGCATGTGTGTACAATAAAAGTCCACACAAAACAACTTCACCAGAACACTTCACACTTTCCAAAGGACAGAAACTAAAGAACCTGTTATACAGTAAGTCACAAACACAGTCCTCCACATTTTTATTCCTGCATATTGAGTAGTGTCTAAAGTTTGTCTTCTGGCCTGGCTTTGTAGTTCAGGAGGTAAAGTGCACACTGAGCATGCATCGTGTTCTGAATTCATCCCCAAATGGTGAAAAAGAAATAGTAAACTGCAACAGGTTTTCCTTCTAGCAGTTGTGATCTACTGGAAGACCCTTTATACGCTGAGCTCATGAATCTGTACTAAAGTGTAGCTTCTCTCTTGCTTCTATGGCTTTCCTCTCCTGCTAAAATTTGGTTCAGGCATGGCCATAATTCCTGCTGATTCTAGAATCACCAGAGCTGCTTTGGTTTCCTGATTTTCCAAATTATTGGCCTTAAGCACCAAGATTGAAACATGAGCTGCGAGGAAGTCCTGGCCATCTGCTTCATTCTGATATCTAGAGTAAGAGCATCAAACCTACATTGTCTTCCTGTGTCCTAGTAATCCTGTGTATTTTCCCCTTAACTACCAGGAATATTGAGTCTGAAGTTCTCTGAGCAGATCTGTTGTCTCAGTTTGAACAGGAATATGTAAGATCCCAAGAGCATGACAAAAAGGAAGTGCCCAGTGTGGAGGACAAGGACAGGTTTTGCAATTATTGCTGCTCCCACTCAAACTGAAACTGGTCTCCATGTAAGAAAAAGAATCTGGCAATTACTGAAGAGGGATTCTGTCATTTGAATTCACTCAGTTACATATAGGAACTCTTTCTGTCACTCAAGACTTGAGAGGTGGGTCCTGTATGCATTAGCCAATCAGAACAGCTGGTCAATCACATGCACCAATCATCCAATGAGTGCACCAGTGACAAGTCCAAGTTTTCTACAGCATACTTGACATACTTGCTCTCTGTCTGCTGCAGTGAGAGTTCTCAGGCTACTCAGCTGGAGCAGCTATGTGATTTCTACTGACTTCAGTAGTATAGGGAGGACATCTGGACACATTACAAGCACAAAATTTGAGAGTATGACTGGGCATCTGTAGTTCTGGGGTAGAGGCCTTTGAAACAGGCAGCTGGAGTGGTACAGCTCAAGCCCCTGTCAGCTAGAGCTGACAGTGTGGGACTTGCCTCACTGCTGGGACTTTAGGTCCCCTTCTGTCTGGAGTGTGGGGCTGCCCTGCTGTCCTGTGTCCACATGTGGCAACTTCATTCCAGCCTGCTGCCCTTCCAGGGCTGCTATGCATGCAAATGCTTGTCTTTCAGAATGTAAGGTGACTGTCCTGTGTCATGTGACACTTCTGCTATTTATGGACTTTGTGCTTGGTTGAGGCACTGCTGTACAGTTTCCCCATATCTCCTTTCTCTGTATTAGAACTTGGTTTCCTTTTGAGTCCTTCAGGTTCAAGGGAAGCATGGGCTAAATCCTATGTTCTGTCCCTTCAACCAATGCTAACTGTGAAGAGGAAGGGAAACGTTCTCATGGCTGCCCAGTACTCACGCTAACAATTAGGATTTCAGGGCTTCAGCCACCAGCAAATGAGAGTCAATCACACATAGACCGGTTTTCCAGAAATGACCATCCACATCTGTACAGACCACAATAAAGTCTTGAGTTCTCCGAATCCCCAGTGCAATATTCCTATGTGAATCTTCCCACCCTCCTGTTAGAGGATGCACCTTTGATTTTCTTTTCCTTTGCATCACATGAACTGAACTGCCCAACTTTGTATCAGAGCAGTAGGACTACCCTTTTTCAGTTCCCAATTGTTTACCAAATAAACTTCTTGCTTATCTTATGTTCATTTCTTTGTAAATTGTTTTACCAAGAAGTGACAGCAATCATCCCTATCACTATCCTAATATGCCATTTATCTTGTGTAGAAGTTGACCACATGTGCTGTTTGCTGAGGTCATTCCTCCATATTCCTCTTAGCAGTTTTGGATACTATTTTAATTAAGTATATTTTTTAAAACAAAATAATATGGCTACCTTTTTTGTCCTATTTCTGATGTTTCCCTATTAAAGGGAAAGGGTGGTTTTTGTGCCTAACTGACTGTATTCAGTCTGAGTTGTCCTCGTTCTCAGGGATGTTTGCAATTGTCTAATTCCACCAACACAGTGTAAACAATGGAGCAGAATCCACTTTACAAAGTATATTATGTAGAATAAATGCCTTAAGCCATTTGAATTTACTGGAAAAAGAAAACAATCCCCAGAGCTGGGCAATAATAGCTCACACCTTAATCCTACATCCTGAAGATTACCAATCAGGAGTATGATATTGAAAAAATAAGGAGGATTATGTTTGGCAAATAATTTAATAATTTACTTAACACACACAAAAAGGCTGCTGGGGTGGGTCATAGGGTACACTATATGCATAGGTAGCAAAAAGTTCCGAGTACAAATCCGAGGGCAAGAAAAAAACAAATAGAAAAACAAGCAATCGAACATATCCTTTATTCTCACAATAAGGCCCAAATTTATTATTCCTTTAGGACAAAAAAAAGAGGCCCAAATTGTAAATCCAACAGAAAAATTATGGATTAAGCATTAGAGTGGTCAACACAGCAATACTCTTGAAAAGAAAAGAAAAAAACAGCAAGGGAAAGAAGAGAATAAAAAGTGACATATAGTCTAATATTTATGAGAAACCTTGAATCTATACTATTACATGTGCTATATTATAATAAAGAGATTTACAAATAGATCTCAGTGGAAATCAAATGAGCCCTCACTAGATTTCAATGTAAAGAGAAAACTGATTCTTGACAGAACAGGCATCATAAATGGTGGCCAAATCAATAAACACTTTAAAATATGAGACAAGGATAAATCCTGATTCTACTAGAAAACATGCTTTCTACCCTTGTCTATATCTTGAACAATATGCAAATTGCAATGGGAAAGAAGGTAGATAAAATCTAAACACTTTCACATGTATCATTTCACATGTTTTTCATCCCAGCATTTGGAAAATAGAAGTTGGAACACCATAATTTGATAGTCACCTATTATACCTATCCAGTTAAATAAGTACCTGTCTCACTATAAAATGTAAAGCATGTTGAAAGTCACAATCAAAAAGATACACAGAGAGCTGGCAATGTGGCTTAATTTTTAGAAAACCTGGGCAGCAAGGATGTGGTGCTGATCCGAACTCCAGTCCAAAATAAAACAAATTCTTAAGCCACTCCTTCCAGCACTTAAGCAAGTCTATTAATGCAGGATTCCATGTGGCTGTCTTTATTGGCTGGCACCAGAATAAGAAGCATAAAGACTTCTAGAGAAAAATTGTAGACATACTTACTCCACAGATCTCTAAGAATTCATAAGGCATGCTGTTACTAACAAAAGTTACATAAACTGGCAGTGTCGTGAGTGCGAGAATGGAGTCCTTATATTGCTAAAAGGAAGCAGGATAGGTGAAGGCTTTCCTTCATTACTTCAATACATAGAGTTTCACTCCCCTGTGATATCTTACATGTATTTTTTGGTAATGGGAATGACAGAATATATTCCCATATATGTTGCTTCACCTTTTTGATGGTGAATACAATGAATACAGACAGGTTCATTATGATTACACCTACAGATTTTCTCTCCAGGGTGCAGATTTTCATGTTTGAGGTCATGGTAATGAGTGAAGACTCTCCACATTGCATTCCTAATCCAGTTATTCTCCATTATTAATGTTGTATGTTTTGGAGGAGCAATGGAATGTGTGAAGTCTTAGCCATATTACACACATGTATAGCAGTGAGTTACAATGTGAATTGTGTCATAGCAAAGAAGATTACTGGAAAAGGTGAAAGCATTCTTCCATTACTTACATTGATAGTGTTTCTGAGTTCATTCATGATTTTCAAGACATGGATTTGTGAATGTTTTATCATATTTGGTATGACACTAGTGTTTATTTACACCATGAGTTCTTTCAGGTGCATGAACAGTACTCGAACTAAGGAAGGCTTTCCACACTGCTTATGTCCACTGGGTTTGTCCTGTTTGCATTCTTTGATGAGTATGAAGGATATTGGATAGAGTGTAGGTTGTCTCTAATTCCTTACATTCATAGAGTTTCTCTGCAGAGTGAGTTCACGTTGTTTTAATGTCACTGTAAATTGCTCATTTCCATAGCTTGTCTCTCTAGTCTAAGTACCTTTATGTCTTTTAAGGGTAGTGGAGCATGTGAACACTTTCCCCCCATTGGTTACAACTAAAATGCTTGTCTTCACTGTGAGTCCTTTCAGGTCTTCAAAGGTGACTGGAATGAGTCAGTGCTTTCTCTCATGGCATACGCCTGTAAGTTTTCACTTCTGTGTGAGTTCTTCTATGCACGTGTAGGTGAGTACGTTGATTGAAGGCTTTCCCACATTCCTTACATCCATAGGGTTTCTCTCCACTGTGAATTCTTTCATGAATTCGAAGGTAACTGGCTCCAATGAAAACTTTCCCACATTGCTGACATCCATATGGTTTCTCTCCAGTGTGAATTCTTTCATGAACACGAAGGTAACTGAAATCAGTGTAGGCTTTCCCACATTGCTTACATCCATAGGGTTTCTCTCCAGTGTGAGTTCTACTATGTCTCTGAAGGTAACTCCCTCGATTAAATGTTTTCCCACACTGCTTACATCCATAGGGTTTCTCTCCAGTGTGAGTTCTTTCATGAATGCGAAGGTTACTGGAATCAGTGTAGGCTTTCCCACACTGCTTACATCCATATGGTTTCTCTCCACTGTGAGTTCTAGTATGTCTGTGGAGGTGACTCTCTTGATTAAATGCTTTCCCACACTGCCTGCATCCATAGGGTTTCTCTCCAGTGTGAGTTCTTTCATGAATACGAAGTTTACTGGAATCACTACAGGCTTTCCCACATTGCTTACATCCATAGGGTTTCTCTCCAGTGTGAGTTTTTTCATGAATAGCAAGGTTACTGGCTCGAGTGAAGATTTTTCCACATTTCTTACATTTGTAGGTTTTCTCACGAGTATGACTATTTTCATGAATACGAAGGTTACTGGAATAATGGTAGGCTTTCCCACATTGCATACATACATAGGGTTTCTCTCCAGTGTGAGTTCTACTATGTCTCTGAAGATTACTGGCTTGAATAAAGGCTTTCCCACACTGCTTACAAGCATAGGCTTTCTCTCCACTGTGAGTTTTTTCATGATTTCGAAGGTTACTGGCTTGAGTGAAAACTTTCCCACATTTCTTACACCCGTAGGGTTTCTCTCCAGTGTGAATTCTTTCATGAATTCGAAGATAACTGGCTTGAGTAAAAGCTTTCCCACATTGCTTGCATCCAAAGGGTTTTATCCCAGTGTGAGTTCTTTCATGATAGCGAAGGTAATACACATTAGTAAACAATTTCCCACATTGCTTACATCCATAGGGTTTCTCTCCAGTGTGAGTTCTTGCATGCTTTTGAAGGGAACTGGCTTGTGTAAAAACTTTCCCACATTGCTTGCATCCATAGGGTTTTACTCCAGTGTGAGTTTTCTCATAAATATGAAGGTTACTGGAATGAGTGTAGGCTTTCCCCAATTGTTTACATCCATAGGGTTTCTCACTAATTTGAGATGTTTCATGAATGTGAAAGGTATCAGATTCAGTGCAGGCTTTTCCACATTGTTTCCATCGATGAGATTTCACTACATTGTGTATCCTTTCATGGATTAGAAGAGACTTGCAATCATTGAAGGTTTTCCCGTAAGCATTACATATATTGCTTTGCCATGGTGCTATTCTAAGCAGAGTTTCCTTGTTTACTATATTCTCTGAAGTCTGATGAAAGGATTCTCCACATTGAATATGTTGTTTATGCTCATGCAGTCTCTCTAACACTTCGGGTCTGCAAAACAGATAAAGATTACCATTGCTATCCTATTAATGATTTATTAAGAGAAGTTATGGTGTTTGTTTTTGTAGGATTTATGAACACAAATGTACTACATGTTCTGCAGCAGGGCCTGAGGACAGCTATTACTGATACAGTGGTATTCATATTTATTTCCAGAATACTATTTCCATGCTAGGTGTTTGACAACACTGAATGAGTTTTAACTACATTGAAATACACTTAATGTGCTTATTGAGATGGCTTGGATAAAAAGAATGTAGGGTTGTGAAATACAAGAATGAACATGAGGACATACGTTGAAAATGGGCCAGTGTATATCAGTCAGTGCACACGATAATCCTAGTGTGTCAGAATTTGATGTAATATAATTAAATTAATTTGTGTAAAGGTGGGATTATTTTTGTGTATTGAACAAAGGACAGTATCCCTTGAGACTTCTTATGACAAAATATACTAACAATTATGGCACATATCAGATTTTGAATTTTTTTATTGTGAATGCTTAAATTCTTTTTCTGATATTAGAGAAACTTTTCAGGGATTTCAGAAATTATAAATAGATGTTGTGGTCTCATATGCATGGTTTTCAAACTTCTTGTCAATGCCACTCCTGATGTACACTGTTTTGGTTATTAGTACAAATTACCTCATATTTCTTCTGGGATGGCTGAAGTCCGCATCAATATTTTCATTATCTTCTTTGTAAGGTATAAACAAAGAGAAATCATTAGTATTTAATCAATGTGAAAGAACAATTTGAGACCTCAGCTATTTCCATGGTATTATAAGATCAAGCATGTATATGAACCATTACTGTCCCCTTTTAAACACCCATTTAAGCAACAACACCAATTATCCACAACAGTAGTGTGCAGTTTTTATAACATAATGATGTCATATTTACCTATGTAGGACAGGTTGCTATAGGTTTCTAGCATCACTTCTCTGTAGAGCTTCTTTTGGGAAGGGTCCAAACAGCCCCATTCTTCCAGGGTGAAGTTCACAGCAACATCCTCCAAGGTCAGGGGTTCCTAAAATGTCCCACACACATTTGTGAGAAGAATTGTGAGTGTCACAGCAGTGGAAATAGAAAATCTCTATGTAATAAGTTCACATGGTGATGTGGTCTCCACATATTCAATGCATTTTGTTTTTATCACACTCATTCTCCATCTATCCTCACAGGCACTTCATGGTAATTCTGACATCTCACTGGATTGATTTCCTAAATTCAAAGCAGAAAATCATCACAAAAATTCCATTTTATACACTGACATTGTAGCACTCTACTGACAAGTTTCTTCTTCTTAGTTTCCATTAGAGTAATATCAGGTGAAAATAGACTGCAACAATAATGATTTTAATACAGGAATAAAAATTTCATGTCTACTGGCATTGCAGAATTGCTAATGAGATGAACCTTACCAAACCAAATATAAAGTAGAAAAAGGGGATAGTGTCCTGGAGCAATTTATTCCAATAATATCCTATTGTATACAAACTATTTATGATTATTTGCACATTTCTTCAATGTTCACTGGAGAGAGTTTGTACTAAGAGAACCCACAATGCACTCACGGTTATGAACAGAATGTTGGTATGACAAACAGTATTTAATATCTCTTTTGTAAAATATTTCTCTTGTAATTGAGCACCTCCTCGATGACTGTATGAAGAGAGAACATTTGGAAGCTTCTACCTGGTTTCTTACAGACTAATCAAAAGTTAAAGGTAAATAATATGCATGAAGGACTTTTCAGATAATGTTACAGTTTTTGCTTTAGCATGAAAAAACATACAGTAGATAGAAGAAATGTGTCACATGTCCCTATAAATAGATGAATTTAAACAAGTCATCACATCATGTAGCCGTGTACAATTGTGCAATTTCAAAATACACCTTAACACTCATGAACAAAACTACTTTTCAAAGTGTAATTAGGTTCACAAATTGCAAACAGCAATGAAAAATAATGGGAATAAGAATACAATCCCTTGGCCCAATTGTGGGCCTAATCTTGGAATTCCACCGGAAGGATCACAGATTAAACACTGGAATGATCTCCATAGCAAGAACCACTGTCAGAAAAGGAAGCATAATGAAGAAGAATGGAAGAGAACAAGGGAAAGAACACAAAATGTCCTACTATGTAATATCAATAAACAATGTCCCAACTGCATTATCAAGGACACTGTACTATGAGAAAGAGATTAACAAATAGGCCTCAGAGGAAAGGGAATGAGTCTTCCTTTGACTTTAAAGTAAGAGGAAATTGATTCATGACAGAAGACACATCATGCAATTTTGCCTGAAAGCACAAAATCTGAAACCCAGTTCCTCCTTGAAATCACATATTATATTCTCCAATATCATGGACAATGATCAAATCGCATGGGAAATAGAAAAGTTAACATCTGAATACTTTTGAATACTTTTTGAAGTCATTGTGTCACATGCCTGTCATCCCAGCAATTGCAAAACTAAGGAAGGACTAGCAGATGTTCAGTGTTATCCTGGGATACATCTCAGTTCAAGAGCTATATGTAAAGTCTCTGTGTGAAAGTAACACAAAAAGAAGAGCATTCTGAAAGTCATTACCCAAGGAACATACAAAAGGAAAGTGGAATGTTAATATAGTAGCATGGAAAAAGAAAAAAAATGAGGCTAAATATCTGCAATAAAAGGCAAAAGAAAGAATTAGTGTACTGCATACACAAATGAATGAGAATGATATTGAGAAATGCACATGTCTATTCAACATAAAATACAAGGTATGAATCAAGATCTATGTCCATGATTTAGGAATTAGCTGAGTAAAATCAGTGTTCAAAATCCAATACATAAATAACGCGTAATGCTTAAATGGAATGGCAATTGCTGTGAGCTCCACTGACATTTCTCTAATTCTAATTATAAAATACAGCCCTGAAATTGTTTCTAATACCCACTGGACTTATTATGAAAGTTAATCAGAACTATCTTTCACGTCCTGGAGAAGAGGTCTAGAAAAGACCTCAAAACCATGACCACTGAAAGAAAAGTGAAAATAGTTTAGTTCAATATCACACATGCTTGAGTTTGTGAAAAACGTTCAAAGACAGTACCCAGAAAGCACTTATAAGGAATAGGTCTAATACTTTTTCTAATTCCAAAGGGTCAAAATAAGAACACGGTTTAATGGATAAGATGGAAAAAGGATTTTCTCAGTTTGCATAAAATAGTGCAAAGAAAACGCTTAAAGTTTTCTGTTCTTCCTGCAGTCATGCTCACTCTTACCCACCCTGAGTCTGAAGCAGAAGAAAAATCCTCTTTACTGTCAACATCAGAACAGAATTATCACAAGGAATAATCTACCAGCAGTGAAAGTTAATTTAGCTATATGTCATCACTGTTACCTCCCGATTTCTTCCCCTTTCTTGGAAACCAAAGATCTTTTATGCCTAGCAATTGTGCCATTTGCGTATCTTAATTTTGGAACAACCCACATAATGCAATAATTTCATAAAACCTTCAAGTGTGAAGAACACACTCAGTGCTGAAAAGGAGCCCTGCAAGGCCTAAGATTCCATTGATCAGCAGAGAAAGCTGAGGATATAACTCTGTGATCCCATCATATTCTTTTACTCTCATCTACTAGTGAGAAAACTCTAGGCCTCTACATTGATATTTCTGAGAGAGAACATTTCAATTCAGTCATTTTAAGTTTCCACTAAAATAAAATGTGAAATTCAGAAACTCAGTATATATGACACTACCAAATGTGACTATCTTTTACACATACCCTCACAGATAATCTTCATGTGTTCAGAGAAGTATAAATCCAGAATAACTATACATGTCAAAGTTAAAACACTGAAGACAAAACAGTACCATATTAGCAACAGTTATACCTTTAGAAAGAACACCCACCAGAATTTACCTGTGGTTCACCTTACTTCAAGTACTATGCACCATCAAACTGGTAACACACTATCTCTCAGAACACCAGCCTTTGTTGAATTTTATAGTTTTACAATATTTAAAATGGACTTGATAGCTTAGACTATGTTACACTTTGGAAAAAGTTCACTGGATTCATTAAATGTACTTTTATTTGGTGTTGATGAATGGAACCTGTAACACTTGCATCCAGTGGGCATATGAGCATGTTGAGTTATCTAGCATCATTTTCTGCATTTTTCTCCTTGCTTTTTATTTTTGGTTGACAAGTCTTTGAGTTCAGGGTTTTATGTTTGCAAAGCAGATTCTCTACTAATTGAGCCACACTTCCAGTCTTTTTGCAATGGTTATTTTTGGAAATTGGGGCTGATGAAATATTTACATTTATCCAAAAACAGTGAAATATGATAATAAGTGAATCCTTGAGAAAAGAAATGAATAACTTAATGTTAGGTCAATTTCTGAGCATGAGCAAGGCCACAGGTTCTCTCCCAAGCACTGGAAAAAACTAAACAAAATGATACAATCAAAAAAGAAATGAGTAAAAGATATTCAGGTTTTATTTAAACCAATAAAAATAGGATTACCTGTATTATTTTTATTGATTTCCTCCTAGAGTTATCTTTCTACTTCAAGCCAACCCATCAATAACATTCCAACAATGGCTATTTGAATTTCCAAGGGAAAAGATGATTATATTGCACAATACCAAAAGAAGAACTCTTTAGACCCTGTGGCTCAAACTTGTCATACTAACTACTTTGGAGGTTAAAGTCAGGAGGATCACACTTTTTGGGATCCTTGTTTATCTGGGATGGTCCCATGTATCACTTAACTAGCATTTATTTACATACCTCTTACAGGGGCAAAGGATATCTAAGTTGTTCCTATTGGTCAAGATATATTAAGAGTTTTAGTAATTCTGTGCCAGAACCTGAGATAAAGAACACACACAGTTTTTTAAATATATCACCAAGCAAAATAACCTCTCAAGTGAATAAATCCTTTCTTTCAGCTGGAGATCCTACAGGTCTCTGACTTTGCCATGCTCCATGGTAGGCTACCTCAATTGTCAAAAATTACATTGTGACAAGACAAATTCTATGAATGAAAATGCAAACAACTGAAAACTTGTCCAAGCAAAGTAATCTTGGTAACACTAGTGGTTAAGACTTCCACCCCACCATCGTTCATGTTCCCATTGTTCTTAGATATCCAACAAGGGAAACACACACTTTTGATTCTTTCAAGTTCCACCTCAAATTCATAAACTTCCTTGATCATCCGAAAAAGAATCCTAACTATATAAAGTATCCTAATGAAATTCTCTACTCTTTCCAGGCAGTCTCTGACTCATCCTCAGCCTGAGCACTATATCAACCCCTCCTTTATTATTGCATGCAACACAATCTCGAGACTAGGATCTCTGGTCCATGATCTAATTTGAGGCCCTCTTTTAACCATACTCTCTCAAATTCTTTTAACTGTATTTGGTCCTCTTTACTACTCTTGAAAAAACAGCCCTGCTTCACCTTTCCTTGAGACACCTGCACACTCTGTTGTTGGGACTGTCCTGCCACTGAGACCCTAAGTTCATACTTTTCCTAAATTTTCATTTCATTTTTGGAAAATGCTGTGTAGGCAGAGGCCAAAGAGAGCATCAATTATGTTCACAAAACTTTGATAAATTTCCAATCTCAATTCTCCCATTTGAAACCCAAGTCCCTGTGCACCACCATTGTAGAAATTTGTGCAATGTGACCTCCCTGTAAATTTAGGAATTTACTAAAATCATAAGAAGCACAGGTCTGGGATCTGGTTGTACATTCAAAACCGTGCTTCCACATTTTTACATAATTCAGGGCCATCAATTTTACTCTAAGAAGTTTTGACCTCTCATGACATTCATCCTCTTAATGCACTACAAGTTTCCATTCCTTAACCCTTCAGTTTCACTCATTTCTGGAGTTTCAACTAATTTAATCAACTGAGGTTTTATAGAAGGAAATCGTAAATATAAAAAGCAACCCTTTCTTATTAGTGTCTGTCTGGGTGCCTGTTTCATACTAGACCATGATTCAGAATACATTGAAACGTCTTTCACCATTTTTGATAATATTTCTGGATTACTATGTTTCCAGCAACATGGTTGCATTGACTGCTTGTCATTATTGATTCCACTTTCTTGAAAGATTTTCTATGCAATCTGAAATGTCATCATATAGCTAGTCATCATTTTGGATTTGAAGAATCTGCTTTACATTGAACTTATCTTGTAGTCTCACTCTTAATCATTTACTGATATTTTTGTACTTGGACTTAAACTCATTGCCTACACCTGAGTCACCCCCCCACCCTTTTGTGACTTTTTTTTTCAAGATATTGTCACACAAACTACTTCCCCAGGATGGCTTCGAACCATAATTCTCATGATTTCTGCATCCTGAGAAGCTAAGATCACATGCATGAGCTCTTGGTACATGCTTTTCTGACTGTTTTTCTATTCTCTTAGTATTTATCAGACCATTTTGACTTGCAATCATGTAGGTTTACAAAAATCTACAAGAGATAATGAGCGCAATGTTAACTTTCTCCACAAGTATCCTGCAATTTTATTAATTCACATTTTCATTGTCACAAGTGAATATTTATACAGAAAACTCAAGTCATTCAATGGCATATGACTCTGTGAAACCAATATGACCTTACTTCTTTATAAGATTTTTAAATGCTATTATATTCCAACCCTTTTTTATAGAAAGAAAACCCTGAAAGTACCTATCATGTGCTTCCCAAACAAGCATTTCTTCTTCAGTTTTTGGGCAGTCTTGCTATGTACACAACGCTTTATGCAAAATCACTCTATTGCCTGTGTTAGCCTCAAACTCATGAATCACCTATCTCAACTACCCTATTCCTGAAGTAGGAGGCAAGTGACACCAGGTGCAAATAATTTCTTTCTTCTTGATTCATCTTAATGTTCTCCTGGTTAACTGGCTTCATAATGCATGCTACTTTGCTAATTCTCACTTTTAATTAACATTTTCACATCTTTTCTGAGTGACAAACAGAATATTGTATCCAACACCAGGGTAGATATCCTTCAAAGTGACAGGCCATATCCCCAACTCAAACCAAGACCATGTTCCCACCTAAAATACAATAATGGCATGGAATTTAAATCACATAAGGTATGATTTGAAGTCATATTGCAATAGAACTGGAAATCAATAGAACAAACACAATTGGAAAACCCCTAAGGAGTCAATTCAATTATAACACTGTAAATGGCACATGTATGAAAGGAAAGTGAGAAGTCATTAAACTATTTGAAAGTATATGAAAATAAATCTTTTGGGTTTATACATTTATTTTTTAGTACTTTATTAACACTGGATGGATATTGAATTGATATTGGCAAAAAGGAAGAAGACAAGGATGAAGATCTGAGAAGAAAGTGGAGAGGAGAGTGTGTATGATGAAAGTAGTATATAAATACATAAGCCTATAACCTAAGGTACTTTGCATTCAGAGATGAGGAGGATGGGTTCCATATCAGTTGAGAACTGATATGGAGAGAAAAGAAGAAAATAAGACAGGGAAAGATGTGAACTCAAAAATGTATCACATGACAAGGGGAGAGCACATGTGGGTGGGAACACATGGAAAACCCAAAACATGAAAGTGTTTGATGTCCTGAGTCCAGGGGAAACTAATACAGAAACCAAAAAGGAACAGAGGGTGGTATGAGAAGGTGATCAGGAATCAGGGTTAGAGATGAATCAATTGGATTGTAACACATTTGTACATGAAAGTAATGCTAGGAATTTTTATATCTCTGCTTTACTAGCCCTGTCTTCCTTATTATCCTTATGTCTTCTTTTCAACAAAATTAGAGATAGAGTTGGGCAATGTGAGCTCTCTGCAAATTTATGAATTTACTAAAATCCTAAGTAGCACAGGTCTAGGATCCTGTTTTGCATTCAAAACACTGCATAATTCATAAAAATTCACTACATAATTCAGGACCATCATTTTTACTCTGAGAAGTTTTGAAGAAGTGGGGACACTTAAGGATCATAGCTTCTCCTGCTGGGAATCTACTACCTCTCACCATCAGCTCATTTGGGGAGAGAATCAAGGGCTCCAGGATGGATGAGGTTACTCGGAGGTACAGCACATAATGACAGGGTTCTGCCCATCCTTGCAGATCCACACCCTAGATTTAGGATGGAAGGCCACAAGGTACTCCAGGCAACTAAGGCATTAGACTCCAGCTCTGTTCTGCAGAGGACAAGGTCTCTACAACATCTTCAAGCGTGTCTAACAACCTCATCCCTATGAGAGGACCCTGGTCACAAACACTACTATGGCCTTCTATGATGATTGGATTCTGCCCTCGAATCTAGCTGAGCACACACATAACACAACTGAGATTGAGTGCCACAGTTCCCATATCAAAAGAAATCTCAGTGATTCAGAAAATGATGGGAACCACAAAGTCATTTTCCAAGCATTAGACGGTGGTCATTCTTTCCACTGGATTCTAATTGGTCAGCCTATACAGTTCTTCCCTAAGCAATTTTCACTGGCTATTGAACCTGGGCCCTGACAACTTAGATCTCTGTGAAAGGAGAAACGATACCCTCCCTGACAAATTTGCAGGGCCAGTACATGATTCCAGGCTCAGACCATAGGAGACGAGGCCTCCTCATTGGACCTTATGTTCCCCAGCATGGGTATGCATTGTATTTAAGCAGAACATGCACCTGGCTTTTCCAAAAGAACTCTATTGCCTTCATGTGGAAATAGGGCCAGGAGTCTGCTCAGAATACCCCACACTCAGCATCTAAGAATATAGCCACTGATTTCACAGAAGGATCTATTTGTAGGACAGGGCAAGTGAGACTTCAATAGAATAGGACAAAAGGCCTGGTGTAGTCAGAGTATGTTGGTATCAGTCACTTGTCTATATGGACAAGGATTTCTCACATCTAGTCCCTAAATCTATCCATTATCAGTCAAGAAAGTAAGAACAAGCAGGATGCCAGTGGCTCACACCTATAATCCTAGCTACTCAGGAGAAAGAGATCAGGAGGACCATGGTTTGAAGCCAGACCAGGCAAATGGTTTGTGAGTCCATGTCTTAACAAAACACTTCACAAAAAAGGGATGGCAGAGTGACTCAAGTAGTATACCCTGACTTCAAGCTATCATCCTGCAAAAAAAAAAAGAAAGCAATGAAGAACATACCAATAAGCAAGCCCAATTACTAAGTAGAAGAAAAGCTGTAGCTATCACACCAAAATGGCAGCAGAGACTGGAAGGAATTTCCTGTAGTAAGCAGTGGGTCCTCCTTAGAGCAGCCTGTGATTCACCACTTCCCATGTAGTTCTCACTGGCTAGGGATCCAGAATCCATCCTTGAGATCTGAGAAAGAGAAGAAGTGATCTGCTACCAGGGGAGTGCAAAACCCAAATAATTGAATCCAGAAACAGCCCTCAGCAGTTTTGGGCTCCTCCCTAGTGCCTACTCAGTCCAGCCTGGGGCTCATTATAGTTAAGCAGAACCTGCTTTTCAGAATGGACCCTTCTTTTCAACTGGGAAATGGAGCCTGGAATATGCTGAAAGAAATTAACACTCAGTTTCCCATGGGGAGAATTTTCCTGTGATCTCAGGAAAATTATGGTTCTAGACCAGGTCAGGAAAATGGAAAAACTGTGCATGAAGATAATATCATATCCACTGTTCTCACACAAGGAACAAATAACAACAAGTATGAGGAGACAGGGAAATGTGGATCATCAGTCAAGAAGCATTGTAGAAGTTTCTCAGACTGCCTTTGCTAAAAAGCATGGACTCCATACTCAATCCATCAACTAAACCAGGAAAAAACATGGTATCTCTTCATTTACAACCTGTCTGTTCTCTGACCATTCCCTGCTGTCACCTTGCAACCCCTTTGGAATCTAGGAAGGAGAAGATATTTAGTTCATGACCTGACACCAAATCTACCCCCAACAGTAGGCCCTCCTGTGGAAGGACCATCCCTTAGATAACAACTCCAGAACCTCTCCCAGAAGTACAGCTGAGTGATAACAACTAGACCATACCTATGACTAGAATCCTTTAACTATGCATATCTTTGGTCCCTACCCCCTGTTCTTTGCCTATTTCAATCTTTGCCAATTTCATGTCTGTAACCTGCATATGATGAACATGTGCTCAGTGCTTACACTGCTTCATCCCACGGCATAACCCTAGCTGTGTAATAATTCTCCTTTCCCTGCTTCTTTTGTTGAATTTGAAGGGCAATTAGCTGGAAATAGAATGAAGCATGTATGGAGCTTGGGCCTTGGGTCCAAAATTCTATTTTCAGAATGAGACTATTCATTCCTGAAAAGTCATAGGCAATAGATTCATTTCACAAAACCTTTCCTGGGACAGTCAAAAGTAGAATCAAAAGATTGTAGGCAAACATATTGAAGAAACAGCAAACTGGAAATGTGATGTACAAAGAAGATATCAGTACAGACTTAGAAATCAGCAGAGGATTATATAGAAATTATAAGAAGGAGATAAAAGAAGTTCAATGAAACCATCACTTTAGGTTCTCAATGGAGGACAAGAACAGGAAGAACAAAGAATCAACTTGAAAGTGAATGAAATTATGCAGCCAAAAGAGAAAGAAAACATTTTAAAATTCACAGAATGTGTTACCAGTATCTGAATTTTGTAAGATTTTGAAAGTTCTTTAGATAGAAAAAAAGACATATAAGCTAAGAATGTAGGTCACATAAAGATAAACAGTGTTAGGAAATTAAGAAATGAACAAAAATTCCTTTCTTTCTTCCTCACTACTAGTACTCAAGGAAGACCTTTGCTTAAAGTCATTGAAAGTGAACTATGGACTAGGTGATCATACCTTATAATTGGAACATTTAGTAAGAACAGTTGTATATGGGTTGAAGAACATTACTGGAGAACATACCAATATGTCGGTACTGTCCATGAAGACCCACATCTTTATTTGAAATGCATTTAGCTTACTTAGAAAAGGATTTTACACATTCATAAAATTACAAACAATACATTTTAAACATACTTGGTTTCAGAAAGTGGGACAGAAAATGTGATAGTATAATTAATAAAGGACTGCACCTATCAGACTGACTCAAGTGGTGTAGTGCATGCCTTAGCAATCACAAGACCCTGAGGAATAAATAAGTTAATAAATAGGTATATAAAGGATTTCAGCAAGATTGTACTACACCAGCTAAATGCACAGCACATCATTTTGCTGAGTTTATAATAACAATCAGAACTTCAAATTAATAGAAGAACACTATTTACAAAAAACAAAGAAATAACACAAAAAGAATGACAAGCAGAGGAAGGGATGACATGGGGACCAGAGTAAAATGAAGGAACAAGTAGAAAAAATGCTCAATAGCACAGACCATCAGTATAGTACAAACAATGGCACTGAAATAAGCTGTTTAATGATGAGTTGACAAGTGTAATAAATTAGGACATTCCACATATTGGCAAATCTCAGAATAAGCAAACATCCACAAAACTTCAGATAAGTTCATACACTATGAAAACTTCCTATGAAATTTAAATTATCCATACTCTACAGAGCACCAATACCAGAACCCCCACCCCAATATAATATTCTCCTAATAGTGTAGAACACTAGGGCAACTTTTCATAATTAAAATGAGCAAAATCTTCTGGGTCAACCTCACCACAAGGGATATGATTTATGGAATTGACTCTTTGTGAAAGATCCATTACTCCAAAATGTTTCATGCATTCACTTTAAGGTGAGGGAAATACTCAGCATCAGCTTTTGACATAATGTGACCTTAGTGAGCTATCTTAATCTTCGTCAATGTACACTGAGATGTATTAATTCCAATGTTTATTTTCAGAAAACTTCTGATCTCTTCCACAATTTTAGGTTTCCAAAGTATATCTATATTGTTTATATCTAAATAGTACATATGAAGTCTATCCAGTGTGTACTCTTTAATGAACCATACCTCAATTTTGCTCTACTCCAATCCCTTCCTGAATTCATCTCACACAAGACAAAAGTACCAGGAATGCACAGTCTGGTAACATTACCAAATATTCCCCCAATGACCCCAAATGTTAGTACTTGTGCTGTGTTTCTTTGCCATCACTTCTGATAACAAATATGTGGTGTTACCAACACCAACTAACTTTCAAACACCAACTAATTGTCCTTCAGTTCATATCTGACACCATCCAGACTTAGCACATTCCCTCCAACTTCTGGGCAGTATGAAACAGACAACAAGTCCTAGCACATGTTTCTTTGTCTGGTCACACCAGTGACCTTCCTAGTCATAGAGAGGTACCACTCTGAGACAAATCATTAGAATAAATGCAAGCACTGCCTCAAAGGGGCTTTTCCTATTACCTCAGAAACTTCAAGGATTTCAGAATCACTTTGCTGGAAACTGACACAAGGACCAAAACATTTAATTTATACTACACACCCACATCATCTTCCCAATGCATCAACTTTTTGGCCCATCAGGAAATATATAAAGGTGTTTTTCTCTGAGCCTGGGCCTAACAGACTTGTCTTCATTGGCACAAATTACACTGTCTAACCAGCTACCTCAACACAAAAGGATAGTGGTGACACTGATTTTGCCAATCCCCATAACTATCTATATCCAAATTCTTCTCTCATTTTTTTCCCTCTATTTGAGAGCAAATCGCCTCTCTTTTGTGCCTTTCTGTCTAGAGTAATACTCTTTAAATCACAGTTTAAGTTTAGCAGCATTTCATTACAAAAAAATATTCCAGAAACTACCTGTGGACAATTTAAAGTTAAGTCAGGAATGGTCAAAAGTGTCCTGGCCACTCAGAAGCCAAACACTGACACATGTGGATCTGCATTTCCAAAAAATCTGACAATGTGCAGAATTTTTGAAAATTTAGGGACTTATTGGCAACACCAAGAAGCACTAGATTGAGGACACACAGCATAGAGTTTAGTCCATGCTTCCCTTAAACCTGAAGGTCTCGAATGGAAGCCAGGTCACAGTAAGGAGTTACAGAGACACTGCAAAGGAGGGCTTTGACTCAGCACAAACTGCATAAGTACACCGTGGTGTCCCCAGCCACCTCAGTTAGCAGATAGGGACTTGGAGGCAGAAACTCCCAGCAGGGCTGTGAGCTGGGATGAAGTCGCCTCACAGAGACTGAGGACTGGGTTAAAGTCTCCCAGTCCACCACCATCCTAAGATGGCAGAGGACCTAAGACACTAAGTGTGATCAGGGCACACTTTGTGGAACCCACAAGACAGGGCCCAGTCAAAACCACCACTGCTTCTGGTTCCAACAGCCCCTCCACCCAGCATGGCAGATGTCCAGCCACTCTCTCAGCATTTCCTTCTTCTGATGCTTTCAGGTGACCCTCCTCTTTGTCTGGGAGTCAGAAGATTTCGCACAGCTGCTGGAGCTCTATAGCCTGAGAAACAGCAGCAGGTGCATGGCAAATATGGCAATAATGGGGAAGGCAACATGAATCACCTACTACTGTTGCTCCTCATTGGAAGGGTGGTGTAGACAATAAAACAGCTGCTCTCATTGGATAATGGATACACAGCCCAACCCCCAAGCCCTTGAGAGATGGCAAGGTGGACTGGGGAGGAGGTGATAAAGTCATGAGTTGAAAATGAAAGAATCCAACAGCCCTTCTCAAATAGGCTTCCTTGGTGGGAGATATATTTTAGTTTGTCAATTAATTACATTCAGCAGAACTTGTCCTTCCCCTCTGGACAAGAACAACAAAAAGACCACACTTCAAAATTCTCAATGTCAGGGCTAATTAACACAAAGAAAATATCATGAAATCATAAATCCTGTTTAATACTAGACAAAATTAAATGATTTTTGTCATTCCAACATTTCACAAACAACACAATAAGTAAGCAGATATCCAGGAAAGATCAAGTGATAAATTCATATATCATCAAATTTAACTATCTAAATTTTATTTCATCCAAATATACATAAAATAATTTTTCCCAATTTTGTGTAAAATTTATAAGGCATCATTTCATCATTAAAATATTATAAGCAAGAAGCACAAAAAAATCCTAACTGCTTAAGCAGCAATTCCACAGAAAAAAGATTCTAAAGAAAGAAACAAAAGGGAAGTTGCTCAAAGATGCAGCCTATTGAACCTACACTGCTTGAGGAAAAGGTGTATAGGTTTTTTTGTTTGTTTGTTTGTTTGTTTTTGGCAGTACTAATGTTTGAACTCAGGGGTTGCACAGATTTTAAAACTTAGAGACAACTGTCAGTGTGCAGATGCAGTCCATGGTGGCTCACCTTTAGGAAGGGAGTGAGAGGAACCTACAAAACCAGGAAATTTCACTCAAGAACCTCCACACACACAATTTTCCCCACTTACGTGATGAAATGGCTCACTATGACACAGACTCATTGGGAAAGGTGTCAAACTCTCACCCAGAGCCAATTCAGTATCCAGAGATATGCTTTCTTTTCCAGGTGTTGCTAAACTCAAATGAGTTCCCCAACACCAATGGGCTTCCCATGTTTTAATTCTGAGGACAGTTGCAATGCAGAGCTGTAGACATTAAATAACTTTAACACTGAGTCCAAGGCACCTGCAGCAATGTAGTTTCCAGTACCACATGTGTCTGCTCTGCGTGGTCACCAATCCCCATTTTTTGTGGTGCTGGAGTTTGAATCCAGGGACTCACACTTGCTAGGTAGTAGCTCTACTAAGCCACTCCAACAGCCCTTCCTTGTGTTACCTCAGTATTTTTGAGATAGTTTCTTGCAAACAGTTTGTTCAGGCTGGCTAATTATCACACAGCTGGCTTCAAACCATGATCCTCCTGATCTCTACTTTCTAGATAGGATAGCAGGAGTGAATCACTAGTGCAGAGCACCATTTCCTATCTTAAGATATCTGGTGATGGCACTGTACACCATCTTACTAGTACCATAAAGACACTACCTAAAAAAGACCAAGAACAAACAACCAAATATGCTCCTATTGCTCAGGACATTCTGAGTTCTACTTACTGCATAGCAGAACCTGGGACCAAGAGCAACACAAATAAACTCTGAAATTAACAAGTCATTTTATCCAGCAGGAACACCCCAAAACTTATGTTTCTTTTCCATGGTCCATGACAGGCATTCTCAAATATCACAAACTGCATTGTGACTGGACCAATGACCTGAATGTAAATGCAAACAGTTGAAAATTTACCAGGACTACACAAGTAATCATTCTGAACACTGGTGATTAAAAACCACCACCCCACCATTCTTCCTATTCTCATTACACTTAGATGTCCTTCACTTTTAAATCTACAAGTACAAACTTTCAATTTCCACCCTTTATGCTTCAAAATGAATAGCTTAATTGATCATAAGAAACTCATCACTCATTATGCAAACTGCCCTGTATGTTCTCTGCTTCCTGCAGGTCTCTGATCTTTGACCATGTCCAATAAGAACCAGCAAATAACACCTCCTTTACTGACATGGTAAGGACTGGCTGGCCTCAGGGAAAGATGTTCTGCTATAGGAGCAGATGTTGTCCTTCTATCATCCTTCATCTCTGGCCTTCTTTGTCCTCTTGTTTTCTCCTCCCTATAAAACATAGACTTGCTCTGTTTCATCCGACAGACTGTGCAGGTCTTGCAGTTGCTGCTGCCCCAACACTTTGGCTTACTTTCACTGTGTTTATGTCCTACCTTAATCTACATTTCATTTGTAAAGTACTGTCTATACATAGGCCAAGGTCAACATCAATCATGTCAGAGAGAGCAACAATCACAAATCTTAAACACCTCCCAAAATCTATACTTCACCTTAAACACCAAATGCATATGCCATCCATTTTCAGTGAGTTAGGCAATGCAGGGATAACTGTAAATTCAGGGATTTATTTTAGTCACAAAAAGTAATTGGTTGGGGGACTGACCCTGGAATTGAGACTTCAAATATTTGTAGTACTCACGTTTCAAACATTTACATCACTCAGGTCAATCAAATGTATCTAGAGAGTGTTAAGAGCAGGGAACTTAGGACCACAGATCATGCTGCACAGGAACCAATGACCTTCTGCCATCTCCACAGTCTGTAGAGGCATGAGCTCTAATGCAGAGCTCCCTAAGAGTGCTGTGGTTCTGGGACAGGTCAAAAGTAGGTAGCTGAAAGAATGATTGGTTTAAAGCCATCCACCCACCCCCAACCCTAGAAACCATCCACCCACCCCCAACCCTAGAAAAGAGAAGACCAAGTGACTCGCAGCACCAGTAGTGACTTGGTCTGTAAGCTTCAAGGCTGTGATGGAGAGGCCCAGTTCCATCACAGCCACTAAGGCCCTTGTCAAACCCCTGATCCTGCCCAGTCTGTGGAAGGAGGTCAGAAACTCACCATTTTGTGATCTTGTGGTGCCCAGTTCTGGCACATAACCAGCAGCAGATGCAATGCACAGTGAGAAATTGAGCCACAGAAGTGGACCTCAGAAGCACAGAGTGGTCCAGAAAATGTGGCAACAGGAAATGCATCATCTGTGTTAAGAAGTTGGGCCTCTTTCTGATGGCCTCTGATTGGCTGTTCCCTACAGTTTGCTCCTTGCAGCACTTCTCCTTGGCTTCTGATCCAGGACCACTCAGGTTAGAAGGGATCCTTTTCCTGGCAGAGTACCAGGACCAAATACCTGTTTCCAGCTATAGCTCTTAGCAGGCCAGGCCTCCTTTCTGGTCACTACTGAGTCCTGCCTGGGGATTCATTGTAGTTAAGCTGAACTTCCTGAATTTTCAATGTGGAAACAGCTTTTTCCACTTGGAAATTGGGCCAGAAGTCTGTGGACTGAATTCCACAATTAATGTCCAAGGAGACTCAGAAAAGACAGGACATAGGAAGTCAACATAGGGTCAATGTTAAACATGTCTTACAGCTCATGTTTCAATCTAACCATTTTATGCCAAGGATATAAAAACACAATACCAAAAGCATAACATATTTTTCATGCAAGGGAAAATGTTTTTACATGACAATTATATTCCACTAAAGATTCAAGGGAATCAAAAGGAAGATTGACTCAAGCAGTAGTCTGTCTGTTTTTGTAAGCAGGAAACAGTTAAAATCTCACTCCTACCTTCACCACCCCCAAACAAACAGGGCAATGGAGTGGCTCAAGTAGTAGAAAGCCTGCCTGAAAAGCACAAGGCCTTCAGATGAAGCAACACTATTGCCAGTAAAAAAAAAATAAATCAATAAAGAGGAAAAAGAATGAAAATATCAGGGGCACAATGTCAGGCAATGATTCTGTCACCCAAGATGACAAGTAAAACCCAGTTTCATGAGTTTAAACAGATATAAACAATTCACACTGTGGTGGCACCATGAGATCATGAAGAACCTAGGTTCCTTTGGTTCATGCCTATAATCCTACCTGCTCCAGAGACAGAGATCAGGAGGGTGTTGGTTCAAAACCCATGCTAGCATAAAGTTCTTGAGACTCTACCTCAAAAAATCCCATCACAAAGAAAGGTAGTGATGTAACTCAAGTGGTAAGAGCACATGCTGGATTCCAAGATGGTGGCTAGAGGGAGGAAGCAGAAAGCAAGCCTCCTATAGTGAAATCTTGGAGAGACGCTGGAGACACACTTTGCAGGTATAATCACTGAGAAAAGGCATAACTTTGACCCTCCACACCTCCAGCCGGCGCAGAGAATCTCCACTTCACGTTAAATGGAGAAACGAGGAGGGTCCCCGGGCTGCCAGTGGCCAGCGCCCAGTCGGCTTGGAAAGACGTGGACCATGTGAGCTTTGTGGTACCACCACAGACAAGCCTGGGCCAGAGCAGCATAGCCCCCTGGACAGACTGACCTCCACCCAGGGAAAAAAAGAGAAACTGAGTAATAAGCAATAAGAAAAATTAAGACACACTGGAAAGAGGGTGGGGCGCCCTGAGCGCTGAAGATTGGGGGAAGGGAACCCTTCCTGGGACTGTAAATAAACAAGTCGGGTGGGCCAGAGAGCCTCTGGCAGGAGTGGGACGCGTACCCAGCAACCAGGAGCGGGGAAGCTTGCGAGAGTGGTGGAGGGAGAAAAACTCCACAGGAGAAGAGGGAAGACCCACTTCCCACGTGAACTGTAAAGAAATATGGCGGCCGGCAGAAGCAACAGCACCGCCCAGTAACCAGGAGCAGGAAATCTTGTGAAAAAGTGGGAGGAAAACTGCACAGAAGAGGGGGTAAGACAAACCTCCCACATGAACTGTAAATAAACACGCAGGCTTGACAACACGGGGGCAGTGTCACCTTTCCCAGTGCTTGGAAAGGGGAAAGCCTGTAGCAGAGGCTCCCACACAGGAGAACTCTGAGCAAACAAAGCCTGTGGGGCCAGGTGAGTGCTAAGTTCACCCCAGAGATCTGCATAAATAACGCCGCCAGCTACAGCAGGCTGAGAGCAGCAGGCAGGCAAGCCACAGTTGCAGATACGACTCTCAGAACTGTCTCCAGACTCTTTTTTTTCTTTTTCTCCCTACCTTTGATGAGAGAACAACCGAATTACAACTGCAAGCCGAAAAACTTACTGAAATTGTATTGCATTTGAACTTGGCACACTTGGTGGGACTGTGTGTGTGTGTGTGTGTGTGTGTGTGTGTGTGAGTGTGTAGTTTTGTTCTACTTTATGCATCCCCTTTGATGAGACAACTACAGGACAACATCTGAGGCACCAACTCCAGGACTGGAGATTGAGATGGACACCCAAATTATTAACACTGAAACTGCATTGCATATAAACTTGGAAGTTTTTTTTTTTTTAATTTTCTATTTTCCATTTTATTTTAATTCATTTTTATGTATAGATATTTCTTTCATTTACTTAGTTTTTACTTTTTTATCTTTGATTTTCAATCCTCTCTTTGTCTCTCTAAAGCCTGTTCAGCTTACTGTCGATTGGTACACTAACACTAACTGTTTATACCTTTGAAACTTTCTAGTCTGATACCTTGTTCTGCTGCCTCCCTCTTGTCTGTATATTTGTTTTCCCCTTTTCTTTAACTTCTTGCTTTCCATCTCAGCTCACCCTTCCATTCTAAATATTACCATTGTTA
Organism: Castor canadensis; assembly: GCF_047511655.1. Classification (NCBI taxonomy): domain Eukaryota; kingdom Metazoa; phylum Chordata; class Mammalia; order Rodentia; family Castoridae; genus Castor; species Castor canadensis. The sequence goes on from NC_133399.1 coordinate 6,586,689, forward strand.
TTATTACAAGCTAGAAAATACTTAATTGCACACAGTACAGGGACAGTAACAACACCAAAGACAATGAAGGGAAGACAGAAAAAACAGGGAAACCAGTTTCCCCACAGCAAAAAATTAGTACAGGAACAAAAGGGGAATGAAGAGAACAGAAACTCAATCCAGACTCCAACAAAATGAAGACAAACTATGCCAAAGGACCCAATGAAGCCCACAAGAATAATTTAAAAGAAGACATACTACAAGTACTCAATGAGAATTTTATAGAGATGATACTGGATAGGGTCAACCAAAATGTACAGGAGACACTCAAGAAATTCCAAAACAACAAAAATAGAGAATTTGAAAAAGCAAAAGAAGAAATAAAGGAAACCATAAAAGCACTGTATAAACACCAAAGTGAAAAAGAGAACACAATGAATAAACGGATAAATGAACTCAGGACAAAAATAGACAACATTAAAGAGGAAAACTGCCAGGATATGGAAAACCTAAGAAAAAAGAATGAAACAAAACTGCAAGAAAAAATGGAAGGCCAATCCAGGAGAATAGAACAAACAGAAGACAGAATCTCAGAACTTGAAGATGAAATGGTAATTAAAGGAAAAAAAAAAAACTATTAAATAAACAACTCAAGACCTGTGAAAAGAAAATGCAAGAACTCACTGACTCCATCAAAAGACCAAACTTGAGAATCATGGGCATCGAAGAAGGAGAAGAGGTGCAAGCGAAGGGAATGCGTAATATATTCAACAAAATAATAACGGAAAAATTTCCCAAATCTAGAGAAAGATATTCCCATACAGATGCAAGGGGCCTCCAGGACACCAAACAGACCATATCAAACTATGGAAAGAATACTGAAGGCTGTAAGAGAGAAAAAACAAGTAACATACAAAGGTAAACCCATCAAAATCACAGCAGACTTCTCAACAGAAACATTGAAAGCATGAAGAGCGTGGGGTGAGATCTTCCGGGCACTGAATGAAAATAACTTCAACCCCAGGATACTCTACCCAGCAAAGCTATCATTCAAAATAGATAGAGCAATAAAAGTCTTCCATGATAAGCAGAAACTAAAACAATATGTGACCACAAAGCCACCATTACAAAAGATTCTGCACACAGAAAGTGACACTCAACTTAACCATGAAAAGGCAGGCAGCACCAAACCACAGGAAAAGACAAAGCAAGACAGTAGAGAGTAACATCAAGTTAGGTACACACAATAAAACCTTCAAACAACTAGGACAACTAAATGGCAGGAATCACTACATACCTATCAGTACTAACGCTTAATGTTAATGGACTTAATTCACCCATCAAAAGACAACGTTTGACAAAATAGATTAAAAAAGAAGATCCAACAATTTGTTGCTTACAGGAGACTCATCTCACCGACAGAAATAAGCATATGCTTAGGATGAAAGGCTGGAAGAAGATTTACCAAGCCAATGGCCCCCAAAAACAGGCAGGAGTAGCAATACTTATCTCTGACAAAGTAGACTTCAAACCTACATTGATCAAATGAGATAAAGAAGGACATTCCTAACTAATAAAAGGGGAAATAGACCAAAAGGAAATAATAACCATCAATCTGTATGCAGCCAATGTCAACGCACCCAATTTCATCAAACATACCACGAAAGACCTAAAAGCATATATAAACGCCAGCACAGTGGTTGCGGGAGACTTTAACACCCCATTATCACCAATAGATAGGTCATCCAAGCAAAAAATCAATAAAGAAATCCAAGATCTAAAATATGCAATAGATCAAGTGGACCTAGTAGATGTCTACAGAACATTTCATCCAACCTCTACACAATATACATTCTTCTCAGCAGCCCATGGAACCTTCTCCAAAATAGATCATATCCTAGGGCACAAAGCAAGCCTCAGCAAATATAAGAAAATAGAAATAATACCATGCATACTATCTGATCACAATGAAGTAAAAGTAGAACAACAAACATAAAGACAAAAAACAAACAGCTGGAAACTAAATAACTTATTACTTAATGAAGAATGGATCATCGATGAAATAAAAGAGGAAATTAAAAAGTTCTTGGAAGTCAATGAAAATGAAAACACAACCTACCGGAATCTATGGGACACAGCTAAGGCAGTCCTGAGAGGAAAGTTTATAGCCATGAGTGCATATATTAAAAAGATTGAAAGATCCCAAATCAGTGACCTAAAGATACATCTCAAACTCCTAGAAAAACAAGAACAAGCAAATCCCAACACAAATAGAAGGAGAGAAATAGTAAAAATTAGAGTTGAAATCTACGAAATAGAAAGAAAAAAACCATACAAAGAATTAGTGAAACAAAAAGTTGGTTCTTTGAAAAAATAAACAAGATTGATAGACCCCTGGCAAAGCTGACTAAAATGAGGAGAGAAAAAACCCAAATTAGTAGAATTAGGAATGCAAAAGGGGAGATAGCATCAAACACCATGGAAGTCCGGGAAATCATCAGGGACTACTTTGAGAACCCATATTCAAATAAAATTGAAAATCTAAAAGAAATGGACAGATTTCTAGATACATATGATCATCCAAAACTGAACCAAGAGGAAATTAATCACCTGAATAGACCTATACCACAAAATGAAATTGAAGCAGCAATCAAGAGTCTTCCCAAAAAGAAAAGTCCAGGACCTGATGGATTCTCTGCTGAATTCTATCAGACCTTTAAAGAAGAACTGATACCAAACCTCCTTAAACTGTTCCAAGAAATAGAAGGGGAAGGAAAACTGCCAAACACATTTTATGAAGCCAGTATTAAATCCTCTACAAATTAATGGCAAACCCAATTCAGCAACACATCAAAAAGATTATTCACCACAACCAAGTAGGCTTCATCCCAGGGATGCAGGGGTGGTTCAACATATGAAAATCAATAAACGTAATAAACCACATTAACAGAAGCAAAGACAAAAACCACTTGATCATCTCAATAGATGCAGAAAAAAACCTTTGATAAGATCCAACATCATTTCATGATAAAAGCTCTAAGAAAACCAGGAATAGAAGGAAAGTTCCTCAACATTATAAAAGCTATATATGACAAACCTACAGCCAGCATTATACTTAACGGAGAAAAACTGAAACCATTCCCTCTAATATCAGGAACCAGACAAGGATGCCCACTATCTCCACTCCTATTCAACATAGTACTGGAATTCCTAGCCAGAGCAATTAGGCAAGAAGAAGGAATAAAAAGAATACAAATAGGTAAAGAAACTGTCAAAATATCCCTATTTGCAGATGACATGATCCTATACCTTAAAGACCCAAAAAACTCTACTCAGAAGCTTCTAGACATCATCAATAGCTATAGCAAGGTAGCAGGATGTAAAATCAACATAGAAAAATCATTACCATTTCTATACACTAACAATGAGCAAACGGAAAAAGAATGTATGAAAACAATTCCATTTACAATAGCCTCAAAAAAAATCAAATACCTAGGTGTAAACCTAACAAAAGATGTGAAAGACCTCTACAAGGAAAACTGTACACTTCTGAAGAAAGAGATTGAGGAAGACTATAGAAAGTGGAGCGATCTCCCATGCTCATGGATTAGTAGAACAACATAGTAAAAATGTCTATACTCCCAAAAGCAATCTACATGTTTAATGCAATTCCCATCAAAATTCCAATGACATTCATTAGAGATTGAAAAAGCTACTGTTACATTTATATGGAAACACAAGAGGCCACGAATAGCCAAGGCAATACTCAGTCAAAAGAACAATGCAGGAGGTATCACAATACCTGACTTCAAACTATATTACAAAGCAATACCAAAACAGCATGGTACAGGCACAAAAACAGACATGAAGACCAGTGGAACAGAACAGAGGATCCAGATATGAAGCCACACAATATAAGCAACTTATCTTTGACAAAGGAGCTAAAAATATACGATGGAGAAATAGCAGCCTCTTCAACAAAAACTGCTGGGAAAACTGATTAGCAGTCTGCAAAAAACTAAAACTAGATCCATGTATATCACCCTATACCAAGATTAACTAAAAATGGATCAAGGATCTTAATATCAGACCCCAAACTCTTAAGTTGATACAGGAAAGAGTAGGAAATACTCTGGAGTTAGTAGGTATAGGTAAGAACTTTCTCAATGAAACCCCAGTAGCACAGCAACTAAGAGATAGCATAAATAAATGGGACCTCATAAAACTAAAAAGCTTCTGTTCATCAAAAGAAATGGTCTCTAAACTGAAGAGAACACCCACAGAGTGGGAGAAAATATTTGCCAACTATACATCAGACAAAGGACTGATAACCAGAATATGTAGGGAACTTAAAAAACTAAATTCTCCCAAAACTAATGAACCAATAAAGAAATGGGCACGTGAATTAAAAAGAAGAAATTCAAATGGCCAGAAAACACATGAAAAAATGCTCACCATCTCTAGCAATAAAGGAAATGCAAATTAAGATTCCACCTCACCCCTGTTAGAATAGCCATCATCAGCAACACCACCAACAACAGGTGTTGGCGATGATGCGGGGGAAAAAGGAACCCTCTTACACTGTTGGTGGGAATGTAGACTAGTACAACCACTCTGGAAAAAAATTTGGAGGCTACTTAAAAAGCTGGACATCGATCTACCATTTGATCCAGCAATACGTCTCTTGGGGATATACCCAAAAGACTGTGACACAGGTTACTCCAGAGGCACCTGCACACCCATGTTTATTGTGGCACTATTCACAATAGCCAAGTTATGGAAACAGCCAAGATGCCCCACCACCAACGAATGGATTAAGAAAATGTGGTATCTATACACAATGGAATTTTATGCAGCCATGAAGAAGAACGAAATGTTATCATTCGCTGGTAAATGGATGGAATTGGAGAACATCATTCTGAGTGAGGTTAGCCTGGCCCAAAAGACCAAAAATCGTATGTTCTCCCTCATATTGGACATTAGATCAAGGGCAAACACAACAAGGGGATTGGACTATGAGCACATGACAAAAGCGAGAGCACACAAGGAAGGGGTGAGGATAGGTAAGACACCTAAAAAAGTAGCTAGCATTTGTTGCCCTTAATGCAGAGAAACTAAAGCAGATACCTTAAGGCAACTGAGGCCAATAGGAAAAGTGGAACAGGTACTAGTGAAAAGGTTAGTTCAAAAAGAATTAACCTAAAAGGTAACACCCATGCACAGGAAATCAATGTGAGTCAACTCCCTGTATAGCTATCCTTATCTCAACCAGCAAAAACCCTTGTTCCTTTCCTATTACTGCTTATACTCTCTCTACATCAAAATTAGAAATAAGGGCAAAATAGTTTCTGCTGGGTATTGAGGGGGGGGAGAGGGAGGGGGCGGAGTGGGTGGTAAGGGAGGGGTTGGGGGCAGGGAGGAGAAATGAACCAAGCTTTTATGCACATATGAACAATAAAAGAAAAAGGAAAAAAAAAAAGACCACATGCTTAGCAAGCATTGACCTGAGTTCAAATTCCAGTGCATTAAAAAAAAAAAAAAAAGGAAGATCCTAGTACTTGTAGATCCTCCCTGTAACCTAGTTAACAGGAAGTCTGACATCAGGATGACATTCAAAATCATCCTTGAAAAACTGTTTACCAGATCCCATTTACAAAACAAGTAGAGCAAAGTAGACTGCATATATGGTTCAAGTGGTTGAGAGCTGTTCTGTAAAGGCATAATGGTGACTTCATACCTTAGTCCCCAAAAGTTACACAAGTAACAGGGTCACAAGACCATGATGATCATAGGGGAACACCGTTCTTGCCATCTCCACGTCTGTCCACTCCCAATTTATTTGTTCTCCTGCTTTTATCTCTGAGAATTCCCTTTCTGCCTTGAGATGCCTACATACCTTGCTTTTGGGGCTTTCCCCATAGACTAATTCTCTTCCAGTCACGGTCTAAGTTAATCAGCATTTCATTATAAAACAGTATTAGATAAAGAAACTGTAGAAATCAGCACTTAAGTCACGAAGAGCAAAAAGTGTCAGCATCACTCGGAAGCCAAACACGTGCACATGTGGATTTGCATTTACGATGAAACTGGAAATTTGCGGGATTCAAGGAAATTTAAGGACGGATTAGCAGCACCGAGAAGCACTGCATTGAGGGGACAGTGCATAGAGTTTAGTGCAAGCTTCCCTTGAACCTGATGGATTCAAAGGGAAGTCATGTCCCAGTGAGAATTTATGGGGACACGGCACAGGAGCGCCCTGTTCTGCCACAAAAAACACACTCAGGAGGCTCCCCAGCCACCTCAGTCTGTGGAACAGGAATTTGCAGATTAGTTTCCCAGCAGGGCAGTAGACTAAGATGAAGACACCTCAAAGTGACACAGAAAGGCTCAAGGCTCCCAGTCCACCGCCACCCTCCAGTCGCCCACAGACCAATGGCCCTGACCACGTGATCAGGGAGCAGACTCCAGAACAGAAAAGGCCCAGTCAAAATCACCACTGCTTCTGGATGCAACAGTCCCTCCACCCAGCACTGCAGATGCCCAGCCACCCTCTCACCATTTCCCGCTTCTTATGCGTCCAGGTGACCTCCCTATATTCCTGCAGTCAGAAGATTTCACAAACCTGCTGGAACTCTGTAGCTTGAGAAATGGCAGCAGGTTTGTGGTAAATATGGCGATATTGAGGAAGGCAACATGAATCGCCTGTCCCTCCTCATTGGACAGGTGGTGCAGGCGATTAAACAGCCACTCTGATTGGCTAATGGATAAAGGGCCCAAACCCCAAGCCCTTGACTGATGGGAACGTGTAGTGGAGAGGGGAGATGCTAAATGGGTGACTTGAAAGGACAGACTCCAGCAGTTTAGTTTTTGGATAACTACTTTCAGGAGTACTTGCCCTGGACTTCTGAACCTACCATGTACCTCTTATCATATTCACTGTGACCTTCTTGCATACGCTTCCTAAAAATAGAACAACAGGTTTACAGAATTCTAGTTCAATATTCCTTGGAGAAAATTCATCATGTCTGTTAAGGAGGGGAGACACAGGTAGGCTAGGACATAGGAAGTTGATGTAGGGCTGATGGTCAAACTCTGGAAACTGGAATGAAGCAGATTGCCATGGATTCTCATATCTAATTTTTCAACATAATAATTTGCATGCAAGAAAATAAAAACACATTGCCAAATAAAGTAATTTACTTATTTCAAGTATGAACCCCCACCTCCAAAAGACCCAGATAAAATAGACTGGAGATATGGTTCAAGCAGTTGAGCACCTGCTCTGTACATGTTAAACTATAAGTTCAAACTTCAGTTCCCCAAAATAAAACTAGGAAACAAACAAGACCAAGATGATCACAGGAGAAAACTGATTTTGCCAAAACTCCATGTCTGTCAATACCCAAATTCTTTCTTCTTCCGTTTTCTCCTCTATTTCAGAGTAAACCACCTTTCCTTCTTAAAATCACAATCTAAGTTAATCAGTGTTTCATTATAGAAAAATGTTCTAGAAACTACCTGAGGACAATTAATAGTTATGTCAGGAATGGCAAAAAGCATCCTGGCCACTCAGATGCCAAACATGGGCACATGTGGATCAGCATTTCCAAACAATCTGACAATGTGCAGAATTTGTGGAAATTTAGGGACTTATTGGCAGCACTAAGAAGCACTGGATTTTGGACATAGATCAGAGAATTTAGCTCATGCTTCCCTTGACCCTGAAGGTCTCGAAGGGAAGACAGGTCACAGTAAGGAGTTACACTGCAAATGAAGGCCTTGGCCCAGCACAAACTGCATAAATACATGGTGGCATCCCCAGCCACCTCAGTCAGCGAGATAGGGATTTGCAGGCAGAAACTCCCAGCAGAGCTGTGAGCTGGGATGAAGTTGCCTCACAGAGACCTAGGACTGGGTTAAATTCCCCCAGTCCACCACCTTCCTAAGGTGGCAGAGGACCTAAGACCCTAACAGTGTGAACAGAGCATGTTTTGTGGAACCCACAAGACAGGGCCCAGTCAAAACCACCTCTGCTTCTGGTTCCAACAGCCCCTCCACCCAGCATGGCAGATGCCCAGTCACTCTCTCAGCATTTCCCTCTTGTGATGCTTCCAGGTGACCTCCTTATGGTCATGCAGTCAGAAGATTTCACACAGCTACTGGAGCTGAGAAACCTGACAATTCTCCAGCAGACACATGACAAATATGGCAATAATGTGGTAGGCAACCTAGACCTCCTACCACTGTGTCCAAAATAGCTAAGATTACAGGTGGGAGCCACCAGACCCTGTCTCAAGTTCCCATTTCATTGTGCTTTCCCTGTATTACACTTAGTTTTCATCCTTAGTATATCAAATATATTCTTTACTATATTTTAATTTGTTATGTTCTTTCACTTTGCAATATATCTTTTCAGTTTATGTTAATGCAATTTTTGTGTGTGTGTGTATGTGTGTGTGTGTATTACTTTGGTTTTAGCTGAAGACTTTGTAATTGCTAGGAAATCTGTCCAGTGGTGAACTATACCCCTATGTATGTTTTATTTTTAGACAAAATATCAGTAAATAATCCTGACTGGCATCAAATTGATAATCTTTGTGCAACATCCTCCCCAGTGACTGGGATTTAAACTGTGTAGCAACACAATTGCATATTTTGTCTACATTTTTGTGATTCTGATATTTGAACTTTGGTCTAGCACTTCCTCAGCAGGCACATCAAAGGCCTGCAGTATACTTTCAAATAACATTACACAGGGTCAGTATCAATGCAGGTATCATGAAATGCTGCAGTGTCTTCCCTTCCATACCATATTCAGTTGCTCTCATTCATCATTTCCCTCTCAGCAACTGTAAGTACCCAGTACTTACATTTATATAGGATAGCAAATGTGAATAATTGAATTGAGACTGGAGGCATGGCTCAAGTGTTAGAACATGTGCCTCACATGTTAGAATCCCTAACTTTAATCCCCAACATGACCAAGGGAAAGAAAGGATTTGGTGTATCTTAATTCTTTTCAGTACTCTTTTTTTCTGGGATCTTTATTTCTAACCACATTTTCCTTATCCCCAAAAACTCATTGCAATTTTTGCAATACTAGTGCACATGTGATACAGTCTGTAAATAATATTCAATTTGCATTCTCTCTTTCAGAATGAATAATGCCAATTGCTGTAGGAAGAGGTGTGCAACCATACAGAGCTGCCAAAACAGAAGATTCTCAATATCCAAGTTATCTCTTAAATGTGAGGAGGAGGTGTGGCTGAAGAAGTACAGCTCCAGCTTTACAATTCAAAGTCATGAGGTGAAAACCCTATTCCACAAAAAAATGTCTAATACATCTTTTTTGGTATCATTAAAGAGATGCTGAAAATTATCAATTATAAGAAGATTTTGTAAAGGATGGCAAAAATGAAGTGCCTGTAATCACATTTTCAGACACACTGCAAAAAAAGGGAGTTCATTTTTGTAAACTTTGATAATCAAGACAACAAGGATAAAATTGTCATTCACAAATATCATAGTATGTGCAGATTTGTGGTGGCTCATGCCTGTCAAATCATCTACTCAGGAGAAAAATACTGGTAGGATCATGGTTTGAGACTAATCTGGGCAAAAAGTTAATGCAACATCATCTCAGACAATAATTCTGTATGGTGGTATTTGCGAATAATTCCACCTACAAGGGAGATATCTGTGGAAGGATTATAGTATAAGGCAGACATAGTCAAAGTGGGAGGCCCTACATGAAAAATAACTAACATAGCACTAAATAACTTGGGAGCCTGGCTTCAGCTCCAAAAGTCCATGTCCATGGTCAAAAATGTGTGACAGAGCCTGTCAGGACAGAGCAAACCAGGGAAGGATATTGTCCTTGAGACCTTGTCACAGACTTCAGTTACTGGTGGGCAGTTGGGTGAGTGCAGTGGAGTGGACATTCGGGGAGGAGTAGAGGATTGCCTGGAAGAACCTCAGAGTTTTCCATGCTTGACACAGTGCTCCAGGTTAGTCAGTGAGCAAGGGGTTCAATCAGCTGTGTTTCTGAGCAGTTTGTTAATAAAGTTCCATCCTTGTCCTATGAAAAAACATAAAGAAAAACAAAGAAATATGGATTCTATTCTCTATATCATCGAAAATTGCATTTTGAAATTGGCAAAACAACAAAACAAGACAACAAAAAGACCACATCTACTGTGTTCAATATCAGGGCTACTAAACACAAACAAAATGTAATCAAAACACAAATCCTGTTTGATACTAGACAAAATAAAATGATTTTTGCCATTCAAACATTTTAGAAACAAAACAATAAATGAGCAAATATCCAAAAAGATCAAGTGATAAATTCATACACCATTAAATTTAACTAACTAAATTTCATTTCATCCAATTATTCATAAAAGAATTTTTCCAAATTCAAAATAAAATTTAAGAAACTTGCATGCTAAGGCATCATTTCATCATTAAAATACTACAGGAAAAGAGCACAAAAAATTCCTGACTGCTTAAGTGAACTGCAATTTCAAAGGAAAAAGGTGCTAAAAAAGAAACAAAAGGGAAGATGCTAAAGGATGCAGACTGTTGAGCTGACACTACATGAGGAGAAAGTTGTACATTTTTAACCTTAGAGACCATGGTCTCTGTGGAGATACAGCCTATGGTGGCTCACTTCGAGGAAGGGAGTAAGAGGAACCTACAAAAGGAGGAAATTTCACTCATGAACCTCCACACAATTTTCCCCAATTACAGGATGAAATGGCTCACAATGACAATGGCTAATGTGGAAAGGTGTCAAACTCTCATCCAAAGCCAATTCAATATTCAGAGCTGTGCTGCACTTCCTTGCATTGCAAAACTCAAATGAATTACCCAATACCAATTGGCATCCCATGTTTTAATTCTGAGGACAGTCTGGAATGCAGAGCTGTAGAAAATGAATAAGTTTAGCACTGAGTCCCAAGACACTGGCAGTATGGTAGGTTCCAATCCCACATCTGTCTGCTCTGTATGGTCACCATTCCCCAATTTTTTGGCACTGGGGTTTGAATCCAGCACATCACACTTGCTAGGTAGGTGCTGTATCATGGGAGCCACTCCAAAATCCCTTCCTTATGTCCAGGATTTTTGAGATAGTTTCTTGTAAATACTTTGGTTAGGAAGGCTAATTTTCCCAGGGCTGGCTTCAAACCATAATCCTCCTGATCTCTACTCTCTAGATAGGATTGCAGGAGTGAGTCACTAGTGCCAAGCACCATTTCCTATCTTGAAGATATCTGGTGATGGCACTGTGCAACATCTTACTGGTACCATAAAGACACTACCTAAAAAAGACCAAGAACAAACAACCAAATATGCTCCTATTGCTCAGGACATTGTGAGTTTTACTAACTCCATAGCAGAAACTGGGACCAAGACAAACACAAATGAACTCTGAAATTAATAAGTCATTTTATCCAGCAGGCACACCCAAAATCTTCTTTTTCCACAGTCCAAGATAGGAATTCTCAATTGTCACAAACTACATTGTGACTAGACTAATGACCTGACTGTAAATGCAAACAATTGAAAATTTACCCAGGATTACCCAAGTAATCCTTGTGAACACTGGTGATTAAAGACCACCACCCAACCATTTTCCCTATTCTCATTATACTTAGATGTCCTTCCCTTTTAAATCTACAACAAGGCAAGAATATAAACTTTCAATTTCCACACTTCATACCTCAAAAATAATAGCTTAATTGATCACAAGAAACTGAACACTCATTGAGCAAACTGCCCTGAGTGTTCTCTGCTTACTCCAGGTCTGGGATCTCTGACCATGTCCACTAAGAACCAGCAAATGACACCTCCTTTACTGACACTCTAAAGACTGGCTGGCCTCAAAAAAAGATGTTGTGCTATAGGAGCAGATGTCCTTCCATCATCCTTCATCTCTGACCTTCTTTCTCCTCCTGTTTGCTCCTCCCTATAAAACATAGACCTGCTCTGCTTCATTCTTAAGATCCTGCAAGTCTTGCAGTTGCTGCTGCCCCAACAAAATGACCTCCTTTCACTGGGTTCATGTCCTACCTTAATCTGCATTTCATTTGGGAAAATACTGTCTATACATAGGCCAAGTCAACATCAATTATGTCAGAGAAAGCAACAGTCTCAAACCCTAAATACCTCCCCAAATATGCCTCACCTTCAACACAATACGCATATGAAGTCCCTTTTCAGTGAGTTGTGCAAGGCAGGGATAACTATAAATTTACAGATTTATTTTAGCCATTAAAAGTAATTGGTTGTGGTACCGACCACGGAATTGAGACTTCAAATATTTATATTACTCACACTTTCAAACATTTATATCACTCAGGTCAATCCAATGTATCTAGAGTGTTTGGAGCATGAAACCAAGGACCACAGATCATGCTGCACAGGAACCCATGACCTTCTGCCATCTCCATAGTCTGTAGAGGCATGAGCTCTAATGCAGAGCTCCCTGAGAGTGTTGTGGGTCTGGGACAGGTCAAAAGTAGGTAGCTGACAGAATGATTGGCTTAAACCCATCTACTGAGTCCCAACCATGGAAAAGAGAAGACCATGTGACAAATGACACCAATAGTGACTTGGTCTGCAAGGGCAGGGCTGTGGTGGAGAGGACCAGGTCCAACACAGCCACTAAGGCCATGGTCAAATCCCTGATCCTGCCCAGTGTGGGGAAGAAGGTCAGAAACTCATCCTTTCCTGCTCTTGGGGTACCCAGTTCTGGCACATCACCAGCACCAGAAGCAATGCACAGTGAGAAATTGAGTCACAGAAGTGGATCTCAGAAGCACAGAGTGATCCAGAAAATTTATTTTCTGTGGTAAACAATGGGGTCTCTTTCTGATGGTCTCTGATTGGTCATTGCTTACAGTTTCCTCCTTGCAGCACATCTCCTTGGCTTCTGATACAGGACCATTAATGTTAAAAGGGATACATTTCCTGGCACAGTGCCGGGACCAAATACCTTTTTCCAGCTATAGCCTTTATCAGGCTAGGCCTCCTTTCTGGTCCTTACCCAGGCCAGCCTGGGTATTCATTGTATTTAAGCAGAATATTCTCTCAACTTTTCATGGTGGAAACAGCTTCTTCCATTTGGAAATTGGGTCAGCAGTCTGTGGACATTATTTCACAATCAATGTCCAAGCATATACCCCCTGATCTGACAAGAAAGAGCACTAGGTACACCAGAGCAAACACTTTTCCTATTCCACTTTCATGTTCCACCCAACATTTACAACTTCTGACCTGCTCCCCTATCTTCACAAAGGTTCATGATTTTGCCCCAACAATGGTTACCAGAATTAATCAGTGCAAACAAACCAAAACTAACCCAAGTGGTTCATTTGAAGGTGGTGGTACTGGTACTTGAACTCAAGTCCTCACACCTGCTCAGCTGGCACTCTACCACTTAAGTCACTCCACAAGCCCTCCCGATATCTTTGAACTCTTGTTTTCTCCTTCATTTAAAAGCCTGCATACCTTACTTTTGGGGAAATTCCCTAGTATTATACATAAACATAAATCATGTCCTCCATTAATCATGGTGTCATTATAAAATGAGAAACAGTCTGAGAACAGTAACAGATATGTGTGAGTGGGGACAAAGGCCCACTTCCCCTGCAAGAGCAACCATGTATGCATGTAGTCACTCATTTCCAATAGTTCCGGCAATGTAGTGGATACACAGACATTCAGGCATTAGTGGCAGCATTGAGAATACAGGGCCTCAGATGACAGTTTCTTGATTTAAGTCCTGTTTTTCTCTGAACCTGGAAGTTCCAGAAACTCACCTTAGAGAAAGAGCAGAGAGTGTACACTGCATTGCAATGCTCCTTCCCAACATAAACTAAATAAACAAGCACAAGGAATACCCTGCCAACACCACACAGAATGGGATCCTCATGTTTGGAGTGGAGGTGTTCAAAAAAGACTGGACTAGAATGAATCATTTCATAGGGACAGTTCAGAGATTTCAGAGAGTTCATGACTCCCTGCCTGCCCTGCAGGATTTCATGGTCCAACAACTGAGTTGGGCATCAAAAGTGGGACCAAGTGATCCATTGGGAACATGACTGTGGCCCTTTTTGCCAAAATGCAGGGCCAGGACATGCTGTCACCATTTGCAGCTGCTGCTGCAGTCACATGTCCTCAAAGGTTTTGCACTCAGTGTTAATCACTCAGCTGCATAACTGGTTGTTCTGAGAAGACTCTCATCAGTGGACACTGAGACACATGGCACATAGCTTGATGTCCCATTGTGCATCATGGACCATTGACACTGGCACTCACTATTGGTACACACAGGGTAGAAACTGGCTATCCGATTGGCTAATGACTTAGGGCAAGAACCTCAAGGCACTAGAAACATGATCAGTATGCTATTCCTGCCTGTGCTGATCTATAGGATAGTATCCTTCAATAGCCAATGCTCAGGCTTCCTCATTTCTAGAAATTTCTCATGACCCCCCCAGAATAGTCACCTTCTTTGAGTTATACATCTGTGCCCTTAATGTTTATTCCTCCTGAAAATGGGGGAATTGTACTCAGGGAATTCAATATACAGAGTCACATGGAGATTTCATAACATCAGAGAAGGAGGGGTAACAAAGTCAGACAAGGATACAACTGGTAGTGTCAAGCAACAGGAATTTGGGTGGAGGCAAACAGACAATACTTATTCATACTTATTTATTCCGTATTTTCAGGCATGAAACTGAAAGTGCACTTGCAACAGATTTACATTATTTAATGTATAGAGAAGGTAGTGTTATATGGAAGCAAATTATACAAAGGAATGAAGAACAATGAAAAGCAACCTTTGAACTAGCTCATACAAAGAGGCTTCATTGCACAAGGCCACAAGGGAAATCCATGTTCCCATGTTTTGACACAGCTCCAAGGGTGATTAGCACACTGAGCACTGAAAAGTAGCCCTGCAAGTCATGAGTTCCCATAGATGATCAAAGCAACATGAGGCTAGAACTGAGAGCCCATCTCCTATTGACAGATCTCTAGGCTTGAATAACTTATATTCTTCATATTCCTCATACAGACTATCTCAATTAGGTTCCTTTAAGGTTCTTACCTAGAGAAACTCCCGAATGCAAAAATCCTTTCTCTAGGAGATTGCCAAAATGTGGCTTTCTATGAGTCTGACCTTCACAGATTTTCTTAATATATTCATAGAGAAGTGTAAATCTGGAATAACTGTGCATATTAAAAGCACAATGTTGTACAGAAAATGGTCCCTGAAACCAGTTATACCTTCAGAAAGAAGAGAACACCCTCCAGGATTTACTAGTGGGTCCTCTGATTCAAGTTCTGAATTAGAGAACAACTCTCTTATTCAGGGAATACAAGACTCTTGAGTTCTATAGATCTACATTATTTATATACCATAGGATCTTAGAGAATCTTAGAGAGTATTCATTATGTTCACATCAGGCATTGACTAATGAATTATGTAACAATTTCATCCACTTGACTGATGAGCATGTTGAGTTATCTAACATTATTTAATTTATTTTTCTGTTTTTGTAAAATTTTTTGGTGGGACAGGTCTTTAAATGCAAGTCTTTATGTTTGCAAAGACTTAAGCCACACTTTCTGTCTTTTTGGTCAGGTTATTTTTGAAGATGCATTCTCAGGAACTATTTGCCCTTCACTGAAAACATTGCAACATGACAATAGATGAATCCTTGAGACAGGAGATGAATAGATTGGTGGCAGGTCAATTGTCCCCCATAAGGAAGGCCATATGTTCCTCCTCAGCACTAGAAAAAAAAACATACTAAAAAATGAAAGAAACAAAAAAGAAATGAGCTAAAGGAATTCAAATTTTAAATAACCCAACCAAAAAAACAGGACACCTTTATTATTTGTTTTGGTTTCTTCCTAGTGTTATCTTCCCTAGGACAAACCAGCTAATCATTAACTGAGATATCCTTTCCAACAATGGTTATTTCAACTTCCAATTGAAAAGATCATTATAACGCAAAATACAAAAGGAGCAACTTGTTGAAGACTGGTGGCTCACACCTGTCATCCTAGCTACTTTGTAGACTGAGGTCAGGAGGATTATGGTTTAAGGCCACCCTGGACAAATAGTTCTGGAGACCTATCTCTAAATAACTAGACAAAAATAAGCTTGAGATATGTACCAAGTGGTAGAGGCCTTTCTGAAAAGGAAGTCCTGTGTTCAAACCCCAGCCAAACAAAAAGAAAACACAAAAATAGATCTTTATCTTTCATAATTTACCAAATTATTTTATTTGGCTCACAAAGTTTATAAGGGCTGTGATGTCACTCATTTTCACTGCATTACACAAACTTCATAAATATAGATATGGCCATCTCATTTTGAGTAAGAGCAGTGATTATAGAATTTTGAGAATAAACTGAAGCCCTTGTTCTACTCTAAGGTACGTGAACCTATTAATTCCTGTGGTAGTTACAGACCCAAACTGATTTGCTTCATCTATGGCATCACGCATTCAATGAACTGCTATCATCATAGAAACCAGTGGCTCAGGGTCTTGACTGTGAGATCAACATGTATTAACATATCAAATAGCCCTTCATCTGTGCTGATTTTTATGATTATAATCCTACAGGATACCTTGAATATGCTGTTGCACTAGCTAAACCTATACAGAGGTTCTACTTCATACTCTTAATAACTCTCTACCAACATGATGAGACACCTGGTGCCCCACCAAATCCAATGTATCATATATGCCCAACCTTGACCCTTAGCAGAAGTCCCTTTTGCCTCACTACTGATAACTGATCTAGTAATATTATTTCAGTATCACTCAATAACTCTCCTGTCTTTAGACAGGAGAATCAAAAATGTATGAGTGGACGCAATATTCTGTGTAAAACTGAACATTTGAAAATCAGTACATATATACATTCAAAAAGGATTATGTTGTGGCACAGTTTTATTCATCATCCATTTTTTTTTAATTTGGAATGTTCTATTAGTCTTCTCCCCGCCCATAGATTAGGATGGTGTAGTCACCAATAATGAACTAGGTGGGAGTTGACAGCTCACAGACATTGATAGTCTTAATGCACTACAAGCTTCCATTTCTTAACCCTTCAGTTTAACTCATCTCTGGAGTTGCAACTAATTCAGTCAACTGAAGTTTAATAGAAGGAAATCATAAATATGTAAAACAAGCCTATCTTATTAGAGTATGTCTAGGTGCCTGCTTTATACTTGACCATGATTCAGAATACGTTGAAACATTTTTCACCATTTTTGATAGTATTTCTGGCTTACTATGTTTCCAGCAACACAGTTGCATTGACTGCTTATCATTGATTCCACTTTCTTGATAGATTTTCTATGCAATCTGAAATGTCATCATATAGCTAGTCATCATTTTGGATTTGAAGAATCTGCTTTACATTGACCTTATCTTGTAGTCTCACTCTTCTTAATCATTTACTGATATTTTTGTACTTGGACTTAAACTCATGGCCTACACCTGAGTCACTCCCCCACCTCTTTTTTGTGATGGTTTTTTTTTTCAAGATATTGTCACACAAACTATTTCCCCAGGCTGGCTTTGAACCACAATTCTCATGATTTCTGCATCCTGAGAAGCTAAGAGTACATGCATGAGCTCTTGGTGCATGCCTTTCTGACTGTTTTTCTATTCTCTTAGTATTTATCAGATCATTTTGACTTGCAATCATGTAGCTTTACAAAAATCTACAAGAGATAATGAGCCCAATGTTAACTTTCTCCACAAGTATCCTGCAATTTTATTTATTAATTCACATTTTCATTGTCACAATTGAATATTTATACAGAAAACTCAAGTGCCTCAATGGTATATGACTCTGTGAAACCAATATGACTATAATTCTTTACAAAATCTTTAAATGCTATTACATTCCAGCCATTTGTTCTAGAAATCAAACCCTGAATGTACCTATCATGTGCTTCCAAAGAAGCATTTCTTTTTCAGTTTTTGGGCAGTCTTGCTATGTATCCAACGCTTTATTCAAAATCACTCTATTGCCTGTGTTAGCCTCAAACTCATGAATTTCCTATCTCAACTACCCTATTCCTGAAGTAGGAGGCAAGTGACACCAGGTGCAAATAATTTCTTTCTTCTTGATTCATCTTAATGTTCTCCTGGTTAACTGGCTTCATAATGCATGCTACTTTGCTAATTCTCACTTTTAATTAACATTTTCACATCTTTTCTGAGAGTGACAAACAGAATATTGTATCCAACACCAGAGTAGATATCCTTCAAAGTGACATGCCATATCCCCAACTCAAACCAAGACCATGTTCCTACCTAAAATACAATAATGGCATGGAATTTAAATCACATAAGGTATGATTTGGAGTCACGTTGCAATAGAACTGGAAATCAATAGAACACAACTGGAAAACCCCTAAGAAGTCAATTCAATTATAACATTGTAAATGGCACATGTATGAAAGGAAAGTGAGAAGTCATTAAAGTACTTCAAATTATGTGAAAATAAATCTTTTGGGTTTATACATTTGTTTTATAGTACTTTGTTAACATTGGATGTATATTGAACTGATTATGGGCAAAAAGAAAGAGGACAAGCATGAGGATCTGAGAAGAAAGTGGAGAGGAGAGTGTGTATGATGAAAGTAGTATATAAATACATAAGCCTATAACCTAAGGTACTTTGCATTCAGAGATGAGGAGGATGGGTTCCAGATCAGTTGAGAACACATAAGAAAAGAAAAACATAAGACAGGATAAGATGTGAACGCAAAAATGGATCACATGACAAGGGGAGAGCACATGTGGGTGAGAATACGTGGAAAACCCAAAAAATGAAAGCGTTTATATCCCGATTCCAGGGGAACTAATACAGAAACCATAAATCAACAGAGGATTGCATGAGAAGGTAATCAGGACCAGGGTTAGAGATGAATGAACCTGGGTTGTAACATATTTGTAGATGAAAGCAATGCTGGGAATCTTTCTCTATATCTGTCCTTTACTAGTTTTGAATTCCTTATTATCCTTATGTCTTCTCTTCAACAAAATTAGAGATAGTGCAGAACAGGTTCTGCCTGGAAGTGAGGGGGGGGGGGCAGGGGAAGGAAAAGAGTTTAAATAATCCAAACAATAATGCACATTTGAATAGAATAATAAAAAAATTTAAAAAATAGTCACAGAAAAAAGGGCTACAGGTATCACTGAAGTGGTACAGACCTCTCCCATCAAGTGCAAAGCCCTGAAATTCATTATTTTGCATAATATAGGTTTACAAAAACTGATTGTTTTGCTTTCTGGAAAGTATATGGAGAGTTCAATCATTGAATAAGAAAATAAATTGAATATGTAAGCATTTCTTTTCTGAGGTGGCATTGCCTGTGTAATAAAATCACCTAAAACTCTGCTTTGAGAAATTATGCACAAAAAGAAAGACCATGAAACTCTAGCTTCAGGTGAGGACAGCACTAAAACCCTTACTAAAGTCCTTATTAAGTCGTGAATTCCTAAGGCTCATGCTGTGAACCTCAGAATTCACCAAAGTTAATGATCTGTTTAGAATATTCTGTGTATGTCCTCTTGAGAAGGTGGTGACACAGCTTACATATGACAGAAGCAAAAGTAGGATCAACTTTCTCTTCCAAAATATCACAATACTTCCTGAAAGAGAGTTTCACATGAAGAATTTAACTCTGGAGACATGAGAGTCTCTGGTGATTACACCAGATGAAAATTGTTTTTTAAAAGGGAAACCATTATTGGAAGTTGAGGATTAGCCACAGAAATGACTGGTTTCATCCCTGGAAGGAGGATTGGGACTTAAATAATTGTTTCAAATGGAAAGAACATATAAAATACCCTGGAACAGACATAGTTTTTTATTCAACAATGTGATTGTGATGTTTGTCCACATTAAATTATGAATGCTGGTGTGATGTCCATGAGTAACCTGATGTAGAGTAGGTAGGGGTCTGAGAGCAGTGACTCTAAAATGATGTCAGATTTGAACCTGAGACCAAGGGCAAAGAAGTTCCCCTGGGTGGTTTCTACACAGTTGCTCTTCTTTCTAGCTGGGCTCCAGAGCTACTGAAAACAACTTATGAGTGGTGACAGTGAGGAGCTGCAAACCACTCCCAGGAAAGCAGGGCACATACACATGCATACATTTGAGGGGTATTGTTCTTTCTGAAATTGAAGCTTTCAGTGCCTTGCAGCTGTTACCTGGGCAGTATTTGCATTTTCATGCATAGTGCTGTTTGAATGTCACCATAAGATTTCTATGATTACAATTTCTACAGAACTGGCTAAGACAAACACAGATTTAGGAAGCTTCCATGAAAAAAGGTCTCATGATTTTGGCAGTTTGTTCAAGTCAGAAACTTTAACTGTCTTGAGGTGACATCTCCCTTCTCACAAACACTAAGGTGCTGAAGAAGAAATCACTTCAGTGTTCAAGGAGGGGTGGCAGGCCATGGCACACTCCCAAGTTAAATCCTTACCTGCATCTAACTCAACAGAGAATTCTCTTCTGTGAGGTGCATCCAAGTGAACATGCAATGCTATGGATTATGTATAATCTAAGAACGGGCATTTTCTTGGGCCTTGGAAAAAGCTGTCTGTTTCTCTGAGCTAGAAAAAGGTTTGGCTTTAGTACAACTTAATTCCTGTGTAGAATATTCCTGGCATGTAACTCCCATTTCTACATGTATGCAATAATAGCATTCACTATGTTGACACATTTTAATTTGGTTGGCTGAAAATGGCTAAGATTGTCTAAAGAGGTGTGTGAAATTTTACACCATAAAACTAGTTTTCTCATTCCAGCTACCAGAAGTATGACATTAGGACCTCTTTCATTTTCTGGTACCACTCACACAAAAAATAATGAAAATGCACATTACTGTGATGTCAGTCTTAAATAAAATAGCAACAGTTCTTACAAATAAAGAAAGTGACCTTGAAATGGCATGAAAATGTGAGGAAAGGTAAATTTAATCATATTCAGATTACTGAAATGCTATAAGGCAAAATGTAAAAATTTTTTAAACTACAGGACTAGTGGAATAGCTCAGGTGGCAGGGTGCCTGCCTAGCAAATGTGAGGTCCTGAGTTCAAATCTCAGTACTACAAAAATTTTTTACCTGCAGTGAGAAACAGGCATTTCAAAGAAATAACATATAATATTACTAAATGGATATAAAATACAGAGAGATGCAGAGTGTGACATGAATGATATTGAATATGGAATGGGAAGAAAATACATGTAAATTGTTTATATAGTCAAATATAGTTAAGATTTTGTTTGTTAAATATTGAAAAGGTATAATATATTTTATGTGATCCTTGTCATAACTATAAAGAGAAATTATGAATAGAGACAGACTAACAAAGAAAACAAATGAAACCGTATCATGTCAATAATACATAAAACAAAAATCATGTCAGTGAGATTGATGGAAGGGATCAGTATCTACACAAGTCATTAATAAATGTGAAGATGGTGGACTGCACTAATGGCAGCAGTGACTTATTAATACCTCAGAAGCATAGAAACAGAAAGGTGGTGAGGTGTATTATTTCAAAGTGGGCAGTGATGAGAAGGCCCTGAAGGTTGAGTTGTGGACAGCATTTTATACAAAGTAGAAAACTGCAGATCAATTGTAGGTGGAACTACTTGAGAGTCCTTAATAAATGTGAAGATGGCTGACTAGTGCCATGAGCCTTTCCTCAGTATTTCTGAGGGATAGAGGAAGAATGTGGTGAGCCTGAAGCTTTCATGCTGGGTGATGGTGGGAAGGCTTGGAGACTCAGTAGTGAACAGAACCATCTACATATTAGAAAATGCAATCAGGAGAGAGAGAGAGAGAGAAAGAAAGTTTAAGCATGGTTAACTTACAGTGACAGAAGACACACTTAGATAAAAGAAAGAAAGAACATCAGAAAACAGGCAGTGTAGTTTCATAGAAAACAGAAAAAACTATAAAACAACAAGAGAAAATTCATAATTCACACTGAGGGAGAAAGAGAGTTTTGCTGGCTGTCAAAGAATAGCACAGGAAATAGCACAGAAAACCTCAGTAATGACAACAAACACTGTTCCAATATGCAGAAAATTTAGTATAAGGACACCTGCAGTCTTCATAACTAATTGGCTAGGAAAAATTTTGTTCTTCTTGGCACTCATTTAAAGTACAATAGTGGGAGAATATGTTAGAAGTGAAACTTTGCTACATTGTCCAGCAATGTCAGGTGCTGGCTTAGTGATTGCTGGCCTGGAGTGCTGGTCTAGCAGTAGGATGAAGGACTTCAGTAACATTAAGTACAGAGCTCCATGTGGTGGGTAGTAAACTGGTCAGGTACAAAAGGGATAAAGGAAATCTCCTCCTACTTGGGCCATAAGTAGGGAAGTTCACAGAGATGTGGGATGGGGGAATGAACACTTGGAAATGATTATTTGTGGAAGTGAAGTGTAGAAAGTCATAGGCCTTGAGAGTCAGGGATGCCATGGCTTGCAATGTTGGTCACTGCATCACTCCATAGGGCTTCCCAGTCCCATGATGAAACATTTCTAGGTGATCAAAGCTAGTATAAGCAGATGGACAGCTTTGGTTGTGCCTTACTTGTTTTGAGAACAGGGAAAACTCAGAGTAAACACAGTCAGTAATGCAAACAAACCACCCCTTTATATTGATAGGCAAACACCACAAATAGGACAGAAAAGGTAGCCAACTTATTTTCTTAAGAACAATGCTTAAACAAAATGCTAACAGAAAGTGCTAACAGGAATATGGAGGAATGCCATCAGCAAACAGCACAGGAGGTAACACTTCTACCCAAGATAAAGGCATATAAGGAGTGTGATGGGGATCCTTGGTACCACTTCTTCGTAAAAGAATTCAACAAGAAAAGAAAATAGGATAAAAGAGGTTTATTTGAGAAGCAGTGGGCAACTGAACACACGGTAGTGCTGCTGCTGTCTGATATGAGTTGGGCAGCTTTGTTTATGTGATGCAAAGAAAAGAAAATCAAAGGTGCACCCTCTAGCTGGATAGTGGGAAAACTTCACTGGCAATATTGCTGAGGATCTTGAGAACTCAAGCTTTTACTGTGTTCTATGCACATGCGGATGGTCGTTCCTGGAAAACTGGTTTATATGTCATTAACTCTCATACAGTGAGCTAGATGCTGGTGCCTCAAGCCTATAATCCTAATTGTTAGGGTGAACATAAGGAAGCCACACGAGGACTGGACCCTTCCCCATCACAGTGGCTTACTGAAAACTCTACACTCAGCCCCGAAGAATAACAAACATTCACCTTTAGCCATTTACTAGAAATTTCCAACCCAGCTTCATAGAAAGACCCATTACCTTGGGAGTGTCAAGAGGGCTGATGGAGGATATTCCTGTACAGTGACTTTCCTGGGACTCCCTTTTTCCTGGAACTTGTCCCACTACATTCCTGTCTCTATCCCTAGTCTGCAAGCAGCTGTGGGCTTCAGCAATCTTGCTAGGGACTATCTCCAAAGATTTCTTCTCCCTCATAAAGCATGTGTGCATGTATTGAGCAATTTCTGAACTGCTTTCAGTCTCTGTCTCCTCACCAATCTCTGCATGCATTTCAGTCAAACATGCCTTTTTTTCTGCTTAAAAATAGGTACTCAGGAGGCAGAGATCAGTCTCATTGCAGTTTGAATCCAGACTGGACAATTAGTTCATGAGACCCTATCATGAAGACACTGAACACAAGCAGGCCTGATGGATTGGCTGCTAGAGCACCTGTCTAAAAAAGAGGCCCTGAGTTCAAATCCCAGTATGACAAAATGTCTCATATATTTCCCTCATGTCATCAATTTGTCCTAGAGTCTGGGTTGGGGGAGATTTTACCCTTGGATGATCAGAATGAAGCTGTTAATTTTTGGTAGGCTCCAAGGCTTTCAGGTCAGCAATGCCCTGCTTTATGTCACAGGCATTTTGCGATTATTGGCAATCTTGCATATGATTTCTTGTTAGCAGATAAGCTGTGGTTCTCAACCATCAAGTTTCCTAACTCCTTGATTAGTCCTCATCAGAGAGTTCCTGTTTCTTAGCCAAGACAGTCTCACCACAGCAGCAATGATTTCATCATCTTTACTATCCTATGAAATACAGGGTGAGAATACTCTCATTTTTGGTCTGTAACTGGGTTGATGCCTTTTTACATGGCTTCTCCAATAATTTGTGAGTTTGGGAATAAAATATTTTTGCACTTATCATTTTGGTTATGTCCTTTTTCTTACACACACTGTGAAAGCATTTAAAAAGGCATACAGAACGCAGGGAACCCTGAGGAAATGAGTAGAAAGGAAAACTTGTGTTATTATTTGAAATTATTAACATCTTAAAAATTTATGACATCATAAATGTGCTGGGTTCAAATTTTGTAATATAGGAAATAATAACATATTTCCTTTTATTCAGGAACAGAAGGAATATATATTCAACTTAAGTCATTTAACTCACATACTTCTCCATCCTTCTTTTCTGACATTATTAATAGAGAAATGTGCTGAATAAAACATGGCACCTATCCTCTAAATATCATATTCACAACTAATGTATACTGATACCATTAGAGCAATAAAAAATGAAAAGGACACTTAAAGGTATGTTTGTATATAACTTAATATTCCCAGACACCTGTTTAGGCCACTTGTGCAGGTAGCAACTACCTTAAGGCAGTAAGGAAAATAGACCGTCTAAGATACTATACTGAAATGAATGGGGAATCTCTGGTGAAAATTTACTCCCAGGGGCAGATGTGCAGTCAGGAGGACTCTTGGAGTGCTCATTGCATTTCTGAGGCTGCTCTCCACATTGTTCATTATGGGTAGGGTCATTGAGGGGAATACATGCTCATCATTATGACCAAAACTGAGTCACACACTTCTTCAGAATTCTGCATAGAAGGATATAGTAGGATACATCCCCAGACACAGAAGAAAAAAGACAAGAAACTTTAAATCAACACTTTCAGACTCCAAGAATTAAGATGAATTGACAATTCATTGTGTATGAATTGAAGGCAAAAGAAGCACTCCAGAGAAGCAATAACTTCCTTCACCAGAAATCTGTAAGAACAAAGGTCAGAAATCTAAATTGTCAGTGAAGAAAGGCTGAATGCAGAGAGTAGTCAAGTGTGAAAGCCAAAATCTCTGTGGGCTGGCTTTAGCAGACTCTACAAATTTGTTTGTTTCACCTATATAAACCCTACCAGGATGTCCCAATGACATTCAGAAGAATCCTTCCTACTTTTGATACTGGATGTTTAGTAGAAGAATTAATCATTTTGAAATTTTAAATTTTTGCACAAGATCTGTCTTGGAAAAAACTAGATTTACCAATGTCACCACTATGGAAATTTCTCCAACCAAAAGTTCTAGGGGAAATGGCAAATGTTCTCTAATATCATTATGTCAAAATTAGATACAGTGAACCACAAGTGCTATGCCTCAATCTAGTGACAGGAATTGGGTTGGTATAGGCAGCAAAGGTGGGGACTAAAGAAGCACAGATCAAATGCTAGCTAGAAGAAGGCATCACAACACAAACATCTTTCACAGGTGATATAGAATAGAGAAGGGAGTCACAATGAAACAACACACAAGGGCAGGCATAGCAACACACATCTTTAAGAAACAATATAGAAATGTAGGACAGAGTCACCTCTAAAGTGTGTCCTCAGTGCCAAATCTTTGTGACCAAACCCACCTAAGAGATTTTTTTTGCATAATCTACATGTCAAGAACACCAATGCAAACATTCACCTATCAGAAAGACTCATTGAGTTTCCACCCCACAAACGGCCCAAAAAGTAGCATAAATACCCTTAAGCAGCCCACCTGCTATGGCCTGGATCGCTTTCCTCCAATCACTCCCTGTACAATCTTTATGCTTTCTTTCTTTCTTTAATAAAGACCTGTGGCTTTGCATCTATACCTTGTTGAGTCAGCCACCCTTCGATCTTTATAGGCATTCTGTCCACACCCAACACTTTTATCACTAGGATTGATATGCCCATTCTGCCCAAATATGGAAAAGAAATCACAAGAAATGTGGAGAGACAGAGAAATGAAAAATCCCAGGCAGAGGACTCATTTTACAAAGACCATCTGGAAAATGTCTAAGATCGAATCAAAGGTAATAGGGAACTATGATGTAGAAAAAGGAAAATGTGAAACAGTGTATGAAGAAGATACTACCTATAAAGACTTAGCAGTCATCGCAAGGATTATATGGAACTTATGAAGATGTGCCAGGCACCAGTGGCTCTGGCCTACAACCCTAGCTACTCAGGAGATAGATATCAGGATGATTGTGGTTCAAAGCCAGGCAGGGAAAACAGTTCATGAGACACTATCTCTAAACTACGTAACACAAAAAGGGCTGCTGGAGTGGCTCAAGGTGTACACTCTTAGTTCAAGCCCTGTGTAGCACACAGACACAAAGAAATTATGAAGATGTATGTAAACCAAGTTCAATAAAGCCAACACTGTAGTTGTTCAATTGTGTACTAATGAAAGAAGACCAAGAATCAGCATGAAGAGAAAATGATTAAAATTATGCAGCCAGAAGTGAAAGAAAACTATAAAACTCACAGACTATATCACTGGTGTCTGAATTGTGTAAATGTTATCCAGAGTTCTCTAGTCAGGAGAGAAAAACAGAAGCTTTGAACTTAGATTACATAATGAAAACAATGTTAAAAAATTGGAAAATGGATATGGTAGACATGAAAGAATGACATGGAATGGATAGGTGGGGAAATCACTTCTTATGCCAGCACAAGGTTTAATGTGGACAAAAGCCTGGAGCCTCTGGGAAACAAAGTGAGAAAGGCTTAGAAGAAGTCATGGTCCCAATGGGAAAAAATAAGGGGACCCAGAAGAGGGAGGATGTATGGCATCCACTTAGCCCAGGAAGGCCACCATTCCCAGCTGGCGACTGTTTTTTGTTGGAGATTGGCAGCAACTTACCAATTCTCTTAGAGGCATCATGACTGATCCTGGATGACCATGATCTACTTGACCTAATGCAGCATTTACATCAAAAGAGCATTAGTTGGAGAAGGTTTTGAGTGGCAACTTTGTGAAGGAATGCAAGCTTTGGGAGATAAAGTGAGACATGCAGTTAAATGCACATGGGTCAATTGCCATCAGCATGAGAGGGAAAAACCATGGGATTTTGGTACAGACACTTGTTATAGGTTTAAGTAAACTATAGAACTGGGGGCATGGGACAAAGTTATGCATATTAAATGGTACCAAACACAGATTGCCCTGGTTGGTTACCATCTCAGCCCTTGTTCTGGGAGAGTTTCCAGTGTTGTTATCTGGATGGTGTTCCACTTAAGCAGTTAAGTCTAAGTCATAAGTACTTGCTATTTAAGTCTAAAACTAGAAACACCTTTATCAAGTAAAATTCAGAATAAGAAAATGAGAGAATACTTCCAGTTCAATAAACTGTGTAAGAGAAAATAACTCCATAAGCATGAACTATTAAAAAGACAAGTTTCAGGCCACCAAAAATAATTTTGTCTTTATATAAGTAGAAAGCCTTGGCCAATATATGCATTTGCCTTCTGACAGAGGGGACTGTAAAGACTAGAATAGTACCCAGTGTAAGACCACTTCTTTAAAATCACTTGGCTTTAGTAACTTCTGTGAGGTCTGCCAGATGTGACTCCATCTCGATTGTGACAAGTTTCCCCTCTTGTCTCCAAACTGTCTATGAAGAGTATACACTGACAATTTCATCAATTAAACATTTTGGTTAATGAAAGTCTATTCTTGAGACACGCAAATGGAGGGGCAAACTCACCAAAATTTGAAGGTTGGTGTTTGGTGGAGGCCCAGCGATTGGGTAAAAATGATTATGTCTACATTGAAACTGGTGTGAGAAAGCATGGAAAAAATAAATAGAATAAATTAAATCCTAAGGAGTTAATTTTAAATAAGAAGCCTGGTGGAAAAAAATCCAAATGCCTTATTGAATCCATAGCAGAACTCAGGAAGCCTTCCTTTTGCCTTTCAGCTAATAACCTAGAAAACTGTGATTTTCATTTACATACATGGTACATTTTTAGGCAAAGAATTGAAATTCTGTGTTTGGTTCCTCTAGCCTGTGTACTCAGGACACTAACACCATGGGTCCATAATGGGAAAACATACCATCTCAAAAGCAATTCTTCAAGGAGAAAAATTGCTAGTGTTTAGGCACATTTAGAGGCTTAGTTTTAGGTGGAAGAACAGGAGGTCAGGACAGAAAACTACATCCCGTCATCAGCCACATGTCATTTAGATTTGCATTTGATTTTATGTTTGCAGTTCTGGGACCATGGGAGTCCTCAACAGGCTGATAAAACTGACAGTGTGACTTGAGCAGGACTTTTCTTTCCATTTCTCCTTGTCCATTTCTGTCTCTGTTGTCCTCACTCAGATGGCCAGTCTCAGAGAGGAAACAGGAGCATGCTATAGAATAAAAAACAATTCCACCATGGCTGAGACAGATTTACAGAGAAGGGTTTCAATTTAATACTTTTTCAACCTTGTGAGATGAAGGAAGAAAACAGGATAACAAAGAGATGTGTTGAAATCAGAAGAACCAGTTATACATGGAACACAGAAATACCTGGGGGGTGTGATTTTTGTTTGGGAGGAGAACAGAGAGAGGGAGAGACTGGAGTGTAGATCAAAAGAGGCCAGGATATAGGGAAACCTTGGACCATGTCCCAGAGCACTGGAAGGTTTTCAGATTGCAATGAATTTGGAAAAACAAAGTGGCCTAATTGGGGCAAAAATGGCTGACAGTGGCTTCTCCTTATATCCCTGATGCAGTTCTAACTGCTTCTTACCTGGGATTTGTCCAGGTCAAAATTTCACAATCCCTCACAGTTGGCTATTAGACTTGGGTTATGAGTTGGGGCATATGGTTTGCTGTGCAATTTTCACGAGTAATGGAGCTGTGCAAAAACCTGGAAGAAACAGGAACCCTTTAAACAATGCAAGTCACTTAAGATTGTAAACTGAGGAATTTTAAGTAATCTAAGAAGATGACATATACTTTGATAGAAACAACCATTTTTCTTACATTATGAGCAAGTGTGATTCAAATGAAAAATAGAGCATCAGTATATGCAACAATGAAACAGCTCAAGGAGGACAACCGGCAGGGCAGGAGAGGTGACTTGAGGTGTGAGAGAAAGATTGAAGTCCAATTTTAAATAACATGAAGAAATAAGTAGGAAAAAACCTCAAAAAGTCATCAGTACTGTGCAAGTGACAGCATACAAAGATGATTACTACTAGAACATCAAGTTTAACAAACTAGAACATTTCAAGTACTAGCAAAGAACACAATAAGCAAACATCAATACAACTTCTGATGACAAATTAATACACAATCAAAATTTCCTGTTAAATTTAATCTATGCATAATTCACAAACTTCTCTCCATTTCTTCCTTGCTCATATGGTTGGGAACAGCATTCATGAAAGGCCAATATATGAGGAATTTTGTCTCTTGCTTGAGACTACTGGAAGGAGTTGGAACATGTAAGAGGCAGGAGGCAGTAGGAGTCTGCAGATCTTTGTAGGTAGGCTTTCAAGCGAGGTCATTGGGTCCTTGGTTTCTCTGCTTCTACTCTTTAGTTCCCTGCCATGATGTGAATCATACAGTTCCATAACTTTCTTCCCACACTAAGTGCTGCCTGGAGTCAGGCCTAAAAGTAACAGAGCCATTTGATAGGACATGGGACTCCTTAACTGCCTTAAACAACTTTAATCTTGTAGCTTCATCACCTCATGAGTTGGCCATAGTGTGGGTAGTTGTTAATGTATTTCTTTCTCCTCCCCCAGATCTTTTAACTGATATTCTGAACTTGAGGAGCTCAATGTACAGGTCATTTTCAACACCACTTTTCATTCTGTGGACTTCTTTTCTAGCCTTAAATAGAGTGGCAACTGACACAATCTCCACTGACATTTCTCTAATTCTAATTATGAAATAGAGTCCTGACATTGTTTCTAATACCCACTGCACATTTTATGAATATTAACCGAAACTATTTTTAACATCCTGGAGAAGACATCTAGAAAAGACACCAAAACCATGACCACTGAAACAAAAGTAAAAATAGTTTAGTTCAATATCACACATGATTGAGTTTGTGAAATACACTCAAAGACAGCACCCAGAAGACACTTATACGGGATAGGTCTAATACTTTTTCTAATTCCAAAGGGTAAAAATAAGAACACAGTTTAATGGATAAGATGGAAAAAGGATTTTCTCAGTTTCTACAAAATAATGCAAAGAAAATGCTTACGAAACAAACATTTTAAAGCTTTCTGTTCTTCCTGCAATGCTCACTCTTACCCACCCTGAACCTGAATCAGTAGAAAAGCTCTCTTTACTGTCACCCTCAGAACAGAATTATCACAGGGAATAATATATCAGCAGTGAAAGTTCATATAGCCACTTGTCATCAGCTGTTATCTCCCAAGTTCTTCCCCTTTCTTGGAAACCAAAGATCTTTTTTACGTAGCAGATGTGCCATCTGCATTCCTTAATTTGGGAAAACCCACATAGTGCAATAATTTCATAAAACCTTCAAGGGTGAAGAACACACTCAGTGCTGAAAAGGAGTCCTGCAAGGCATAAAATTCCATTGATCAGCACAGAATCCTGAGGATATAACTCTGGGAGCACATCCTGTTCTTTTACTCTCATCTACTACTGAGAAAACTCTAGGCTTCTACACTAATATTTCTGAGAGTGAACTTCTCAATTCAGTCATTTTATGTTTCCACTAAAATAAAAAGTGAAATGCAGAAACTCAGTCTCTATGAGACTACCACAATGTGACTATATTTGACTCTTACCCTCACAGATACTTTTCATGTGTTCAGTGAGAACTGTAAATCCAGCACAACTATACATGTCAAAGTCAAAGCACTGAAGAGAAAAGAGTACCATATTAACAACAGTTACACCTTTAGAAAGGAAAGAACACACACCAGCATTTACCTGTGCCTCACCTGACTTTAGGTACTATGCAGCTTCAAACTGTTAACACACCATCTCGTGGAAAACCACACTTTGTGGAATTATATAGTTTTACAATATTTAAACTCATTTGATAGCTTAGAATGTGGTGGCTCTTTGGGAAAAATCACTGGATTCATTAAAAATATTTTTATTTTGTGTTGATTAATGAAATCTGTAACACTTGCATGCAGTAGTCTGATAAGCATGTTGAATTATCTTTCATCATTTTCTGCATTTCTATCCTTCCTTTTTATTTTTTGGTTGGACAAGTCGTTGAGTTCAGGGTTTTATGATTGCAAAGCAAATCCTCTACTAATTGAGCCACACTTCCAGTCTTTTTGCTCTGGTTATTTTTGGAGATTGGGCCTCATGAAATATTTGCACTTCACCAAAAACATTGAAATATGAAAATAAGTGAATCCTTGAGAAAAGAAATGAATAGCAGGTGATAGGTCAATTTGTGAGCATGAGCAAGGCCACAGGTTCTACCCCAAGCACTGGAAAAAAACTAAACTAAACAAAATGATACAAACAAAAATGAAATAAACAAAAGAAATTCAAGTTTTAATAAACCTATAAAAATAGGATTACCTGTATTATTTCTATTGGTTTCCTCCTAGTGTTATTTTCCTACTTCAAACCAACTAATCAATAACTTTCCAAAAATGGCTACTTCAATTTCCAAGGTAAAAGATGATTACAATACACAATAAAGAAGGAAGAACTTTTTAGACTCTGGTGGCTCACACTTGTCATACTAACTACTACAGGGGCTGAAGTCAGGAGGATCCCAGTTTGAGGGACCCTTGTTTATCTGGGATGGTACCATGTATCACTTCACTAGCATTTATTTAGATACCACTTAAAGGGGCAAAGGGTAACATCCAAAGTTGTTCTTATTGGTCAAGATATTCTAAGCGTATTAGTAATTCTGTCCCAGACCTGTGATGAAGAAAAAACACAGTTTTTAAAATCTATCACCCAACAAAATAACTTCTCAAGTGAAAAAAAATCCTTTCTTTTAGCTGGAGATCATAAAGGTCTCTGACTTTACCATGGTCCATGAAAGGCTTCATCAATTGTCACAAATTATATTGTGACTAGGCAAATTCTATGAATGAAAATGCAAACAACTGAAAACTTACCCAAGCAAACTAATCTTGCTAACACTAGTGGTTAAGACCACCACCCCACCATCCTTCATGTTCCCACTGCCCAAATGCCCTTTTTTGCATAAAAAATGATTATGAAGTAGTCATTGCAAATATCTTCAAAATGGTTTGTAAACATCTGTAAGGTCAATTTCACAAATCTGAGCCTGAGTCATCAAACAAATCACACTTTAGTGTTGCCATAAGATCATGAAGAAGCCAGGTCCCTGTGATTCATGCCTGATATCCTAGCTGCTCAGGAGACAGAGATCAGGAAGGAGGGTCTTGGTTCAAAGACCATGCTAGAAAAAGTTCTTGAGACACTGCCTCAAAAAACTCATCAGAAGAAAAGGCTAGTGGAGCCACTCAAATGGTTAGAGCAAACATGAGGACCTGAGCTCAAATCCCAGTGCAGTGACAAAAGCAAAAAAATATCATGAACATCCTAGAACTGGTAGCTCCTCCCTGTAAACCTAGGTAATGGAAAGACTGACATCATGATTACATTCAAAATCAGCTAAGCAAAATTGTTTACCAGACCCCATTTACAAAATAACCAGAGCAAAAGTGACTGGAGATATGGTTCAAACGGTTGAGTTTGCAGTGTAAATGCAAAACTATGATTTCAAACCTCAGTCCCAAAATAACACAAGTGTCAAGGACACAAGACTATGATGATCACAGGGGAATACTGTTCTTTTCAATCTCCATGTCTGTCCACTCTCAATTTATTTCTTCTCCTGTTTTCTCCTCTTTGAGAGCAAATTGGCTTTCTGCCTAGAGATACTTACATACCTTTCTTTTAGGGCTTTCCCCCTAGAATAAATTTCTAAAGTCATGGCCTAAGTTAATCAGCATTTCATCACAAAACAATATTCCAGAAACAGCATGTGGAAATTAACAGTTAAGTCAGAAAGGCAAAAATATGTCCCCTCCACTCAGAACCCAACCACATGCACATGTGGATTCACATTTCCAATGAATCTGGCAATGTGAGGGATTCATGGAAATTTAGGGACTGATAAGCAGCACGGAGAAGCACTGCATTGACGGGACAGTGCGTAGAGTTTAGCCCAGGCTTCCCTTGAACCTGATGGACTAAACGGGAACTAAGGTCCCAGTGAGGATTTATGGGGACAGTGCACAGGAGCGCCCTGTCCTGCTACAAACAACAAAAACACTCAGGACGCTCCTCAGCCACCTCAGTCTGTGGAACAAGAATTTGCAGATTAGTTTCCCACCAGGGCTGTGGACTGGGATGAAGTCGCCTCACAGGGACACAGATGGAGCTCAAGGCTCCCGCTCCACTGCCAACCTTCAGTCGCCCAGGGACCGAAGGCCCCAACCCCGGGATCAGAGAGCCGACTCCAAGACGGACAGGTCTCAGTCAAAACCACCGCTGCTTCTGGATCCAACAGTCCCTCCACCCAGCACTGCAGATGCCCAGTCAGCACTCACCATTTCCCGCTTCTGACGCGTCCAAGTGACCTCCCTATGTTCCTGCAGTCAGAAGATTTCACAAAGCTGCTGCAGCTCCGTAGCCTCAGAAATGGCAGCAGGCTTCTGGTAAATATGGCGATAAGGAGGAAGGCAACGTGAACCGTCTACCATTGTCGCTCCTCATTGGACAGGTGGTGCAGGCGATTAAACAGCAGCTCTGATTGGCTAATGGATAAAGGGCCCACCCCCAAGCCCTTGACTGATGGGAACACGTAGTGGAGGGGGGAGATACTGAACGGGTGACTTGAAAGGACAGACTCCAGCAGTCCTTGCCAATCAAGCTTCCTTTATTGGACATATGGTTTAGTTTGTGGGATAACTACTTTCAGGAAAACTTGCCCTGGCCTTCTGGACCTGGCACGTGCCTCTTGTTAGGAAAACGCCGCACACAAAGGAGGCTCACGAGAGTTATCTTAGGTCCAAAAGTTTAATAAGCAGGGTGGCTTTCGGAGAGAAAATGGCACAGCATTTGGGAGTAAGCAAGGGCAAAGATGGTCTTTGATGTGCAAAGAAAGAGCGCAGCTGCAAGAGCAAGGTCTAGGGGCAGGCAAAGGGAGGTGGTGGGAGATAGGGACAGTGAGGTTTGATCAGCAATGGATGACACCAGCTGCTGAAGCAAGGTCTAGGGACAGGAAAAGAAAGGAGGGTGGGAGATAAGGAACCAACGGTGGGCTTTGTTTTGCAAGGAGTGAAACCAGCTGCAGCTTAGGCTGCAGAGGAGGCAGTTCCCATCACCTCTTATCATACTCACTGTGACCTTCTTGCATACTCTTCCTGAAAATGGGACAACAGGTTTACTCAGAGAATTCTAGATTCAATATTCCTTGCAGAAAATTCATCATGTCAGTTAAGGACTGGAGACTCAGGAAATCACAGGAAGTCAATGTAGGGCTGATGGTCAAACTCTGGAAGCTGGAATGAAGCAGATGGCCACAGATTCTTCAGATATCTTGTTTCAACCTAATCATTTGCATCCAAGAAAAAAAAACACATTACCAAAAAATGTAATTTACTTATTTCATGTATGAACCCCCACCTCATAAAGAGCCAGATAAAATAGACTGGACATATGGTTCAAGCACTAGAGCACCTGCTCTGTAAATGCTAGGCTATGAGTGCAAACTTCAGTGCCCCAAAATAAAACTAGGAAACAAGCAAGACAAAGATGATCACAGGAGAAAACTGATTTTGCCAATCTCCATGTCTGTCTATACCTAAATTCTTTCTTCTTCTGTTTTTTCACCTATTTCAGAGCAAACCACCTTTCTTTCTTAAAATCACAGTCTAAGTTAATCAGTATTCCCAGCCACTGATAAGCCAAACACTGGCACATGTGGTTCTGCATTTCCAAAGAATCTGACAGTGTGCACAATTTGTGAAAATTTAGGGAATTATTGGTAGCACTAAGAAGTACTGGATTTAGGATACAGAGAATAGAGTTTAGCCCATGCTTCCCTTAAACCTGAAGGTCTCAAATGGAAGCCAGGTCACAGTAAGGAGTTACAGGGACACTGCAAAGGAAAGCCTTGGCCCAGCACAAACTGCATAAGTACAGAGTGGTGTCCCCAGCCACCTCAGTTGGCAGATAGGGATTTCCAGGCAGAAACTCCCAGCAGGGCTGTGAGCTGGGATGAAGCCACTTCACAGAGACCTAGGACTGGGTTAAAGGGTCCCAGTCCACCACCACCACCACCATAAGGTGGCAGAGAACCTAAGGACCAACAATGTGATCAGGGTAGTTTGTGGAACCCACAAGGCAGGGACCAGTCAAAACCACCACTGCTTCTGCTTCCTACAGTCCCTCCACCCAGCATGGCAGATGCCCAGCCACTCTCTCAGCATTTCCCTCTTCTGACGCTTGCAGGTGACCTCCCTATGGTCCTGCAGTCAGAAGATTTCACAC
The DNA here is from genome assembly GCF_047511655.1 of Castor canadensis. Classification (NCBI taxonomy): domain Eukaryota; kingdom Metazoa; phylum Chordata; class Mammalia; order Rodentia; family Castoridae; genus Castor; species Castor canadensis. The sequence goes on from NC_133399.1 coordinate 6,622,347, forward strand.
AGCTGCTGGAGCTGGGAAACCTGACAATTCCCCAGGTGACACATGGCAAATATGGAAATAATGTGGTAGTCAACCAAGAACTACTACCACTGTCTCAAAAAAAGGTAAGATTACAGGTGGGAGCCACCAGTCCCTGTCTCAAGTTCCCATTTAATTTTCCTTTTCCTGTATTCCACTTAGTTTTTATTATTAATATATCAAATATATATTTTACTATTTTTTACATGTAATGTTCTTTCACTTTGCAATTTATATTTGCACTTTATATTAAAGCAGTTTGGGGTGTGTGTGTGTTTGTGTGTATGTATTACTTTGAGTTTAGCCCAAGACTTTGTAATTGCTAGGAAATCTGTCCAGTAGTGAGCTACACCCTATGTATTTTTATTTTTAGACATAATCCCAGTAAATAACCCTGACTGGCATCCAACTGATAATCTTTGTGCAACATCCTCTCCAATGGCTGGGATTTAAAATGTGTAGCAACACAACTGAGTCTTTCATCTACAGTTTTGTGATTCTGACATTTGAACTTTTTCCTAGCACTTCCTTAGCAGGCACATCAAAGGCCTACAATACACATTTATATATGATAACAAATGTGAAAAAATGATTTTGCAGACTGGAGGCATGGCTCAAGTGTTAGAACATGTGCCTAGCAAGTTAGAATCCCTAATTATAAACCCAAATATGCCCAAGGGAAAGAAAGGATTTAGTGTATCTTCACTTAGTTCTTTTCAGTACTCTTTCTGCCTGGGATCTTTATTTCTAACCACCTTTTCCTTCTCTCCAAAAACTCATGGCAATTTTTGCAATACTAGTGCACATGTGATACAGTCTGTAAATAATATTCAATTTTCATTCTCTCTTTCACAATGAATAATGTCAGTTGCTGTAGGAAGAGGTGTGTAACTATAGAGAACTGACAAAAGAGAGTATTCTCAAATTCCAAGTCATCACTTAAATGTGAGGAGGAGGTGTGACTGAAGAAGGAGAGCTCCTGCTTTACAAGTTCAAAGTCCTGAGTTGAAAACCCTATTCCACCAAAAAATGTGTAATACCTGTTTTTTGGTAGCATTAAAGAGATGCTGAAAATTATCAATTATAAGATGATTTTGTAGAGGATGGCAAAAATGAAGTGCCTGAATCACAGTTTCAGACACAATGCAAAAAAAGGGAGTTCGTTTTTGTAAACTTTGATGATCATGACAATGAGGATAAAATAGTAATTCAGAAATATCATAGTGTGTGCTGGATTGTGGTGGTTGATTACTGTCAACTCATGTACATGGGAGGCAAATATTGGTAGGATTATGGTTTAAGACTAACCTGGGCAAAAAGTTAATGCAACATCATCTCAGAAAATAACTCTGTATGGAGTATTTGCAAATAATTCCACCAACATGGGAGTTTTCTGTGGAACGATTATAGTTATGAGGAAGCCATAGTCAAAATGGGAGGCCCTACGTGAAAAATAACTGAAATGGCACTAAATAAGCTTGGAGCCTGGCTTTAGCTCCAAATGCCCATGTCCATGATCAAAAATGTGTGACAGAGTCTGTCAGGAGAGAGCAAACCAGGGAAGGATCTTGTCCTTGAGACATTCTCCCAGACTTCAGCTACTGTTGGGCAGTTGGGTGGGTGCAGTGGACTGCATATGTGGGGAGGAGTAGAGAATTGCATGGAAGAACCTCAGAGTTTTCCTAACTTGACTCAGTGCTCCAACTTAGTCAGTGAGCAAGGGGTGCAATCAGCTATGTTTCTGAGCAGTCTGTTAATAAAGTTCCCTCCTGGTCCAAGGACAAATCTTAAAGAAAAACAAAAAAATATATATTCTATTGTCTATATCATTGACTATGATCCAATTGCATTTTGAAATTGCAAAGAGAACAAAACAAGACCAACAAAAAGACCACACCTTAACCTGTTCAATATCAGGACTATTAAACACAAACAAAATGTAATCAAAATATAAATCCTGTTGAATACTAGACAAAATTAAATGATTTTTGCAATTCCAACATTTCAGAACCAACACAACAAATAAGAACATATCCAGTAAAGATCAAGTGATAAATTCATATACCATCAAATTTAACTAACTAAATTTTATCTCATCCAATCATCCATAAAAGAATTTTCCCAATTCTGAATAAAACTTATGAAACTTTCATGCTAAGGAATCATTTCATCATTAAAATCTTGCAGGCAAAGAGCACAAAAAATTCCTAACTGCTCAAATAAACTAAAATTTCAAAGAAAAAAGATTCTAAATAAGAAACAAATGGGAAGCTGTTCAAGGATGCAGACTGTTGAGACTACACTACATGAGGAGAAAGTTATATTTTTAACCTTAGAAACCACTGTCTCTGTGCAGATCCAGCCCATAGTGGCTCACTTCAAGGAAGTGACTGAGAGGAACCTACAAAAGGAGAAAATTTCACTCGTGAACCACCACACTCACAATTTTCCCTACATACACGATGAAATGGCTCACTATGACATTGACTAATGTGGAAAGGTGTCAAACTCTCACATATAGCCAATTCAATATTCAGAACTGTGCTGTCCTTTTCTGGCATTGCTAAACTCAAATTAATTCCCCAACATGAATGGGCTTCCCATGTTTTAATTCTAAGGACATCTGGAATGCAGAACTGTAGACATTCAATAAGTTTAGCACTGAGTCCCAAGACACTGGCAGCACTATAAGTTCCACATGTGTCTGCTGTGTATGGTCACCTTTCCCCTTTTTTTGTGATACTGGGGTGTGAATTCAGCACCTCACACTTGCTAGGTAGTTGCTGTATCATGGGAGCCACTCCAACAGCCCTTCCTTATGTTCAGGATTTTTGAGATAGTTTCCTGCAAATGGTTTGCTCAGGCAGGCTAATTTTCCCAGGTTTGGCATCAAACCATGAGCCTCCTGATCTCTACTTTCTAGACAGGATTGCAGGAGTGAGTCACTAGTGCAGAGCACCATTGCCTATCTTGAAGATATCTGGTGATGGCACTGTGCACCATTTTACCAGTATCATAAAGCACTACCTAAAAAAGACCAAAAACCAGCAACCAAATATGCTCCTATTGTTCATGGCATTCTGATTTTTACTTACTCCATAGCAAAACCTGGGACCAAGAGCAAAACAAATGAATCTGAAATTAATAAGCCATTTTATCCAGCAGCCACATCACAAAGATATCTTTTTCTCCACTATCCAAGAAAGGCATTCTCAATTGTCACAAACTGCATTGTGACTAGTCTAATGACCTGCATGTAAATACAAACAGTTGAAAATTTACCCAGGATTACCCAAATATTCCTTATGGACACTGGTGATTAAAGACCACCACCCCACCATTCTTTCTATTCTCATCACACTTAGATGTCCTTCCCTTTTAAATCTACAACAAGGCAAGAACAAACTCAATTTCCACACTTCATACCTCAAAAATAATAGCTTAATTGATCACAAGAAACTGAACACTCATTGAACAAACTACCCTGAGTGTTCTCTGCTTACTCCAGGTCTGGGATCTCTGACCATGTCCAATAAGAACCATCAAATGACACCTCCTTTACTGACACTCTAAGGACCAGGTGGCCTCAAAGAAAGATGTTGTGCTATAGGGGCAGATGGTGTCCTTCCATCATCCTTCATCTCTAACTTTCTCCTCCTGTTTGCTCCACTCTATAAAACATAGACCTGCTCTGTTTCATCCTTAAGACCCTGCAGGTCTTGCAATTGCTGCTCTCCCAACAAAGTGACCTCCTTTCATTGGTTTCATGTCCTACCTTAATCTGCATTTCATTTGGGAAAATACTGTCTACACATAGGCCAAGTCAACATCAATTATGTCAGAGAAAGCAACAGTCTCAAACCCTAAACACCTCCCCAAATATGCCTCACCTTGAACACCAAATGCATTCGCAATCCCTTTTCAGTGTGTTGGGCAAGGCAGAGATAACCGTAAATGTAGGGATTTATTACAGCCATAAAAAGTAATTGGTTGGGGGACTGACCCACGTTTTAAGCCTTCAAATATTTATATTACTCACATTTTCAAACATTTATTTCACTCAGGTTAAACAAATGTATCTAGAGAGTGTTTGTAGCAGGGAACCAAGGACCACAAATCATGCTGAAAAGAAAAGCATGACCTTCTGCCATTTCCACAGTCTGTAGGGGCATGAGATCTAATTCAGAGCTCCCTGAGAGTGTTCTGGGTCTGGGACAGGTCAAAAGTAGATAGCTGACCGAATGATTGGCTTAAAGCCATCCACCGAGCCCCAACCATGGAAAATAGAAGTCCATGTGACAACTGACACCAGTAGTGACTTGGTCTGTAAGGTTTAGGGCTGTGGTGGAGAAGCCCAGGACCAACATAGCCACTAAGGCCAATGTCAAACCCCTAGTCCTGCCCAGTCTGGGGAAGCAGGTCAGAAACTCACCATTTCCTACTGAAGTGGTGGCAAGTTCTGGCACATCAGCAGCAGCAAAAGCACATCACAGTGAGAAATTGAGTCACAGAAGTGGATCTCAGAAGCACAGAGTGGTCCAGAAAATGTGGCACCAGGAAATGCATTTTCTGTGCTAAGCAGTGGGGCCTCCTTCTGATGGCCTCTGATTGGTTGTTCCCTACAGTTTGCTCCTTGCAGCACTTCTCCTTGGCTTCTGATCCAGGACCACTAAGGTTAGAAAGGATGCTTTTCCTGGCAGAGTGCCACGACCCAATACCTTTTTCCAGCTATATCCTTTATCAGGCTAGGCCTCCTTTCTGGTCCCTTCCTAGTCCATCCTGGGGATTCATTCTTGTTAAGCAGAACATCCTCTTGAATTTTCATGGTGTAAACAGCATTTTCCACTTGGAAATTGGGCCAGCAGTCTGTACAAAGTATTCCACAATCAATGTCCAGGCATATACCACCTGACCTGATGGAAAGACTACTAGGTACAACAGAGCAAACACTCTTCCTATTACACTTCATGATCCACCCCACCTTTATACATTTTGACATTCTCCCCCATTTCCCAGAGGTTCATGATTTTGCCTCAACAATAGTTACCAGAATTAATCAGTGCAAACAAACCAAGTCTAAAGCAAGTGGATTTTTTTTGAAGGTGGTGGTACTGGTGCTTTAACTGAAGGCCTAACACATACTAAGCTGGCACTCTACCACTTAAGTCACTCCACAAGTCCTCCCAACTTCTTTGAAATTTTCTCCTCCCTTTAAAAATAAAGCTCTGCTGTTTAGCAACTGGGCTGCCTGCATACCTTTCTTTTGGGTATTCTTTGTGTCTGGTATAATAAGTAAGCCAAAATCATATCCTTCATTAGTCATCATGTCATTATAAAATGAGAAACAGTCTCAGGACAGTAACAGGAATGTGCAAGTGGGGACCAAGTCCTACCTGCACTGCAGGAGCAACCATGTATGCATGTGGTCACTCATTTCCAATGCTTCTGGCATTGTGGTGGATACGCAGATATTCAGGCATCAGTGGCAGCATTGAGAATACTGGGCCTCAGATGACAGTTTCTGGATTTAAGTCCTGTTTACTCTGTACCTGGAAGTATCATGGGAACCACAGAAACTCACCTTAGAGAAAGAGCAGAGAGTGTACACTGCATTGCAATGCTCCTTTCCAACAAAAACTAAATAAAGAAGCCCAGAGTGTCCAAGGAATACCCTGCCAACACCACACAGACTGGGAGCCTCATGCTTGGAGTGGAGGTGTCCAAAAAGGACTGTGGACTGGATGAATCACTTCACAAAGACAGTTTAGAGATTTCAGAGAGTTCATGACTCCCTATCTTGCCCTGCAGGATTCCATGGCCAAACAACCAAATGGCATCAAAAGTGGGATCAACAAAAAGAATTAACCTAGAAGGTAACACCCACGCACAGGAAATCAATGTGAGTCAATGCCCTGTATAGCTATCCTTATCTCAACCAGCAAAAACCCTTGTTCCTTCCTATTATTGCTTATACTCTCTCTACAACAAAATTAGAAATAAGGGCAAAATAGTTTCTGCTGGGTATTGGGGGGAGAGAGGGAGAGGGCGGAGTGGGTGGTAAGGGAGGGGGTGGGGGCAGGGGGGAGAAATGAACCAAGCCTTGTATGCACATACGAATAATAAAAGAAAAATGAAAAAAAAAGTGGGATCAAGCCATCCATTGAGAATATGACTGTGGCCCTCTTTGCCCAAATGCAGAGCCAGGGAATGCTGTCACCATTTGCAGATGCTGTTGCAGTCAGGTGTCCTCTAAGCTTTTGTCCTCAGCATCAGTCACTCAGCTGCCTAACTGGTTGTTCTGAGAAGACTCTCATCAGTGGAACTGGGACACATGACACATAGCTTGATGCCCCATTGTGCATCATGTAACACTTACACTGGCGTTCACTATTGGTACACACAGAGTAGAAACTGGCTATCTGATTGGCTACTGATTTAGGGCAACCTCAAGGCACTAGTAACACGATCAGTATGCTATTCTGCCTGTGCTGATCTATAGGATAGTATCCTTCAATAGCCAATGCTCAGGCTTCCTCATTTCTAGAAAGTTGTCATGACCCCCCAGGATAGGCACCTTCTTTGAGTTATACATCTGTGCCCTTCATGCTTATTCCTCCTGAAATTGGGAGAATTGTACTTTGGAAATTCAGTGTACAGTCCCATGGAGATATCATAACATGAGAGAAGGAGGGGTAACAATGTCAGCCAATGATACTGCAACTGAATTGAGGTCTAGTGACAACCAACAGGAATTTGGATGGAGGCCAATGGCCAATGCTTTCTCATACTTATTTTTTGTCTATTTTAAGGCATGAAAATGAAACTGCACTAGCAACACATTTACTTTATTTATTGTATAGAGAAGGTAGTGTTATATGGAAACAAATTATACAAAAGAATGAAGAACAATGAAAAGCAATCTTTAATTAGCTCATAGAAAGAGTTCACTGCACAAGGCCACAAGGGAAATCCATATTCCCATATTTCAACACAGCTCCAAAGGTGAAAAGCACACTGAGAACTAAAAAGGAGCCCTGCAAGCCATGAGTTCCCTTAGAAGATCAAAGCAGACTGTAGCTGTAACTTAGAGCCATATCCTGTAGACAGATCTCTAGGCTTGAACATGTTATATTCCACACATGGACTATTTTAATTCAGTTATATTAAGGTTCTTATCAAGAGAAACTGCCAAATGCAAAAACCCTTTCTCTAGCAGACTACCAAAATATGGCTTTCTATGACTCTGACCTTCACAGATTTCCTTAATGTATTCATAGAGAAATGTAAATCTGGAATAATTATGCATGTTAAAAGCAAAATTCTGTACTGAAAATGGTCCCTGATAACCACAATTACACCTTCAGAAAGGAGAGAACACCCTCCAGCATTTACTTGTGGATCACCCGACTTCAAGTGCTATGCAGCTTCATAGGAACAACTTGTGGATCACCCGACTTCAAGTGCTATGCAGCTTCATAGGAACACTTTCATTTACAGAACAAAAGACTTTCTTGAGTTCTATAGATCTACATAATTTAAAGTACATATTATAACATAGAATGTTGAATCTTTGGGAGTATTCATTATGTTCATCAATATTGTTTTTATCAGGCATTGACTAATGAATTATGTAACAATTCCATCCACTTGACTGATAAGCATGTTGATATATAAGCATTATTTAATGTATTATTAATTTGTTTTTGTAAAACCTGTTGGTGGGACAAGTTGTTAAATTCAAGTCTTTATGTTTGTAAAGCAAATTCTCTGTCACTTAAGTCTCATTTTCAGTGTTTTTCCTCTGGTTATTTTTGAAGATGCATTCTCAAGAACTATTTGCCCTTCACTGAAAACATTGAAACATGAAAATAGATGGATCCTTGAGATAAGAGATGAATAGATTGGTGGCAGGTCAATTGCACTCCCATAAGCAAGACCATAGGTTCTCCCCAGCACTAGAAAAAATATAATAAACAAAATGAAACAAAAAAGAAATGAGCTAAAGGAATTCAAATTTTAAATAATCCTACCAAAAGAACAGGACACCTTTATTATTTGTATGGATTTCTTCCTAGTGTTATCTTCCCTACTGCAAACCAGCTAATCAGTAACTGAGATATCCTTTCCAACAATGGTTATTTCAACTTCCAATTGAAAAGATCATTACAATGCAAAATACAGAATTAATAGCTTGTTGAATCCTGGTGGCTCACACCTCTCATCCTAGCTACTTTGGAGGCTGAGGTCAGGAAGATCATGGTTTAAGGACACCCTGTACAAATAGTTCTGGAGACCTTTCTCTAAATAACTAGAGAACAATAAGCTTGAGTTATGTATCAAGTGGTAGAGGCCTTTCTGAAAGGGAAGTCCTATGTTGAATTCCCCATCCCAACAAAAAGAAAACACAGAAAAGAGATCTTTATCTTTCATATGAATTTACCAAATTATTTTATTTGGCTCACAAAGTTTATAAGGACTCTGATGTCACTCATTTTCACCACATTACACAGCCTTCATCAACATGGATATGGCCATCTCATTTTGAGTAGGAGCAGTGATTACCAAATTTGGAGAATAAGCAGAAGACCCTGTTCTACCCTAAGGTATGTGAACCTATTCATTCTTGTGATAGTTAAAGACCCAAACTGATTTGCTTCATCTATGGCATCATGCATTCAATGAACTACTGTCAACATAGAAACCAGTGGTTCATGGTCTTGATTGTCAGATCAACATGTATTAACACATCAAATAGCCCTTCATCTGTGCTGAGTTTTATGATTCTAATTCTATAGACTGACTTGAATATGCTGTTGCACTAGCTAAACCTACACACAGGTTCTAGTTCATACTCATAATAACTCTCTATCAACATGATGACACCTAGTGCCCCACCAAATCCAAGTATTTCATATACTAAGCCCAATTTGACCCTTATCAGAAGTTCCTTTTGCCTCACTATTGATAAGTGATCTAGTAATATTATTCCAGTATCACTCAATAACTCTCCTGTCTTTAGATTTAATAAATAATGAATCAAAAATGTATGAGTGGATGCAATGTGCTGTGTAAGAATGAACATTTGAAGACCAGTACATATCTTCAACCAAAAGGGATTATGCTATGGCATAGTTTTATTCATCATCCAATTTTTTTAAATTTGTAGGGTTCTCTGAGTCTTCTCCGCACCCATAGACTAGGATGATGTAGTCCCCAATGATGGGCTAGGCGGGAGTTGACTGCTCACAGACATTCATCCTCTTAATATACTACAGCTTCCATTCCTTGACCCTTCAGTTTCACTCATCTCTGGAGTTTCAAACAATTGAGTTAACTGAGGTTTAACAGAAGGAAATCATAAATATATAAAGCAAGCCTTTCTTATTACACTATGTCTAGGTGCCTGCTGTATACTAGTCCATGATTAAGAATACCTTGAAACATCTTTCACCATTTTTGATAATATTTCTGGTTTGCTCTTTTTCCAGCAACTGGGTTGCAATCATGACTTGTCATTATTGATTCAACTTTCTTGATAGTTTTTCTATGCCATCTGAAATATCATCATATATCTAATCATCATTTTGGATTTGAAGTACCAGCTTTACATTGACCTTATCTTTGTAGTCTCGCTCTTCTTATTATTTAACTGATTTTTTTTGTACTTGGACTTGAACTCCTGGCCTACACCTGAGCCACTCCCCCAGCTCCTTTTTGTGATTTTTTTTCAAGATAGTGTCTCACAAACTATTTGCCCAGGCTGGCTTCGAACCACAGTCTTATGATTTCTGTATCCTGAGTAGCTAGGACTACATTCATGAGCTCTTGGTGTGTGCATTCTATTCTCTTAGAATTGATCAGACCATTTGACTTGCAATCATGTAGCTTTACAAAAATCTACAAGCGATAATGAGCCCAAGGTTAACTTTCTCCACAAGTATCCTGCTATTTTATTTGTTACTTCATATTTTCATTGTCACAATTGAACATTTATACAGAAAACTCAAGTGCCTCAATGGTATATGACTCTGTGAAACCAATATGACTATAATTCTTTACAAAATCTTTAAATGCTATTACATTCCAGCCATTTGTTCTAGAAATCAAACCCTGAATGTACCTATCATGTGCTTCGCAAAGAAGCATTTCTTTTTCAGTTTTTGGGCAGTCTGGCTATGTATCCAATGCTTTATTCAAAATCACTCTATTGCATGTGTTAGCCTGAAACTCATGAGTCTCCTATCTCAACTACCCTAGTCCTGAAGTAGGAGGCAAGTGGCACCAGTTGCACATGATTTCTTTTTCTTGATTCATCTTAATGTTCTCCTGGTTAGCTGGCTTCATAATGCATGTTATTTTGCTAATTTTCATTTTTAATTAACATTTTCATATCTTGTGTGGGAGGGAGTGACAATACAGATTATTGTATCAACAGCAGAGTATATATCCTTCAAAGTGACATGCCATATTCCCCAACTCAAACCAATACCACATTCCTACCTAAAGTACAATAATGTAATGGAATTGAAATCATATTGCAGTAGGACTGGAAATCAATAGAAAAAACACAATTGGAAAACCCCCAAGGAGTCAATTAAATTATGTAATTGTAAATGGCAAATGAATGAAAGAAAAGTGAGAAGTCATTAATGTACTTCAAAGTATATGAAAATAAATCTCTGGGGTTATACATTTAGTTTTTAGTACTCTTTAAATATTGAACAGATATTGAATTAATATTGTCAAAAAGGAAGAAATCAGGCATGAGGATGGTGAGAAGAAAGCATAGAGGAGAGTGTGTATGATGACAATACATAGATGCATAAAAACGTCCTACTGAGCCAGGCATCAATGGCTAATGCCTATAATCTAAGGTACTTTGTATTCAGAGATGAGGAGGATGGATTCCTGGTCAGTCAAGGTCCTACACTCCCCACCCAAAAAAAGAAGAAAGGGAAAGATATGATGTCAAAAATGGATCACATGACAAGGGTAGAGCACATACAGGAGATATGGGAATAAGTAGAAAACCCATAACATGAAAGCCTTTGATATCCCCACTCCAGAGGAACTAATAGAGAAACCTTAAAGCAACAGAGGATAACATGAGAAGGAGATCAAGAACCAGTGTAAAGATCAGTTAGAGATGAATCAACTTGGGTTATAAAACATTTGTACATGAAAGCAATGCTATGAATCTTTCTCTATATCTATCCTGAACAAGGAAAAATGCTTTGTCTTCCTTATTATCCTTATGTCTTCTCTTCAACAAAATTAGAGATAAAGGCAGAACAGGATCTACCTGGAAGTGAGGGGGAGGGGGGAAGAAAGTGGGGGAGGGAGTGTAAGTGACCCAAACAATGTACACACATTTGAATAAATGAATAATAAAAAATTTTAAAAATAATCACAGAGGAAAGGGCTACAGGTGGCATTGAAGTGGTACAGCCCTCACCTAGCAAGTGTAAAGTCCTGAAGTTCATTATTTTGCACAATATAAGTTTACAAAATCTGATTGTTTTCCTTTCTTAAAACTATCTAGGGAGTTCAATCATTAAATAAGAAAATAAATTGAACATGTAAGCACTTTTTCTCTGAGGTGGTATTGCCTGTGTAATAAAATCACCCAAAACTCTGCTTTGAGAAATTATGCACAAGCAGAAAGTCCATGAAACTCTGGCTTTAAGTGAGGATAACATTAAAACCCATTCTAAGGTCCTTATTAAGGTGTGGATTCCCAAAGCTTGTGGTGTGAACCCCAAAATTCACAAAGTTGGTGTTCTGTTTAGAATATTCTGTATATGTCCTCTTGAGAAGGTGGTGACACAGCTTATGGATGACAGAAGCAAAAATAGGATCACCTTTCCTTCCAAAATATCACAGTACTTCCTGAAAGAGAGTTTCAAATGAAGAATTTAAATCTGGAGGCATGAGAGAGTCTCTGGTGATTACACCAGATGAAAATTGTCTTTTAAAAGGGAAACCATTATAGGAAGTTTAGGATTAGCTACACAAATGACTGGTTTCATCCCTGGAAGTAGGATTGGGAATAAAATAAGAGTTTCAAATGGAAAGAAGACACATAAATACCCTGGGACAGAGCTGGTTCTTTATTCAACGATGTGATTGTGACATTTGTCTGTATTGAAATATGAATGCTAGTGTGATGTCCATGAGTAACTTGCTGTACAGTAGAGGTCTGAGGCCAGTGACTCTAAAAGGAGGTCAGATTTGAACCTGAGACCAAGGGCAAAGATGTTCCCCTGGGTGGTTCCTACACAGTTGCTCTTCTTTCTAGCTGGGCTCCAAAGCTACTGAAAACAACTAAGGAGTGGTGACGTGAGAAGCTGCAAAGCACTGTCAGGAAACCAGGGCACATACACATGGACACAGTTGGGGAATGCTGTTCTTTCTGAGACTGAAGCTTTCAGTGCCTTGCAGCTGTTACGTGGACAGTACTTGCAGTTTAATGCATAGTGCTCTTTGAATCACACTGTAGATTTCTATGATTAAAATTTCTAAAGAACAGGCTTAAGACAAAGATTTAGGAAGCTTCAGGAAAAAAGGTCTCATGATTTTGGCAGTTTGTTCAGGTCAGAACCTTAAACTGACTTGAGGTGACATCTCCCTGCTGGAAAATACTAGGGTGCTGAAGGAGAAATCACTTCAATGGTGAAGGAGGGGCATAAGGGAATGGCACCACCCAAGCTAAATCCTTACCTGCATCTAACTCAACAGAGAGACTTCTCTTCTGTGAGGGGCATCCAAGTGAATGTGCAATGCTATGGATTATGTATTATCTTACAATGGGCATTTTCTTGTAGACTTGGATAAAGCAGTCTGTTTCTGTGAGCTGGAAAAATGTTTGGCTTTAGTCCATCTTAATTCCTGTGTAGAATATTGCTGGCATATAACTCCTATTTCTACATATATGCAATAATCGCATCCCCTGTGTTGGCACATTTTAATTTTGTTGGCTGAAAATGGGTAGATTATCTAAAGAGGTGTCTGAAAATCTCATTCCAGCTACCAGAAGTATGACATTAGGACATCTTTCATTTGCTGGAATACATCTCACATAAAATGATGAAGATGCCCATCACTGTGATGTGTAACAGTTCTTACAATTAAACATGTGTCCTTAAAATGACATGAAAATGTGGGCATTAATCCCACTGAGGAAAGGTAAATTTAATCATATTCAGAATACTGAAATGCTGAAAGACCAACTGTAAATGTTTTTTTCAATTTCAGGACTGGTGGAGTGGCTCAAGTGGTAGGGTGCCTGCCTAGAAAATGTGAGACCCTGAGTTCAAGACCCTGTACTACCCAAAATTTTTTAACTTCAGTGAGATTCAAGCATTACAAATAAATAACATACAATATTTCTTAATGGATAAAGTAAAGAGAGATGTGGAGTGTGTCATGAATGATATTGAATGTGGAATGGGAAGAAAATACATGTAAATTGTCTTTGTATTCAACTATAGGTAAGATTTTGTTTGTAAATATTGAATAGCCATAATATATTTTATGTAATCCTTGTTGTAACTGTAAAGAAAAGTTACTAATAGAGACAGAATGGAAAAGAAAACAAATGAAACCGTATAGTGTCAATAATACATAAAATACAGAGCATTTCAGTAAGATTGAAGGAAGGGATCAGTATCCACACAAGCTATTAATAAATGTGAAGCTGGTGGACTGGACTAGTGACACCAATGAATCAGTACCTTGTTTCTAGTTTTAGACTTAAATAACAAATACTTATGACTTAGACTTAAACTGCTTAGGTTGAATACCCTGCATATTAGAACTCTGGAACTCTTCCAAAACAGGGCTGAGATGGTGACCAACCATGCCACACCTGTGTTGGAACCATTTGCTATGCATGCCTGTCCTTCCCCCAGTTCTTTTCTTTACTTAAACCTATAGCCAATGTCTGTACCAAATTTCCTTGGTATTTCCTTCTCGTGCTGATTGCCATTGGCCCATGTGCATTTAACTGCATTTCTCACTTTATCTCCCAAAGCCTACATTCCTTCACACAGGTTGCCACCAAAAACCTGTACAAAGAATGCTGTTTTTATGACAAGGCTGCTTTACTTCAACCAGACCATGATCATTCATGATGCCACTAAGAGACTTCAGGAACTTGCTGCCAATATCCAACCACAAACAATGGACAGCTGGAAACAGTAGTCTTTCTAGGCTAAGTGAATGTCATATGCACTTCCTCAGCTGGGACTCTATTTTTTCATGTTGTGAGCTTGCCTTCTTAAAACCCTTTCTTACTTTGTTGCCCAGAGGCTGCAGGCTTTTGTTCACAATAATCCTTGTGCTGGCATTAGAGCCATCTCCCTGACTATCCACTCCACACCATTCTGTCATTTCTACCACATTCATTTTCCAATTTTCTACCATTGTTTACTTCACGTACTCTACATTCATAGCTTCTATCTTTTTCTCCTCACTAGAGAACACTGTTTAACAATTTATACAATTCATACACTAGTAACATATTCTTGAATTTCATATTCCTTTTTTCTTTTCAGGCTGCAAATTTTAATTACTTTCTTTTCATGCAGATTTTTGGTCTTGATTCTCCACTTTACATATGAACACATATAGTAATGGTTTGATTGAACTTGTTTTACATACATCCTCATTTTGTCTTTTTTTGTGTGTGTGTGTATGTTACCCGGGGCTTGAACTCAGGTCTACACCTTCAGCCACTGCAGTAGCCCTTTTAAAGTTATGTATTTTATGGATAATCTCATGAACTGTTTGCCTGGGATGGCCCAAACCAGAATCCTCCTGATCTCTCCTTCATGAGTACCTAGGATTACAGGCATGAGCCACCAGTGCCAGGCACATCTTTGTAATGTCTACATAATCATTTTGATTATTAATAAGTCTTTATAGATATTATCTTCTTCATGCATTGTTTTCACATTTTCCTTTTTTGACATCATAGTTCCCTACAACCATTTGATTCTACCTTAGACATTTTCCAGAAGGTCTTTGTAAAATGAGTCCACTTCCTGAGAATTTCAAAAATTGATATTTTGCATAGAAGAGCCACATTTCTCTGTCTCTTCATAGT
The DNA here is from genome assembly GCF_047511655.1 of Castor canadensis. Taxonomy (NCBI): domain Eukaryota; kingdom Metazoa; phylum Chordata; class Mammalia; order Rodentia; family Castoridae; genus Castor; species Castor canadensis. The sequence continues at coordinate 6,637,471 of NC_133399.1, forward strand.
TCTTGTGATTTCTTATCATTTTGGGGGGAGAATGATCATGGCATTCCTAGTGGCACATGTGTGAGGTATGGACTGGATTCTTGTTCAAAATGAAAGAATGATTCAACAGTTAGAGATGCAAACACACAGGTCTTTATTAAGGAAAGAAACGGTCAAAACTTTATAAGTGAGAGACTGGAGGAAAGTGATCCAAACCATGGCAGGTGGGCTGATTAAGGATATTTATGCTACTTTTTGGACAGTTTGAGGCATTGAAACTCTACAAGTCTTTCTGACAGGGGGATGTTTGCCTGGGTCTTCTTGACAGGTGGATTTTGAAAAACAATCTTTTAGGTGGGTTTTGTCATATAGATTTGGCACTAAAGACATCCTTTAGAGGCAACTCCCTCCTACCTTTCTGTATCTGTGTCTTAAAGATGTGTGTTGACTTGCCCGAACTTTGGTGTTTTTTCAAGGTGATGCCCTTGTCTATTGTCTACTGTCTCTAAAAGATATTTGTATTGTGATGCCCTTTTCTGGCTAGACTTGGATCTGTGATTCATCAGTCCCCTCCCTGTATATCTCAGCATAACTGCTGTCAGTAGGTGAGAAATATCACAAGTACTTCTCTTCATATAGTGTTGAGGGGGTGATTTTAGAGTAATTGGCACTTCCCCTTGAAATTTTATTGTAGAAATTTCCACAGCGATAACTTTGGGAAATAGGGTTTTCTCCAAAAATATACAATTTCAAAAGGGATAATTCCCCCACCAAACATCCAGTATCAAAAGTCAGAAGGTTTCATCTCTGAACATCATTGGGACATCATGGTAGGGTTTTTGTAGATGAAATTAACATATTTGTAGATTCTGATAAAACCAGACCCATAGAAATTTTGACTTTCAAACTGGACTACTCTCTGTCTTCAGCCTTTTTTCACTGACACTTTAGTTTTCTGACTTTTGTTCTCATGGATTTCTGGTGGACACAGTTCATGCTTCCCAGGAGTGCCTGTTTTATCTTCAGTTCAGACACAATGCATTGTCCATTCACCTTAATTCTCGGAGTCTGGAAGTGTTGCTTTTAAGTTTCTTAACTTTTTTCTTCTGTGTGTGGGGATGTGCCCCACTATAACCTTCTACACAGAAATCTGAAAAAAGTATGTGACTCAATTTTGGTCATAATGATGAACATGTATTCCCCTCAATGCCCTTCCCTCATGGACAATGTGGACAGCAGCCTATCAAAGGCTATGAGCAGCCTGGAGGATCATCCTGACCAAACCTCTGCCCTGGAAGTAATATTTCACAATAGCTTCCCATTAACCTTAGTATACCTTCCTGGGAAGTCTATTTTCCTTACTGCCTTAAGATAATTGCTACCTTCAACAGTGGTATTCATGGTCTCTGTGTTCATGCAGCTATATAAAGAATATGCCTTCAAGTGTCCTTTTCATTTTTTATTGTTCTATTGGTATCAGGATAACTTAGGTGTGAATATGATATTCAGAGAACTGATGAATTAAGTCAATGTTAGATGTCTTGTTTCAGTGTGCACAGTTATTTCTCTCTTATGTTAATCAAGTCAAAAGAAAAGGATGGAGTAGTATGTGAGTTCAATAAACATAACTTGAAAATATATCCCTTCTTTTCCTCGTGAATAAGGGAAGTATGTCATTCATTCCTTTGTCACCAAATTTATTTGCAACTCATTTATGAGATTATAAACTATTTTTAAGAAATTAATAATTTCAAGTAATAGCACAAGTTAGGCTTTCTCTTCTTAGACATAGGTCTCTCTGACTTCTGTATGATTTTTAAAATGTTTACACACTCAGTGTAAGAGAATGGGCAAAGCATTACCAAAATAATATGTGCAAAATACATTTAACTCCACAATAAAAAAGTTATTGGAGAACCCATGTAAAAAGGGAGAAACTAGGTTACAGACCACAAATGAGAGTAGTCATACTCTGTATTTTGTTGGATAACAAAGAGGAAGGAATTATGCCTGCTGTGGTGAGACCATCTTGGCAAAGAAGCAGGAAGTCTCTGTTGAGAACTAATGAAACCTGATGGCTGATAACCATGGCTAGTCTCTTCATGAGGAATCACATTCCAGAATACACAGCTAATACTAACAAATGCCTGTGACATACAGCAGGGTATTGCTGAGATGAAAACAATGGAGCCCACCAAAAACAACAGCCTCAGTCTCTCCATGCAAGACCAAATATCTCCCCATCTAAGACAAGTTGATAACATGAGGCAAATTTATGAGAGGGTTTTTTTCCATAATAAGATTTGAACACAGGGACTCATTCTTAGGCAGGTGCTCTATCATTGGAGCCAATCCTCCAGCCGTTTTTTGTGTTTGGTATTTTTGTGATAGGGTATCATGAACTAATTGTCCAGGTGGATTCAATCTGCAATCTGCAATCATCCAATTATCTGCCAATGCGCTGGACTTTTTCAAATTCAGGAATATACAGACAGTGCTGAGAACGATTGCATGAAGTGACAGGTCATAGAATTTACACGTGCTTCCCTTGAACCTCAAGGATCTCAAAGGAAACAAAAGTCCAAGTAAATAGAAAGGAGAAATGAGGAAAACATGACAGCACCACATTCCTCTAAAACTGCACAAATACTCAGAAGTTTCCCATGACCACACCACTGTGAACTCAGTTTGGGAGACATGGGTTTGGGGGAAGAACCTCCAAGCAAGGACTATACAGTAGAATGAAATTGACTTACAATGCAGAGGGCCATAACTGGTTTTCTGTCTCACAGCCCACCCCCATAGTATAGGCAACAGGAGACCAAAGTCAGTTTAAATTTCTACTCAAAAGAATTGTCAAATCCAAAAACCCATTCTCTCTGAGACAACCAAAATTGGCTATCTTTGAGTCTGACCCTTATAGATCTTCTTCATGTGTACATAGAGAAGTGTAAATCTAGAATAAATATGCATGTCAAAGTCAAAACACTGAAGAGAAAACAGTCCCATGATAGCCACAGTTATACCTTTAGGAAGGAAAGAACACCCACCAGCATTTACCTGTTCTCACCTGATTTCAAGTACTATGCAGCTTCAAACTGGCACCACTCCTTGAAATTGAACACTAGACTTTATTGAGTTCTATAGAGTTACACTATTAAAACTGCTGTGGTAGCTTAGACTTTGGTGATTCTTTTGGATAAATTCATTATGTTCATAAAAATGTTTTTTATACGGTGTTGATTAATGGATTCAGTAACAATAGCATCCAGGTGGATGATGAGCATGTTGAGTTATCTATCATCATTTTCTGCACGTTTATCCTTCTTTTTATTTTTTGGTTGGGCAAAGCCTTGAATCCAGGCCTTCATGTTTGCATAGCAGATTCTCTACCACTTGAGCCACACTCCAGTCTTTTCTGCTTTGGTTATATTTGGAGACATACTCTCATGAAATATGTGCACTTCACCAAAAACATTGAAATATGAAATTAAGTGAATCATTGAGAAAAGAAATGAATGGATAGTTTGTAGATCAAATGCTGAGCATGAGTAAGGCCACAGGTTCCGTACCTATCACTGGAAAAAATCTAATCTAAACCACATTACACAACCAAAAAAGAAATGAATTAAAGAAATTCAAGTTCATTAACACTATACAAATAGGATTAACTATATTACTTTATTAGCTTCTTCCGAGTGTTGTCTTCCTACACTACACCAAATAATCAACAGATTTTCAACAATGGTTATTTAAATTTCCAAAGTAAAAGATGATTATACTACACATTGCAGAAGGAAGAACTTGTTGACTCCAATGGCTCACAGGTGTCATCCTAGCTACTTGCGATGCTAAAGTCAGGAGGATCATGGTTTCATGTCACCCTGTGGATCTGGGATGCTATCACATATCACTTCACTAATATATATTCAGATATAACTTAAAGGGGCAAAGGATAACAACCAAAGTTGTTCCTATTGGTCAAGATATTCTAAGAGTTTCAGTAATTCTGTGCCAGAACCTGTGATGAAGAGCAAATACAGTTTTTAAATATAACACCTAACAAAATAACCTCTCAAGGTAATAAATCCTTCCTTTGAGCAGGAGATCCTCAAGGTCTCTGAATTTCCCATGGTCCATCACAGATTCCTCAATTATCACAAATTGCATTGTAACTAGACAAATTCTATGAATGAAAGTGCAAACAACTGAAAACCTATCCAAAGGAAGCAATCTTGGTAACACTACAGGTTAATATCACCTCCCCACTGTCCTTCATATTACCATTACACTTAGATACCCAAGAGGGGAAGCACACATTTCTGATTATTCCATGTTTTACCTGAATTCATCATTTTACTTGATCAACTGAAAAAGAACACTAACTATACAAACTTTCCTAATGAGATTCTCTCCACCCTCCAGGCCTGAAGTCTCTGGCCCACTCTTTGCTGAGCCACTATATCAACCCCTTCTTTATTGTCATCTGAAACACAGTCTCAAGTCTAAGGATATCTGGTCCCAGAGCTAATTTTGGCCCCTCTTTTGCCCATCATCTCTCACCTTCTTTTTACCTCTTGGCTCCTCCCTTGAAGGAACAGACCTTCTTTACATTACCTTGAAACACCTACACTCTCTGTTGTTGGTGTTGTCCTGCCACTGAGACCGTAAATTCACATTTTGCTGTAATGTGCATTTCATTTTTGGAAAATGATGTTTACACAGTCTAAAGAGAACATAAATTGTGTTCATAAAACTTTGACAAGTCCCCAATCTTTCCCCTCCAATTTGAAACCCAAGTGCAAATGCACCACCATTGTAGTGAGTTTTGCAATGTGAGTTCTTTGTTTACTTAGGGATTTACTGGAACCCTATATAAGTAAAAGGAGAAAGTGTAGATTTCTCACCAGAACTGTACAAAGGATGCAAGGCAGAAGATTTAAAAAATACCCATTAAAAACAATGCAAACCCTTTGCAATAGTTCATACAAGGAGACTGTTTGACCCAAGTTACAATGCAGACCAGCGTTCAGAAAGTATAGCATATTTCCAAGCTTGAATACCAGACTGAATACTGAATTGGTGCCTCAAAGATCAACATTCCCAGGTGCTGCAGCAAGCACAACAAAGATTCAAATCTGAGGCCTCAGCATGACTGCTCTCACCTCTTCCTTGCATGGTAATAATGACCTTAACCAAAAAGAAAAATCACATGGAAATACTTCAATGTTCTGGTAAAAAGAAACTGACATATTCATAAGCTCATTCATGCATGTACTTTCATAAGTCTTTCAGTAAGCTTCTTCTCAGAGACTTTGTGAAATGACAGTTCTGTGCATGTCTGGGTAAAGGTCCAATTTTGGTATGGACAGATAATCACACATGTCTGCGTGTACAGAAAGTATGATTCCTTGTTGTTGCTCTAACTTACAATTTCTTGAAAAATATTCCCCATTCCCTCCTACCTGGTATTGTTTGAACCAATGTGATCTGATGGCAAATGAGTGAGGGATTTGTACCTTGCTTGGGACTATTGGAAGATATTCAAACCTTTAAGAATTGGGGCCAAGTATGAGTCTTCAGATCTTTGGAGGCAAGTTATCAAGGGAGTTCATTGGACCCTACTCTACTTCTGCTCTTCTTCTCCCTGGGTGATTTTTATTGTTTTGCTCCACCACATGCTCCTCATCTTATGTGCTGTCAGGCCCCAATCCAAATCCCACAGAGCCATTTCATCATGGATGGGACCTCCATAACTAGCAACCAGAAACCAACATTAACCCTTACTGATTCACTACATCAAGAATTTGTTACAGGGTGAAACCTGACTAATACACTGTTTCCTACTCCCCAAGAACCTGGAATCTGCCATTTAAAACTTGAAAAGGTCAATTTAGAACTAATTCTCAACACCTTTTTTGTTCCATGAGTTCTTCACCAGCCTCTGGGACATCATCTTACCTCTTTCTCTGAAGACCTCAAAATCATCAGCAGTAGCACCTTTTCCCTGTACTTTTCTATTTTCTGATTAAGAAGAGCCTCCAGGCCCATCACATGTAGCCACTGTTCCTTCCATTTTTTTGGTCCTGGAAATACCTTCCAAAATCCATTGCGTATGTGGATTTATTATTATCTTCCTTTTCCTTTATGTCCATCTCTAGCCCTTTCCCTAGCTATATACTCATTGCTCAGTTCATTAGAAAGGCCCTTCCTAGTCAATGTCATCCTTCAAATTCAGGAAGACTGTGTAAATACCAAGGCATTTTGTTTTTACTAGCACAAAACATTTTTCTACATAGGTTCTGCACAGTACTGAATATAGAACCTGGTTGTGTTAGACCAGTTTCTCTTGCTAATAGGAAAATACATCAGTCTGAAAAAAGTGTAAGATAAATTATATATTTTAGTTTTTGACTTGTTTTGGATGTGGGATTTTGGGTTGAACTCAGCACTTTGTCCTTCTAAACCCAGTACCCTATTGCAGTGCATTTTGGTCTGATTATTTTGATGATGGGGTTTACTTCTTTGCCTAGACTACCCTTCAACAAAATCTTCCCAATTTTGGGTTTTGAACTAAATAGGATTATAGGCATGATCCACAGGCACCAAGGAAAATTAGTATTTTCATGAGTATCAAGTTTGTGGGCCAACAATATGCATCAGATGAAGGACTTCCTGCTCACCATTGTTTCTTGTGCAGTATGGTACAAAGGTATTTATTTTGTGAATTTTTAAAATAAAAACATTTATTTATCTTGTACATTTATATGGAGAACATGTGTTTATACAAAACAATTCTATATTTTTATGTGTCTTTGAAATGTTTTTTACATGATCTTTATTATAAAGTTCACATTAATATCTTTCAATGTATATATCCTCAGAATAGTTTAATATTTCAAGCATCTCTATAGAAAAACATGAATAAATAACTTCATGTAGGAAGAGTTTTAAGTGACATATGATGACTATTTTGAAAGACATGAAAGTAATTGGGACTATTTGAAGAAAGGAAGAAGACAAGCAGGGAGGTGAGAAGAGTGTGTAGAAGACTGTTTGTGATCAAAGTACACTCCATAAATGTATCAAAATATCATACAGAGCCAGGCACCAATGGCCTTTGCCTGTAATCTGAGGTACTTGGGAGGCTGAGATGAGGAATATTAGGTCCAGGCCAATCTAGGTAAAAGAAAAGCAAAAATTAAAAATGGGAAAAAAAATCTCAAAAAATAGACAAAGAAAGAAGGGATAGAGGTGTGACTCAAGTAGTACAGTACCTAACAAGCAAGTGCAAAGCACTAAGATTCATTAATTTCCACAAGGGCATTCTCTTATGCATCCTTCATTATAAACATCCAGTAGAAAATAAAACTAGCCAGATACTTCATACTGATTTAAAAAAAACTTGCAAATAATTATTCCTTTGAAAAGACAGAGATGGCAGCATGTATTATTTTAATTTGCACATTCTTAGGTAAGACAATTAATCAGATATCTCCCTACTACATTGGTTCTCTGGCTTTCACAGTTCATGAGTGTCACCAGATGGTCTGTCTCTGGATATGTATATGTCTTCTTTATCCATTTGAAACTCTTGTTTTGGTCCCCATCCTACTCCAAGGCACATATGCAGTCATTTCTGTAGCAAATGCTGAGCTGCGTATAATGTTTTTCCTTTTAAAACACACTTAATTTTCAGCTGACATAATCACCAGAGGCTCTCTCATGCTTCCAGATTTAAATTCTTGTTTTGGCTTTTTTGATTGGATGGGATGGGATTTGAAGACAGTGCTTTGTGCTTGCATAGCAGTCACTCTACCTCTTGAGCCACACTACCGATTTAAATTCTGCATTTGAAGCTATTTCACATAATATTGTGATACTTTGGATGATAATGGTGACCCTATTTTTGTTTTTGGCAAATGTAAGCTGTCTCACCACCTCTTTAAGGAGGACACACAAAGGATATTCCAAATGCATCAACAACTTTCATAAATGCAGGGGTTCACAGCACAATCCTAGAGACCCCACACCTCAATAAGGACATGTGTGTTTTCATGATGACCTCACCTAAAGTTGGAGTTTCATGGTCTTTTTGTTTGTGAATTGCTCAAAGCAGAGTTTGCATGATTTTATTATGTAGGAAGTACCCCTTCAAGGAAGTAGTGCTTACCTGTTGTATTTATTTTGTTACTCAATGATAGAAGTCTTCATATACTGTTTAAAAAATGAATAACATCAGTGAGAATTTATTAGCCTGTCTTAATTATGCAAAATAATGGCTCTCAGGGTATTACACTTACTAAGATTATCATGTACCACTTGTGTCACATCTCTGGCCTGTCTTTCTGTGGCTACTGTTGAGATCAAATTGTTCCCTTTTTTATCTTTTTCTTTTTGGACTTTTCTGACCTGGATCCTATCCTCCTCATCCCAGCCTCCAAAGAACCTCAGATTACAGGCATGCAATCAATTTGGGAGCTCAGATATTTGTACTGAGTACAGAACCTTAGAGGACACCTGGTTGAATTAGCAGTGGGAAATGGTGAAAGCATGTCCAGGCTCTGAAGTTGGGCAAAGAGGGCTACAGTCACCTTCTAAATATGTGATTTGAACCCACTGTTCATGCCACTCACTCTTTGGGCCCCTGAAGCCTGTATGTGGGTCCAGTCAGGGAATCAGGGCCTCTCTGAATTCTCCTTTTTCTTGTGAAGAGATTCATCATGGCCAGAGTCCTTGCTGGACTTCTCCACACACATACTTGAAGCTTCCTGTCTGGGTGGTGATGGCAGGAATTTGGAGGACACTTTAGGCTTGCTCATGAAGTTTTTGTGGGGAGGACCATCACAGTGTAGTGTACCCTCAGACTGTTTCTCATTGTTTTATGGTGAAATCATGACTAACACAGGACATTACTTTGGATTATATATTACAGTAGAGGGTTTTTGAAAAGTAGTGTATGCAGGCACTCCAGTGGTTAAGCAATTGAGCTTTGCTTTCAAAGGGAGAAGGAAATAAAAGTAGAAAGAAATTGGGGGTGCTGGTGGAGTGGATCAAGTTGTAGGGTGCTTGCTGAGTAATTGTGAAGCTTGAGTTCAAGCCCCAGTATAAACCGCCCCATCAGAAAAAAAATACTTGCTTTAGAAGTGGTTTGTTTGCACTGGTTAATTCAGATAACATAGCAAAACCATGAGCATTTGGGAAGGTATAGTGGCTTGTCAGGTATAGTGGTAGGTGGATCATGGAACTGTAAAAGGAAGTGTGATTGCTCTGGAGTAGCTAGTGATCTTTCTGAGAGATCAGGTGCTGTCTCTTTGGACACTGAGTGTGGAATTCCCTCAGCAGACTGCTGGCCTGATTGCCAGATGGAAAAGCACTTTCTATCCTGAAAAGTTAGGAGCAACTTTGGCTTAACTGCAATGAATCCCCAGGTTTGGCTTGGTAGGAATGGAGAGGACACTAAGTCTGCTATGTGCTGTAGCTGAAATCAGGTATTTTGTCCTGGCACCTTTCTCCCCTTAGTGGTCTTGGATCACAAGCCAATGTGGAGTGCTGTACATAGTAAACTGTAGGAAAAGCCCAATCAAAGGACAACAGGAAGAGGCCCCACTGCTTAACACAGAAAATGAATTTCGTGGTGCCACATTTTCTGTATAGTGCTGTGCTTCTGAGATCCATCTCTGTGACTCAGTTTCTCACTATGACATGTTTGTCCTGCTGGTGATGTGGCAGAACCAGGTCACCACAGAAGAAGCAAATGATGAGTTTCTGACCTACATCCTTAGACCAAGGAGGATCATGGGGTAGACACTGGCTTTAGTGGCTTTAATGGATCTGGACCTCGTCCTTACAGCCCTGAAAACTGCAGCCTTGTGCTGCTTATCATTTGATCTCTTTTCTAGGGTTGGGGCTGGGTGGATGGGTGGAATCCTGCATTCTGTCAGCTGTCTGACTGATTTTTTCCCAGGCCCACAGTAGCAGGGGTGAGGAGCAGAAGAAAACAGTCTAGGCCTGAGTCCTGAGAAAGTAGCAGGGAGGTAGGGATGGCATAGCAGAGAAATAAAACCTGAGAAATCTGAACATGACGAATATCACGTAGTACTAAGGAGGGGAAATCACATAGCACTAAGATAAAGTAGCCAATAAAATTAAATATAACCATACATGGATTAGACCTTGATTTTTGCCTCTCTAACCTGTTTGCAAGTGTATATAAGGTGAGACCCTTTTGTTCTCAGGGCTCAGCCTTTGGACATGAGTCTGCTATGTCTTTGCTGCCACAATAAAAACTTGCTTCCTGCTAATTGCCTTAAGAGTACCGTATCTCAGCTAGCAAACTCCCTCAACATTTCTTAGGGGCTCATTATACAGGATTGTGGAGATGGTGAGTTACCACCTCCCTTGTCACTGGGGTACATCATCCTGGAACATCAGGAGGAGATCCCACCAGGTGCCAAGAACAGCTTGACCTGGAGGGGGATTCATCCTCCAGGCGAGTCAGGGTTAGGACCTCGGATGCACAATGGAACCCAGTGAGGTGCAGGAACCAACGAGGGAGGGGAGCTCCACTCATCAGACTGGTAAGAACCCGGGTTCAAATTCAGGCCTGCCCCAGGATGCAGAAGAGGAGCTTGATCACCTCCCAATGGGACACCCCATTAACTGCCATTTTTGGGGTGAAACTGTCTCTCAGATTCAGGGAGCAGTATGGATGTACTGTGTTATGTGAGAGTACATGAAAATGAGAGCTAAATACATCAGACAAGGGACTGATAACCAGAATATACACAAAACTTAAGAAACTAAACTCTCCTAAAATCAATGAAACAATCAAACAATGAGCAACTGAACTGAACAGAACTTTTTCAAAAAAAGAAATTCAAATGGCAAAAAGCACATGAAAAAATGCTCACCATCTCTAACCATAAAGGAAATGCAAATCAAAACCACACTAAGATTCCACCTTACCCCTGTTAGAATAGCCATAATCAAAAACATGTGTTGGAGAGGATGTGGGGAAGCAGGAACTCTAATCTACTGCTGGTGGGAATGCAAGCTAGTACACCCACTCTCGAAAAAAATTTGGAGACTTCGTAAAAATCTAAACATAGACCTGCCATATACCCAGCAATCCCACTCCTAGGCATATACCCAAAGGAAAGTAACACAAGTTACTCCAGAGGCACCTGCACACCCATGTTTATTGCAGCAATATTCACAATAGCCAAGTTATGGAAAAAATCAAGATGCCTCACTATTGATGAGTGGATCAAGGAAATGTAGTACTTGTACACAATGAATTTTACTCAGCCATGAAAAAGAATGAAATCTTATCATTTGCAGGTAAATGGATGGAACTGGAGAACACCATTCTGAATGAGGTCAGCCAGGCTCAGAAAACCAAAAATCATATGCTCTCCCTCATATGTGGGCTTTCAATCTAGGGCAAATGCAGCAATGTGGTTGGACTTGGATCACATGACAAGGGGAGAGCACGTATGGGAGATAGAAGAATAGGTAGAAAACCCAAATCATGAAAGCGTTTGATGTCCCCACTCCAGAGGAGATAATACAGAAACCTTAAAGCAACAGAGGTTATCATGAGAAGGGGATCAGTAACCAGTGCAAAGATCAGTTAGAGATGAATTAACATGGGTCATAACACATGTGTACACTAAAGCAATGCTAGGAATATTTCTGTATATCTATCTTCAACTCAACTAGCAAAAACGCTTTGTCTTCCTTATTAGGCTTGTGTCTTTTCTTCAACAAAATTAGTAATAAAGGCAGAACAGGACCTGCCTGGAACTGAGGAGGAGAGGGAGGGAGGCAAGGGGGGGTGCAGGGGGCAGAGATGACCCAAACAATATATGCACATGTGAATAAATGAATAATTTTAAAAAACTCTTAAAAAAAGAAAAGAAAATGCGAGCTGAGACTCAGTCCAGTTGCGATATGTGTGAGGTGTTCTCTCCCACTCTGTGTCTGTCTGGCAGTCTAGTAATGGGAGGAGACATGTGGAAATCAGAGTAGAAGCACTCCCTGGGACTATATGATTAATAACGTTATAAAGGGATTTAATGGAGACTATGGAGTTAACTCCTAACAAGCTAAGAGTACTTTGTGAAGTTGATAGGCCTGCTTTTGCTGAAGGATGGTCCCTGGAAGGGTCACTAGATAAAATGGTGGTTAATGAAGTTTATAAAGTTTACAGAGTAATTGTTAAAAAAAACCAAACCCTAACATGCAGGAGAATGGGAAAAGCCAAGAGGCTAAAATTGGTCTTCAAAACCATACTCTGTTGTTTATTTAAATTAAGGCACAATTTATTGGGCATCCAGAAGGAGGAATGAGGCTCCACACTAACTGAGCTATACCTACTAACTCCAGAGTATTTCCTACTCTTTCTTGTATCAACTTAAGAGTTTGGGGTCTGATATTAAGATCCTTGATCCATTTTGAGTTAATCTTGGTATAGGGTGATATACATGGATCTAGTTTCAGTTTTTTGCAGACTGCTAACCAGTTTTCCCAGCAGTTTTTGTTGAAGAGGCTGCTATTTCTCCATCGTATATTTTTAGCTCCTTTGTCAAAGATAAGTTGCTTATAGTTGTGTGGCTTCATATCTGGATCCTCTATTCTGTTCCACTGGTCTTCATGTCTGTTTTTGTGCCAGTACCATGCTGTTTTTATTATTATTGCTTTGTAATATAGTTTGAAGTCAGGTATTGTGATACCTCCTGCATTGTTCTTTTGACTGAGTATTGCCTTGGCTATTCGTGGCCTCTTGTGTTTCCATATAAATTTCACAGTAGATTTTTCAATCTCTTTGATGAATGTCATTGGAATTTTGATGGGAATTGCATTAAACATGTAGATTACTTTTGGGAGTATAGACATTTTACTATGTTGATTCTACCAATCCATGAGCATGGGAGATCTCTCCACTTTCTATAGTCTTCCTCAATCTCTTTCTTCAGAAGTGTATAGTTTTCCTTGTAGAGGTCTTTCACATCTTTTGTTAGGTTTACACCTAGGTATTTGATTTCTTTCTTTTTTATTATGCAAACATAAGGTTCTAAGTTATAAAGTTTTATAAATTAATTTCAACAAGTAACATGATATAAAAGATATTTTTTTAATTAAAGGATAAAAAATACTTTAAAAAATGATAAAGATCAGCTCCCCCAGGGGATACAAAATAAGTTGTCATAAAGGTACAGAGTAAGTTGTCATATAAAGATGGAGCTTACATATGCTTATATAAGTGATTAAGTTCACTAAAGTCTTAGAGTTACATGAAAGGTTTTATAAGGTCAATATTTAATGTACTAAGGTTAAACTAAAAACTTTATTCTGAACATCATAAATGTTTAAAACAAAGGTCTCAAATGCAGGGTTAGTCCCCTGACCCCATACTTCTTTCTTCATAAATTCTTTTAAAATTTTTTATACTTTATACATTTACTCACATAACCCACTACTTCTTTATGACTGTAGCAAATCCCTAAATTGATAGGTATCTGTGCTTTGCCGAACTGACTGCAAAGGGATTGCAGATGCATTTGGTGTTCAAGTTGAAGAATAGATTTGGGGAGATGTTTAGGGTTTGAGGTTTTTTCTTTCTTGGACATAATTGATGTTGACCTTCGCATGTACCTAGACAGTATTTTCACAAATGAAATACATATTGATGTCGGGCATGAACATAGTGAAAGGATGTCACAGTAGCAGGACAGCACCAACTGCAAAACCTTCAGGATCTTAAGGATGAGACAAAGCAGGGTTGTGTTTTATAGGGAGGAGCAAACAGGAGGAGAAAGAATGTGGGAGACTAGGGAAGATGGATGGGACAACATCTGAACTGGGAGCAGAGGATCTTTCCCTGAAATCAGCCTGTTCATGGAGTGTCAGTAAAGGAGGTGTCATTTGCTTGTCCTTATTGGATGTGGTCAGAGATCACAGACTTCGAGGGTGCAAAGAACATTCAGGGCAGTTTGCTTAATTAGTGTTCCATTGTGAGCTTAATTGATCACAATTTTGAGTCAGAAAGTATGGAAATTGAGTTTGTGCCTCCCTTGCTATAGATTTAAAAAGGAAGAACATCTAAGTGTAATGAGAACAGGAAATATTATGGACTGCTTGTCTTTAATCACTAGTGTTCACCAGGAGTACTTGGGTAATCCAGGGTAAGTTTTCAGATATTCACATTCGCGTTCAGATCATTGGTTTAGTCACAATGTGCTTTGAGACAATTGAGAAAGCCTGTCATAGACAGTGAAAAACTTTGGGATGTGCCTGCCTTAAAAAATGGTTTATTCTCCAGAGGCACCTGCACACCCATGTTTATTGCAGCACTATTCACAATAGCCAAGTTATGGAAACAGCCAAGATGCCCCACCACTGACGAATGGATTAAGAAAATGTGGTATCTATACACAATGGAATTTTATGCAGCCATGAAGAAGAATGAAATGTTATCATTCGCTGGTAAATGGATGGAATTGGAGAACATCATTCTGAGTGAGGTTAGCCTGGCCCAAAAGACCAAAAATCATATGTTCTCCCTCATATGTGGACATTAGATCAAGGGAAAACACAACAATGGGATTGGACTATGAGCACATGACAAAAGCGAGAGCACACAAGGGAGGGGTGAGGATAGGTAAGACACCTAAAAAACTAGCTAGCATTTGTTGTCCTTAATGCAGAGAAACTAAAGCAGATACCTTAAAAGCAACTGAGGCCAATAGGAAAAGGGGAACAGGAACTAGAGAAAAGGTTAGATCAAAAAGAATTAACCTAGAAGGTAACACCCACGCACAGGAAATCAATGTGAGTCAACTCCCTGTATAGCTATCCTTATCTCAACCAGCAAAAACCCTTGTTCCTTCCTATTATTGCTTATACTCTCTCTACAACAAAATTAGAAATAAGGGAAAAATAGTTTCTCCTGGGTATTGAGGGGGTGGGGGGGAGAGGAAGGGGGTGGAGTGGGTGGTAAGGGAGGGGGTGGGGGCGGGGGGAGAAATGAACCAAGCCTTGTATGCACATATGAATAATAAAAGAAAAAAATGGTTTATTACTTTCAGAGATTATTTGTGTTGCTCTTGGTCCCAGGTTATGCTACAGAGTAACACTCAGAATGCCCTGAGCAATAGGAGCATATTTGGTTATTTATCCTTGGCTCTTATTAGGTGGTGTTGATATGGCAGTAGTGAGATGGTGCACAATGCCATCACTAGATAATTTCAAGATAGGAAATGGTGCCCTGGACTAATGACTTATGCCTGCAATCCTATCTTCTTGCAAGCAGACATCAAGAGGATCATGGTTTCAAGCCAGCCCTGGGAAAATAAGCCAGCCCTGAGCAAATAGTTTGCAAGAACCTATTCAAAAATACCGAGCACAAGGCAGGTCTGGTGGGGTGGCACAAGTGGAAGAGCACCTACCTATCAAATGCAAGGCCCCCAGTATGACAAAAAAGATGGGGAATGGTGACCATACTGTGCAAACTCATGTGGGACTGGAATCTGCAGTGGAGCTATTGTGGTAGGACTCAGTGCTAAACTTATCAAATGTATACAGCTCTGCCTTCCAGACTGCCATCAGAATTAAAATATGAGCTACCCTTTGGGGTTGGGGAATTCATTTGAGTTTAGCAATGTCAGGAATAGAGCACTGCTCTGGATATTGAATTGGCTCTGTATGAGAGTTTGACACTTTTCCCAATGAGCCTGTGTAGTAGTGAGGTATGTGATAGTGGAAGGTGGGGAACATAGTGTGTGTGGAGGTTCCAGCATGAAATTTCCTGGTTTTGTAGGGTTCCTCTCCCTTCCTTGAAGTCAGCCACCCTGGGTTGCATGTGCACAGAGACAGTGGTCTCTAAGATTCAAAATGTCTATGATCTTCTCCTCATAGAATGTTTGTTAAACAAGCTGCTCCTTGAGTGGCTTCCCTTTCGTTGTGTTTATAGAATCTTTAAGCAGTTAGGATTTTTGTCATTATTTGTAAGAGTTTAATGATGGAATGCCTTAGGATTTAATTTTCATAAACTTCTGTAGAGAACTGGGAAAAATTCTTTCATGGATTCTTGGATGAAATAAAATTTATACAGAAAAATTTGATGGTATATGAAGTTATCATTTGATCTTTACTGAATATGTGTGTATTACTGTGAGATTTGTCAAAGATTGGAATGACAAAATTCATTTAATTTTCTCTTATATTAAATGGAATTTAAGTTTGGTTATCTCTTGTTTGTGTTCATTACTCCTGATGTAGAACATTTTAAGGTATGGTCTTTTTTTGTTTTAGTTTGGTTTTTTTTTCCTATACTGCTGTGGTTTGAAGTCAATTCTGCTAACTTGAATGTTGTTCCTGGAGTTGTATCCTTCATTATTGAAGACACTGGACAATCATGTAAGAGTTGAAACAAGTTCATGCCACAGACCAGGAGTTAAGAGTAACCAAGTTTATTGAAAAGTAGAAAAACACCCTGACAGGTGAGACTTAGTGAAAATACTAAGTCAAACAATGGCTGAAAGCTAGGCAATTATATAGAGCACTAACTGCCTTAGGTCTAACTATTTCACCTTTTAATGAAATTTGTGACTAATTGGCAATGAATCAGCTTCTTTCTGAACTCAGCCACCTCACCTGTCTGTCCCCCCCCTTTATCAAACTGAGCATTCCATGAAAGTCTGGTAAGCTCACCCTGACCCTGGGGTCCCATCTTGCAGCTGCATTTTGTTATTTTGGTTAGAAGATTGTTATTTTTATGAGAAACCTATTGGTTTTCATGCCTCTTTCACATGTTTATTACTAATGTACCTCTGTCATCCAAAATGGAGTCCCCTCTGTCATTGCTCCCCTGACATTACCAACAAAATCAAATGCTGCAATGATAGGCATCTGACACTATAACTGAAAATTGGCATATTTTCTTTTTCCTGTTTTCAAATGCAATTTGATCATTATCAATGACAGAGAATAGAATTCACATCTTCCTGCAGAAACTTGGTTTGTCCTTACCATGTGGGTGAAAGAGATTCTTTTTTAGCCAGTATTACATGACAGCTGTTCTGTTTTGAATCAGTTTTCTGTTTATATTAAATCCCAGTTAAGGCTGATTTCCTTTTGTCTGAGATTTATTTGTTATTCTTTCTTCCTTTTTTTCTTTGTCTTTCATTTAGTTTTTACTTTTTTGCTCAGAAAAGGAGGGTAATTTATTACAGACTTCTCAAAACGCATCTGAGAGCAGGGATTTGGACTGGCAAAGTGGTAACAACTTTCTATTCCATTCCTTATTCACTGACCACTCTGGAGCACAGTGTCCAGGGAGAAATACTTCTATGCTCTTCCAGGCCATCATCTACTCCTCCTCCCATGTCCATTCCACTGCACCCACCAAAATGCCCATCAGAAGGTGACATCTGTCACAAAGTTCCAAGGATAATGTCCTGCCCTGGTTCACTCTGTCCTGGCAGGCACTCCCATACATCTTTGACCATGGTCATTTGTATTTGGAGCTCTTCCTATGATCTTTCAGGCAGCTTGTAAATATCTTTGCTATAGTGTAGTATCTTTACCAATATAATTTCAACCTTGTTTATTAAGTTTAGACAATTATCACATTGTATTCTTTTTCCTTCATTCTCTCTTCTTCCTTTTATTCTTTGATTCATTACTAAGAGTCATTCTTGGTTTGTAGACCACTCCAACATTTTCTCCATGATCCACCTGATGGAATTACAAGTTTGGGCCTGCAATTGTGGTTCAAGGAATCATCTTCTTCTTATTTATATAATTTTATTGGTCATATCAAAGTTATATTCAAGGCCTTATGCTTCCTAGGGAGGTACCCTATCACTTGAGCCACTCCACCAGCACTATTTTATGTTGAATATTATTGAGATACCTTCTCATGAACTATGTAATCTCTGCCTCCTGAGTATGTAGGGTAACATGAGTGAGTCAATAGCATCCAGTTTTTGAGATCACTTTCTTTTTTCAATGATTTTAAATGCTGTTAGCCATTTACTATATGTAGTGTTCTTTGTAACTAGTTGTTGTTTGCTAGTGTCAGGTGTGTTGTCAGAATTAGAGAATTGTATGCATCCTACTAGATGTTGTGCGATGTTGAAATAGATCTATTTGTAAGGACAAGTGCCACATTCTCCTTGGTTCATTGTGATTTCACATGCTTAATAATAACAGCTAATTTCATCTGACTTGTCAGTATCGAGTCTTATTTCATATTATGTTTGTTGGTTTGTATGAAACCAGGTGAAGCTTCCAAATGTTGTACTCAGTGCAATCACAGAGGTGGTACTCAATTTCCCCAGGAAACAAAATTTTCATCTGAGGTATTTCAAATAATCTGTCTCACTGACCAGGAGGGTGTTTTGTGTCTGCATCCTATAGTCTGTCTTTTCCTTTCTCTGGACCACAGTTGCCTGTGATGTATTCCTTTAAAATTATTGAAGGATTTTTTGTTGTTGTTGTTTGGGGTTTGAACTCAGGGCCTAACAATTGCTGTTCTGGGACTGTACCATATTTTTTTTCTTCCAGCTGATTCTCCTCCCTAGAGAACATGTGTGTGTGGGTGGAGAGATTTTCTCTTGTCATGAAATGAAGCAGGCACTAGATTTAGTGACATCTAGTGGATGAATACAAAGGAAATGTTAAACATTGTGCAGTGGTCAGGACATTGCCCACAATTAAATCTCAAGCCCCTAATGCTGCTAGTGCTAACACTGAGAAACCTTGTTTTAAGTGGATCTTGCCATTGCAGCTGTAACCCTGCTCATTGTTACAGTACCATACAGTGTGCTATCATGTACCTTTCTCGGTACTGGACTATAACCCAGGTTATTTTGTGTGCTAAGCAAGCACTGTATGATAGAGCTATATTGTCAACATTATGTACATATATATTAAAGACATGGTTTCCCTGTAGAGTTCAGACTATTTTTGAACACTTTTTTTGGTGGTAATGGTATTTGAACTCAGGACTCCTGCATGCTAGCTCAGGCTCTAACACTTGATCCACTCCAACAAACCATTGTTATGTTGGATAATTTCAACACTGTCTTCTAAACTATTAGACTGGTCTGGTTTTGAACCTCAAACCTCCTGATCTCTGCCTACCAACTAGCTATGATGACAGGCATGAGCCACTGCCACCATCTCGGACCTGGAACTTTGATCTTCATCATTGATCCTTCCAAAGTGCTGGCTTGAAGTCTTTCCCCTCCAGGCATTGGTTCAATTGCTGCCATGTGCTTCTGCTGTTCATCTCTTCTTTGCTTCCTTTCTTTCTTCCTTCTTCCTCCTTATTCTTTCCTCATTCCTCCTTTCTTTTCATTCTTCTTTCATTTGGCTGGGCAACTTTTTCTAAATTATCTGCTCTATCATGTAAATATGTCTTTTTTCAGACTGGTGCCTATTGTAAATGTAACTGGTTTCTTAGTTTATATATATTATTGTCATATGCATTTTGTACAGTGAATATATGTTTCCCCAATAATCCATCTGCTTCTTAACTTTACCCAGAATATGTTTTGTTAATCAGAAACCCTAAATGTTAAACCAGGCATGGTGTGGCACACCTATAATTAGGCACTTGTAGACTGAGGAAGGGAGACTGAAACATCAGGCTGGCTTGGGATAAATACTGAGCTCCAGATGTCAGTGTGTCTCCAGTTGTACAGTTCTGCTTATCAAGCATGAACCCCTGAGTTCAAACTCCAGGACCACAAAAAAAAGTTATTGACCTCCTGCTCAGTTTTTGTGACAAGAAAACCCAAACAAATCCCAGTCCCAGAGCCTCATCCTTGCAATCCTAGGGTGTCAAGAGGCAGCGATTAAGAGGATTGTGGTTCAAATCCAGCACATGCAAAATTTTTCACAAGACCCTATCTGAAAAGAAGTGATCAGAAAAAAAGGGCTGGAGGACTGCCTCAAGTAGTAAGAGCACCTGCCTAGCAAGAATGACACTCTCAGTTCAAATCCCAGGTCCACACCCCCAAAAAACAGGATTCCAAGAGTTTGTTCCCAAGCCCTTTGCATATGCATACTCACATGCATGTTAATGTGATGGGAGAGATATGTGAATACACATGTGCGTTTCAATGTGATATGGGGGACAGTAATGTTGGTACATGTTTGAAATCAAAGCTAGTCATGAGAGTCAAGAACAGGGTTGTATGTTCAATGACAGACATGGACAGCATGAGTGTACAAAAAAATGTCCTCATAAAACAACTTCATCAGAACACTTCACACTTTCCAAAGGATAGAAACTAAAGAACCTGTTATACAGTAAGTCACAAATACTGTCCTCCAAGTTTTTATTCCTGCACATGAGTACTGACTAAAATATGTCTTCTGGACTGGCTTTGTGGTTCAAGTGATAAAGTGCACTCCAAGCATGCATCATGTCCTGAATTTATACCCAAATTGTGAAAAAGAAATAGGAAACTACATGTGTTTCTTCTAGCAGTTGGGATCTACTAGATGATCCTTTATATGCTGAGTTTATGAAGCTGTAGTAAAATGTAGCTTGTCTCTTGTTTGTCTGGCTCTGCTCTCCTGGTAAAATTTGGTTTGGGCAGTAAATAGAATATCCAGCCTCTGCCATAATTCCTGCTGATTCTAGAACCACAAGAGCTGCCTTGGTTTCCTGATGTTCCAAAATATTGGTCTCAGGCACCAACAGGCCCAGAGTTTCTGACTCTAACTTTCATCCACACATTGGTCCAAAATCTGAAAATTTACTGCTATAACTGCCAAATTTGACAGTGTCTTATCACAGCTAAAATTGCTTCCTGTGTTACCAAAGTTATTGTAGCCATTCCCACTGCCATTATACTCACCAGCACTATGTGTGACACTAAAGCCACCCTGATCTCTGAAATTTCCTCCATGCCAAATTAATCATAATCAACAAAATCACTTCTGTGACTACCACCAAAGATTCCAGAAACTCTTTATCCAATTTGGCTAGATAAAGAGCTAAGAAAACATATGCTGCTTTCACAGGGCTTTATTTCATGCTTGCACAGCAGACATCCTACTGCTTCAGCCATATCTCTTTTTCATTTCTCTTAAATTTTTAATGAAATATAATTGCCATAAAAATACATATTTCTCCATACATGAAATTACTGTTTTATTTCATATTTTTCCACATTTTAATTTCTTGGCTGAATATTGACAGATTGAAACATGACCTGTGAGGAAGTCCTGGTGATCTGCTTCATTCTGATATCTAGAGTTAGAGCATCAAACCTACATTGATTTCCTGTGTCTTAACATTCCTGTGTATGTCCTCCTTAAATGAAATGAGTTTTCAGCATGGAACATTAAGTCTGAAGTTCTCTGAGCAGACCTGTTGTCTCAGTTTCAGTAGGAATATGCAAGAAGATCCCAATGAGCATGACAAAATGGAAGTGCCTGGTCAGGAGGACAAGAACAAGTTTTGCAGCAATGAACACTCCCACTTAAACTGAGACTGGTCTCTACATAAGGAAGAGGGATTTGGCAAGGACTGCTGAGGGATTCTGTCATTTAAATTCACTCAATCAAATATAGGATCCCTTTCCTGTCACTCAAGTTTTGGGGAGTGGGTTCTGTATGTATATGCCAATTACAGCAGGTGCTTAATCTCATGCACCAATCATCCAATGAATGCACCAGTGACAGCAAGTCCAAGTTGCCTAGTGCATACTTGACATTCTTGCTCTCTGTCTGCTGCAGAGAAAGTTCTCAGGCTACTCAGCTAGAGCAGCTATGTGATTTTGACTGACTGCAGTACTATACAGAGGTCATCTGGACACACTAGAAGCAGGAAACTTGAGAGTATGGCTGGGCATCTGTTGATCTGGGGTAAAGACCTTTGCAACAGGCAGCTGGAGTGGTGCAGCTCAAGCACCTGTCAGCTAGTGCTGACAGTGTGGGACCTGATCCCACTTTTGGAGATTTAGGTCCCCTACTACCTGCAGTGTGGGGCTTCCCTGTTGTCCTGTGTCCACATATGGCAACTTCACTCCAGCCTGCCAAACTTCCAGGATGCTCTGCATGCAAATGCTTGTTTCTCAGAGAGGGATGGTGATTGTGCTGTGTCATGTGACACTGCTGGCTATTTATAGACTTTGTGCCAGGTTGAGACACTGCTGTACAGTGTCCCCATATCTTCTTTCTCTTCACTGGAACTTGGTTTCCTTTTGAGTCCTTCAGGTTCAAGGGAAGCATGGGCTAATTTCTATGTCCTGTCCCTTCAAAGAAATGCTTCTAAGCACTGCCAGTAAATTCCTGAAGGTCCCTGAATCCCACCCATTGCCAGACTCATTGAAATTCAGATCCACATGTGCATGTGTTGGCTTTGGAATGGAGGGGGGAAATTTTTTGCCTTCCTTAATTAACTGGCAATTGTGCACACATTGTTTCTAAACATCATCTTATGATGAAATGCTGATTAACTTAGAACAGGAAATTAAGAATGTTACTCTATGGGGAAAGCACCAAAGGTAAGGTATGCAGGAAACTCAAGGCAAAGATTTGCATTCTTCAAAAGGAGAAAACAGGAGGAGAAACAAATTTGGATAGGACAGACATGAACACAGATAAAAATAAGTCTTCTCTTGTGATCACATTGCACTTGTTTTTTCATTTCGTTGCTCTACTTTGAGGACTGTGTATGAACTCATGGGCATTTGCAAAGTAGGTGCTGAACAGCTAGAACATTTTCCACTGGTTATTTTCAAGATGAGATCTTGCAAACTATCTCCCTAGGCTGGCCTTAACTGCCACACTCCTGATCTCAGTCTCCCAAGTACCAAATATTACAACCCTGAATCACCAGTACTTGATTCATTTTGGTTTATTGTGACAGTAAAATGTGTTTGGCTGACTCAGGCTGAAATTTATCAAAATTCACTTTACAACTATTTACCAATCATTTAAAAATTATTTTCACTGATTAGTCCACATAGTTTTTGAGGCAAAAAAATTGGCATCTGAAATGATTGTGCAGGAATGTATGAAGTTATGAAATGGATAATGGGAAGTGTTGGTTCCAGGCTCCTTTTCTAGCACAGAAAAGACATCTGCATTAATCGCAGCAAATTATGAGAGTAGTATGTTCAATGCATGGATATTACTAATGCATTCATTATCATAACTAGTGGTTTGGTTGATTTTTATTTTGTTTTATTTTAGGGGACAGCACGTGGTTCAAACTGAGGGCCTGGCCCTGCTATGCAGTTGCTCTTCCACTTGAGCAACTCTTTTAGCCCTTGTTTGTTATGGTTTTTTTCAAGAAAGAGTCTCATGAACAATTGCTGGGCTTCTAACCTCAACCCTCCCAACTCTGGATCCTAAGTAGCTTAAATTAAAGCCTGAGGCAGCAATGCATAGCAGGAACAAAATTTAATAACCTTGAACAAAATTTAATAGACTTGAAGTTCAGTTCAATTGAAAGTACGCTCAGATTGCTCACACGTTTGTCTGAAACGTGAGCCTACCTAGAAGCAAACCCTAGACCTTCTCCATTTTCCATTGGCCATCAGAAACTGCCCAAATCTTTCTCCTCTCAGAGTTTACCAAGAATTTGAAAGTGTTTGCTAGTCTACAGTGGCTTATTCAAGTAACTAATCCTAACTACTCATGAGAAAGAGATCAGGAGGATTTCAGTCAAATAGTTTGTGGACCCTACCTTGAAAATAACCTACAGACAAAACTGCTGGTATAATGTCTCAAAAGGTAGAGCAAGACTGAGACCCTCAATTCAAAGCCCAAAACTGCACCCCCCAAAATGTCTTAAAACTGAAATACCAGTCCTCTTCCATGTTTGGTGCTCCTTTACCTTCTGGCAGAGATTACAGGGCCCCATGTGATTTCCTCCCTTACTTATATTAACATTCCTTGATATGTAATTGTGTTCTGTCTGGATTTCTCCAAGTAGGAGTTGATGAGTCTGGGCATCTTTAAAACAGGGACCATCCAAGATTCTAAACCAGGCCTTTCCTCCTGATAGAGTGAACCCTCATGTGGCCTGGCCTATGAACAACTTCTCTGAGATTATAGGCTGTCCCCTTGGAAAAGTGAGTAAGGAATTCTCTAAGAATATTCTTGAACCAATTTCCTACCAGAAGAAGCAGGCTCCACTCTGAAGAACATATTTTACTTAACAACATTGAATCCCCAATCTGAGCTGGGTAGGGAACAGATAGGAGGTCTGGCTTGCTTAGGGCTATAGTTGTAGACTGGTATTTGGTCCTAGCACTCTGCTAGGAAGGAAGATCTGTTACTCACATCTTGGGGATGTGTCCCAGAAAACAAATTGCAACAGGATTTGAATCAGAACTCTTTTGGTGTTCAACCATAGATAAAAATGTTGATTGGATTAATTATTGTTGCAGGAATCTCAAGCTGAGACACAGGATACTGAGGCAATGTAGAAGGAAGCAAGGCTTTATTGTGCCAGCACAGATCCAGTGGACTTGTATTCAAAGGCTGAGCCTCAAGAACAAAGAGGTCTCATTTTATATATCCTTGCAGGTTACCCAAGCAAAACCAAAACTCAACCCAAATATGGCTGCATGTGACTTTATTGGCTATTTCATTTCCCCAGTGCTATGTGATCTGCTTCACATTTCAGTTCTGTAAGTTTTATCTCTGCCTTGCCATCCCTTCCCTCTGCCTCATTATCAGAACATAGCCTGTCTGCTTCTCTTCTGGCCTTCCTTTCTGCTACATTATAAGCAACAACATTTTGTTATCAATCTCAGGGACACTATCAAAAGAATAGCAGAACAATTGGGACCAACTATTTAGATGGTTTGGGAGGCCAGGCTAGCATTAAACTGCATGTTGGCTGAAAATGTTGGACTTTGAATAATGTAGGAGTTTTGTGTTGCACATATATACCAAAATAATACAGCCCATAATGGAACTATTTCTAAGGCCCTACAAGGATTAACTACCCTATTCAAGGAATTAGCTGATTTTTCAGATATAAATGACCCCTTCACTGAGTTAATGAAAATGGTTTGTGAGATGGAAGTGTTCCTTGATCTCATTCTTACCTCCTTGGTCATAATTAATAAGAACTGCCCCTTGCCACTATTCTGCAGCCTTAGCTGCAGCTGGTCTCATCCCTTGCAGAGCAAAGCCCACTGTTCCTTATCTCATGACACCTCCCTTTGCCTGTCCCTAGCCCTTGCTTTTCCCCAAATGCTACTTAAGGCCAGACCCACAGAGAGAAGCTGCTGTGCCATTTTTTCTCAGCCAGCCAGCCTGCATATTAAACTCTTGGACATGATAAACCTCTCATGAGCCTCCTTTGTGTGCACTGTGCAGCATTTTCCTAACATTTTGGTGCTGAAACCTGGGAACAGGTGAGCTTCTGGTATTGATTTTGCTCTTACAATTAGTAAATTCAGGCCCTCCCAATATATGCTGCACTCTCAAGCTTACTTTGGCCACAAAGCAGACATGTCCTATATAGGGGTGCCTAGCCGGGGGATTATACCAGCCTTCCAAAGCCACATAGGTGGGAGCTGCCTTCCTTAAGCCTGGATAAACTTACTGGGATTTGAGCTGCTTTGCCAGGATCCCTGACCCCAAACTAGTGTCACCATCACCACTCTCACTCACAGGGAACCTCCTCAAGGCCAGTGCACTCCCATTACTGGCCCAACACCAGTTGAGTTCCTCGGTCCTCCCTTGGGGAGTTCCCTCACGCTGTCATGCTGTGTGTTGTGGTTCTCTCTCTCTATCTTGGGTGGTCAAAATCCTATTACTAGGTCCTGGCTCACTACACCAAGGAACTGGGTTCCTGGGGCGTGGCTGACCCTCTTGGTGAAGATGTTCCCTTGAGGTCCTCCACTCTTCTGTTTCATCCAGGAAAGCAATATCTTGGGGATGCCCACCATATTCTTCCTTGGACCGGGTCTCACCATGGGGACTGGACATTCCAAAATTCCATCAGACACTCCTCTGTGCTGCCTACTGGCCAACCTCAAGCCCTTACAGCTCTCACCTGATCTCAAAGCCCAACAATTCATTTTTCTTTCCAATCAGGCTTGGCCACAATACCAATTGGACAATGACTCAAAATGGCCACTTAATGGCACACTAGACACTAACATTCTCAGGGATCTCTATAACTGATGTGAATGCACTAGAAAGTGGACAGAGATTCCATATGTCCAGGCCTTCTCTTACTTCCTCTCTAAACCTTCTCTCTGTACCCCTTGCTCCCCTGCCCATGTCCTTCTGGTTACAAAGACCCCAACTACCCTCCCTGACTCCAATGATTTTCCCTTTTTTTGATCCCACTGATGAGCCTATGCCCTATCAGACACAGGCTGCCACTGTTCAACCATTGGACCCTGCCCCTCCTTCCTCCTCTCCTTCCACTGTTTCCCCTGCCCCTCTTGCCACCCCTTCCTCTGCTTCCCCTTTCCCTTGCCCTCCTGCCAACTCAGAACCACTGGATCCCCTGAGCCCCCCACACACTCGCTCTCATGGCCCCCCAGCCAGCCAATTTCCCTCTACCCCCTCCAAGAGGTGGCTGGCAGAGAGGGTATCATGCGAGTTCATGTTCCCTTTTCTCTCACAGTCCTGTCTCAAATTGAAAAACACCTTGGTTCCTTCACCATTAATCCTGACTCTTATATTAAAGAATTTCAATGTTTGGCCCAATCTTATAGCCTCACCTGGCATGACATTTATACCATCTCCTCAACACTCCTCCTGGAGGAGAGCTGAGGGGTTTGGGACACAGCTAAGACACATGCAGATGA
Source organism: Castor canadensis (assembly GCF_047511655.1). Lineage (NCBI taxonomy): Eukaryota > Metazoa > Chordata > Mammalia > Rodentia > Castoridae > Castor > Castor canadensis. The sequence continues at coordinate 6,664,263 of NC_133399.1, forward strand.
GGTTCACCACACCATCCCTGCCCACCCCATGGGAAAGTTGGCAGTTCCAGAGACAGAACCCCATTGGAACTATCAAACTAATGACACAACTTCCACAGACCAGATGGTCACCTGCCTCGTGGCAGGGTTAAAGAGAGCTGTTCAAAAGGTGTTAATTTTGATAAACTCAGAGAAATTCAACAAGAGGAAAAAGAAAATCCAGCCAGTTTCTTGTCCCAACTCACAGAGGCTCTACAACGCCATACCAAATTTGATCCTGAAACACAAGACAGGACAATTATTCTTATGACTTATTTTATCTCCCAGTCAGCCCCAGACATAAGAAAAAAGTTAAAATGACTAGAAAATGGTCCTCAGACTCCACAGGCTAAAATTCTAAATGTGGCCTTTAAGGTTTATAATTACCATGAGGAATACCAAAGGGCTGATAAGGAGAGGAGAGATAAGACCAAATTCCAGATGTTGGCCCAAGTCCTTCAAAAAATACCCTCAGCTTCCAACTCACAAGTCCAGGATAAATCCCAAACACATACCAGCACATGTTTTCAGTGTGGCCTTGAAGGACACAGGGCCCATGCCTGTCCTAAGATACACAGCCCACCAGGACCATGTCCTAAGTACAATCAGGAGGGCCACTGGGTGAGGGACTGCCCCTCCACCTCTCAAAGTGGGGGGTATAGACCCCTTCAACATTCAAAAGAAATTGCCTTTTCAAGATTTTCTCTGCCTCTCAATAGTCCCTTTTCAACACTGGAAGATCATTAATTCCAACAATGAAAAATTTAGAAAATGATGTATTGTGTATTAAGCTGTGTTTCTACAATCATACTGAAATCCTTTATTTATTTATTTATTCATTTACTTTTGTTGGTACAGTGGGGGAGAACACAAAGCCTTGTGATTACTAGGCAATCATTATGCCATTTGAGACACTCAGATAGCTGTAGTCCTTTATTACATTAATTAATTACATTTTCACAATTTCTCTCTACACAAGATATGAAGTGCTTTTGGAATTTATGGTTATTTGCTCAATATAACAAAATTATTTTACAAGTCAGCTAAATGCATTTCAAATAACAATGTGCTGCTTCATGGCAGAGTGGATTCTTTCCCCCATCTTTATCCATACCCCATATGTAACTTTTAATTTTTACATATGATAAGTGATGATCAACTGGTCTACATGTGACATTGCAATGACCTTAATAGTTATTTATAGGGCTAGTGGAGTGGCTCAATTGTTAGACCACCTTGCTAGAAATAATGAGGTCCTGAGTTCAAATCCCAGTACCACCAAAACATACAAACAAACATGAGTCCTTTAAATGTAAACACCTTACACATAGTTTGGGATTTATCTACAGAAATGAATGGATTTATCCATAAGGGTAGGAATGAGATTTAAAAAAAATTCAAATGGATACATAAGCACTTGTAAGTTCCCTGGGACAAACCATCTGGTGGTGACAACCATAATGAAGGTCAGGCTTCCAATGAACCAGTGGGGATGAGAAGACTTAACATTTGATTGTCTCACCTAAGAATAGGTTAAGCAGAAAAAAATACTGGTATGTAATCCATGCCCTCTATGCCTGTTTTCAGGGCATGGAGAAGGGAAAGAGGGGCAAGCACAGTGTCACCATGAAACACATTGGCTGATGATGGCATACATCCCATAAAAGGATTAGTAGTACAAAGACACAAGCAGTTTTCTTTCAACTAGGAAATAAAAATTCTTATAAAAAACACTACTCAATGAGACTCATGAGCTCTGCCTTTCTGAGACCCCTTCCATGTATGTAGGAGCTTTTCTATACTTTTCCTCTGCCTTAAATAAAACTTTGCTCTTTTGCTTACACTGTTGACTATGACTATCATTCTTTGACTGCATGATACAATGTTCCAAGCAACTACTCTAGCACACCTGAAACCAGACCACTGCAACAATTGTGACTTTTGTCTGTATTAAATGATCAATGTTGGGCTGGTTGCTGGTGGCTCATATCAATAATTCTTGTAACTTAGGAGGCTGAGGTGAGGAGGATTGCAGCCAGAAGCCAAGCTAAGCAAATAAGTGATAGAGACCCAAAAGGAAAATGGACTGGGAGTGTGGCTGAATCAGTAAAGCACTTGCATTGTTTGCATGAACACCTGAGTTCACACCACAGTAGCACCAATAAAAAAGTCATCAGCATTGGTGTGATGACCATGCATAATGTGTGATAGAGAATACAGGCCTGAGGCCAATGACTGTAAACTGAAGTCAATCTTGGACCTGTGAATAGAGGACAAAAAGTTCCCTGGGGTGATTTCTGCCAACTTGCCTTCCAGCAGTTGTTGAGAACAGCTACAGAAGGAGTGCTAACAGTGGGAAACTGTTCAGAACTGGAAAGGTGACACACACATTGACAGCAGGGGCATTCCTGTCATTTCTGAGATTTTAACTTTCAGTACCATGGGGCTGATTTCTGGAAAGTGTTCGTTTTTGCATGCATATATCTATAGGATTACAAATCTCTGAATGTCAGACATACAGAAAGAGATTTAGACAGTTTCATTTAAGAAGAATTTGTGAATAAGACAGTTTCTTCAGTTCAGAACACTAAGTATAACATGAATAATATTAAATGTGGAGTGTAAAGGAAAAAAGTATAGAGACTTTGTTTGCAATTATAACTAGATTTGCTTGTTAAAATTATAAGAAGATAAACCATAAGATATTTTTTGAAAACTTGTTGTAAGTGCAAAAAATAACTTTTAATACATGTACAAATGATAAAGGAAAAGCAATCAAAACACACCAGTAGGGGAAAAAGGAACAACAACACCACCACAAGACTGAAAGGAAGTCATAACTACATAAGAGTCATCAGCATATGTGAAGATGGTAGACTAGTGTCATCAGCCTTTCCCCAGTATCTCTGAGACAAAGAGGGTGAACATAGTGAGCAACAAACTTTTATGATGTGTGAGGATGGGAAGGCATTGAAGATTCAGTAGTCAAGAAAACCAACTATAAATTTAAAAAATGTGATCAGGAGAGAGGAAGAGAAAGAAAGTTTAAGAATTGGGAACCTACAGTGACAGAAGAGAGACTTGGATAAAAGAAAGAAAGAACCTCAGAAAACAGGCACTGCAGTTTCATAGAAAATAGAGAAAAATATATTTAAAAAACACAACTATTTCATAATGCACACTGAGAGACAAAGAGAGCTTTACTGTGTGGCATAGGGTAGGGCCTGAGAGGAAAGGAAAAAGAACCTCAAGAATGACAACAAACACTGGTCTTAATTTGCAAAAAATTAGTCTAAGGAGTGCTGCAGTCTGCATAACAAATTGGCTCTGAGAAATTTTGCTCTTCTTAGCATTCATTTGGAGTACAGTAGTGGGAGAACATTTTAGATGTGAAAGGTCACTGTCCTACCTTAAGTGACTCCAGCAATGTCTGGTGCTGGGTTAATGAATGCTGGCCTGGAAGGCTGGTATAGCTGTAGTGTGAAGGATTTCATTAATATTAGATACAGAGCTCCATGTGGTGGGAAAGTGGTCAGATGCACAAGGGATAGAGAAAATCTCTTCCCACTTGGGCCATCAGTAGGGCCACATTGAAATGTGGGGAGAAGGAATGAAGAGTTGAAAGCGATTATGTGTGGAAGTGAAGTTATAGAAAGTCATAAGTCTTTGGAGTTAAAGAGCCATGTCTTGCAATGTCTGTCGTAGCATCTTCCCATAGGGCTTCCTGGTGCCATGACAAAACATTTCTAAGTGATCAAAGCTAGTACAAGCAGAGTGAGAGCTTCAGTTATTTCTTACCAGTTCTGAGAACCAGGACAACTCAGAGTAAACACATTCAGTTATGCACACAAACCACACCTTCTGGTTGGATAGGCAAACACTGCAAATAGTACAGAAAAGGTAGCCAAATTATTCTCTTAAGAAAAATGCTTAAACAAAATGCTAACAGAAACTGCTAACAGGAATAGGGAGGAATGTCATCAGCAAACAACACATATGGTCACACTTCTACACAAGATAAAGAGCATATAAGGAGAGTGTTGGGGGTTTTTGGTGCCACTTCTTTGTAAAAGAAATCACCAAGAAAAGAAAATAGTATAAGCAAGAGGTTTATTTGGAAAGCAGTGAGCAACTGAACACAGGATAGTCCAACTGTTCTGATAATGGAGTTGGGCAGGTTTGTTTATGTGATGCAAAGCAAAAGAAAATGAAAGGTGCACCTGCTATCATGAGGGTTGGAAGACTCAAGTAGGAACATTGCACTGGGCTCCCGAGATTTCAGGCTTTATTGTGGTCTGTACAGATGTGGATAGTTATTCCTGAAAAGCTGGTTTGTGTGTCATTAACTCGAGTAGTGTGACCTAGTTTTTGTTGGCTCAAGCCTGTAATCCTAATTGTTAGGTTGAGTATGGGACAGCCACATGAGGACTGGAACATTCCTCATCACAGTTGGCTTCTGAAAACTCTACACCCAGCTCTAAAGAATAACAAACATTCACCTGTAACCAATTCCTCAAAATTTCCTACCCAGCCTCATAGAAAGACCCCACTATCTCAGGTGTATCAGAGGGCTGATGAAAAATATTCCATCCAGTGACCTTCCTGGGAGTTCTCTCTGGACACCATTCTTCCTGGGACTTCTCTCACTAACTTCCTATATCTACGCCTACTCTGCAAGCAGCTGTGGGCTCCAGCTGTCTTGCTGGGGACCTCCTCCAAAGATTTCTTCCTCTCCAATAAAGCATGTGGTAATGTACGGAGCAGTCTTTGTGCTGCTTTCTGTCTAAGATCTCTGTCTCCTCATCTATCTCTTCATGTATTTCAGTCCAACATGACTTTTTTCTGGTTAACAATAGGTACTCAGGAGGCAGAGATCAAGATGATTGCAGATTGAATCCACCTGGGCAAATTCATGATACCCTATCATGAAAACACCAAATAAAAAAGGGCTGGTGGATTGGCTCCACTGGTAGATCACCTGCCTAAGCATGAGGCCCTGAGTTCAAATCCTATTATGCAAAAAAACTCTCATAAATTTACCTCATGTCATCAACTTGTCTTAGATGTCTGGTTGGGGGTAGATTTTGGCCTTGGATGATCAGACGGAGGCTGTTGTTTTTGGTGTGATCCCATGGCTTCAGCTCAGCAATATGCTGCTGTATGTCACAGGCATTTGTTAGTATTAGCTGTCTAGTCTGGAATATGACTTCTTATGAACAGACAAGCCATGGTTCTCAGCCATCAGGTTTCATTAGTCCTCATTAGAGTCTTCGTGCTTAGCCAAGATGGTCTCACCACAGTAGCCATGATTCCATCCTCTTTGCAATCCAGCAAAATACAAAGTGTGACTATTCTCATTTTTGGTCTGTAACTGAGTTGCTTCATTTTTACATGGTTTCTCCAATAAATTTCTTAGTGTGGGATTAAAAGTTTTTTTCACATATTATTTTGGTAATGCTTTGTCCATTCTCTTACACTGAGTATGTAAACATTTTAAAAGGCATACAGAAGTCAGGGAGACCTGAGGAAGTGAAGAGAAATGTTAACTTGTGCTATTACTTGAAATTATTACCTTCTTAAAAATAGTTTATAATATCATAAATGAGTTGCATATAAATTTGGTGACCTAGGAATGGATCACAGGAGGAAAAGAAGGGATATATTTTCAACTTAAGTTTATTTAGCTCACATACTACTCCATCCTTCTCTTCTAACATGATTACATAAGAGAGAAATAACTGTGCACACTGAAACAATACATCTAACATTGATTTTATTTCATTTGTTCTCTGAATATCATATTCACACCTGAAGAATCCTGATACCAGTAGAGAAATAAAAAATGCAAGGGACACTTAAATCATATTCTTTATATAACTGAATGAGCACAGAGACCATGAGGGCCATTCATGAAGGTCACAATTATATTAAGGCAGCAAGGAAAATAGACTTCTCAGGGAGCTAGATTGACATTGGTGGGGAAGTTATAGTGATATATATTCCCAAGGGCAGAAGTGTGGTCATGATGACTGTCTGGGCTACTCATGGCCTTTAATAGACTGGTCTCCACATTGTTTGTGAAAGGTAGGGGCACTGAGGGGAATACATGGTGATCATGATGAAAAAATTGAGTCATTCATTTTTCAGATTTCTGAGGGAGATATCCCCAAACACAGAAGAAAAAATATAAGAAACTTAAAATCAACTCTTTCAGACTCCAAGAATTATGATGAATGGACAATGCCTTGTGTCTGAACTGAAGATAAAAGATGCACTCCAGAGAATCAATAACTTCCTTCACCAGAACTCCATAAGAACAAAGGTCAGAAAACTAAAGTGTCAGTGAAGAAAGGCTGAAGGCAGACAGTAGTCAAGTGTGAAAGCCAAAATCTTCATGGGGCTGGCTTTAGCAGGATCTACAAATTTGTTAATTTCACCTACAAAAACAATACCATGATGTCCCAATGACATTCAGAGAGGAAACCTTCTGACTTTTGATACTGGATGTTTAGTGGGAGGGGGTTATCCATTTTGAAGTTGTAAATTTTTGCACAAGTTCTGTCTTGGAGAAAAATCTACTTCCCAAAGTCATCCCTTTGGAAATTTTTACAACAACAATTTCAAGAAGTGGCAAATATACTCTAATATCACTACCTCAACATCAGACAAAGACAACTACTTGTGATATGTTTCACTTAGTGACAGAAGCTAGGATGGGATAGACAGGGAGGAGACTGAAGAAGCACAGATCAAAGGCTAGCCAGAAAAGGGCATCACAATGCAAACATCTTTTAGAGACAGTTGATCATAGACAAGGGAGTCATCTTGAAACAACACCAAAGTTTGGGCATGGCAAATCACATCTTTAAGACATAGATACAAAAAGAGATGAGGGAGTTGCCTCTAAAGGATGTCCTTAGTGCCATATCTTTGTGACCAAACCCATCTAAGAGATTTTTTTAAATCCATCTGTCCAGAAGACCCAGGCAATCATCCCCCTGTCAGAAAGACTTGTGGAGCTTCAGTGGCTCAAACTACCCAAAAAGTAGAATAAATGCCTTAACCAGCCCACCTTCTATGGCTTGGATCACTTTCCTCCAGTCTCTAACTTGTAAAGTCTTGACCCTTTCTTTCCTTAATAAAGACTTGTGGGTTTGCATCTACTAACAGTTGAAACAGTCATTCTTTGATTTTGAACAAAAACTTAGTCCATACCTGACACATATATCACTAGGATTGACATGCTCATGCTCCTCAAACAATAATAAGAAATCACAAGAACTATGAAGAGACAGAGATATGTGGCTCATCAATGGAGAATATCAGTTTGTGAAAAATCTCAGACAGTGGACTCATTTTACAAAGACCTACTGGAAAATGTCTAAGGTAGAATCAAAGGGTTGTAGAGAACTATGATGTAGAAAAAGGAAAATGTGAAAACAAGGAATGAAGAAGATACTATCTATAAAGCCTAAGCAATAATAAAAAGAATTATATAGACATTATGAAGATGTACATGGTGCTGGTGGCTGATTCCTGTAATCCTAACTACTCAAGGAGGTAGATATCAGGAGTATCACATTTCAAAGCAATGTGTGGTAAAGAGTTCATGAGACCCTAACTTGAAAAGGGCTGGTGTAGTGGCTCAAGGTGTAGACCCTGAGTTCAAGCCCCTGGTAGCACACACACACACACACACACACACACACACACACACACAAAGACAAAATGAAGATGTATGGAAAACAAGTTCAATGAAACCATCACTATAGGTATTCTTTTGTGACGTGGAGAAGGAAGACCAAGAATCAGCATGAAAAGAAAGTTATTAAAATTATGCAGCATGAAGAGAAAGAAAGGAATATGAGATTCCAAGATGGCGGCTAGAGGTAGGAAGCAGAAAGCGACCCTCCTATAGTGAAATCTTGGAGAGACGCTGGAGACACACTTTGCAGGCATAATCACGAGAAAAGGCATAACTTTGACTCCTCCACATCTCCAGCCTGCGCAGAGAAGCTCCACTTCACGTTAAACGAACCGAGGAGGCCCCCGGGGCCGCCAGTCGCCGGTGCCCATACGGCTTGGGAAGACGTGGACCAGGTGAGCTTCGCGGTACCGCGGTAGCCCCACAGACAAGCCTGGGCCAGAGCAGCATAGCCCCCTGGACAGACTGACCTCCACCCGGGAAAAAAAGAGAAACTGAGTACTAAGCAATAAGAACAGTTAAGACTTGCTGGAAAGAGGGTGGGGCGCCCTGAGTGCTGAAGATTGGGGGAAGGGAACCCTTCCAGGGACTGTAAATAAACGAGCCGGGCGGGCCGGAGAGCCTCTGGTGGGAGCGGGGCGTGCCCAGCAACCAGGAGTGGGGACGCTTGTGAGAGGAGGGAAGACCCACTTCCCACGTGAACTGTAAATAAACACGCAGGCCTGACAACGCAGGGCAGTGTCACCTTTCCCAGTGCTTGGAAAGGGGAAAGCCTGTAGCAGAGGCCCCTGCACAGGACAACTCTGAGCAAACAAAGCCTGTGGGACCAGGTGAGTGCTAGCTCACCCCAGAGATCTGCATAAATAACGCCGCCAGCTACAGGCTGAGAGCAGCAGGCAGGCAAGCCACAGTTGCAGATACCACTCTCAGAACTGCCTCCAGACACTTTTTTTTCTTTTTCTCCCTACCTTTGATGAGAGAACAACCGAATTACACCTGCAAGCCGAAAAACTTACTGAAACTGTATTGCATTTGAACTGGGGACACTTGGTGGGGCTTTTTTTTTTTTTTCTTCTGTGTGTGTGTGTGAGTGTAGTTTTGTTCTACTTTATGCATCCCCTTTGATGAGACAACTACAGAACAATATCTGAGGCACCAACTCCAGGACTGGAGATTGAGACGGACATCCAAATTATTAAGACTGAAATTGCATTGCATATAAACTTGGAAGTTTTTTGGTTTTTTTTTTTTAATTTTCTATTTTCCATTTTATTTTAATTCATTTTTATAAATAGATATTACTTTCATATACTTATTTTTTATTTTTTTTATCTTTGATTTTCAATCCTCTCTCTGTCTCTCTATTGTCTGCTCAGCTTACTGTCGATTAGTACACTAACACTCCCTGTTTATACCTTTGAAACTCTCTTGTCTGATACCTTGTTCTGCTTTCTCCCTCTTGTCTGTATATTTGTTTTCCCCTTTTCTTTAACTTCTTGCTTTCCATCTCAGCTCAATCTTCCATTCTCAATATTACCATTGTTATTATTACAAGCTAGAAAATACTTAATTACACACAGTACAGGGACAGTAACAACACCAAGGACAATGACAGGAAGACAGAAAAAACAAGGAAACCAGTTTCCCCACAGCAAAAAATTAGTACAGGAACCAGAGGGGAATGAAGAGAACAGAAACTCAGATCCAGACTCCAACAAAATGAAGATAAACTATGCCAAAGGACCCAATGAAGCCCACAAGAATAATTTAAAAGAAGACATACTACAAGTGCTCAATGAGAATTTTATAGAGATGATACTGGATAGGGTCAACCAAAATGTACAGGAGACACTCAAGAAATTCCAAGACAATAAAAATAGAGAATTTGAAAAAGTAAAAGAAGAAATAAAGGAAACCATAGAAGCACTGTACAAACACCAAAGTGAAAGAGAGAACACAATGAATAAATGGATAAATGAACTCAGGACAAAAATAGACAACAATAAAGAAGAAAACTGCCAGGATATGGAAAACCTCAGAAAAAAGAACGAAACAGAACTGCAAAACAAAACGGAAGGCCAATCCAGCAAAATAGAACAAACAGAAGACAGAATCTCAGAATTTGAAGATGAAATGGTAATTAAAGGAAAAACTGAAGAACTATTAATTAAACAACTCAAGACCTGTGAAAAGAAAATGCAAGAACTCACTGACTCCATCAAAAGACCAAACTTGAGCATCATGGGCATCGAAGAAGGAGAAGAGGTGCAAGCGAAGGGAATGCGTAAATATTCAACAAAATAATTACGGAAAATTTCCCAAATCTAGAGAAAGATATTCCCATACAAATGCAAGAGGCCTCCAGGACACCAAACAGACCAGATCAAAATAGAACTACTCCACGACATATCATCATTAAAACAACAAGTTCAGAAACTAAGGAAAGAATATTGAAGGCTGTAAGAGAGAAAAAACAAGTAACATACAAAGGTAAACCCATCAAAATCACAGCAGACTTCTCAACAGAAACATTAAAAGCAAGAAGAGCGTGGGGTGAGATCTTCTGGGCACTGAATGAAAATAACTTCAACCCCAGGATACTCTACCCAGCAAAGCTATCATTCAAAATAGATGGAGCAATAAAAGTCTTCCATGATAAGCAGAAACTAAAACAATATGTGACCACAAAGCCACCATTACAAAAGATTCTGCAAGGGATCCTGCACACAGAAAGTGACACCCAACTTAACCATGAAAAGGCAGGCAGCACCAAACCACAGGATAAGAAAAAGCAAGACAGTAGAGAGTAACATCAAGTTAGGTACACACAATCAAACCTTCAAACAACTAAGATAACTAAATGGCAGGAATCACCACATACCTATCAGTACTAACACTAAATGTTAATGGACTTAATTCACCCATCAAAAGACAGCGTTTGACAAAATGGATTAAAAAAGAAGATCCAACAATTTGTTGCTTACAGGAGACTCATCTCACCGACAGAAATAAGCATATGCTTAGGATGAAAGGCTGGAAGAAGATTTACCAAGCCAATGGCCCCCGAAAACAAGCAGGAGTAGCAATACTTATCTCTGACAAAGTAGACTTCAAACCTACATTGATCAAATGAGATAAAGAAGGACACTCCATGCAGGGGGGAGAAATGAACCAAGCCTTGTATGCACATATGAATAATAAAAGAAAAATGAAAAAAAAAAAAAAAAAAAAAAGAAAAAAAAAAAAAAAGAAGGACATTCCATACTAATAAAAGGGGAAATAGACCAAAAGGAAATAATAATCATCAATCTGTACGCACCCAATGTCAACGCACCCAATTTCATCAAACAAACCCTGAAAGACCTAAAAGCATATATAAACGCCAACACAGTGGTTGTGGGAGATTTTAACACTCCATTATCATCAATAGATAGGTCATCCAAACAAAAACTCAATAAAGAAATCCAAGATCTAAAATATGCAATAGATCAAGTGGACCTAGTAGATGTCTACAGAACATTTCATCCAACCTCTACACAATATACATTCTTCTCAGCAGCCCATGGAACCTTCTCCAAAATAGATCATATCCTAGGGCACAAATCAAGCCTCAGCAAATATAAGAAAATAGAAATAATACCATGCATACTATCTGACCACAATGCAGTAAAAGTAGAACTCAACAACAAAAGTAAAGACAAAAAACATGCAAACAGCTGGAAACTAAATAACTCATTACTTAATGAAGAATGGATCCTCGATGCAATAAAAGAGGAAATTAAAAAGTTCCTAGAAGTCAATGAAAATGAAAACCCAACCTACCAGAACCTATGGGACACAGCTAAGGCAGTCTTGAGAGGAAAGTTTATAGCCATGAGTGCATATATTAAAAAGATTGAAAGATCCCAAATCAATGACCTAATGATACATCTCAAACTCCTAGAAAAACAAGAACAAGCAAATCCCAAAACAAATAGAAGGAGAGAAATAATAAAAATAAGAGCTGAAATCAACGAAATAGAAACCAAAAAAACCATACAAAGAATTAATGAAACAAAAAGTTGGTTCTTTGAAAAAATAAGATCAATAGGCCCCTGGCAAACCTGACTAAAATGAGGAAAGAAAAAACCCAAATTAGTAGAATTAGGAATGCAAAAGGGGAGATAACAACAAACACCATGGAAGTCCAGGAAATCATCAGAGACTACTTTGAGAACCTATATTCAAATAAATTTGAAAATCTAAAAGGAATGGATAGATTTCTAGATACATATGATCATCCAAAACTGAGCCAAGAGGATATTAATCACCTGAATAGATCTATAACACAAAATGAAATTGAAGCAGCAATCAAGAGTCTCCCCAAAAAGAAAAGTCCAGGACCTGATGGATTCTCTGCTGAATTCTATCAGACCTTTATAGAAGAACTGATACCAACCCTCCTTAAACTGTTCCATGAAATAGAAAGGGAAGGAAAACTGCCGAACACATTTTATGAAGCCAGTATTACACTTATCCCAAAACCAGGCAAAGACACCTCCAAAAAGGAGAACTATAGGCCAATCTCCTTAATGAACATGGATGCAAAAATCCTCAACAAAATAATGGCAAATCAAATTCAGCAACACATCAAAAAGATTATTCATCACGACCAGGTAGGCTTCATCCCAGGGATGCAGGGGTGGTTCAACATACGAAAATCAATAAACGTAATAAACCACATTAACAGAAGCAAAGCCAAAAACCACTTGATCATCTCAATAGATGCAGAAAAAGCCTTTGATAAGATCCAACATCATTTCATGATAAAAGCTCTAAGAAAACTAGGAATAGAAGGAAAGTTCCTCAACATTATAAAAGCTATATATGACAAACCTACAGCCAGCATTATACTTAACGGAGAAAAATTAAAACCATTCCCTCTAAAATCAGGAACCAGACAAGGATGCCCACTATCTCCACTCCTATTCAACATAGTACTGGAATTCCTAGCCAGAGCAATTAGGCAAGAAGAAGGAATAAAAGGAATACAAATAGGTAAAGAAACTGTCAACATATCCCTATTTGCAGACGACATGATCCTATACCTTAAAGACCCAAAAAACTCTACTCAGAAGCTTCTAGACATCATCAATAGCTATAGCAAGGTAGCAGGGTATAAAATCAACATAGAAAAATCATTAGCATTTCTATACACTAACAATGAGCAAACGGAAAAAGAATGTATGAAAACAATTCCATTTACAATAGCCTCAAACAAAATCAAATACCTAGGTGTAAACCTAACAAAAGATGTGAAAGACCTCTACAAGGAAAACTATACACTTCTGAAGAAAGAGATTGAGGAAGACTATAGAAAGTGGAGAGATCTCCCATGCTCATGGATTGGTAGAATCAACATAGTAAAAAGGTCGATACTCCCCAAAGTAATCTACATGTTTAATGCAATTCCCATCAAAATTCCAATGACATTCATTAAAGAGATTGAAAAATCTACTGTGAAATTTATATGGAAACACAAGAGGCCACGAATAGCCAAGGCAATACTCAGTCAAAAGAACAATGCAGGAGGTATCACAATACCTGACTTCAAACTATATTACAAAGCAATAATAATAAAAACAGCATGGTACTGGCACAAAAACAGACATGAAGACCAGTGGAACAGAACAGAGGATCCAGATATGAAGCCACACAACTATGAGCAACTTATCTTTGACAAAGGAGCTAAAAATATATGATGGAGAAATAGCAGCCTCTTCAACAAATCTGCTGGGAAAACTGGTTAGCAGTCTGCAAAAAAACTGAAACTAGATCCATGTATATCACCCTATACCAAGATTAACTCAAAATGGATCAAGGATCTTAATATCAGACCCCAAACTCTTAAGTTGATACAAGAAAGAGTAGGAAATACTCTGGAGTTAGTAGGTATAGGTAAGAACTTTCTCAATGAAACCCCAGCAGCACAGCAACTAAGAGATAGCATAGATAAATGGGACCTCATAAAACTAAAAAGCTTCTGTTCATCAAAAGAAATGGTCTCTAAACTGAAGAGAACACCCACAGAGTGGGAGAAAATATTTGCCAATTATACATCAGACAAAGGACTGATAACCAGAATATACAGGGAACTTAAAAAACTAAATTCTCCCAAAACTAATGAACCAATAAAGAAATGGGCATGTGAACTAAACAGAATTTTCTCAAAAGAAGAAACTCAAATGGCCAGAAAACACATGAAAAAATGCTCACCATCTCTAGCAATAAAGGAAATGCAAATTAAAACCACACTAAGATTCCACCTCACCCCTGTTAGAATAGCCATCATCAGCAACACCACCAACAACAGGTGTTGGCGAGGATGCGGGGAAAAAGGAACCCTCTTACACTGTTGGTGGGAATGTAGACTAGTACAACCACTCTGGAAAAAAATTTGGAGGCTACTTAAAAAGCTGGATATCAATCTACCATTTGATCCAGCAATACCACTCTTGGGGATATACCCAAAAGACTGTTACTCCAGAGGCACCTGCACATCCATGTTTATTGTGGCACTATTCACAATAGCCAAGTTATGGAAACAGCCAAGATGCCCCAGCACTGATGAATGGATTAAGAAAATGTGGTATCTATACACAATGGAATTTTATGCAGCCATGAAGAAGAACGAAATGTTATCATTCGCTGGTAAATGGATGGAATTGGAGAACATCATTCTGAGTGAGGTTAGCCTGGCCCAAAAGACCAAAAATCGTATGTTCTCCCTCATATGTGGACATTAGATCAAGGGCAAACACAACAAGGGGATTGGACTATGAGCACATGATAAAAGCGAGAGCACACAAGGGAGGGGTGAGGATAGGTAAGACACCTAAAAAACTAGCTAGCATTTGTTGCCCTTAACGCAGAGGAACTAAAGCAGATACCTTAAAGCAACTGAGGCCAATAGGAAAAGGGGACCAGGAACTAGAGAAAAGGTTAGATCAAAAAGAATTAACCTAGAAGGTAACACCCACGCACAGGAAATCAATGTGAGTCAATGCCCTGTATAGCTATCCTTATCTCAACCAGCAAAACCCCTTGTTCCTTCCTATTATTGCTTATACTCTCTCTACAACAAAATTAGAAATAAGGGCAAAATAGTTTCTGCTGGGTATTGAGCGGGGGGAGCGGGAGGGGGTGGAGTGGGTGGTAAGGGAGGGGGTGGGGGCAGGGGGGAGAAATGAACCAATCCTTGTATGCACATATGAATAATAAAAGAAAAGGAATATGAAATTCAAGAATATGTCATCAGTCTATGAATTGTGTAAATTGTTAAACAGATTTCTCTAGTGAGGGGAAAAAAAGATAGAAGCTATGAACCTAGATTACATGAAGAAAACAATGGTAGAAAATTGGAAAATGGATGTGTTAGAAATGAAAGAATGGTGTGGAGTGGATAGGCAGGGAGATGGCTCTAATGCCAGCACAAGATATTTGTGGACAAAAGCCTGGAGACTCTGGGGAAAAAAGTGAGAAACTGTTTAAAGAAGGGTAGCTCACAATGGGAAAAAATAAGGAGTCCCAGCTGAGGGAGTCCACATGGCATTCACTTAGCCTATAAAGACCACTGTTCCCAGCTGTCCATTATTTGTTGTTGGAGATTGGCAGCATGTTCCTAAAGTCTCTTAGTGGCATCATGAATGATCATGGTCTGGTTGGAGTAAAGTAACCTTGTCATAGAAACAACATAGTTTGCAGAAGGTATTGGTTGGCAACGTGTGTGAAGGAATGTAGGCTTTGGGAGATAAAGTGAGACATGCAGTTAAATGCACACGGGCCAATGGCAATCAGCATGAGAAGGAAAAACAAAGGAAATTTGGTATAGACATTTGCTATAGGTGGGGGCAGGGGACAAAAGCAAGCATAGCAAATGGCTCCAACACATGTGTACCATGGTTGGTCACCATCTTAGCCCCTGTTCTGGGACTGTTTTCAGTGTTCTTATCTGGAGGGTATTCTACCTAAGCAGTTTAAGTCTAATCATAAGTACTTGTTATTTAAGTCTAAAACTACAAATGACATACTAATTCACTGGTGTCACTAGTCCAGTCCACCACACTCACATTTATTAATAACTTGTGTAGATACCGATCCCTTCGTTCATTCTTACTGAAAAGCTCTGTGTTTTATGTATTATTGATATAATATGGTTTCATTTGCTTTCTTTGTCATCCTGTCTGTATTAGCAATTTTTCTTCATACTTACAACATGGATTACATAAAACATATTGTAGCTATTCAATATTTAATGAAGAAAAACTTACCTGTAGTTGAATATAAAGATAATTTACATGTATTTTCTTCCCACTCCACATTCAATATCATTCATGTCACACTGTACATCTCTGTGTAGTTTATATCCATTAAGAAATATTATATGCTATATGTTTGTAATGCTTGCTTCACACTGAGGTTAAAAAAATTTTGGTAGTACTGGGCTTTGAACTCAGGGCCTCACATTTGCTAGGCAGGCACACTGCCACTTGAGCCAGTCCATGAGTTGTGAAGTTAAAAAAAATTTTACACTTTGCCTTACAGCATTTCAGTATTCTGAATATGATTAAATTTACCTTTCCCCAGTGGGATTAATACTCTCATATTTTCTTGCCATTTCAAGATCACTTTGTTTATTTGTAAGAACTGTTACCATTTTATTTAAGACTGATATCAGAGTGATGTGTATCTTCATCATTTTATGTGAGACCTGTACCAGCAAATGAAAGAAGTCCTAATGTCATACTTCTGGTACTTTGAGTGAGAAAGCTGACTTCATGGTGTAGATTTTCAGATACCTCTTTTGACAATCTATCCATTTTCAGCCAACCAAATTAAAATGTGCCAACACAGGGGATGTGATTATTACATACATGTAGAAATGGGAGTAACATGCCAGCAATATTCTACACAGGAATCAAGATGAAGTAAAGCCAATTCTTTTTCTAGCTGAGAAAAACAGACTGCATTATCCAAGGCCAGAAGACGATGCCCATTCTAAGATTTTACATAATCCACAGCATTGTGCATTCACTTGGCTGAACCTCACAGAAGACAAGTCCATCTGCAGAGTTAGGAGGAGGTAAGGATTTAGCTTGGGAGTGTGCCATGCCCTGGTGTCACTCCTTCTACACTAAAATGAATTGTCCTTCAGTACCTTATATTTTCCAGGGGGGAGATGTCACCTCAAGTCAATTTAAGGTTCTGTGCTGAACAAACTGCCAAAGTTATGACACCTGTCATCCTGGAAGCTTCTTAAATCTGTGTTTGTCTTAAGCCTGTTCTTTAGGAATTGTAATCATAGAAATCTTGCTGTGTGATTCAAAGAGCACTGTGCATGAAAATGCTAGTACTGTCCAGGTAACAGCTGCAAGACACTGCAATTTTCAGCCACAGAAAGAACAATATCCCCCAAGTATGTTCATGTGTGTGTGCCCTGCATTCCTGATAGTGCCTTGCAGCTCCTCACTGTCACCACTTCTAAGTTGTTTTCAGTGGCTCTGGAGCCCAGCTAGAAAGAAGAACAACTGTGTAGAAACCACCAAGAGGAACTTACTTGCCCTTCATCTCAGGCTCAAATCTGACTACATTTTAGAGTCACTGGCCTCAGACCTCTACTGTACAGCAAGTTCCTCATGGACATCACACCAGCATTCATAATTTAATACAGGAAAGTGTCAAAATCACATTGTTGAATAAAGAACCAGGCCTGTCCCTGGGTATTCATATGTCTTCTTTCCATTTGAAAATCTAATTTTAGTCCCAATCCTACTTTATTTTTGTACCTAATCCTAGGATTCCTATAATGGTTTCCCTTTTAAAAGACCATTTTCATCTGGTGTAATCACCAGACTACTCTCTCATGCCTCCAGATTTAAATTCTTCATTTGAAACTCTCCTTTAGGAAGTATTGTGATATTTTGGAAGAGAAAGGTGATCCTATTTTTGCTTCTGTCATCTGTAAGCTGTGTCATCACCTTCTCAAGAGGACGTACAGAAAATATTCTAAACAGATCATCAGCTTTGTTGAATTCTGGGGTTCAGAGCAGAAGGTTTGGGAATCCACACTTTACAAGGACTTTAATAAGGGTTTTAGTGGTGTAATCTCATAAAGTCAGAGTTTCATGGTCTTTCTGTTTTTGCATAATTGCTCAAAGCAGAGTTTTGGATGATTTTATTACACACAAAATACCACCTCATAGAATAAGTGCTTACATGTTTTATTTATTTTCTTATTCAAAGATTGAACTCTCCATATACTTTAGAAAGGAAAACAATAAGAATTTGTAACCGTATATTTTGCAAAATACTGAATTTCAGGGCTTTGCACTTGCTGGGAAAGCACTCCTTGTGGATTTTCCAATTGTGTTTCTTCTATTGATTTCCAGTTCTATTGCAATATGACTTGAAATCATGCCTTATGTGTTTTCAATTCCATTGCATTGGTTTATGTTAGTTAGGAACATGATCTTGATTCTGAGTCAGGGAATATGGCATGTCATCTTGTTATATTGTATATAACTCTGGTGTTATATACAATATTCTGTATTGCCAAAACCACAAAATATATGAAAATGTTAATTAAAACTGAAAATTAGCAAAGTATCATGTGCGGTGATGCCAGTTAACCAAAACATTAAGATGAACCAAGAGGAAAGAAATTATTTGCACCTGTGGTACTTGCCTCCTACTTCAGGACAAGGGTAGTTGATATAGGAAACTCATGAGTTTGAGGCTAACACAGGCAATAGAGTGAGTTTGAAGAAAGCCTCAGATACATAGTAAGACTCTGCCTGAAAACTGAAAAAGCAACGCTTGTTTGTGAAGCACATGGTAGGTAAAATCAGAGTTCAATTTCTAGAACAAACTTTGGGAATGCAATAGCATTTAAGAATTTTTTTTTAAATTATGGTCATATGGGTTTCACAGAGTCATATGCCATTGAGGGACTTGAGTTTTCTGTATAAATGTTCAATTGTGACAAAGAAAATTTGAAGTAATAAATTAAATAGCTGGATATCTTGTAGAGAAAGTTAACATTGGGTCCATTTTCTCTTTTGGATTTTTGTAAAGCTACATGACTTCAAGTCAAATGGTCTGGTAAATACTAAGAGAAGAGAATCCTCAGCAATGAATACTCATTTATTTTTTTAAAAAAGGCAGGAAACCACACACCAGAACCACATGCTTGCACTCCTAGCAAATCAGGAGGCAGAGATCATTAGAATTTTGGTTCAAAGGCAGCCTGGACAAATAGTTTGTGAGACATATCTTGATAAAAAAACATCACAAGAAAGGGCTGGAGGAACGGCTCAGGTGGAGGTCATGAGTTCAATCCAAGTACAAAAAAAATCAGTAAATAAGTAAGAGGGAGACTACAAAGGTAAAGTCAATCAAGAAGATACTTCAAATCCAAAATGATGACTAGACACATGATGATATTTCAGGTAGCAAAGAAAAACTATCAAGAAAGTTGAATCAGTAATGACAAGCATTCAATGCAACCCTGTTGCTGGAAACATGGTAATCCAGAAATATTATCAAAACTGGTGAAAGATGTTTCAAGGTATTCTGAATCATTAGCCAATCAGATAGACTGTTTCTACCCTGTGAGCGCCAGTGTAAATGTTCCAAGATGCACAATGGAGCATCAAACTATGTGCCATATTGCCCAGTGTCCACTGTGAGAGACTTCTCAGAACCATCAGTTTGTCAGCTGAGTGCAAATCCTTACAGGACACCTAACTTAAACAGCAGCTAAAAATGGTGACAGCATGTCCAGGCTCTGCATTTAGGCAAGAGGGCCACAGTCATGTTCTCAATGGATGGAATGATCCCACTTTTGATGCCACTCAGTCTTTGGGCCACAGAAGCCTGCAGGGCAGGACCAGGCAGGGAGTCATGAACACTTTGAACTCTGTGGACTGTCCTGTGAAGGGATTCATCCTAGTCCACAGTTCTCTCTGGACACCTCCACTCCAAACATGGGCTCCCAGTCTGTGTGGTGTTGGCAGGGTATGCACTGGACACTCTGGGCTTGTTTATTAGTTTGTGTGGGGAAGGAGCATTGCATGCAGTGTATTCCCTCTGCTCTTTGTCTAAACAGTGTTTCTGTGTATCCCATGAGACTACCACATTCAGAGTAAACAAGATTTAAATCCAGAGACTGTTATCTGAGGCCCAGTATTCTTAATGCTGCCACTAATGCCTGAATGTCTGTGTATCCCCCACACTGCAAAAACCATTGGAAATGAGTGACCATATGAATACATAGTTGCACTTGCAGGGGAGGGGGGATTTGGTCCCCACTTGCACATACCTGCTACTGTCCTCAGATTGTTTCTCATTTTATAATGACATCATGATTAGTGCAGGACATGATTTATGTTTATGTATAATACTAGATTTCCCCAAAAGTAAGGTATGCAGACACCCCAGTCTTTACAAAGATGAGCGTCACTTTTAAAGGGAGGAGAAAACAAGAGTTCAAAGAAATTGGGAGGGCTTGTGGAGTGACAAAGTGAGTGCCAGCCTAGCAGGTGCGAGGCCTTCAGTTCAAGCACCACCTTAAAAAAAACCACTTGATTTAGAGTTGGTTTGTTTCTGCTGATTAATTCTGGCAACCATTGTTGAGGCAAAATCATGAACCTTTGAGAAGATGGGGGAGCATGTCAGAAGTTGTAAATTTTGGGTGGATCATGAAAGTGTAATAGGAAGAATGTTTGCTCCAGTGTACCTAGTGCTCTTTCTGTCAGATCAGGTGGTATATGCTGGACATTGATTGTGGAATTCTGTCCACAGACTGTTGGCCCAATTTCAAAGTGGAAATAGCTGTTTCCACCAGGAAAATTCAGGATGAAGTTCTGCTTAACTATAATGAATTCCCAGGCTGGGCTATGTAGGGTCCATAAAAGAGGCCTAGCCTGCTAAATGCTATAGCTGGACACAGGTATTTGGTCCTGGCACTCTGCCAGGAAAAGGATCCCTTCTAACCCTACTGGTCCTGGATCAGAAGCCAAGGAGAAGTGCTGCAAGGAGCAAACTGTAGGGAGAGACCAATCAGAGGCCATCAGAAAGAGGCCCCACTGCTTAACACAGAAAATGCATTTCCTGGTGCCACATGTTCTGGATAACTCTGTGCTTCTGAAATCAACTTCTGTTATTCAATTTCTCACTGTGCATTGCTTGTGCTGCTGGTGATGTGAGAGAACTGGGCACCACAGGGGCAGGAAATGGTGAGTTTCTAACCTGCTTCTGCAGACTTGGCAGGACCAGGGCTTTGACACTGGCCCTAGTGGCTGTGATGGAACTGGGCTTCTCCAGCACAGCAATGTAGCTTGCAGACCAAGTCACTATTGGTGCTGATTGTCACTTGGTCTTCTCTTTTCTAAGGTTGGGGCTGGGCGGATGGGTTTAAGCCAATCCTTCTGTCAGCTACCTACTTTTGACCTGTCCCAGACCCACAACACTCTCAGGGAGCTCTGCAATAGATCTCATGCCTCTCCAGACTGTGGAGATGTCAGAAGGTCATGGGTTCCTGTGCAGCATGATCTGTGGTCCTTGGTTTCATGCTCCAAACACTCTCTAGAGACATTTAATTGACCTGAGTGATATAAATGTTTGAAAACATGAGTAATATAAATATTTGAAGTCTCAAATCCAGGGTCAGTCCCCCAAGCAATTACTCTTTATGGCTGTAATAAATTTCTAAATTTACAGTTATCCCTGCTTTGCCCAACTCAATGAATAGGGATTGCATATGCATTTTGTGTTGAAGGTGAGGCATATTTGGGGAGGTGTTTTGGGTTTGAGATTGTTCCTCTCTCTGACATAATTGATGTTGACCTTGGTCTATGTGTAGACAGTATTTTCATAAATGAAATGCAGATTAAGGTAGTACATGAACACAGTGAAAGTAGGAGGCTTTGTTGGGAAATCAGCAACTGCAATACCTGCAGAGTATTATGGATGAAACAGAGCAGGTCTATGTTTTATAGGGAGGAGCAAACAGGAGGAGAAAGGTCAGAAATGAAGGATGATGGAAGGACACCATGTGCTCCTATAGCAAAACATCTTTCTCTGAGGCTGGTCCTTAGAGTGTCAGTAAAGGAGGTGTTATTTGCTGTTTCTTATTGGACATGGTCAGAGATCACAGATCTGGAGGAAGCAGAGAACATACAGGGCAGTTTGCATAATGAGTGATCAGGTTCTTATTATCAATTAACCTATGAATTTGAGGCATAAAATGTGAAAACTGAATGTTTGTACTAGCTTCATTGTAGATTTAAAAGGAAAGAACATCTAAGTGTAATGAGAACAGGAAGAATGATGGGGTGGTTGTCTTTGATCACCAGTGTTCACCAGGAATACTTGGGTAATCCTGGGTAAATTTTCAATTGTTTGTATTTACATTCAGGTCCTTGGTCTAGCTACCTTGTGGTTTGTGAGAAATGAGAATGACTGTCTTGGACAGTGGGAAAAAAAGACACATTTAGGATGTGCCTGCTGGATAAAATGACTTATTAATTTCAGAGTTCATTTGTGTTGCTCTTGGTCCCAGGTTCTGCTATGCAGTAAGTAAAACTCAGAATAACCTGAGCAGCTGGAGTGTATGTGGTTGTTTGTTCTTGGGCTTTTTTAGGTAGTGTCTTTATGGTACTAGTGAGATGGTGCACAGTCCCATCGCCAGATTACTTCAAGATAGGAAATGATGCTCAGTTCCAGTGACTCACAACTGCAATCCTAGTTTGATAGTATAGATCAGGAGGGTCATGGTTTGAAACCAGCCCTGGGAAAATTAACCAGGCTGAGCAAGCTGTTTGTAAGAAACTATCTAAAAAATACTGAACACAAGTAAGGGCTGTTGGAGTGACTCACGTGGTAGACCACCTTCACAGTACCACAAAAATAATGAGGAATGGTTACCCTACAGAGCAGACACATGTGGGACTGGAACCTACAGTGCTGCCAATATCTCGGGACTCAGTGCTAAACTTATCGACTGTCTGCAGCTCTGCATTGCAGACTGTTCTCAGAATTAAAATGTGGGATGCCCATTGGTGTTGGGGAGTTCATTTGAATTTAGCAATGCCAGGAAAAGACAGCACAGCTCTGAATATTGAATTGACTCCAGATGAGAGTTTGACACCTTTCCCAATGAGCCTGTGTAGTAGTGAGCCATTTCTTTGTTGAAGTGGGGAAAAATTGTGTGTGTGGAGGTTCCTGAGTGAAATTTATTTAAGCACTTAGGAATTTTTTGTGCTCTTTGCCTGTAAGATTTTAGTGATGAAATTTTGCCTTAGTAAGCAAGTTTCATAAATTTTATTCAGAATTGGGAAAAATTCTTTTATGGATACTTGTATGAAATAAAATTTAATTAGATAAATTTGATGGTATATGAATTCATCACTGGACTTTTCCTGGACATGTGCTTGTTTATTGTGTTGTTTGTGAAATGTTGGAATGACAAAAATCATTTAATTTTGTCTAGTATTGAACAGGATTTATGTTTTGATTATATTTTCTTTGTGTTCACTAGCCCTGATGTTGAACATTTTAAGGTGTGGTCTTTTTGTTGTTCTTGTCCAGAGGACAAGGAAAAGTTCTGCTGACTGTTATTATCTGACAAACTAAAGTATGTCTCCCATAAAGGAAGCCTGATCGGCAAAGCTGCTGGATTCTTTCATTTTTAACTCTGCAGTTTAGCACCTCCTCCCCACTGCACCTTCCCATCTCTCACGGGCTTGGGGGCTGGATCGTGTATCCATTAGCCAATCAGAGCGGCTGTTTAATAGTCTGCTCACCCCGTGCAATGAGGAGCAGGAGTGTTAGGCATTCACGTTGCCTTTCTCATTATCCCATATTGCCATGCGCCTGCTGGTGGGACATTGCTCTGGCTACACATGTCTAGCTGCTGTGTGATTTCTTCTGACTACAGGACAGTAGTGAGGTCACCTGGATGTGTCAGAAGCAGGAAATAGCGAGAGGTGACTGGTCATCTGCCATGGTGGGTGGAGGGACTGTCAGATCCAAAGCAGTGGTGGTATTGACTGGGCCCTGTCCGTTCTGGAGTCTGCAACCTGATCACACGGTTGGGGCCTGCAGTCGGTGGGCTTGTGGAGGGGGGCGGTGGACCAGGAGACTTGAGCCCCGACCTGTGCCCAGGTGAGGGGACTTCATCCCAGTCCACAACCCTGCTGGGAAACTCTTATCTACAAATTCCTGTTCCGCAGACTGAGGTGGCTGGGGCGCTTCCTGAGTACTTACAGAGTTTGTGCCAGGACAGGGTGTTCTGGTTCAGTGCTCCATAAATCCTTACTGGGACCTGGCTTCCCTTTGAGTCCATCAGGTTCAAGGGAAGCATGGGCTAAACTCTATGCCTTGTCCCCTCAGTGCAGTCCTTCTCCGCGCTGGTAATCAGTCCCTAAATTTCCATGACTCCCACACATTGCCACAGTCATTGGCAACGCGAATCCACATGTGCACGTGGTTGGCTTCTGAGAGGAGTGGACAATTTTTGCTCTTCATAACTTAACTGTTAATTTCCACAGTTTCTTTCTAGAACATTATTTTATAATGAAATGGTGATTGACTTAGACCATGATTTAAGAGAATTACTCTAGGGAGAGAGCCCCAAAAGAAAGGTACGTAGGCATCTCAGGACAGAAAGGCAATTTGCTCTCAAAGAGAGGAGAAAACAGGAGAAGAAATAAGTTGGGACTGGACAGACACGGAGATTGAAAAGAACAGTGTTCTCCTGTGGTCATCATGGTTTTGTGTCCTTGTTACCTGTGTTACTTTGGAGACTGAGGTTTCAAATCATAGTTTTTGCATTTACAGTGCAGAGCTCAACCACTTGAACCATATCTCCAGTCTCTTTCGCTCTGGTTATTTTCTAAATGAGGTCTGGTAAACAATTTTTCTAAGCACATTTTGACTGTCAACCTGATGTCAGTCTCCCAGTATCTAGGTTTAATGGGAGGAGCTACCAGTGCTAGCATGTTCAAGGTCTTTTTTTGTTTTTTTACTGTGCTGGGATTTGAACTCAGGTCCTCATGATTGCTAGGCTTGCACTCTTACCACTTGAGTGACTCCAGTAGCCTTTCTGTGTGATGGGATTTTTTCAGATAGTCTCAAGAACTCTTTGCTAGCATGGGCTTTGAACCAAGATCCTCCTGATCTCTGTCTCCTGAGCAGCTAGGATTACAGGCATGAACCACAGGGACCTGGGTTCTTCATGACTTTATGGTGACACTAAAGTGTGATTTCTTTGATGACTCAGGCTCAGGTTTGTCAAATTAACCTTACAACTATTTACTAATCACTTTGAAGATACTTGCAATGATTACTTCATAATCATTTTTATACAAAAAAGGGCATTTGGTGGAGGATATTTGAGTTTGCAAAGGGGATAATGGGAAGAATGTTGGTTCTGTTCTCCTTTTCTAGTGCAGAAATGATTGGAAGGTGTGTTAATAGTAGATATTTATGAGTGTTACGACTTCAGAATATATCATTTCACCACTTTCCTTTTGAGTTGAGATAAATGGTTAGAAAGAGTGTAATTTGTGCCAGTGAAGACCAGTCTGTTAGGCCCAGGCTCAGAGAACGACACCTTTATATTTTTCCTAATGGGGCAAAAAGTTGGTACATTTGGAAGGTGATGTGGGTGTGAAGTATAAATTAAAAGATTTGGTCCTTGTGTCAGTTTCTAGCAAAGGCCTTCTGAAATCCTTGAAGTTTCTGAGGCAATAGGAATGTATTTGGTTGTTTTCCTAAGCCCCATTGAGGCAATGCTTGCATTTATTGTAATGCCTTGTCCCAAGGCGGTACCCTTACAAATAAAAATGTTGTGCTTCATGGACAGGGCAGGTATATTGGTGTGTTCCCCACTATTGTTCTTCAACCCATATATGACTGTTCTTACTAATTGTTCATACTATAAGGTATGATAACCTAGTCCATAGTTCACTTTCAATTATTTTAAGCAAAGGTTTTCCTTGAATAGCAGTAGTGAGAAAGAAAGTAAAGAATTTTTGTTCATTTCTTAATTTCCTAACACTGTTTTTCTTTATGTGATCTATGTTCTTAGCTTATATGTTTTTGTTTCTGTCTAGAGAATTTTCAACAATTTACAAAATTCAGATACTGGTGACACATTCCGTGAATTTTAAAGTGTTTTCATTCTCTTCTTGCTCCATAATATCAATCACTTTCATGTTGATTTTTTGTTCTTCTTGTTCTTGTCTTCCATTGAGCTCCTAAAGTGATGGTTTATTTGAGCTTCTTGTATCTCCATCTTCATAATTTGTATATAATCCTTTGATGATTACTAAGTCTGTACTGATATTAACTTCTTTGTACATAGTATTTTCCACTTTGCTGTTTCTTCAACATGCTTGCCTACAATCCTTTGATTCTACTTTAGACTGTCCCAAGAAAGTCTTTGTGGAATGTGTCCACTGCCTGAGATTTTTGAGCAATCAATTTCTCATTCTGAAAATAGAATTTTGGACCCATTGCCCAAGCTCCTTAGCTGCCACATTCTAGGTCCAGATAATTACCCATCAATTGCAAATAAAGAAGCAGGGAAAGGAGAATTATTACACAGCTAGGGATATGCAGTGAGATGAGGCAGCATAAGCACTGAGCTCCTGTTCACCATCTACAGGCTACAGACATGAGATATAGATATAAATAGGCAAAGAACTGGGGGCAGGGACCAAAGATATGCATAATTAAAGGGTTCCAGTCACAGGTGTGGTCTAGTTGTTATCAATCAGCTGTAGTTTGGGAGAGATTCTGGAGTTGTTATACAGAGGATGGTCCTTCCAAAGGAGGGTCTACTGTTGGGGGTAGATTTGGTTTTGTGTCATGAAGAAAATATAGATCTTCTCCTTCCTAGATTCCAAGGGAGTTGCAAGGTGACTGCAGAGAATAGCTCAGAGAAGACACTGATTGTAAATGGAGAGATGCCATGGTGTTTCCTGGTTTAGTTGATGGACTGAGTATGGGTTCCATGCTTTTTAGCAAAAGCAGGCTGAGGAACTCCTACAATGCTTTTTGACTGATCATACACATTTCCCTGTCTCTTCATATTTGCTGTTATTTGTTCCTTGTGTGTGAACAGCAGATATATTATCTTCATGCACAGTCTTTCCATTTTTCTGGCCTGGCCTAGAAGCACAATTTTACTGAGATCACATGGTGTCCCCATGGGAATATGAGTGTGAAATTCTCCCGGCATATTCCAGGCTCCAATTCCCAGTTGAAAAAGAAAGGTCCATTCTGAAAATCAAGTTCTGCTTAATTACAATGGTCCCTAGGCTGGACTGGTTAGGCACCAGGGAGGAGGGCTGAACTACTGAAGGCTATTGCTGGGTTCAATGATTGGGTTTTTGCACTCTTCCTGGTAGGGGATCTCTTCTTCTGTTACTTAGATCCCAAGGGGTGGGTTCTGGATCACTAGCCAGAGAGAAGTGCTTGAGAACTGGTGAATCACAGGCTGGTCTAAGGAGGACCTTCCACTTAATATAGAAAATGCCTTCTGGTCTCTGCCATTTTCTGGATCACGTTGTGCTGCTGAGAGCAAGTCTATGTAATTTAATTTCTCTCCTACTGTGGCCTGAGCATGGTGCCAGGTGAGTGAGCAGAACTTAACTCACCAAAGAAGTATGAAATGCTGTTTTTAACTAGCATCCCAGACCCTAGGAGGACCAGGAGGTAAGAAATGGCCTAAAAAGGTTGGTACAGACTCAGACCTCCCAAGCATATCACTGCAGTTTGTGGCCTGAGTCACTTCTTGTGCAGCTTTGCACTTTTTCTTCTCTGCCCTGGGGTGGACTTTTCAGATGGGGTAACTATTGCATCCTGTCCTTTATGTGCAGCAACATAGCCCTAGCCCAGAAGCCTGATCTCTAGGTCTCCACAGCCTTCAGTGGGCAGGAGATTTTGGTTCCTGCATTATCTTTGGGGCATTGGTGATTGCCCAGAATTAGGTAAGTGTTTAGAAGCTGATCTCAGACTAGGGCTAGGTCCTCAGCCCAGTTCTTCTTAGGGCTGTCATAAATTCCTAACTGTCTTTGCATTGCCCAGCTCACTGCAAAGTGTCTGTAAGTGCATGTAGATTTCATGACAAAGTGGATATGTTGGGAAGGTGTTCAAGGTTTGAGGTTTTTGCAATCTCTGACATAAATGGACTTGTCTACATAGTATTTTCAAATTTCACATGGACACAGAGTCTGACCATATTGAAGTCTTATTAGCAGAAGAGCATGAACTTGGAGATCTGTAAGGTCTCAAGGGTAAGGTAGAGAAGGGATGTGCTTTCTAGGGAGTAGCATACTGTAGTGGGAAACTATGGAAGAGGAAGGGCAGCAGATGGGCATCATCAGCTCCTGGACCAGATATCCTTTCCCCTTTTCTTCAGGTGACCACAAAAAGGAGTTGTTATGTTGCCTCAGGTTGAGTGTGGGTTATAGAATTCAGGAGTGTAAAAAGGAGACAAAGTTCAGGAAAATTTGCTTATTAGCTGTTCTGTTTCTTCTGACCAATTAAGGTAAAGTTTTTGAGGCAGAAAGTGGGAATATCAAAAGTGTGAGCCTTACCTTATTTTAGGTTTACTGTGGGAAGACATGTAAGTGTAATGGGAACACAAAAGATAGTGTTATTTAATCAAGAGTGCTTTCTAGGATTCCTTTGCTTTGGTAATATTTCAGCTGTATGCATTTTCTTTTTTTGTGGTACTGTGTTTTGAACTCAGTGTCTCACACTTGCTAGGCAGGCCCTGTACCTCTGGAGCCTCTGCCCAGCAAGTTCTTTGCATTTACATTAAGGGGGTTGGTCTTGTCAGAATGTACCTTGTGACAATTGAGAAAGCCTGTGAAGTACAGAGGGAAAACAAAACACCTTGAGGGTTTTTTTGAGTGAATGGAATTGTTGTGATACCTACAGCTTCTATTCTATTTAATAATTGGGCTCACTTGATAATATGTTCTTTCTTGTTTTTTTTTTTTTTTTTTTTGCAGATATGGTGCTTGAAGTCATGGTGTACTACTTGAGTCACTCTGAGATCTCTTTTTTGTGAAGTGTTTTGTTAAGACATGGTCTCACAAACATTTGCCTCATCTGGCTTCAAACCATGATCCTCCTGATCTCTGCCTCCTGAGTAGTTAGGATTATAGGTGTGAGCCTCTGGCACCCAGCTTGTTTTTATTTTCTTGGGTGATAATGGGTTGACTGAGGGAACAGGTGTAAGAAGTCCTTGCCCATATAGAAAAGTGACTGATACCAACGTACCATGACCACACCAGGCCTTTTTTCCTATTCTATTAAAGTCTCACTATCCCTGTCCTGCAAATAGATCCTTCTGTGAAATCAGTGGCTATATCCTTCCATGCTGAGTGTGGAATATTCTCAGCAGACTCCTGGTCCCATTTCCATGTGAAAGAAATAGAGTTCTTTTGGAAAAGCCAGGTGCAAATTCTGCTTAAATACAATGCATCCCCATGCTGGGGAACATAAGGTCCAGCGTGGGTGCCTGGCTCCTAAGGTCTGTACCTGGAATCACGTACTGGTCCTGGCTGTCTACCAAGTAGGATATCACATCTCCTGTCACAAAGATCTAGGGTGACAGGGCCCAGGTTCATTAGCCATTGAAAATGACTGGAGGGAAGAACTGCATAGGCTGACCAATCAGAATCCAGTGGGAGGAGGGAAACTGTCTATTCCGTGGAAAATGACTTTCTGGTTCTCATCATTTTCTGAATCATTGAGATTTCTTTTGGTATGGACACTGTGGGACTCAATCTCAGTCCCATTATGTGTGAGCTCAGCTAGATTGGAGGGCAGAACCCCAGTCACCATAGCAGGCGAAAGTAGTGTTTGTGACCAGGGTCATCTCAAGAGGATGAGGAAGTTGAACCTGCTTAAAGAAGTGGTAGAGACCTTGGCATCTGTAGCTCAGCGATGAAGTCTGAGGCCTTATTTGCCTGCAGTGCCTTGTGGCCCTCCATCCTCTGTATAGGGTGTGTATCTGCAAAGATGAGAAGGAACCTGTCATCATGTGCTCTACCTCTGTATAAACTCATCTATCCTGGAGCCCTTCATACTGTCCCCAAATAGGGTCATTGTGGGAAGTAGTAGGTTCCCAGCATGAGAAGCAGTGATTCTTTGTGTCCCCACTCCTTGCAAACTTATCAGGGTAAAATTGATTCTCCTGAGTTTTGTAAAAATCTGGAAGCAGGGTTTGGAATGCACAACCAGATCCCAAACTTGTGCTACTTAGGGTTTTTGTAAATCCCTAGAATTATAGAGAGCTCACATTGCACAACTCACTGCAATGGTGGTGCCTTTCCAGTTCAGTTTCAAATGGGAGGGTTGACATTTGAAACTTATCAAAGGTTTATGAACATAATTGATGTTCTCTTTGGCCTGTGTCTACACAACATTTTCCAAAAATGAAATGAAAATTTAGGCAAAATATGAACTTAGGGTCTCAGTGGCAGGACAACCCCAACAACAGAGTTTGCATGTGTCTCAAGGCAAGGCAAAGAAGGGCTGTTTTTTCAAGAATAGCAAAGAGGAGCAAAGTAGTAAAAACAAGCTGAGAGATGATTGTTAAAGTTGGGCCCAAATTAGCTCCTGGATAGAGATCCTTAGCTTTGAGACTGTGTTTTATTTAACAATAAAGAAGGGATTAATATAGTAGCTGAGGATGAGCCAGACACGGGCTGGAAAGAGCAGAGAATTCCATTTTGGTACTTTGTATAGTGAGGGTTCCTTTTCAGATGATCAAGTAAGATGATGAATTTGAGGTGGAACATGGAAACATCAAAAGTGTGTGCTTCCTTTGTTGGGCTTCTAAGTATAATGGGAACATGAACAATGGGGGACTGGTGGTCTTAACCACTAGTGTTACCAATATTACTTTGCTTGGGTAAATTTTCAGTTGTTTGCATTTTCATTCGTAAAATTTGTCTAGTAACAATGTAATTTGTGACAATTGTGGAAGTTGTGATGGACCATGGGAAATTCAGAGGCCTTTAGGATCTCCAGCTAAAAAAAGGATTTATTCACTTGAGAGGTTATTTTATTGGTTGATATATTTTAAAAACTGTGTTTGTTCTTCATCACAGGTTCTGGCACAGAATTACTAAAACTCTTAGAATGTCTTGACCAATACAAACAGCTTTGGTTGTTATCCTTTGCCCCTTGAAGTGGTTTCTGAATATATGCTAGCGAGGTGATACATGGTACAATCCCAGATGAACGGGGTGCCCTCAAACTGTTATCCTCCTGACTTCAGCCTCCCAAGTAGTTAGTATGACCAATGTGAGCACCAGGGTCCAAAAAGTTCTTCCTTCTGTGTTGTGTATTATAATAATCTTTTACCTTGAAAATTGAAGTAGACATTGCTGGAAAATTATTGATTAGTTGGTTTGAAGTAGGAAGATAACACTTGGAAGAAACCAATAAAAATAATGCAGGTAATCCTATATTTATAGTTTTAATTAAAACTTGAATTTCTTTTGCTCATTTCTTTTTGGTTTGTATCATTTATTTTAGTTTAGTTTTTTTCAGTGCTTGGGATAGAAGTTAAGTCCTTGCTTGTGCTCAGAAATTGACCTACCACCATGCTATTCATTTCTTTTCTCAAGGATTCACTTATTTTCATATTTCAATGTTTTTGGTGAAGTGAAAATATTTCATGAGTGTCTATCTCCAAAAATAACCAAATAAAAAGGGCTGGAAGTGTGGCTCAATTAGTAGAGGATCTGCTTTGCAAACATAAAGCCCTGAGTTCAAAGATTTGTCCAACCAAAATATAAAAAGGAAGGAGAAAAATGGAGAAGATGATGATAGATAACTCAGCATGCTCATCAGCCTACTGGATGCAAGTGTTACAGAATTCATTAATCAACACCAAATAAAAATATTTTTTATGAATCCAATGAATTTTTCCCAGAGTCACCACATTTTAAGCTCTATCAAATGCAGTTTAAATAATGTAAAACTATAGAACTCAACAAAGTCTGGTGTTCCCTGAGATGGTGAGTTACCAGTCTGAAGCTGCATAGTACTTTAAGTCAGGTGAGGCACAGGTAAATGCTGGTGAGTGTTCTTTTCTTTCTAAAAGTATAGTTGTGGCTATCATGGAACTATTTTCTCTTCAGAGTTTTGACTTTGACATGTATAGTTATTCTGGATTTACACTTCTCTATGAACAAATGAAGAATATCTCTGAGAGTCAGGTCAAAGATAACCATATTTTGGTAGTGTCATTGAGACTGAGTTTCTGCATTTGAAATTTTATTTTCATAGAAACTTAAAGTGACTCAATTGAGATGTTCTGTTTGAGTAATATAAGTGTAGAATCCTAGAGTTTTCTCACTAGTAGATGAGAGTAAAAGAACATCATGGGCTCCCAGAGTTATATCCTCAGTTTTCTGTGTTGATCAATCAAAACTTATGCCTTTCAACACTCCATTTCAGCACTGTGTGTGTTCTTCACCCTTGAAGGTTTTGTGGAATTATTGCACTATGTGGGTAGTCCCAGAATTAAGGAATGCAGATGGCCCAATTGCTAGGCAGAAAAGATCCTTGGTTTCTAAGAAAGGGGAAAAACTTGGGAGATAATGGAGGATGACAGTGGATAAATCAGCTTTCACTGTTGGTAAATTGTTCCCTGTGATAATTCTGTTCTGAGTGTTACAGTAAAGAGGGCTTTTCTGCTGATTCAGGCTCAGGGTGGGTAAGAGTGAGAATGACTGTTGGAAGAACAGAAAACATTAAAATGTTTGCTTGATAAGCATTTTGTTTGCACTATTTTGTATGAAGTTAGAAATCTGAGAGGCAGAATCTAACAGAAAGACCACTTTGGTTCTTCTTCCTACTGGAATGCTCTTGCACATTTGAAAGCTGTGAGTATTTGGTAAAATTTTTACAGTTTTGTTATCATGTGAATTTCTGGCCTACAGATCACCACAACTTTTAAGACCTTTGGAAATTGAATAACCATACATATAAATTGTTGACATTAAAGGTGATGTACAACAACAGACAAAAGACCTAGAAATTATTCAGTGAAATAATCTCAGAGTAATTCAGACATACATGGAAAGATCTGCACATGCATGCACACAAGGTATCTAGATGCTCTGGTAGATGTAAATAAAAAGGGTCTGTACACACGTTACTACAGTAGATGGCTTCCACCTTAATCCTTTCCCTACTTTTTCCATCTTATCCATTAAACAGTGTTCTTCTATTTTTGACCCTTTTGAATTAGAAAAAATATGAGACCTATTCCATATAATAGCCTTCTGGATGCTGTCTTTGAGTTTATTTGGCAAACTCAATCATGTGTGATATTGAACTAAACTATTTTTACTTTTGTTTCAGTGGTCATGATTTTGAGGTCTTTTCTAGATGTCTTCTCCAGAATGTGAAAAATAGTTCTAGTTAACATTTATAATGTGTCCAGTGGGTATTAAAAACAATTTCAGGACACTTTCATAATTAGAATTAGAGAAATGTCAGTGTAGATTGTATCTGTTACCACTCCATTTAAGAATTACACTCTCCTTATGTATTTGGATTTTGAACACTTATTTCACTCAGCTAATTCCTAAATCAGGGACACAGATCTTGATTTATACATGGTGTTTTATGTTGAATAGACATGTGCACTTCTCAATTACATTCTCATTCATTCGAATATGCAGTACACCAATCCTTTTGTTTGGCTTGTATTGCAGATTTTTATCCTCATTGTTTGTCTTTTGACACTCTACTATATTAACATTCCATTTTCATTTTGTATTTTCCTTAGATCATGACTTTCAAAATGCTCTTCATTTTGTGTTACTTTCACACAAATACTTCACACATATTTCTTGAACTGGAGATGTATCCCAGGATGACATTGAACATATGCTAGTCCTTCCTAAGTTTTGCAAATACTGGGATGACAGCCATGTGACACCATGACTTCAAAAGTATTCAGTTTTTATCTTTCCTATTTCCCATGGAATTGTATCATTGCCCATGACACTGAAGAATACAATGTGTGTTTTCAAGGAGAGACTGAGTTCCAGATTTTGTACTTTTAGCCTTCATTGTATGATGTGTCTTCTGTCATGAATAAATTTTCTCTTACTTTAAAGTCAAGGGAAGACTGGTTCCCTTTCCTCTGAGGCCTATTTGTTAATCTCTTTCTTATAGTACAGTGTCTTGATAATGCAGTTGGAACATTGTTTATTAATATTACATAGTAGGACATTTTGTGTTCTTTCCCTTGCTCTCTTCCAATTTTTCTTCATTATTCTTCCTTTTCTGTTAGTGGTTCTTGCTATGTAGATCAGTCCAATGTTTAACTTGTGATTCTTCTAGTAGATTTGCAAGATTAAGCCTCTACAACTGGGTCAAGGGATCACTTTCTTGTGCCAGTTATTTGTAATTGCTGTTAGCAACTTATGACACCAATTGTACTTTGAAAAGTAGTTTTGTTCATGAGTTTTAAGGTGTATTTTGAAAATTGCAAAATTGTGTACAGCTAGTTTGATGTGATGAGTTGTTGAAATCCATCTATACCTAAGGACACCTGCCACATTTCTCCTTTCTACATTATGTTTTTGCATGCTAAAGCAAAAGCTAACTATATCTGAATGATCCTTCATGAATCATATTTAGCTTTAAATTTGTGTTGGTATGCAAGAAATGAGGTAGAAGCTTCCAAATGTTCTCTCTTTATACAGTCAACAAGGGCGTGCTCAATTCCAAAAAATTCTTTTTTGAAAGAGATATTAAATACTGTTTGTCATACCAACTTTCTATTCATAACCCTGAGTCCATTGTGTGTCCCTTAGTACAAACTTCCTCAGGTGAACATTACACAAATATGCAAATAATCATATACTATGTTTCTATAGGATATATTGGAATAAATTGCTTCAGAATATTCTCCCCTTTTTCCACTTTATATTTGTTTTGGTGAGTTCATCCCATTGGCAGTTCTGCAATGCCAGTAGACATGAAACTTTTACTCATGTATTAAAAACATGATTCTTGCAGTCTAGTTTCACCTGATATTACTCTAATGGGAACTAAGAGGAAGGAATTTGTTAGTAGAGTGGTATAACCTCAGTATATAACATGTAATTTTTATGATCATATTCTGCTTTTAATTTAAGTAGGTCCAGTGAGATGTAAGAATTACCATGAAGTGCATGTGAGGATAGATGGAGAATGAGAGTGTGATAAAAACAAATGCATTGAATATGTGGAGACCACATCACCATGTGAACTTATTACACAGATATTGTCTGTTTCCACTACTGTGACATTCACAATTCTTCTCACAAATGTGTGTGGGACATATTAGGAGCCCTGACCTTTGAGGAAATTGCTGTGAACTTCACCCTAGAAGGATGGGGCTGTTTGGATCCTTCCCAAAAGAAGCTCTACAAAGAAGTGATGCTAGAAACCTGTAGCAACCTGTCCTGCATAGGTAAATATGGCATCATTACCTTATAAAAACTGCACACTAGTGTTGTGGCTAATTGGTGTTGTTGCCTCATGGGGTGTTTAAGAAGGGACAGTAATGGTTCATATAAATGTATGATCATATTATACTATGAAAATAGCTGAGGTCTCAAATTGTTCTTTCATATTGATTAAATACTAATGATTTCTCTGTGTCTATAGCTTACAAACAAAAGAAGAAAATGAAAATATTGAAGAGGACTTCAGTAATCCTAGAAGAAATATGAGATAATTTGTACTCATAGCCAAAACAGTGAACCTCACATGTGGCATTGACAAGAAGTTTGAAAACCAAGAAAATGAGACCATATCCTCTACTTATAAATTTCTGAAATCAGTGAAAAGTTTCTCTAATATCAGAAAAATAAGTTAAGCATACAGAATTAGAAAATACAAAAATCTCATATGTGCCATGATTCATAATATATTTTGATCTAAGAAGTCACAAGAGACACTGTCCTAGTGCTCCATATACAAAAGTAACCCCAGTCTGTACATAAAAGTTTAACTATCTTATATCAAATTCTGTCACAGCAGGATTTTCATGTGCACTGATGTAGACTGGGACAGTTTTCAACATATGTCTCATGTTCATTCCTGTATTTCATAATCCAACATGCTTTCATCCAAGCCATCTCAAAAACCATTTTAAGAGTATTTCAATGTAGGAAAAGTCATTCTGTGTTGTCAAACAAGTAGAATGGAAATAGTATTGTGGAAATACATATGAACACAACTGTTTTGGTAATAGCAATCCACAGGCCCTGCTGCAGGACATGTTTTGTGTTCATACCTCCTACAGTAACAAACACCATAACATCTCTTAATAAATAATTAATAGGATAACAATGGTAGTCTTTGTCTGTTTACAGAACTGAAGTGTTAGAGAGACTGCACGAACATGAACAACGTATTCAATGTGGACAATGCTTTCAACAAACTGCAGAGAGCATTGTATGCAAGGAAACCGCTTAGAATAGCACTGTGGAAAAACAATATATGTAATGCTTATGGGAAAACCTTCACTGATTGCAAGGCTCTTCTAATCCATGAAAGGATGCACAATGTAGTGAAATCTCGTGGATGGAAACAATGTGGAAAAGCCTTCAGTCAATCTGGTACCTTTCACATTCATGAAACATCTCACATTAGTGAGAAAACATATGGATGTAAACAATGTGCAAAAGCCTACACTCATTCCATTAACCTTCATATTCATGAAAGAATTCACAGTGGAGAAAAACCCTATGGATGTAAGAAGTGTGGGAAAGTTTTCACTCAAGCTAGTTACCTTCGAATTCATGAAAGAACTCACACTGGAGAGTAACCTTATGGATGTAAGCAATGTGGGAAAGCCTTCAATCAACCCAGTCTCCTTCAGAGTCATAAAAGAACTCACAGTGGAGAGAAACCATATGGATGTAAGAAATGTGGGAAATTCTTCACTCATGTGTGTTTCCTTTGATATCATGAAAGAACTCACAGTACAGAAAAATCCTATGATGTAACAATGTGGGAAAGCCTTCGATAAATGCACTCACATTTAAGTGCATGGAAGAACTCACACACAAGTGAAATCTTACAGATATTTGCAAAGCAAGAAAGCATTTGGTCATTCCAGTCACCTTTGAAGCCTGAAAAAACTCACATTGAAGACAAGCCTTATGGGTGTAACCAATGTGGGGAAAGTGTTCACAAGCCCCAAACCTTTAAAAGACATAAAGGTTCTTAGACTAGAGAGAAAACCTATGTGTATGACCAATTTCCAGTGACATTAACAAATGTATACTCACTGTGCAGAGAAACTCTATGAATGTAAGGAATGAGAGACAACCTACACTCTATCCAGTATCCTTCATACTCATCAAAGAATGCAAACAGGACAAACCCAGTGGATGCAACAAACAATGCAGAAAGTCTTCCTTAGTTTGAGCACCTTTAATGCACCTGAAAGAACTCATAGTGCAAATGAATACTAGTGTCATGTCAAATATGATGAAACATTCACATATCCTAGTCTGGAAAAACATGATTCAACTTGGAAACACTATCAATGTATGTAATGGAGGAATGCCTTCACCTTTTCCAGTAATCTTTGATATGACACAATTCACATTGTAGCACAATACTATACATCTGTGTAATGAGGCTAAGCCTTCACACATTCCAATGTTCCTATAAAACATACAAAATTAAAAATGGAGAATAATTGGATTAGAAAAGCAATGTGGAAAGCGTTCACTCATGTCCATGACCTCAAACCAAAGGTCCACACACTGGAAAGAAAATCTATAGGTGTAAGCATAATGAATCTGTCTATATTCATTCTAGTCACCGTCAAACAAATGTAATAATACAATCTATGACAAACCTTACACAAGCAACATACATTGAATATCTTCTCTCATTCCCGTTACCAAAAAATACGTGTAAGGTATCACACTGGAGTGAAACTCTGTATTGAAGTAGTGAAGGAACACCTTCACTTACCATGTTTCCTTTTAGCAACATGAAGGAACTCCAGTCTCACACTCATGACACTGCCAAGTTTATGTAACTTTTGTTAGCAAAAGTGTGCCATGTCACCTGCTTTCCTCCAGAGATATAATGAAAGATGATGTGAAGAGAATCCTTGACTTATGGTTTTGTGCTTCCAGGGAAAGGACTGTAGCTCCAAGCCACATATCCCATCCAGTCTGCTTTCTCCTAGTTATTTTGGAGCAAGGGCTTCTGAACTATTTTCCCAGAGTGACCTCCAATCATGATCCTCCTAGCTTATCCTCTCAAGTACTATGATTATAGGCCTGAGCCACTAGCAATTGGCTTGTATATTCTTAGAGATCTGTGGGTATGTACATCTAATTTTCTTCTCTAGAGACAGTCTTTGTACTTCTTCTGGTGCCAGCTGATAAAGACAGCCACATGGAATCCTGCATCAATACACTTGCTTAAGTGCTGGAAGGAATGTCTTAAAAATTTCTTTTATGTTGCACTGAAATTTGGACTCAGGGCCTCATGTTTGCTACCCAGGTTTTCTACCACATAAGCCACACTGCCAGCCTTTTGTGTGTCTTTTTGATTGTGACTTCCAATGTGCTGTACATTTTATATTGAGACAGGAACTTATTTAACTGGATATTTATGATAGGCTGACTTTGAACTTAGGATGTTGCAACGTGTTTTCCAAACGCTGGGATGAAAAATGTGAAATAATACTTGTGAATGTGTTTAGATTTTATCTTTCTTGTTTCACATTGCAATTGCATACTGTCCAAGACATAGACAAGGACAGAAAACAATGTTTTCAAGTAGAACCTGAATTTGTCCTTGTCTCATATTTTAAAGTGTTTGTTGTTTTGGCCACCTTTGTATGATGCCTGTTCTGTCAAGAATGAATTTTCTCTTTACATTGAAATCCAGTGAAGGCTCACTTGTTTTACACAGAGATCTATTTCTTAGTCTCTTTATTATAATATAGTATGATTAATACTATAGTTTCAAGATTTCATACTAATATTAGACTATGCATTACTTATTATTCTCTTCTTTCTCTTGCCCTTTTTCTTTTCTTTTCATTCTTTTTTTGAAATTATTGCTGTGTAGTCCTCTCCAAAGTATAATCCATAATCTTTCTGTTTGGATTACAATTTGGGCTGTTTCTTGTCCTAACGGTAGTACAACTTTGGGCCTTATTGTGAGACCAAAGGATCAGTTTGTTTGTTACTTTTTTCTTTTTTTGCTGGCCCTGAGATTTGAACTCAGGCCTTTTTGCTACCTATGCATATAGTGTACCCTATGACCCACCCCAGCAGCCTTTTTATGTGTGTTAAGTATTTTTAAGATAGGGTTCTTCAAAGTATTTGCCAAGTATAATCCTCCTGAATTATTCAAAATATAATCCTCCTGATTGCTCCTCTTCATCAGCTAGGATTAAGGTTTGATATATTAGTGCCAAGGTCTGGGGATTGTTTTTTTGTTTTAGTGAATTCAAATGCCTTTAGGCATTTATTGTACCTAGTATACATTGTAAAGTGGATTTTGCTCCATAGCTTACACTGTGTTACTGGAATTAGAGAATTGCAAACATCCCTGAGAACCAGGACAAGTCATAGTAAACACAGTCAATTATGCACACAAACCACCCCTTCCTTTTGATATGGAAACACCAGAAATAGGACAAAAAGGTAGCCAT
This sequence comes from Castor canadensis, assembly GCF_047511655.1. NCBI lineage: Eukaryota > Metazoa > Chordata > Mammalia > Rodentia > Castoridae > Castor > Castor canadensis. Next base: position 6,703,760 of record NC_133399.1, read on the forward strand.
ATTATCGTCTTTAAGAAAAATGCTTAATTAAAATGCTATCCGAAAATGCCAAGAAGAATATGGAGGAATGATCTCAGCAAACAATACATGTGGTCACACTTCTACAAAAGATAAAGGGCATACTAGGAAACTGATAGGGATTTTTGATGTCACTTCTTGGTAAAACAATTTACAGAGAAAGAGTATAGGATAAGCAAGAGTTTTTTTAGGTACACAATGGGGAACTGAACAAAGGGTAGTCCTACTGCTCTAATACGAAGTTTGGCAGTTGTGCTCACATGATACAAAGCAAAAGAAAATCAAAGGTGCATTCTCTAGCAGGAGGGTGGGAAGATTCTAGCAGGAGGGTGGGAACACTGTGGGTTCTGAGAACTCAAGATTTTATTGTGGCCTGTACAGATGGGGTTGGTCATTCTGGGAAAACTGGTCTATGTCTGATTAACTCTCATAGTGTGAGATTGGTGCTGGTGGCTTAAGCATGTAATCCTAATTGTTAGGGTGAGTACAGGGCAGCCACATGAGGACTGGACCCTTCCTCATCGCAAGTGGCTTACTGAAAACACTACACCCAGCCCTAAAGAGTAACAAAAATTCACCTTTATTCATTTCCTAGAAATTTCCCACCCAGGTTCATAGAAAGACCCTAGTACCTTGGGAGTGGCAGAGGGCTGATGGAGGATATTCCTGTCCAATGACTTCCTGGGGGTTCTCCTTGGGACCCCCTTCTTCCATGGACTTCCCCCACTAACTTCATATATCTATCCCAACTCTGCAAGCAGTTGTGGGCTCCAACTCTCTTGCTGGGGATTGCTTCCAAAGAATTCTTGTCCCTATAAAGCATGGGCTGAGGTATTGAGCTGTCCCCATGCTGCTTTCCATCTAGCATCTCTGTCTCCTTATCTATCTCTGCATGCATTTCAGTTTAACATGCTTTGTTCCAGTTAACAGTAGGTACACAGTAGGCAGAGATCAGGATTATTGCAGTTTAAAGCCAGCCTGGACAATTAGTTCCTGAGACCTCAATTTCAAATCTCACTATGTCCAAAAAAAAATCCTCATAAAATTTCCCTTGTGTCAACAAAATATCCTAGATGCTGTGTTGGAGGTTATTTTGCCTTGGATGGCCTCACTGAGGCTGTTGGTTTGGTTGTGTCCTGGGGTTTTAGGTCAGCTAGAACCTGGTGGAACACAGGCATTTGTTAGTATTAGCTCTCTACTTAAGGATGTGATTCATTATCAACATAGAAGCCATGGTTCTCAGCCGTTAGGATTCCTAAAACATTCATTAGTCCTCATGAGAGACTTCCTGCTTCTAAGACAAGACAGTCTCACCACAGTGCCATGATTCCATCCTCTTTGCTATCCAAAGAAATACAAGTGAGACTACTCTCATTTTTGGTCTGTAACTGTGTTGCTTCCTTTTTAAATGGGTTCTCCAATAAATGTTTAATGTGGGATTAAAAGGTTTTTGCATGTATTATTTTGGTAATGCTTTATCCACTTCTCAGCATTAACCCAAAAATAAGAATCTTCCTAAAGAGGTACAAACAGGTGCATGTGCATGAAAGTTTTAAATTGGGCATTCAGAAATATCAATTTAAGCAAACATAGAGTTCACAAACATGTAAAAATTAACTAAGTGGCCACCAGTAGAATGATCACTTATTTTAAAAATTTTAGGAGCAGATTGAGATGTTTCCATGCTGATCTTTCAGGAGTCATTTTGGCCAGCTTGATACCTAAAGCAAGAGTCAATTCTAGGATTGTGTTTTGAATCAGTTTCAGGCTCCAATAATATTGTTGCTATAGCTATCAGATTTTTGTATCTAATCAGTTAATCATACAACAGACATATACAAAATTCACTCAATGACATAGTAAGCAATTACATTTGTCCCAAACCTGGACAAATCCTGTGGGACCTAGACTGAGATCGATACATGGTGGGTAATCCCCGCAGTGGCCCTAATTCCTAGGATAGACATACCAGAGGGCAGGAATGACACCACTGCCAACTGCTAGCCTAACTGCATGCATGTGGATATTTTTAGGAGTCCTGAGAAAACAGCAGTTGAAACCACCCAGTTGGTGGACAGAGGGAGTCTCTCCCCCAGCAGAGCTTTGTTGTGGTCCACAGTCAGATCTCCAAGGTAGGACTGCAGAGACACCCTAATGCAGGAACAAACTTGCCAGAATTTGAAGGTCAGTTTTGGGCACAGGTCCAGTGATGATGGCCTATGTTGGAGCCATGAAAGAAAGGAAAGGGTAGTAGAGCAGTGAAAACAAAGGGGAAGACAGTGGGAAGCAGGAAGGAATATTTCAGCCTCCACAGAGGGTCCAAGAGTGAGCCTGGGAAGAGTTGCTGCTGTCCACTGCTTTCCAAATTGTGAGAGTGCAGAACTGAGTGTTGAACCTACTCAACTTCCTCAAGTTTTGGCATGATTTGTTGGCAACAAAAGAACAGCATGAAATGGATAGACAGGAGATGACTCATATGCCAGCACTGGGTTTATTGTGGATAAGTAGCCCTGTGGAGAGGGACCCCAGGAAGAGAGCTGAAGCCCACTGAAGCTTACAGAGTGAGGGTAGATAATGGAGGTGGGTAGAAAAGTCCCAAGAAGGTCACTGGATGGGATAATCCTAAATGACACCCTGACACTCATGACATAATGGTTTATGGGTGAGTCAGGGCTTAAAGTGGATGTCTATTTTTCTTTGTGGCTGGGTGAAGTGTTTAAATATGTTACCTTTAAGTGTGAAGGGGACCAGTTGAACATAACTTATTATATGAAAAAAATTTAAAATGTTGCTGATGGGGTAAGGATAAAGATGGTGGAACATAATAATGAAATCCCACTACATGCAGCAGCACATTGTCATTTGAAATGCATTTAACTTGCTTGTAATAAAATTTTGATATATTCAGGAAATAACCATCCAGTTGAAAAACACTTGATATCTTGTGTAGAGAGAAAATGTGATAATATAATTATTTACTGGAATAAAGCCTTGCAGCTGGCCAAGTGTCTCAAATGGTGTAATGTTTGCATGGTAATCATAAGGCTTGTGTTCAGCATCACTATACCAACAAAAGGAAGGAAAGAAAGAAAGAAGGAAGGAAGGAAGGAAAGGATTTAAGTGTAACTGTAGAAAAACAGTTTAATGTGTAATACATCATTTTCTAAATTTATTCTTGTTGGAATTAAAGACCCTCTGATGTTGAAAATAGACACATGAGAGACATAAAATGTTGGAAAGGCGATTTCTTTTGATCAAAAGGGTGCAAGCATGTATTCACTCCACCTGAGCAGATGCATGAGCACAAAATGGCTGACAGTGTCTTCTCCATATATCCCTGAAGCAGTTGTACTTGCCACTTACCTGGGATTTGACCAAGTGAAAGGTTCACAACCCTTCTCAGTTGGCTAAAAGTCTTGGGTGATGGCTTAGGTTACATGGTAAGGCAGGCAATTTTTGTGGGTAATGCAGCTGTACAAAAATCTGGAAGAAGAAATAGTAGCCCTTTAAACAGTGCAAGTCATTTAAGATGGAGACATGAGGAATTAAGTAATCTTACAGGGTGACATATACTTTGATAGAAAAGATCATTTTTCTTACAATTTCCACCTGCTTTTAATTTAAATTCATTTTTCCAAATTCATCTAAGACCCATGGGCTCACACATTCCTGTGTTTCTAATAGAAACAAAATATTTGGGTAGGCCAGTGGTGATTTTTGGTGAAGGCTTTCTAAATTAACCACTGCATTAGTCCTCAGCCACAAGGCATTATGCAACATCCTTCTAAAATTAAAACTCAGGACACTATGACCAAGGGGGTTAAGAATGAGGTCATCCAACTCTTTCATCACCCAAACAATTTTTCCATTAAGTCAGTGAAGAGATCATTTATAATTGAAATTTCAGCTACTTCCTTGAATAAGGTAATTAATCAATGTAAGGCATTAGTAATAGTTCCAGTGTGGGCTGTATTATTTGGTATATATGTGCAGCACATAACTCTAACATTATGCAAATTCCAGTGTTTTCAGCCAACATGCAGTCTAATGCTAGCCTGGTCTCCCAAGCCATCTCATTAGTTGGTCCCAATTGTTCTGCTGTTCTTTTGATAGTGTCCCTGATATAGATAACAAAATTTTCTTGCTTATAATATAGCAGGAAGGAGTACCAGAAAAGAAACTGGCAGGCTATGTTATAATAATGAGGCAGGGGGAAGGGATGGCAAAGCAGAGATAAAACTTAAAGAACTGAAACATGAAGAAGGCCACATAGCACTGGGGAAATTAAATAGCCAATAAAGTCACATCCAGCCATATGTGGGTTGAGTGTTGCTTTTTGCTTGGGTTATCTACTTGCATGGATATATAAGGTGAGACCTCTTTGTCTTTCAACATTTTTATTTATGGTGGAATGCCAAAAGATTTCTGATTCAAATCCAGCTGAAATTTCATTTCTGGGACATATCCCCAGAGATCTGAGTAACAGGAGAAGTGATCCTCTTCCTAGAAGAGTGCCAGGACCAAATACCAGCCTGCAGCCATAGCCCTCAGCAGGTTAGGCTTCCTACCTGGTCCCACCCAGCTCAGCTTGTGGATTCATTGTTGTTAAGCAGAACCTATTCTTCAGAGTGGAACCTAGTAGGAAATGGGTTGAAACATATTCTTACAGAATTCCTTACTCACTTTCCCAAGGGGACAGTCTATGATCTCAGATATGTGGTTCATAGGCCAGGCCATGTGAGGACTCACTATACCAGGAGGAAAAACCTGGCTTTGGTATCTTGCATGGTCCCTGATTTAAAGACACTCAGATTCATCAAGTCCTTCTTGGAGAAATCCAGACAGAGCACAGTTATATATCAAGGAATTTTCATAAAAGTGATGGAGGAAATCTCAAGGGGCCACCTAATCTCTGCCAGAAGGTACAGGAGCAGTAAGCATGGCAGAGGACTGTAGTTTCAGTTTCAAGACATTTGGAGGTGGAGAGTTTTGGTCTTTGAACTCAGGGTCTCACTCTTGCTCTACCTTTTGAGCCATTATACCAGCAGTTTTGTCCATAGTACTGCAATCCTCCTGATCTCTGCCTCATGAGTAGCTAGGATTAATTACCTGAATAAGCCACTGTAGACTAGCAAACACTTTTAAATACTTGGTAAACTCTGACAAGGGAAATGTTTAGGCAGTTCTGATGGCCAATGGGAAATGGGTAAGGTCTAGGGTTGTGCCTCTAGGTAGGGTTACATTTCAGTACAACATGTGAACAATCTGAGCATATTTGCAATTGAATGGAACTTCAAGGCCATTAAATTTTTTTCCTGCTATGTATTCGTGGGTCAGACTTTAATTTAAGCTACCTAAGATCTAGAGTGAGGAGGACTGAGGTTAGAAGCCCAGCAAATTGTTCATGATACTCTGTCTCGAAAAAAACCCATCACAGAAAAAAGGGCTAAAAAAGTGGTTCAAGTGGAAGAGCAACTGCATAGCAGGGGTAGGCCCTCAGTTTGAACCACATGCTGTCCCCCAAAATAAAACAAAACAAAAAATCAACCAACCACTACTTATGATAAATAAAACAGTAGTAATATCCATGCTTCTGACCACACTAACTCTCATAATTTGCTGTGATTAACCCTGTCTTCTTTTCTGTGCTAGAAAAGAAGCCTGGAACCAACACTTCCCCTTATCCCTTTCATAACCTCAGACATTGCTGCACACCACTTTTAAATGCCTTTTTTTTTGCCTCAAAAATCATGTGGACTAATCAATGAAAATAATTTTAAAATGATTGGTAAATAGTTTTAAAGTGAATTTTAATGAATCTCAGCCTGAGTCAGCCAAACACAGTTTACTGTCACAATAGACCAAAGTGAACAAAGCACTGGTGACTCAAGTTTGTAATCTTTGGTACTTGGAAGAGTGACATCAGGAGTGTGGCAGTCAAGGCCAACCTAGGGAGATAGTTTGCAAGATCTCATCTTGAAAATAGCAAGTGGAATATTGAGCTGGAGCACAATAATTTTTTTGGGTGTCCTGGGGTTTGAAGTCGGGGGTTCAAGCTTGCTAAGCAGGCACTGTACTACTTGAGCCACACTGACACTGGGAGACAATATTTATCCCAGGCTGGCCTTGTGTTTCAATCTCCCTTCCTCAGCCTACAAATGCCTGAGTACAGGTGTGTCCCACCATCCTGGCTTAACATTTAGGGTTTCTGATCAACAGAACATATTCTGGGTAAAGTTAAGCGGTAGATGGAATATTGTGGAAACATGTATGCACTGTCCAAAACTGTTATGACAATAATATTTACAAACTAAGCAACCAGTTACATTTACAAAAGTCACCTTTCTGCAAAAAGAAATATTTACATGATTGAGCATATAATTTAGAAAAAGTTGCCCAGTCAAATGAAAGAAGAATGAAAAGAAAGCAGGAATGAAGAAAGAATAAGTTGGAAGAAGGAAGAAAGAAAGGAAGGAAAGAAGAGATGAACAGCAGAAACACATGACAGCAATTGAAGCAAGGCCTGGGGGACAAGACTTCAAGCCAGCACTTGGGAAGGAGCAGTCATGAAGATCAAAAGTTCAAGGTCAGAGCTGGTGGCAGTGGCTCATGACTGTTGTCATAGCTAGTTAGTAGGCAGAGATCACGAGGACTGAGGTTCAAAACCAGCCCAGTCTAATAGTTTGGAATACACTATGTTGAAACTATCCAGCAAAACAATGGTCTGTTGGAGTGGATCAAGTGTTAGAGCCTGAGCTAGCATGCATGAGTCCTGAGACCAAATACCATTACCATCAAAAAAAAATAAGTATTCATGTTCAAGAACAGTCTGGGCTTCACAGGGAAACCATGTCTAAAATATACATGTACATAAAGTTGACAATATAGCTCAGTCATACAGTGCTTGCTTAGCACACAAAATAGCCCAGATTATTGTCCAGTACAGAGAAAGGTACATGACAACATACTGTATTGTCCAGTAATGATGAGCAGGGTTTCTCAATTTCAGCACTAGCAGCATTAGGGGCTTGATATTTAATTGTGGGCAATGTCCTGACCACTGCACAATGTTTAACACATCCTTGGTATTTATCCACTAGATGTCACTAAATCTAGTGCCTGCTTCATGTCCTGACAACAGAAAATTTCTCCAGGTACACACACATGTTCCCTAGGGATGAGATCAACTGGCAGAAAAAATTATATAGTAGAGTTCCAGAATTGCAATTGTAGGGCCTTGAGTTCAAACCCCAGAACACAACAACAACAAAAACTCCTTCAATAATTTTAAAGGAATAAATCACTGGCAACTGTGGCCCAGAGAAAGGAAAAGACAGTCTATAGGATACAGACACAATATGCCCTCCTGGCTAGCAAGACAGATTATTTGAAATACCTCAGATCAATTTTTTTTCTTGGGGAAATTGAGCAGCATCTCTGTGATTGCACTGAATACAAGATTTGGAAGCTTCACCTGGTTTCGTACAAACCAACACAAACATAATATGAAATAAATCTCGTTACTGAAAACTCAGATAAAATTAGCTATTTTCTTTAAGCATGTGAAATCACAATGAACCAAGGAGAAAGTGGCACATGTCCTTAAAAATAGATCTAGTTCAATATGTCACAACATTGAGTTGGATGCATACCATTCTCAAATTCCCACAAACACACTGAAACAATCAAACAACTAGTTACAAAGTATAGTAGGTAAAGTAAATGGTTAATAGCATTTAAAATCATGGAAAAAAGAAAGTGATCTCAAAAGCTGGGTGCTAGTGACTCACTCATGTTATCCTAGGTACTCAGGAGGCAGAAATAAGTAGTTTATGAGACTTTATCTCAAGAATATTCAACATATAAAAGGGCTGGTGGAGTGGCTCAAGTGGTACAGTACCTGCATAGGGAGCATAAGGCCTTGAGTATAACCTCTTTATAACCAATAAAATTCTGTAAATAAGAAGAAGATGAATCCTTGAACAACAATTGCAGCCCCAAACTTATAATTCCATCAGCTGGATCATGGATAAAATATTGGAGTGGTCTACATACCAAGAATGACTCTTAGAAATGAATCAAAGAATAAAAGGGAGAAGAGAGACTGAAGGAGAAAGAATGCAAAGTGATTAATTGTCCAACCTTAGTAAAGAAGGTTGAAACTATACTGTTAAAGATACTATAGTATAAGACAGAGATTTACAAACTGCCTGACAGATCATAGGAAGAGTTCCAAATACAAATGACCATGGGAAAAATGTGTGGGAGAGCCTGTGGGGATGGAGCAAACCAGGGCAGGAAATTGTCCTTGGAATTTTGTGGCAGATGTTACCTTCTGATTTGCATTTGGGTGGGTTCAGTGCAATGGACATGGGAGGAAGAGTACAGGTTTGCCTGGAAGAACCTCGAAGTTTTTCCACCTGGACACTGTGCTCCAGAGTGGTCAGTGAGCAAGGAATGCAATAGAAAGCTGTGACCAGTTTGCCAGTCCAAATCCCTGCTCTCAGCTGTATTGCAAGTAGTCTGTCAATAAATTGCCGTCCTTGTCAGAGCAAAAAAGTAAAAAAATAAATGAAAGACAAAGAAAAAAAAGGAAAAGAGATTTAGAAATAGGTCTCAGAGAAAAGAAAATAAGCCTTCACTGGGCTTTAATATAAACAGAAAACTGATTCAAAACAGAACAGAAATCATACAATACTGGCTAAAAACAAAATCTCTAACCCATGAGGGAAGGACAAACCTGGTCTCTGCAGGAAAACATGAATTCTATTCTCTGTCATTGACAATGATCAGATTGCATTTGAAAACAGGAAAAACAAATATGACCATTTTCACATGCCTATCATCCCAGTATTTGGTTATGTTGTTTTTGTTGTTTTGTTGGTAATGTAAGGGAAGCAACGACAAAGGTGACTCAATTTTGGATGAGAAAAGTACATTAGGAATAAACATGTGAAAGGGCCAAGAGAACCAATAGATTTCTCACAAAAATAACAATCTTATAACAATAGTAACAAAATGAAGCTGCAAGATGGGGCCCCAGGGTCAGAGTGAACTGACCAGGCTTTCACAGAATGCTAAGTATGAAAAGGAGAGGAACAGACAGGTAGCTGAGTTCAGCAAGAAGCTGATTTATTGCCAACTAATCACCAATTTCATTAAAAAGTCAAATAGTTAGACCTAAGGCAGTTAATGCTCTATATCATTGCCTAGACTTCAGCCATTATTTGACTGAGTATTTTCAGTAAGTCTCACCTGTGAGGGTGCTTTTCTGTCTTTCAATAAACTTGGTTGTTTCTTTACTCTTAACTCCTGATCTGTGATGTGAACTTGCTTTAACTCTTAACTGATTATCCATCATCTTCAATAATGATTGTTCCAGGATACAAACTCTGGAAACAACAATTAAAGTTTGCAGACTTGACTTCAAACCACATTAGAACAACAACAAAAAGACCATACCTTAAAATGTTCAACATCATGGGTAATGAACAGAAACCAGATATAATAAAACTTATATTCTATTCAATATAAGAGAAAATTAAATGAACTATGTCATTCCAATTTTTGACAAATCTCACAATAAATAAGCACATAACCAGGAAAGATCAAATGATAACTTCATGTACTATCAAATTTTCCTAAATAAATTTTATTCCACCCAAGAATCCATGAAAGAATTTTTCCCAGGTCTGTAAAAATTTGTGAAAATTGCATTCTGCAGCATCATTCCATCATTAAACTCTCACACACAAATAATGACAAAAATCCCAACTGTTTAGGTAAACTGCAATTTCACACAATAACTATTCTATAAACAGAATGAAAGGGAAGCCACTCAAGGAAGCAGCCTGTTTAACCCACATTCCATGAGGAGAAGATTATATACATTTTGAAACTTAGAGACCACTGTCTCTGTGCAGCTTCAGCCCATAGTGGCTGACTTTGAGGAAGGAAGAGGAACCTACCAAACCAGGAAATTTCATGCTGGGACCTCCACACACACTATGTCCCCCACCTTCCACTGTAAATGGCTCACTACTACACAGGCTCATTTGGAAAGGTGTCAAACTCTCATCCAGAGCCAACTCAATATCCAAAGCTGTGCTGTCTTTTCCTGGCATTGCTATACTCCAATGAATTCCCCAACACCAATGGATAGCCCATATTTTAATTCTGAGGACAGTCTGGAATGCACAGCTATAGACAATCGATAAGTGTAGCACTGAATACCACCACAGTGGCTCCACTGCAGATTTCAGTCCCGCATGAGTTTTCTCTGTATGGTCACCATTCCCCATCTTTTTTGTAGTACTGGGGTCCTTGCCCTTGCTAGCTAGGTGCTCTACCACTTGAGCCACCCCACCAGCCCTTCCTTGTGTTCAGTAATTTTGAATATGATCTTGCAAACTATTTGCTCAGGGCAGGCTTATTTTCCCAGAGCTGGCTTCAAACCCTGATCCTCCTGATCTCTGCATTCAAGAAGATAGGATTGCAGGCATGAGTCACTGGTCCAGGCCATGATTTCCTAACTTCAAGTTATCTGGGGATGGTACTGTGCACGATCTTACTAGTACCATAAAGACACTACCTAAAAAGAGCAAAGGAAAAACAACCAAATATGCTCCTATTGTTCAGAACATTCGGAGTTTTACTTACTCTGCAGCATAACCTGGGAGCAAGAACAAACACAAGAAACTCTGAAATTAATAAACCATTTTTTGAGGCAGCACATCCCAAAGATATCTCATTTTTCACTGTCTATGACAGGCTTTCTCAATTGTCTCCAAGCACATTGTGACTAAACCAATGATCTGAATGCAAATGTGAACAGCTGAACTTACCCAGGATTACGCAAGTGAACACTGGTGATTAATGACAACCACTCCACCATACTTCTTCTTGTCATTACACTTAGATGTCCTTCCATTTTAAAACTACAGCAAGGTAAGCACAAACTCAACTTCCACACTTTCTGCCTCAAAATCAGTAGCTTAAATGATCACAAAAACAAAGCACTCAGTGAGCAAACTGCCCTAAATGTCCTCTGCTCCCTCCTGGTCTGTGATCTCTGGCCTTGTCCAATAAGAACCAGCAAATGTCACCTCCTCTACTGACACTCTGAGGACAGGTTGGTCTCAGCAAATGAATGTCTGCTCCAAGAGCAGTTGTTGTCCCTTCCATCTTCCCTAGTCTCCCTCCTTCTTTCTCCTCCTGTTTGCTCCTCCCTATAAAACACAACCCTGATTTGTCTCATCTGTAAGGTCCTGCCGGCCTTGCAGTTGTTGCTGTCCTACCACTGTAACCTCCTATCACTATGTTCAAGTCCTACCTAAATCTGCATATCATTTGTGGAAATACTCTCTAGATACATGCCAAAGTCAACATCAATTATGTCCAAGAGAGCAACAACCTCAAAACCTAAACACCTCCCCAAATCTATTCTTCAACTTGAACACCAAATACATATGCAATCCCTCTGCAGTGAGTTGGGCAAAGCACAGATACATATAAATTTAGGGATTTATTACATTCATTTAGAAGTAGTGGGCTAGGTGAATAAATGTAGAAACTGTAATAATCCTTTCTTCCTTAGGAAAAAATTTCACTGAAGACAGAATGGCAACAGGCCTCTTTCTAGACAAAAGTATTGGCAGAGCTATAATATGGCATTTCTTTAACGCTCTATTTACCATGAGATATAAGACAACAGAGTACACTAAGCATAGTTTTTAGGAAAGCTCATTATCATGTCTATAGTACTCAAATATTAGCAGAAAGCATGTTCCCACAGAATTAGTGTATCCATGTAGCACAGCCAGAAGCTACATGCTTGTCAATGGCTCTCATCAAACTGTAAATCTCAGCACACCTGCACATTACTCTCCCTGTGGACTTAATTCTGCTCCACTGCTGCCAGCCTAATGAACAAGTACTACTCACATTGCCTGGAGGAAGTGACAGTTCCCTGTTCAAGATGCATCTCTTCTGTATTTACAAGTTGGCTAATTTAGTAGCTCTACTTTTTATCATACTCTGTCAACTCAGGACAGGTATAAAGTTCAGATGTTGTTGTAACAATTAACTTATGCACAATAAACACATGTATTTAATAAAAATGCCCATATGGATATTGTTATATTGAATATTCATGTAGCTAAGAAGATACTAGCAAAAAGCCCTTCCTCACCCATCCCCTGGCTAACTTAAGGAAGACTGTGTCTTGAAGAGGTTGGATTAATAAATGTCACTCTTTTTAAAACCTAACAAAGGGATATTTATGTAGGAATTATTCCCTCCTTTTAATATATTTAGACATTAGGACTTCTTCATTAACACCCAGCAATATTAACTGAAGTGCATGTAGAACAATGGCTAGACAACCTGATCCAAACTAACAGACACAGAACATAGTCTCCCCATACTTCTTTTGCCCCACCCCACCCTGCCACCACACAGTGAACCATCAGCATACTCTCCAAGACATCAAGTTTAAGAAATTCATTCCCAAATACACCCATTCCTATGAAGTCATCAAAAATACTTAATGGGCACTGAGTTTGCCCTCTATGTTTACATTATGCACTTCTAATCATCTAGAATCACTAGATGTTCCTCAAAAGGACTCAAGGTTCCCACTATGCACACAGTAGCATATAATCTGAAAGGAAAAATCTGACTTAGTATCCTTCACATCTTTAGCAACTCAGTGATCAACTTTATATATCTGTAATGTTTCCAGAGGTTTTAATAATTTTGCTTCCTAAGCAGGTTTAAGAATGTCATTCTTAGGACTCTTAATGCAAAGTGTACTAACTCTACTTTTTTCATCACTGACAGCCTCTTTAACATCTAGAAATCAGACAAGATGTTGTATATTGGGAACCTTCTGTCCTGTATTTACACTATGTACATAGAAAAATAAAACAAAATACATGGGCAGAAGGGATAATCAATCTTGCTTTAACCAACCCACATTGATGTGAATTCTTTTGTACTTTTTCACCCTCTCTCCCTGAGCCACCAAAAATATTGTGTACTGCTCCAAGAAGTAGACACACTATCACATTTCCAAGAGACAATATTATGAATTTTAAAACAATGATTTCTACAAAACATGTTATTTACTAGCATTCCTTTTAAGAAAGACACTTTCATATTTTTTTATTATGGGGCAAAGAGTTTCCATATTTGACACCTGATGTAGGTATGTAGTTCAGTTCAAGATTTTCATTCTCTGTGACAGTTTCTAGCACAGGCATTCTGAAATCTTTGGAAATTCTGAGGCTTTAGTAGTGCATGTTGTTGTACTGCATAAGCCCTGTTCAGGCAATGTTTGAATTTATTCTAATGGTTTGTGTCAGAGAGCTACATCTCTAAATATTCAAAGGAGTGCCTGGTGACCAAGAGAGCAAATACATGGTATAAGTTCCTGGCTGTTTTGGAATGATGTGCAAAAATTGTAGTGAGAGCACTAAATGTGGGTAATGGCAGAATTGAATTCTAGAACATGCAGTCACAGTTTGAAAGTTGATTGATATTAACAACAACAGATACTTGTTGCCAGAGTTCTGAAAAAAGAAATATAGCACAGATAACATTCAGAATATCTGGTAGGAATATTTGGTAATATTTCCAGAGAATCTATTCTTGGTATGCATATCCTTTAGGTATTTTTGGTATTTATGTCTATGTGAGATGAAGTCAGGCATGACACAAAAGTAAATTGACAGTGAATCAAGGTTCATTAAGGAAGGAGAACACTTTGAAAAAGATTTCATAGGTAGCAGTTAGGCAATGGCTATGTGGATATACAAGAAGTGAACCTATAGAGGAAAGAAAACAGTGAGATATGGTTAACAACTACTATTTTTTTAAATTAATTAGTTTCAGTATAACATTTTCCTAAATGTATATAATGTAATTTAGTCACAAGCTCTGTGCTACTATACTTTCTTCCTGCTTCTCTCCTTCCTTTTCATAAAAAGTTCACACCACTTTCATGTCTTTTTAAAAATAAAGTCATCAAAGAATAGACAAAAACTCATCCTTTGTAGACTGATGTACATATTATATACAGATACAAGGAAGTAAAAGTATTCTGATAATATTACATTCAAAAACACTATTTTAAATATATGTAGTATAGATACACATAAAATGAAATAACTATGACCATATAAAAATACAACAATATTTGCATAATCACAGATTATACGTGTAAATATAGAAGATGAATGTACTTTGGAATATCAAAGAAAAGAAATTCATGTGCAGTCATATGGCGAAGAAACCGTCAAGGTAATTCCTTCACCTGACGAATCTCTTTAACCCTGAACCTTGAAAAGTATGAGGAAAAAAAGATTTCTCTAAAACTTTACCAATCAGTTAAATTATTTATTAATAAGAAAAAATGGTCCACCACAAACAGGGTATTATGTCAGTGTCATCCATAAACTATGAAAAAATTGTTTGTGCCTGCCCCCCAAAAAAACCTTTGGTATCCATAAATTTTGGCTTCAAAGGATGAAATGTCCTAGGAAAAGACCAGTTTCTGAAATGAGAGAAATGTATATAAAAGTAGGTTAAGTTGTAGAAATGATATATAGAAAGGAAGATCATGAATACTCCCATGCGTAAATTATAGGAAAATTATACAAGGAGCAAAAATTGGAAGAAATGGTGGCTATACATGATGGGTCTGGGGGCTCTGCTTAGCCAGAAAGCTGAAAAGCCTATGAGAGAAGATGATCCTACTGCTGACAATGTTGAGATTCAGGAGATGAATGAAGGTGATGGCTGAAAGACTGGAAAAGAAGTCCACAGAATGAAAATTGGTGTTGAAAATGAACTGTACATTGATCTCGTCAAGTTCCGAATATCAGTTAACAGACGCTGGGGGAGGACGAAGGAATATATTAACAACTATCCACACTATGACCAACTCATGAGGTGATGAAGCTACAAGATTAAAGTTGTTTAAGGCAGTTAAGGAGTCCCATATCCTATCAAATAGCTCTGTTACTTTTAGGCCTGACTCCAGGCAGCACTTAGTGTGGGAAGGATGTCATAGAGCAGAATGATTCACATCATGACAGGGAGCAAAAGAACAGAATCAGAGAAACCTAGGACCCAGTGAACTCCCTTGAAAGCCGATCTCCAAAGGTCTGGAGACTCTTGCTGACTCCTACCTCTTACATGTTCCAACACCTTCCAGTTGTCTCAACCAAGAGACAAAATCCCTCACATATTGGCCTTTTGTGAATGCTGCTCCCAACCATATGAGCTAGAAAGGAATGGAGAGAGGTTTGTGAATTCTGCATAGATTAAATTTAACAGGAAATTTTGATTATGTATGGATTTGTCATCAGAATTTTTATTGATGCTTGCTTATTGTGTTCTTTGCTAGTACTTGAAATGTTCTAGTTTGTTAAACTTGATATTTTCGTAGTAATCATCTTCTTTGTATGCTGTCACTTGCACAGTACTGATGACTTGTTGAGGTTTTTTCCTACTTATTTCTTCATGTTATTTAAAATTGTACCTCAATCTTTCCCTCACACCTCAGATCACCTCTCTTGCCCTGCCTGTTGTTCTTCTTTTGCTCTTTCATTGTTCTACATACTGATATTCTATTTTTCATTTGAAGCACACTTGCTCATAAAGTAAGAAAAATGATCATTTCTATCAAAGTATATGTCACCCTCTTAGATTACTTAAAATTCCTCAGTTTGCAATCTTAGTGACTTGCATTGTTTAAAGGGCTCCTGTTTCTTCTTCCAGGTTCTTGTGTAGCTCCATTATGTGTGAAAATTGCCCACCAAACCGTATGCCCCAACTCATAACCCAAGTCTAATAGCCAACTGAGAGAGATTGTGAACTTTTGACCTGGACAAATCCCAGGTAAGGAGCAGTTAGAACTGCATCAGGGATATAAGGAGAAGCCACTGTCAGACATTTTTGCCCCAAACATGCCACTTTCTTTTTCCAAATTCATCACAATGTCAAAACCTTCCAATGCTCTGGGACATGGTCCAAGGTTTCCCTATATCTTGGCCTCTGTTGATCTACACTCCAGTCTCTCCCTCTCTCTGTTCTCCTCCCAAACAAAAATCATCCCCCCCCGGTTATTTCTGTGTTCCATTTAAAACTGGATCCTCTGACTTCAACATATCTATACATTATCCTTTTCTCTTCCTTCATCTCATAAGATTTAAAAAGTGTTTAACTTGAAACCCTTCTCTGTAAATCTTTTTCAGTCACGATGGAGGTTACTTTTACTCCTCCTATTCTATACCATGCTCCTGTTTCCTCTCTGAGACTGGTCTTCTGACTGAGGACAACAGAGACAGAAATGGACAAGGAGAGATGGAAAGAAAAGTCCTGCTCAAGTCACACTGTCAGTTTTAGCAGCCTGCTGAGGACTCCCATGGTCCCAGGAATTGCAAACATAAAATCAAATACAAATCTAAATGACATGTGGCTGATGACTGGAGATAATTTTCTGTCCTGACCTGTTCTTCCACCTAAAACTAAGCTTCTAAATGTACCTAAATACTCTAGCAGTTTTTCTCCTTGAAGACTTGCTTTTGAGATGGTATGTTTTCCCATTATGGACCCATGGAGTTAGTGTCATATGCACCCAGGGACCAAACACAGAATTTCAATTCTTTGCCTCAAAGTGTCCCATGTATGTAAATTGAAATCACAGTTTTCTAGATTATGGTATTAGCTAAAAGACAAAAGGAAAGGCTTTCTGAGTTCTGCTATGGATTCAATAAGGCATTTGGATATTTTTCACCAGGCTTATTACCTAAAATTAACACTTCAGGATTTAATTCATTCTATTTATATTTTTCCATGCTTTCTCACACCAGTTTCAATGGAGACATAATCCTTTTTACCCAATGCTGGGCCTTCCACCAAACACCAACCATCAAATTTTGGTGAGTTAGCCCCTCCATTTGGTTGCCTCAAGAAGAGACTTTCATTAACCAAAATGTTTAATTGATGAAATAGTGAGGATATACTCTTCACAAACAGTTTGGAGACAAGAGGGGTAACTTGTCACAATCCAGATGGAGTCACCTGCAGCAAACCTCACAGAAATTACTAAAGCCAACTGGTTTTAAAGAAGTGGTCTTACAGAGGGCTACTATTCAAGTTTTTCAGGCCCCTCTGTCAAAATGCAAATGCATATATTTGCCAAGGCCTTTTACTTATGTAAAGACAAATTATTTTGGCTGGGTTGAAACTTGTCTTTTTGGTAGTCCACACTTATGGACTTATTTTCCCTTACATAGTCTTATTGAACTGGAAGTATTCTCATATTTTCTTATTCTGAATTTTACTAGACAAAGGTGTTTCTAGCTTTAGACTTAAATAAGAAGTACTTATGACTCAGACTTAACTGCTTAATTGGAACACCATTCAGATTACAACTCTGGAAACTCTACCAGAACAAAGGCTGAGATGGTGACAAATCAGGCCAACCTGTGTTTGGTACCACTTGATAAGCATGCCTTTGTCCTCTACCCCCAGTTCTGTAGTTTACTTAAATCTATCCAGTGTCTGTACCAAAATCCCATGGTTTTCCCCTCTCATGCTGATGGCAATTGACCCATATGCATTTAACTGCATGTCTCATTTTATCTCCCAAAGCCTGCATTCCTTCACAAAGGTTGCCACTCAAAACCTTGTGCAATGAATGCTGTTTTGATATCAATGCTGCTTTAAGTCAAGCAGACCACGATCATCTGGGATCATTCATGATGCCTCTAAGAGAATTGGTAAGATGCTGCCAATCTCCAAAAACAAACAACTGCCAGCTGGGAATTGTTGTCTTCCTGGGCTAAGTGGATGCCATGCATCCTCCCTCTGCTGGGTCCCCTTATTTTTTCCCATTGGGACCATGCCTTCTTCTAAGCCTTTCTCACTTTGCTTCCCAGAGGCTCCAGGCTTTTGTCCACATTAAACCTTGTGCTGGCATAAGAAGTGATTCCCCACCTATCCATTCCATGTCATTCTTACGTGTCTACCATATCCATTTTCCAATTTTTTAACATTGTTTTCGTTATGTAATCTAAGTTCGAAGTTTCTGTCTTTTATCTCCTGACTAGAGAATTCTGGTGATATATTCTGTGAATTTTATACACTTTTCTTTCTCTTCTGGCTGCATAATTTTAATCATTTTCTCTTCATGCTGATTCTTGTTAATTATTTCATAATTGAACAACTACTGTGTTGGCTTTATTAAA
This sequence comes from Castor canadensis, assembly GCF_047511655.1. Lineage (NCBI taxonomy): Eukaryota > Metazoa > Chordata > Mammalia > Rodentia > Castoridae > Castor > Castor canadensis. Next base: position 6,722,035 of record NC_133399.1, read on the forward strand.
CTTGTTTTACATACATCTTCATAATTTCTTTGTGTGTGTGTGTGTGTGTGTGTGTGTGTGTATCTGTGTGTGTGCTACACAGGGCTTGAACTAAGAGTGTACACCTTGAGCCACTCCAGCAGCCCTTTTTGTGTTACGTAGTTTAGAGATAGTGTCTCATGAACTGTTTTCCCTGCCTGGCTTTGAACCACAATCATCCTGATATCTATCTCCTGAGTAGCTAGGATTGTAGGCATGAGACACTGGTGCGTGGCACATCTTCATAATTTCCATATAATCCTTGCGATGACTGCTAAGTCTTTATAGGTAGTATCTTCTTCATACACTGTTTCACATTTTTCTTTTTCTACATCATAGTTCCCTATTACCTTTGATTCGATCTTAGACATTTTCCAGATGGTCTTTGTAAAATGAGTCCTCTGCCTGAGAATTTTCATAAGTCAATATTCTCCATTGAAGAGCCACATTTCTCTGTCTCTCCACATTTCTCGTGATTTCTTTTCATTGTTTGGGCAGAATGGGCATGGCAATCCTAGTGATAAAAGTGTTGGGTGTGGATAGAATGCTTGTTCAAGATCGAAGGGTGACTGACTCAACAAGGTATAGATGCAAAGCCACAGGTCTTTATTAAAGAAAGAAAGAAAGCATAAAGATTGTACAGGGAGTGATTGAAGGAAAGCGATCCAGGCCATAGCAGGTGGGCTGCTTAAGGGTATTTATGCTACTTTTTGGGCAGTTTGTGGGGTGGAAACTCAATGAGTCTTTCTGATAGGTGAATGTTTGCATGGGTGTTCTTGACAGGTAGATTATGCAAAAAAAGTCTTTTAGGTAGGTTTGGTCACAAAGATTTGGCACTAAGGACATGCTTTAGAGGGGACGCCCTCCTACATTTCTATATTTGTTTCTTAAAGATGCATGTTTCCATGCCTGCTCTTGGGTGTTGTTTCAGTGTGACTCCCTTCTCTATTCTATATCACCTGTGAAACATCTTTGTGTTGTGATGTCCTCTTCTGGCTAGCATTTGATCTGTGCTTCTTTAGTCCCCACCTTAGCTGCCTATCCCAATGTAACTGTTGTAACTAGATTGACACATATCACATGTGGTTCCCTGTATCTAATGTTGAGGTAATGATAGTAGAGAACATTTGCTACTTCCCCTTGAACTTTTGGTTGTAGAAATTTCCACAGTGGTGACTTTGGGAAATCTATTTTTCTCCAAGACAGATCTTGTGCAAAAATTTATAATTTCAAAATGATTAATTCCCCCACTGAACATCCAGTATCAAATGTAGGAAGGATTCTTCTGAATGTCATTGGGCATCCTGGTAGGGTTTATATAAGTGAAACAAACAAATTTGTAGATTCTGCTAAAGCCAGACCCATGGAGATTTTGACTTTCACACTTGACTATTCTCTGCCTTCAGCCTTTCGACTGACACTTTAGATTTCTGACTTTTGTTCTTACAGATATCTGGGTAAAGGAAGTTATTGCTTTTCTGGAGTGCTTCTTTTGCCTTCAATTCATACACAATGCATTGTCCAATTTCATTGGAGTCTGAAAGTGTTGATTTAAATTTTCTTAACTTGTTTCTTCTGTGTATGGGGATGTATCCCACTACGTCCATCTATGGAGAATTCTGATGAAGTGTGTGACTCAGTTTTGGTCATAATGATGAGCATGTATTAGAATCAATGACCCTACCCATGAACAACATGGAGAGCAGCCTCAGAAATGCTATGAGCACTGTAGCGAGTCCTCCTGACTGCACGTCTGCCCCTGGGAGTAAATTTTCACCAGAGATTCCCCATGAACCTCAGGATCGTACCCTGGACAGTCTATTTTCCTTACTGCCTTAAGGTTATTGCTACCTGCACAAGTGGCCTAAACAGGTGTCTGTGAACATTCAGTTATATACAAATATACCTTTAAATGTCCTTTTCATTGCTTATTGCTTTATTGGTATCAGTATACATTAAGTGTGAATATGATCTTTAGATGACAAATGAAATCCAACCCAATACTAGTTTCCATGTTTTATTCTGCACAGTTGCTTCTCTATTAATCATGTCAGATAAGAAGGATGGAGAAGTATGTGAGTTAAATGACTTAAGTTGACTATATATTCCTTCTGTTCCTCCTGAATAAAAGGAAATATGTAATTCTTTCCTATGTTACAAAATTTAAACCCAGCACATTTATCATGTCATCAATTTTTAAGATGTTAATAATTTCAAGTAATAACACAAGTTATCCTTGCTACTCATTTCCTCAGGGTTCCCTGAGTTCTGTATGCATTTTTAAATGCTTTCACAGTCTGTGTAAGAAAAAGGACAGAACATAACCAAAATGATATGTGCAAGAATCTTTTATTCCCAAACTCACAAATTATTGGAGAATCCATGTAAAGAGGTATCAACCCAGTTACAGACCAAAAATGAGAGTATCCTCACCCTGTATTTCATAGGATAGTAAAGATGATGAAATCATTGCTGCTGTGGTGAGACTGTCTTGGCTAAGAAACAGGAACTCTCTGATGAGGACTAATCAAGGAGTTAGGAAACCTGATGGCTGAGAACCACAGCTTATCTGATAATAAGGAATCACATGCTAGATTGCCAATAATAGCAAAATGCCTGTGACATAGAGCAGGGCATTGCTGACCTGAAAGCCTTGGGGCCTACCAAAAATTAACAGCTTCAGTCTGATCATCCAATGCTAAAATCTCCCCCAACCCAGACGCTAGGAAAAATTGATCACCAGAGACTCTCTCATGCCTCCAGAGTTAAATTCTTCACTTGAAACTCTCTTTCAGGAAGTATTGTGATATTTTGGAAGAGAAAGTTGATCCTATTTTTGCTTCTGTCATGTATAAGCTGTGTTACCACCTTCTCAAGAGGACATACATAGAATATTCTAAACATATCATCAACTTTGGTGAATTCTGATGTTTACAGCACAAGCCTAGGGAATCCACACCTTAATAAGGACTTTAGTAAGGGTTTTTAGTGTTGTCCTCACCTAAAGCCAAAGTTTCATGGTCTTTCTGTTTGTGCATAAATTCTCAAAGCAGAGTTTTGGGTGATTTTATTACACAGGCAATACCACCTCAGAGAAGAAGTGCTTACATGTTCAATTTATTTTCTTATTCAATGATTGAACTCTCCATATACTTTTAAGAAAGGAAAACAATCAGATTTGTGAACTTATATTACGTAAAATAATGGATTTCAGGGATTTGCACTTGCTGGGAGAGGACTTTACCACTTCAGTGTCACTTGTAGCCCTTTTTTCAGTGACTACTTTTTAAAATTTTTATTATTCATTTATTCAAATATGTGTAATTATTTGAGTCGTTTAAACTTTCTCCCCTCACCTCCCACCCCTCAATTCCAGGCAGAACCTCTTCCTGCCCTTATCTCTAATTTTATTGAAGAGAAGACACAAGGATAATAAGGAAGAAAAAGTGTTTTTGCTAGTTAAGGATAGATATAGAGAAAGATTACTAGCATTGATTTCATGTACAAATGTGTTACAATCCAAGTTGATTCATCTCTAACACTGGTTCCTGATCCCCTTTTCATATTATCCTCTGTCACTTTAAGGTTTCTGTATTAGTTCCCCTGGAGTGGGGACATCAAACACTTTCATGTTTTCCATTTTCTACCTATTCCTCTATGTCCTATATGTGCTCTTCCCTTGTCATGTAATCCATTTTTGAGATCACATCTTTCTCTTTCTTCTTTTTTTCTGGGGGGAGGACCTTGACTGACCTGGAACCCATCCTCCTCATCTCTGAATGTAAAGTACCTTAGATTATAGGCATTTGCCATTGATGCCTGGCTCAGTATGACATTTTTATGTATTTATATACTGTACTTTCATCATATACACTCTCCTGAACACTTTCTTCTCACCATCCTCATGCTTTGTCCTCTTCATTTTTCCCAATATTAATTCAATATCCATCCAATATTAACAAAGTACTAAAAAATAAATGTATAAATCCAAAAGATTTATATACTTTTCATATACTTTGAAATACTTTAATGACTTCTCACTTTCCTTTCACACATGTGCCATTTACAATTCTATAATTGAATTGGCTGCTTGGGGGGTTCCAATTGTATTTGTTCTATTGATTTCCACTTCTGTTGCAATATAACTTGAAATCATGCTGGATGTGATTTAAATTCCATTACGTTATTGTACTTTAGGTAAAAACATGGTTTGTGTTGAGTTGGGGAATATGGCATGTCACTTTGAAGGATATATATTCTGGTGTTGGATACAATATTCTGTATTGTCATTCTCACAAAAGATATGAAAATGTTAATTACAAATAAGAATTAGCAAGGTAGCATGCATTATGAAGCCAGTTAACCAGGAGAACATTAAGATGAATCAAGAAGAATCAAGAAGTGGTGCCACTTTGTGTCCCACCAAATCCAGTAGATCATATACCATGCCCAACCTTGACCATTGGCCTAAGACCTTCTTGCCTCACTACTGACAACTGATCTAGTAATATTATTTCACTATCTCTCAATAACTCTCCTGTCTGTAGATTTAAAAAACAATGAATCAAAAATGTATGAGTGAATGCAATGTGCTGTGTAAGAATGAACTAAAACCTGTGTTAGGTTTAACTAGTGCAAGAGCATATTCAAGGAAGTTTATAAAATTAGAATCATAAAAATCATCACAAATGAAGGGTTAATTGATGTGGTAATACATGTTGATCTGACAATCAAGACCATGAGTGACGGATTTCTATGATGATAGCAGTTCATTGAATGCATGATGCCATAGATGAAGCAAAACAGTTTGGGTCTGTAACTACCACAGGAATTAATAGGTTCACGTACCTTAGGGTAGAACAAGGGTCTGTAACTACCACAGGAATTAATAGGTTCATGTACCTTAGGGTAGAACAGGGGCTTCAGTTTATTCTCAAAATTCTGTAATCACTGCTTGTACTCAAAATGAGACGGCCATATCTAGGTTGATGAATGTTGTGTAATGCAGTGAAAATGAGTGACATCACAGCCCTTATAAACTTTGTGAGCCAAATTAAATAATTTGGTAAATTCACATGAAAGATAAAGATCTTTATTCTGTGTTTTCTTTTTGTTGGGATGGGGATATGAACACAGGACTTCCCTTTCAGAAAGGGCTCTAGCACATAAGACATATGTCAAGTTTCTTTTTCTTTAGTTATTTAGAGATAAGTCTCCAGAAATATTTGTACAGGGTGGCCTTAAACCATGATCCTCCTGAACTCAGCCTACAAAGTAGCTAGGATGACAGGTGTGAGCCACAATGATTCATAAAGTTGCTCCTTCTGAATTTGCTTTGATCATCTAAGGGAACTCATGACATGCAGGGCTCCTTTTCAGTGCTCAGTGTGCTCTTCACCCTTGGAGCTGTGTCAAAACATGGGAATATGGATTTCCTTTGTGGCCTTGTGCAATGAAGCCTCTTTCTATGAGCTAGTTCAAAGGTTGCTTTTCATTGTTCTTCATTCCTTTGTGTAATTTGTTTCCATATAACACTACCTTCTCTTTATATTAAATAAGGTAAATCTGTTGCAAGTGCACTTTCAATTTCATGCCTGAAAATACAGAAGAAATAAGTATGAATAAATAATCTGTTTGCCTCCACCCAAATTCCTGTTGGTGGACACCACCAGTTGCAGTATCCTTGTCTGACTTTGTTACCCCTCCTTCTCTGATGTTATGGTATCTCCATGAGACTCTGAACATTGAATTCCCTGAGTACACTTCCTCCACTTTCAGGAGGAATAAGCATGAAGGGCACAGATGTATAACTCAAAGAAGGTGACTATTATTGGGGGCCATGAGAAATTTCTAGAAGTGGAAGCCTGAGCATTGGCTATTGAAGGATACTATACTATAGATCAGCACAGGAAGGAATAGCATACTGATTGTGTCACTAGTGCCTTGAGGTTCTTGCCCTATATCATTAGCCAATCAGATAGCCAGTTTCTACCCTGTGTGTACCAATAGTGAGCAGCAGTGTCAATGATCATTGATGCACAATGGCGCATCAAGCTATGTGCCATGTGTCCCAGTGTCCACTGGCGAGAGTCTTCTCAGAACAATCAGGCAACTGACTGATTTACACTGAGCACAAAATTTTAGAAGACACTTGACTGCACCAGCAGATACAAATGGTGACATGTCCAGGCTCTGCATTTGGGCAAGAAGGGCCACAATCATGTTCTCAATGGATGGATTGATCCAACTTGTGATGCCACTCAGTCTGGGCCACAGAAGCCTGCAGGGCCAGGCAGGAAGTCATGAATTCTCTGAACTCTCTCAACTGTCTCTGTCAAGTGATTCACCCTAGTCCACAGTCCTTGTTGGACATCTGCAGACATGAGGCTCCCAGTCTGTGTGGTGTTGGCAGGGTATTCCTTGGACACTCTGGGCTTGTTTATGTAGCTTGTGTTGGGAAGGAGCATTGCAATGCAGTGTACACTCTCTGCTATTTCTCTAAGGTGAATTTCTGTGCTTCCCATGAGACTTCCAGGTTCAGAGTAAACAGGACTTAAATTCAAAAACTGTCATCTGAGACCCAGTATTCTTAATGCTGCCACTAATGACTGAATGTCTGTGTACCCACTATTTTGCAAGAACCATTGGAAATGAGTGCCCACATGCATACATGGTTGCTCTTGCAGGGGAGGGTGGACTTGGACCCCACTTGCATATACCTGTAACTGTCCTTAGAGTGTTTCTCCTTTTGTAATGACACCATGATTAATGCAGGACATGATTTATGTTTTTGTATAATACTAGGGGATTTCCCCAAAAGTAATATATGCAGGCATCCCAATAATTATGAAGAAAACCTTTGCTTTAAAGGGAGGAGAAAACAAGAGTTCATAATATTGGGTGGGCTTGTGGAGTGACTTAAGAGTCAGTGTGCCAGCCTAGCAGATGTGAGGCCTTGAGTTCAAGCACCAGTACTACCACCTTCAAAAAAAACCACTTGCTTTAGGGTTGGTTTGTGTGCCTTGATTAATTCTGGTAACCATTGCTGAGGCAAAATCATGAACGTTTGGGAAGATGGGGGAGCTTGTTAGAAGTTGTAAATGTTGGGTAGATCATGAAAGTATAATAGGAAGAGTGTTTGCTCTGGTACCTAGTGATCTCTCCATCAGATCAGGTGCTATATGCTCAGACATTGATTGTGGAATACTGTCCACCGACTGCTGACCCAATTTCCAAGTGGAAGAAGCTGTTTCCACCATGACAATTCCAGAGGATGTTCTGCTTACCTACAATGAATCCCCGGCTGGCCTGTGTAGGCACCTGAAAGGAGGCCTAGCCTGCCAAAGTTTATAGCCTGAAAAAGGTATTTGGTCCTGGCACTCTGCCAGGAAAAGGATCCCTTCTAACCTTAGTGGTCCTGGATCAGAGGCCAAGGAGAAGTGCTGCAAGGAGCAAACTGTAGGCAATGACCAATCAGAGGCCATCAGCAAGAGGCCCCACTGCTTACCACAGAAAATGCATTTCCTGGTGCCACATTTTTTGGATCACTCTGTGCTTCTGAGATCCACTTCTGTGACTTAATTTCTCACTGTGCATTGCTTGTGCTGCTGGTTATGTGACAGAACTGGGCACCCCAAGAGCAGACTTGACCTGAGTGATACAAGTGTTTGAAAACATAAGTAATATAAATATTTGAAGTCTCAATTCCAGAGTCAGTCACCAGTCCAATTACTTTTTATGGCTAAAATAAATACGTAAATTTACAGTTATCCCTGCCTTGCCCAACTCACAGAAAAGGGATTGCATATGCATTTGGTGATCAAGTTGAGGCATATTTGGGGAGGTGTTAAGGGTTTGAAACTGTTGCTAACTCTGACATAGTTGATGTTGACTTGGCCTATGTGTAGACACTATTTTCACAAATTATATGCAGACTAAGGTAGGTCATGAACACAGTGAAAGGAGGTCACAGTGCTGAGACAGCAGTAATTTCAAGACTTGCAGGATCTTAAGGATGAAACAGAGCAAGTCTATATTTTATAGGGAGGAGAAAACAGGAGTAGAAAGAAAGTCAGAAATGAAGGATGATGGAAGGACACCATCTGCTCCTATAGCCGAACATCATTCTTTGAGGCCAGCAAATCCTTAGAGTGTCAGTAAAGGAGGTGTCATTTGCTGGTTCTTATTGGACATGGTCAGAGATCACAGAACTGGAGAAAGAAGAGAACACACAGGGCAGTTTGCTTCATGAGTGTGCAGTTTCTTATCAAGAATTCAGCTATGGATTTTGAGGCATAAAATGTGGGAATTGAAAGTTTGTTCTTTCATCTAAGTGTAATGAGAATAGGAAAAATGGTGGGATTGTGGTCATTATTCACCAGTGTTCACAAGGATTACTTGGGTAATCCTGGGTAATATTTCAACTGTTCGCATTACATTCAGGTCATAAGTCTAGTCACAATGTAGTTTGTGACAATTGAGAATGACTGTCTTGACAGTGGAAAAAAATATATCTTTGGGATGTGCCTGCTGGATAAAATGGCTTACTAATTTCAGAGTTCATTTGTGTTGCTCTTCATCCAAGGTTCTGCTATGGAGTAAGTAAAACTCAGAATGTCCTGAGCAATAGAAGCATATTTGGTTGTTTGTTCTTTGTCTTTTTTAGGTAGTGTCTTTATGGTACTAGTAAGTTGGTGCACAGTGCCATCACCAGATATCTTCAAGATAGGAAATGGTGCTCTGCTCCAATGACGCACTCCTGCTAGTCTATCTAGAAAGTAGAGATCAGGAGGATCATGGTTTGAAGCAAGTACTGGGATTATTAGCCAGCCTGAACAAACCATTTGCAAAAACTATCTCAAAAATACTGAACACAAGGATGGGATGTTGGAGTGGCTCACAAGATACAGCACTTACCTAGCAAGTGTGAGGACCTGGATTCAAACCCTAGTACCACAAAAAATGAGGAAAGGTGACCATACAGAGCAGAAAAAGTGGGACTGGAACCTACAATGCTGTCAGTGTCTTGGGACTCAGTGCTAAACATATTGAATGTCTACAGTTCTACATTCCAGACAGTCCTCAGAATTAAAACATGGGATGCCCATTGCTGTTGGGCAATTCACTTGAGTTTAGCAATGTCAGGAAAGAATAGCACAGCTCTGAATATTGAATTGGCTCTGGATGAGAGTTTGACACCTTTCAAAACGAGAATTTGTCATAGTGAGCCATTTCATCATCTAAGTGTGGAAAATTGTGTGTGTGGAGATTCCCAAGTGAAATTTCCTCCTTTTGTAGGTTCCTCTCACTCCCTTCCTCAAAGTGAACCATGATGGGCTGTATCAGAACAGAGACAGTGGTCTCTAAATTTAAAAATGTCTACAACCTTCTCTTCATGTAGCATAGGCTCAACAGGCTGCATCCTTGAACATCTTCCCTTTTGTTTCTTTTTTAGAATCTTTTTTCTTTGAAATTGCAGTTTACTTAAGCAGTTAGGAATTTTTTGTGCTCTTTGCCTGTAAGATTTTAATGATGAAATGATTCCTTAGTATGCAAGTTTCATAAATTTCATTCAGAATTGGGAAAAATTCTTTTATGGATACTTGGAGGAAATAAAATTTAGTTAGTTAAATTTGATGGTATATGAATTTATCACTGGATCTTTCCTGGATATGTGCTTATTTACTGTGTTGTTTGTGAAATGTTGGAATGACAAAAATCATTTAATTTTGTCTAGTATTCAACAGAGTTTATGTTTTAATTATATTTTGGTGGCATTCAATAGCCCTGATATTGAACACAGTAGATGTGGTCTTTTTGTTCTTGTTTTGTTGTCTTTCCAATTTCAAAATGCAATTGGATCAATGTCAATGATATAAGCAATAGAATCCATGTTTCTTTGTTTTTCTTTATGTTTTGTCCTTTGACAAGGAGGGAACTTTACTAACAGACTGCTCAGAAACATAGCTGATTGCACCCTTTGCTCACTGACTAACCTGGAGCACAATGTCAACCAAGGAAAACTCTGAGGTTCTTCTAGGCAATCCTCTACTCCTCCACACATGTCCACTCCACTGCACCCACCCAACTGGCCACCAGTAGCTGAGTCTGTGACAAGGTCTCAAGGACAATATCCTTCCCTGTTTTACTCTGTCCTGACAGGCTCAGTCACACATTTTTGACCATAGACATGGGCATTTGTGAGCTGAAGCCAGGTTTGCAAGTTATGTAGTGCTATTTTAGTTATTTTTCATGGAGGTCCTCCCATTTTAACTATGGCTGCCTCATAACTATAATCCTTCCACAGATACCTCCAACATAGTTGAAATTATTTGCAAATACCATCTTACAGGGTTATTGTCTGAGATGATGTTGCATCAACTTTTTTCCCAGGTTGTTCTCAAACCATGATCCTACCAATATTTATCTCCTGAGTAGATGAGTTGACAGGCCTGAGCCACCACAAACCAGCACATACTATGATATTTCTGAATTACAATTTTATCCCCATCACAATGATCAAAGTTTACAAAAACGCACTCCTTTTTTCCATTGCTTCTGAAACTGTGACTTCAGGCATTTCATTTTTGCCATCCTTTACAAAATCATCTTATAATTGATAATTTTCAGCATCTCTTTAATGCTACCAAAAAAGATGTATTACACATTTTTTGGTGAAATTCATTTTTGAACTCAGGACTTTGCACTTGTAAAGCATGTGCTCTACTTCTTCAGCCACACTTCCTCCTCACATTTAAGAGATGACTTGGAGTTGGAGAATCTTCTCTTTTGGCAGCTCTCTATGGTTGCACACCTCTTCCTAAAGCAATTGACATTATTCATTCTGAAAGAGAGAATGAAAATTGAAAATTATTTAAAAATTGCAATGAGCTTTTGGGAAGCAGGAAAAGGTGATTAGAAATAAAGATCCCAGAAAGAACGAGTACTGAAAAGAATTAAGTGAAGATACACTAAATTCTTTCTTTCCCTTTGCATACTGGGGTTTAAAGTTAGGGATTCTAACTTGCTAGGTACATCTTCTAACACTTGAGCAATGCCTCCAGTCTGCAAACTCATTTATTCACATTTGTTATCATATATAAATGTAAGTACTGGGTACTTACAGTTGCATAGAGGGAAATAATGAGTGAGAGCAACTGATATGGTATGGAAGGGAAGACACTAGAGCATTCCATGCTACTTGCATTGATCCTGACCCAGTGTAATGTTATTTGGATGTGTACTGCAGACTTCTGATGTGCCTGCTGAGGAAGTGCTAGGCCAAAGTTCAAATGTCAGAACACAAAAATGTGGATGAAAGACTCAGTTGTATTGCTACCCAGTTTAAATCCCAGCCAGTGGGGAAGACATTGCACAATGATTATCAATTGGATGCCAGTCAAGGTTATTTAGTGAAATTCTGTCTCAAAATAAAAATACATAGGGTTAGCTCACCACTGGACAGCTTTCCTACCAATTACAAAGTCTTGGGCTAAAGCCAAAGTAACACACACACACAAACACACACACACACACATACACACACACACACACACACAAACACACACACCAATCTGCATTAACAAAAACTGTAAATATATATTGCAAAGTGAAAGAACATTACATGTAAAAAATAGTAAAAAATATATTTGCTACACTAATAGTAAAATCTAAGTGGATACAGGGAAAGCACAATTAAGCAGGAACTTGAGACTGGGATGGGTGGCTCCCACCTGTAATCTTACCTTTTTTGAAGACAGTAGTAGGAGGTCAAGGTTGCCTACCACATTATTGCCATATTTGCATGTGTCTGCTGGAGAATTCTCACGTTTCCCAGCTCCAGCAGCTGTGTGAAATCTTGTGACTGCAGGACCATAAGGAGGTCACCTGGAAGCATCACAAGAGGGAAATGCTGAGTGGCTGCACATCTGCCATGCTGGGTGGAGGGACTGTTGGAACCAGAAGCAGTGGTGGTTTTGACTGGGCCCTGCCTTGTGGGTTCCACAAACTGCCCTGATCATATTGTTGGGTCGTTAGGTCCTCTGCCACCTTAGGGTGGTGGTGGTGAACTGGGGGCCTTTAACCCACTCCTAGGTCTCTGTGAAGCAGCTTTATTCCAGCTGACAGTGCTGCTGGAGGTTTCTGCCTTCAAATCCCTATCTGGCCAACTGAGGTGGCTGGGGTTATCACCGTGTACTTATGCACTTTGTGCTGGGCCAAGGCCCTCCTTTGTAATGTCCCTGTAATTCCTTAATGTGACCTGGCTTCCCTTCGAGACCTTCAGGTTTAAGGGAAGCATGGGGTAAACTCAGTGCTCTGTGTGTTAAATCCAGTGCTTCTTAGTGCTGCCAGTAAGTCCCTAAATTTCCACAAGTTCTGCACATTGTCAGATTCTTTGGAAAAGCAGATCCACATGTGCACGTGTTTGGCTTCTGAGTGGCAGGGATGCTTTTTGCCATTCCTGACTTAACTTTTAATTGTCCTCAAGTAGTTTCTAGAATACTTTTCTACAATGAAATGCTGGTTAACTTAGAATGTGATTTTAAGAAAGAAAGGTGGCTTACTCTGAAATAAGGGAAAGAATAGGAGAAGAAAGAATTTGGGTATAGACAGACATGGAGATTGGCAAAATCAGTTTTCTCCTGTGATCCTCTTCACCTTGTTTGCTTCCTAGTTTCATTTTTGGGGACTGAAGTTTGAACTCATAGCTTAGCATTTACAGAGCAGGTGCTCAACTGCTTGAACCATATCTGCAGTCTATTTTATCTGGTTCTTTTTGAGGTGGGGGTTCATACATGAAATAAGTAAATTGCTTTTTTTGGCAATGTGTTTTTGTTTTCTTGGGTGCAAATGATTAGGTTGAAACATGAGATGTGAGGAATCCGTGGCCATCTGCTTCATTCCAGCTTCCAGAGTTTGACCATCAGCCCTACTTAGACTTCCTGTGTCTTAGCCTACCTGAGTATCCCCTCCTGAACACACATAATGAATTTTCTCTAAGGAATATTGAATCTAGAATTCTCTGAGTAAACCTGTTGTGCCATTTTCAGGAGGAGGGTGCAAGAAGGTCACAGTGTGTATGATAAGAAGCAGGCGCTGGGTCCAGAAAGCCAGGGTAAGATTTCCTGAAAGTAGTTATCCCAGAAACTCAAACATATCTCCAACAAAGGAAGCCTGATTGGCAAAAACTGCTGCAGTCTGTCATTTCAAGTCACCAGTTTAGCACTACCCCTTTTCTCCCCCATCCACTACACGTTCCTATCACTCCAGGGCTTGGGGGTTGGACTCTTTATCCATTACCCAATCAGAGCAGCTGTTTAATCGCAGTCCACCTGCCAATGAGGAGCAAAAGTGGTAGGTGATTCACATTTGCCTTCCTCATTATCGCCATATTTACCACAAGCTTGCTGCCATTTCTCAGGCTACAGAGCTCCAGCTGCTTTGTGAAATATTCTGACTGCAGGACCATATGGAGGTCACCTGGACGAGTCAGAGTGGGAAATGGTGAGAGGGTGGCTGGGCATCTGCAGTGCTGGGTGGAGGAACTGTTGGATCCAGAAGCTGCGGTGGTTTTGACTGGGCCCTGTCTGTCCTGGAGTCTGCTCCCTGATCACGTGGTTAGGGCCTTTGGTCCATGGGCTTCTACAGGGTGGCGGTGGATGGAGAGACTTGAGCTCAGTCCTGTGTCCCTGTGTGGTGACTGCATCCCAGTACACACCCCTGCTGGGAAACTCTACCTGCAAATTCCTCTTCCATAGACTGAGATGGCTGGGGAGCCTCCTGAGTACTTAATGGAGTTTGTGATAGGAAGGGCACTCCTGTGCCGTGTCCCCATAAATCCTTACTGGCACCTGGCTTCCCTTTGAGTCCATCAGGTTCAAGGGAAGCCTGGGCTAAACTCCTTGCACTGTCCCTTCCAAGCAGTGTTTCTCCGTGCTGCTATTCAGTCCCTAAATTTCCATGAATCCCGCACATTGCCAGATTTATTGGAAATTCGAATCTACATGTGCACGTGGTTGGCTTCTGAGTGGAGGGGACACGTTTTTTCCTTTCTGACTTAACTGTTAATTTCCACAGGTCATTTCTAGAGTATTGTTTTGTAATGAAATGCTGATTAGCTTAGACCAGGACTTTAGAAAATTATTCTAGGGGGAAAGCCCCAAAAGAAAGGTATGTGGGTATCTCAAGGCAGAAAGGCAATTTGCTCTCAAAGAGAGGGAAAACAGGAGAAGAAATAAGTTGGGAGTGGACAGACATGGAGATTGGAAAGAACAGTTTTCTCCTGTGATATTCATGGTTTTGTGTCCTTGTAACTTGTGTTATTTGTGGGGACTGAAGTTTGAAATCGCAGTTTTGCATTTATAGTGCAGAGCTGAACTGCTTGAACCATATCTCCAGTCTATTTTGCTCTGGGCATTTTGTTAATGAGGAGTGGTAAACAATTTTGCTTAGCTGATTTTGATTGACATGATGATGTCCATCTCCCCATTATCTAGGTTTACAGGGAGGAGCTAGCAGTACTAGCATTTTCGTGATCTTTTTTGTTTTCTTCACTGCACTGCAATTTGAGTTCAGGTCTTCATGCTTGCTAGGCATGTGCTCTTACAACTTCAGTGCCACCACTAGCCTTTTCTTCTGATGGGTTTTTTTTTAAATAGAGTTTCAACAACTTATTGCTAGCATGGGCTTTGAACCAAGTACCTCCTGATCTCTGTCTCCTGAGCAGTTAGCATAACAGGCATGAACCCCAGGGACCTGGATTCTTCATGATCTTATGGTGACACTACAGTGTGATTTGTTTAATGACTGAGGCTCAAATTTGTCAAATTTATATTACAACTATTTACAAATCATTTTGAAATATTTGCAATGATTTCTTCAAAATCATTTTTTTTATATAAAAAAGGTCATCTGGACAGTGGGTGGAGGAATATCTGAGTTTGCAAAGGGGATAATGGGAAGAATGTTGGTTATGTGCTCCTTTTACAGTGCAGAAATGATTGGAAGTGTGGATTAATTGTAGATATTTATGAGTGTTACAACTTCAGATTATATCATTTCACCACTTTCCTTTTGTGTTGAGCTAGATGGTTAGACAGATTCTAATTTGTGCCTCTGAAGACAAGTCTGTTAGGCTCAGGCTCAGAGAAAGACACATTTCTGTAGTTCCTGATGGACCAAAAAGTTGGTGCATTGGGAAAGTGAGGGTGTGCAGTATAAATTAAAATTTCTTCTAGCAAGAGATTCTGAAATCCTTGAAGTTTCTGAGGTAATAGAAGTGTATTTGGTAGTTTTCCTAAGCCCCATTGAAGCAATAATTGCATTTATTCTAATGATTTGGCTCAGGGTGGTACCTCTCTGTGGCTTTAGGAAGGTGACTGGTGTGACCATACAAAGCAATCATGAGCTAGGACTTCTTTTCTGCTTCACACTGCCGAGAAGTTGGAGGGAGTGTGCTAAGTCTGCATGGTGTCAGATTTGAATTGAAGGACAATTAGTTGGTGTTTGAAAGTTGGTTGGTGTTGGTAACACCACATATTTGTTATCAGAAGAGTTGGCAAAGAAACACAGCACAAGTCCTAACATTTGGGGTCTTTTGGAGAATGTTTGGTAATGTTATCAGAGTGTCCATTTTTGTTACTTTTGTCTTGTGTGAGATGAATTCAGGAAGGCATTGGAGTTGAGCAAAAGTGAAGTATGGTTCATTAAGTAAAGAGAACACATTGAATAGTCTTGATAGGTACCAGATAAGCAATGTGGATATACTAAGCAAACCTAAAATTGTGGAAGAGATCAGAAGTTTTCTGATAATAAACATTGGAATTAATACATCTCAATGTACATTGACAAAGATTAAGATAGTTCACTAAGGTCACAGTATGTGAAAAAGTGACTCTGAGTATTTCTCTCACCTTAAAGTGAGTGCATGACAACAGTTTTGGAGTAATGGATCTTTCACAAAGACTCAAGCCCATAAATCTTATCCATTGTGGTGAGGTTGACTCAGAAGGTTTTGTTCATTTTAATTTGTAAAGTTGCCCTACTTTTCTACAGTGTTAGCAGAATATTCTTTTTTGTTGGGGGTTGTGGGATTGGTGCTCTGTAGAATATGGATAATTTAAATTTCTTAGGAAGTTTTGATAGTGTATGAATTTATCTGAAATATTATGGATGTGTGCTTATTTTGAGATTTGCCAATATGTGGAATATCCTAATTTATTACACTTGTTCACTTAGGATTAAAGAGCTTCTTTGAATGCTGTTGTTTATATTATACTGATGAGCTGTGGTTTTGAGCATTTTTCCTACTGGTTCCTTCCTGTTACTCTGGCCCCATCTCACCCCTTCCTCTGCCTGTCATTCTTTTTGTGTTATTCCTTCATTTTTTATAAATAGTGTTCTTTTATTAATTTGAAATTCAGATGGTTATTATAACTTGAGTAAAATATATGTTGTGCATTTAGCTGGTGTAGTACAATGTTGCTGAAATCTCTTATATACCTGTCTGTTTACTTATTTATTACTCAACGTCTTGTGATTGCTAAGACATGCACTACACCACTTGAGCCAGTCTGACAGGTAGTCCTTTATTAATTATATTATCACATTTTCTCTCCTCCTTTATGATACCACATATATTTAAAATGTATTATTAGTGATTTCCTGAACATGGAAACTCCTTTTTTAAGTAAGCTAAATGCATTTCATAAAAAGATGTGGTGCTTCATGGACAGGGTGGGCATATTGGTACGTTTTCCACTATTGTTCTTCAACCCATATGCAACTGTTCTTACTAATTGTTCATTTTATAAGTTATGATGACCTAGTCATCTAGAGAAGTTTCAATAATTTACAACATTCAGATATTGGTAACACATTCTGTTCATTTTTAAATGTTTTTTTTTTCTCTTCTGGCTACATAATTTCAATTCCTTGTTCTTTTCATCTGTTGAGCACTTATAGTGATGGTTTCATTGCACTTGTTATGTCTGCATCTTCATAGTTTCTGTATGATTCTAAGTCTGATGATAATTTTTAAGTCTGTACTCATGTTAACTTTTTGTACATAGTATTTCCACTTTGCTGTTTCTTCAAAATGCTTGCCTACAATTCTTTGATTCTACTTTAGACAGTCAAAGAAAGGCTTTGTGAAATGAGTCCATTGCCTCAGATTTTTCAGGAATTAGTATTCTTATTCTGAAAATGGATTTTTGGATTGAGGGCTCTAGCTCCTTAAATGCCACAATATACATCCAGCTAATTACCGTTTGATTTAAAATAAAGAAGCAGGGAAAGGAGAATTATTACACAGCTAGAGATGTGCTGTGGGATGAGGCAGTGTAAGCACTGAACTCATGTTCACGATCTACTCTGTAGAGACATGAGATATAGATTTAAATAGTCAATGAACTGGGGGCTTGACCAAAGATATGCATAGTTAAAGGGTTCCAGTCGCAGGTGTAGTCTATTTGTCACTCAGCTGTAGTTTTGGGAGAGATTCTGGAGTTGTTATTTAGAGGATGGTCCTTCCAAAGGAGGATCTACTGTTGGGGGTAGATTTGGCTTCTGGTCATGAAGAAAATATCTATCTTCTTCCTGGATTCCAAGGGGTTAACAAGGTGACTGCTGAGGATGGCTCAGGGAACAGACTGATTGTAAATGGAGAGATGCCATGTTTTTTCTTGATTTTAGTTGATCCATGAACTGAGTATGGAGTCTACACTTTTTAGCAAAAGCAGTCTGAGGAACTCATACAGTGCTTTTTGACTGATGATCCACATATCCCTGTCTTCTCATAATTGTTGTTATTTGTTCCTTGTGTGAGAACAGTGGATATGATGTTATCTTCATGCACAGTTTTTCCATTTTCCTGGCCTGGCCTAGAACAGAATTTTCCTGAGATCACAAGAAAATTGTCCCCATGGAAAATGAGTATGAAATTCTCTCAGCATATTCCAGGCTCCATTTCCCAGTTGAAGAAGAAGAGTCCATTATGAAAATCAGGTTCTGCTTAGCTACAATGAGTCCCCAGGCACAACTGGTAGGCACCAGGTGGCAGGACTAAACTACTGAGTGTTGCTCCTGGGTTCAATTATTTGGTTTTTGCATTCCCCCAGTAGGAACTTCTTCTGTTACTCAGATCTCAAGGGGTGGGTTCTGGATCCTTAGCCAGTCAGATGTTCTTTGGAACTGATGAACCCCAGTATGGGCTAAGGAGGACCCTCAGCTTACTACAGGAAATGCCTTCCAGTCTCTGCCATTTTGGTGTGATAGCTACAGCTTCTTAGTAATTGGGCTCACTTATTGGTATGTTCTTACTTACTTTCTTTTCTTTGCAGAACTGGGGCTTGAAGTCAGGTTGTACTCCTTTAGTCTCTCTGCCATTCCTTTTTTGTGAAGTGTTTTGTTAAGACATGGTCTCACAAACCATTTGCATGGTCTGGCTTCAATACATGATCCTCCTGATCTCTTCTTCCTGAGTAGCTACTATTGAAGTTTCACTTGTCCTGTCCTACAAATAGATCCTTCTGTGAAATCAGTGGCTATATCCTTAGATGCTGAATGTTGAATATTCTCTGCAGACTCCTGGTCCCATTTCCACATGAAAGTAACAGAGTTCTTTTGGGAAGCCAGGTGCAGGTTCTGCTTAAACACAATGCATCCCCATGCTAGGGAATATAAGGTCCAGTGAGGAGGCCTGGTCTCCTAAGGTTGGTGCCTGGAATCACTTACTGGCCCTGCCACTTTCCCAAGTGGGAATTACTTCTTCTGTCACAGAGATCTAAGTGACTGGACCCAGGTTCAATAGACATTGAAAAGTGCTGTAGGGAAGAACTGTATAGGCTGACCAATCTGAATTCATTGGGAGGAACGACCACCATCTAATCCTTGAAAAATGACTTTCTGTTTCCCATCATTTTCTAAATCACTGAGATTTCTTTCGATATGGGGACTGTAGGACTCAATCTCAGTCCAGTTATTTGTGTGCTGAGCTAGGTTGGAGGGCAGAACCCAATCACCACAGCAGGTCAAAGTAGTGTTTGTGAGCAGAGTCCTCTCAGGAGGATGAGGAAGGTGGACCTGCTTAAAGCAGTAGTAGAGCCCTTGGCATCTGCAGCTCAGCTATGAAGTCTGGGGCCTTAGCTGCCTGCAGTGCCTTGTGGCCCTCCATCCTCTGTATAGGGTGTGTATCTGCAAAGATGAGAAGGAACCTGTCATCTTGTGCTCTACCTCTGAATAAACTCATCTATCCTGGACCCCTTCATTCTGTCCCCAAATGAGGTCATTGTCAGAAGTAGTAGGTTCCCAGCAAAAGAAGCTGTGATCCTTGGTGTCCCTGCTCCTTCCAAACTTCTCAGGGTAAAAACTGATGGTCCTGAATTATCTAAAAATGTGGAAGCAGGGTTTTGAATGCACACTCAGATCCCAGACATACTATGTAGAATTCTACTAAATCCCTAAATATACACAGAGCTCACATTGCACAACTCACTGCAATGGTGGTGCACTTGCACTTGGGTTACAAATGGGTGGATTCAGATTGGGAATTTATCAGAGATTTTTGAACATAATTGATGTTCTTTTTGGCCTGTGTCTACACAGCATTTTCCAAGAATGAAATGAAGATTGAGTCAAAACATGAACTTAGGGTCTCAGTGACAGGACAACCCCAACAACAGAGTGTGCAGGTGTCTCAAGGCAAGGCAAAGAAGGACTGGTTTTTCAAGAGTAGTAAAGAGAAGCAAAATGTAGTAAAAAGAAGGTGAGAGATGATGTATAAAAGAGGGACTCAAGTTAGGTCCTGGACCAGAGATCCTTAGCCTTGATATTGGGTTTCATATAATAATAAAGGAGTGGTTGATATAGTGGCTCATGCTGAGGATGAGCCTGAGACTGCCTGGAAAGAGTAGGGAATTTCATTAGGATAATTCATAGAGTTAGGGTTCTTTTTCAATTGATCAAGTGAGATGATGAATTTGAGGTGGAACATGGAACAATCAAAAGTGTATGCTTCCCTTGTTGGGCATCTAAGAATCATGGGAACATGAACGATGGTGGGGTGGTGATATTAACCACTAGTGTTACCAAGATTACTTTGCTTGGGTAAGTTTTCAGTTGTTTGCATTTTCACTCATAGAATTTGTCTAGTCACGATGTAATTTGTGTCAACTGAGGAAGACTTTCATGGACCATGGAATAGTCACAGACCTTTAGGATCTCCAGCTAAAAGAAAGGATTTATTCACTTGAGAGGTTATTTTGTTGGGTAATATATTTAAAAACCTGTTCTTCATCACAGATTCTGGCACAGAATTATTAAAACTCTTAGAATATCTTGACCAATAGAAACAACTTTGGTTGTTTTCCTTTGCCCCTTTAAATGGTATCTAAATATATGCTAGTTAGGTGATACATGGCACCATCCCAGATAAACAAGGATTCCTTAAACTGTGATCATCCTTACTTCAGTGTCCAAAGTAGTTAGTATGACAAGTGTGAGGGACCAGGGTCTGAAAAGTTCTTCTTTTGGTATTGTGTAATATAATCATCTTTTACCTTGGAAATTCAAATAGCCATTGTTGGAATATTATTGATTGGTTTTTTTGAAATAGGAAGATAACTCCAGGAGGAAACCAATAAAAATAATACAGGTAATCCTATTTTTATAGGTTTAATTAAAACCTAAATTTCTTTGGTTCATTTCTTTTCTCTTTGTGTCATTTTGTTTAGTTTAATTTTTTCCAGTGCTTGGGATAGAATCTGTGGCCTCATGTTCATGCTCAGGAATTGACCTACCACCATGCTATTCATTTCTTTTCTCAAGGATTCATTTATTTTTATATTTCAGTGTTTTTGGTGAAGTGCATGTATTTTATGAGCCCCCATCTCCAAAAATAACCACAGCAAAAAGAATGGAAGTGGGGCTCACATAAAACCCTGAAGTCAAAGACTTGTCCAATTGAAACATAAACAGGAAGGAGAACAATGCAGAAAATGATGATAGATAACTCAACATGCTCATCAGCCTATTGGATGCAAGTGTTACAGAATTCATTAATCAACACCAAATAAAAATATTTTTAATGAATCTAGTGAATTTTTCTCAAAGAGTCACCACATTCTAAGCTATCAAATGAGTTTAAATATTGTAAAATTATATAATTCAACAAAGTCTGGTGTTTCGTGAGATGGTGTGTTACCACTTTGAAGCTGCATAGTATTTGAAGTCAGGTGAGAAAGAGGTAAATGCTGGTGTGTGCTCTTTCCTTTCTAAAGGTATGCCTGTTGCTATCATGGTACTGTTTTCTCTGCAGTGTTTTGACTGTGACATGTATAGTTATTCTGGATTTACACTTCTCTATGAAAACATGAAAAATATCTGTGAGGGTAAGAGTCAAAGACAGTCACAGTTTGGTACTCTCATAGAGACTCAGGTTCTGCCTTTGACATTTTATTTTAGTGGAAACTTAAAATGACTGAATTGAGATGTTCTCTCTCAGAAATATCAGTGTAGAAGCCTAGAGTCTCTCACTAGTAGAAGAGAGTAAAAGAACATGATGTGCTCCCAGAGTTATATCCTCAGGTTTCTGTGCTGATCAATGGAATTTTATGCCTTGCAGGGCTCATTTTCAGCACTGAGTGTGTTCTTCACCCTTGAAGGTTTTATGAAATTATTGCACTATGTGTGTTTTCCCAATTAAGGATTACAGATGGCCCAATTGCTAGGCAAAAAAGATCCTTGGTTTTCAAGAAAGGGGAAGAACTTGGGAGATAACAGCTGATGACACATGGCTAAATCAACTTTCACTGCTGGTAGATTATTCCCTGTGATAATTCTGTTCTGAGCATGACAGTAAAGAAGGCTTTGTGCTGATTCAGGCTCAGGGTCACTAGGAGTGAGCATGACTGCAGGAAGAACAGAAAACTTTTAAATATTTGCTTCATAAGCATTTTCTTTGCACTACTTTGTATAAACTGAAAATCCTTTTTCCATCTTATCCATTAAACTTATCCATCTTATCCATTATTTTGACCCTTTGGAATTATAAAAAGTATTAGACCTATCCTGTATAAATGCCTTCTGGGTGCTCTCTTTGAGTGTTTTTCACAAACTCAATCATGTGTGATATTGAACTAAACTATTTTCACTTTTGTTTCAGTGATTATGGTTTTGGGATCTTTTCTAGATGTCTTCTCCAGGATGTGAAAAATAGTTCTGATTAATATTAGCAATATGTCCAGTGGATATTAGAAACAGTTTTGGGATGCTATTTTATAATTAGAATTAGAGAAATGTCAGTGGAGATTGCATCAGTTGCCACTCCTTTTAACCATTACACATTATTTATGTATTTTGATTTTGAACACTTATTTTACTCAGCTTATTCCTAAATCACAGACATAGATCTTGATTCATGCAAGGTATTTTATGTTGAGTAGATATGTACATTTCTCAATTTCATTTTCATTCATTCATGTATGCAGTACACTAATCATTTTGTTTGGCTTGTATTGCAGATATTTATTCTCATTGTTTGTCTTTTGCTACTCTACTATATTAACATTCCACTTTCATTTTGTATGCTCCTTGGGTAATGACTTTCAAAATGCTCTTCTTTTTGTGTTACATTCATACAGGTACTTTACACATATGTCTTGAACAGGAGATGTATTCCAGGATCACATGAACATTTGCTAGTCTTTCCTTAGTTTTGCAAATGATAGGATGGCAGGCTTGTGACAGCATGACTTTAAAAGTATTCAGATTTTATCTTTCCTATTTCCCATGCGATTTGATTATTGTCCATGATATTGGAGAATTCAATATGCATTTTCAAAGAGGAACTGGGTTCCACATTTTGTGGTTGTAGCCACCATTGTGTGGTGTGTATTCTGTCATGAATCAATTTTCTCTTATTTAAAGTCAAAGGAAGACTGGTTCCCTTTCCTCTGAGGCCTATTTGTTAATCTTTTTCTTATAGTACAGTGTCTTTGATAATGTAGTTGGAACATTGTTTATTAGTATTACATAATAGGATACTTTGTGTTCTTTCCCTTGCTCTTTTCCATTCTTCTTCTTCATTCTTCTTCCTTTTCTGACAGTGGTTCTTGCTGTGTAGATCAGTCCAATGTTTAACCTGTGATCCTTTGGTAGAATTCCAAGATTAGGCCTCCACAAGTGGGTCAAGTGATCATTTCTTTTTTCAAGTAATTTTATTGCTGTGTGCAATTTATGACACTGATTACACTTTGAAAAGTTGTTTTGTTCATGGGTTTTAAGGTATATTTTCAAAATTGCACAATTGTATACAGTGAGGTTGATGTGATGACTTGTTGAAATCCATCTATTTCTAGGGACTTGTGACACATTTCTCCTTTCTACATTATGTTTTTGCATGCTAAAGCAAAATCTGTAACTTTATCTGAATGGTCCTTCATGAGTCTTATTTAGCTTTAACTTTGGGTTACTCTGTAAGAAACCAGGTAGAAGCTTCCAAATGTTCTCTCTTCATACAGTCAGCAAGAGGTTCTCAATTCCAAAAAAAACTCTTTACAATAGAGACATTAAATACTGTTTGTCATACCAACTCTATTCAAAATCATGAGTGCATTGTGGTTTCTCTTAGTACAAACTCGCTCTGGTGAACATTGCAGAAATGTGCAAATAATCATAAATAGCACATATACAATATGATATTATAGGAATAAATTGTTTCAGGACACTATCCCTTTCTCCACTTTATATTTGGTTTGGTAAGGTTCATCTCATTAGCAGTTCTGCAATACCAGAAGACATGAGGCTTTATTCATGTATTAAAAACATTATTTCTCTAGTCAGTTTTCCACTGATATTACTTTAGTTGGAAATAAGAAGGATCTTGTCAATAGAGTGCTACAATATCAGTGTGTAAAATGTAATTTTTGTGACCATGTTGTGCTTTGAATTTAAGAAATAGGTCCAGTGACATGTAAGAATTACCATGAAGTGCCTGTGAGGATAGATGGAGAATGAGAGAGTGATAAAAACAAAATGCATTGAATATGTGGAGACCACATCACGATGTGAACTTATTACACAGATATTGTCTGTTTCCACTACTGTGGCACTCACAGTTCTTCTCACAAATGTGTGTGGGACATATTAGGAGCCCCTGACCTTTGAGGATGTTGCTGTGAACTTCACCCCAGAAGAATGGGGCTGTTTGGATCCTACCCAAAAGAAGCGCTACAGAGAAGTGATGCTAGAAATGTATAGCAACCTGTCCTACATAGGTAAATATGGCATCATTACCTTATAAGAACTGTGCACTAGTGTTGTGGATTGTTGGTGTTGTTACCTCCTGGGGTGTTTAAAAAGGGACAGTAATGGTTCATATATATGCATAATCATATTATACCATGAAAATAGCTGAGGTCTCAAATTGTTCTTTCAAATTGATGAAAAACTAATGATTTCTCTGTGTCTATACCTTACAAACAAAAGAAGGAAATGAAAATATTGAAGAGAACTTCAGGAATACCAGAAGAAATATGAGGTAATTTGTACTGATAACCAAAATAGTGAACATCATGTGTGGCATTGACAAGAACTTTGATAACCATGGAAATGAGACCGCAACTTCAACTTATAAATTGCTGAAATCAGTGGAAACTTTCTCTAAGATCAGAAAAATAAGTTAAGCATCAAGAATCAAAAAATTCAAAATCTGATATGTGCCATAATTCTTAATATATTTTGTCCTAAGAAGTCACAAGAGACACTCTCCTATTGATCAATATAAAAAAGTAACCCCACTCTGTTCAGAAGCCAATTTAACTATATTATATCCATTCTGTCACAGTGGGATGATCATGTGCACTGGTACAGAGTGGCCCATTTTTCGTCCTATCTCCTTGTGTTCTTTCTTTTATTTCACAACCCTACATGCTTTTGATCCACATCATCTCAATAAGCATTTTAAGTGTATTTCAGTGTTGTAAAACTCATTCAGTGTTATGAAACACCTAACATTGAAATGGTATTATGGAAATAAATGTGAACACCACTGTTTCCATAATAGCTGTCCTCAGTCCTTAGCACATGTAGTACATTTGTGTTCATAAATCCTGCAGAAACAAACACCATAAATTCTCTTAATAAATCATTAATAGGATAACAATGATAATATGTCTATTTTGCAGACCTGAAGTATTACAGAGACTGTATGAACATAGACAACATATTCAATGTGGAGAATCCTTTCATCAGACTGCAGAGAATATTATAAGCAAGGAAATTCTGCTTAGAATAGCACTATGGAATAGCAATTTATGTAATGGTTATGGGAAAAACTTCACTGATTTTAAGTCTCTTCTATTCCATGAGAGGATACACAATATAGTGAAATCTCATGGATGGAAACCATGTGGAAAAGTCTGTACTCAATCTGATACCTTTCAAATTCTTGAAACATCTCACATTAGTGGAAAACTCTATGGATGTAAACAATGGGGGAATGGCGACACTCATTCCAGTAACCTTCGTATTTATGAAAGAATTCACAGTGGAGAAAAATCCTATGGATGTAAGCAATGTGGGAAAGTTTTCACTCAAGGCAGTTACCTTCGAATTCATGAAAGAACTCACACTGGAGAGAAACTATGGATGTAAGCAATGTGGAAAAGATATCAATTAACGCACCCACCTTCATGTGCACAGAAGAGCTCACACCTTATGTATATATGCAATGTGATAAAGCATTCATTCTTTCCAGTCACCTTTGAAGACTTGAAAGAACTCACAGTGAAGACAAACCTTATAGATTTAACCAATGTGGGGTAAGTGTTCACCTGCCTCACTACCCTTAAAAGACCTAAAGGTACTTAGATTAGAGAGATGAGCTATGGATATGAGCAATTTCCAGTGACAATAAGAAATGTGAAATCACTCTGCAGTGAAACTCTATGAATGTAAGGAATTAGAGACAGCCTATACTCTATCCAGTATTCCTCATACTCATCAAAGAATGCAAACAGGAGAAACCCAGTGTATATAAGCAATGTGGCAAGCCTTCCTTAGTTCAAGTAACTTTCATGCACTGGAAAGAACTCATGGTGTCAATAAACAGTAGGATCATGTCAAGTATGAAAAAACATTCACATATCCATGTCTTGAAAATCATGAATGAACTCAGAAACACTATGTAAGTAATGGAGGAATGCCTTCACCTTTTCCAGTAATCTTCTTTAATATGATACAATTCAGATTGTATTACAGTGCTATATATGTGTGTAATGTAGCTAAGCCTTCACACATTCCAGTGCTCTTCCAAAACACACAAAATTAAAAATGGAGAGTAACTGGATTAGGAAAGCAATGTGGAAAGTCTTCACTCATTTCCATGACTCAAACATGAAAGTCCACACACTGGAGTGAAAATCTATAGGTGTAAGCATAATGAACCTGTCTGTATTCATTGTATTCAACATCAAAAATGTAATAACACAATCCATGTCAAACCTTACAGAAGGAATATATATAGGAATATATTCACACATTCCCATTACCAAAAAATACGTGTAAGATATCACAGGGAAGTGAAACTCTATGTATTGAAGTAGTGAGGGAAAGCCTTCACCTCTCCTGCTTCCTTTTAGCAACATGAAGGACTCCATTCTCGCACTCATGACACTCTCAGTTTATGTAACTTTTGTTAGTAGCAGCATGCCATGTCACCTGCTTTCCTCCAGACATATGATGAAAAATGATTTGAAGAGAAGACTTGACTCATGGCTTTTGCTTCCAGGGAAAGAACTGTATGTCGAAGCCACACATCCCATCCAGACTGTTTTCTCCCAGTTATTTTGGAGCAGGGGCCTATGAACTCTTTACCCAGGATGACCTCCAATCATGATGGCTCTGGCTTACCCTCTCAAGTACTAAGATTATAGGCGTGATCCACTAGCAACCGCCTTATGAATTCTTAGAGATATGTGGAGTAAGAATGTCTACATTTTTTCTCTAGAAGTCTTTATGCTTCTTATTCTTGTGCCAGCGAATAAAGACAGCCACATAGAATCCTGCTTTAATAGACTTTCTTAAGTGCTGGAAGGAGTGGCTTAAGAATTTCTTTTATGTTGGACTGGAATTTGGACTCAGCACCACATGCTTGCTGCCCAGGTTTTCTACAAATTAAACCACATTGCCAGCCCATTGTGTATCTTTTTGATTGTGACTTTCAACATTCTCTTCGTTTCATAGAGAGACTGGGACTTCTTTAACTTTTTCTGTATAATAGGGTGACTTTCAACTTAGCATGTTCCAACTTTTATTTTCCAAAGACTGGGATGAAAGTCAGTGAAATCATACTTGTAAAAATATTTAGATTTTATCTTTCTTGTTTCCCATTGCAATTTGCATATTGTCCAAGACAGACAAGGATAGAAAGCATGTTTTCAAGTAGAACCTGGATTTGTCCTTGTCTCATATTTTAAAGTGTTTATTGATTTGGCCAGCGTTGTACAATGTCTGTTCAGTCAACAATCAATTTTGTCTTTACATTGAAATCTAGTGAGTACTCATTTGTTTTCCACTGAGATCTATTTGTTAATCTCTTTATCATAATATAGCACATGTAATAGTATAGTTTCAAGATTTCTTATTAATGTGAGACTATATGTCACTTTTTATTCTCTTCTTTCTCTTGCCCTTTCTTTTCTTTTCATTCTTTTTTCAAGATTATTGCTGTGTAGACCCCTCCAATTCTTAATCCATAATCTTTCTCTTGGATTTACATGTTGGGCCTCTTTTTTGTCCTAAAGGAACAAGAAATTTGTGCCTTATTGTGAGACTAAAGGATCAGTTTGTTTCTTTCTTTTTTTCCTTTTTTCTTGCTGGCCCTGGGATTTGAACTCAGACATTTTTCTACCTATGCATGTAGTGTACCCTGTGACCAACCCCAGCAGCTTTTTCGGGTGTGTTAAGTATTTTTAAGATAGGCTCTTTCAAAGTATTTTCTGTACATAATCCTCCTGATTATTTCAAAACATAATCCTCCTGAAAGCTCCTCTTCATCAGGTAGGATTAAGGTTTGAGCTATTAGTGTCCAGGTCTGGGGACTGCTTTCTTTCTCCACTGAATTCAAATGTCTTAAGGCATTTATTCTACCTAATATGCTTTGTAAAGTGGATTTTGCTCCATAGCTTACACTGTGTTGGTGGAATTAGAGAATTGTAAAGATCCCTGAGAACCAGGACAACTCAAAGTAAATACAGTCAGTTAGGACAAAAACCACCCCTTCCCTTTGATAGGGAAACATGAGAAGTAGGACAAAAATGTATCTATATCATTTTCTTTACAAAATGCTTAATTAAAATGCTATCTGAAAATGCTGAGAGGAATATGGAGGAATGACCTCAGCAAACAGCACATGTGGTCAAATTTTACACAAGATAAAGGGCATATTAGGAGAGTGATAGGGATTTTTGATGTCAACTCTTAGTGAAAGAATTTACAAAGAAAGGGACATAAGATAACCAAGAGGTTTATTTGGTAAGCATTGAAGAACTGAAAAAGGGTGGTCCTACTACTCTGATATGAAGTTGAGCAGTTCTGTTCACGTGATGCAAAGCAAAAGACAGTCAAAGGTGCATCCTCTAGCAGGAGGGTCAGGAGATTTGATTAGGATTATTGTAGTGAGGGTTCTGAGGACTCAAGACTTAATTGTGGTCTGTACAGATGGGAGTTGTCATTCCTGGAAAACTGGTCTATGTGTGATTAATTCTCATAGTTTGAGCTAGATGATGGTGGCTCAAGACTGTAATCCTGATTGTTAGAGTGAGTACTGGGCAGCCGCATGAGGACTGGACATTTCCTCATCACTGTTGGCTTACTGAAACTCTACACCCAGCCCTAAAGAATAACAAACATTCACCTTTAGCCATTTCTTAGAAATATCCCACCCAGCCTCAAAGAAAGACCCATTATCTTGGGAGTGGCAGAGGGCTGATGAAGGATATTCCTGTCCATTGTCTTCCTGCAAGTTCTTCCTGGGATTCCCTTCTTTCAGGGACTTCTCCTACTAACTTCCTATATCTATCCCTAGTATACAAGCAGCTGTGAGCTCCAACTCTTTTGCTGGGGAACGGTTCCAATGAATTCTTCTCCCAATAAAGCATGAGTTATTGAGCCTTTCCTATGCTGCTTTCAATGTAGCATCTCTGTTTCCTTATTGATCTCTGCATGCATGTCAGTCCAACATGCTTTGTTCCAGTTAACTGTAGGTATTCATGAGGCAGAGATCAGGATTATTGCAGTTTGAAGGCAGCCTGGACAATAAGTTCCTGATGTGACAAAGTCAAATCTTTGTATGTCAAAAAAAAAAAGCTCATGAAATTTGCCTCATGTCAGCAAAATATCCTAGATGCTGTGTTGGAGGATATTTTGGCTTGCATGGCCTAGCTGAGGCTGTAGTTTTTCATTGGGTCCTGATGTTTCAGGTCAGCTAGAACCTTATGTAACACTGGAAGTTGTTAGTATTTGCTCTCTTGTCTAGGATGTGATTCATGATCAATAGAGAAGCCATGGTCCCTAGCCACTAAGTTTCCTAAAAGTTTCATTAGTCCTCATGAGAGACTTCCTGCTTCTAAGACAAGACAGTGTCATCACATGGCCATGATTCCACCCTCTTGGCTATCCAAAGAAATACAAGGTGATACTGCTCTCATTTTTGGTCTGTAACTGAGTTGCTCCCTTTTTACATGGGTTCTCCAATAAATTCTTAGTGTGGGATTAAAAGGTTTTTGCACTTATTATTTTGGTAATGCTTTGTCCATTCTCTTGTACTGTTTGTGTAAACATTTTAAAAGGCATACAGTAGACAGAATTGTGGAAATGAGGAGAAAGGGGAACTTGTGTTATCACTTGAAATTATTAATTTCTTAAAAATACTTTCAGATATCATAAGTGAGTTGGGTAGAAATTTGGTGAAAAAGGAATAAACTACATGTTTCCTTTTACTCAGAAGGAATAGAAGGAAAATATTTTCAAACTGTTTAACTCGTACTACTTCCTTCTCTTCTTACTTGATTAACATAAGAGAGAAATAACTCTGCACACTGAAATAAGACATCTAACACTGACATAGATTTCGTTTGTTCACTGAGTATCATATTCACAAGTAAACTATCCTGACACCAATGTAGCAATTAAAAATGAAAAGGACACTTAAAAGCATATTCTTTATATAACTGAAGGGTCACCCAGAGGTGTACAGGCCACTCATGAAGGTAGAAATTATTTTAAGGCAGCGGAGAACGTAGACTGCCCATGAGCTATACTGAAGTTAATTGGGAAACCATGGCTAAAATTTACTCCCTGGGCAGAGGTGGGTCAGGCTTACTCTCTGAGGTTCTCATAGTCTTTGATTGGCTACTCTCCATTTTCTTGAAGGGAAGGGGCAGTGAGGGTAATACATGTTCATCATTATGACCAAAATTGAGTCACATACTTCTTTTGATTTCTGCATAAAACTAGATAGAGGTATACATCTTCATACAGAAGAAAAAAGATAAGAAACTTAATGTCAACACTTGCAGCCTCCACAATGCACAATGCAATGTTCATGATGAATGGACATGCATCGTGTCTGAACTGAAAGTAAAAGAGGCACTCCAGAGAAGCTTTACCTTCCTTCACCAGAAATCCATAAGAACAAAGACCAGAAAACTGAAGTAACAGTGAAGAAAGGGTGAAGGCAGAGAGCAGTCAAGTTTGAAAGCCAAAATCTCCACGGGGCTGGCTTTAGCTGAATGTACAAATTTTATAGTTTCACCTACAAAATCTTGAGCACAATGTCCCAATGACATTGAGAGAAAAATCCTCTAGCTTTTGGTACTGGGTGTTTGTGGGGTGGATTATCCATTTGAAACTTTAAATTTGTGCACAAGTTCTTTCTTGGAGAAAAACCTACTTCCCAAAGTCTTAACTTAATTTTTAGGTTAAGAAAAACCTACTTCCCAAAGTCTTAACTTAATTAAGTTAAGTCTTAACTTAATTTTTACAATCAAAACTTCAAGGGAAAGTGGCAAATGTAGTCTAATGTCACTACCTCAAAACTAGTTAAAGAGAACCATTTGTTAAGTCTCAACATAGTGATAGGAGTAGCCCAGGATATGCAGGGAGGGGACTTAAGAAGCACAGAACAAAGGCTAGCCAGAAAGGGGCATCCCAACACAAACCTCTTTTAGAGATAAAATAGAATAAAGAAGGGAGTCACCTTGAAATAACACCAAAGGGCAAGAGTGGTGACACATGTCTTTAAGAAGCAGATACAGAAATTAGAAGGGAGTTGCCTCTCAAGGATGTCCACAATGCCAAATTTTTGTGACCAAAGCCACCTAAGAGAGATTTTTTTCAAAATCCACCTGCCGAGAAGACGAAGGCCAACATCCACCTATGAGAATGACTCATGGACTTTCAATGCCTCAAACTGCCCAAAAAGTAGCATAAATACCCTTAACCAGCCCACCTGCTATGTCTTGGATCACTTCCACCAGTCCTTCCCTTATAGAGTGTTTACACTTTCTTTCAATAATAAATACCTGTGGGTTTGTATCTACTCACTGTTGAGTCAGTCATTCTTACATTTTGAACAAGAACTCAGTCCACAGCTGACACGTGTCACCAGGATTTACATGCCCATTTTCCCCCAAAAATGATAAGAAATCACAAAACCATGAAGAGACAGAGAAATGCTGCTCTTCAGTGAAGAATACCAATTTTTGAAAAATTTGAGGCAGTGGACTCATTTTATAAAGACACCCGGGAAAATATCTTTAAGGTAGAATCAAAAGGTACCAGGGAACTATGATGTAGAAAAGGAAAATGTGAAAGCAATACATGAAGAAGATAAAATCCATAAAGAATTAGCAATCATCAAAAGCATAATATAGACATTATGAAGATGTGCCAGATGCTTGTGGCTGACTTTTGTAATCCTAGCTACTCAGGAGGTAGAGATCAGGAGTATCACAATTCAAAGCCATCTGGAGCAAACAGTTCAAGTTCAAGAACCCCTAGCTATAAAATACCTAGCTTAAGAGGGGCTAGTGGAGTGGCTCAAGATGTAGACCCTTTGTTCAAGCACTGGGTACATAAAAAAATTTTTAAAAACTACAAAATGAAGGTGTATGTGAAACTAGTTCAATGACACCATTACTATAGGTGTTTCATTTGTGAACTGGAGATGGGAGACCAAGAATAAGTGCATAAAGAAAATTATTAAAATTATGCAGTGTGAAGAGAAAGAAAAGAATAAAAATTCACAGAATATGTCATTCGTCTATTGTGTAAATTGTTAGCCTGAGTTCTCTAGTGAGGAGAAAAAAAAGAGAGAACCTATGAATTTATATTACATGAAAAAAAACAATGGTAGAAAATTAGAAAAGGGATGTGGTAGATCATAAGATTGGTCTGGAGTGGATAGTTGGAGAGATGGCTGTAATGCCAGCACAAGGTTTATTGTGAAAAAAAGCCTGAAGTCTCTGGGAAACAAAGTGAAAAAGTGTTTGAAGTGTTTGAAGAAGGCAAGCTCACAGTGGGAAAAAATGAGTCCCAGCTGAGGTCCTAGACATTCACTTAGTCTAGGAAGACCACTATTCTCAACTGTCCATTCTTTGTTTTTGGCCGCAGATCCCTGAAGTCCCTTAGTGGTCTGGTTCAAGTAAAACAGCCTTGTCATAAAAACAGCATTCTTTGTACAAGGTTTTGGGTGGTAACCTGTGTGAAAGAATGTAGGCTTTGGGAGATAAAGTGAGACATGCAGTTAAATGCACATGGGCCAATGGCAATCAGCAAGAAAAGGAAAAACTAAGGAATCTTGCTACAGACATAGGACATATGTTTACATAGACAAAAGAACTGGGGACAGGCGACAAAGGCATTTATTGCAAATGATTCCAACCACAGACATGATGTGATTGGTCACCATATCAGCCCCTGTTCTTTGAAAGTTTCCAGAGTCTCTTATCTGGAGGGTATTCTACCTAAGCAGTTAAAGTCTAAGTCATAAGTACTTGTTATTTAAGTCTCAAACCAGAAACAGCTTTATGAATTAGAACACAGAGTAAGTGAAAATCAGAATTTTCCTAATTAAATAGACTTTGCAGGGGAAAATTAACTACATGAGTATGGACCAAAAAACCCAATAATTTGTCTTCACTTAAATAGAAGGCCTTGGCAAAAATAAGAGTTTGCCATATATCAGAGGTGCCAGTAAAGGCTTGGATGTCTATTACCCCTGTGTAAGATCACTTCTTTAAATCCTCTTGGCTTTAGTAAGTTCTTGAAGTCTGGCACAAATCACTCCATCTAGATTGGGACAGCTTTCCCCTCTTGTCTCCAAACTGACTGATAAGAGCCTCCTCTGACTTTTTCCCTTTAAATTATCCTCCAAAATACATACTGAATACCTTTCTATATTCTTTCTGCTTATTTGTTTGTTGACTTTGTAACCTGCATTTTAAAAATGATTTTATAAGAACTTTAAATGTAAATAATTTTTAAAATTATCCTTATATTTTTACTATTCACACCTATGAAGAAAGGCAATTTAAAACTATAAGTAACTTAAAGACACTTCTGTTAATAGATCTAACTATAAAAGAATTGAATGTAAATTACACTCATGATAAAATGAAACAAGTTAAGGTTACTGTCCACAAAATAATGCCAGTGTTTTAGTTAGAATTGATAGACATAAAACTTTGAAAAACTTTAAAGTAGCAACAGAAGAAGTGCTGTAGAGGAGAACAGCAAACTTTCATTTCTTGGCAATAAACCAATAATAAGAATCACCCAAACATGTAGAAACACATACATATGCAGAAAAGTTTTAAATTAGACATCCAGAAATATCAACTTAAGCAAGCATTCAGTTCAAGAACATGTAAAAATTAAGTGGCCACACTTACATTGATCTTATTTAAAAATTTTAGGAGCAGATTGAGACATTTCCCATGCTGTTCTTTTAGGAATCGTTTTGATCAGCTTGATATCTAAAGCAAGAGTCAATTCTAGGAATGTCTTTTGAATTAGTTTTAGTCTCCATAAGACTGTTGTCATAGCTTTTGGATTTTTGTATCTAATAAGTTAATCATACAACAGACATGCCCAAAATTCACTCAATGACACAGTAAAGAGTTACATTAATTCTGAGTGCACTCAAAGATAGTGATGCCTTTACATCACTCATCAGTGTGATTGGAAGAAGGGAAAACATTGGGGTCAGGGAGGGAAGTTGGAGTCTTTGTAGCCAGAAGAACTTGGGTATGAGGGCAAGGGGTACAGAGGGAATGTTTAGAGCAGAGGTAAGAGAAGACCTGGAGCTATGGAATCTCCTTCCACTTTCCAGTGCATTTGCAGGAGTTATAGAGATCCCTGAGAATGTTAGTGTCGAGTGTGCCATTAAGTGGCCATTTTGAGTCATTGTTCAATTGGTATTGTGGCCAAAGCTGATTGGAAAGAAAAATGAATTTTTGGGCTTTGAGATCAGGTGAGAGCTGTAAGGGCTCAAGGTTTGCTGTAGACAACCCAGAGGAGTGTCTGAGGGAATTTTGGAAGGTCCAGTCCCCATGGTGAGACCCGGTCCAAAGAATATGGTGGGCATCCCCAAGATATTGCTTTCCTGGACAAAATAGAGGAGTGGAGGACCTCAAGGGAACATCTTCCCTGAGAGGATCGTCCACACCCCAGGAACCCAGTTCCTGGTGGCAGTGAGCTGGGACCTAGTATTAGGATTCTGACAATGAGAGAGAGAGAGAGAGAGAGAGAGAAAACTATGACTCACAGTGTGACAGCAGCGTGAGGGAACTTGCCAAGGGAGGACCAAGGAAATCAACTGGTGGTGAGTGAGTAATGGAAGCACACTGGCCTTGAGGAGGTTCCCTGTGAGTGACAGTGGCAATGGTGATACTAGTTTGGGGTCAGGGATCCCAGCAAAGCAGCTCAAATCCGAGTACGTTTATCCAGGTTTGAGGAAGGCAGCTCCCACCTATGTGGCTTTGGCAGGCTGATATAATCCCCTGGGTAGGCACCCCTATATAGGAGATGTCTGCCTTGGGGCAAAAGTAGGCTTGGAAGCACAGCATATATCGGCAGGGCCGAATTTACTAATGGGAGAGCAATAGTATGCTGGAAGCCCACCTGGTCCCGAGTTTTGGCACCAAAATGTTAGGAAAACACCACACACTGCACACAAAGAAGGCTCAAGAGAGGTACCTCATGTCCAAAAGTTTAATAAGCAGGCTGGCTGGCTGAGAAAAAATGGTGCAGCAGCTTCTCTTGGGGGGTCTGGCCTTAAGTAGCATTTGGGAAAAAGCAAGGGATAGGGAAGGCAAAGGGAGGTGGCAAAGACAACAGCCAGTGGACTTTGTTCTGCAAGGGATGAGACCAGCTATGGCTCAGGCTGCAGAATGTTGGGAAGGGGCAGTTCTTATCAATTACAACCAAGGAGGTTAGGAATGAGATCAACCAACTCTTCCATCTCACAAACCATTTTCATTAACTCAGTGAAGGGGTCATTCATATCTGAAATTTCAGCTAATTCCTTGGATAGGGTAGTTAATCCTTGTAGGGCCTAAGTTATAGTTCCATTGTGGGATGAATTATTTTGGCATATATATGTACAACACAAAACTCTATCATTATGCAAACTCCAACATTTTTAGCCAACATGAAGTCTAATACTAGCCTGGTCTCCCAAGCCATCTAAATAGTTGGTCCTAATTGTTCTGCTATTCTTTTGATAGTATCACTGAGATTGATAACAAAACCTTGTTGCTTATAATATAGCAGGAAGGAGAGCCAGAAGAGAAGCAGACAGGCTATGTTCTGATAATGAAGCAGAGGGAAGGGATGGCAAAGCAGAGATAAAACTTAAAGAACTGAAACATGAAGCAGGTCACATAGCACTGGGGAAATGAAATAGCCAATAAAGTCACATGCAGCCATATTTGGGTTGAGTTTTGCTTTTTGCACGGGTAACCTGCTTGAAAGGATATATAAGGTGAGACCTCTTTGTTCTTCAGTCTCAGCCTTGAATACGAGTCCACTGGGTCTGTTCTGGCATAATAAAGCCTTGATTCCTGCTACATTGCCTCAGTATCCCATTTTTCAGCTTGAGATTCCTGCAACAATAATTAATCCAATCAACATTTTTATTTATGGTGGAACACCAAAAGACTTCTGATTCAAACCCTGCTGCAATTTGATTTCTGGGACACATCCCCAAGATGTGAGTAACAGATCTTCCTTCCTAGCAGAGTGATAGAACTAAATACCAGACTGCAGCCATAGACCTCAGCAAGCCAGACCTCCTATCTGGTCCCTACACAGCTTGGGGAGTCATTGTTGTTAAGTAGAACATGTTCTTCAGAAGGAAACCTGCTTCTTCTGGTAGGAAATTGGTTCAAGAATATTCTTAGAGAATTCCTTACGCACTTTCCTGAGGGGACAGCCTATAATCTCAGAGAAGTGGTTCACTTCTCTGATAGTGGTAGGCGGTTCACGTTGCCTTCCTCATTATCGCCATATTTACCACAAGCCTGCTGCCATTTCTCAGAATACAGAGCTCCAGCAGCTTTGTGAAATCTTCTGACTGCAGGAACACAGGGAGGTCACCTGGACGTGTCAGAAGCGGGAAATTGTGAGAGGCGGCTGGGCATCTGCAGTGCTGGGTGGAGGTACTGTTGGATGCAGGAGCTGTGGTGGTTTTGACTGGGTCCTCTCTGTCCTGGAGTCTGCTCCCTGATCACGTGGTTGGGGCCTTTGGTCCGTGGGCTTCTACAGGGTGGAGATGGATCGAGAGACTTGAGCTCTGTCCTGTGTCCCTGTGTGGTGACTTCATCCCAGCCCACCACCCTGCTGTGAAGTTAATCTGCAAATTTCTGTTCCACAGACTGAGATGGCTGGGGCGCCTCCTGAGTACCTATGGAGTTTGTGCTAGGACAGGGCGCTCCTGTGCAATGTCCCCATAAATCATTACTGTCCATCAGGTTCAGGGGAAGCCTGGGATAAACTCTATGCTTTGTCACCTCAGTGCTCTGCTTCTCAGTGCTGCGAATCAGTCCCTAACTTTCCATGAATCCAGCAGATTGCCAGATTCATTGGAAATTCGGATCCACATGAGCACGTGGTTGTCTTCTGAGTGGAGGGGACGTATTTTTTCCTTTCTGAATTAACTGTTAATTTCCACAGGTCATTTCTATAATATTGTTTTGTAGTGAAATGCTGATAACCTTAGACCATGACTTTGGAAAATTATTCTAGGGGGAAAGCCCCAAAAGAAAGGTATGTAGGTATCTCAAGGCAGAAAGGAAATTTGCTCTCAAAGAGAGGAGGAAACAGGAGAAGAAATAAATTGGGAGTGGGCAGACATGGAGAATGGAAAGAACAATATTCTCATCATGGTCTTGTGTCCTTATAATTTGTGTTATTAGTGGGGACTGAGGTTTGAAATTGTAGTTTTGCATTTACACTGCAGAGCTCAACAGCTTGAACCATATCTCCAGTCTGTTTTGCTCTGGTTATTTTGTAAATGAGGTCTGGTAAAAAATTTTGCTTAGGTGATTTTGATTGTCATTATGATATCAGTCTCCACCTTACCTAGGTTTACAGGGAGAAGCTACCAGTACTATGATTTTCATGATTTTTTTTTGTTTTCACTGCACTGGGAGTTGAGTTCAGGTCTTCATGCTTGCTAGGCATGTTCTCTTACCACTTCAGTGATGCCAGTGGTCTTTTCTTCTGATGAGTTTTTTTTGAGATAGAGTCTCAACAACTTATTGCTAGCATGGGCTTTGAACCAAGTACCTCCTTATCTCTGTCTCCTGAGCAGCTAGGATAACAGGCATGAACCCCAGGGACCTGGATTCTTCATGATCTAATGGTGACACTACAGTGTGATTTGTTTGATGACTGAGGCTCAAATTTATTAAATATACTTTACAACTATTTACAAATCATTTTGAAATATTTGCAATGATTTCTTCAAAATCATTTTTTATGATAAATAAAGGGCATCTGGACAGTGGGTGGAGGAATATCTGAGTTTGCAAAGGGAATAATGGGAAAAATGTTGGTTGTGTGCTCCTTTTCCAGTGCAAAAATGATTGGAAGTGTGGATTAATTGTAGATATTTATGAGTGTTACAACTTCAGAATATATCACTTCACCACTTTCCTTTTGTGGTGAAGTAGATCGTTAGAGTGTAATTTGTGCCTCTGAAGACAAGCTAGGCTCAGAGAAAGACACCTTTATATATTTCCTGATGGGCCAAAAAGTTGGTGCAAAGTGAGGGTGTGTAGTATAAATTAAAATTTTTCTAGTGAAGAGATTCTCAAATCCTTGAAGTTTCTGAGGTAATAGGACTGTGTGCGTTGTTTTCCTGAGCCCCATTGAGACAATGGTTGCATTTATTCTAAAGATTTGTCTCAGGGTGGTACTGCTCTATGACTAAAGGAAGGTGACTGGTGTGACCAGACAAAGCAAACATGAGCTAGGACTTGTCTGTTTCATGCTGCCCAGAAGTTGGAGGGAGTGTGCTAAGTCCTCATGGTGTCAGATTTGAATTGAAGGACAATTAGTCTGTGTTTGAAAGTTGGTTGGTGTTGGTAACACCACATATTTGTTATCAGAAGTGTTGGCAAAGAAACACAGCAAAAGTCCTAACATTTGGGGTCTTTGGGGGAATGTTTGGTAATGTTATCAGAGTGTCCATTTTTGATACTCTTGTCTTGTATGAGATGAATTCAGGAAGGCATTGGAGTTGAGCAAAAGTGAAGTATGGTTCATTAAGTTAAAAGTACACATTGAATAGTCTTGATAGGTACCAGATAGACATAAGCAATGTAGATATACTAAGCAAACCTAAAATTGTGGAAGAGATCAGAAGTTTTCTGATAATAAACATTGGAATTAATACATCTCAATGTACATTGACAAAGATTAAGATAGCTCACTAAAGTCACAGTATGTCAAAAGGTGACACTGAGTATTTCCCTCACCTTAAAGTGAGTGCATGACAACAGTTTTGGAGTAATGGCTCTTTCACAAAGACTCAAGCCCATAAATCTTATCCATTGTGGTAAGACTCACTCAGAAAGTTTTGCTCATTTTAAATATGTAAAGTTGCCCTACTGTTCTACAGTGTTAGCAGAATATTCTTTTTGGGTGGGGGTTGTGGGATTAGTGCTCTGTAGAGTACGTATAATTGAAATTTCTTAGAAACTTTAGATAATGTATGAATTTATCTGAAGTTTTATGGATGTGTGCTTATTCTGAGATTTGCCAATATGTGGAATGACCTAATTGATTACACTTTTCCATTTAGCATTAAAGAGCTTCTTTGAATGCTGTTTTTTGTACTATACTGATGACCTGTGGTGTTGAGCATTTTTCTTACTTGTTCCTTCATGTTACTCTTGCCCTCATCTCACCCCTTCTTCTGCCTGTCATTCTTTTTGTGTTATTCCTTTTATAGCAGTTGTGAGGAATAAAGTAAGGAATTTTTGTATATTTCTTAATTTCCTAACACTGTTTTTCTTTATAAGATCTACTGTCTTTATATGCTTTTGTTTCTGTCTAAAGAAGTTTCAATAATTTTCAAAATTCAGATATTGGTAACACATTCTGTGAATTTTAAAAGGTTTTCTTTCTCTTCTGGCATGCACTACACCACTTGAGCTGCATAATTTCAATTACTTGTTCTTGTCTTCCGTTGAGCACCTATAGTGATGGTTTCATTGAACTTGTTATGTCTCCATCTTCACAATTTTTATATAATCCTTTGATGATTTCTAAGTCTGTACTGATATTAACTTTTTGCACATAGTATTTCCACTTTGCTCTTTCTCCAAAATGCTTGCCACAATCCTTTGATTCTACTTTAGACAGTCCCAAGAAAGGCTTTGTGAATTCAATTCACTGCCTGCGATTTTTCAGCAATTAGTATTCTCATTCTGAAAATAATTTTGAACCGAGGGCTCAATCTCCTTAAATCCTACAATATATGCCCAGCTAATTACCCTTTGATTTAAAATAAAGAAGGAAAAGGAGAATTATTACATAGCTAGGGATATGCTGTGGGATGAAGCCGTGTAAGCACTGAGCTCATGCTCATCATATGCAGGTTACAGATATGAAATTAGCAAAGATTGAAATAGGCAAAGAACAGGGGCAGGGACCAAAGATATGCATAGCTAAAGGGTTCCAGTCGCAGGTGTGTTCTAGTTGTTATCACTCAACTGTTGTTTTGGGAGAGGTTCTGGAGTTGTTATCCAGAGGATGGTCCTTCCAAAGGAGGGTCTACTGTTGGGGGTAGATTTGGTTTTGGGTCATGAAGAAAATATTGATCTTCTCCTTCCTAGATTCCAAGGGGGTAACAAGGTGATTGCTGAGGATGGCTCAGGGAACAGACTGATTGTAAATGAAGAGATGCCATGTTTTTTCCTGATTTTAGTTGATTCATGGACTGAGTATGGAGTCTACGCTTTTTAGCAAAAGCAAGCTGAGGAACGCCTACAGTGCTTTTTGTCTGAGGATCCACATTTCCCTGTCTCCTCATATTTGTTGTTATTTCTTTCTTGTGTGTGAACAGTCAATATGATATTATCTTCATGCACAGTTTTTCCATTCTCCTGGCCTGGCCTAGAACCACTGTTTTCCTGAGATCGCAAGGAAATTGTCCCCATGGGAAAGTGAGTATGAAATTCTCTCAGCATATTCCAGGCTCCATTTCCCAGTTGAAGAAGAAGGCTCCATTCTGAAAAGCAGGTTCCACTTAACTACAATGAGTCCCCAGGCTCCACTGGGTAGGCACCAGCTGGCAGGCCTAAACTACTGAGTGTTGCTGCTGGGTTCAATTATTTGGTTTTTGCACTCTCCCTGGTAGAGGATCACTTCTTCTGTTACCCAGATCTCAAGGGGTGGGTTCTGGATCCCTATTCAGTGAGATGTGCTTGGGAACTGGTGAACCACAGTATAGTCTAAGGAGAGCCCTCAACTTACTACAGGAAATGCCTTCCAGTCTCTGCCATTTTCGTGTGATAGCTACAGCTTCTCTTAGTAATTGGGCTCACTTATTGGTATGTTCTTACTTTCTTTCCTTTTTTTTTTTCTTTGCAGAACTGGGGCTTGAAGTCAGGGTGTACTCCTTGAGTCTCTCTGCCATTTCTTTTTTGTGAAGTGTTTTGTTAAGACATGGTCTCACAAACCATTTGCATGGTCTGGCTTAAAAACATGATCCTCCTGATCTCTTCCTCCTGAGTAGCTAGGATTATAAATGTGAGCCCCTGGCACCCTGCCTGTTCCTATTTTCTTGATTGATAATGGGTAGATTGAGGGAACAGGTGTGAGAAATCCTTGTCCATATAGACGAGTGACTGGTTGCAACATACCATGACCACACCAGGCCTTTTGTCCTAGTCTATTGAAGTCTCACTTGCCCTGTTGTACAAATAGATCCTTCTGTGAAATCAGTGGCTATATCCTTACATGCTGAGTGTGGAGTATTCTCAGCAGACTCCTGGCCCCATTTCCACGTGAAAGCAATAGAGTTCTTTTGGAAAAGCCAGGTGCAGGTTCTGCTTAAATACAATGCATCCCCACGTGGGGGAACATAAGGTCCAGGGAGGAGGTCTCGTCTGCTAAGGTCTGTGCCTGGAATCACTTACTGGCCCTGCCACTTTCCCAAGTGGGTATCACTTCTCCTGTCACAAAGATCTAAGGTGACAGGACCCAGGTTCAATAGCCAATGAAAAGCAGTGGAGGGAAGAACTGTATAGGCTGATCAATCCGAAGCCGGTGGGAGGAACGACCACCATCTAATCCTTGGAAAATGACTTTCCAGTTCCCATCATTTTCTGTATCACTGAGATTTCTTTTGATATGGACACTGTGGGAATCAATGTCAGTCCTGTTACTTGTGCACTCAGCTAGATTAAAAGTCAGAACCCAATCACCATAGAAGGCCATAGTAGTGTTTATGACGAGGGTTCTCTCAGGAGGATGAAGATGTTGGACTTGCTTGAAGCAGTGATAGAGACCTTGTCTTCTGCCAAACAGAGCTGGAGTCTGGGGATTTAGTTTCCTGCAGTGCCTTGTGGCCCTCCATCCTAAATATAGGATGTGGATCTGCGCAGATGAGCAGGACCCAGTCATCATGTGCTCTATTTCTGAGTTACCTCATCTATCTTGGAGCCCTTGATTCTTCCCCAAGTGAGGTGATGGTGGGAGGTAGTAGGTTCCCAGCAAAAGAAGCTGTGATCCTTGGTGTCCCTGCTCCTTCCAAACTTCTCAGGGTAAAATTGATGGTTCTGAATTATGTAAAAATGTGGCAGCAGGGTTTTGAATGTACACTCAGACCCCAGACATACTACGTAGAATTCTACTAAATCCCTAAATATACACAGAGTTCACATTGCACAACTCACTGCAATGGTAGTGCACTTGCATTTGGGTTTCAAGTGGGAGAGTTGAGATTGGAAACTTATCAAAGCTTTCTGAACATAAATGATGGTCTCTTTGGCCTGTGTCTACATAGCATTTTCCAAAAATGAAATGAAGGTTGAGTCAAAACATGAACGTGGGTTCAGTGACAGGACAGTCCCAACAGCAGAGTGTGCAGGTGTCTCAAAGCAAGGCAAAGAAGGGCTGGTTTTCCAAGAGCAGTAAAGAGAAGCAAAAAGTAGTAAAAAGAAGCTGAGAGATAATGCATAAACAAGGGACTCAAATTAGGTCATAGACCAGAGATCCTTAGCCTTAATATTGGGTTTCATATAATAATAAAGGAGCAGTTGATATAGTGGCTCAGGCTGAGGATGAGCCAGAGACTGCCTGGGAAGAGTAGAGAGTTACATTAGGATACTTTGTATAGTTAGGGTTCTTTTTCAGCTGTCAAGTGAGATGATGAATTTGAGGTGGAAAATGGAACAATCAAAAGTGTATGCTTCCCTTGTTGGGCATCTAAGTATAATGGGAACATGAATGACGGTGGGGTGGTGGTATTAGTCACTAGTGTTACCAAGATACCTAAATAAATGAATAAATTCTAGTTAGGTTATACATGGTACCATCCCAGATAAACAAGGGTCTCTCAAACCATGATTCTTCTGACTTCAGCCTCTGAAGTAGTTAGTATGACAAGTGTGAGCCACCAGCGTCTAAAAAGTTCTTCCTTCTGTGTTGTTTATTGTAATCATCTTTTACCTTGGAAATTGAAGTAGTCATTATTGGAAAGTTATTGATTAGTTGGTTTGAAGTAGGAAGATAACTCTAGGAGGAAACCAATAAAAATAATGCAGGTAATCCTATTTTTGTAGGTTTAATTAAAACTTGAATTTCTTTTGTTCATTTCTTTTTTGTTTGTATCATTTTGTTTAGTTTAGTTTTTTCCAGTGCTTGGGATGGAACCTGTCATCTTGTTCATGCTCAGAAATTGACCTACCACCATGCTGTTCATTTCTTTTCTCAAGGATTCACTTATTTTCATATTTCAATGTTTTTGGTGAAGTTCAAATATTTCATGAGCCCCAATCTCCAAAAATAACCATTACAGAAAGACTGGAAGTGTGGCTCAATTAGTAGAGAATCTGCTTTGCAAACATAAAAGCCTGAATTCAAAGACTTGTCAACCAAAAAATAAAAAGGAAGGAGAACAATGCAGAAAATGATGATAGATAACTCAACATGCTCATCAGCCCACTAGATGCGAGTGTTACAGAATTCATTAATCATCACCAAATAAAAATATTTTTAATGAATCCAGTGAATTTTTCCCAAAGAGTCACCACATTATAAACTATCAAATGCAGTTTAAATAATGTAAAACTATAGAACTCAACAAAGTCTGGTGTTTCTTGAGATGGTGTGTTAACATTCTGAAGCTGCATAGTACTTGAAGTCAAGTAAGACACAGATAAAGACTGGTGAGTGTTCTTTCCTTTCTCAGGGTATAACTGTGGCTATAATGGGATGATTTTCTCTTTCATGTTTTGACTTTGACATATATAGTTATTCTGTATTTACACTTCTCTGTAACACATGAAAAATATCTGTGAGGGTCAGAGTGAAAGATATCCACATTTTGGTAGTGTCATAAAGACTGAATTTCTGCATTTGATATTTTATTTTACCAGAAAATTAAAGTGACTGAAATGAGATGTTCTCTCTGAGAAATATATGTGTAGAAGCCTAGAGTTTTCTCACTAGTAGATGAGAGTAAAAGGACTTAATGAGCTCCCAGAGTTATATCCTCAGGTTTCTGTGATGATCAATGGAATCTCATGCATTTCATGGCTTCTTTTCACTAAGCGTGTTCTTCACCCTTGAAGTTTGTATGAAATTAGTGCAACT
Organism: Castor canadensis; assembly: GCF_047511655.1. Lineage (NCBI taxonomy): Eukaryota > Metazoa > Chordata > Mammalia > Rodentia > Castoridae > Castor > Castor canadensis. The sequence continues at coordinate 6,766,441 of NC_133399.1, forward strand.
ATGTGGGTTGTCCCAAAATTAGGAATGCAGTTGGCCAAATTGCTAGGCAGAAAAGATCTTTGGTTTCCAAGAAAGGGGAAGTCCTTGGAAAATAACAGATGAAGACGGGTGGCTAAATCAATTTTCACTGCTGGTAAATTATTCCCTGTGATAATTCTGTTCTGAGGGTGACAGTAAAGAGGGCTTTTCTGCTGATTCAGGCTCAGGGTGGGTAAGAGTGGGCATGACTGCAGGATGAACAAAACTTTAAAATGTTTGCTTCATAAGCATTTTCTTCATACTATTGTGTACAATCTGAGAAAATCCTTTTTCCATCTTATCTATTAAACAGCGTTCTTTCTTCACCATTTGGAGTTAGAAAAAGTATTAGACCTATCCCATATAAATGCCTTCTTGGTACTATCTTTGAATTTATTTCTCAAACTCAATCATGTGTGATATTGAACTAAACTATTTTCATTTTTGTTTCAGTGGTCATTGTTTTGGGATCTTTTCTAGATGTCTTCTCCAGGATGTGAAAAATAGTTCTAATTAGCATTCATATTATGTCCAGTGGATATTAGAAACAATTTCAAGACTCTATTTCATAATTGGAATTAGAGAAATGTCAGTGGAGATTGCATCAATTGCCATTCCATTTAAGCATAACACATTAGTTATGTATTTGGATTTTGAACACTTTACTCAGCTAATTTCTAAATCAGGGACATAGATCTTTATTCAAACATGGTGTTTTATGTTGAATAGACATGTGCATTTCTCCATCACATTCTCATTCATTTGTATATATAGTACAATAATCCTTTTGTTTTGCTTGTATTTCTGATATTTATCCTCATTGTTTGTCTTTTGCCACTCTACTATATTAATGTTCCACTTTCATTTTGTATGTTCCTTGAGTAATTACTTTCAAAATGCTCTTCTTCTTGTGTTACTCTCAAACAAAGACTGTATACATGGTTCTTGAATTGTAGATGTATCCCAGGATTAATTGAACATATGCTAGTCCTTCCTTAGTTTTGCAAATGCTGTGATGACAGGCATGTGACAGCATGACACTAAAAGTATTCAGATTTTATCTTTCCTATTTCCCATGCAATTGGATTATTGTCAATGACATTGGAGAATACAATGTGTGTTTTCATGGAGGAACTGGTTTGCAGATTTGCACTTTTAGCTACCAAGTCAAGGGAAGACTGAATCCCTTTCCTCTGAGGGCTATTTGTTAATCTCATTCTTATAGTACAGGGTCCTTGATAATGTAGTTGGAACATTGTTGATTAATATTACATAATAGGACACTTTGTGTTGTTTCTGTTGCTCTCTTCCATTCTTCTTTATTATTCTTCCTTTTCTGACAGTGGTTCTTTTATGTAAATCAGTCCAATGTTCAACCTGTGATTGTTCTGGTGGAATTTCAAGATTATGCCTCCGCAAGTGGGTCATGTGATCCCTTTCTTATTCCAATTCATTGTTATTGCTTTTTGCAATTCATGATACTGATTACACTTGAAAAGTAGTTTTGTTCATGAGTTCTAAGGTATATTTTTGAAATTGAAAAATTGTATACAGCTAGGTTGTTGTGATAACTTGTTGAAATCCATGTATTTCTAGGGAAATGTGTCACATTTCTCCTTTCAACATTATGTTTTTGCATACTGAAGGAAAAACTGTAACTTAATCTGAATGGTCCCTCATGAGACTTATTTAGCTTTAACTTTGGGTTAGTCTGTAAGAAACCAGGTAGAAGCTTCCAAATGTTCTTCCTTCATACAGTCACCAAGGAGGTGCTCAATTCCAAAAAAAAGTTGTTTTCAAAAGATGTATTAAATACTGTTTGTCATACCAATGTTCTATTCATAACTGTAAGTGCATTGTCAGTTCTCTTAGTATAAACTCCCTCTGGTGAACATTGCAGAAATGTGCAAATAATCATAAGTAGATTGTGTACAATAGGATATTACTGGAATAAATTGCTTCAGGACACTCCCCTTTTTACACTTTATATTTGGTTGGGTGAAGTTCATCTCATTAGCTTTTCTGCAATGCCAGTGGAAATGGAATTTTTCCTCATGTATTAAAAACATGATTCCTGTAGTCTATTTTCACCTGATATTCCTCTAATGGGAACTAAGAAGAAGGAATTTGTCAATAGATTGCTACAATCTCAGAGTATAAAATGTAATTTTTGTGACAATATTCTGCTTTGAATGTAAGAAATAGGTCCAGTGAGATATCAGAATTACCATGAAGTGCCTGTAAGGATACATGGAGAATGAGAGTGTGATAAAAACAAAATGCATTGAATATGTGGAGAACACATCACCATGTGAACTTACTGCACAGAGATTGTCTGTTTCCACTACTGTGACACTCAAAATTCTCACAAATGTGTGTGAGACATATTAGGAGCCCCTGACCCTTGAGGATGTTGCTGTGAACTTCACCATAGAAGAATGGGGCTGTTTGGATCCTTCCCAAAAGAAGCTCTACAGAGAAGTGATGCTAGAAACCTGTAGCAACCTGTCCTACATAGGTAAATATGGCATCATTACCTTATAAAAACTGTACACTAATGTTGTGGATCATTGGTGTTGTTGCCTCCTGGGTGTTTAAAAAATCACAGTAATGGTTCATATACATACATGATCATATTATACCATGAAAATAGCTGAGTTCTCAAATTGTTCTTTCACATTGATTAAATACTAATGATTTCTCTGTGTCTGTATCATGCAAACAAAAGAAGAAAATGAAAATATTGAAGAGGACTTCAGGAATCCCAGAAGAAATATGAGGTAAATTGTACTTATAACCAAAACAGTGAACATAAGATGTGGCATTATGAAGTTTGAAAACCAAGGAAATGAGACTACAACCTCTACATATAAATTTCTGAAATCAGTGAAAACTTTCTCTAAGACCAGAAAAATAAGTTAAGCATCCAGAATCAGAAAATTCAAAATCTCATATGTGCCATTATTCCTAATATATTTTGTCCTAAGAAGTCGCAAGAGACACTGTCCTATTGCTCAATATACAAAAATAACCCCACTCTGTTCACAAACTAATTCAAGTATATTAATTCAAATTCTGTCAGAGTGGAATTATCAAGTGCACTGGTGTAGACTGGTACTTTTTTCAACCTATGTCCTCATGGTGATTCTTATATTGCATAATCAGACATGCTTTTGATCCAAGGCATTTCAATTAGCACTTTAAGTGTATTTCAATGTAGTAAAATTCATTCAATGTTGTCAGTGACCTAACATGGAAATAGTATTATGGAAATACATATGAACAGCACTGTTTCCATAATAGCTGTCCTCAGGCCCTACTGCAGAACATGTAGTACATTTGTGTTCATAAATCCTACAGAAACAAACACCATAACTTCTCTTATTAAATCATTAATAGGATAACAATGGTAATCTTTGTTTTGCAGACCTAAAGTGTTAGAGAGACTGCATGGGCATAAACAATGCATTCAAAGTGGAGAATCCTTTCACCAGACTTCAGAGAATATAGTAAGCAAGGAAACTGTGCTTAGAAAAGCACCATGGCAAAACAATATATGTAATGCTTATGGGAAAACCTTCACTGATTTCAGGGCTCTACTAATCCATGAAAGGATACACGATGTAGTGAAATCTCACGGATGGAAACCATGTGGAAAAGCCTGCACTCAATCTGATACCTTTCACATTCTTGAAACCTCTTAAATTAGTGAGAAACCCTATGGATGTAAACAATTGGGGAATGCCTACACTCATTCAAGTAACCTTCATATTCATGACAGAATTCACAGTGGAGAAAAATCCTATGGATGTAAGCAATGTGGGAAAGTTTTCACTCAAGCCAATTACCTTCAAATTCATGAAAGAACTCACAATAGAGAGAAACGGTATGGATGTAGACAATGTGGGAAAGTCTTCACTCATACATCTTACCTTCGATACCATGAAAGAATTCACACTGGAGAGAAACCCTATGGATGTAAGAAATGTGGGAAAACTTTTTCTCAAGACAGTTACCTCCAAATTCATGAAAGAATGCACACTGGAGAGATACCCTATGGATGTAAGGAACATGGGAAAGTTTTTGCTCAAGCCAGTTACCTTCGAATTCAGGAAAGAACTCACACTGGAGAAAAACCCTATGCATGTGAGCAGTGTGGAAAAGCCTTTAATCAAGCCAGTCACCCTCAGAGACATAGATGAACTCACACTGGAAAGAAACCCTATGGATGTAAGCAGTGTGGGAATGCCTACACTGATTCCAGTAACCTTCATATTCATGAAAGAATATGAAGAGAAACACTATGAGTGTAAGCAATGTAGGAAAGTTTTCACTCGAGGAAGTTACCTTCAAATTCATGAAAAAACTCACAGTGGAGAAATAGCCTATGGATGTAAGCAGTGTGGAAAAGTCTTCACTCATGCATGTTACCTGCAATATCATCAAAGAACTCACACTGGAGAGAAACCCTATGTGTGTAAGAAATGTGGGAAAGTTTTCACTCAAGCCAGGTACCTTAGAATTCATGAAAGAACTAATGGTGAAGAGAAACCCTATGGACATAAGCACTGTGGGAGAGCCTTTAATTGAGCCAGTAAACTTCAGTGACATAAAAACTCACACTGGAGACGAACCCTATGAATGTAAGCAATGAGGGAAAGCCTTCAATCAATGCACTCACCTTCAAGTGCATAGAAGAACTCACATGCAAGTGAAACCTTATGGATGTATGCAATGAGAGAAAGCACTCACTCATTCCAGTTACCTTTGAAGCCCTGAAAGAACTCAGACTGAAAACAAACCTTATAGGCATAACCAATGTGAGGAAAGTGCTCACATGCCTCGCTACCTTTAAAAGACATAAAGATACTTAGACTAGAGAGAAAAACCTATGGATATGAGCAATTTCCAGTGACATTAACAAATGTGAACTCACTCTGCAGAGAAACTCTATGAATGTAAAGAATGAGAGACAACCTACACTCTATCCAGTATCCTTCATACTCATCAAAGAATGCGAACAGGACAAACCCAGTGGATATAAGCAGTGTGGAAAGCCTTCCTTAGTGCGAGTACTGTTCATGCACCTGAAAGAACTCATGTTGTAAATAAACACTAGTGTCATACCAAATATGATAAAACATTCACAAATTCATCTCTTGGAAATCATGAATGAACTCAGAAACACTATCAATGTAAGTAATGGAGGAATACTTTCATGTTATCCAGTAATCTTCTTTGATATGACACAATTCATATTGTAGCACAATGTTATACATGTGTGTAATGTGACTAGGCCTTCACACATTCCAGTGCTCCTACAAAATTAAAAATGGAGAGTAACTGGATTAGGAAAGCAATGTGGAAAGTCTTCACTCATTTCCATGACCTCAAACATGAAAATCCACACACTGGAGAGAAAATCTATAGGTGTAAGCATAATGAACCTATTTGTATTCTTTCTATTCACCATCAAGCAAATGTAATAATACAATCTGTGACAAACCTTAAAGAAGCAACATATATTGAATATCTTCTCTCATGCCAATTACCAAAAACTACATTTAAGATATCAAACTGGAGCAAAACTATGTATTGAAGTAATGAGGGAAAGCCTTCACTTATCCTGCTTCCTTTTAGCAACGTGAAGGAACTCCATTCTCACACTCATGACACTTCCCAGTTTATATAACTTTTGTTAGCAAAAGCATGCCATGTCACCTGCTTTCCTCCAGAGATATAATGAAAGATGATGTGAAGAGAAGACTTGACTCATAGGTTTGTACTTCCAGGGAAAGGACTGTACCTCCAAGCCACACATCACATCCAGTCTGTTTTCTCCTAGTTATTTTGGAGAAAGAGCCTGTGAACTCTTTGCCTAGGGTGACCTCCAATCATGATCCTCCTTGCCTACCTTCTCAAGTACTAGGATTATAGGCCTGAGCCACTAGCAATTGGCTTGTACATTCTTAGAGATCTTTGGGATAGGCATGTCTAAATTTTTTCTCTTTAAAGAGTCCAGATTATAAAGACAGATTATAAAGACAGCCACATGGGACCCTGCATCAATATACTTGCTTAAGTGCTGGAATGGGTGGCTTAAGAATTTCTTTTATGTTGTACTGGAATTTGGACTCAGGACCACACGTTTTCTGCCCAGATTTTCTACCACTTAAACTACATAACCAGCCCCATGTATCTTTTTGATTATGATGTTCAACATGCTCTATGTTTTATATTGACAGGGACTTATTTAACTGGATTTGTATAATAGGTGACTTTCAACTTATGATGTTCCAACCTCTGTTTTCCAATTGCTGGGATTAAAAACCTGTGAAATGATACTTGTGAAAGTGTTTAGATTTTATCTTTCTTGTTTCCCATTGCAATTGCATATTTTCAAAGACATAGACAAGGATAGAAAGCATGTTTTCAATTACAACCTGGATTTATCTTTGTCTCATATTTGAAAGTGTTTATTGTTTTGGCCACCATTGTATGATGCCTGTTCTGTCAAGAATCAATTTTCCCTTTACATTGAAATTTAGTGAGGACTCATTTGTTTTTCAAGGAGATCTATTTGTTAATGTCTTTTTTAGATACAGCAAATTTAATAGTATAGTTTCAAGCTTTCTTCTTAATATTAGCCTCTACATCACTTTTTATTGTTTTCTTTCTCTAGCTCTTCTTTTCTTTTCATTCTTTTTTCTAGATTATTGCTGTGTAGATCCCTCCAAAATTTAATCCATAATCTTTCTGTTTGGTTTACAATTTGGGCCTCTTTCTTGTCCTCAAGGAGCTACAAATTTGGGCCTTATTGTGAGACTAAAGGATTAGTTTGTTTGTTTCTTTGTCTTTTTTTTTCTGGGCCCTGGGATTTGAACTCAAACCTTTTTGCTACCTACTCAAATAGTGTACCCTATGACCCACCCCAGCAGCCTTTTTATGTGTGTTAAGTATTTTTAAGATAGGTTCCTTCAAAGTATTTGCCAAACATAATTCTCCTGATTATTTCAAAATATAATCCTCCTGATTGCTCCTCTTCAGCAGGTAGGATTAAAGTTTGAGCTACTAGTACCCAGGTCTGGAAGATTGTTTTCTTTTTCCAGTGAATTCCAATGCCTTCAGGCATTTATTCTACCTAGTATACTCTGTAAAGTGGATTTTGCACCATAGCTTACACTGTGTTGCTGGAATTAGAGAATTGCAAATATCCCTGAGAACCAGGACAACTCAGAGTGAACACAGTCAATTCTACACACAAACCACCCCTTCCCTTTGATAGGGAAACACCAGAAATAGGACAAAAATGGAAGCTATATTAATTTCTTTAAGAAAAATGCTTAATTAAAATGCTATCCAAAAATGCTAAGAGGAATATGGAGGGATGACCTCAGCAAACACCACATGTGGTCACACTTCTACAAAAGATCAAGGACATATTGGGAGAATGATAGGAATTTTTGATGTCACTTCTTGGTAAAACAATTTACAAAGAAATGAACATAGGATAAGCAAGAGGTTTATTTGGAAAGCAATGGTGAACTGAACAAAATGTAGTCCTACTGCTCTGATATGAAATTGGGCAGTTCTGTTCATACGATGCAAAGCAAAAGAAAATCAAAGGTGCATCCTCTTGCACCTTTGATTCCCACTTGGGTGGGAAGATTCAAGTAAGAATATTGACTGGGGGTTCTGATAACTCAAGATTTTCATTTTTCAATGTAAGAATATTGCACTGGGGGTTCTGAGAACTCAAGATTTTATTGTACAAATGGGGGATGGTCATTACTGGAAAAGTGATCTATGTGTGATTAACTCTCATAGTTTGAGCTAGATTCTGGTGGCTTAAACATATAATCCTAATTGTTAGGGTGAACATAGGGAAGCCACATGAGGACTGAACCCTTCCTCATCACAGGTGGCTTACTGAAAGTTCTACACCCAGCCCTAAAGAATAACAAACATTCACCTTTAGCCATTTCCTAGAAATTCCCCACAGAGCCTCATAGAATGACGCTATTACCTTGGGAGTGGCAGAGAACTGATGGAGGACATTCCTGTCCATTGACTTCCTGGAAGTTCTCGCTGGAACTCCCTTCTTTCATGGACTTCTCTCACTAACTTCCTATATCTATCCCTAGTATTCAAGAAGCTGTGGGGTCCAACTCTCTTGCTGGGGAATGCTTTCAAAGAATTCTTCCCCCAATAAAGCATGTTCTGATATCTTGAGCTGTGCCCATGCTGCTTTCAATCTAGAATCTCTGTCTCCTTATCTAACTCTGCATGCATGTCAGTCCAAAGTGCTTTTTTCCAGTTAACAGTAGGTACTCATGAAGCAGAGATCAGGATGATTGCAGCTTGAAGCCACCTGAACAATTAGTTCCTGAGGTGACAAGTTCAAATCTCAGTATGTCAAAAAGAAAAAAAAAAGGTTATAAAATTTTCCTGTGTCAACAAAATATCCTAGATGCTGTGTTGGAGGGTACTTTGGCTTGGATAGTCTGGCTGAGGCTGTAGTTTTTGGTTGGATCCTGGGGTTTCAGGTCAGCTAGAACCTGGTGTAACATAGGCATTTGTTACTTTTAGCTCTCTAGTCTGTGATTCATTATCACAGAGAAGCCATGGTTCCCAGCCATTAGATTTCCTAAAACTTTTAGTAGTTGTCATGACAGACTTCCTGCTTCCAAGACAAGACAGTCTCACCACAGTGCCATGATTACATCCTCTTTGCTATCCAAAGAAATACAAGGTGAGACTACTCTCATTTTTGGTCTGTAACTGAGTTGCTTCCTTTTTACATGTGTTCTCCAATAAATTCTTAGTGTGGGATTAAAAGGTTTTTGCACATATTATTTTGGTAATGCTTTGTCCATTCTCTTATATTGAGTGTGTAAACATTTTAAAAGGCATACAGTAGTCAGGGACACCTGAAGAAGTAAGGAGAAAGGTTAAGTTGTGCTATTTCTTGAAATTATTGATTTCTTAAAAATAGTTTCTGATATCATAAATGAATTGTGTATAAATTTGGTGACATAGGAATGAATTACATGTTTCCTTTTATTCAGAAGGAACAGAAGGAATATATTTTCAACTTGTTTAACTCACATGCTACTTCTCTTCTGTCTTAATTAGCATAAAATAAGACATCTAACATTGACATTGATTTCATTTCTGTGTATCATATTCACACGTAATGTATCTTGACAGCAATAGAGCAATCAAGAGTGAAAAGGACATTTAAAGACATATTCTTTATATAACTGAAGGGTCACACAGACCTGTATAAGCCACTCATGAAGGTAGCAATTATCTTAAGGCAGCAAAGAACATAGACCACCAAGGAGCTATACTGAAGTTAATGGGGAAGCTATGGTGAATATTTACTTCCTGGGCAGATGTGTGCTCAGGATGACTCAACATTCTCATAGTCTTTGATAGACTTCTCCCCAAGCTCTTGAAGGGAAGGGCCATTGAGGGTAATACATATTCATCATTATGACCAAAACTGAGTCACATACTTCTTTAGATTCCTGCATAGATGTATATAGAGGGATACATCCCCAAACACAGAAGAAATAAGATAAGAATCTTAATATCAACACTTAAAGCTTCCACGATGCACAATGCATTTTCCATGATGAATGGACATGCATTGTGTCTGTAGTGCAGTGGTGATTTTTTGGTGAGTGCTCTCAATTAACCACTGCATTAGTCCTCAACCACAAGGCATTATGCAATATCCTGCTAAAATTAAAACTCCGGACATTATGACCAAGGAGGTTAAGAACGAGATCATCCAACCCCTCCATCTCCCAAACAATTTTTCAGTAAGTCAGTGAAGAGACTTACTGTATAAAAGGTATAACAAGTTCTTTAGTTTCTGTCTTTGGAAAGTGTGAAGTGTTCCAATGAAGTGGCTTTATGTGGACTTTTATTGTGCACACATGCTATCCATAGCTGCTCTCCAACTTCCAACTGTCTTCTGGACTCTCATGACTATCTTTTATCTCAGACATCTGCCAACATTACTGCCTCCATATCACATTGAAATGCACATGTGTATCCATATATACAAGAGAGCACCAACCTGAAACCCTAAACACCTCCTCAAATCTATTCTTCAACTTCAACACCAAATGCATATGCAATCCCTTTGCAGTGAGTTGAGCAAAGCATGTATACCTATAAATTTAGGGATTTACTACAGTCATAAAGAAATACTTGGTTATGGGTAAATGTAGAAATTATAAAATTTTTAAAAGAATTTAAGAAAAAAAGAAGTAAGGGGTCAGGGAACCAACTCTGGATTTGAAACCTAGGTTTTAAACATTTATAATATTCAGGTAAATCAGATGTACCTAGAGATTTGCAGGAGCAGAGATCCCAAGGACCACAGATCACGCTGTATAGGAACCCATGACCTTCTGCCATCTCCACAGTCTGGAGAGTCACAGGCTCTAATGCAGAGCTCCTGGACAGTGTTGTGCTGCTGTGGGAGTTTGCTAACTTATATACAGGACTCTTTAGGCAATTAGCAGGAAGCAAAATTTTATTGTGCCAGCAGAGTCTCAGTAGACTCATGTCCAAAGGCTGAGCCCTGAGAACAAAAGGGTCTCACCTTATATACCCTTGCAAGCAGGTTACAGAATCAAAAAGCAAGGTCTAATCCATATATGGTTATATTTAATTTTATTGGCTACTTTATCTTAGTGCTTGTGACTTCCCCTCCCTAGTGCTACATGACCTTCTTCATGTTCAGATTTCTCAGGTTTTATCTCTCTGCTATGCCATCCGTAACTCTCTGCTACTTTCTCAGGGATCAGGCTTAGACTGTTTTCTTCTGATCTTCCTCCCTGCTACATTATTCCCCCCTTTGATACTCAGACCCACTTACGGTCAAAGAGAATCATCTTTATTTAGGAGTTTGTATTTTATAGCATTACTGTATGGGTTACCATTTTTTACAACAGCCTTTATAATAGTTTTTGTAAGCCACAGTACCAGGGAATCTAGGCAGGGCAATATTAACCATGGTTTTAGAATTAGGCCATTGTCACTAACAAGGTTTTAAATCCACCTTAGGAAGAAAACCATCCTCCAAACAGGTCATTGGGATCCCATCCTCTCCAATTCTGTATGGGGACACGGGCAAGCTTTCCCATTTTGTCTGTGATCTCCTATAACACTTTTGGTCATTAATTTGTAAGTAGCAGATGTTTAGGTTAAAATTTTTTACAAAGTTTTTTTTTCAGCGCTCTTGATAGCTGCATTGTGCATTTTAGTGTGCTGTCAGCAAAATGAGGGCTTTTGTAGTTTTATTAGTTATAATTTTAACAATATTGTGTAGCCAGATGATGCAGTTGAGCATATATATATAGGGGTGCAATAGCCCTAGCACCTTCTTTTGCCCAGGTGGGAGGACCATAGTACTGGATGATTTACTCAGGAGGCCATTTGTCATTTGTCATCTTTTTAATTGCCAATTTCTAAGACACCCCGTTTTTGTCTTTGTAATGATATATATATATAGGGACTTTCATGTTGGGCCCACACAAACATAGCAGGAAGTGAAATTTAGTTTCTAGGCTATAGACTCAGCCAGTGAGAGGAACAAGTTTTTAGCTTTGGCAGAGATGGAAAATTTACTTTTCATCTCCTTATCAAAAGTGTGAAAAACTTGGGTAACAGTTACTAATTTGAGGTGTGTTAGACTCTCAAGGGTCAAGACACTTTTTATCTATTTTTGTATTAACTACTTTTCTCTGTGTTTAATCAGATGGGTTAAGTACAGTGAAATTTACAGGGTTACAGGTGCCACAAGTGCAGTTAGGCGCAGCTTTCCCCTTGTGAAAGAGGGCTGCTTATTTAGCCCTCTGTTAAAACAGATAATTAACAATAACAGTAATTATGCATCCTGCCCAAAAGAGATATAAGAGAGTTAATAAAAACCTTTCACTGTGAGATCAGTCAGCAGGGGCGGTATCTTCCAAGCCTGTGGCAAAGATTAGGGTTAGTACTACAGCAGCAGATACAGAAAAGGGGTGACAATCCATTACAGTGAGATAACTGGGGTGAAAAATAATCCATTTGTCCTGTTGGAGAGTAGACTCCTCAAGCTTCCCCATGCATAGACTAGTCAGCTTCCAGTGGTGAGTAGGGCAGGGCTGTCCGTTCTTTTTGGTCCCCTGCTGTTTCCTGGGAAGTGGAGTCCTGCCAGGGGAAGTTGCTTGCATTCTGGAGGGTGACTCTGCATGGTGAAGCTGGATCAGGGATGCACTTCCACTTGAGAGAAGCTGACTTGACTCAACTGTGGTGGATCCAAGGAGCAATCACTGGTACTTTAACTCTGATGGGAGTAGGCAAGATAACAACAAAAGAGCCCCTCCAATGAGGTTTTAATGGTTGGACATTTTTAGTTTTTTTTTTAATCCAGACAGTATTTTTTTAACTGAGTAAAATTAAGTTGGCAACAATATACTGTTAGTATATGTATCATTGTTAAAATAAAGTTAAAACCACCATCTTTAGGTACTAAAGGACATGTTTAGAGCCAGTAAAAATAGTTATTTTGTCTCTTTTTAAGTACAAGACCCTTTCTAAAAATATGAATTTGTGTCTGGAAGGGCTTTAATGCCAGATAGCCACATGTGCATAAGAGCCATTTCTTTAATCCTCTCAGCCTTGGTTATTTTTGAGAGGTCTGGCATCTGTGACTCCATTTGAACTATGATGGCACTCCTCCCTTGGTCTCCAAACTGCTTGTCTCTGAGCAGTCTCTTCTGAAGATCTGTCTTCCATCCATATACTAACTAGGCCCGACCCTGCTTAGCTTCGGAACCCAGATGTGATAGGGTGTGTTCAGGGTGGTAGGGCTGTAAACTGAAAATCTTTCTTCATTGGTTGTTCTTTCCTGTATTTTGTTTGCTTGTTTGATTTGGATCCCATGTCCGGGGGGCAGGAGGAATAATGATCAGATCAGGTGGGAGTCAGTGCCAAGTACACCCTTCTGGCCAAATTTAAGCAACAAAGAGTCTTGGAAAGAATAGCACTTAGGCAGTGGGCTTCTAGACAAAGACAATACAAAAAAAATCTAACAAAAGCAAGTGTCTAAAAGCTAACCTGGTTTACACATAAGTAGTTATTAAAGTCATTTATTTTATGGACTTGATTGTAAACATCCCAGAAGAATCAGAACTGTAATGACAAAAACTTAAGAGTTTTATGGACTTGATTGTAAACATCCCAGAAGAATCAGAACTGTAATGACAAAAACTTAAGAGTCATGGTTAAAATTTTAATGGGCAATTTAGCAGCCAAAAGTACCTTTTATCAGTACCTTAACTTTTTGTTACCATGTTTATCTAAATTTTGTATTTTACAAGGTTTGCTTTACTTGAAAAACATAAATATATTTAATATACAGGAAACATCAACACCATCACAGCTTTATAGAGATTATATATACATATTAGTTTTGTTGTTCTTAAAGTAAAACCTTAGATTTTTATCAGTTTTTTTGGGAAAGAACAGTCTAAGCAAACCCAAATAGTCCAGTCACAGACACATATAGGGTACCAACTGTATTAGAATCACCCAAGACAACAGTTGTTTAACCCTGAGTTCAACTAGAAAATTTTATAAAAACTGTTAGAAAATAAGAGGCATGGAAGAGGCATAGAAATGGCTCAAACACCAGTACAGGGTTTATTGTTCAGGCAGGAGCCCTGGGGAGGGCGACCCCAGCAAAAGAGCTAGAGCCCATTGACATGAACAGGCTTGGGCTAGATATAGGGGGCTAGTGGAAAAGTCCCAGGAAGGTCACTAAGGCATATTGTTGCTGGGCAACCAAGAAAGATAAGTTGTAGTGAGGTCACTGTCTGCCCAACTGTCCTTGGTATCTATCCAGGGAGATAAAAGTATGCCATCTGCATAGGGGAGGAGGTCTAGTCCTAATATGACTGTCTTCAATGTTAACCCATAAATAAACCAACTCCTAAATGAACATGACTCAATTACCTCAGTAGTTGAAACTGACAAAAATCACCAGAGAACACAGGTAAATATTTATGGGGACTAAGTTTGGAGTTAGGAAACATAGTGGCCAAGAATCATGGCTCAGATATTGAGAAGGGCTCACATCCCAGATTGTTGACATTAACCCATGGTTTATTACATACAGCAGGATTCCACCAACCTGTAGTCAATGGAGCCCCTCTAAAATAACATGCCCAATCTGGACATCCCAGGGCAAAAATTCCCTTCATCCAACATGTGGAGGGAGTAGGAGCATCACCTCCCCTCTGTTGAGTCCAATAAAAATTGGAGGTCTTGACTTCCAGTGTACTGTTCCTTTCTGAGATTTTTTTAATCCTATCTGGAAGGTGTATTTTTGCTTTACATAAGTAAATCTGTCTCAACCCTTATATCAGTGCAGAAATACTCCCTGTGCTCAGCTGCCTCTTGTATTTCTGTGTTTTAATAAATCTTGTCTTGCCAAATTTATAGATTAACCTGTTGCACCAAAAATTCCCTGACAGTTAACTTGAAAAAAAAACATTTTAAGACAAGCTTTTTGTAAATATTATCAGGAACAACACAATATTTTAAAGATAGACTTGTTGTTACGAGCTAAGAGAATTAAGTTTTTAATTTAACCTCATTACATTAAATTTTGACCTTATAAAACCTTTCATGTAATTCTAAGACTTTAGTCAACTTAATCACTTACATAAGCATCTGTAAGCTCCATCTTCATATGACACCTTCTCTGTACCTTTATGACAACTTTCTTGTATCCCCTGAGGAAGCTGGTCTTTATCATTTTTTAAGTATTTTTATCCTTTAATTAAAAATAATCTTTTATATCATGTTACTTGTTGAAATTAATTTATAAAACTTTATAACTTACAACCTTATATTTGCATAAAAAAACAAGAAAGAAAGCAACCTTGAAATTATTTTTGTATTAAAGCAAGTTATATACAAAGTCCATTTGTTACCAGACCCATGTAGAATAAGAGAGAATTAAATTCCAGATTGTATTTATGGCAGAATGAAACATCGGAAGATCATTTCTTTTACTACCCAAATTCCACGATTTTGCTGCAGGCTGTGGCCCCCCTTTTTTCTTTTCTTTTTTTTTTATTCTCTTCTGGTCTGACCTGGAGTGTTAACCCTGAATGCCTGCATCTTAATGAGACCTGATTGAAATAAGGTTGATATCCCATTTTTTTAAAAAGTAGCAGTAGAACAGAGTAATAATGTGTACATTGACTATAATAGAACTGTTCTCAAGATGTATACATATTCATGTATAAAAGCCTAAGTAGTTTGTAATGAGATCTTGAAAATAAATACCCTTTTTTTGTTACCTTGAGTATCCTATTAACCTTATAGCAGCAGTTTAAGAACCATTTTGAAGATGATTACACATACATACACACTGTGAATACACCATTAGATGGATGCATATCTGCCCAGCCATTAGCAAGGGAAACATAAGCATCTCATGACTGTCTTGATAACAGATCAAGCTTACTGCACCAACCTTTTGGAACAGCTTTTTTTTTTTATGAGTATCAGTTAAATTTGTTCTTTTTTTTTTAGCCCTTTATGTTGGTTCTCCCTGTTTGTGCTCCCTAGAAGTAAAGGTGCCATCAAGTTCAGTATTTTTGGCATTTTTTAATAATCCTAAATTGTTTTTATTTCTTTTTATTTTTAATTAATAAAAATTTAATTGAAGGAATGTATTAAACCTTACATCCTTTTCTGTCTCCAAACATTTCATGACATTTTACTTTTTTCTCTTTTCTCCTCTTTTTCTCTTCTCTTTCTCTATCTCCCTTATTGGAAAGCTATTGATTATTTGGTGTAAAGTAGGAAGATAACACTCAGAAGAAACCAATATAGTAATATAGTTAATTCTATTTGTATAGTGATAATGAACTTGATTTTCTTTAGTTCATTTCTTTTTTGGTTGTATCATTTGGTTTAGTTTAGATTTTTCCAGTGATGGGTATGGAACATGTGGCCTTGCTTATGCTCAGCATTTGCTCTATAACCAAGTATCCATTTTTTTCTCAGTAATTCACTTATTTTCATATTTCAATGTTTTTGGGGAAGTGAAAATATTTCATGAATGTCTGATTTGAGATAGTTTGTGTGAGGAATATAAGGTATTCAAGGCTAGATTTCTGTCACTAGGAGATAGACACACAGTGTTATATCCTCAAGTTGCTCTGATCATCAATAGGAACTTAGGCCTTGCAGGGCTCTTTTTCAGTGCTGAGTGTGCTTTTAATCCTTGCAGGTGTGTTGAAACATAGGAACATGAATTTCCCTTGTGGCCTTGTGCAATGAAGCCTCTTTCTATGAGCTACTTCAATGGTTGCCTTTCATTCACCTCCATTCCTTTGTACAATTTGTTTCCATATAATACTACCTTCTCTATACATTAAATAATGTCAAACTGTTGCTAGTGTAGTGTCATTTTCATGCCTGAAAACAAACAAAAAGTATGTACGAGAAATCATTGTCATCTGCCTCCATCCAAATATCTGTTGGTGGACACCAGCCCTCAATCCAGTTGCAGTGTCCTTGTCTGACATTGTTACCCCTCCTTCTCTGATGTGATGATATCTCCATGGGACTCTGTGCATTGAATTCCTTGAGTACACTTCTCCCATTTTCAGGAGGAATAAGCATGAAGGGCACAGATGTATAATTCAAAGAACGTGCCTATTCTGGGGGGATCATGACAACTTTCTAGAAATGAGAAAGCCTGAGCATTGAACTTTCTGAACTCTCTCAACTGTCCCTGTGAAGTAATTCATCCTAGTTCACAGTCCTTGTTGGACACCTCCACTCCAAGTATGAGGCTCCCTGTCTGTGTGGTGTTTGCAGGGTATTCCTTGGACACTCTGGGCTTCTTAATTCAGTTTGTGTTGGGAAGGAGCATTGCAATGCAGTGTACACTCTCTGCTATTTCTCTAAGGTGAGTTTCTGTGCTTCCCATGAGACTTCCGGGTTCAGAGTAAACAGGACTTAAATCCAGAAACTGTCATCTGAGACCCAGTATTCTTAATGCTGCCACTGATGCCTAAATGTGTGTGTATCAACCACATTGCAACAACCATTGGTAATAGTGACCACATGCATACATGGTTGCTCTTGCAGGGCAGAGGAGACCTGGGCCCCATTTGCACATACCTGTTACTGTCCTCAGACTGTTTCTCATTTTATAATGACATGATGACTAATGAAGGACATGATTTTGGTTTATGAGTTATACTAGAGAAAAAGAATACCCAAAAGAAAGATATGCAGGCAGCCCGGTTGTTAAACAGAAGAGCTCTACATTTAATGGGAGGAGAAAATCTCATGGATATTGGGAGGGTTTCTGGATTGACTTCAGTAGTAGAGTGCCAGCCTAGCAAGGGTGAGGCCTTGAGTTCAAGCACCAGACCCACCATCTTCCAAAAAAATCCATTTGCTTTAGAGTTGGTTTGTTTGCACTGATTAATGCTGGTAACCATTTTTGAGGGAAAATCTTGAACCTTTGGGAAGATGGAGGAGCATATCAGAAGTTGTGAAGGTTGGGTGGATCATGAAAGTATAAAAGGAACAGTGTTTGTTCTAGTGTATCTAGTACTCTTTCTATCAGATCAGGTGGTATATGTTTGGACCTTGATTGTGGAATACTATCAACAGACTGCTGGCCCAATTTTCAAGTGGAAAGAGCTGTTTCTACTATGAAAATTCAAGAGGACATTCTGCTTAAGTACAATAAATACCCAGGCTGGTTGGTCACCAGAAAGGAAGACTAGCCTGATAAATGCTATAGCTGGAAACAGGTATGTAGTCCTGGTATTCTTCCAGGAAAAGATCCAGTGGTCCTGGATCAGAAGCCAAGGAGAAGTGCTGCAAGGAGCATAATGTAGGGAACAACCAATCAGAGGCCACCAGAAACAGGGCCCACTGCTTACCACAGAAAATGCATTTCATGGTGACCCATGTTCTGGATCACTCTGTGCTTCTGAGATCCCTTCTGTGACTCATTTTCTCACTGCATTGTCTCTGCTGCTGGTGATGTGCCAGAACTTGCCACCACTTGAGTAGGAAATGGTGAGTTTCTGACCTGCTTCCCCAGACTGGGCAGGACCAGGGGTTTGACACTGGTCTTAGTGGCTGTGTTTGACCTGGGCTTCTCCACCACAGCCCTGAAGGTAGCAGACTAAGTCACTACTGGTGTCATTTCTCATTTGGTCTTCATTTTCTAAGGTTGGGTGGGTGGATGGGTTTAAGCCAATCATTCTATCAGCTACCTACTTTTGACCTGTCCCGGAAACACAACACTCTCAGGGAGCTCTGCATTAGAGCTCATGCCTCTACAGACTGTGGAGATGGAAGAAGATCATGGGTTCCTGTGCAGCATGACCTGTGGTCCTTGGTTCCCTGCTTCTAACACTCTCTAGATACATTTGATTGACCTGAGTGATATCAATGTTTCAAACATGAATAATATAAATATTTGAAGTCTCTATTCCAGGGTCAGTCCCAGAACCAAATGCTTTTTGTGACTAAAATAAATCCCTAAATTTACAGTTATCTCTGCATTGCCCAACTCATTGAAAAGGGATTGCATATGCATTTGATGTTCAAGGTGAGGCATATTTGGGGAGGTGTTTAGGGTTTGAGACTATTGCTCTCTCTGACATAATTCATGTTGACTTATGCCTATGTGTAGACAGTATTTTCACAAATGAAATGCAGATTAAGGTAGGAGATGAAAACAGTGAAAGGAGGTCACTTTCTTGGGACAGTAGCAACTGCAAGTTCTTCAGGATCTTAAGGATGAAACAGAGCAGGTCTATGTTTTATAGAGAGGAGCAAACAGGAGGAGAAATAAAGGTCAGAGATGAAGGGTGATGGAAGGACACCATCTGCTCCTATAGGAGAACATCTTTCTCTGAGACTAGCCGGTCCTTAGAGTGTCAGTAATGGAGGTGTTATTTGCTGGTTCTTATTGGACATGATCAGACATCCCAGACTTGGAATAAGCACAGAACACTCAGGGCAGTTTGCTTCATGAGTGTTCAGTTTCTTGTGATCAGTTAAGCTTTAATTTTGAGGCATAAAATGTGGAAATTGAAATTTTGTTCTTGTCTTGTTGTAGAATTAAAAGGGAAGGACATCTAAGTGTAATGACAATAGGAATAATGGTGGGGTGGTGGTCTTTAATCACCAGTGTTTGCTAGGATTACTTGGATAATTTTCAACTGTTTGCATTTACATTCAGGTCAGCAGTCTTGTCACAATGTAATTTGTGACAATTGAGAATACCTGTCTTGGATAGTGGGCAAAAAGATACCTTTGTGATGTGCCTGCTGGATAAAATGGATTATTAATTTCAGAGTTCATTTGTTTTGCTCTTGGTCCCAGATTTGCTATGGAGTAAGTAAAACTCAGAATGTCCTGAGCAATAGGAGCATATTTGGTTTTTGTTCTTGGTCTTTTTTAGGTAGTTTCTTTATGGTACTAGTAAGATGGTGCACAGTGGCATCACGAGATATCTTCAAGATAGGAAATGGTGCTCTGCACTAGTGACTTACTCTTGCAATCCTATCTAGAGAGTAGAGATCAGGAGGATCATGGTTTGAAGCAAGCTCTAGGATAATTAACCAGCCTGAGCAAACCATTTGCAAGAAACTATCTCAAAAACCTGAACATATGGAAGGGCTTTTGGAGTGGCTCCCATTATACAGCACCTACCTAGCAAGTGTGAGGTGCTGGATTCAAACCCCAGTACCCAAAAAAATGGGGATAGATGACTGTACAGAGCAGACACATGTGGGACTGGAACCTACAGTGATGCCAGTGTCTTGGGACTCAGTGCTAAACTTATCGAATGTCTAGTGTTCTGCATTCCAGACTGTACTCAGAATTAAAACATGGGAATCCCATTCATGTTGGGGAATTCATTTGGGTTTAGCAATGCCAGGAAAGGACAGCACAGCTCTGAATATTGAATTGGCTCTGGATGAGAGTTTTATGCCTTTCCAAATGAGTTGTTGTCATAGTGAGTGATTTCATCATGTAAATGGGGAAAATTGTGTGAGTGGAGGTTCATGAGTGAAATTTCCTCCTTTTGTAGGTTCCTCTCACTCCCTTCCTTGAATTGAGCCACAGGGCTGTATCTGCACAGAGACAGTGGTCTCTAAGTTTAAAAATGTGTACAACCTTCTCCTCATGTAGTGTAGGCTCAACAGGCTGCATTCTTGAGCAGCTTCCCTTTTGTTTCTTTTTCAGAATCTTTTTTCTTTGAAATTGCAGTTCAATTAAGCAGTTAGGAATTTTTTGTGCTCTTTTCCTGTAAGATTTTAATGATGAAATGATGCCTTAGCATGCAAGTTTCATAAGTTTTATTTAGAATTGGGAAAAATTCTTTTATGGGTAATTGGATGAAATAAAATTTAGTTAGTTAAATTTGATGGTATATAAATTTATCACTGGATCTTTCCTGGAAATGTGCTTATTTACTGTGTTGTTTCTGAGATGTTGGAATGGCAAAAATTATTTAATTTTGTCTAGTATTAAACAGGATTTATGTTTCGGTTATATTTTGTTTGTGTTCAACAGCTCTGATAGTGGACCCGGTAAGGTGTGGTTTCTTTCTTGTTCTTGTTTTGTTGTCTTTCCAATTTCAAAATGCAATTGTATCAGAGTCGATGATCTAGACCATAGAATCCATGTTTCTTTGTTTTTCTTTCTGTTATGTCCTTGCTCAAGGATGGAACTTTATTAACAGACTGCTCAGAAACATAGCTGATTGCACCCCTTGCTTTCAGACTAACATGAAGCATTGTGTCAAGCCAGGATAACTCTGAGTTTCATCTAAGCCATCCTCTTCTCCTCCCCACATGTCCACTCCAGTGCACCCACCCAACTGCCCACCAGTAACTGAAGTCTGTGACAAGGTCTCAAGGACAAGATCCTTCCCTGTTTTTCTCTCTCAGGATAGGTTCTGTCACACATTTCTAACCATGGACATGGGCATTTGGAGCCAAAGCCAGGCTCCCAAGTTATTTAGTGCTATTTTATTATTTTTCATGTAGGGCCTCCCATTTTGACTATGGCTGCCTCATACCTATAATCCTTCCACAGATACCTCCCTTGTAGGTGGAATTATTTGCAAATACCACCATACAGAGTTATTGTCTGAGACAATGTTCCATTAACTTTTTCCCCAAGTTAGTCTCAAACCATGATCCTATCAATATTTGTCTCCCATGTAGATTAGTTGACAGGCATCTGCCACCACATTCCAGCACACACTATGATATTTCTGAATTACTATTTTATCCTCATGTCATGATCATCAAAGTTTACAAAAACGAACTGGCTTTTTTTGCATTGCATCTGAAACTGTGACTTCAGGCACTTCATTTGTGCCATCCTTTACAAAATCATCTTATAATTGATAGTTTTTACCATCTCCTTAATGATACAAAAAAAGATGTATTACACATTTTTTTGGTGGAATTGTGTTTTGAACTCAGGACTTTGAACTTTTAAAGCAGGAACACTACTTCTTAAGACACACCTCCTCACATTTAAGAGATGATTTGGATTTTGAGAATACTCTCTTTTCTCAGCTCTCTTTGGTTATACACCTCTTCCCAAAGCAGTTGACATTATTCATTCTGAAAGCAGAATGAAAATTGAATATTATTTATAGTCTATAACACATGTGCAGTAGTATTGTAGAAATTGCAATGAGTTTTTGGGGAGAAGGAAAGGTGGTTAGAAATAAAGATCCCAGGAAGAAAGAGTACTGACAAGAATCAAGTGAAGATACACTAAATCCCATCTTTCCCTTGGGCATACTAGGGTTTAAAGTTAGAGAGTCTAACTTGCTAAGCACATGTTTTAACAATTGATCCATGCCTCTAGTTTGCAAAAGCATTTTTTCACATTTGCTATCATATTTAAATGTGTACTGCAGACCTTTGATGTGCCTGCTGAGGCAAAAGTTCAAATGTCAGAATCACAAAAGTGTGGATAAAAGACTCAGTTGTGTTGTTGCACAGTTTAAATCCCAACCACTGGGGAGGATGTTGCACAAAAATTATCAATTGGATGCCAGTGAAGGTTCTTTACTGATATTCTGTCTCAAAATAAAAACACATAAGGGTGGAGCTCACCACTGCAAAGCTTTCCTACCAATTACAAAGTCTTGTGCTAATCCCAAAGTAATACACACACACACACACACACACACACACACACACACACACACCAAACTTCTTTAACATAAAATGCAAATACATATTGAAAAGTGAAAGAACATTACATGTAAAAAATAGTAAAAAATATATTTGATATACTAATAGTAAAAACTAAGTGGAATACATGGAAAGCAAAATTAAATGGGAACTTGAGACAGGGACTGGTGACTCCCACCTGTAATCTTACCTTTTTTGGAGACAGTGGTAGGAGTTCGTGGTTGCCTACTATATTATTGCCATATTTGCCATGTGTCTGCTGGAGAATTGTCAGGTTTCCCAGCTCCAGCAGCTGTGTGAAATCTTCTGACTGCAGGACCATAGGGAGGTCACCTGGAAGCATCAGAAGAGGGAAATGCTGAGAGAGTGGCTGGGTATTTGCCATGCTGCATTGAGTGACTGTTGGAACCAGAAGCAGTGGTTTTGACTGGGCCCTGCCTTGTGGGTTCCACAAACTGTATCCTGATCACATTGTTGGTCCTTAGGTTCTCTGCCACTTAGAGTGATGGTTGTAGACTGGGGGCCTTTAACCCAGTCCTATGTCTCTGTGAAGTGGCTTCATCCCAGCTCACAGCCCTACAGGGAGTTCCTGCCTGCAAATCCCTATCTGCCAACTGAGGTGGCTGGGGATATCACCGTGTACTTATGCAGTTTGTGCTGGGCCAAGGCCCTCCTGTGCCTCCTGTAACTCCTTACTGTGACCTGGCTTCCCTTCTAGACCTTTAGGTTTAAGGGAAGCATGGGCTAAACTCTATGGTCTATGTCATAAATCCAGTGCTTCTTATGCTGCCAAAAAGTTCCTAAATTTCCACAAATTCTGTACATTGTCAGATTCTTTGTAAATGGAGATCCACATGATCCTGTGTTTGGCTTATGAGTGGCCGGGAATGCTGATTAACTTAGACTGTGATTTTAAGAAAAAAAGATTGTTTACTCTGAAATAGAGGAAAAAACAGGAGAAGAAAGAATTTGGTTATAACAAACATGGAGACTGGTACAATCTGTTTTCTCCTGTGGTCATCTTGATCTTGTTTGTTTCCTTGTTTTATTTTTGGAGACTGAAGTTTGAACTCATAGCTTAGCATTTACAGAGCAGATGCTCAACTGCTTGAACCATATCTCCAGTCTATTTTATCTGGTTCTTTTGGATGTGGGGATTCATACGTGAAATAAGTAAATTGCTTTTTTTGGCAATGTGTTTTTATATTCTTGGGTGAAATGATTAGGTTGAAACATGAGATGTGAGGAATCCCTGGCCATCTGCTTCATTCCAGCTTTCAGAGTTTGACCATCAGCCCTACATCGACTTCCTGTATCGTAGCCAACCTGAGTCTCCCCTCCTTAACAGACATGATGAATTTTCTCCAAGGAATATTTGAATCTAGAATTCTTTGAGTAATCCTGTTGTCCCATTTTCAGGAAGAGTATGCAAGAATGTCACAGTGAGTACGAAAAGATGCAAGTGCCAGGTCCAGAAGGCCAGGGCAAGTTTTCCTGAAAGTAGTTATACCACAAGCTACAACATATCTCCAACAAAGGAAGCTTGATTGGCAAGGACTGCTGGAGTCTGTCCTTTCAAGTCACCCATTTAGAATCTCCTCCCTCCACTACATGTTCCCATCAGTCAAGGGCTTGGGGGTTGGACCCTTTATCCATGAGCCAATCAGAGCGGCTGTTTAATCGCCTGTACCACCTGTCCAATGAGGAGGGACTGTGGTAGGCGATTCTTGTTTCCTTCCTCATTATCTCCATATTTACCACAAGCCTGCTGCTGCTTTCAGGCTACACAGCTCCAGCAGCTTTGTGAAATCTTCTGACTGCAGAACCATAGGGAGGTCACCTGGACGCATCACACACGGGAAATGGTGAGGCGACTGGGGATCTGCAGTGCTGGGTGGAGGGATTGTTGCATCCAGAACCTGCGGTGGTTTTGACTGGGCTATGTCCGTCCTGGAGTAGGCTTCTTGATCACGTGGTTGCGGCTTCGGTCCTAGGCACTGGAGGGTGGCATTGGAGCGGGAGCCTTGAGCTCTGTCTGTGTCCCTGTGAGACAACTTCATGCCAGTCCACAGCCCTGCTGGGAAACTAATCTGCAAATTCCTGTTCCACACACTGAGGTGGCATGGAAAACTCTCGAGTGTTTGTGGTGTTTGTGTCAGGACAGGGCGCTCCTGTGCAGTGTCCCCATAAATCCTCACTTGGACCTGACTTCCCTTAGAGTCCATCAAGTTCAAGGGAAGCCTGGGCTTAACTCTATACACTGTCCGCTCAATCCAGTGCTCCTCCGTGCTGCTAATCAGTCCCTAATTTTCCATGAATCTGGCACATTGCCAGAAATGAGAATCCACATGTGCACGTGGTTGGCTTCTGAGTGGAGGGGACATATTTTTTCCTTTCTGACTTAACTGTTATTTTCCACAGGATTTTTCTAGAATATTGTTTTGTAATGAAAGGCTGATTAACTTAGACCATGACTTTAGAAAATTATTCTGGGGGGAAAGCCCCAAAAGAAAGGTATGTAAGGCAACTCTAGGCAGAAAGGCAATTGGCTCTCAAAGAGAGGAGAAAAGAGGAGACAAAATAAGTTGGGAGTGGACAGACATGGAGATTGGAAAGAACAGTATTCCCCTGTGGTCACATGTGGTCTTATGTCCTTGTTACTTGTGTTATTTTGGGGGACTGAGGTTTGAAATTGTAGTTTTGCAGTTACACTGCAAAGCTCAACTGCTTGAACCATATCTCCAGTCCCTTTTACTCTCATTATTTTGCAAATGGTGTCTGGTAAACAATTTTGCTTACCTGATTTTGACAGTAATCATGATGTCATTCTCCCTATTACCTAGATTTATAAGGAGGAGCTACCAGTGCTAGGATCTTCATGATTTTTTTTTTTTGCTTTTTCCACTGCCCTGGGATTTGAGCTCAGATCCCTATGTTTGCTAGGCATGTGCTCTAACCACTTGAGTGACTCCACTAGCCTTTTCTTCTGATGGGTTTTTTTGAGGTAGGGTCTCAAGAACTTTTGCTAGAATGGTCTTTGAAGTAAGACCCTCCTGATCTCTGTCTCCTGAGCAGCTAGTGTAACAGGCATGAATCACAGGGACCTGATTTTCATGATCTTATGGTGACACTACAGTGTGATTTGTTTGATGACTCAGGCTCAGATTTGTCAAATTGACCTTACAATTATTTACAAACCATTTTGAGGATATTTGCTATGATTACTTCATAATCATTTTTATGCAAAAAAAAGGGTATTTTGACAATGGGTGGAGGAATATCTGAGTTTGCAAAGGGGATAATTGGAAGAATGTTGGTTGTGTGCTCCTTTTCTAGAGCATAAATGATTGGAAGTGTGGGTTAATTGTAGATATTTATGAGTCTTACAACTACAGAATATATCATTTCACCACTTTCCTTTTGAGTTGAAGTAGATGGTTAGATAGAGTGTAATTTGTGCCAATGAAGACAAGTCTGTTAGGCCCAGCCTCAGCGAAAGACACCTTTATATATTTCCTGATATGGTAAAAAGTTGGTGCATTGGGAAGATGATGTGGGTGTGTATTTATTTATTTGTTTTCCTAAGCCCCATTGAGGCAATGTTTGCATTTATTCTAATTAGTTGTCTCAGAGTGGTACCTCTCTATGACTAGAAAGGTGAGTGGTGTGACCAGACAAAAAAACATGTGCTATGTCTTATTAACTGTTTCACAGTGCCCAGAAGTTGGAGGGACTGTGCTAAGTCTGCATGATGTCAGATTTGAATTGAAAGACAATTAGTTGGTGTTTGAAAGTTGGTTGGTGTTGGTAACACCATATATTTGTCATCAGAAGTGATGGCAAAGAAACACAGCACAAGTCCTAACATTTGGGGTCTTTGGGGGAATGTTTGGTAATGTTATCAGAGTGTCCATTTTTGATACTTTTGTCTTGTGTGAAATGAATTCAGGAAGGCATTGGGGTTGAGCAAAAGTGAAGTATGGTTCCTTAAGTAAAGAGTACACATTGAATAGTCTTCATAGGTACATAGGTACCAATTAGGCATAAACAATATGGATATATTTGGGAAACCTAAAATTGTGGAAGAGATCAGAAGGTTTCTGAAAATCAATATTGGAATTAATACATCTGAATGTACATTGACAAAGATTAAGGTAACTCACTAAAGTCACAGTATGTCAAAAGCTGACACTGAGTATTTCCTTCACCTTAAAGTGAGTGCATAACAACCACTTGGAGTAATAGGTCTTTCACAAAGACTCAAGTCCATAAATCATATCTCTTGTGGTAAGGTTGACCCAGAAGATTTTGCTCACTTTAATTATGGAAAGTTGCCCTAGTGTTCTACACTGTTAGCAGAAAATTCTTTTTGGGTAGGGGTTGTGGGATTGGTGCTCTGTAGAGTATGGATTATTGAAATTTCTTAGGACATTTTGATAGTGTATGAATTTATCTGAAGTTTTATGGATGTTTGCTTATTCTAAGATTTGCCAATATTTGGAATGTCCACCCTTGTCCACTTAGCATTAAAGAGCTTCTTTGAATGCTGTTGTTTGTACTATACTGATGACCTGTGGTTTTGAGCATTTTTCCTACTTGTTACTTCATGTTACTCTGGTCCCTATCTCACCCCTTCCTCTGCATGTCATTCTTTTTGTGCTATTCCTTTGTTTTTTGTAAAT
This sequence comes from Castor canadensis, assembly GCF_047511655.1. Taxonomy (NCBI): domain Eukaryota; kingdom Metazoa; phylum Chordata; class Mammalia; order Rodentia; family Castoridae; genus Castor; species Castor canadensis. Next base: position 6,793,427 of record NC_133399.1, read on the forward strand.
AGTGTTCTTCTATTAATGTGAAGTTCTTATTGTTATTATGAATTCAGCAAAATGATGTATTGTACATTTAGCTGGTTTAGTGCAATCGTGCTGAAATCCTTTATATACCTATTTATTTACTTATTTATTACTCAGGGTCTTGTGATTGCTAACCATGCACTACACCACTTGAGCCAATCTGACAGCTGCAGTTCTTTTTTAATTATATTATCACACTTCAGTCCCCCTTTATGAAACCATGTATGTTTAAAATGTATTGTAGTAACTTTCTGAATGTGTAAACTCCTTTTCTAAGTAAGCTAAATGCATTTCAAATAAAGATGTGCTTCTTCATGGACAGGGCTGGAATACTGGTACGTTCCCAACTATTATTCCTCAACTAATATACAACTGTTTTTACTGATTGTTGATATTATAAGGTAAGATCAACTAGTCCATATTTCACTTTTAATGACTTTAAGCAAAGGTTGTCCTTGAATACCAGTTGTGAGGAAAAACTAAAGAATTTTTGTTCATTTCTTAATTTCCTAACACTGTTTTTCTTTATGTGATCTACATTCTTAACTTGTATGTTTTTGTTTCTGTCTAGAGAAGTTTCAACAATTTGCAAAATTCAGATACTGGTAACACATTCTTGAATTTTTAAATGTTTTGTTTCTCTTCTGGCTGCATAATTTCATTCACTTTCATGTTGATTCTTTGTTCTTGTTCTTGTTCTCTTTTGAGCACCTATAGTGATGGTTTTATTGAACTTCTTGTATCTCTATCTTCATAATTTCTATATAATCTTTGATGATTTCTAATTCAATTCTGATATAAACTTTGTAAATACTATTTCCACTTCACTGTTTCTTCAACATGCTTGCTACAGAAAATGCCTTCCAGTCTCTGCCATTTTGGTGTTATAGCTACAACTTCTCTTGTACATAATACTTGGGCTTGCTTATTGGTATGTTCTTCCATTTCTTTCTTTATTTATTTTGCAGAACTGGGGCTTGAAGTCAGGGTGTACTCCTTGAGTCACTCTGCCATCCGTTTTTTGTGAAGTATTTTGTTAAGACATGGTCTCACAAACCATTTGCCTGGTCTGGCTTCAAAACATGATTTTCCTGATCTCTTCCTCCTGAGTAGGTAGGATAATAGGTGTTAGCCACTGGCATCCTGGTTGTTCTTACTTTCTTGCTGATAATGGGTTGACTGAGTGAACAGGTGTGAGAAATCTTTCTCCATATAGACAAGTGACTGATAGCAAATGCTGTGATCACACCAGGCCTTTTGTCCTATTCTATTGAAGTCTCAATTGCCCTGTTGTACAAAGTGATCTTTCTGTGAAATCAGTGGCTATATCCTTAGATAATGAGTGTGGAGTATTCTTAACACATTCCTGGCCCCATTTCTTCATCAAAACAATAGAGTTCTTTTGGAAAACCAAGGTGCATGTTCTGCTTAAATACAATCCATCCCATGCTAGGGAACATAGGTCTGTTCTCCTATGGTTGGTGCCTGGAATCACGTACTGACCCTGCCACTCTGCCAGGTGGGGTATCAGTTCTCCTGTCACAGATATCAAAGATGACAGGGCCCAGGTTCAATAGCCAATGAAAATTGCTTCAGGAATTACTGTATAGGCTGACCAATCTGAATCTGGTGGGAGGAACAACTACCGTCTAATCCTTGGAAAATGACTTTCTGGTTCCTTTCATTTTCTGAATCACTGAGATTTCTTTTGATATGGACACTGTGGTGATCCATCTCAGTCCCATTATGTTTGTGCTCAGCTAGGTTGTAGGGCAGAACCCAAATCACCATAGAAGACCAAGTAGTGTTTGTGACCAGTGTCCTCTCAGGAGGATGAGGATGTTGGACCTGCTTGAATTAGTTGTAGAGACCTTGGTCTCTGCAGTACAGAGCTGGAGTCTGGGGACTTAGTTGTCTGGAGTGCCTTGGTGGCCCTTCACACTAAATATAGGATGTGTATCTGCAAAGATAAGCAGGACCCTGTCATGATGTGCTCTACCTGTGAGTTACCTCATCTATCCTGGAGCCCTTGATTCTTTCCCCAAATGAGGTGATGATGGGAGGTAGTATGTTCCCAGCTGAGAAGCTGTGATCCTTGGTGTCCCCACTCCATTCAAACTTTTCATGGTAGAATTGATGGTCCTGAATTATGTAAAAATATGGAAGCAGGGTTTTGAATGCACACTCAGATCCCAGACATGTGCTACTTAGGGTTTTACTAAATCCCTAAATTTACAGAGAGCTCATTGCACAACTTACTGCAGTGGTGGTTCACTTGCTCTTGGGCTTCAAATGGGAGTGTTGAGATTGGAAACTTACAAAAGGTTTATGAATATAATTCATGCTCTCTTTGGCCCGTGTCTACACAGCATTTTTCAAAAATGAAATGAACATTGAGGCAAAATATGAACATAGGGTATTAGTGGAAGGATAACCCCAACAACAGAGTATGCACATGTACCGAGGAAAGGCAAAGGATGGCTGTTTTTTCAAGTATAGCAAAGAGGATCAAAAAGTAGTAAAAAGAAGCTGAAATAATGGTTAAAAGAGGGCCTCAGATTAGTTTGTGAGGACCAAAAAGTAGTGAAAAGAAGCTGAGAGACAATGGGTAATAGAGGGCCTCAAATTAGGTCATGGACCACAGATCCTTATCCTTGAGATTGTGTTTCATATGATGATAAAGAAGGGGTTGATATAGTGGCTCAGCCTGAGGATGAGTCAGAGACTGCCTGGAAAGAGTAGAGAATTTCATTAGGATACTTTATATAGTTAGGATTCTTTTTCAGATGATCAAGTAAGATGATGAATTTGAGGCGGAACATCGAAGAATCAAAATTGTGTGCTTCCCTTTTGAGATATCTAAGAATAATGGGAACATGAATGATGGTGGGGTTGTAGTCTTAACTACTAGTGTTACCAAAATTACTTTGCTTGGGTAAGTTTTCAGTTGTTTGCATTTTCACTCATAGAACTTGTCTAGTCACAATATAATTTGGGACAATTGAGGAAGCCTGTCATGGACCAAGGGAAAGTCAGAAACCTTTAGGATCTTCAGCTAAAAGAAAAGATTTATTCACTTGATAGGTTATTTTGTTGGGTGATATATTTAAAAAACTGTGTTTGTTCTTCATCACAGGTTCTGGCACATAAATACTAAAATTCTTAAAATATCTTGACCAATAGGAACAACTTTGGTTGTTATCCTTTGCCTCTTTAATTGGTATCTAAATATATGCTAGTGAAGTGATACATGGTACCATCCTAGATAAACAAGTGTCCCTCAAACCATGATCCTCCTGACTTCAGCTCTGAAGTAGTTAGTATGACAAGTGTGAGCCACCAGGGTCTAAAAAGTTCTTCCTTCTGTATTGTGCATTGTAATCATCTTTTACCTTGAAAATTGAAGTAGCCATTGTTGGAAAATTATTGATTAGTTGGTTTGAAGTAGGAAGATAATACTAGGAGGAAACCAATAAAAATAGTACAGGTAATCCTATTTTTGTAGGTTTAATTAAAACTTGAATTTCTTTTGTTCATTCTTTTTTGTTTGTATCATTTTGTTTAGTTTAGTTTTTTCCAGTGCTTGGGATGGAACCTGTCATCTTGCTCGTGCTCAGAAATTGACCTACCACCATGATATTCATTTCTTTTCTCAAGGATTCACTTATTTTCATATTTCAATGTTTTTGGTGAAGTGCAAATATTTCATGAGCCCCAATCTCCAAAAATAACCAGAACAAGAAGACTGAATTGGACTCAATTAGTAGAGAATCTGCTTTACAAACATAAAACCCTGAAATCAAAGACTTGTCCAATGAAAAAATAAAAAGGAAGGAGAAAAATGCAGAAAATGATCATACATAAGTCAACATGCTCATCAGGCCACTGGAATTGTTACTGATTTAATTAATCAACAACAAATAAAAATATTTTTAATGAATCCAGTGAATTTTTCCCCAAAACTCACCACATTCTAAGCTATCAAATGAGTTAAATATCATAAAAGTATATAACTCAACAAAATCTGGTGTTCCGTGCCATGGTGTGTTACTAGTCTGAGGCTGCATAGTACTTGAAGTCAGGTGAGCCCCAGGTAAATGCTGCTTGGTGTTCTTTCCTTTCTAAAGGTGAAACTGTTTCTATCATGGTAGTGTTTTCAGTGTTTTGATTTTGACATGTATAGTTATTCTGGATTTACATGTCTCCATGAACACATGAAGAATATCTGTGAGGACAGAGTCAAAGATAGTCACATTTTGGTAGTCTCAAAATAGGGACTGAGTTTCTGCATTTGACTTTTTTTTTAGTGGAAACTTAAAATGACTGAATTGAGATGTTGTCTCTCAGAAATATCCATATAGAAGCCTAGAGTTCTCTCACTAGTACATGAGAGTAAAAGAACATGATGTGTTATATCCTCAGGTTTCTGTGCTGATTAATGGAATTTTATGCCTTCCAGGGCTCGTTTTCAGCACTGAGTATGTTCTTCACCCTTGAAGGTTTTATGAAATTATTGCACTATGTGGGTTGTCCCAAAATGAAGGAATGCAGATGGCACAATTGCTAGGCAAAAGATTTTTTGTGTCCAAGAAAGGGGAAGAATTTGGAAGATAACAGCTGATTACAGGTGTCTAAATCAACTTTCAAGGCTGGAAGATTATTCCCTTCAGATAATTCTGTTCTGAAAGTGACAGTAAAGAGAGCTTTTCTGCTGCTTCAGGCTCAGGGAGGGTAAGAGTGAGCATGACTGCAGGAAGAACAAAAAACTTTAAAATCTTTGCTTCATAAGCATTTTCTTTGCACTATTTTGCACAAACTGAGAAGATTCTTTTTCCTTCTTACATCCATTACCGTTAGTGCATTGTCTGTTCCCTTAGTATAAACTCCCTCTGGTGAACATTGCAGAAATGTGCAAATAATCATAAATAGCATGTATACAATAGGATATTATTAGAATAAATTGCTTTAGGACATTATCCCCTTCTTATATGTTATATTTGGTTTGGTGAGATTCATTTCCTTAGCAGTTCTGCAATGCCAGTAGACATGAAACTTTTACTCATGTATTAAAAACATTATTCCTTTAGTCTATTTTTACCTGATATTACTCTAATGGGAATTAAGTTGAAGGAACATGTCAGTAGACTGATACAATATCAGTGTATAAAATGTAATTTTTCTGACCATGTTCTTCTTTGAGTTTAAGATACAGTTCCAGTGAGATGTCAGAATTACCATGAAGTGCCTTTGAGTATAGATAGAAAATGAGAGTGTGATACAAATAAAATGCATTGAATATGTGGAGACCACATCACAGTGCGTACTTATTACACAGATATTGTCTGTTTCCACTACTGTGACACTCACAATTCTTCTCACAAATGTGTGTGGAATATATTAGGAGCCACTGACCTTTGAGGTCGTTGCTGTGAACTTCACCCCAGAAGAATGGGGCTGTATGAATCCTTCCCAAAAGAAGCTCTACAGAGGAGTGATGCTAGAAACGTATAGCGACCTGTCCTGCATAGATGAATATGGCATCATTACCTTATAAAAAATGTGCACTAGTGTTGTGGATCATTGGTGTTTTTGCCTTGTGGGGTTTTTAAAAAGGGACAGTTATGGTTCATAGACATGCATGAACCATACCATGGAAATAGCTGCTGAGGTCTCAAATTGTTCTTTCACACTGATTAAATACTAATGATTTTTCTCTGCCTATACTTTATAAACAAAAGAAGAAAATGAAAATATTGAAGAGGACTTCAGTAATCCCAGAAGAAATATGAGGTAATTTGTACTCATAATGAAAACAGTGAACAGCGGGTGTGGCATTGACAAGATGTTTGATAACCATGGAAATGAGACTGCAACTTTTACTTATAAATTTCTGAAATCAGTGAAAACTTTCTCTAAGATGAGAAAAATAAGTTGAGCATCCAGAATCAAAAAACTCAAAATCAGATATATGCCATAATTCTTAACATATTTTGTCCTAAGAAGTCACAAAGAGACACTGTCCTATTGCTCAATATACAAAAATAACCCCACTCTGTACACAAACTAATTTAACTATATTACATCCAATTCTGCCACAGTAGGACTATAATGTATACTGGTATAGACTGGCCCATTTTTCAATCTATGTCCTTGTTTTCTTTCTTGTATTTCACCACCCTACATGCTTTTGATCCAAGGCATCTCAATAAGTACTTTAAGTGTATTTGAATATAGTAAAACTATTTCAGTGTTGTTAAAGACCTAACATGGAAATAGTATTATGAAAATAAATATTAACATCACTATATCAGTAATAGCTCTCCTTAGGCCTTGCTGCAGAACATTTGTGTTCCTGCAGAAACAAACACCATAAATTCTCTTAATAAATCATTAATAGGATAACAATGGTAACTTTGTCTGTATTGCAGAGGAATACAGACAAACTTTGTCTGAAGTGCTAGAGAGACTGCATGAGCATAAACAACATATTCATTCAATGTGGAGAATCCGTTCATCAGACTGCAGAGAATATTGTAAGCAAGGAAACTCTGCTTAGCACCATGGAAAAGCAATATATATATAATGCTTATGGGAAAATCTTCACTGATTTCAAGTCTTTTCTAATCCATGAAAGGATACACAATATAGTGAAATCTCATGAATGGAAACAATGTGGAAAAACCTGCACTCAATCTGGTAACTTTCACATTCATGAAACATCTCACATTAGTGAGAAACCCTATGGATGTAAACAATGGGGGAAAGGTGACACTCATTCCAGTAACCTTCATATTCATGAAAGAATTCACAGTGGAGATAAACCCTATGGATGTAAGCAATGTGGGAAAGTTTTCACTCCAGCCATTTACCTTCAAATTCATGAAACAACTCATAATAGAGAGAAACCCTATGGATGTAAGAAATATGGGAAATTCTTCATTCATGCATGTTACTTTTGATACCATGAAAGAATTCACACTGGAGATAAACCCTACAGATGTAAGCAATGTGGGAACGTTTTTACACAAGCCAGTTACCTTCAAAAGCATGAAAGAACTCACAATGGAGAGAAACCCTATGGATGTCAGCAATGTGGGAAATTCTTCACTAGTCAGTGTTACCTTTACTATCACAAAAGAACTCACACTGGAGTAAAACCCTATGGATGTAAGCAATGTAGCAAAGTTTTCACTCCAACCAGTTATCTTCAAATTCATGAAAGAACTCACAGTGGAGAGAAACCCTATGCATGTTAGCAGTGTGGGAAAGCCTTTATTTGAGCCAGTAACCTTCAGAGACATAGCAAATTTCACAATGGAGAGAAACCCTACCGTGATTCCAGTAACCTTCATATTCATAAAATTAGTCACAATGGAGATAAACCCTATGGATGTACAAAAGGTAGGAAAGTTTTCACTCAAGCCAGTTACCTTCAAATTCATGAAAAAACTCACAGTGGAGAAAAACACTATGGATGTAAGCAGTGTTGGAAAACTTTTGATCAAGACAGTCACCTTCAGAGACATAGAAAAACACACAAGGGAGACAATCCTTGTGGATGTAAGCAATGTAGGAAAGCCTATGCTGATTCCAGTAGCCTTCGTATTCTTGAAAGAATTCACACTGGAGAGAAACCCTATGGGTGTAAGCAATGTGAGAAAATTTTCACTGGAGACAGTGAACTCCTTCGAATTCCTGAAACTATCTTTGAATTCCTGAAAGAACTCACAGTGGAGAGAAACCCTATGAAAGTAAGCAATGTGGGAAAGACTTCAATCAACGCACCCACTTTCATGTGCACAGCAGAGCTCACACACAAGTGAAACCTTATGGATATATGCAATGTGAGAAAGTGTTCACTTATTACAGTCACCTTTGATGACTTGAAAGAATTCACAGTGAAGACAAACCTTATATATGTAACCAATGTGGGGAAAGTGTTCACATGCCACACTACCCTTAAAAGACATGAAGGTAATTAGAGTAGAGAGACAAACCATGGAAATGAGCAATTTCCAGTGACAATAACAATTGTGAACTCACTCTGCAGAGCAACTCTATGAATGTAAGGAATTAAAGACAACCTACACTCAATCCAGTATTCCTCATACTCATCAAGGAATGCAAACAGGACAAACACAGTGGATGCAAGCAATGTGGAAACCCTTCCTTAGTTCACGTATCTTTCATGCACCTGAAAGAACTCATGGTGTAAATAAACACTAGTATCATACCAAATGTGATAAAACATTCACATATCCTGTCTTGAAAATCATGAATGAACTCAGAAAACACTATCAATGTCAGTAATGGAGGAATGCCTTCACCTTTTCCAGTAATCTTTGATATGATACAATTTACATTGTAGCCCAATGCTATACATGTGTGTAATCTGACTAAGCCTTCACACATTCCAGTGCTCCTCCAAAACATACCAAATTAAAAATGGAGAATAACTGGATTAGGAAAGCAACATGGAAAGTCTTCACTCATTTCCATGACCTCAAACATGAAAGTCCACACACTGGAGAGAAAATCTATAGGTGTAAGCATAATGAACCTGTCTTTATTTATTGTATTCACCATCAAACAAATGTAATAATACAATTTGTGACAAACCTTACAGAAGCAACATATGTGGGAATATATTCTGTCATTCCCATTACCAAAAAATATATATGTAAGATATCACAGTAGAGTGAACCTCTATGTATTGAAGTAATGAGGGAAACACTTCACCTATCCTGTTTCCTTTTAGCAACATGAAGGACTCCATTCTCGCACTCATGACACTGTCAGTTTATGTAACTTTTGTTAATGCCAGTATGCTGTGTCACCTGCTTTCCTCCAGACACATGATAAAAAATGATCTGAAGAGAAGATTTCACTCATGTCTTTTGCTTCCAGGGAAAGGACTGTACCTCCAAGCCACACATCACATCCAGTCTGTTTTCTCCTAGCTATTTTGGAGCAAGAGCCTGTTAAGTTTTTGCCCAGAGTGACCTCCAATCATGATCACCTGGCTTACACTCTCAAGTATTATGATTATATGCCTGAGGCACTAGCAGTTGGCTTGTACATTCTTAGAGATCTGTGGAGTAAGAACACCTACATTTTTTTCCCTAGAACAGTCTTTATTCTGCTTATTCTGGTGCCAGGCAATAAAGACAGCCACATGTACTCCTGCATCAATAGACTTGCTTAAGTGCTGGAAGGAGTGGATCATAATTTCTTTTATGTTGGACTGGAATTTGGACTCAGCACCACATGCTTGCTGCCCAGGTTTTCTACCACTTAAGCCATATTAACAGCACATTGTGTGTCTTTTTGATTGTGACTTTCAACATGCTTTATGTTTTATAGTGAGACAGGGGCTTATTTAACTGGATATGTATAATAGACTGACTTTGCTCTTAGGATGTTCCAACCTGTTTTCAAAATGCTGGGATGAAAAACATGTGAAATTATATTTGTGAATATGTTTAGATTTAATCTGTCTTGTTTCCCATTGCAATTTACATATTGTCCAAGACATAGACAAGGATAGAAAGCATGTTTTCAAGTAGAACCTGGGTTTGTCCTTGTATCATATTTTAAAGTGTTTATTGATTTGGCCACCATTGTATAATGCTTGTTCTGTCAAGAATCAATTTTCTCTTTACATTGAAATCTAGTGAGGACTCATTTGTTTTCCACTGAGATCTATTTGTTAATCTCTTTATTATAATATACCACATGTAATAGTGTAGTTTCAAGATTTCTTATGAATATTAGACTACATGTCACTTTTTATTCTCTTCTTTCTCTTGCCCTTCTTTTCTTTTCATTCTTTTTATTGCTGTGTAGACTCCTCCAATTCTTAATCCATAATCTTTCTGTTGGATTTATAATTTTGGCCTGTTTTCTGTCCTAAAGGAACAATAAATTTGGGCCTTATTGTGAGGCTAAAGGATCAGTTTGTTTGCTTCTTTGTTCTTTTTTCTTTTGCTGTCCCTGGAATTTGAACTCAGACTTTTTTGCTACCCACACACATAGTGTACCCTGGGACCAACCCCAGTAGCCTTTGTGTGTGTGTGTGTGTTACGTATTTTTAAGATAGGCTCCTTGAAAGCGTTTGCCAAAAAATCCCCCTGATTATTTCAAAACATAATCCTCCTGATTGCTCCTCCTCCGCAGCTAGGATTAAGGTTTGAGTTATTAGTGCCCAGGTCTGGGGATTGCTTTCATTTTCCAGTGAATTGTCTTAAGTCATTTATGCTATCTAATATACTTTCCAAAGTAGATTTTGCTCCATAGCTTACACTGTGTTGGTGGAATTAGAGAATTGCAAACATCCCTGAGAACCAGGACAATTCAGAGTAAATACAATCAGTTTTTCACTAAAACCACCCCTTACTTTGATAGGGAAACAGCAGAAGTAGGACAAAGAGGTACCTATATTATTTTCTTTAAAAAATGCTTAATTAAAATGCTATCCAAAACTGCCAAGAGGCATATGGAGGGATGACCTCAGCAAACAGCACATGTGGTCAAACTTCTATACAAGATAAAGGACATATTAGGAGAGTGATAGGGATTTTTTATGTCACTTCTTGGTAAAACAATTTACAAAGAAAGAAACATAAGATAACCAACAGGTTTATTTGGTAAGCAATGAGGAACTAAACAAAGGATAGTCCTACTGGTCTGATATGAAGTTCAGCAGTTCTGTTTACTTTATGGAAAGCATAAGACAATCAAAGGTGCATCCTCTGGCAGGAGGGTGGAAGACTCAAGTAGGAATATTTCATTGGGGGTTCTGAGAACTCAAGATTTTATTGTCTGTTCAGGTGGGGATGGTCATTCCTTGAAAACTGGTCTATGTGTGATTAACTCTCATAGTGTGAGCTAGATGATGGTGGCTCAAGCCTGTAGTTATAATTGTTAGGGTGAGTACTGGGCAGCCACATGAGGACTGGACCCTTCTTCATCACAGTTGGCTTACTGAAAACTCTGCACACACCCCTAAAGAGTAACAAACATTCACCTTTAGCCATTTCCTAGGTATTTCCCACCCAGCCTCATAGAAAGACCCCATTATCTCAGGAGTGTCAGAGGGCTGATGGAGGATATTCCTGTCCATTGCCTTCCTGGGAATTCACCCTTGGACTCCCTTCTTTCTTGGACTTCTCCCACTAACTTCCTGTATCCCTATTCTTCAAGCAGCTGTGGGCTCCAACTCTGTTGCTGGGGAACGCATCCAAAGAATTCTTCTCCCAATAAAGCATGTGCTGAGGGATTGAGCTGTTCCCATGCTGCTTTCAATCTAGCATCTCTGTCTCCTTTTCTATCTCTGCATGCATGTCAGTCCACCATGCTTTGTTCCAGTTAACAGTAGGTACTCTTGAGGCAGAGACCAGGATGATTGCAGTTTGAAGGCAGCCTGGACAATTAGTTCCTGAGGCAACAATTTCAAATCTTTGTATGTCAAAAAAAATAAATCCTCATAAAATTTGCCTTGTGTCAACAAAGTATCATAGATGCTATTTTGGAGGGTATTTTAGCTTAGATGATTTGGCTGAGGCTGTTGTTTTCGTTGGGTCCTGGGGTTTCAGATCAGCTAGAACCTGTTGTAACACAGGAATTTGTTAGTATAGCTCTCTTGTCTAGGATGTGATTCATTATCAATAGAGAAGCCATGGTTCTCAGCCATTACATTTCCTAAAATGTTCATTAGTCCTCATTAGAGACTTCCTCCTAAGACAAGACAGTCTCACCACAGTGCCATGATTCCACTCACTTAGCTATCCAAAGAGATACGAGGTGAGATTATTCTCATTTTTGGTCTGTAACTGAGTTGCTCCCTTTTTACATGGGTTCTCCAATAAATTCTTAGTGTGGGATTAAAATGTTTTTGCATATATCATTTTGGTAGTGCTTTGTTCATTCTCTTACATTGTGTGTGTAAACATTTTCAAAGGCATACAGAAGACAGACCTGTGGAAATGAGGAGAACGGGCAACTTGTGCTATCATTTGAAATTGTTAATTTCTTAAAAATAATTTCTGATATCATAAATGAGTTGGGGAGAGATTTGGTGACATTGGAATGAATTGTATTTTTCCTTTTACCCAGAAGGAATAGAAGGAAAATATTTTCAAATTGTTTAACTCATACTACTCCTTCCTCTTCTGACTTGATTAACATAAGAGAGAAATCACTGTGCACACAGAAATAAAATATCTAACACTGATATAGATTTCATTTGTTCTCTGAGTATCATATTCACATGTAAGGTATTTTGATACCAACACAGCAAATAAAAATGAAAAGGATACTTAAAGTCATATGTTTTATATAACTGAAGGGTCACAGAGTTATAACACCATTCAGAGTTATTGTCTGAGATGATGTACATTAACTTTTTTTGCCCAGGTTGTTCTCAAACCATGATCCTACCAATATTTGTCTCCTGAGTAGATGAATTGACATCCATCAGCCACCAAAAACCAGCACATATATGATATTTCTGAATTACAATTTTATCCTCGTCATGATCATCAAAGTTTACAAAAATTATTTTCCTTTTTGCATTGTATCTGAAACTGTGATTACAGGCACTTCATTTTTGCTATCCTTTACAAAATCATCATATCATTGATAATTTTCAGCATCTCTTTAATGCTACCAAAAAGATGTAGGACATCATTTTGATGGAATATGGTTTTCAACTCAAACTTTGAATTTGGAAAGTAGGAGCTCTGCTTCTTAAGACACATCTCCTCACATTTAAAAGATGACTTGAATTTTGAAAACCTCTTTTGGCAGCTCTGTATGGTTCCACACCTCTTCCTAAAGAAATTGAGATTATTCATTCTGAACAAGAGAATGAAAATTGAATATTATTTACAGACTATATCATATGTAGACTAGTATTTCAAAAATTCCAATGAGATTTTTGTGAGTAGGAAAAGTGGTTATAAATAAAGATCCCAGAAAGAAAGAGTACTGAAAAGAATTAAGTAAAGGTACACTAAATTTTTGCTTTCCCTTGAGCATACTCGGTTTGAAGTTAGGGATTCAAATTTGCTAGGCACATGGTCTAACACTTGAGCCATGCCTCCAGTCTTCAAAATCATGTATTCACATTTGTTATCATATATAAATGTAAGTGCTGGGTATTTACAGTTGCTGAGAGGGAAATGATGAATGAGAGCAACTGATTATGGTATGGAAGGAAGACACTGGAGCATTCCAAGTTACCTGCATTGATCCTGACCCTGTGTAATGTTATTTGCAAGTGTACAGGAGGTCTTTGATGTGCCTGCTGAGGAAGTGCTAGGTCAAAGTTCAAATATCAGAATTACAAAAATGTGGATGAAAGACTCAGTTGTGTTGTTACACAGTTTAAACCTCAGCCACTGTGGAGGATGTTGCACAAGGATTATCAATTAGATGCCAGTCAGGGTTATTTACTGAAATTCTGTCTCAAAATAAAAATACATAGGGGTGTAGCTCACCACTGGACAGATTTCTTACCAATTATAAAGTCTTGGGTAAAACCAAAGTAATACAAACACAACACACACACACACACACACACACACACACACACACCAAACTGCATTAACATAAACTGGAAATATACATTGCAAAGTGAAAGAACATTACATGTAAAAATAGTAAAAAATATATTGATATACAAATAGTAAAAACAAAATAGAATACAGGCAAAGCATGACTAAATGGGAACTTGAGCAAGGCACTGGTGGCTCCCATTTGTAATCTCAGTTTTTTAGAAACAGTGGTAGGAGGTCTAAGTTGCCTACCACATTATTGCCTTATTTGCCACATGTCTGCTGGAGAATTGTCAGGTTTCCCAGCTACAGTAGCTGTGTGAAATCTGACTGCAGGACCATAGGGAAGTCACCTGGAAGCATCAGAAGAGGGAAATGCTGAGAGAGTGGCTGGGCATCTGCCATGCTGCGTGGAGGGACTGTTGGAACCAAATGCAGTGGTGGTTTTGACTGGCTCTGCCTTGTGGGTTCCACAAGTTGTGCCCTGATCACACTGTTGGGTCCTTAGGTCCTCTGCCACCTTAGGGTGGTGGTGGTGGTGGACTAGGGGCCTTTAACCCAGTCCTAGGTCTCTGAGGTGACTTCATCCCAGCTTACAGCCCTGCTGGGAGTTTCTGCCTGCAAATCCCTATCTGCCAACTGAGATGGCTGGGGATACCCAATGTACTTATGCAATTTGTGCTGGGCCAAGGCCTTCCTTTGCAGTGTCCCTGTAAATCCTTACTGTGACCTGGCTTCCCTTTGAGACCTTCAGGTTCAAGGGAAGCATGGGCTAAACTCTATGCTCGATCTCCTAAATCCAGTGCTTCCTAGTGCTGCCAATAAGTCCCTAAATTTCCACAAATTGTGCACATTGTCAGATTCTTTGGAAATGCCGATCCACATGTGTCCGTTTTGGCTTCTGAGTGGCCCCGGTGATGCTTTTTGCCCTTCCTGACTTAAGTGTTAATTGTCCTCAGGTAGTTTCTAGAATATTTTTCTATAATGAAATGCTGACTAACTTAGACTGATTTTAAGAAAGAAAGGTGGTTTGCTATGAAATAGAGGGGGAAAAAAGGAGAAGAAAGAAATTGGGTATAGCGAGACATGGAGATTGGCAAAATCAGTTTTCTCCTGTGATCATCTTGGTCTTGCTTGTTTCTTAGTTTAATTTGGGGGACTGAAGTTTGAACTCATAGCTTAGCATTTACAGAGCAGGTGCTCAACTACTTGAACCATATCTCCAATCTATTTTATCTGATTCTTTTGGAGATGGGGATTCATACATGAAATAACTAAATTGCTTTTTTTGGCAATGTGTTTTTATTTTCTTGGGTGCAAATGATTAGGTTGAAACATGAGGTGTGAGGAATCTGTGCCCATCTGCTTTATTCTAGTTTAAAGAGTTTGACCATCAGTCCAACATCGACTTCCTGTGTCCTAGCCTACCTGGGTCTCCCCTCCTTAACAGACATGATGAATTTTCTCCAAGGAATATTTGAATCTAGAATTCTCTGAGTATACCTGTTTTCGCATTTTCAGGAAGAGTACGCATGAAGGTCACAGTGAGTATGAAAATAGTCACATGCCAGGTCCAGAAGGCCAGGGAAAGTTTTCCTGAAAGTAGTTATCCCACAAACTAAAACATATCTTCAACAAAGGAAGTCTGATTGTCAAGGACTGCTGGAGTTCATCCTTTCAAGTCACCAGTTTAGCACCTCCCCTCTCCACTAAGTGTTCCCATCAGTCAAGGGCTTGGGGTTGGGTCCTTTATCCATTAGCCAATCAGAGCAGCTGTTTAATTGCCTGCACCACCTGTCCAATGAGGAGCGATAGTGGTAGGTGATTCACAGTTACCTTCTCATTATTGCTGTATTTACCACAAGCCTGCTGCCATTTCTCAGGCTACAGAGCTCCAGCAGCTTTGTGAAATCTTCTCACTGCAGGAACATAGTGAGGTCACCTGGACGCGTCAGAAGCGGGAAATGGTGAGAGGGTGGCTGGGCATCTGCAGTGCTGGGTGGAGGGACTGTTGCATCCAGAAGCAGCGGTGGTTTAGTCTGGGCCATATCCACCCTGGAGTCGGCTTCCTGAGCACGTGATTGGGTTCGTCCCTGGGTGACTGAAGGGTGGCGTTGGATCAGGAGCCTTCAGCTGTGTCTGTGTCCTGGTGAGATGACTACATCCCAGTCCACAGCCCTGCTTGGAAACTAATCTGAAAATTCCTGTTCCACAGACTGAGGAGGCTGGGGAGCCTGCTGAGTTATTGTGATGTTTGTGCCAGGACAGGGCGCTCCTGTGCTGTGTTCCCATAAATCTTCACTGGGACCTGTCTTCCCTTTGTTTCCATCAGGTTCAAGGGAAGCCTGGGTTAAACTCTCTGCACTGTCCCCTCAATGCAGTGCTTCTCCGTGCTGCTCATCAGTCCCTAAATTTCCATGACTTCCGCACATTGCCAGAGTCATTGGAAATGCGAATCCACATGGCTTCTGATTGGAGGGGAATGTTTTTCCTTTCTAACTTAACTGTTAATTTCCACAGATTGTTTGAAGAATATTGTTTTGTAATGAAATGCTGATTAACTTAGACCATGACTTTAGAAAATTATTCTATAGGGAAAGCCCCAAAAGAAAGGTATGTAGGCATCTCTAGGCAGAAAGGCAATTTGCTCTCAAACAGGAGAAAACAGGAGAAGAAATAAATTGGGAATGGACAGACACGGAGAATGGAAAGAACAGTATTCTCGTCATGGTCTTGTGTCCTTCTTACTTGTGTTATTTTGGGGGACTGAGGTTTGAAATCATAGTTTTGCATTTGCACTGCAGAGCTCAACCCCTTGAACCATATCTCCAGTTTCTTTTGCTCTGGTTATTTTGTAAATGGGGTCTGGTAAACAATTTTGCTTAGCTCATTTTGACTGTAATCATGATTTTAGTGTCCCCATTACCTAGGTTTTCAGGGAGAAGCTACCAGTTCTAGGATTTTCATGATTTTTTTTTGTTTTTTTTTCAGTGCCCTGGGATTTGAACTCAGATCCTCAAGTTTGCTAGGCATGTGCTCTTACCACTTGAGTGACTCCACTAGCCTTTTATTCTGACGGGGTTTTTTTGAGATAGGGTCTAAAGAAGTATTTGCTAGCATGGTCTTTGAACCAAGACCCTCCTGATCTCTGTCTCCTGAGCAGCTAGGATTACAGGCATGAACCACAGGGACCTGGATTCTTCATGGATCTTATGGTGACACTTCAGTGTGATTTGCTTGATGACTCAGGCTCAGATTTGTCAAATTGACCTTACAACTATTTATAAACTATTTTGATGATGTTTGCAATTATTACTTCATAATCATTTTTCATGCAAAACAGGGCATTTGGACAGTGGGTGGAGTAATATCTGAGTTTGAAAGGGGATAATGGGAAGAATGTTGGTTGTGTGCTCCTTTTCTAGTGCAGAAATGATTGGAAGTGTGGGTTAATTGTAGATATTTATGAGTGTTTCAACTTCGGAATTTATCATTTCACTGCTTTCCTTTAGTGTTGAGGTGGATGGTTACACAGAGTGTAATTTGTGCCAATGAAGACAAGTTTCTTAGGCCCAGGCTCAGACAAAGATACCTTTATGTATTTCCTGATGGGGCAAAAAGTTGGTGCAATTGGATGATGATGTGGGTGTGTAGTATAAATTAAAAGTTTTGGTCCTTGTGTCAGTTTCTCATGAAGAGATTCTGAAATCCTTGAAGTTTCTGAGGTAATAGGAGTCAATTTTTTTGTTTCCCTAAACCCCATTGAGGCAATGCTTGCATTTATTCTGATGATTTGTCTCAGAGTGGTACTTCTCTATGACTAGGAAGGTGAAAGGTGTGACCAGACAAAGCAAACATGAGCTATAACTTTTCTGTTTCACACTGCCCAGAAGTTGTAGGGACTGTTCTAAGGCTGGATGTTGTCAGATATGAATTGAAGGACAATTAGTTGGTGTTTGAAAGTTGGTTGGTGTTGGTAATGCCACATATTTCTTTTCAGAAGCGATGGGAAAGAAACACAGCAGAAGTCATAACATTTGGAGTTGTTCGGCGCATATTTGGTAATATTACCAGAGTGTCCATTCTTGATACTTTTGTCTTGTTTCAGATGAATTGAGGAAGGCATTGGAATCGAGCAAAAGTGAAGTATGGTTCCTTAAGTAAAGAGTACACATTGAATAGTCTTCATAGGTACCAGTTAGGCATAAACAATATGAATATACTTACCAAACCTAAATTTGTGGAAGAGATGAGAAGTTTTCTGAAAACAAATATTGGAATTAATACATCTTGGTGTACATTGACAAAGATTAAGATAGCTGAGTAAGGTCACAGCATGTCAAAAGCTGACTAATTATTTCCCTCACCTTAAAGTGAGTGCATGACAACAGTTTGGAGTAATGGATCTTTCACAAAGACTCAAGTCCATAAATCATATCCCTTGTGGTGAGGTTGACCCAGAAGATTTTGCTCATTTTCATTATGTAATGTTGCCCTAGTGTTCTACACTGTTAGCAAAATATTCTTTTTGTGTGGGGGTTTTGGGATTGGTGCTCTGTAGTGTATGAATAATTGAAATTTCTTAGGAAGTTTTGATAGTGTATGAATTCATCTGAAGTTGTGTGGATATTTACTTATTCTGAGATTTGCCAATATGTGGAATGTTCTAACTTATTACACTTGTCCACATAGCATTCAAGAGCTTCTTTGCATGCTCTTGCTTCCACTATACTGATGGTCTGTGCTGTTGAGCATTTTTCCTACTTGTTCCTTTGTGTTACTCTGGCCCCCATCTCATGCTTTTCTCTTCCTGTCATTCTTTTTTTGCTACTCCTTTTTCTTTGTAAATAGTGTTCTTCTATTAACTTGAAGTTCAGATGGTTATTATAAATTCACCAAATTGATTTGCTATACAATCTTACTGAAATTCTTTATATACCTATTTATTTACTTATTCATTACTCAGGGTCTTGTGATTGATAAGACATGCACTATACCACTTGAGCCAGTCTGATTGGTGTGGTACTTTATTTATCATGTTATCACATTTTCTGTCCTCCTTTATGATGACATGTATGTTTAAAATGTATTGTTAGTAATTTCCCAAACATGTGAAATCCTTTTCTCTGTAAGCTACATGCATTTCAAATAAAGATGTGCTGCTTCATGGACAGGGCAGACATATTGGTATGTTCCCCACTATCGTTCTTCAATCCATATATGACTATTCTTTATAATTGTCCATATTATGGGTATGATCCCCTAGTCCATAGTTAACTTTCAATGACTTTAAGCAAAGGTTTTCCTTGAGTACCAGTAGTGAAGTGGAATGTAAAGAATTTTTTCATTTCTTAATTTCCTAACACTGTTTTTCTTTATGTGATCTACACTCTTAGCTTATATGTTTTTGTTTCTTTCTAGAGAACTTTCAACAATTTACAAAATTCAGATACTGGTGACACATTCTGTGAACTTCAAAGTGTTTTCTTTCTCTTCTGGCTACATAAATTCCATCACTTTCACGTTGATTGTTTGTTCTTCTTGTTCTTGTCATCTGTTGAGCATCTATATTGATGGTTTCATTGAACTTATTGTATCTCCATCTTCATAATTTCTATATAATCCATTGATGATTTCTAAGTCTGTACTGATACTAACTTCTTTGTACATAGTATTTCCACATTGCTATTTCTTGAACATGCTAGCCTACAATCCTTTGATTCTACTTTAGACATTCCCAAGAAAGGCTTTGTGAAATGTGTCCACTGCTTGAGATTTTTCTGCAATCAATATTCTCATTTTGAAAATAGAATTTTGGACCCAGGGCTCAAGCTCCTTAAATGCCACAAAATAGGTTCAGCTAATTACCATTTGTTTTCAAATAAAGAAACAGGGAAAGGAGAATTATTACCCAGCTGGGGATAGGTAGTGTAAGCAATGGACTCATGTTCACCATCTGCACTGTACAGACATGAGATATAGATTTACATAGGCAAAGAACTGGGGGCAGGGACCAAATGTATGCATAGGTAAGGGGTTCCAGTCATCAGTGAGATGTTATTTTGTTGGGTGATATATTTTAAAAACCAGGTTTGTTCCTCATCACAGGTTCTGGTTAGAATTACTAAAACTCTTAATATATCTTGACTAATAGGGACAACTTTGGTTGTTATCCTTTGCCCCTGTAAGTGAGGTTATACATGCTTCCATCCCAGTTAAACATGGGTCCCTCAAACCATGATCCTCCTGACTTCAGCCTCTGAAGTAGTTAGTCTGACAAATGTGAACCACCAGGGTCCAAACAGTTCTTCCTTTTGTATTGTGTATTGTAATCATCTTTTACCTTGGAACTTGAAGTAGCCATTGTTGGAAGGTTATTGGTTAGTTGGTTTGAAGCACGAAGATAACATAGGAGGAAACCAATAAAAATAATACAGGTAATCCTATTTTTATAGGTTTAATTAAACCTTGAATTTCTTTTGTTCATTTCTTTTTTGTTTGTGTCATTTAGTTTAGTTTTATCCAGTGCTTGCAATAGACCCTATGGCCTTGCTCTTGCTCAGAAATTGGCCTACCACCATGCTTTTCATTTCTTTTCTCAAGGATTCACTTATTTTCATATTTCTATGTTTTTGGTGAAGTGCAAATATTTTATGAGCCCCCTTCTCCAAAAATGACCAGAGTAAAAAGGCTGGAAATATGGCTCACTAAGTATAGGATATGCTCTGCCAACATTAAACTCTTAATTCCAAGACTTGTCCAGTGAAAAAATAAAAAGGAAGGAGAAAAGTGCAGAAAATGATGATAGATAATGTGCTTATCAGCCAACTGGATGCAACTGTTACAGATTTCATTAATCAATACCATATAAAAATATTTTTTTATGAACCCAGTGACTTTTTCCCAAAGAATTACCACATTCTAAGCTATCAATTGCAGTTTAAATAATGTGTAAAACTGTATAACTCAACAAAGTCTGGTGTTCCCTGAGATTTCATGTTGCCAGTTTAGAACCTGCATAGTTCTTGAAGTCAGGTGAGCCAGAGGTAAGTGCTGGTGTGTGTTTTTTCCTTTCTAAAGGTGAAACTGCTTTCATGGTAATGTATTCTCTTCAGTGTTTGTACTTTGACATGTATAATTATTCTGGATTTACACTTCTCTATGACCACATAAAGAATATCTGTAAGGATCAGAGTCATAGGTAGCCACATTTTGGTAGTATCATAAATACTGAGTTTTTGAATTTGACATTTTTTTTAGTAGAAACTTAAAGTGACTGAACTGAGATGTTTTCTCTGAGAAATATAAGTATAGAAGCCGAGAGTTTTCTCACTAGTAGATGAGAGTAAGGACATGATGGGCTCCCAGAGTTATATCCTCAGGTTTCTGTGATAATCAGTGGAATCTTATGCCTTGTGGGGCTCCTTTTCAGCACTGAGTGTGTTCTTCACCCTTGACTGTTTTATGAAATTATTGCACTTTGTTGGTAGTCTCAAAATTAAGGAATGGAGATGGCCAAATTTCTAGGCAGAAAAGATCTTTGGTTTCTAAGAAAGGGAAGAACTTGGTAGATAACGGATGATGACAGGTGACTAAATCAACTTTCACTGCTGGTAAATTATTCCCTGTGATAATTCTGTTCTGAGGGTGACAGTAAAGAGTGCCTTTCTGCTGATTCAGACTTAAGGTGGGTAAGAGTGAGCATGACTTCTGGAAGAATAGAAAATTTTAAAATGTTTGCTTCATAAGCATTTTGTTTGCAATATTTTGTATGATTTGAGAATATCTGAGAGTCAGAATCTAACAGAAAGACAACTGTTCATTCTTCCTGCTACTGGAATGCTTTTGAACATTTGAGAGATGTGGTATTTTGTAAAAGTTTTACAATTTGGTAATCATGTGAATTTCTGGCATACAGAAGACCACAACTTTTAAGACCTTTGGAACTTGATTAAATGACCTAACACATAAATTGTTGACATTAAAGGTTATGTACAAGAACAGAAAAAAGACGTAGGAAGCTATTCAGTGAAATAATCTCAGAGTAATTCACACATACATGGAAAGATCTGCACATGCATGCACACAAGGTATCTAGATGCCCTGCTAGATGTAAATAAAAAGGGTCTGTGCCGCTGAGCACTTTTCCTACTTGTTCCTTTATGTTACTCTGGCCCCCATCTCACCCCTTCCTCTGCTTGTTATTCTTTTTGTGCTGTTCCTTTGTTTTTTTTAAATAGTGCCCTTCTATTAATTTGAAGTTCTGATTGTTATTATAAATTCAGCAAAATGATGCGCTGTGCATTTAGCTGGTGTAGTGCAATCTTGCAGAAATCCTTTATATACCTATTTTTTTTACTTATTTATTACTCAGGGTGTTGGATTGTTAATGCATGCCCTACACCACTTGAGCCAGTCTGAAAGGTGCAGTCCTTTATTAATTATATTATCACATTTTCTGTCCCCCTTTATGAAACCAAGTATGTTTAAAGTGTATTGTTAGTAATTCCCCAAACATGTGAAATCCTTTTCTAAGTAAGCTAAATGTCTTTCAAATAAAGATGTGCTTCTTCATTGACAGGCTGGCATATTGGTGTGTTCTGCACTATTGTTCTTCAACCTGTACACAACTGTTCTTATTAATTGTACATATTATAAGGTATGATAACCTAGTCCATAATTCACTTTCAGTGATTTTAAGCAAAGATTTTCCTTGAATACCAGTAGTGAGGAAGAAACTAAGGAATTTTTCTTCATTTCTTAATTTCCTAACACTTTTTCTTTATGTGATCTCCATTCTTAGCTTATATGTCTTTGTTTCTGTCTAGAGAATTTTCAATAATTTACAAAATTCAGATACTGGTGACACATTCTGTGAATTTTAAAGTGTTTTCATTCTCTTCTGGCTGAATAATTTCATTCACTTTCATATTGATTCTTTGTTCTTCTTGTTCTTCTTCTCCATTGAGCACCTAAAGTGATGGTTTCATTGAGCTTCTTGTATCTCCATCTTCATAATTTCTATACAATCCTTTGATGATTTCTAAGTCTGTACTGATATCTTCTTTGTACATAGCATTTCCACTTTGCTGTTTCTTCAACATGATTGCCTACAATCCTTTGATTCTACTTTAGACAGTCCCAAGAAAAACATTGTGAAATGAGTCCATTGCCTATGATTTTTCAGCAATCAATATTCTCATTGTGAAAATAGAATTTTGGACCCAAGGCCCAAGCTCCTTAGATGCCTCATTCTAGTTCCCACTAATTACCCTTCAATTCAATGAAAGTAGCAGGGAAGGAGAATTATTACACAGCTAGTTATATGCTGTGGCATGAAGCAGTGTAAGCACTGAACTCGTGCTCATCATATGCAGGTTACAGACATGAAATTGGCAAAGATTGAAATAGGCAAAGAATAGGGGCAGGGGCCAAAGATATGCATAGTTAAAGGGTTCCAGTCACAGGTGTGGTCTAGTTGTTATCACTCATCTGTAGTTTGGGAGAGATTCTGGAGTTGTTATCCAGAGGATGGTCGTACCAAAGGAGGGCCTACTGTTGGGGGTAGATTTGATTTCAGGTCATGAAGAAAATATCTGTCTTCTTCTTCCTAGATTCCAATGGAGTTGCATGGTGACTGCCAAGAATGGCTCAGAGAACAAACTGATTGTAAATGGAGAGATGCCATGTTTTTTTCTGATTTTAGTTGATGGACTGAGTATGGAGTCCATGCTTTTTAGCAAAAGCAGTCTGAGGAACTTCTATAATGCTTTTTGTCTGTTGATCCACATTTCCCTGTCTCCTCATACTTGTTATTTGTTCCTTGTGTGTGAAAAGTCAATATTATATTATTTTCATGCACAGTTTTTCCATTTTCCTGGCCTGGCCTAGAAACACAATTTTCCTGAGATCATAGGAAAATTGTCCCCATGGAAAATGAGTGTGAAATTCTCTCAGCATATTCCATGCTCCATTTCCCAGCTGAAGAAGAGGGGTCCATTCTCAAAAGCAGGTTCTGCTTAACTACAATGAGTCCCCAGGCTGGACTGGGTAGGCACCAGGGAGGAGGCCTAAACTGCTGAGGGCTGTTGCTGGGTTCAGTTATTTGGTTTTTCACTCACCTTTGTAGCAGATCACTTCTGTTTCTCAGATCTCAAGGGGTGGGTTCTGGATCCCTAGCAAGTGACAAGTGCTTGGGAATGACTGAATCACAGGCTGGTCTAAGGAGGACCATCTGCTTACTACAGGAAATGCCTTCCAGTCTCTGCCATTTTGCTGTGATAGCTATAACTTCTCTTCTACCTAGTAATTGAGCTTGCTTATTGGTATGTTGTTCATTTCTTTTTTTTTTTCAGAACTGGGTCTTGTAGTCAAGGTGTACTCCTTGAGTCACTCTACCATCCCTTTTTTGTGAAGTATTTTGTTAAGATATGGTCTCACAAATCATTTGCCTGATCTGGCTTCAAAACATGACCTTCCTGATCTCTTCCTACTGAGTAGGTAGGTTTATAGGTGTGAGCCACTGGCATCCTGCTTATTCTTACTTTCTTGACTGATGATGGGTAGATTGAGGGAATAGGTATGAGAAATCCTTGTCCATATGGAGAAGTGACTGATACCTACATACTGTGACCACAGCAGGCCTTTTGTACTATTCTATTGAAGTCTCACTTTCCCTGTCCTACAAATAGATCCTTCTGTGAAATCAGTGGCTATATCCTTAGATGCTGAGTGTGGAGTATTCTTAGCAGACTTCTGGCCCCATTTCCACATAACAGCAATAGAGTTCTTTTGGAAAAGCTTGGTGCACGTTCCTCTTAAATACAATGCATCCCCACCCTGGGGAACATAAGGTCCAGAGAGGAGGCCTGGTCTCCTAAGGTCTGTACCTGGAATCACTTACAGGACCTGCCACTTTACTATGTGGGGTATCGCTTCTCCTGTCACAGAGATCTAAGGTGACAGGGCCCAGGTTCAATAGCCAGTGAAATTTGTATAGGAAAGAACTGTATAGGCTGACCAATCAGAATCCAGTAGGAGGAATGACCAGCGTCTAATCCTTGGAAAATGACTTTCTGGTTCCCATCATTTTCTGAATCACTGAGATTTCTTTTGATATGAACACATGGAACTTAATCTCAGTCCCGTTACATGTGTGCTCAGGTAGATTGAGGGCAGAACCCAGATCTCCACAGAAGGCCATGTAGTGTTTGTAACCGGTGTTTTCTCAGGAGGATGAGGATGTTGGACCTGCTTGAAGGAGACCTTGTCCTCTGCAGCACAGAGCTGGAGTCTGATGCCTATGTTGCAAGGAGTGCCTTGTGGCTCTCCATCCTAAATATATGGTGTGGATCTACAAAGATTAGCAGGACCCTGTCATCATGTGCTCTAACACTGAGTTACTTCATCTATCCTGGAGCCCTTGATTCTCTTTTTAAATGAGGTAATGGTTGCAGGTAGTAGGTTCCCAGCAGGGAAGCTATGATCCTTGGTGTCCCCACCCCTCCAAACTTCTCAGGGTAAAACTGAGTGTCCTGAATTATGTAAAAATGTGGAAGCAGGGTTTTCAATGCACAACCAAATCCCAGACATGTTCTACTTAGGGTTTTAGTAAATTCCTAAATTTACAGAGAACTCACATTGCACAACTTACTGCAATGGTGGTGCACTTGCACTTGGGTTTCATATGGGAGGGTTGAGATTGGAAACGTATCATGAAAATAATTGATGTTTTCTTTGGCCTCTGTCTACACAGCATTTTCCAAAAATGAAATGAAGATTGAGGCAAGATATGAGCATAAGGTCTCAGTAGCAGGACAACCCCAACAACAAAGTGTGCAGGTGTCTCAAGGAAAGGCAAAGAAGGACTGTTTTTTTAAAAGTTGTAAAGAGGACCAAAAAAGTAGTATAGAAAAACAGAACAATAATGTGTAAAAGAGGGGCTCAAATTAGGTTGTGGAGCAGAGATCCTTAGCCTTGAGATTGTGTTTCATGTGATAATAAAGGAGGGGTTGATACAGTGGGTCAGGCTAAGGATGAGTCAGAAACTGCCTGGAAAGAGTAGAGAATTTCATCAGGATACTTTATATAGTTTGGATTCTTTCTCAGATGATCAAGTAAGATGATGAATTTGAGGTGGAACTTGGAAGAATCAAAAATGT
Organism: Castor canadensis; assembly: GCF_047511655.1. Taxonomy (NCBI): domain Eukaryota; kingdom Metazoa; phylum Chordata; class Mammalia; order Rodentia; family Castoridae; genus Castor; species Castor canadensis. The sequence continues at coordinate 6,819,162 of NC_133399.1, forward strand.
GAGCTTCTCTTGCTGGGCATCTAAGAATAATGGGAACATGAAAGATGGTGAGGTGATGGTCTTAACCAAGATTACTTTGCTTGGGTAACTTTTCAGTTGTTTATATTTTCATTCATAGAATTTGTCTAGTCACAATATAATTTGTGACCTTTGAGGAAGCCTGTTATGTACCATGGTAAAGTCAGAGCCCTTTAGGATCTCCAGCTAAAAGAAAGGATTTATTCACTTGAGGTTATTTTGTTTGGTGATATATTTAAAAAACTGCATTTATTCTTCATGACAGGTTATGGCACATAATTACTAAAACTCTTAATATATCTTGACCAAGAGGAACAACTTTGATTGTTATCCTTTGCCCCTTGAAGTGGTATCTAAATAAATGCTAGTTAGGAGAGACATGGTACCATCACAGATAAACAATGGTCCCTCAAACCGTGATCCCCCTGACTTCAGCCTCTGAAGTAGTTAGTATGACAAGTGTGAGCCATCAGGGTCTAAAAAGTTCTTCTTTCTGTATTGTGTATTGTAATGATCTTTTACCCTGGAAATTGAAGTAACCATTTTTGGAAAGTTATTCATTAGTTGGTTTGAAGTAGGAAGATAATACTAGGAGGAAGTCAATAAAAATAATATAGGTAATCCTATTTTTATAGGTTTATTAAAACTTGAATTTCTTTTGTTCATTTCTTTTTTGTTTGTATCATTTTGTTTAGTTTACTTTTTTCCAGTGCTTGGGATAGAACCTGTGGCCTTGCTCATGCTCAGAAATTGAACTACCACCATGCTATTCATTTCTTTTCTCAAGGATTCACTTATTTTCATATTTCAATGTTTTTGGTGAAGTGAAAATATTTCTTGTGCCCCAATCTCCAAAAATAACCAGAGCAAAAAGAGTGGAAGTACTCAGATTTTATCTTTCCTATTTCCCATGCAATTGGATCATTGTTTTACAGTGTAATTCAAACAGCAGTATGCATGAAAATGCAAGTAGTATCCAGGTAACAGCTGCAAGGCACTGAAAGCTTCAGTCTCAGAAAGAACAGCACTCCCCAAGTGTGTCCCTGTGTGTGTGCCCTGCTTTCCTGGGAGTACTTTGCAGCTCCTCACTGTCACCACTCCTTAGTTGTTTTCAGTAGCTCTGGAGTCCAGCTAGAAAGAAGACCAACTATGTGGAAACCACCCAGGTGAACTTCTTTGCCCTTGGTCTGAGGTTCAAATGTGACCTCACTTTAGAGTCACTGGGTTCAGACCTCTACTCTACAGCAAGTTAGTCATGTACATCACACCAACATTCATAATTTAATACAGGCAAACATCACAATCACATTGTTGAATAAAGAACCAGGTCTGTGTCAGGGTATTTATATGTCTTCTTGCCATTAGAAACTCTTATTTTAGTCCTAATCCTACTTCCAGGGATGAAACCATTTCTGTACCTAAACCTAATCATTTCTGTACCTAATCCTAAACTTCCTATAATGATTTCTCTTTTAAAAGACCATTTTCATCTGGTTTAATAACCAGAGACTAACATTTCTCCAGATTTAAATTCTTTGTTTGAAACTCTCTTTCAGGAAGTACTGTGATATTTTGGAAGAGAAAGGTGATCCTATTTTTGCTTCTGTCATACCTAAGCTGTGTCATCACCTTCTGAAGAGGACATACACAGAATATTCTAAACAGAGCATCAACTTTGGTGAATTCTGGTGATCACAGCACAAGCTTTGGGAATCCACACATTAATAAGGACTTCAGTAAGGGTTTTAGTGCCATCCTCAACTAAAGCCAGAGTTTCATGATCTTTCTGTTTGTGCACAATTTCTGAAGGCAGAGTTTTGGGTGATTTTATTACACAGGCAATACCACTTCAGAGTGGAAGTGCTTACATGTTCAATTAATTTTCTTATTCAATGATTGAACTCTCCATATACTTTTAGAAAGGAAAACAATCAGATTTTGTAAACATATATTATGCAAAATAATGAATTTCAGGGCTTTGCACTTGCTTGGAGAAAGCTGTGCCACTTCAGTGACATCTGTAGTACTTTTTTCTATGACTATTTTTAAAAATTTTTTATGATTCTTTTATTCAAATGTGTGTAATTGTTTGGGTCATTTAAACTCCCTCCTCCCCACCCACACACACTTCCAGGCAGAATCTGTTCTGCCCTTATCTCTAATTGTGTTGAATAGAAGACATAAAGATAATAAGGAAGACAAAGCATTTTTGCTTTTGATATAGAGAAAGATCGTAGCATTGCTATCATGTATAAGTGTGTTACAACCCAAGGTTATTCATCTGTAACTGATCTTTACACTGCTTCCTGATTCCCTTCTCATGCTATACTCTGTCACTTTAAGGCTTCTGTATTAGTTCCCCTGGAGTGGGGACATCAAACACTTTCATGTTTTGGGTTTTCTTCCTATTTCTATATCACCCGTATGTGCTCTTCCCTTGTCATGTGATCCATTTTTGAGATCACATTTTCCCTTTCTTCTTTTTTTTGGGACCTTGACAGACCTGGAACCCATCCTCCTCATCTCTGAATGCAAACTATCTTAGATTATAGGCATTAGCCATTGATGCCTGACTCACTATGTCATTTTCATGAATTTATATACTGTACTTTCATCATATACACTCTCCTCTACACTATCATTTCACCATCCTCATGCTTAACCTCTTCCTTTTTGCCAGTATTAATTCAATATCCATCCAATATTAAGAAAGTACTTAAAAATAAATGTATAAATCCAAAAGGTTTATTTCCATATACTTTGAAATACTTTAATGACTTCTTACTTTCCTTTCATACATGTGCCATTTACAATTTTATAATTTAATTGACTCCTTGGGGGTTTTCCAATTGTGTTTGTTCTATTGATTTGCAGTTCTAATGCAATATGACTTCAAGTCATGCCTTATGTGATTTGAATTCCATTACTTTGTTGTACTTTAGGTAGGAACATGTCTTGGTTTGAGTTGGGGAATATGGCCTGTCACTTGAAGGATATATACTCTGATGTTAGGTACAATATTCTGTATTGTCACTCTCACAAAAGACGTGAAAATGTTAATTACAAATGAGAATTAGCAAAGTAGCATGGATTATGAAGCCCATTAACCAGAACATTATATGAATGAAGAAGAAAGAAATTATTTGCACCTGGTGTCACTTGCCTCCTACTTCAGGACTAGGGTAGTGGAGATAGGAGATTCATGAGTTTGAGGCTAATACAGGCAATAGAGTGATTTTGAATAAAGCCTTTGATACATAGCAAGACTGCACAAAAACTGAAAAAAAATGCTTGTTCATGAAGCACATGATAGGTACATTCAGGGTTTGATTTCTAGAACAAGCAGTTGGAATGTTTTGTAGGATTATTTAAAAGCTGAATTCCTTTAGCTCATTTCTTTTTTGTTTCTTTCATTGTGTTTAGTATGGGTTTATTCTAGTGTGGGGAGGAACCTATGGCCTTGCTTAAGGGGGACAATTGAACTGCCACCAATCTATTCATCTCCTGTCTCAAGGATCCATCTATTTTCATCTTTCAATGTTTTCAGTGAAGGGCAAATAGTTCTTGAGAATGCATCTTCAAAAAGAACCAGAGCAAATAGACTGAAAGTGTGGCTTAAGTGGTAGAGAATTTGCTTTGCAAACATAAAGACCTGAATTTGAAGACCTGTCTCATGACAATATTTTACAAAAACAAATTAATAATGCATTAAATAATGATATATAACTCAACATGCTCATCAGTCAAGTGGATGTAATTGTTACACAATTCATTAGTCAACACCTGATAAAAACGATATTGATGAACATAATGAATACTCCCCAAGATTCAACATTCTATGTTATAATATGTACTTTAAATGATGTAGATCTATAGAACTCAAGAAAGTCTTGTATTCTGTAAATGGGAGTGTTGTTCCTATGAAGCTGCATAGCACTTGAAATCGGGTGAGCCATAAGTAAATGCTGCAGGGTGTTCTCTCCTTTCTGAACGTGTAACTGTGGTTATCAGGGACTATTTTCAGTACAGCATTTTGCTTTTAACATGCATAATTATTCTAAATTTACACTTTTCTATGAATACATGAAGAAAATCTGTGAAGGTCAGACTCACAGAAAGCCATACTTTAGTAGTTTCCTAGAGAAAGGGTTTTTGCATTTGGCAATTTCTCTTGATAAGAATGTTAAAGTAACTGAATTAAGATAGTCTGTCTGTGGAATGTAAGGTGTTCAAGCCTAGAGATGTGTCAATAGGAGATGGCTCTCAGTTATGGCCGCATTCTGCTTTGATCATCTAAGGGAATTTATAACTTGCAGGGCTCCTTTTCAGTGCTCAGTGTGCTCTTCACCCTTGGAGCTGTGTTGAAACATGGGAATATGGATTTCCCTTGTGGCCTTGTGCAATGAAGCCTCTTTCTATGAGCTAGTTCAAAGGTTGCTTTTCATTGTTCTTCATTACTTTGTATAATTTGTTTCCATATAACACTACCTTCTCTATACATTAAATAAAGTAAATCTGTGGCTAGTGCACTTTCATTTTCATGCCTGAAAATAGACAAAAAATAAGTATGAGAAACCATTGGCCCTTGACCTCCACCCAAATTTCTGTTGGTGGACAACCAGTTGCAGTATTCTTGTCTGACATTGTTACCCCTTCTTCTCTGATGTTATGTTATCTCCATGGGACATTGTACATTGAATTCGCTGAGTACACTTCTCCCATTTTCAGGAGGAATAAGTATGAAGGACACAGATGTATAACTCAAAGAATGTGACTTTTCCAGGGGCCATGAAAATTTTCTAGAAACAGAAGCCTGAGCATTGGCTATTGAAGGGTACTATCCTATAGATCAGCACAGGCAGGATAGCATACTGATCATGTTACTAGTGCCTTGAGGTTGCCCTAAATCAGTAGCCAATCAGATAGCCAGTTTCTACTCTGCGTGTACCCATACTGAGTGCCAGTGTAAATTATCCATGATGCACAATGGGGCATCAAGCAGTGTGCCATGTTGCCCAGTGTCCACAGGTGAGAGTCTTCTCAGAACAACCAGTTTGGTGGCTGAGTGATTGAAACTGAGTGCAAAACCATAGAGAACACCTGACTGTACCAGGAGCTGCAAATGTTGACAGCATGTCATGGCTCTGCATTTTGGCAAAGCAAGCCATAGTCATGTTCTCAATGGATGGATTGATCCCATTTTTGATGCCATTCAGTTTTTGGGCCACAGATTGCTTCAGGGCTAGGCAGGAGTTTTGAACTCTCTGAACTCTGGACTGTCCCTGTGAAGTGACTCATCCTAGTCCACAGTCCTTGTTGGACAACTCCACTCCAATCATGAGGCTCCCAGTCTGTGTGGTGTTGGCAGGGTATTCATTGGACAATATTCACTTGTTTATTTACTTTGTGTTGGGAAGGAGAACTGCAATGCAGTGTACACTCTCTGTTCTTTCCCTAAAGTGAGTTTCTGTGCTTCCCATGATACTTCCATGTTCAGAGTAAACAGGACTTATATCCAGAAACTGTCATCTGAGACCCAGTATTCTTAATGCTGCCACTAATGCCTGAATGTCTATGTATCCACCATATTGCCAGAAGCATTGGAAATGAGTGACCACATGCAAACATGGTTGCTCTTGCAGTGTAGATAGGACTTGTCCCCTCTCGTACATTCTTGTTACTGTCCTCAGATTGTTTCTCATTTTATAATGATATGATGACTAATGAAAGACATAATTTTGGTTTATGTATTATTCTATAGAAAAAGAATACCCAAAAGAAAGGTATGCAGGCAGCCCAATTGTTAAACAGAAGAGCTTTACTTTTAAAGGGAGGAGAAAATTTCAAAGAAATTGGGGGGGCTTGTGGAGTGACTTAAGTGGGACAGTGCAAGCCTAACATGTGTGAAGGCTTCAGTTCAAGCATCAATACCACTACCTTCAAAAAAACCCCACTTGGTTTAGAGTTGGTTTGTTTGCACTGATTAATTCTGGTAACTATTGTTGAGCCAAAATCATGAACCTTTTGGAAGATGGGGGAGCATGTCAGAAATTGTAAAGTTTAGGTGGATCATGAAAGTGTAATAGGAAGAGTGATTGCTCTGGTCTACCTAGTGCTCTTTCCATCAAATCAGGTGGTATATGCTTGGACCTTGATTGTGGAATACTGTCCACAGACTGCTGGCCCAATTTCCAAGTGGAAAAAGCTGTTTTCACATGAAAATACAATAGGATGTTCTGCTTAACTACAGTGAATCCCCAGGATGGGCTGGGTAGGGACCAGAACAGAGGCCTAGCCTCCAAAGTCTATAGCTGGAAAGAGATATTTGGTCCTGGCACTCTGCCAGGAAAAGGATCCGCCCTAACCTTAGTTAGATCAGAAGCTAAGGAGAAGTGCTGCAAGGAGCAAACTGTAGGGAACAAACAATCAGAGGCCATCAGAAAGAGGCCCTACTCCTTACCACAGAAAATGCATTTCCTAGTGCCACATTTTTTGGCTCACTCTGCTTGTGAGATCAGCTTATTTGACTCAATTTCTCACTGTGCATTGCTTGTGTTGCTGGTGATGTGCATAAACTGGGCACCACAGGAGTAGGAAATGGCAAGTTTCTGAAGTGCTTCCCCAGACCTAGCAGGAATAGGGTTTTGACACTGGCATTAGAGGCTGTGTTGGACCTGGGTCTCTCCACCACAGCCTGAACCTTGCATACTAAGTCACTAATGGTGTGATTTGTCACATGGTCTTCTCTTTTCTAGGGTTGGGGCTGGGTGGATGGGTTTAAGCCAATCATTCTGTCAGCTACCCACTTTTGGCCTGTGTCAGACCCAGAACACTCTCAGGGAGCTTTGCATTAGAGCTCATGCCTCTACAGACTATAGAGATGGCAGAAGGTCATGCTTCTCTGTGCAACATGATCTGTGGTCCTTGGTTCCCTGCTCCAAACACTCTCTAGATACATTTGTTTGACCTGAGTGATATAAATGTTTGAAAATGTAATATAAATATTTGAAGTCTCAATTCGAGGGTCAGTCTCCCAACCAGTTACTTTTTATGGCTATAATAAATCCCTAAATTTACAGTTATCCCTGCCTTGCCCAACTCACTGAAAAGGGATTGCATATGCATTTGGTGTTCAAGGTGAGGCATATTTGGGAAGGTGTTTAGGGTTTGAGATTGTTGCTCCCGCTGACATAATTGATGTTGACCTTGGCCTATGTGTAGACAGTATTTTCACAAATGAAATGCAGATTAAGATAGGATATGAACACAGTGAAAGGAGGTCACTTTGTTGGGAGAGCAACAACTGCAAGACCTGCAGGATCTTAAGGATAAAATGGAACAGGTCTATGTTTTGTAGGGAGGAGCAAACAGGAGTAGAAATAAAGCCAGAGATGAAGGATGATGGAAGGACACCATCTGCTCCTATAGCAGAACATCATTCTTTGAGGCCACCTGGTCCTTAGAGTGTCAGTAAAGGAGGTGTCATTTGCTGATTCTTGTTGGACATGGTCAGAGATCACAGACCTGGAGGAAGCACAGAACACTCAGTGCAGTTTGCATGAGTGTTCAGTCTCTTGGGATCAATGAAGCTATGATTTTGAGGGGTAAAGTGTGGGTATTCCTGCATAAATTTTCAACTGTTTGCATTTACATTCAGGCCATTAGTCTAGTCACAATGTAGTTTGTGACAATTGAAAATGCCTATCTTGGACAGTGGAAAAAAAGATACCTTTGTGATTTGCCTGATGGGTAAAATGGCTTATTAACTTCACAGTTAATTTTTTTGCTCTTGGTTCCAGGTTTGGTATGGAGTAAGTAAAACTCAGAATGTCCTGAGCAAAAGGAGCACATTTGGTTGTTTGTTCTTGGTCTTTTTTAGGTAATTTCTTTATGGTACAAGTGAGATGGTGCACAGTGTCATCAGCAGATAACTTCAAGATAGGAAATGGTGCTCTGCACTAGTGACTCACTCCTGCAATCCTATCTAGAAAGTAGAGGTCAGGAAGCTCATGCTTTGAAGCCAGCCCAGGGAAACTTAGCCTGACTGAGCAAACAGTTTGCAAGAAAGTATCTCAAAAATTCTGAACATAAGGAAGGGCTTTTGGAGTGGCTCCCATGATACAGCACCTACCTAGCAAGTGTGAGGTGCTGCAATCAAACCCCAGTACCACAAAAAATGGGGAAAGGTGACCGTACAGAGCAGACACATGTGGAACCTATAGTGCTGCCAGTGTCTTCAGAGTCAGTGCTAAACTTATTGAATATCTACAGTTCTGCATTCCAGACTGTTCCTAGAATTAAAACATGGGATGTCCATTCATGTTTGGAATTCACTTGAATTTAACAATGCCAGGAAAGGACAGCACAGGTCTAAATATTGAATTGGCTCTGGATGAGAGTCTGACACCTTTCCAAATTAGCCATTTTCATAGTGAGCCATTTCAATCCATAAGTGGGAAAAATTGTGTGTGGGAAGGTTCCCAAATGAAATTTCCTCCTTTTGTAGGTTGCTCTCACTTGCTTCCTCAACATGAGCCACCATGGGATGTATCTGCACAGAGACTTTGGTCTCTAAGTTTAAAAATGTGTACAACCTTCTCCTCATATAGTGTAGACTCAACAGGCTGCATCCTTTTATTTCTTTTCTGCATCCTTTTATTTCTTTTTCAGAATCTTTTACCTTTGTAATTGCAGTTCACATGAGCAGTAAGGAATTTTTTGTACTCTTTGCCTGTAAGATTTTAATGATGAAATGATGCCTTAGCATGCAAGTTTCATAAATTTTATTCAGAATTGGGAAAAATTCTTTTATGGATCATTGGATGAAATAAAATTTAATTAGTTAAATTTGATGGTATATGAATTTATCACTTGTTCTTTACTGGACATGTGCTTATTTATTCTGTTCTTTCCGAAATGTTGGAATGGCAAAAATCATTTAATTTTGTCTAGTATTAAACAGAATTTATGTTTTGATTACATTTTGTTTGTGTTCAGTAGCCCTGATGTTGAACACATTAAGGTGTGGTCTTTTTGTTGTTGTTTTGTCCTCTTCCAATTTCAAAATGCAATTGTATCATAGTCGATGATATAGACAATAGAATCCATGTTTCTTTGTTTTTCTTTGTATTTTGTCCTTGGACCAGGAGGGAACTTTATTAACAGACTTCTCAGAATCGCAGCTGATTGCACCCCTTGCTCACTGACTAGCCTGGAGCACTGTGTCAAGCAAGGAAAGCTCTGAGGTTCTTTCAGGCATCCTCTACTCCTCCTCACATGTCCACTTCACTGCACCCACCCAACTGCCCACGAGTAACTGAAGTGTGTGACAAGGTCTCAAGGACAAGATCCTACCCTGTTTTACTCTGTCCTGACAGGCTCTGTCACACATTTTTGACCATGGACATGGGCATTGGGAGGTGAAGATAGGCTCCCAAGTTATTTAGTGCTATTTTAGTTATTTTTCATGGAGGGCCTCCCATTTTGACTATGGCTGCCTCATAACAATAATCCTTCCCCAGATATGTCCCATGTAGGTATAATTATTTGCAAATACCACCATACAAAATTGTTGTCTGAGATGATGTTGCACTAACTTTTTGCCCAGGTTAGTCTCAAACCATAATCCTACCAATATTTGTCTCCCATGTAGATGAGTTGACAGGCATGAGCTACCAAAATCAAGCACACCCTACGATATTTCTGAATTACAATTTTATCTCGTTGTCATGGTCATCAGTTTAGAAAAATGAACTCCCTTTTTTTGCATTGCATATGAAACTGTGACTTCAGGCACTTCATTTTTGCCATCCTTTACAAAATCATCTTATAGTGGATAATTTTCAGCATCTCTTTAATGCTACCAAAAAAGATGTATTACACATTTTTTGGTGGAATTGGATTTTTGAACTCAGGACTTTGCACTTTTAAAGCAGGTGATCTGTTTCTTCAGCCACACCTCCTCCTTACATTTAAGAGATGAGTTGGATTTTGAGAATCTTCTCTTTTGTTAGCTCTCTATAGTTGCACACCTTCCCAAAGCAATTGACATTATTCATTCTGAAAGATAGAATGAAAATCGAATATTATTTTACAGACTATACCACATGCACACTAGTATTGCAAAAATTGCAGTGAGTTTTTTGTGAGTAGAAAAGTGGTTATAAATAAAGATCCCAGAAAGAATGAATACTGAAAAGAGTTAAGTGAAGATACACTAAATCCTTTCTTTCCCTTGGGCATTCTTGGGTTTAAAGTTAGGGATTCTAACTTGTTAGGCACATGTTCTAACACTTGAGCAATACCTCCAGTCTGCAAACTCATTTATTCACATTGGTTAACATATAAATGTAAGTGCTGGGTACTTAAAATTACTGAGAGGGAAATGATGAATGAGAGCTACTGAATATGGTATGGAGCATTCCATGGTACCTGCATTGATCCCAACCCTGTGTAATGTTATTTGAAAGTGTACTGCTGACCTCTGATGTGCCAGCTGAAGAAGTGCTAGGCCAAAGTTCAAATGTCAGAATCACAAAAATGTGGAAGAAAAACTCAGTTGTGTTGCTACACAGTTTAAATCCCAGCCAGTGGTGAGGATGTTGCACAAAGATTATCAGTTGGATGCTAGTCAGGATCATTGAGCCAGATTCTGTTTCAAAATAAAAATACATAGGGGTGCAGCTCACCACTGAACAGTTTTCCTAGCAATTACAAAGTCTTTTGCTAAACCCAAAGTAATACACACACACACACACACACACACATACTAAACAAACTGCATTAACATAAACTGCAAATATACATTGCAAAGTGAAAAAATGTAACAAATAACAACATCATAACAATATATTTGATATAGTAACAGTAAAAACAAAATGGAATAGAAGGAAAGCATAATTAAATAGGAACTTGAGCGAGGGACTGTTGGCTCCCACCTGTAATCTTAGCTTTTTTGGAGACAGTGGTAGGAGGTCTAGGTTGCCTACTGCATTATTGCCTTATTTGCCACATGTCTGCTGGAGAATTGTCAGGTTTCCCAGCTCCAGCAGCTGTGTGAAATCTTCTGACCCCATGACCATAGGGAAGTCACCTGGAAGCATCAGAAGAGGGAAATGCTGAGAGAGTGGCTGGGCATCTGCCATGCTGCATGGAGGGACTGTTGGAACCAGAAGCAGTGGTGGTTTTGACTGGCTCTGCCTTGTGGGTTCCACAAGTTGTGCCCTGATCACACTGTTGGGTCCTTAGGTCCTCTGCCACCTTAGGGTGGTGGTGGTGGACTAGGGGCCTTTAACCCAGTCCTAGGTCTCTGTGAGGTGACTTCATCCCAGCTCACAGCCCTGCTGGGAGTTTCGGCCTGCAAATCCCTATCTGCCAACTGAGATGGCTGGGGATACCCAATGTACTTATACAGTTTGTGCTGTGCCAAGGCCTTCCTTTGCAGTGTCCCTGTAAATCCTTACTGTGACCTGGCTTCCCTTTGAGACCTTCAGGTTTAAGGGAAGCATGGGCTAAACTCTATCCTCTGTGTTCTAAATCCAGCGTTTCTTAGTGCTGCCAACAAGTCCCTAAATTTCCACAAGTTCTGCACATTGTCAGATTCTTTGGAACTGCAAGTCCACAAGTCCCTTTGTTTGGCTTCTGAGTGGCAGGGATGCTTTTTGTCCTTCCTGACTCAACTGTTAATTGTCCCCAAGTAATTTCTAGAATATTTTTCTATAATGAAATGCTGGTTAATTTAGAATGTGATTTTAAGAAAGAAAGGTGATTTACTCTGAAATACAGTATAAACCAGAAGAAGAAAGAATTTGGGTATAGAGAGACATGGAGATTGGGAAAATCAGTTTTCTCCTGTGATCATCTTGTTGTTGCTTATTTCCTAGTTTTATTTTGGGGGCCTGAAGTTTGAACTCATAGCTTAGCATTTAGAGAGCAGGTGCACAACTGCTTGAAACATATCTCCAGTCTATTTTATCTGGTTCTTTATGAGGAGGGTGCTCATACATGAAATAAGTAAATTTTTTTTTTTGCCAATGTGTTTTTGTTTACTTGGGTGAAAATGATTAGGTTGAAACATGAGATCAGAGGAATCCGTGGCCATCTGCTGCACTCCAGTTTCCAAAGTTTGACCATCAGCCCTACATTGACTTCCTGTGTCCTACCCTACCTTAGTCTCCCCTACTTAATAGACATGATGAATTTTCTCCAAGGAATATTGAATCTAGAATTCTCTGAGTATACCTGTTGTTCCATTTTTGGGAAGAATATGCAGGAAGGTCACAGTGAGTATAAGAGGCACATGCCAGGTCCAGAAAGCCAGGGCAAGTTTTCCTGAAAGTAGTTATCCCACAAACTAAAACATATCTCCAACAAAGGTAGTCTGATTGTCAAGGACTGCTGGAGTCTATCCTTTCAAGTCACCAGGTTAGCATTCCCCCCACTCCTCCACTAAGTGTTCCGATCAGTCAAGGGCTTGGGGGTTGGGCCCTTTATCCATTAGCCAATCAGAGCGGCTGTTTAATCGCCTGCACCAACTGTCCAATGAGAAGCAAAAGTGGTAGGCGGTTCCTGTTGCCTTTTCATTATCGCCATATTTACCACGATCCTGCTGCCACTTCTCAGGCTACAGAGCTCCAGCATCTGTGTGAAATCTTCTGCCTGCAGGACCATATTGATGTCACCTGGATGTTTCTGAAGTGGGAAATGGTGTGAGGTGGCTGGGGATCTGCAGTGCTGGGTGGAGGGACTTTTGGATCCAGAAGCTGCGGTGGTTTTGACTGGGCCCTGTCTGTTCTGGAGTCTGCTCCCTGATCACGTGATTGGGTTCATCCCTGGGCGACTGTATAGTGGTTGTGGAGAGGGTGCCTGGAGCTCTGTCTTTGTTTCCCTCTGAGGTGAATTCATCCCAGTCCATAGCCCTGCTGAGAAACTAATCTGTAAATTCCTGTTCCTCACACTGAGGTGGCTGGGGAGCCTTGTGAGTATTTGTGGTGTTTGTGCCAGGACAGGGAGCTGCTGTGCAGTGTCCCCATAAATCCTCACTGGGACCTGACTTCCCTTTGAGTCTTTCAGGTTCAAGGGAAGCCCTGACTAAACTCTATGCACTGTCCCTTCAGTGCAGTGCTTCTCCATGCTGCTAATCAGTCCTTAAATTTCCATGTTTCCAGTACATTGCCAGATTCATTGGAAATCCGAATCCACATGTGCACCTGGTTTGCTTCTGAGTGGAGGGGACACATTTTTTCCTTTGTGACTTAACTGTTAATTTCCACAGGATGTTTGTAGAATATTGTTTTATAATGAAATGCTGATTAACTTAGACCATGTCTTTAGAAAATTATTCTAGGGGGAAAGCCCCAAAAGAAAGGTATGTAGACATCTCAAGGCAGAAAGGGAATTTGCTCTCAAAGAGAAGAGAAACAGGAGAAGAAATAAGTTGAGAGTGGACAGACATGGAGATTTAAAAGAACAGTATTCTCCTGTGGTCATCACGGTCTTGTGTCCTTGTTGTGTTATTTTTGGGGACTGAGGTTTGAAATCATAGTTTTCCATTTACACTGCAAAGCTCAACCACTTGAACTGTATGTCCAGTCTGTTTTGCTCTGGTTATTTTGTAAATGGGGTATGGTAAACAATATTTCTTAGGTTATTTTGACTGTCATCATGATGTCAGTCTCCACATTACCTAAGTTTACAGGGAGGAGTTTCCAGTGCTAGGATCTTCATGATCTTTACTTGTTTTTTTCACTGCCCTGGGATTTGAGCTCTGATCCCCATGTGTGCTAGGCATGTACTCTAACCACTTTAGTGACTCCTAGCTTTTTCTTCTGATGGGTTTTCTTTTAGTTAGCATCTCAAGAACTTTGTGCTAGCATGGTCTTTGAACCAAGACCCTCCTGACCTCTGTCTCCTGAGCATCTAGGATAACAGGCATGAACCACAGGGACCTGGGTTTCTCATGATCTTATGGTGACACTACAGTGTGATTTGTTTGATTACTGAGGCTCAAATTTGTCTAATTGACCTTACAACTATTTACAAACCATTTTTAGGATATTTGCAATGATTACTTCATAATCATTGTTTATGCAAAAATCTGGTGGGATGAATGACCACCATCTAATCCTTGGAAAACGACTTTCTGGTTCCCATCATTTTCTGAACCACTGAGATTTCTTTTGGTATGGACATTGTGGGAATAAATCTCAGTCCCGTTATTTGTGAGCTCAGCTAGCTTGGAGGGCAGAACCCCATAGTAGGCCATAGTAGTGTTTGTGACCAGTGTCCTTTCAGGAGGATGAGGAGGTTACACCTGCTTGAAGCAGTGGTAGAGACCTTGTCCTCTGCAGCACAGAGCTGCAGATGCCTTAGTTGCCTAGAGTACCTTGTGGCCCTCCATCCTAAATGTAGGGTGTAGATCTGCAAAGATGGGCAGGACCCTGTCATCATGTGCTATACCTCTGAGTAACCGCATCCATCCTGGAGCACTTGATTCTCTCCCCAAGTGAGGTGATGGTGGGAGGGTAAGAGTCAAAGATAGTCACTTTTTGGTCATCTCATAGAGACTGGGTTTCTGAATTTGACATTTTATTTTAGTGAAACTTAAAATGACTGAATTGAGATGTTCTCTCCCAGAAATATCAGTGTAGAGGCCTAGAGTTTTCTCACTAGTAGATGAGAGTAAAAGAACATGATGTGCTCCGAGAGTTATATCCTCATATTTCTGTGCTGATCAATGGAATCTTAGGCCTTGCAGGGCTTCTTTTCAGCACTGAGTGTGTTCTTCACCCTTGAAGGTTTTATGAAATTATTGCACTATGTCGGTTGGCCCAAATTTAAGAAATGCACATGACACAATTGCTAGGCAAAAAAGATCTTTGGTTTCCAAGAAAGGGGAAGAACTTGGGAGATAATGGCTGATGACAGGTGACTAAATCACCTTTCACTGCTGGTAAATTATTCCCTGTGATACGTCTGTTCTGTGGGTGACAGTAAAGAGAGCTTTTCTGCTGAGTCAGGCTCAGGGTGGGTAAGAGTGAGCATGACTGCAGGAACAAAAGAAAACTTTAAAACGTTTGCTTTATGAGCATTTTCTTTGCACTATTTTGTACAAACTGAGAAAATCCTTTTTCCATCTTATCCATTAAACCGTACTAAACTATTTTCACTTTTCTTTCAGTGGTTATGGTTTTGAGGTCTTTTCTAGATGTCTTCTTCAGGATGTGAAAAACAGTTCTGATTAATTTTCATAATATGTCCAGTGGGTATTAAAAACAATTTTAGGACTATTTCATAATTAGAATTAGAGAAATGTCAGTGGAGATTGTATCAGTTGCCACTCCATTTAAGCATTACACATTATTTATGTATTTGGATTTTGAACACTTATTTTACTCAGCTAATTTCTAAATCACAGACATAGATTTTGATTCATACATGGTGTTTTATGTTGAATAGACGTGCATTTCTCAATCACATTCTCATTCATTCGTGTATGCAGTACACTAATCCTTTTGTTTGGCTTGTACTGCAGATATTTATTCTCATTGTTTGTCTTTTGCCACTGTACTATATTAATGTTCCACTTTCATTTTGTATTTTCTTTGGGTAATGACTTTCAAAATGCTCTCTTTTTGTGTTATTTTCATATAGAGACTTCATAAATTGCTCTTGAATTGGAGATGTTTCCCAGGATCACATTGAGCATATGCTAGTTCTCCCTTAGTTTTGCAAATGCTGGGATGACAGGCATGTGACAGCATGAATTTAATAGTATTCAGATTTTATCTTTCCAATTTCCCATGCAATGGGATCATTGTCCATGACATTGGAGAATACAAAACATGTTTTTAAAGAGGAACTGGGTTCCAGATTTTGTGCTTTTAGCCACCATTGTATGATGAGTCATTAATTTGCTCTTACTTTAAAGTCAAAGGAAGACGGTTCCCTTTCCTCTGAGGCCTATTTGTTAATCTCTTTCTTATAGTACAGTGTCCTTGATAATGCAGTTAGAACATTGCTTATTAATATTATGTAATAGAACACTTTTTGTTCTTTCCCTTGCTCTCTTCCATTCTTCTTCTTCATTATTATTCCTTCCCTGACAGTGGTTCTTGCTATGTAGATCAGTCCAGTTTTTAACATGTGATCATTCTGGTGGAATTCCAAGATTAGACCTCCACAAGTGGGTCAAGGAATCACTCTTATTCCCATTATTTTTCCTTGCTGTTTGCCATTTATGACACTAATTACACTTTGAAAAGTAGTTTATTCATGAGTTTTCAGATGTATTTTTGAAATTGCACTTTTATATATAGCTAGGTTAATGTGATCACTTGTTGAAATCTATCTATTTCTAGGGACATGTGACATATTTCTCCTTTCTACTATGTTTTTGCATGCTACAGCAAAAACTAGAACTTTATCCGAGTGGTCCTTCATTAGTCTTATTTAGCTTTAACTTTGGGTTAGTCTGTAAGAAACCGGGTAGAAACTTCCAAATGTTCTCTCTTCATAAAGTCTTCAAAGAGGTGCTCAATTCCAAACAAACTGCTTGCAAAAGTGGTATTAAATACTGTTTGTCATATCAACTTTCTATTCATAACCGTGAGTGCATTATGGGTTTTGTTAGTACAAACTCACTCTGGTGAACATTGCAGAAATGTGCAAATAACCATAAATGGTATATATACAATAGGATATTATTGGAATAAATTTCTTCAGGACACTCTCCCCTTCTTATACTTTATATTTACTTTGGTGAGGTTCATCTCATTAGCCATTCTGCAATGCCAGTAGACATGAAACATTTACTCATGTATTAAAAACATGATCCCTGCAGTCTGTTTTCACCTGATATTACTCTAAAGGGTATCAAGAAGAAGGAACTTGTCAGTAGATTGCTACAATCTCAGTGTATAAAATGTAATTTTAATGACCATGTTCTGCTTTGAATTATCATGAAGTGCCTGTGAGGATAAATGGAGATTGAGAGTGTGACAAAAACAAAATGCTTTGAATATGTGGAGAGCACATCAGCATGTGATTATTATACAGAGATTGTCTGTTTCTACTGCTGTGACACTCAAAATTCTTCCCACAAATGTGTGTGGGACATATTAGGAGACTGTGACCTTTGAGGATGTTGCTGTGAACTTCACCCTAGAAGAATGGTGCTCTTTGGATCCTTCCCAAAAAAAGCTCTGCAGAGAAGTGATGCTAGAAACGTACAGCAACCTGTCCTACATAGGTAAATATGACATCATTTCCTTTTAAAAACTGTGCACTAGTGTTGTGGCTCATTGGTGTTGTTGCCTCATGGGGTGTTTAAAAAGGGATAGTAATGGTTCATAGACATGCATGATCATATTATATCATGAAAATAGCTGAGTTCTCAAATTGTTCTTTCACATTGATTCAATACTAATGATTTCTCTGTGTCTACACCTTACAAACAAAAGAAGAAAATGAAAATATTGAAGAGGACTTCAGGAATCCCAGAAGAAATATGAGGTAATTTGTAGTAATAACCAAAACAGTGAACATCAGATGTGGCATTGACAAGAAGTTTGATAACCATGGAAATGAGACCACAACTTCTACTTATAAATTGCTGACATCAGTGAAAACTTTTTCTAAGATCAGAAAAATAAGTTAAGTATCCAGAATCAAAAAATTCAAGATCAGATATATGCCATAATTGTTAATATACTTTGTCCTAAGAAGTCATAAGAGACACTATTGTATTGCTCAATATATAAAAGTAAGCCCACTCTGTACACAAACCAATTTAACTATATTACATCCAATTCTGTCCCAGTGGGATTATCATGTGCACTGGTATCAATGGCCCATTTTTCAACCTATGTCCTCATGTTCTTTCTTGTATTTCACAACCCAATATGCCTTTGATCCAAGGCATCTCAATAAGCACTTTAAGTGTATTTCAATGTAGTAAAACTCATTCAATATTGTCAAACACCCTACATGGAAATGGTATTATGGAAATAAATATGAACACACCACTGTTTCCATAGTAGCTGTCCTCAGGCCCTGCTGCAGAACATGTAGTATATTTGTGTTCATAAATCCTACAGAAACAAACATCATAAATTCTCTTAATAAATCATTAATAGGATAACAAGGATAATCTTTGTCTGTTTTGCAGACCTGAAGCATTACAGAGACTGCATGAGCATAAACAGTATATTCAATGTGGAGAATCCTTTTATCAGACTTCAGAGAATATTGTAACCAAGGAAACTATGCTTAGAACAGCACCATGGCAAAGCAATATATGTAATGCTTATGAGCAAACCTTCCCTAATGGCAAGGCTCTTCTACTCCATGAAAGGATACACAATGTAGTGAATTGTGAATGTAAACAATGGGGGAAAGCCTACCATCAATCCAGTAATCTTTGTGTTCATGAAAGTAGTCACACTGGAGAGAAACCCTATGGATGTAAGCAATGTGGGAAAGTTTTCACTGAAGCCAGGTACGTTCAAATTCATAAAAGAACTCACACTGGAGAGAAACCCTATGCATGTAAGCAATGTGGGAAAGCCTATGCTTATTCCAGTTACCTTCATGTTCATGAAAGAACTCACACTGGAGAGAAACCCTATGGATGTAAGCAGTGTGGGAAAGCCTTTAATCAACACAGTCACCTTAAGAAACATAGTAGAACTCACACTGGAAAGAAACCCTATGGATGTAAGCAACGTAGTTAAGCCTTCATTGATTCCAGTAACCTTCATATTCATGAAAGAACTCACAGTGGACAGAAAAGCTATGGATGGGAAAGACTGAATGTGCACAGAAGAACTCATGCACAAGTGAAACCTTATGGATATATGCAGTGTAAGGAAGTGTTCACTCATTCCTGTCACCTTTGAAGCCCTGAAAGAACTCACACTGAAGACAAACTTATGGGTGTAACCAATGTGGGAAAAGTGTTCACATGCCACACTACCCTTAAAAGACATAAAGAAACTTATACTAGAGAGAAAAGCTATGGCTATGAGCAATTCCCAGTGACATTAGCAAATGTGAACTCATTCTGCAGAGAAACTCTATGAATGTACGGAATTAGAGACAACCTATACTTTATCCAGTATCCTTCATACTCATCAAAGAATGCAAACAGGACAAACCCAGTGGATGTAAGCAATGTGGAAACCCTTTCTTAGTTCGAGTACTGTTCATGCACCTGAAAGAACTCATGGTGTAAATAAACACTAGTGTCATACCAAATATGATAAAACATTCACAAATCCATCTCTGAAAGTCATGAATGAACTCAGAAACACTATCAATGTATGTAATGGAGGAATGCCTTCACTTTTTCCAGTAATCTTCTTTGATATGGCACAATTCACATTGTCGCACAATGCTGTATGTTTGTGTAATGTGGCTAAGCCTTCACAAATTCCAGTGTTCCTCCAAAACATACAAAATTAAAAATGGAGAATAACTGGATTAGGAAAGCAGTGTGGAAAGTCTTCACTCATTTCCATGACCTCAAACATGGAAGTCCACACACTGGAGAGAAAATTATAGGTATAAGCATAATGAACCTGTCTGTATTCATTCTATTCACCATCAAAACAGATGTAATAATACAATCTGTGACAAACCTTACATAAGCAACATATATGGGAATATATTTTCTCATTCCCATTACCAAAAAATGTGTGCAAGATAGCACAGTAGAGTGAAACTCTGTGTATTGAAGTAATGAGGGAAAACCTTCACCTATCCTGCTTTCTTTTAGCAACATGAAGAAACTCCATTCTTACACTTATGATACTGCCCAGTTTATGTACCTTTTGTTAGTAAGAGCATACCATGTCACCTGCTTTCCTCCAGAAATATGATGAAAAATGGTGTCAAGAGAAGATTTGACTGATGCCTTTTGCTTCCAGGGAATGGACTGTACCTCCAAGCCACACATCACAACCAGTCTGTTTTCTCCTATTTATTTTGGAGCAAGGGCCTGTGAACTCTTTTCCTAGAATGACCTCCACTCATGATCCTCCTGGCTTACCCTCTCAAGTACTAAGATTACAGGCCTGAGCCACCATCAGTTGGCTTAAATTTCTCATAGATTTGTTCAGTATGTATGTCTAATTTTTTTCTCTAGGAAAGGTCTTTATGCTATTTATTGTGGTGCCAGCCAATAAAGACAGCCACATGGAATCCTGCATCAATAGACTTGCTTAAGTGCTGGAAGGAGTGGCTTCATAATTTCTTTTATGTTAGACTGGATTTTGGACTCAGCACCACATGCTTGCTGCCCAGGTTTTCTACCAATTAAGACACATTACCAGCCCTTTGTGTGTCTTTTTGATTGTGACTTTCAACATGTTCTACATTTTATAGTGAGACAGGGACTTATTGAACTTTTTATGTATAATAGGGTGAATTTCACCTTATTATGTTCCAACTCCTATTTTCCAGATGCTGGGATGAAAAACATGTGAAATGTTACTTGTAAAAGTGTTTAGATTTTATCTATGTTGTTTTCCATTGCAATTTGCATATTGTCCGAATTATAGACAAGAATAGAAAGCATGTTTTCAAGTACAGCCTGAATGTATCTTTGTCTCATATTTAAAGTGTTTATTGATTTGGCCACCAAATAATATATAATATAGCACATTTAATAGTATAGTTTCAAGATTTCTTATTAATAGTAGACTATATGTCACTTTTTATTCTTTTCTTTGTTCTGCCCTTCTTTTCTCATCATTCATTTTTCAAGATTATTGCTGTGTAGACCCCTCCAATGCACCCTTTTTTGTGTGCTAAGTATTTTTAAGATAGGCTCCTTCAAAGTGTTTGCCAACCAAAATCCTGATTATTTCAAAATATAATCCTCCTGATTGCTCCTCTTCAGCAGCTAGGATTAAGGTTTGAGCTATTAGTGCCCAGGTCTGAGGAGTGTTTTCTTTTTCCAGTGAATTCAAGTTCCTTAAGGCATTTATTCTACCTAATATACTTTGTAAAGTGGATTTTGCTCCATAGCTTACACTATGTTGCTGGAATTAGAGAATTGCAAACATCCTTGAGAACCAGGACAACTCTGAGTAAATAAAGGCAGTTAGGCACAACAACCACTCCTTCCTTTTGATAGAGAAACATGAGAAACAGGACAAAAAAATGTAACCATATTATTTTCTTTAAAAAAATGCTTAATGAATATGCTATCCGAAAATGCTATGAGGAATATGGAGGAATGACTTCAGCAAACAACACATGTGGTCAAACTTCTACACAAGATAAAGAGCATATTAGGAGAGTGATAGGGATTTTTTTTTCTGTCACTTCTTGGTAAAACAATTTACAAAGAAAGGAACATAAGATAACCAAGAGGTTTATTTCGTAAGTAATGAGGAACTGAACAAAGGGTAGTCCTACTGCTCTGATATTAAGACTGGGAGTTCTGTTTACTTGATGGAAAGCAAAAGACAATCAAAGGCAGGGAGTTGGGAAGATTCATGTAGGAATATTCCACCGGTGGTTCTGAGAACTCAAGATTTTATTGTGGTCTGTTCAGATAGGGATGGTCATTCCTTTCTTTTTTTTTTTCATTTTTCTTTTATTATTCATATGTGCATACAAGGCTTGGTTCATTTCTCCCCCCTGCCCCCACCCCCTCCCTTACCACCCACTCCACCCCCTCCTGCTCCCCCCCAATACCCAGCAGAAACTATTTTGCCCTTATCTCTAATTTTGTTGTAGAGAGAGTATAAGCAATAATAGGAAGGAACAAGGGGTTTTGCTGGTTGAGATAAGGATAGCTATATAGGGCATTGAGTCACATTGATTTCCTGTGCGTGGGTGTTACCTTCTAGGTTAATTCTTTTTGATCTAACCTTTTCTCTAGTTCCTGGTCCCCTTTTCCTATTGGCCTCAGTTGCTTTAAGGTATCTGCTTTAGTTTCTCTGCATTAAGGGCAACAAATGCTAGCTAGTTTTTTAGGTGTCTTACCTATCCTCACCCCTCCCTTGTGTGCTCTCGCTTTTATCATGTGCTCATAGTCCAATCCCCTTGTTGTGTTTGCCCTTGATCTAATGTCGGGGATGGTCATTCCTTGAAAACTGTTCTATGTGTGATTAACATTCATATTGTGAGCTAGATGCTGGTGGCTGAAGCCTGTAATCCTAATTGTTAGGGTGAGTACAGGGCAGCCACATGAGGACTGGACCCTTCCTCATCACAGTTGGCTTACCAAAAACTCTACACACAGGCCTAAAAAATAACAAACATTCACCTTTCGCCATTTCCTAGAAATTTCCCACCCAGCCTCATAGAAAGACCCCATTATCTCAGGAGTGTCAGAGGGCTGATGGAGGATATTCCTGTCAATTTCTTCCTGGGAGTTCCCCCTGGGACTCCCTTCTTTCCTGGACTTCTCTCACTACCTTCCTATATCTATCCCTAGTATGCAAGCAGCTATTGGTTCCAACACTCTTGCTGGGGAATGTTTCGAAAGAATTCTTCTCCCAATAAAGCATGTGCTGAGTTATTAAGCCGTTCCCATACTGCTTTCAATCTAGCATATCTGTCTCCTTATCTATCTTTTCATGCATGCCAGTCCACCATGTCTTTTCCAGTTAAAAGTAGGTACTCATGAGGCAGAGATAAGGATGATTATAGTTTGAAGCCAGCCTGGACAATTTGTTCATGATGCAACAAGTTCAAATCGTTGTATGTCAAAAAAAAAAAGCCTCATAAAATTTGCCTCGTGTCAACAAAATATCCTAGATGCTGTGTTGGAGGATATTTTGGCTTGCATGGTCTGGCAGAGGCTGTTGCTTTTGGTTGGATCCTGAGGTTTTAGGTCAGTTAGAACCTGCTGTAACACGGGGATTTGTTAGTATTAGCTCTCTTTTCTAGGATGAGATTCATTATCAACAGAGGAGCCGTGGTTCTTAGCCATTACATTTCCTAAAATGCTCATTAGTCCTCATGGCAGACTTCCTGATTCTAAGACAAGACAGTGACATCACAGGGTCATGATTCCATCCTCTTTGCTATCCAAAGAAATACAAGGTGAGACTACTCTCATTTTTGGTCTGTAACTGAGTTGCTGCTTCTTTACTTGGGTTCTCCAATAAATTCTTAGTGTGGGATTAAATTTTGGTAATGCTTTGTCCATTCTCTCATATTTGGTGTGCAAACATTTTAAAAGGCATCAGAAGACAGAGGGACCTATGGAAATGAGGAGAAAGGGCAATTTGTGCTATCACTTGAAATTATTAATTTCTTAAAAAATAGTTTCTGCTATCATAAGTGAGTTGGGTATAAATTTGATGACATAGGAATGAATTACATGTTTCGTGTTACTCAGAAGGAACAGAAGGAAAATATTTTCAAATTGTTTAACTCATACTACACCTTCCTTCTCTTCTGACATGATTAACATAAGAAAGAAATAACTGCACACTGAAATAAGACATCTCACAAAGACATAGATTTTATTTGTGCTCAGAGTATCACAGTCACACGTAAGGTATCCTGATACCAATAGCGCAATTGAAAAGGACACTTAAAGGCATATTCTTTATATAACTGAAGGGTCACACAGAGATGTATATGCCACTCACAAAGGTAGCAATTATCTTAAGGCAGCAAAGAAAATAAATTTCCCAGGAGTTATACTGAATTTAATGGGGAAGCTATGGTGAAAATTTACTCCCTGGGCAGAGGTGTTGTTAGGCTGACTCTGGAGTTCTCATAGTCTTTGATAGGATGCTCTCCATTTCCTTGAAGGGAAGGGGCATTGAGGGTAATACATGTTCATCATTTTGACCAAAACTGAGTCACATACTTCTTTAGATTTCTGCATAGAAGTATATAGAGGGATACACCCCCAAACACAGAAGATGTCCAGGATGAATGGACATGCATTGTGTCTGTAGATAAAGCAAAAGAGGCACTCCAGGAAAGCACTGACATCCTTCACCAGAAATCCATAAGAACAAAGGCCAGAAATCTAAAGTGACAGTGAAGAAAGGGTGAAGGAAGAGAACAGTCAAGTTTGCAAGCCAAAATCTCCACTTGGCTGGCTTAACTGAATCTACAAATTTGTTAGTTTCACCTACAAAATCCTGAGCATGATGTTCCAATGACATTCAGAGAAAAATAGTCTAGCTTTTGATACTGGGTGTTTGTGGGGTGGATTATCCATTTTGAAATTTTAAATTTTTGCATAATTTCTGTCTTGGAGAAAAATCTACTTCCCAATGTCTTCACTGTGGAAATTTCTACAAAGAAAACTTCAAAGGAAAGTGGCAAATGTAGTCTAATGTCACTACCTCAAAACTAGATAATGAGAACCACTTGGTAAGTCTCAACATAGTGATAGGAGTAGCCCAGGATACTCAGGGAGGGAACTCAAGAAGCACAGAAGAAAGGCTAGCCAGAACAGGGCACCACAATACAAAACCTTTTAGAGACAATATAGAATAGAGAAGGGAGTCACCTTGAAACAATACCAAAGGGCAAGAGTGGTGACCCACATTTTTAAGAAGTAGATACAGAAATTAGAAGGGAGTTGCCTCTAAAGGATGCCCATAGTGCCAAATTTTTGTAACCAAACCCACCTAAGAGATACGTTTTTCAAAATCCACCTGCCAAGATGAAGGTCCACATCCACCTATGAGAATGACCCAAAAAGTAGCATAAATACCCTTAACCAGCCCACCTGCTGACTGAGATGAGCCTACTCTGAATTTTTGCCATTAACTTTCCCCCCAAAATACATACTCATTACCTTTCTATATTCTTTCTCCTGATTGATTTGTTGACTTTGTAACCTGTATTTTTAAAATGATTTTATAAGAATTTTAAATTTAAATTATTTTTTTCCAATTACCCTTATATTTTTAGTATGCACACCCATGAAGAAAGGCAATTTAAAACTGTGTATAAGTAACGTAAAGACACTTTTCTTAATAGATATGACTATAAAAGAATTGAATGTAAATTACACTCATGACAAAATGAAACAGATTGAGGTTACTGTCCACAAAAACTGCCTGTGTTTTAGTTAGACTTGATAGACATAAAACTTTGAAAAACTGTTTTCTTTAAAGTAGCAGCAGAAGGAGTGGTGGAGAGAATGGCGAACTTTCATTTCTTGGCATTAAACCTATAATAAGAATGGTCCTAAAGACATCAAAACACATGCATATGAAGGAAAGTTTTAAATTAGGCATCCACAAATATCACCTTAAGCATGCATTCAGTTCAAGAACATATAAATATTAACTAAGTGGCCACAAATACAGTGATCTCTTAATTTAAAAATTTTTAGGAGTAGATTGAGATGTTTCCCATGCTGTTCTTTTAGGAATCATTTTGGTTAGCTTGATATCTAAAGCAAGATTCAATTCTAGGAATGTGTTTTGAGTCAGTTTCAGCCTCTGATAAGACTGAGCTTACCAATAAAAGTGAGCTTACTAGACTTTCATGGAATGCTAAGTTTGACAAAGAAGGCAGGTGGCTGAGTTCAGAAAGAAGCTGACTGCCAATTAGTCACAAATTTCATTAAAGGGTTGAATAGTTAGACCTAAGGCTGTTAATGCTCTCTATCATTGTGTAGACTTCAGCCATTGTTTGACTCAGTATTTTCACTAAGTCTCACCTATCAGGGTGTTTTTCTATCTTTCAATAAACTTGGTTCTTTTTTTTTTTGAACAAGTTTTAACGTTTTTCTTATCATTTTTTTTCTTTTATTTCCTGCTTTACTCTTCACTCCTGGTCTATGGTATGAACTTGCTTTAACACTTAACTGCTTGTCCAGTGTCTTCAATAATGATTGCACACCAGGATACAAACTCCAGGAACAACCATTCAAATTTGCAGAATTGACTTCAAACCACAGTACAAAAAAAAAAAAAAAAAGACCATACCTTAAAACGTTCAACATCAGGGGTAATGAACAGAAACAAGATATAATCAAACTTAAATTCTATTTAATATAAGAGGAAATTAAATGAATTATGTCATTCCAATTTTTGACAACTCTCACAGTAAATAAGCACATATCCAGAAAAGATCAAATGATAACTTCATATACCATCAAATTTTCTATATAAATTTTATTTCATCCAAAAGTCCACGAAAGAATTTTTCTCAATTCTGTACAGAAGTTTATGAAAATTGCATCCTAAGTCATCATTCCATCATTAAACTCTTACACACCAATAATGACAAACAGAAATCCTAACTGGTTAAGTAAAGTGCAATTTCACAGAATAAAGATTCTATAAACAGAACGAAAGGGAAGCCACTCAAGGAAGCAGCCCCTTTCACCCAAATTCCATGAGGAGAGGATTATACACATTTTGAAACATAGAGACCAGTGTCTTTGTGCAGAGGCAGCACATGGTTGCTGATTTCCAGGAAGGCAGAGGAACCAACAAACTAGGAAATTTAATGCTGGAACCTCCACACACACTATGTTCTCCACCTTCCACTATGCAATGGCTCACTACTAAACAGACACATTGGGAAAGGTGTCAAACTCTCATCCAGAGCCAATTCAAAATCCAGAGCTGCTCTGTCTTTTCCTGACATTGCTAAACTCAAATGAATTCCCCAACACCAATGGGTATCCCATATTTTAATTCTGAGGACAGGATTGAATGCAGAGCTGTAGACATCTGATCAGTTTAGCACTGAGTCATACCTCACTAGCTCCACAGCAGATTCCAGTCCCACATGTGTTTACACAGTATGGTCACCAGTCCACATCTTTTTTTGTGGTATTGTGAACCTTGCACTTGCCATCCCAGCAGACCTTCCTTTTGTTCAGTATTTTTGAATAGGTTATTGCAAACTATTTGCTCAGGGCTGGCTTGTTTTCCCAGGGCTGGCTTCAACCCATGATCCTCTTGATGTCTGCTTTCAAGAAGATATGATTGCAGGCATAAGTCACTGGTCCAGGGCACAATTTCCTATCTTGAAATTATCTGATAATGGTAGTATAAGCCATCTCACTACTGCCATACCAACACCACCTAAAAAGAGCCAAGGATAAACAAACCAATATTCTCCCATTGCTCAGGACATTCTGACTTTTACTTACTCTGTAGCATAACATGGGACCAAGAGTAACACAAATAAACTCTGAAATTAATAAATAATTTTTGAGACCAGCACATCCCAAAGCATGTCTATGACAGGCTTTCTCAATTGTCTCAAAGCACATTGTGAGTAAACCAAAGATCTGAATGCAAATGTGAACAACTGAAAACTTACCCAGGATTACCCAAGTACTCCTGGTAAACACTGGTGATTAAAGGCAACCACCCCATCATACTTCCTTGTTCTCATTACACTTAGCTGTCCTTCCTCTTTGAATCTACAGCAAGGAAAGCAAAAACTCAATTTCCACAATTTCTGCCTCACAATTATGATGAATTAAGCCCGCAAGAAACAGAACACTCATTAAGCAAACTGCCTTGAATGTTCTCTGCTTCATGTCTGTGATCCCTGACCATGTCCAATAAAAACCAGCAAATGACAGCTCCTTTACTGATACTCTAAGGACAGGCTGGTCTCAGGGAAATAACCTCTGCTCCCAGGCAGAAGTTGTCCCTTGTATCTTCCCTAGTCTCCCACATTCTTTCTCCTGTTTGCTCCTCCCTATAAAACACAACGCTGCTTTGTCTCATCCTTAAGATCCTGCAGGCCTTGCAGTTGGTGCTGTCCTGCCACTGTAACCTCCTTTCCCTGTGTTCATGTCTTACCTCAATATGTATTTCATTTGTGAAAATACTGTCTAGATCCATGCCAAGGTCAACATCAATTATGTTCAAGAGAGTAACAACCTTAATACCTAAACACCTCCCTAAATCTATTCTTCAACTTGAGCACCAATTGCATATGCAATCCCTTTGCAGTGAGTTGGGCAAAGCAAAGATACCTATAAATTTAGGGATTTATTGCAGTCATAAAGAAGTTGTGCATAATGTGTGTAAATGTAGGAACTATAAAAATTTTTTTAAAAAATTAAGAAAAAAGAAGTATGGCGCCAGGGGACCAAACCTGGATTTGAGACCTAGGCTTTATTTATTTATTTATTTATTATTCATATGTGGATACAATCTTTGGGTCATTTCTTCACCTTCCACCCTCTCCCTCTCCCCTCACCCCATTGATACCCAGCAGAAACTACTTTGCTCTTATCTCTAATTTTGTTGTAGAGAGTATAAGGAATAATAGGAAGGAACAAGTGTTTTTCCTAGTTGAGATAAGGATAGCTATACAGGGAGTTGACACACATTAATTTCCTGTGTGTGTGTTACCTTCTAGGTTAATTCTTCTTGTTCTAACCTCTTCTCTAGTTTCTGGTCCCCTCACTTGCTTTTAAGGTATCTGCTTTCGTTTCTCTGCGTTGAGGGCAACAAATACTATCTAGTTTTTTAGGTGTCTTACCTATCCTCACATCTCCCTTTTGTGCTCTCGCTTTTACCTTGTGATCAAAGTCTAATCCCCTTGTTGTGTTTGCCTTGGTCTTTTGGGCCAGGCTAACCTCACTCAGAATGATGTTCTCCAAGTCCATCCATTTACCAGTGAATGATAACATTTCGTTCTTCTTCATGGCTGCATAAAAATCCATTGTGTACAAACACCACATTTTCTTGATCCATTCATTAGTAGTGGGGCATCTTGGCTGTTTCCATAACTTGGCCATTGTGAATAGTGCTGCAGTAAACATGGGTATGCAGGTGCCTCTGGAGTAACCTGTGTCACAGTCTTTTGGTTATATCCCCAAGTGTGGTATTGCTGGATCAAATGGTAGATCAATGGTTAGTTCTTTAAGTAGCCTCCAAATTTTTTTCCAGAGTTGTTGTACTTGTTTACATTCCCACCAAGAGTGTAAGAGGGTTCCTTTTTCCCCACATCCTCGCCAACACCTTTTGTTGGTGGTGTTGCTAATGATGGCTATTCTAACAGGGGTGAGGTGGAAACTTAGTGTGGTTTTAATTTGCATTTCCTTTATTGCTAGAGATGGTGAGCATTTTTTCATGTGTTTTTTGGCCACTTGAATTTTTTCTTTTGAGAATGTTCTGTTTAGTTTACATGCCCATTTCTTTATTGGTTCATGAATTTTGGGAGAATTTAGTTTTTTAAGTTCCCTGTATATTTTGGTTATCAGTGCTTTGTCTGATGTGCAGCTGGCAAATATTTTCTCCCACTCTGTTGGTGTTCTTTTCAGTTTAGAGACCATTTCTTTTGATGAGCAGAAGCTTTTTCCTTTTATGAGGTCCCATTTATCTATGCTATCTCTTCCTTTCTGTGCTGCTGGGGTTCCATTGAGAAAGTTCTTATCTATACCTACAAATTCCAGAGTATTTCCTACTCTTTCCTGTATCAGCTTTAGAGATTGGTGTCTGATATTAAGATCCTTGATCCATTTTGAGTTAATGTTGCTATAGGGTGATATACATGGATTTAGTTTCAGTTTTTTGCAGACTGCTATCCAGTTTTCCCAGCAGTTTTTGTTGAAGAGGATGTCTTTTCTCCATTGCATATTTTTAGCACCTTTGTCAAAGACAAGTTGGTTATACTTGTGTGGCTTCATATCTTGGTCCTCTATTCTGTTCCACTGGTCTTCATGTCTGTTTTTGTGCCTGTACCATGCTGTTTTTATCGTTATTGCTTTGTAATATAGTTTGAAGTCAGGTATTGTGATACCTCCTGCATTGTTCTTTTGACTGAGTATTGCCTTGGCTATTCATGGCCTCTTGTGTTTCCATATGAATTTAACAGTAGACTTTTCAATCTCTAAAGAATGTCATTGGAATTTTGATGGGAATTGCATTAAACATGTAGATTACTTTGGGGAGTATAGCCATTTTTACTATGTTGATTCTACCAATCCATGCGCCTGGGAGACCTCTCCACCTTCTATAGTCTTCCTCAATCTCTTTCTTCAGAAGTTTATAGTTTTCTTTGTAGAGGTCGTTCACATCCTTTTTTAGGTTTATAACTAAGTGTTTGATTTTTTTGAGGCTATTGTAGATGAGATTGTTTTCATGTATTCTTTCTCAGTTTGTTCATTATTAGTGTATAGAAATGCTAATGATTTTTCTATGTTGATTTTATATCCTGCTACCTTGCTATAGGTTTTGATGATGTCTAGAAGCTTCTGAGTAGAGTTTTTTGGATCATGTGTCTGCAAATAGGGATATTTTGACAGTTTCTTTACCTATTTGTATTCCTTTTGTTCCTTCTTCTTGCCTAATTGCTCTGGCTACTACAGTACTGGAATTCCAAATCTGTAGTTTGGTGCTGCCTGTTCTTATATTGTTATGTTGGGTTTCACTTTCTGTATACAAAATCCCTGGAAGAATCTTTTGTAGTGGTGGCTTTGTGGTCACATAATGTTTTAGTTTCTGCTTATTATGGAAGACTTTTATTGATCCATCTATTTTGAATGAGCATCCTGTGGTTGAAGTTATTTTCATTCAGTGCCCGGAAGATCTCACCCCCAGCTCTTCTTGCTTTCAATGTTTCTGTTTAGAAGTCTGCTGTGAATTTGATGGGTTTACCTTTGTATGTTATTTGCTTTTTCTCTCTTACAGCCTTCAGTATTCTTTGCCTAGTTTCTGTAGTTGTTGTTTTAATGATGATATGCTGTGGGGTAGTTCTATTTTGATCTGGTCTGTTTTGTGTTCTGGAGGCTTCTTGTATCTGTATTGGAACAGATTTCTCTAGATTTGGGAAATTTTCTGTTATTATTTTGTTGAATATATTATGCATTCCCTTTGCTTGCACCCCTTCTCCTTGTGCAATGCCCATGATTCTTAGGTTTGGTCTTTTGATGGAGTCAGTTAGTTGTTGCATTTTCTTTTCACAGGTCTTGCATTGTTTAACTAATAGTTCTTCAGTTTTTCCTTTAATTACCATTTCATCTTCGAGTTCTGAGATTCTTTCTTCTGTTTGTTCTATTCTGCTGGATTGGCCTTCCATTTTGTTTTGCAATTCTGTTTTGTTCTTTTTTCTGAGGTTTTCCATATCCTGAGTGGCCTCCTCTGTAATGTTGTCTATTTTTGTCCTGAGTTCATTTATCTCTTTATTAATCATGTTCTTTGTTTCACTTTGGTTTTATACACTGCTTCTATGGTTTCTTTTATTTCTTCTTGTGCTTCTTCAAATTCTCTATTTTTGTTGTCTTGGAATTTCTTGAGTGTCTCCTGTACATTTTGGTTGACCATATCCAGTATCATCTCTATAAGATTCTCATTGATTGTCTGTAGTATTTCTTTTATTTTGTTCTTGTGGGCTTCATTGGGTTCTTTGGCATAGTTTATCTTCATTTTTTTGGAGACTGGATCTGAGTATCTGTTTTCTTCATTTCCCTCTCTTTCCTATTGTAATTTTTTGCTGTGGGGAAACTTGTTTCCCTGTTTTTTCTGTCTTCCCATCATTGCCCTTGGTGTTGTTATTGTCCCTGTACTGTGTGCAATTAAGTATTTTCTAGCTTGTAATAATAACAAAGGTGATATTTAGAATGGAATGGTGAAAGGAGATTTAAAGCAAAGAAGTTAAAGAAAAAGGGAAAAACAAATAAGGAAACAAGTAGAAAAAAGAAAAACAAGCAAACAAAAGTTTCAAAGATATAAACAGGATGAGATAGAGTACTAAGCTGAACAGGTATTAGAAAGACAGAGAGGAATGTAAATAAAAAATAAAGCAATAATAAAAATGAAAATAAACAAATACATAAATGAAAAAAAAATCTCCAAGTTCAAATCAATAAAGTTTCAGTCTTAATAATTTTGATGTTAGCCCCCCAGCCTCCAATCCTGGAGATGGTGTCTCGGAAGTAGTTCTGTCTTTGTCTCATCAAAGGGGGAAAAAAACTAAAACAAAACAAAACAAAACCAAAAGTTCCCCACAAAGTGTACCAAGTTCAAATGCAATACAGTTTCAGTAAGTTTTTCAGCATTCAAGGGTAGTTTGGTTGTTGTCACCTCAAAGGTAGGGAGAAAAAAAAAGTCTGGGGAGAGTTCTGTGATTGGCTATCTGAGGCTCTGGCTCGCCTGCCCACTGCTGTCAGCCTGCTGATGCTGGAGGCTTTATTTATGCAGATCTGAGGAGTGAGCTTAACACTCACCTAGACCCTCAGGCTTTGTTTACTTAGAGTTTTCCTGGGTGCGATTGCCACTGCTACAAGCTTTCCCCTTTCCAAGCACACTATGGGAGGTGACACTGCATCAGCTCTCTCAGGCCTGCATGTTTATTTATAGTTATTTATAGTGTATAATATAGTGTTTATTTATAGTTATTTATAGTTCACATGGGAAGAGGATCTTCCCCTTGTCCTGTGGAGTTTTCCTCCCACAGCCACTTTTACAAGCTTTCCTGCTCCTGGTTGCTGGGCATGTGCCACCACTCCTGCCTTCTCCAGCCAGCTTGTTCTGAAGGACTTCCCCTTCCCCTCTCTTTCGCACTCCAGGTGCCCTGCCCTCTTTGCTACATGTCTTTTTTGTTGTTATTGCTTATTATTCAGTTTTTTTCTCTTTTTTCCCTGGGTGGGGGTCGGTCTGTCCAGGGGGATATTGCTGATCTGTGACAGGATTGCTGAGTGCAGCTTAGCTCACCTTGTGGTTGCATCTTCCCTAGCCATCTGGGCGCTGGCATCTGGCGGTGGTGTGGGAGCCCTCCTGGTTTCTCTGTTTAATGTGAAGTGGAGACGCTATGTGCAGACTGGAGGTTTGGAGGAGCCAAAATTTTGCCTCTTCTCAGTCGTTTTTCCTGTAAGGTGTATCTCCAGCATCTCTCCAAGATTTTACTTTAGGAGGCAGGCTTTCTGCTTCCTCCCTGTAGCCACCATCTTGGAATCTCCAGTTTTTCTTTAACCATTTTATTAAGAGAGACTATGTCAAGGTAATTATAAACAAGTTTCTTTTAGGGCATCATAGAATTAGAGAAGTGAAGAAGTAATCATGAAATGAAAAGAATAGAGGCATGCCAACCTTTGCACTGATTACTATAGATGGTTCTTAGCTGCAGTGTGACTCAAGTGATAGAATACTTGCCTAAAAAGTAGCAAGCCCTGAGTTCAAACTCTCATATGAGCAAACCAAAATTGATGACTGATAATTTTTTTATACTTTTAGCTAAACTGTTATTTTTGATATTTTAGATTAACATTCAGGAGTAAGGAAGAACACAGATAAATCCATGTACACTTTATTCATCTTCTCCAAGGAGAACATCCAGAAAAGCTATGACACAATATCATACTCAGATATTAACACTACTAACAGAAAATAAAGTTAATAGACCAAAGAGACATCTTCCCTTCCATCTTTTTTTGATGCACTAGTCCCAAATGTGAAGGTCTAGAATCAACCCAAGTGCCCATCACAGGATGAATGGATAAAGACAACATAGCATATACACACAATGGAGTATTGATAAGCTATAAAGAAGGATAGAATTTTTTTTCACAAAATAGTTGGACTAGATTTTTTTGATGAAATAAGACAGACATTGATATACAATCACTGTATGTTCCTTTTTATATGTAGAAGTTTTTCAAAGTCCACTTTTGTGAAAAAAAATACATTAGTAGAAGTTGGGAAGATATGTTCAGATGACGAATATGTAGAGGCTGTAATTGATCAGTGCATACTGTTTGCATACATGGTATCACACTGAATTTATATATGTACAACAAATATATATATATATATATATATATATATATCAATTAAATTGAAAATCAAGCAAATGTCTGGGAAATGCCATTGTTTCCAATCCAACTGTTTCCGTCTTGTGTCCACATCCAGTTCCCCGACTTAGGAATGCCAGATCCCTATAATCCACAAATGCATCCATCACTAATAAGTTGAAATTATTTTGAAACATTACTTAGGGCATAACATTGTCTGACCAAGAAAGTGTGGTTTAGATATTTCTTAGTGCAGTTTCGATATTTCTTAGAGTGTGGCATGTTCATGAGTGATAACTACTGTGGAGCAAATGATCAGCTGTAAAATATCCTGATATGCTAAGTTCTACATTATCACAAATGACAGGTGAAGAAGTAAAAAGCAAAGTTATGTAAAAAAACAAGTAAAATAAATAGAAATAGATGATCAATACATATACAGATAGATAAATATACAGATGATGATAGACAGATGATATGATGATAAAGAGAGAGATAAATAGATAGACAGAAAGTCCTTTGGTTGCAAACTGAAGTTTTTCCCCATAGAGATACAAAAATAATAAGAGTAAATTTGAAAGAACAATTTCTACTTCCTCCTTCTGATCTAAGAATCCTAGGTATGTCCCTGGAGACTTTGAGTACTCCAATCAAGGGCACTTGTTCAATCTCAGGATGAAATGTACTTTTATTATTTCTGTCTCAAGAAGTCTTTTCAGAGATCTCTTGATGTCCTTATTCCTCAGACTGTAGACAAAGGAGTTTAGAATGTACATCATTGACACTGTTGCAGTAGAGTGTAAGTTTTGGGTTACAGTGGTGTTGAAAGCACCATGAGAAGACTAGAAAGAAGAAAATAGAATTTGTGACATGAAAATGTCACAAGGAAACTTTCTGTATACACATCTCAAACAAAAATGTAATTTTGTTCTATTACAAAATGTGAGTACAGGAGGGTGGAATAGGTCCTATTAATAGGTATTGGTATCAGTGAGACAGGGGAGGATGGAGAGTATGGAAGAAAGCATGTAGTAGCGAAAATTTAGTGCAAATTCTGTGTATACATGTATGTAAATGAAATAAATGGTATCCATTGAAACTACTCCAGGAATGGGAGAGTGAGGTGATAAAGAAAATGATGGTGAGGGTGAACTCAACTATGATATATTGTAAAAACTTTTGTAAATACCACAAAGTACCCCCAGAACAATAATAAAAAATAAAAAAGAATAAAAAGTAATATTTTCATGCATTTGTATAGTGTAATTTAGTTGATAATTTGCAGACACTTTCCAGGAAATTACTGAGCTGTGAAAAAAAATCTAATGAAGAAGAAATTGTACAATCAAATGGAAGCATAACAAAGTAGGTAAAAAGAGATCAGGTGATTGGGTCTTTGATGGAAAGAAGGAGACATAAAAAGAAAGTGCATAGTATATATTATTTTATTCTGGGCGTTCTGACAAGACAAGCAGACATGTAACCCTTGAAAATATCACCAGAGAGATGGAGAGAGGTGCAAAGTTGTCTGAGGAAGTGTGTACCTGGCAAGAGGAATATTCAATGCAATGTCCTTGAGGAAGGTACTTGTTTCAGATTTTTAAAGTCAGGAAGAAACCTATGTGACCAAGAGACAGAGAATAATGAAGAACAAAGTGGCCTCATTCACTCTGAACACATGTAGTCACACTGTATTTTGAGTTGGCTGGAAATGTGTGTTTTGAAATGTCATGTGTCTCTTTGTCATTTCCATTTGTTTCTTTGTTCTAGGCCTATAAATGGAATATATTGAGCACACATACAATTTTGTGGATATCTCCTGTCACTCTCAATAGAAACAAACACTCACACACACAACTTCAAATTATGCCATATCCTGTCATCTCCTGGGCTTCTGTGAATACTATGTCCTCCTCAACCCCAGTCTCACTCTCAGGAAGAAAAGAAACAAGGCAACCTGTCTGTGTTTTCCTCCAAAGGGATGTATGAATTTGACCCAGATATTCCAAAGTGCAAATTTTTATGCACATTTAACCTTGAGTCTACTTTGGTGTAGTCATTCTCCCTGGAAAGGTTATTAAAAAAAGCTTTCCTGTTTCGGGCTGCATTCCGACTCCAAATGTATACCCTTGGTAACTAGAAAAACAATAAAATATGACCAAAAAATCCTATAAAGATAAAAGTAATGGTCTTTTCTGTGGTACAACACATACTAAGCATCCATATGTGAAAAAAACAGGTTAAAAGGAAGAATAAACAAATTACATAGAAAATATATCAAGAACTACAACATTTGGCAGTTTTTATCTGAAACATTAGAAGAGATTTTTTCTTGCAAAATTTAGTATTGAGTTAACTAAATTGTTCCCTTAATTGCATTTTAATTGAATCAAAATAATTTCACAAGTTTGGAGTATGCAATTATAATACATATGTCCAGGTATAGTGACCAAATCAAGGTAATTAACTTATCCATTAATTGAAACATTTGTTATTTTGTTGTGCTGCCAATATTCAAAGTCCTGCCGCCTTCTAGCCAATTTAAAATCTGCAATATATTATTGTTAACTGTAATCACTGGACTATGTAAGAGGAGGCAAACATTACTCCTGAGCTCAATGGCAGAACACTTCCTTGGCATGTGCAATGAATGCCTCAGGTTGGACTCATAACACTGCAAAAAATTTTCTTCTTACTATCTTAGTATCCCTTTGTACCCATTTGTAAACTTTCTCTGTTCTTGTTCTCCCTTTCCTCCCCAGTCTTTGATAAGCAGTGTTTTACTCTGTATGTATATGAAATTAATTTTTTGTATTTGACATACAAAATGAATTGGTGTTTCTCAAAGCATGGAATAAACCAGACACAGAAAAAACACCAATTGTTTTTTGAGGTATGATAGCAGATTAGGCAGCCATCTTTTTCTGTTTCCTTGGGTGATATAATATCTGTGTAATTACATTGCTTTCAATTTTGAATTATTTGGATACATACAATAGACACATTCCATTCCTGCCTGTTGTTTCCTCCACTGTGCAAATACTTCCTTCGAATACATTCTGTAATTCTGCATACACTATGACCATTCTTCTCTTTTACACTAAAAATAATTCTGCTTATGGTTTCTCCCTGAGGACATTGCATCACACACACACACACACACACACACACACACACACACACACACGTACTACACTGTGCTGCATCTCAACATCATGATGCAAGATCCAAATGATCAGACTCACCTGCTTTGTTCACCATTGTATTTTCACAGTACTGTATGTGTAGATCTGCCTAATACAAATATAATCAAATAGACCATGTTGTGACAGGAAAGAATGGCAAGAGACAAAATACATTAAATTGAGTTTTTAAAAAAATATTGTATGAAACAAATGTGAATTTATCAAAAATTATGGAAAGGAGATATATATTAGCAACAATTTAATGCTATTATGATAGATTAATAATTTAATTGGCAATTACAAAGATGTAAAATATTGTAATTAAAGATGATTCTCTAATGTTGTGGCCCATTAA
The DNA here is from genome assembly GCF_047511655.1 of Castor canadensis. NCBI lineage: Eukaryota > Metazoa > Chordata > Mammalia > Rodentia > Castoridae > Castor > Castor canadensis. The sequence goes on from NC_133399.1 coordinate 6,856,423, forward strand.
AGATGCTTACTTACATACGCTGCACTCAATATTTATGGACACTTAATATACACAAGTTTGTATTTTAATTGAATCAAAGAAATCTTGACTACATTAATAAACACTTTCAGGAATGGCTATCTGGAAGAACATGAAGTTGGTCCCCTAGCTCACATATCTTATAAAAACTCAACAGAATTAAACATGCATGAAAATAAGCAATTCATCTCAACAGAACATCAAAAACCTTGCATGTAACACAAAACCATCTTGAAGAAGTCAAGAAAGTCTGAAATAAGATAATGTACATTTCACCAATTTTCACCAAAAGGTTTTGGCCAAAAAGATCAATCCCAAAGTGCATAGCAAAATAATAAACTGGAAAATTTCATTGAAGTTTTGAAAACTGTAGAAACAAGGCATGAAATAATAATAACCAAATCACTGAGGTGCTGCATCTCAGAAATAAGAAATGTCCTCATGTAACTTCATGTCCCTCCCATGCAGTGGAATGAAACTGCTTCTCTTTTCCACCTGATAGGGCACTGTTTCCCTTTTCTTCCTGATTATATACAACTTCCTTGGACACATGCTTTATTTACACTGAAACCATTTAAGCCTTTCTGTCCCTCTTTTAACTGGGCTTCCATTGCCATCACTTCCCTGTCAATAGTGACCCTTCATTGTTGAGCTCAATGTCCACTTCTCTTTCTAGCATGGTAAATAACCACACCAATGAATTAATCAATCAGAAAATTGCCAGCCACCTCTCAGCTCTGTGCTAGGCTGGTTTGGTTCTCAGCTGACAGTCTGTCTTCCACTCTCAGAAGCTCTGCTGCAGCACCTGTTGGGCTCTAAGACTTATGTGGATGGGTTTGGTGAGTTGAAAGTTTCTGTATGGAAATCCACATTCTTCTCTGAATCACTGGCAATAAAGAAAGGTGCTAATATGCCAGGGAGGACAGCAGAAAGGAGATAAGCATCAGTTCTTAAACTAGATGAGGACAGGAGAAAACAACCATGTCCTGTCCAGATCAAGATTGCACATGTGGAGAGACAATGGCATGGGAGACGTGTACAGCCATATGTCTCTGCTCATTAGGAACATTTCCTTCTTATTATTCAAAAGCTGAGCAAACTGTTTCCCTAAGGGACCTTGACATGCACAGAAAACAAATTTTCATGCTGGTTCTCTGTTCCCAAGACAAGTTTGATGAATTTCATGTTAATCAGTCTTTATTCCTTCTTCTCCATGAGCTCTTTGTCCTTCCAGATGACTAAACTCCTTATCACAACACTCAATGTTTTCTCCAAAGTCTAAGACTGATAAGTTCACCTTTATTAGGTCCCATGGATCCTGTAATTTGTTCACTTGTGCTAGGGACACAGTCCTATTTTTCTCCAGAAATTTTATTATTTGTGTACTCAAGAATGGGGTGATCTGTTATCCTTTGATGTAAGGCCATGATTACTATAATCCTTGAATTTCTATCACTTTCTCCAAATAAATAAGTAGTTACTTACTGTCATCTCAAGCATTTATTGCTTATTTGTGTTTCAGCATTCAATACACTCTTTTGGCAGCTATTTTGAAATCCATAATTAATTATCATTAATGATGGTCACGCTGTATGCTATAGACAATCCTATCTAACTTTATTGATATACCCAATTCAAAACCTCTCTCTCTATCCTCCCTCCCTCCTACCCTTCCCAGACTCTCATGACCAGTAGATATTCTCTGCTTTATTTGAAATTAATTTTAGCCTTCACATATGAGAAAAAATATGTGGTATTTGCCTTTCTGTGTCTGGCTACTTTCACTTAACTTAATATCCTGCATTTAGCTCATAACAACACAGGATTGCATTGTTTTATGCAGATATATAGTTTTATATATATGTGTATATAATACATATTAAAGTATTAATTAATCATTAATTAGACATCAAATTGATTCCATGTACTGGCTATTGTGAATAACCCTAAAAGCAACATGGAAATGCAGACATCTTTTCAACATACCAAACATGCTGACTTCCTTTGCTTTGGGTTTATATTGAGTCATAAGATTTCTGGATCTGAGAAGAAACTTATCTTTAGTTTCTTTGAGGAAGCTCCATAGGGTCAAACAAAATGGTTGTATCAAATCATACTAAACAACACTGTATTAGACATCCCTTATCTCACCATCTTCACCAGTTTTTCATTGTGTGTGTCTGATGCTAGGGATTAAACCCAAGGCCTCTTGCCTGCTAGGCCAGCACTTTACCACTGAGATACAAACTCAGTCCTCTGTAATCTTTTAAGTTATATTTGATAATCATTATTCTAACTGTGGTACAATAGTATCACAGTACGGTTTTGATTAACACCTCATGATTTTTGATATGGAGTATTTTTTTCATATGTCTGCAGGCCATTTTACACATGTTCTTCTGGGGAATAGTTATTCTGCTAATTTGGTGTGATATTGTTTTGCTTTTTTATTAGTGACTAGTAATACTAATTCTTCACTATTTTATAGTGACCTTTTGAACATATATATAAAACACTTGGATCACATTTGTCTCCCAAAAGTGTACACATTTATTCCAACTCCTTCACCCAGCTGGTCTGCTTCCCATTCTCTAATAATATACCTTTAAACTTCCATGTTTTTAAAACTTCCACAAATGACTGGAAAATGGAGATGCTTGTTTTTCTCTTCTTTTTTCTCATTTTGAAATCAGATTATTTGTTTTTTTTTTTCCTCTTGAGAGGTTTTTTATTGTACAATTTTTTTCATCTCCTTGGGTAAATTTACTTCTTGGTATTTTGTGTGTAAATGCATAAATTTGTAAATGAGTTTGTTTTATTTTTTCCCTAAGGTTGTTTTTTTATTTTTGAATGATTTTATTAGTATATAATAATGATACTGGAAGTTTCATTGTGACATTTCTGTATACAAGTATATTGTACTGTCCCCTCCATTATTCTCACTTTTCTCCCACTCCTCTTCTCAAAATGACTTCAACAGATTTCACTATTCATACATGTAAAAAATACATCAACCATATTCACCCTCCTTTAACCTTTTCATTTATGCTCCCCTCCTGCTATTACCACCACCCTCCATCTATTACCCTCCCCTTAACATTACCTATTTTACATTCCTGTCCTTCATTATGTTAGTGTCTGCTCATTGTTCATTGGACTTTTGTCTTGGTGTTTTACCTATAAATATATTGAACTAAATCAGTCTAACCTCCTCTATTACTCTTCCTCACCCTTTCCCCTACCCTGTATTGTTCAACAGGTTTTTTGTGCATTTCTTTGTGTCTGGTTCCCATACGGAGGTTATGCATCTCAATATTATTCACTCTATCATTCTTTTCCTCCTCTCTTAGAATTCTCTAACTGTTCCATTTTCAGATACATGTCATAAATGTTTGTGTATATGATAACATTTATATTTGATATGTAGAATGGCTAGAGATTTATACCTGTTGATTTTGTAACCTTCAGCTTAATTTATCAGTTCTAACATACTTCTGGTGGAGGAAATGTCTCTCTTCTTCTGGCATTCAGTTGCATGTGGGCATTCAATTATGGACTCAAATGCTCTACCCTAAGCACTGCCTGGATGCTATTATATAAACACTGTGACCCACCAGGCTGGGATCATTAGAGGTCAAAGATCCCTTTCTCTTCCAGTCCATGGGCACACACAACAAGAATTGTGTACTTTTTCCCAGAGTGCTGACTGGGACAGCCAGAAAAGGTGTTTTCATATATTTTTTTTTCATATTTTCATATATATAATATATATATAGTCACAAGAAAATCAATGTCTACCTATCTTAAATAAACAAAAATACCATTTTTTACAAAAATGGAGAAAAGGAAAAGGAGGGTATAACAGGTACTGGGAGATGGTACCAGAGAGAGCAGGAGGATGTGGAAACGGGTGTAGGAGGGTAACTATGGTGCTAATATTGTGTACACATATATGAAAGTGAAAGTATTTCAAGAATGGAGGAGGGAGGATAAAGTAAAATGATGGAGGGGGTAAATTCAGCTATGGCATATTTGATATATTGTAAGAAGTTTTGTAAATACCACAATATACCCTCAGCACAACAATAAAAATTAAATAAATTAAAATAAAACAAGCAATGATTTTAAAGACTATTTCAACAAACAAGTGAGATAAGGAAGTCAATTCAAGAGCTGGATAGAAATGTTAGCAACATACATGAGAATTTCAGCAAGGATACTGAAATTCTGAAAAAATGGTAATGTTGCAAATGAGAAATTCATTACACCAAATAAAAAGCATAGTGGAAAGTATCACAAAGAGATTATACCTTGAAGGGAAAGAATATTAGTACCCAAAGATGAGATGAAGTTATTCTACATTCAGATAACAAAAGAAAGTATGTACAAGCATGAACACAACTTTCAAGAGTGCTAGGATTTGGCAGAGAGACAAAACATAAGAATCACCGGAATAGAATAAGGAGCTGTGATATCAAGTAAAGGCATAAGAAAGATTTTACATGAAATTAGAGCAGAAAATTTGCAAATCTTGGAACTGATATGAAAATCCAATAACAGGAGGCATATAAAGCCTAAAGTAGACTGGACCAGAATAGAAACTAAACATCACACAACACATAAAATATCAAGTCTAAATATAGAAGATTGGAAGCTACAAATAAAAAATGGCAACATACTTACAAAGGCAAAAACATCCAAATTACATAAGACTTCTCAGCAGAAATACTAAAACCAAGGAAATAATGGAATTATGTGTTTCAAGCCCTAAGAGTAAATAACTACCAACCAAGAATACTCAGTTTTCCTCTAAAATCAAAGGAGAAATATAGACTTTCCCAGACAAGCACAAGCTAAAACAATTCATGACCACCAAGAGAGCATTGCAGAAAGTACTTGAAGAAATTCTTCACAGAAGAGGAAGGAAGATACTCACAAAAAAGGATAGCTCAGAAAAGACTAAATACAACTAGAGAAGTAGATGAACACAACAGAATTAGGAAAAATATCAATCACATCCAACTCAATGAACCAGTAACATCGGAAGATAAATAAGGGTAAAGAAACAAGCAAGGAATAATAGAGATAATCAGGAACAAAACAACAAAATTGCAGGAATAAAATAACACTGCTGGGTAATATCCCTAAAAGTAAATGGCTTTAACACTCCAATTAAAAGACACAGATCTTATCTGTGAATTAAGGCAAAAAGAGAGTCCACAATCAAGGACTGGCAGCCTCCATGTCATATAAGAAATGGTTACTCATGCAGATATGTGCCAACTCATAAACTGCACTTGAAGAAGATCCAAAAATGGTTTACATTCACAATGGAGTTAAGAGAGGTTCTGATCTATAGTAGTGTTTATTAACCATCCCACTTGTGATGTTTGTGCTAGATGATGCTTTGTTGTGAATTCTGCTGTGCATCTTAGATAACTGGCAACATCTCTAGCTTCAACTCACCAGGAACAGAAGCATATCCTCCATTGTAACAAACAGATTTCTCCAGACATTGTCAAGTGTCTCCTTAATCCTCATCATTGTAGGATTAATATCCTTGGTCAAGGGAACTGGGTACATTCTAACGGAGTTCCAAAAAAATGTTCATTTTACTGTTCATAACGTAGTAAGGAGGAGAACAAAAAAAAAAGTTTGTGTTCTGATAATATAGCAAGGAGAAGGATGGAATAGCAGAGAGATAAAATTTAAAGAATTAAAACATGAAGAAGGTCACATAGCAATGGAAGAAAAGTAGCCAATAGAGTTACCATATATGGATTAAACCTTGCCTTTTGCTTCTGTAACCTGCTTACAAGATGAGACTTCTTTGTTCTCGGGGCTCAGCCTGTGGACTTGAGTCTGCTGAATCTGTGCTGCCACAATAAAATGTAGATTCCTGATAAACTGCTTCAGTGTCTGTTGCCATTTATTGGCTGAACCTGGGTGACCAGAGCCATAAAAGATGAGGGGACTACTGAGTCTTGCTCGATAGCCACTTTAATGAAGCATACTTCTGCTTTTTATAAACACCTTTTTCACAGAAAGCATTTGGTCAGAAAAAGAATGCCAAGTATTATGTGTCAAGGTTACATTAGTACAAGGCAGCACAGTTAAAATCAACTCTCTGTTATGTCTCTTTTAATGTGGGAACAGAGAAGCAGGAGAACCAAATGATCAGCATAACTTTCTTATTTACATCTGAAGGACACAAAGCCATCTGGGAACCTAGAATACTGTTTTTCTGGATGTCTGGCTTTCTCACAAGACCAGATACCAACTCACACAGGTGCAGTCTGGTGCTGCCCCAGTTCCTTGGAGCTTTCCCACAAGGCCAGATGCCAACTCACACATGCAAGGTCCCACTGCTGGCTCCAACAAGTGTCTCTTGTCTCAGCTTGAGATTCCTGCCACATTTCTTGTGAGATCATCCAAGATTGAGGAGATGGTGACTTGTCACCTCCCTTGTTGCCAGGGTGCATCCTCCAAACTGCTGAGAGAAGAGCCCACCGGATGCCAATGGACAGTTTGACCTGGAGGAGGGACATGTCCTCCCAGCGAGTCAGGGTGAGGGCCTAGGATGCACAACAGAACCTGGTGAGGCACAGGAACCAGCAAGGGGAGGGGGTCACTGCCTGTCAGACTGATAAGAACCTGGGTTTGAATTCAGGCTGCCTCAGAAGGGAAAAGGGGAGACTTATCACCTCCCAGAGACCCCCTAATAACTCTACTTGGGGTGAAACTGGGCCTCTCAGGTTAAGGGCATGGGGCAAAAGTGTGTGCACCGCCTACAGTTGGAGAGTTAAGCTTTTCCCAGGAAATAGCCACAACCAACGTTAAGGGATTTATAACAAAAAATTCAGTTCCAAAGAGGGAGAATCACAAGAGAACAGATACGTCATCCATCATTCCACATGGATAGCCCTCTGGATATAATTTAAAAGGTTTTTTTCTTTTTTTTTTTTGAAAGTGCAATCTAATTTTGTGTGTGTTTGTATGTCAACTTGCTTAAAACACTGGACAAAACTTAATTTGCTCCTAAATTTCCAGCTGATCTTATGAGCACTTAAGTTGACATTTTTTTCCTGTCATGCTTAATTTAAACATTTTTTTGTGTGTATATGTATGTGTGTGTGTGTGTGAGCATCTTCAAAATGGTTCTTAAAATGATGTTACAAGGTTAATGTGATATTCAAGGTAACAAAAATCCAGGGTGTTTATTTTAAAGATCTCTGCTATAAACTGTTTAAGCCTTTTACATATGAATATGTAAACATTTTAAGGATGGTTCTTATTTTACAGCCAATGTGAAAAATTATTACTCTGTTCTACTACTACTTTTAAAAAAATGGTTCCAAATTTATTTCAATCAGGTCTCACTAAGATACAGACATTCAGGAGTTAACACTCTGCCTCAGACCAGAGGAGAAAAAAGAAAGAAAAGGAGGGCCACAGCCAGCATCAGGAATCTTAAAATTGGGGTAGTTAAAAATTATCTTAGCATGCTTCATTCTGTCATAAATAAAGTCTGGGATTTAATTCTCTCTTATAATACATGCATTTATTAGCAAATGGGTTTTCTATAAATTGTTTTTATACAAAAAATTATTTTAAAGTTGCTTTCTTTCTGGTTTTTGTTTTGGTGATCTTCATACAAATGTAAAGCTCTAAGTTAAAAACGTTTTATAAATTAATTCCAACAAGTAACACTCACATACACACACCCCTACACATATATACTATAATACTATATATATGTATATAGTATTAAGGATATGGGTTTTAAAAATTAAAAGGTTAAAAAATACTTCTAAGTTAAAAAAAAGCTCCCACAAAGGATACAACGTAAGTTGTCATAAAGATACAAAGTATGTTTTTATAAAAAGATAGAGCTTATAAATACTTATATAAGTGATTAAGTTGACTAAAATCCAGATACATTAAAGGTTTTTTAAGGTACAAATTTAATGTACTGATATTAAACTAAAACTTAATTCTCTAAGCTCATAAAAACAAGACTATTTTTAAAATATTATATTATACTTTATAACATTTATAAAAACTGTCTTAAAATGTCTTTTGTTTTGTCAAGATAACTGTCAAAAATTTTGGGTGCTACATGTTAATCCACAAATTTGTCAAGGTAAGAGTGTATTAAAACACAGACAGGAAAGAGACAGCTGAGCACAGGGAGTGCTGCTGCACTGAAATGAGGGTTGAGACAGATTTACTAATGTAAAGCAAAGTAAAAAAAAGTAAAGCCAAAGTACACCCTCCAGATAGGATTAAAAACAAAAAGAACACTACACTGGAAGGCCAGAACTCCAGGATTTTTTGGAGTCAACAGAGTGGAGTTGTTAGTCCTACTCCTTCAACATGGCAGGTGGAGGGAAATTTTGGCCTGGCATGGCCAGATTGAGCCTGTTATTTTAGAGGGGCTCCATTGATTACAGGTTGATGGGATCCTGTTGTATGTCATAAACCATCTGTTAATGTCAACAATCAAGGATATGATCCCTTATCAACATCTGAGCCATGATTCTTGGTCATTAGGTTTCCTAACTCCACATTAAGTCCCCATAAATATTTACCTGTGTTCTCTGGTGAATTTTATCAGGGTTTTAGCTACTAAGGTAACAGAGTCATGTTCATTTAAAAGTTGGTTTACATAAAATTTTCTAGATGACCTCATGGTTAACCAATTGTTGTCTTGGGTGATTCTAATACAGTTGGAACCCTATAGCTGTCTGTTACTGGGCTATTTGGAGTCACTAACACTGTTTTTCCCTCCACAATGGATAAAAACTATAAGGTTTTACTTCAAAAATAACTAAATTAATATGTATATATAACCTCTATAATGCTGTGATGTTATTGCTGGCTCCTGTATAAAAAATACATTTATGTTTTTCAAGTATATCAAGCCTCCTAAAATACAAAATTTAAATAAACATGGTAACAAAAAGTTAGTAGTATTGATACACTATTCTGTTACTTGCTAAATTGTCCATCAAAATTTTAACCATGCCTCGTATGTTTTTGTAATTACAGTTCTAATCCTTCTGAGATATTTACAATCAAATCCATAAATTGACTCTAATAAGTACTTATGTGTAAAGCACTCTAGCTTTTTAAGTTCCTGCTTCTGTTGGATTATGATTTGTATTGTCCTTGTCTAAAAGCCCACTGCCTAAGGGCCACTCCTTCTAAGCTTCTTTGTTGCTTAAATTTGGCTAAAATTGTCTAGATGGTACTGACTCCCACCTGACCTTTTCATTACTTCCCACGTGACATGGAGCCAAACCAAACAAACAAAAACAATCCAGGAAAAAGCAAATCCTCATGATCAGAAAAAAATGACCAATCAAAAAAGATCTTTAGTCTACAGCCATACCACCCTGAATGTGCCCAATCTCATCTTGTCTCAGAAACTGAACAGGATTGGGCCTGGTTAGTACTTGGATGGGAGATAGATCTTCAAAAGAGACTGTTCAGAAACAGTTTAAAGACAAAGAGGGAATGCCATCTAAGTTCAAATGGAGTCACTCATGACAGACCTTTCAAAAATAACCAAGGCCAAGGGGATTGAGGAAATGATTCCTATACATGTGTGGCCATCTAGCATTAAAGCCCTTCCAGACACAAACTTATATTTTTAGACAGGGTTGTCTACTTAGAGATAAAATGAGTATTTTTACTGGCTCTAAACATGTCCTTTGATACTTAAAGATGGTGGCTTTAACTTTCTTAAACAACACATTTTCTTAGACAAATATACTGACAATATATTGTTGTCATGGTAATTCTACTCAGTTAAAAAAAAGATATTGTCTGTGTAAAAGAAGTTAAAGTGTCCAACCATTAAAACCCCATGAGAGGGGCAATTTTGTAGCTTTCTTGAATATCCCCACTAAAGTTAAAGTTACAAAAATTGCTCTGTGGATCCACCACAGGTGAGTATATCCCAGTGTGAGTATATCCCAAGTGGGAGTATATCCCTGACTCAGCCTCACCATTCAAGATCACCCTCCGGAACACCTGCACCCTTCCTCAACAGAACCTTGCTTCCCAGGAGACAACAGGGGACCACAAACAATGGGACAACAGCCCTGCTCTAGTCACTCTGAAAGCTGACTAGTCTACACATGGAGAAAGCTCAAACATAGGATGCACCCCTGCTCTCCTCTATACACATGGACTCTTACCTTTTGGGTTGGCCTTTACAAGGTTTTTACCATGTACTAAATGTTATAAGAGAGCCATTGTTGGGACCTTTGCACAGCCACACTTTGTATCATGGACCCAGTAGGTCAGATATTACATTGGCTCATATACTCCCAGATTTGTGAGGTTTCTGGTAAGTGATATTAAAAGTCCCAAAGTAAAAAAAAATAATACAGGCTACATTTGTCACAAAAATCAGGGCAATGGGTCTTATTCTAGACACATGCTTAATATTACCCAGTCAGGTTCCCCTGCTATTGCAATCTTTCAAAACCATTATAAAAGCTACTATTAAAAAATGGCTGCACATATAATGATGCTATAAAAATATAAACCCCTAAATCAAGATGATGCTCTTTGACCCTAGGTGGGTCTGAGCATCAAAAGGGGGAATAATGTAGTAGGAAGGAAAACTAAATAAAAATAGACAAGTTTGTGTTCTGATAATGTAGCAGGTGGAAGGGATGACATAGCAAAGAGATAAAACCTAAAGAATTAAAACAAAAAGAAGGTCAGGTAGCACTGGAAGTAATGTAGCCAATAGAGTTACATGTAACCACATATGGATTAAATCTTGCCTTTCACTTCTGTAACCTGCTTGCAATGGTATATAAGATGAGATCTCTTTGTTCCCAGGGATCAGCTTTGGACATGAGTCTGCTGAGTCTGTGCCAGCACAATGAAACATTGTTTCCTGATAAACTGCCTCACTGTCCTATATCTCAGCCTGAGATTCCTACAACAATAACTGTGAGCAGATCACAGAGCCTTCACAGCCTCAGATCTCCAAATGACAAATGAGTGTCTGATAGTGTTGACATGATGTAAGTAACCTAAGTGAAAATTATACAAAACAATACTCAGGTTGTAACCTATCCATAATACATAAAAATACCTACAAATATGTCTTATAATTGTAAAATGTTAATAAAGGTGTAAGTGATAATTAAAACTTGTGTTGGACAACTAAGTACTTACGTGTTTTATACAAAGTACTAAAAAGTCAAACTGCCATAGTAATGTTCCATGATTCTATATAAAATGCCACAGTTTTCTCCTTGAATTGGGAATTACATATTTCTGAAACAATAGAGAGCTGCATCCTTTCTACAAGTCATGGCTCTGACATTGCAATGTCAGAGACCCAGTGTTTGGGGAAAATTAGCAGTAAGGATTTAGTAAAAATGCTGAGGAAGTTTCAGGAATTTGAGGGAGTTTTTTGTAAAGGAGCAATAAAGACTGCATTCACTTGATTGCTACCATGCTTTTTTGGGATATAGATTAAGCAGAGAAATTGTCATTTCTGCTCACACCAATGCCCACTGGGAAATCAGCTGTTCAGAGTTTGGAATAACAAACAGGTGTTTTCTCTCAGACTGAAAAATCACAAGCTGGCAGTGCACTGTGCTTCCTTTTGGAGTTCAAAGTCTGACTAGAGGAACAATGCTTCACTCCTTTCTGCTGTCTTGTATGGGGTAGAGATTTAGTGTCTAACATTAACCATATAGGGTTGCCTTCTAAAAGAACACACCCAGGTGAATCTGAGATCCTGATATGTATTGAGGGAAATGTTAAGAAAGAATAGAAGCTGACAAAAGTTACCTGATATCACCTAAGGGCCAAGCCATCCTAACACTGATCTGAGAGACCGCTGTGATTGTTTGCTTAATTGTTTAATTAATTGGCAATCCATTTACCATTTTATTTTTTAATTGTATCTTTTTATTGGATTGTTGTTATTATATAGAAAGTTCTTAGGACAGTGCCTAGAACACAGAGAATATAATGATATGATGATGGTGATGATGGTGGTAGTGGTGGTGATAATTCCCACCATATTCATTGTCATTGTTATGGTTGTCTTCAATGTAATCTTCTGCCTACTACATTGGCCTAGTCCAGATGCCTGAATATTCTTCTTCCCTTCCAATGGGACCCAGGTTTGTCAAGCAGAGTCTACACAGGATCACCTACTATGTAGCATTATCCTTACCCAACGAAGAAAAGATTGAAACTTGCTTCATTATTTTTTGCCCATCAATTTGTTTAGCCCTCACCATAACAAAATTTTTTCTTAATAATTAATGTCTGATTTTATTCTATTTGGATTTAGGGGGTGATTATGGTACTAGGATTGAAGGTAGGATGGACAAATCAGAATCTGTAGTGTACCACTTGCTGGAAGAATTCGCTTAACTGACAACCACAGATTTGTAATAATAATGGGTTGTCTTAACAGTAACCCTAAGGCACTTAAAGATTCACCATGTTCCTTCTGAACCAACAAAATTTAATTTTATCTAGAGTAGTTTTAACAAAATAGTGGCTTCTAATTCATAGAAAATTTTCTATCTGTGTAGAGAATAGGGAAATCTAAGTTGCTGCAAATGTTCATAACCCAAATAAACCATTCCTGAACCATTTTGTTTATTTTCTCCTTTTATTTTCTCATTTGTACATTTACTTACATGTGTACACATTTCTGTGCCACTCCTCCTCCCTCCAACTCTTCTTTGATTCTGTTGAAGAGAAAACATATGAGGTAAGAAAGACAGTGTTTTTGCTAGTTTGGGATAAAGATAGCTATACAGAGAGATTCTTAGCATTGCTTCCATGCAGATGTGTATTACAAGCCACATTGGTTCATTTCTACTAGGTCTCTTCACTACTTCTTGGTTCCCTTCCCATAGTGGCCTCTGCTAATTTAAGATTACTTTATTTGTTGCTTAACAGGGAGCACATCAACCACATTCATGTTTTGGGTTTCCTTCCCTTTCCCTATTTCTTCCATGCATGTTCTCCCCTTAGTGTGTGATCCCTATCCAATAATATTACTACATTTGTTTTAGGTCTATAATCCCCATATGACAAAGAACATGCAATTTTTGGCCTTCTTAGCCTTGCTAACTTCATTTCAGATGATGTCCTCTAGTGCAATCCATTTACTTGCAAGTGATAAAGTTTCATTACTCTTTGTGGCTGAGTAAAATTCCATTGTGTATAAATACCACATTTCCATGATCCATTTGACAATTTGTAGGGCATCTTAACTGTTTCCATAGCTTGGCTATTGTAAATAGTGCTGCAATAAACATGGGTGTGCATGTGCTTTTGTTATAACTTTAGTCGCATTCCTTCAAGTACATCCCTAGGAGTGGTATTGCTGGATCATATGACAGATCTATGTCTCATTTTTTAAGGAGCCGACATAAGGTTTCACATAGTGGTTTTACATTTCCACCATCAGTGTATGAGCATTCCTTTTCCCCTGCAACCTTGCCAACATTTGTTGTTGGTGCTGTTCTTGTTAATAACTATGCTAACTGGAATGAGTTGGAATCTTAGTGTGGTTTTGATTTGCATTTTGTTTATGGCCAGGGATGGTGAGCATTTTTTCATTTGTTTATTGGTTGTTTGGAATTATTCTGTAGAAAAAGTTCTGTTTAGTTCAGTTGCCCACTTCTTTATTGGTTCATTGATTTTTGGGGGAGTTTAGTTTTTTGAGCTCTCTGTTTATTCGGGTAATCAATCCTTTGATGTGTAGCTGTTAAATATTTTCTCCCACTTTGCCAATGATCTCTTCAATGTAGAGACCATTTATTTTGTAGTGCAGAAGCTTTTTAATTTCATGTAGTCCCACTTATCCAACTTTCTCTTGAATGCTGGGCTGATGGAGTTCTACTTAGGAATTCCTTTCCTATTCCTATTGTTTCCAAAGTATTCCCTGCTCTTTCATGTACTAACTGCAAGGTTTTGGGTCAGATATTAAGGTCCTTAATTCACTTTGAGTTGATAATAATACAGGGTGACAGGATGGATCTAGTTTCAGTTTTCGATAGGCAGATAATGACTTTTTCCAATAACATTTGTTGAAGACGTTGTCTTTTTTCTATCGTATGTTTTTGATGTCTTTGTCATAAATAAGGTGGGCATAGCTGTGTGAATTCAAATTTGGGTCGTCTATTCTGTTTGGTCTTCATATCTGCTTTTGTGCCAGTACCATGCTGTTGTTATTGCTATGGCTTTGTAGTATATTTTGAAGTTGGGTTTTGTGATACCTTCAGCATTGCTTTTTGCTGAGTATTGCCTTGGCTATTCAGTCTCTTGTGTTTCCAAATAAACTTTAGGGTATATTTTCAATCTCTGTGATGAATATCATCGGAATGTTGATGGGTATTGTGTTGAACATGTAGATTGCTTTTGGTAGTATAGCCATTTTTACCATGTTTATTCTACCAATCCATGAGCATGGGAGATCTTTCCATCTTCCGTAGTCTTCGTCAATCTCTTCCTTCAATGATTTGCAGTTCTCCTTGAAGAGGTCCTTTACATCCTTCCTGAAGTTTAATCCTTGATTTTAAAATCTTTTTTGAGGCTATTGTAAATGGAAGTGTTTTTCTATATTCTTTCTCAATGTGTTCATTTTTGTGTATAGGATGGGTACTGATTTTTTTGTGTATAGGATGGGTTGATTTTGTATCCTACATTTCTGATGCTGTTCATGGTGTCTAGAAGGTTTTGGGAGGAGTTTTTTTGGGGGTCTTTGAGGTATAGGTTCATGTCATCTGCAAATAAGTATATTTTGACTGTTTCTTTATCTATATGTAGTCATTTTATTTCTTCTTTGTAACTTATTTCTCTGGATAGGAATTCTAGGACTATGTTGAATAGGAGTAGGGAGAGTAGGCACCCTTGTCCCATTACTGACTTCAAGGGGAATGGCTTCAGTTTTTCCTCATTAAGTATGATGTTGGCTATAGGTTTGTCATACATAGCATTTATAATATCAGGTAAATTCCTTCTATTCCTAGTTTCCTTAGAGCTTTTATCATGAAGTGCTGTTGAGTCTTATCAAAGGCTTTTTCTGCATATGTTGAGATGATCATGAAGTTTTTTTCTTTGCTTCTATTAATGTACTGAATTACACTTATTTATTTGTGTATGTTGAGCCATCCCTACATCCCTGGGATGAAGCTGACTTGGTCATGGTGAATGATCTTTCTGATATGTTGTTGGATTTGGTTTGCCATTATTTTATTGAGGATTTTTGCATCGATGTTCATTAAGGAGATTGGCCTGTAGTTCTTCTTTTTGGATGTGTTCTTGTTCAGTTTGTGGAGGAGTGTAATGCTGGCTTCTAAGAGTGAGTTAGGCAGCATTCCATCCCTTTTTATTTCATGGAATAGTTTAAGGAGTACTGGTAGTAGTTGTTCTTTGAAGATCTGGTAGAATTCAGCTGAGTATCTGTCAGGTCATGGACTTTTCTTTTATGGGAGACTATTGTAGCTTCAACGTCATTATGTATTATAGATCTGTTTAGATGATTAATATCTTTTCTTGGTTCAGTTTTGGATGGTCATAAGTGTCTAGAAATTTGTTTATTTCTTCAAGGTTTTCCAGCTTATTGGAATATAGGCTCTCAAGGTGGTCTCTGATGATTCCCTGAATTTCCATGGTGTTTTTTGGTATCTCCCCTTTTTCATTTCTGATTTTATTAATTGGGGTATTTTCCCTCCTTATTTTAGTCAGATTTACTAGGGTCTTGTCAATCTTGTTTATTTTTTCAAAGAACAAGCTTTTTGTTTCATTGATTCTTTATATGGTTTTTGTTTGTTTGTTTGTTTCTATTTCATTGATTTCAGCCCTTATCTTAATTATTTCTTTTCTTCTGCTTGTTTTGGGGTTTATTTGTTCTTGTTTTTCTGGGAGTTTCAGATGTAGTGTTAGGTCATTGATTTGAGATCTTTCTGTCCTTTTGATATATGAACTCATGGCTATAAACTTTCCTCTTAGGACTGCCTTTGCTGCATCCCATAGGTTCTGGTAGGTTGTGTTTTGATTTTAATTAGCTTCATGAACATTTTTACTTCCTCTCTTCTTTCTGCTATTGCCCACTGATCATTGAGCAATGTATTATTCAGCCTCCAGTTATTTGCATATTTTCTGCTCTTGTTGTTGTTATTGAGTTCTACTTTTAATGCACTGTGGTCAGATAGAATGGAAGGAGTTATTTCTATTTTCTTACACTTGCTGAGGCTTGCTTTGTGTCTTAAGGTATGATCTATTTTGGAGAAAGTTCCATGGGCTGCTGAGAAGAATGTACATTGTTTTGTTGGATGAATAATTCTGTAGAAATGACTTAGGTCCATTTGATTTATGGTGTCATGTAATTCTAGGATTTCTTTGTTGATTTTTTGTTTGGATGACCTATCTTTTGGTGATGGAGAGGTATTAAAGTCTCCCACTACCACTGTGTTGGAGTCTATATGTGCTTTCATGTCCTTTAGTATATGTCTGATGAACTTGGGTGCCCTGACATTGGGTGCATATAGGTTGATAATTATTATTTCCTTTTGATGTATTGCAACTTTTCTTAGTATGAAGTGTCCTTTATCTCATTTGAGTAATGTAAATTTGAAGTCTACTTTGCCTGTTTTGGAAGGCCATTGGCTTGGTAAGTTTTCTTCCAGCCTTTTACCCTAAGTCAGTGTTTATTTCTGTCAATAATATGGGTCTCTTGTAAACAACATATTGTCAGATCTTTCTTTTTAATCCAGTTTGGCAAATGGTGTCTTTTGATGGGAGAGTTGAGTCCATTAACCTTCAGTGTTAATATTGGTAGGTATGTTGTGATTTCTGCCATTTTGTTGTTTAAGGAATTGATTTTGTGCAGTCAAATCAATGCTACTCTTTGATTGGTTGTTTTTTCTTCTCCTGTGGATTGATGCATCCTGTCCTCTTCTGGTTTTGTTTGCTTTCATCTTTGGTGTGCAGAATTCCTTGTGGAATCTTCTGTGGTGGTGGCTTTGTGGTCATATACTATTTTAGTTTCTGTTTATCATGAAAGATTTTTACCGCTCCATCAATTCTGAATGATAGTTTTGCTGGGTAGAGTATCCTTGGGTAGAAGATTTCATTCAGTGCCTGAAATACCTCACCCCATGCCTTCTTGCTTTTAAGGTTTCTATTGAGAAATCTGCTGTTATATTAACATGTTTACCTCTATATGTTATTTGTTTTTTCTCTCTTACAGCCTTCAGTATTCTTTCTCTGTTCTCTATTTTTGTTGTTTTGATGATGATGTACTGTGTGGAAGTTCTACTTTGATCAAGTCTATATAGTGTCCTGGAGGCTTCCTGTACCTGAATGGGCAAGACTTTCTCAAGATTTTGGAAATTTTCTGTTAGTATTTTATTGAATAGTTTACATATCCCTTCAGTTTGTACCTTTTCTCATTCTTCAATGCCCATGAATCTCAGGTTTGGTCTTTGGAAGGAATCACTGAGTTCTTGCATATTCCATTCACAGCTCTTGAGTTATTTAACTTAAGATTTCTTCTGATTTTTCTTTAATTTCTATTTCATCTTTGAGCTCTGAGACTCTGTCTTCCACTTGTTTTAGTCTTCTGGAGTGGCCTTCCACTGTGTGTTTTCTTTGACTATAGGGACTTTTAATTTCCAGGATTTCTGTTTGTTTCTTTCTTCTGAGGTTTTCCAAATCTGTGATCAACTCTTCTTTTATAATTAGTGTGTTCCTCATCAATTCATTTATCTCTCTTTTTATAGTGACCTTTGTTTCACTTTGATGTTTGTTGAGGTCCTCTCTAAGTTCCCTTATTTGTTTCTGTGTCATCTCTTATTCTTGGTTTTTAGTGTCTTGAAGTTTTTGAATGCATGTTGTACATGCTGGATGACCATGTCTTATATCTTCTCCATGAATTTCTCAGAGATTTCTTCCCAGATTTCTTCTTTGAGGATTTATTTGTGTACATTACTGAGTCCCTTAGTTACATTTATTGTTGTTTTGTTGAGTTAGGGAGTTGGTATTCATCTTCTTCATTTCCCTCTGAAATTTGTATTGAATTTTTTTTTGAGGAGAGTGGCTTCCATACCTTCTTCTTCACTCCATTGCTCCACTTGGTGCAGTTCCACTATGTTTTTGATATGCTAGTTTGTGGATTTGATTGCCTGATTTATTTCTCTGATTTAATTTTTGTATTGTGTCTGACTTGTTTGTTAGCTAGGCTGACATGCTTTATCTGATCTGATCTGCAGGTGTAATTTAGCATTAACAAGTTCACAGATTCATTAACAGTCCAGTTGTTAACGTATTCTATAGAAAAGCCCTTGATGATAATATCTATAAACAGTCAGATTTGGGAGGGGTAATTGTTATTAGGCTAGTAATAGTCATATGGTGAATTGGTAAGGGGGGCACTAAAAAAAGGGGAAGAGTGTGGAAGGGTTGACAGTTATGGGTGTTGCTGGGTTTTGTGGCCCTTTTGTGTGTCTGGGTGTATTTCTGTTGTTGTAGTGGAGGGTGTTTGTGTCAGTGATTGCAAGGGGCTGGGGTTGTGTGAAGTTGGTAGAGTAGGCTAGTCAGCAGGTGTTGAGTGTGTAGGAGGGAGGGTAGTGTAATGACAGGTGGGGGAGGATGGAGGGAAAGAAGAAAACAGAGGAAAGAGTGGATATGAAGTGGCAGAAAGAGTAATTGGGAGGGAAACCATGGATTGTAGTACTGGAGATGGAGGGAGTGTGAAGAGGATGAGAATGTAATAAGTGAATGGTGGTGATGGAGTTAATAATACAGGAATAAAAAAAGAAAAAAAGAAATAATAAGAAAAAGATACAAAATTATTTTTAAAAACAGGTTTAGGAGCCAGACTCACTTCAGTCTATTAATAAAAGTTCTGGAGTTGTTACTTAGGTGTCCATTCTTGGTATTGGCGTTCAGTCAGAAGCTTTAATTTGGTCTCACCAAGTGACTGGCTTGTGAGTGGTATTTGAACCTCCTGTCCACAAGATTAGTTGGAGTTTTGAGGTGAGGTAAGATTGCCACCTTATGCATGCTGGTTAGAGCTGTTTTCAGCAGGTGGCAGCTGGGGTTTTCTTCAGCTGCAGGTATCATTGATGAGCTCCCCCAGCAAGGTGGGGCAATTCAGTTTTGAGTGCTGCTCCTTGTCCTGGATATTGGCTGTGGGATCCACTTCCTGCCCTGCTTTGGGAGGTTAGTTTCCTTCTCTTAGCCTTTATTAATCTCCCAATCTCTGCTGGCTTCCAGCAGCTCTTCTAGGTTATTGACTTATCAGCCCACCTCTGCTGTCAGCCTTTGCTGCTTTACGGTGCATCACTGAGAGTTCCTTGTCAAGCCCCTGACAGTTCAGAAATGAGATCGTTTTTTTGCCCCTCCCCCATTCTCCAGGGTGGGTTCAGTGCTCCACCCAGCCCTGCAATGTTGGTGTTCATTTACAGTTCTCTGTTTATGGTGTTCAGTTTTTCTGGGGAGTTTCAGTCTGCCCAGGTGCTGCACTGGATTATTTTCCCAGGGTGAGGGTACATGATGCTCACCTCTTTCTTCTCCAGTTTCATGGAGACAGGATTGGATCCCACTGTTGGGGAGAAATGGCATCATTTGCATGGCATAGGAAGGCTTTCCATGGGCTAGGGGTCCAGGATGTCTCAGAGTTTGATCCTGATTCAAGTTCTGTCTTCTGCTTGTTGGGAGAATAGTGAAAAAAAAAGAAAGAAATGAAGAGAAAAGAAGAAGAAAAAAGATTTGGCTGGGGCTTTTTTCCCAGGGCTGGAGCAGGGCATGACTTAATGACTGTGCAGGTTGGATTTTCACTGCTGTTAGGTACAATTAAAGGATGATTTAAGGGTCAATCTTTGAAATTTATCTGCACCTAATGTGGTGGTGGTGGTGGTTATTATTTTGGCTAAGAGCAGTCAAAGTGTGCTCCACCACAGTGTGGCTCCACCATCTCAAGGAGGTTTCTGAAGTCATGGAGCTTAAGAGATCTGATTCCCGACCTTAGCCACCATTTTTTAAAAATATTGTAAAAAGAGAAATTTGGTTTTTAGACTCTCACATTCTCTTTACTATTCCAAATTACTTTGGCCAATTCTTTGATTGTATGCAGAATGAAGGTTTTAATTTTTATTGAAGTTTTCCAATGGAAGAATGAGAATGCTTTTCATGAAATTAATCATTTACCATTTACTCCTCTAGTATGCATACAGATATATTCAGAGGTGAACTAGAAATTAACAAACTTTAGTTAAATTAGTCAGTCATGTTGAAGACCAAACCCCACAATTGCTTTATAAATTTCAAAATTTCTCTACATGACCACTAATAATCAGTTGCCCCTGTCATCAGCTTTACTATTTGTTTTCCTTTATTACTTTTGTTTTTTATTACTTATTCTATTTTATAAGAAGCCATCATCTTCTGCCATCTTATGGGACATATTGTTTTGTCTTAGACTAATTGTAACATACTCCTTTCAAAAGCATATTTTTACACATACAGGTTTTGTTATATTTGTAAAGATCCCTTTTCTAAAATGAGTGTAAATGCCTGGTATCATGTGGTTACCCTGAGGAATGACTTAGACAATGAATGTAAAGCCCTGGTTTGCACCTGTGGTAATAACTCATAAGGTGATCTATTAGAATATTTTACCATGGTTATTAATTATATTAAACTAATATACTGTTTTTATTGTATACAGTGGAAAAATACATTCAAATGCATTTATGTTTAGGTAGGATAAAACAAATTTTATAGTGTTTCATCAACTCTTCCAAAAGGCCTACCTTTATGTTATTTCCAGATCTGTGAATAAAATACTGAATTAAAGACTTATGTCAATTGGATTAATATACTAATATTTTAGAATATTTCATTCAAAATATATTTTAGATTTTCATTAATATAGTTCTTTTTAAACCATTTATTTACCTCATTGTTGTTTTAGTGTATAAATTCTTAATTCATTAAAAATTTCAACATCTTTGACTTGAGAAAACATAACAATGAAAAAACCAGCCAAGACATATAGCCAATAGGATTTTATATTGTAAGGACAATGTTATAAAAAAATGAGTTAGACTATAAGTACAGTGATGTGAAGATAGTGGATTTATCATCAGGACAACAGCAAGGTTTTATAGATTATTAAAAACTGTGCATGCCTCAGTTCTGGAGTAATGGAGTTCACATATTGAAAATGGAATATTTTTCAACAGGCTGTTGATTTCATTTTTCTAGATTTTGTTGAAGATTATTCCATCAAGTTCCATAATTTAATTTTCTTATAGCTTCACATGGCAAATTTGACATTTACATTTTCCTGAATGTTCAGCAAAGAAGTCAATAAGGAGGGATTCACCATGATGCACAGGAAGCCTTTGAAATCTGAATATTGCATGATTCCATGTATCTGAGATATCTACAGTCATCAGACTCACAGATGCATAGAATAGACTGGTGGAGTCATGGAAGTGGGGTAGGGGAAATATGAACATGTTAGTTGGTGTAACTCCTCTGTTATTTTAATTGATTAATTCCTAGACACATGCTTTTGCAACAGTGCACTTCATATTTTACTATGAGAATGGATCTCATGTTAAGTTTTCTTATATCAGAGAAAATAATCAGACAATACAAAAGACAAAAGAGACACAAGGACATTTTGAGAGGAGCTGGATGAATCTGTAACATTGTGTGATGGTGTGACTAAGGTTTGCATAAGTAAATTCATCTAATTGTGCACATTGCATATATGCAGTTATCTATATTCCTCAAGGACTCAGCTTAAAACAAACAAGAGAATGAAGGACTCTCTGCATCTTGAAAACCCTCACGTTTCTGCAGCAGCAGTGATGCTACATTCTTCCTCCAAATTCTCAGATAGGATCTCTCCTTCACCTCCCTCTGTATCACTCTGGTCACAACCGTGGCTTTATTATGGACTTTCATATGTGAAACAGGACCCATTCTCAGCTGCACAGCTCATTCTTCCTGCCAGCACAAACCTGAGCAGATAATCCTGTGGTTCTGATCTTCTATTCCTTAAAGTATCAGGAAAGATCCACTTCTTTACCTATCTGGTTTGGAACCCCTTGGAAACATCTCCATTCAGTCTCCCTTTTTGCCCACTACATTTTCTTCATAGGAATACCACCATCTGATAATTACATAATGCATTGTTATTATTAGAAGATGCAAGATGCCTGTGTGGGAAATCAGGCCCCAGAGCTCCTGCTACACAAAGGCTAGGGCCACCCCTCATGACCGTGCTTGCAGTGCTACTGCAATACCCTCTTGGAGCCCAAGCCTGGAAGGAAGGTGTCAGAATTCCTGCTGTCTGAAGGCTTGGATCCCCTGTGCCTCCATCAGTTGCCATGGCACTGGGTAGATCAGCACCAGCAAGCAAGCCTCACACTACCTGCAAACTTGGGTCCCCCACACCTGCAGCAGCTGCTGTGGCTCTTGGAAGCCCACACCCCAATGCAAATAGAACAAAAGGACACCACTGCCTTGTGGTCACCAGATAATTTAAGCCTGCCAACTCTACTGCCTCATGGATACCCTCAACTTGCTATTTAGTGCCAGGAACCTGCCACTGAGCCTACATGCTCTGTGGGGAGAGAAGCCTCATGGCACCAAAAAATAGCAAAACCTGGAGCATGAAGTTCACTTGGGTGTGTGGTGGCAGGTTTAGTTATAAAAGAAATCAAAATCAAAACAACAGCTAAATTTCTTTTCACCACAGTTAAAATGCCCATTATCATGGATGATAACAACAAATGTGGTAAACGATGTGGCAAAACAGGAACCCTTATACACTGTTGGTGGGAATGAATATTAGTACAATCACTATGGAAAGCAGTAAGATTTCTCAGAAAACTAGAGATAGAACTGCAATATGATCCAGTGTTACTGCTCCTGGGTATCTACCCAAAAGAATGCAAGACAGAATACAGTACAGACACCTTTACACCAATGCTCATTGCAGCACTATTTACAATAGCCACTCTCTGGAAACAACCCAGATGCCCTATAATGGATGAATGGATCATGAAATTGCAGTATATATACACAAGGGAATATTACTCAGCCACAAAGAATAATTACATAGGGCTTGAAGGTAAATGGATGCAACTGGAGAACATCATGCTTAGTGAAGTTAGCCTGGATGAGAAACACAAAAGACACATGTTTTCCCTCATATGGGGAAGATAAATCCAAAGATAAACATATATACAAAACCAAACATGATCATACACAAACTCAAATATAGATCATGTTTGTAACAGTGGAACTACTCTATGGAACTCAGGGAAAGAGAGAAAGGAAAAGGGAATGATACAGCATCAATAACATCACATGCACATACACTTACTTACATAAGTGTAAAAGTTGAGGATATAAGGATGTGTATTGAAAACTGTTGAAAAACTAGGGGTGGGAAGTAAAGGGGTAAGGGAGAGTATTTTAGGGACTGAACAGACCAAAGTAAAGCACACCCACAGAGGCAAACACTGAGACACCCTTTTTGAACATCAGCTTAAATATTAATACTGAAAATCAAGACTGAAAAGTAGGCACAGTGTGTGCAACATTGAGGATATACTAGTGGAAGAGGGAAGTCAGGAAGGGGATTAAGGTTCCAGTATATTATTGATTAACTAAAAAATATATATGAGACAGAACTAAATAACAGTTTACAATTGCTTTAAGTGGGGTCGGGAGGGGACTAAGGGGGAGAGACAATGGGGACGATGTAAATAATGTACAATATAAGTCTAATAGGAAATGCCACTATTATTCCCCACCTGAATAATGAATACATTCTAAAAATTTATAATAATAAAGAATATCACCCTCAGATAATTACATAATGCATTGTTAGGTTTAGATGGTACAAAATATTCAAAATTATGGGATGTAATGTGATATTTTCATAAAAGTATACGATATGTAATACATAAATCTATCTCCTGGAATACGTAGGATTTTTTTAAGGTGAAAATATTCAAAATGTTCTTCTAGCTCTTACTCATTGGATATTTCCCATTTATATTCTTTCTGCAAGATTGGATTTAGTTACTTTTACTTCTCTGTACTAAAAGTTATTGCCTATTTTTTGCAACAGAAACATTGGAACTCAATATACATCCCTCAAATGCTTTAAAAGTGCTCATTAAAACTGTAGAGTATTCAGAATACTAAAGAAAAAATTTACCAAGGAACAAGTATTTAATTTTAGGGACACCACGGGGGAGATCTAAAGAACACCTTATAACAAAAGTATGATGTAATTTTCTCTTTCTCATAGTCACCTGCAGCAGATGTAATTAATAAATTACATCAAAATTTCAGAATTTCATCTCCTGGGATTCTTACAAGAACCAGAATTACAGACATTCATATTTGGGTTTTCTTTCTTCATGTGCCTGATCACTATACTTGGAAACATGCTCATAATCATTGCCATGATCTCAGACTCCCACATGCATATGTGCATGTACGTCTTCCTCTCCAACCTGTCCTTTTGAGACATCTCCTTCACTTCCACCACCATCCCAAAGATGCTGGTGATACAGAGAAAGGACATTACCTAGGTCATGCTGCATTACAGATATATTTTGTGGCACTCTTTGCATTTTTGGATAACTTCCTCTTGTCTGTATTGGCCTATGTTCAATTTGTGGCCACTTGTCACCCTCTGCACTACATGATCATCATGAAGCCACAGCTCTGTAAGTTGCTAGTGCTCATGTCCTGGGTTACAAGTGCTGTGAACTTTATGTTATAGACTTTTATGGTGGTGCACCTGTCCTTCTGACTTAATTAGGTCCTTCATCCTGCCTGCTATCACAATTTTCTTAGTAACATGGTTATGAATTTTGCAGGTTTTTTTGCTGGTTGTTGCCCCTTTATTGGCATCCTTTAATCTTACTCCAAGATAGTTTCCTCTGTTGGTGGAATCTCATCAGATCAGGGAAAGTACAAAGCATTTTCCACCTAAGCATCTCACATCTCCATTGTCTGAGAGCACAGTTTTCCACTGTGGGTTCATCATTTCTTCATGTGTAACTATTTTCTCTACTATTCTTGATAATATAAGGTTTTTTAAAAATGTTTGTATTATATATAATAATATATGGAGATTTTTGCCATGACATTTCCATGTATGCATACAATGTACCCTGATTTGATTCATCCCCTTCATTACTATCTCTTCCTTTTTTCATTTCTTAAAATGACTTCAATAGTTTTCAGTGTTCCATGTTCATACATGTATAGAACAAGCATGATGTAGGTTTTAATAAACTGGTGAGAGATGTTTGGCTTTTCTTTTCATCATGAAAATTCTGTTTTTATATTCAGCTTGGTGTCCACAGTAACTACATCAATTACTTGTAAAATTTGGTTATCAAATATCAAACTCCAATGAAATCTATATGGAAAACTACCCTGAAATGAAAAATTGATGAAATTTTCCTCAGAATCAGAGAGGATATGAAATATGATGAAATAAATATCTGCATTACATATTATGTATACATTATATAATTGCTCTTATTATGTTTTGGTACTAGCAAAGTACTTTTTCATTCTGCAAATAAAATTATTGAAATGTTGAAGGCTACTTTTCATGTGTTTGGTGGTTGTTCACTATGTATTGCAGGGCATATTGCCCATTTTACTATGGAATTATCTGACTGTTTCTTCTTGAAAAGTTGAATCCATCCATTGTTCTAAATTAAATGTCCTCCAGTTTCTAGATTTTACCACAATCACTAGAGGGATGATTAATGAATGATAACAATATCATCCATTATGCATCATTTTATGCTTAGAAAAAATGTCAATCTTTACAAACAAAGCATAACTAATAGGGAGTATGAGTTCTTGCTTGTTCATGCAATTTTGGATCACAAGCTTCCCTAAGTGAATGTCTGTGATGCTATTATATCAATTACTTGAGTAAAATAGTAATTGTGAATATTGTCTTTAAATATCAGAGCAAACACCAGCAATAAAAGAAGAAAGTAATTGGATTGGTTGCTCTCAGTTCTATTCCCATTGGTTATTGTAAGGGTCAGGTATGAATACAAAACCAGCATTTCTAAATGCAGTAGTTGAACACAATGTTTTCATTATCACTGGTAATGTACACTGTGGAGTTATTCAGAATTCATCTGTTTCCCTTGGCATCTATGGTCAGTTTTGGGTCTTCTGAGGAGGTGCAGCCGGTGTTAACTGATGTTCCTAATACAGTGCGGACTCAGGTAATGCTGTCTGTGTTACAGTGGCTTTGATAGAGACACTGGCTTCTCTCCCATATGTCCTCTCCTCCTCCATCTGTCTAACCATGATCTGGTCAGTGTCTAAGTTAGGATTCCAACATAGAATAGCAGAAGTGACAATTGTGTTATCTGTAGACACTTTGCCATTGACACCAACTTCTGTTACCTAAGCAAACTAAAACCCTAAACCCATCTCCAGTTTTGAAGGATGACTCCTTCCACATTCATCTTCAGCAGCTGAATGATCCTCTTAATGAAGACACTGAAATTGAGTTAGTCAATATCCACTGAGAATTAGTTATAGAAATTCCATAAATACAATATGCCATTGCAGCAGGAAATCAGCTATAGAAACATGTAGTGATGCTTTGTTTCAGATTTCTGGTGATATAGGAAAGTGCTTGGTATCTCTAATTCACCTTTTCTTTAACACTTTAATGCATGTGTATCAATAGTTCACACTTGTGGAGTAGAGTGAGGTACTGTGCTATGCATATGCAAGGTTTAATGAGAAAATCAAGGTAATTAACATATATCCTGTTAAAAATATGAAATTTTCCTGTTGGGAAAATTCCATTCCAGGTCTCCTGAAGTGTTCAATGTTATTTATTACTCTATTTTCCCTGAAGTGTGAAAAAATAAAAATTGCTGTTGTTATTAAAGTATATTCATTGTACAAAGGGCTTTTTATGAAATTTACACACACACATATCATGTATTTGAGAAAATTTTTCCCATCTTTTACTCTTCCTTAACTTCCACCCCTCATCTCCCTTTTAACAATTTTTAGTTGGTTACATTGTGCTATTTTTATACATATATAATACAATATACTTCAATAATATTCACCCCTCCCCCTGATCATCCCTCATTTTCCCCTCCCCTCTTGCAGGTCCCAGCCAAACAGAGTTCCTTTTATAAGTAGGACACAGTATTAATCTTTTAGCTATAGATTTTGCATATAGGTAAAACATGTGATACTGATCTTTCTCATCTTGACTAATCTTGCTCAACATGGTAATCTCCATTTCCATCCATTTTGCTGCAAACAACAAAAAGTCATTATTTTTGATTGCTGAATAATACTGCACTGGAAGGCAGTTACGCTCACCACTATACCACTAATGCTAAGTAAGACATACTCCATTGGGTGTACTAATCACACCTTTTCTATGCATTCAATTTTTGCACTCCTAGACAGAGGACATAGCTTGAACCTTGTGAACAGTGGTACTATAAAACAGGGAGTGCAAATATATCAATATTCACTTGCATTCCTTAATATACAGGTCCCTTAATGGTATACTGGATCATATGTCAATTCTATTTTTAATTTTTGAAGAACCTCTATGTTTATTTTCATACTGGTCTCACTAATTTGCAATTCCACAGTACAAAACTGTTCCTTATTCCAAATGCTTACCAGCAGTTGTTTTCTTGATGATTGTCATCCTTCTGACTGTGAGAGTTGGAAAACTCAATGTCATTTTGATGTTTTGATTTACATTTCATGTATGGCTGAGGATGTTGAACATTTATTCATTTATTTGCTGCCCATATGAACTTCTTTTAATAATTGCCAGTTTTCTTTATTTGTGCATTTATTAATTGGATTAATAGTTTGTTGGCATTTAATTTTTGGAACTCTTTACATAGTCTGCATATTAATCCTTTAATTGATGAATAGCTTGCAAAGATTTTCTCCCATTCTGTTGGCTGTTTCTTCATTTTGGTGATTGTTTCCTTTGATGTGCAGAAACTTTTTCAAATGAGGCAAGCCCTTTAGTTAGTACTTTCTCTTCATCAGTAATATTGTAAAACATAAGATGTGAAGGTAGATGATATAAGTATGTGTATTGAAAGCTTTTGAAAAATGGGGAGTGAGAGGTAAAAGTGTAAGTGAGAGTAATGGAAGAGATTGAATGGAATAAAATGAAGAATACCCAAAGTGGGCATACATTGAGAAACCTCTTTGAACATCAATTTAAATATTAATAATGAAAAATAGGACTGTAAAATAGGCACAATGTGTGTGGGTACAAGTGGGAAGGGAAAGAGTGAATGAAGGAGATTAGGAGACAGTATATGGCTGATGGATATACCTATATGATAAAGAACTAAGAAACCTTTTGCAATTGCTTTAAGTGGTACAGTGAGGGGGTTGAAGGGGAGAGACAGTGGGGACAAAGTAACTAATGTAAAATATAATTTTAATTGGAAATGTCACTATGAATTCCTTCCACATGTAATGAATGTATCCTAATAACAATTTTATTTTAAAAGCTTGCTTTTATTTCCTAAGCAATTTCACTTCTATTCAAAAGGCTGTCTACACTTACATCTTCAAGTATCTTCCTTATGTTTTCCTGTTGAAAAGTGGGTGATAAAGTTCCAGGCCTTATATTAAGATATTAGATCCATTTTGAATTGATTTTTGTGCAGGTTGATGGACACGAATCTAGATTCTATTTTTTACACATGAATACCCAGTTTTCCTGCACCATTTGTTGAACTGGTTGTTCTCTTTTTGGCTCCTTTGTCCAAAGTCAGGTGACTGTTGCCATGTTGGGCTTATTTCTGGGTCTTCCATACTATTACATTGGTGTCTGTGTCCATTTTGTGTCAGTAAAATGCTGTTCTTGTTACTACACCCCACTAGTAAAATTTGAAGTCAGGTATTGTGATACCAGCAACATTGCCTTTTGCTTAAGATTGCTTTGGCTATTCATAGTCTTTCAAGCTTCAATATGCATTTTCAGATTGGTTTTTAATTTATGTGAAGAATGACATTATGAATAAGTAATCAAGTTAATGATGACATACAGTTGCATGTAATAGAAAGCCAGTCCCCAAAAGTGACTTAAACAAAATCAGGTACTACTTATTCAGATATTACAGGTGTAGAGCTAGGAACTAGAAGGCTACTCTAATAGCTGTATGACAGCAATAAGGATTGGAACTTTTATTTTTCTACAGTATCATCCTCAATGTCTATTTTTTGTTTGATTTTGTTTTATCCTCATGTCCACAGAATAACTGCCTCACCCCCAGATATTAAGTCTATATCCAGGTAGGAAGACCAGGAGAATACAGGGTAAGGAATAATGGGAATTCCCAATTGGTATTTCTAAAATATAAACAAATAAGCAAAGCATAAAAATTGGACAAGAGGTATATCAAATAACCTATGAGAGTTCACTATGTAAATATACTCCAAGTTACAATGACCTACACAAATACACAGAATCTATCCAGCCACACTGAAATATTGGTATCATGCTTACCATCTAAAATAAAAATGGCATAGATTACATGTGATCCATTTTAAGTGCCATAAAAATAGAATTACAATGTATATTTTGGTGCTTCCTGTATCCTGTTAAATATTGTGTTTCCATGTATACATTTTGTCAATTAAGGTAATACGTATTTTCTAGAAAACTTCACAAACATAATTTGGCTTTCATACCTTTCTTTGGCTATAATCAGGACAAATGAAGTTGTACAAAGAAAAAATGTTATCCAAGACAGAGCCTAAGAATATTTTAGTCATACTCACAAGGATAAAATCTATTACTTCATGATTTATAGGCTTCTGATAAGCAAACCACAGATGGGGACATTAACCTGGTTTATGTGAGTGAGGCAAACATCCTTAAATGTGGAGAAGTGTAGAAAATGGAAGTTAGAAGAATGCAATGTGATGATGACTCTCCTGCCTTTCCCTGGTTTGAATATGGTGGAAGAAGCCATAATCTAAGGAATGCAGAGAGTGAGATAAAGGTGGAAAGTGAATGGAAAAGAACTTCTCTTTATGACATGAAAAGTAATACAGCTCTGCAGATACTAATTATTTTTCCTTTTTTTTTTGTGGTGCTGGGATTTGAACTCAGGGTCTTGCTTTTCCTAGGCAGTTGCTGTACCACTTGAGCTGTTTCTCGTTTCTTTTTGCTTTGGATAATTTTGAGATAGGGCCTTGCTTTTAAACCTGGGTGGGCCTGGATGCTGATGCACCTAGTCACACGTCCTAGGTAGTTGGGATGACAGGTGTACACCGCCATGACCGGATTTTATTTATTTATGTATTTATTTAGTTATTTATTTTTGGTTGTTTTTGGATTTAAACTCAGGGTCTCACACTTGTTAGGCAGGCTCTCTACCACTTGAGGCATTCTTCCAGTGACACACCCAGCTTTCATTGATTGAAATAGGCTTTCATGAAATTTTTGCCTGAGCTGGCCTCAAACCATAATCCTTCCAATCTCTGACTTCCAATTAATTATGATTATAGATGTAAGCTACTGTGCCTGGTTAACAGCCCAGGTTTTAACCCAATGAAATATATTTCCAACATGAAAACCTGAAGGTAGAAAAATTAGGCACTTTAAGCCATTGATTTGTGATAATTGGTTATGGAAGTCAAAGAAATACATACACATGACAAAACTTTGATGACGTGTTTGGCAACGTACAGACAATTCAATCCATACTGTGATATTACAAAAAAGCCCCAAGAATGAATGCAAGTTAGAAATGTAATTTAGAGATGATATCTGACAAGAATTGATCATTGTAAGCTTTAAAATGTACAAAGAAAGTAAAATTTGAATTGTAATTTTTATTATAACATGACATAAAGTTGTGCATGCCAAAATATTGCAAATTGGCATAAATCAATCTATTTATATTTCAATGAAATATCATTATCATAAATTCAATGTAATCATAAAAAGATATTCCACTATAAACATCAATATATGAGGAAAGGAAGAATTTTTACCTAAGATTCCACGGACCATTATTTGTTGGATATAAAATAGTTAAGTTTCTTAACATGAATAATCATAGTAAACTCACTTTGGCATTAAAAGCTACAATCAGATAAGACTTTTCATGAAATTAGAGATTACAGCTTGGAGCATTAACTGAGATGGAACAAATTAAAGGAATATAGTTGAGAACATAATTGATGAGGCAAAGAATGTTTCTTTATATTGATAAAGGGAAGAATCCATCAGGCTGATGTAACAATTGTAAACATGTATGCACCAAATATCTGTGCACCCAATTTCATAAAACATTGTTAGACATAAAAGCACAGACTTTTGAAGTAGGTAACTTCAATACCCCACTTTTTCCAAGAGATAGGTCTAGACAAAAGAATCAACTAGGAAAGTTCAGAATTAAATGATGCTATGTATCAAGTGCATTTACAGATAACTACAGAAACTTCCATGCAACACCATAAATAAAGACATTCTTCTCAAAAGCCTGCAAAAAATTCTCCAAGATATATCATTTTAGGACAAAAAAGCAATCTTAATGTATACATGAAAATTGAAATAATTTCCTCTGTCATGTTACATATGATGGAATAAAATTGGATGGAATTTAGTACAATGAAAATACTCCTGTACTCCAGAACGTTAATAGAGGTGAAATAAGTCACACACAAAACAAGATAGAAATCACATGTTCTTTATTTTATGTCAAATTAAAAAAATCCAATAGGCATGCATAATGGTGAATACTTGAGGCAGGCATGGGTGGAGAGATGGGGACATAGTGAGACATTCAGAGAACACTTAGAAGAAAGAAGTTCTATCATTCTGCAGAACAGTGGGATCACTGTAGTTCACAATAGCCTATTGTTTATTTCATGAATAACTTGAACAATGGTGCTTCATATATCCAATTGAAAGCCATGATAACAGATAAAAACATTAATAATCCTCAGTACCCATATTGAAATATTATGCTTTAACACATAACTAAGTGAAATTATTGCATGTTAATAAATTCCAAAATATTTAAGGGAATGGAAATTTTAACTATACTGATTAGATCCTTTATGCACTGGGAACATGTTGAATTATCATAACATATCATATAAATGTGCAAAATTAAGCCAATTTTTAAATTATAATATTATTTTTAAATGTGCATGAAAAAATATTCTTAAGTCACTAACAACAAATGAAAAGTGAGGGGAAATTACTTACGATATTGTGTACTAATGAACTCTTCTTAACTCTAGTAACTGTTCACAGTCTATATGTATCCCACAACAGCATGATGAAAAACCAAAAATATATTTATTCAGCTATACACACTCAAATCCTTAAACAACAAAAACAACTAAATGGCAGGAATCACCAAGTACCTTTCAGTATTAACACTGAATGTTAATGCACTCAATTCTCCCATCAAAAGGTAGCATTTGGCAAATTAGATTAGAAGGGAAGAGCTGACAATCTGTTGACTACAAGAGATCCACCTTATTTTCAGAAATAAACGCTGGCTATGGTGAAAGGCTGAAAGAGGATCAACTAAACAAGCTAATGGCCCTTGAAAACAGGCAGCAGTAGCAATACTTGTATCAGACAAAGTAGACTTCAAACTTAACATCAGTGAAACAAGACAAAGAAGACAAAGAAGGTCACTTCATACAAATAAAAGGGGCAATACATCAAGAGGAAATAATACTGATCAACTTATATTTACCCAATATCAGTGCACCCAATTTCATTAAACATATACTAAAGGACTTAAAATCACTTATAGACTTCAAGACAGTGGTATGAGAGACTTTAGTACCCCTCTATCACCAAGAGATAGGTTATCCAGACATAAAATCAGCAAAGAAATCCTTGAGCTAAATGACACCATATATCAATTGGACATAATGGATGTCTACAGCATATTTCACCCTGTAATAGCACAATATAATTCTTCCCATGGAACTGTCTACAAAATACATCATATATTAGGGAACAAAGCAAGACTCAACAAGTATAAGAAAATTGAAATGACCCCTAGCATACTATCTGATCACAATGCAATAAAACTAGAACTCAACAAAAGCAGCAGCAGAAAGTAGGACAAAAATTGGAGATTGAACAACACATTGCTCAATTATCAAAGCATCATGGGAGAAATAATAGAGGAAGCCAAAAAGTTCCTGGAATTTAATGATAATGAAAACACAATCTATCAGAACCTATGGACACAGCAAAGGCATTCCTAAGAGGAAAGTTTACAGCCATGAGTACATACATTAAAAACACAGGAAGAGCTCAAATAAATAACCTAATTCTACATCTAAAACTCCTAAAAAACAAGAAGAAGCTAAACCTAAAAGAAGCAGGAGAGAAATAATAAAAATAAGGACCCAAATTAATGAAATGAAGACCAAAGAAACCATACAAGAGTCAATGAAACAAAAGCTGGTTCTTTGAAAAAGTCAACAAGATTGACTAGTCCTGGCAAATCTGAGTAAAATGAGGAGGGAAAAGACCCAAATTAGTAAAATCAGAAATGAAAAATGGGAGATAACATCAAACACAAAGGAAATCCAGGGAATCATCAGAGACTACTTTAAGAACCTATATTCAAGTAAATTGGAAAATCTAGATGAAATGAACAGATTTCTAGACAGTTTTGACCATCTAAATCTGAACATTAATCATCTAAATAGATCTACACACACAATGAAATTGAAGCAAAATAAGGAGCTTCCCAAAAAACAAAAATCTAGGACCTGAAAGATTCTCTGCTATATTCTATCAGACCTTTAACAAAGAACTAATACCATCACTCCTTAAAATTTTCCATGAAATAGAAAGAGAAGGATCACTGCTTAACTCATTTTATGAAGCCAGTATTACACTCAACTCAAAATCAGACAAGGCCAAATCCGAAAAGTAGAACTACAAGCCAATCTCCTTAATGGACATTGATGCAAAATCCTCCATAAAATAATGGTAAACTGAATCCAACAACAGACATGAAAGGTTACACACCATGACCAAGTTGGCTTCATCCTAAAGGTGCAGGGATGGTTCACCATACACAAATCATTAAATATAACATAGCACATTAACTGAAGCAAAGACAAAAACCACATGATCATCTCAATAGATGCTGAAAAAGCCTTTGATAAGATTCAATACCATTTCATGACAAAAACTGAGGAAACTAGGAATAGAAGGAATGTATCTCAAAATTATAAATGCTATATATGACAAACCTATAGCCAACATCATACTTAATGAGGAAAAACTGAAGCCATTTCCTCTATAGTCAGGAATGGGACAAGGGTGTCCACTCTCCCCACTCCTATCCAACATAGTGTTGAATTCCAAGCCACAGCAGTAAGGCAAGAAGAAAAAATAAAAGAAATACAAATAGGTAAAGAAGTAGTCAAATTATCCTTATTCACAGATGACATGATCTAATACCTTAAATACCCACAAACTCCTGGACACCATAATAGCTTTAGCAAATTAGCAGGATACAAATCAACTTAAATCAGTAGTCTTTCTATAAAACAACAATGAGCAGATTGAAAAACAATAAAGGAAAAGAATTCCATTTACAATTCCCCTCCTCAATCAAATACCTAGGAATAAACATTACAAAGGATTAAATAACCTCAACAAGGAGAACTACAAAACATTGAAGAAAAAGATAGAAGAACATGGAAATATATCCCATGCTTATGGATTGGCAGAATGAACATAGTAAAAATGGATATAGTACCAAAGTAATCCACATGTTCAATGCAATTCCTATGAAAATCCTAATGGAATTCATCACAGAGATTGAAAAATCTACCTTAACATTCATTTGGAAACACAAAATACCACGAATAGACAAGGCAAAACTTAGCAAAAAGAGCAATGCTGGAAGTATCATAATACTCGACTTCAACCTTCACTACAGAATCATAGCAATAAAAACAGCCTGGTACTGGCATAAAAACAGACATAAGAAAATGGATATGAATCCACACAGCTATGCTCACCTAATCTTCATCAAAGATGCCAAAAACATATGATGGAGAAAAGACACCCTCTTCAACAAATGTTGCTAGGAAATTAGATCCACACCTGTCACACTGTGCTAGTGTCAACTCAAAGTGGATTAAGACCTTTATATCAGGCATGAAACCTTGAAGCTACTACAGGAAAGAGCAGGAATACTCTGGAAGTAATAAGCATAGGCAAGGATTTCCTTAGTAGAACACAAGTGGCTCAGCAACTACAAGAAAGGATGGACAAATGGGACTACATGAAATTAAAATGCTTCTGCACAACAAACGAAATGGTGTCTAAATTTCAGAGGCCACCCAAAGAATGGAAGAAAATCTTTGCTAGCTATACATCAGACAAGAGACTGATAGCCAGAATATACAGGAAACTCAAAAAACTAAACTCTCCCAAAATTAATGCCCCCAAAAAAGAAATGGGCAACTGAGCTAAACAGAACTTTTTCAAAGAAAGAAGTCCAAGTCTCTAAAAAGCACATAAAAAGTATCCACCATCCCTGACCATAAAGGGAATGCAAATCAAAACCTTGTTACAATTCCATCTCACTCCTGTTAGAACAGCTACCATAAAGAACGCCAACAACAAATATTGGGGAGGATGTCAGGAGAAAAATATTCTCATACACTACTGTTGGGAATGTAAGCTCATACAACCACTATGGAAAATTATTTGGACACTCCTTAAAAAACTAAAAATAGATCTACCATATGATCCAGCAACCCACTCCTAGGGATATACCCAAAGGAATGCAACTCTGGTAATTCCCTAGGCACCTTCACACCCCTGTTTATGCAGCACTATTCCAAGCTATGGAAACTGGCAAGATGCCCCACTACTGACAAATGGATTTTAAGAAAATGTGGTATTTATACACAATGGAATCTTACTCAGCCACAAAAAAGAATGAAAATTTTTCATTCGCAAGTAAATGGTTGGAATTGGAGAATATCATCTTAAGTTAGTCAGGCTCAGAAGGCCAATAATTTCATGTTCTCCCTCATATGTGGATTATAGACCTAAAACAAATGCAGCAATATTATTGGACACCAGTTATTGTAAGGGAGACCATGCACAAAAGGGCTAGGACAAGGGAAGGAAACCAAAAACTTGACTGTGGTTGATGTGCTAATTGTATAGGAACAAATATAGAAATCTTGAATTGGCCAATATGGTAAGGGGACTAGGGAGTAGTGAATAGGACTGGTAAACATGAACCAAATTGTGTTGTAATACATATATGCATGGAAACAACACAAACAATGGCCCTGTATAGCTATCTTTATCTCAAACTAGCAAAAATGCTATGTTATTATCTTTTAGTTTATTCTTCTACAAAATGAGAGAACAGGAGGGTGGAACAGTTCTTCCTGGAAGTGAGGAAAGGAGTGGTGGCACAGAGGGAGGAGAGAGGTAGCACAAATAATGGATAACTATGTGAGTAAAAGCAAAAATGATACCAGTTGAGAAAGTTTTGCAGGAATCGGGGGAGGGGGAAAGGAAGAGCAGTGGAGGACATGAAATCAAGTATGATATATTTGATACAATGTAAGGTCTTTTGGAAATACTCCAATGTATCCCCACCCAGCACAAAAATAATTAAAAAATAAAAAACCTGACATATACACAATCATATTTATTTTAAAAACTAAGTCAAATTAAATTTCAAATAGCAAAATAGCCATATACAAAGTATTTCAAAACACGAAGAATGAAATCACTTAAAAACATGACCAAGGCATGTGAACCAGAATTTTTTAGAGGTAAAAATAAGGACGAGCCGTAAACATGAAAATATGTTGATTTCATAAATACACAAAGAAACTAAAATCAATACATTAAAGGAATCTTAAGGAAACTTACTTTGCTGAACACCTTACTTCTAAGTCTCCAGCACCCAGAGAGTTTTGTTAGGAAGAATTGAGGAGCAGAAGTTGATATTAGAAGGTGACACTTCCTTTGGGTTTTAGCCACCGTTTCCTAAAGCTTGTGTAAAGACAAGACCAAACCTAAAAGAGCAGCCTGAGGGCCACAGGCTTTGATCTGAACCTCTTCTTTGTATCCATGATCACAAACTGTTTGTCTACTTGCCATAACTTCTTATTTCCTCATAAAAGAGTTTCTAGGATCCAAGTGCTAGTAGCTTATAGCTATATTCCTAGCTACTTGAGAGTCTGAGATTGGCAGGCCAGCCTTGACAAATAGTTCAGGAAACCCTATCTCAAAAATAACCAGAGCAAAATGGACTAGAGGTGTGGCTCAAGCAGTTGTGTGCCTGCTTTATGAACATGAAGCCCTGAATTCAAACTCTACTTCCATCAAAAAAAGTTACTAGGAGCACTGTATGAGAGAATGAACATAAAATGGTTTAATTGTGTTGGCATATAATTATTACAAGGTTTCTTAAATTTAATTTAATATAATTATGGTATGTATTGATGGGTACACTCTGGTGCTTCAACACATGTGTACAGTGTTCATAGAGTAAATCAGGGTTGTTAACATTTTCCTCCATTCATCATTTACCTTTGAGCTCCTCACTTCTAGATCTTCATAAAATATGTAATAAGATAATACAAACTGCATTCCCACACCATGCCATGGAACGCCATGACTTATCTCTTCTTTGTCTGTTTTGATACTAATTATCCAACTTCTATTTCTACTTCCCTCCCTCACAACTTTTCCAGATTTTAGGGATCATTGTTCTATGTTCAAATTGATGTATTCGAGCTTCCATGTTGGAAGAGTACACATACTTGTCTTTTTGAGTCCGTCTTACCTCACGTACCCTGATGTCCAGTTCTTTCACTGTGTAAATGACAGG
Organism: Castor canadensis; assembly: GCF_047511655.1. NCBI lineage: Eukaryota > Metazoa > Chordata > Mammalia > Rodentia > Castoridae > Castor > Castor canadensis. The sequence continues at coordinate 6,894,423 of NC_133399.1, forward strand.
ATTACATTCTTTTTATGGCCAAATATAATTCCATTGTGTATAAATACTACATATTTAAATATTAAAAATAAATACTACATTTTCTTTTACCATTCTTGATAATTCAGTTGGGTTACCTGTTTGGTGGTATTGGTGTATTGATCTCAGGGCATTATGCTTGTTAGACAAGATTTCTATCAACTTGTGCTATGCAGCCAGCAAAGTTTTCCTTTAGGTCTGTGATTCTCCTACCTCTGCCACCCATATAGATGGGTTTGCAGGCATACATCACTATGTCTGGTTTGTTTATTTGAAGTAGGGTTTTGATAACAATTTTTCCATGTTGGCCTTAAACTGCAATCTGTCCACACTTTCTTCTGCATAGCTTGGGTTGTAGGTATTTACCATGACTCCTGGCATTAATGGATTATACTCTTTGCAGCACTAGAGATAGAAACGGAGGCATATCATGCTTCCTACCATTTGATGTATTTCCTCAGTCACTTGTTGAAATTATTTTCTACACCTAAGCCATTTTTTCTATCTGTGCACTTGTATTTTCTTATTCAGATTCTATATCAAGTGTACCCTGTCTAAATTTTTGCTCCATTTCATGAAATTCTGAGTATAAATTCCTAATCCATATCTCTGCAACACATTATAGTTCCAACAGGATTAAGATACTGTTCTCAATCTGTGTGAGTAGAAAAATAGAGTGAATTTAGTGGGCAGAAAGGAAAGTAAATCAAAGAAAAACGTGGCAAAGTCTTCAGTTGATTCCAGTACATCCTTTCAGAATCCATCTCTGTGCCTGAGTTTCCTGGTTAAAATTTCCAAACAAGGTCCTCATGGCATCACTTCAGAGGATGTGTGTAATATATGTAAAATTTCACTTAAGTAACAAACTTGAAACAAATTATTACTGTAGGTAACTGAATAAAATGCAACTTCTACATATACAAAGTTAAAATGGCTTGTTAAAAATTGAAATACATAACACAATATGTAACATTATGAACAGGAGCTGTGGCAGAAAGACCACAAAGGAAGAGACAATAAAACACTTGCTTTAAAGTACACAAAAGCAGAAGTAAACCTATTAAACTAAGCCAGTGTCTCAATTCTGTATGCATTGCTAATCATGAGGGTCCTGCCATTACGCCTTCACCAAGAGGAAACATCTTGCCCAGGTGTCACTTTATGGCCTCTTTATGTCGCCACTCCTCAGTCTGTAGATGAAGAGATTCAGCATGGAGGTGACCACTGAGCACATCACTGAGGCCATGAGATTCTCCTATAGGACAGAGGGACTGTAGGACTGAGGAAGACCTCAAGTCCATTGCTCAAGTTTGACTCTTAAATATCCTTGAAAGACTTGTATTTTATATCCTTTGTGCCCATCTCAGCACTATACAGGCTGAACTTTAGGGTGTAGTAGAACATTTAAGAGCTAGGACCTAGTGGAAGGTCTTAGGGCATGGCTGACATGCCCTTGAAGGCACAATGAGACATCAGTATCTAACTGAGTTTTGAACGTTGTTGTCATGACACAAGAAACATTCCTTGAATGAGTTTCCATGATGGTGAGTAGAGGGAGGAAGCAGATAGCATATGTTCCTTAAGGTAAAAATTTTCCTGAGATGCTGGAGACACACTGGACAGGAAAAACCACAAAGAAGAGGCAAAATTTCAACACCTCCACACCCCCAGCCCACACATAGCTCCCCCACAACATAGTATAAGGAGAAACCAGGAGGGCTCCTGCACCACCAGGCACTGGCTCTCAACCTCCCTGGCAGACCCACAGAACTACTACTCAAACACCAACTGGATGCTGAAGAAGTAACACCAGAAACAGAATTATGAAGGCTGAAACTTTATTATATTTGAACCCTTTTTTCCCCCTCTTTCTCTGTCTCTCTAATGCCTGTTTAGCTCACTGCTGATTAATACACTATCTCTCCCTGTTTATTTCTTTGGCTCTGTATATTTTTCCCTTTTGCTTTCTTTTTTATTTACCTTCTTTGCTTTCTTTCTCCTCTTACCCTTCCACTCTAGATACCATCATTTTAATATTACTAGCTAGACAATACTAAATTGCACACAGTACAAGGACAGTAACAGCAGCAAGTGGAATGATGGAAAGACGGAAAAAAGATGGAAATCATTTTGCCCCAATAATAAATTAGTACAGGAACCAGAGGGAAATGAAGAAAACAGAAGCCCAGATCCAGACTCCAATAAAACAAAGACAAACTATGACAAAGAGCCCAATGAAGCCCACAAGAACAATCTGAAAGAAGAAATACTACAGGTACTTAATGAGAATTTTACAGAGATGATACTGGATGTGGTCAACCAAAACGTACAGGAAACACTCAAGAAATACCAAGACAACAAAAATAGAGAATTTGATAAAGCACAAGAACAAATAAAAGAAACTATAGAGCATTGTATAAACACCAAAGTGAAACAAAGAACTCCATAAATAGGAAGATAAATAAACTCAGGATGAAAATAGACAATATTAAAGAGGAAGTGACCCAGGATATGGAAAACCTCAGAAAAAAGAACGAAACAGAAATGCAAAACAAAATGAAAGGCCAATCCAGCAGAATAGAACAAGCAGAAGACAGAATCTCAGAACTCAAAGATGAAATGGTAAATAAAGAAAAAAACTGAAGAACTACTAGTTAGACAACTCAAGACCTGTGAAAGGAACATGCAAGAATTCAACAACTCCATCAAAAGACCAAACATGAGAATCATGGGCCTTGAAGAAGGAGAAGAGGTGCAAACAAAAGGAATTTGTAATATATTCAATAAAATAATTACAGAAAATTTCCCAAATCTAGAGAAAACTATGCCCATTCAGGTACAGGAAGCCTCCAGGTCACCAAAGAGACTTGACCAAAACAGAACTGTCCAATGACATATTACCATTAAAACAAGAAGCACAGAGTATAGAGAAAGAATATTGAAGGGTGCAAAAGAGAAAAAACAAGTAACTTACAAAGGTAAACCCAACAAAATCACAGCAGATTTCTCCACAGTAACATTAAAAACAAGAAGAGCATGGGGTGAGGTCTTCTAGGCACTGAATGAAAATAACTTCAACTGTTGGATACTCTACCCAGCAAAACTATCATTCAAAATAGATGGAGTAATAAAAGTCTTCTATGATAAGCAAAACTAAAATAATACATGACCACAAAGCTACCTCTACAAAAGATTCTTCAAGGGATTCTATACACAAAAAGTGAAAGCCAACATAACCATGAAAGGACAGGTAGTACCAAACCACAGGAGAAGAATCGAAAAGAGAATAGAGAGTAACATGATTTAGCTACACACAATCAAACCCTTAAACAACTGAGACAAGTAAATGACAGGAATCACCACATACCTATCAATACTAACACAATGTTAACAGACTTAATTCCCCCATCAAAAGACACTGTTTGACAAACTGGATTAAAAAGGAAAATCCAACAATTTGTTGCTTACAGGAGACCCATCTTATTGATAAAAATAAGCATAGGCTTAGGGTGAAAGTATGGAAGAAGATTTACCAAGCCAATGGTCCCTGAAAAAAGGCAGGAGTAGCAATACTTCTCTTGGACAAAGTAGACTTCAAACCTACACTGATAAAACAAGACAAAAAAGGACATTCCATATTAATAAAAGGGGAACTACATCAAAGGAAATAACAGTTGTCAACCTATATGCACCCAAAAGCAATGCACCCAATTTCATCAAACATACCCTAAAGGACCTAAAACATATATTAACTCCAACACACTGGTAGTGGGAGACTTTAATACCCCCCATCACCAATAGATAGGTCATCAAAATAAAAAATCAATAAAGAAATCCTAGACCTAAAACATACCATAGAGCAAACGGATCTAGTTGATATCTTCAGAACATTTCATCCAACTTCTACACAGTGTACATTTTTCTCAGCAGCCCATGGAACCTTCTCCAAACCTGATCATATTCTAGGGCATAAAGCAAGCCTCAGAAAATATAAGAAAATAGAAATTATGCCATGCATTCTATCTGATCATAATGCATTAAAACTAGAATTCAAGCACAAAAATAACAAAAAACATGCAAGCAGCTGGAAACTGAATAACACATTGCTCAATGACCAATGGGTCATGGATGAAATAAAAGAGGAATTTAAAAGGTTGTGGAATTTAATGAAAATGAAAACACAACCTACCTTAACCTATGGGACACAGCAAAGGCAGTCCTGAAAAGAAAGTTTATAGCCATGAGTGCATATATTAAAAAGACAGAAAGATCCCAAATCAATGACCTAATGTTAAATCGTAAACTCCTAGAAAAATATGAACAAGCAAATCCCAAAACAAACAGAAGGAGAGAAATAATAAAAATAAGAGCTGAAATCAATGAAATAGAAACAAAAAATACAAAGAATTAATGAAACAAAAAGTTGATTCTTTGAAAAAATAAACAATATTGACAGATCCCTGGGATCTGTCTGAGGAGAGAAAAAAACCCGAATTCGTAGAGTCAGGAATGCAAAAGGGGAGATAACAACAAACACCACCGAAGTCCAGAAAATCATCAAAGACTACTTCGAGAACCTATATTCAAATAAATTTGAAAATCTTAAAGAAATGGACAGATTTCTAGATACATATGATCATCCAAAACTGAACCAAGAGGAAATTAATCACCTGAATAGCTCTATAACACAAAATGAAATTGAAGCAGCAATCAAGAGTCTCCCCAAAAAGAAAAATCCAAGACCTGATGGATTCTCTGCTGATTCTATCAGACCTTTAAAGAAGAACTGATACCAACCCTCCTTAAACTGTTCCATGAAATAGAAAGGGAAGGAAAACTGCCTAACACATTTTATGAAGCCTGTATGACACTTATCCCGAAACCAGGCAAAGACACCTCCAAAAAGGAGAACTATAGGCCAATCTCATTAATGAACATTGATGAAAAAATCCTCAATAAAATAATGGCAAACCAAATTCAACAACACATCAAAAAGATCATTCACCACAACCAAGTAGGCTTCATCCCAGGAATGCAGGTGTCATTCAAATTACAAAAATCAATAAACATAATAAACCACATTAACAGAAGCAAAGACAAAACCTCTTGATCATCTCAATAGATGCAGAAAAAGCCTTTGATAAGATCCAACACCATTTCATGATAAAAGCTCTAAGAAAACTAGGAAAAGAAGGAAAGTACCTAAATATTATAAAAGCTATATATGACAAACCTACAGCCAGCATTATACTTAACAGAGAAAAACTGAATCCATTCCCTTTAAAATCAGGAACTAGACAAGGATGCCCACTATCCCCACTCCTATTCATCATAGTACTGGAATTCCTAGCTAGAGCAATAAGGCAAGAAAAAGAAATAAAAGGAATACAAATAGGTAAAGAAACTGTCAAAATATCCCTATTTGCAGATGATATGATCCTACACCTTAAAGACCAAAAACACTTTACCCAAAAACTCCTACACACCATCAACAGCTATAGCAAGGTGGCAGGATACAAAATCAACTTACAAAAATCATTAGTTTTTCTATACATTAATAATGAACAAAATGAGAAAGAATATATGAAAACAATTCCATTTACAATAGCTTCAAAAAACTCAAATACCTAGGAATAAACTTAACAAACGATGTGAATGACCTCTACAAATAAAACTATAAACCCCTGAAGAAAGAGATTGAGGAAGACTATAGAAGATGGTGAGATCTCCCATGTTCATGGATAGGTAGAATCAACATAGTAAAAATGACTATACTACCAAAAGCAATCAACATGTTTAATGCAATTACCATCAAAATCCCAATAACATTCATCAAAGAGATTGAGAAATCTACTCTATAATTAATTTGGAAACACAACAGATCACGAATAGCCAAGGCAATAGTAAGTAAAAAGAACAACGCTGGAGGTATCACAATACCCGACTTCAAACTATGTTACAAAGCAATAGCAATAAAAACAGCATGGTACTGGCATAAAATCAGACATGAAGACCAGTGGAACAGAATAGAGGACCCAGATATGAGTCCACACAACTATACCCAACTTATTTTTGACAAAAGTGTTAAAAATATATGATGGAGAAAAGACAGCCTCTTCACAAAAACTGTTGGGAAAACTGGATAGCAGTTTGTAAGAAACTGAAATTAGATGTATGTTTATCACCCTGTACTAGTATCAACTCAAAATGGATCAAGGACCTTAATATCAGACCCCAAACTCTAAAGTTGATACAGGAAAGAGTACGAAATACTTTGGAAGTAATAAGTTTAGGCAAGGACTTCCTCAGTGGAACCCCAGGAGTTCAGCAACTAAGAGAAAGCATAGACAAACGGGACTTCATAAAACTAAAAAGCCTCTGCTTGACAAAAGAAATGGTCTCTAAACTGAAGAGATCACCCACTGAGTGGGAGAACATATTTGCCAGTTACACATCAGACAAAGGACTGATAACCAGAATATACAGGGAACTCAAAAAACTAAACTCTCCCAAAATTAATGAAACAATAAAGAAATGGGCAAGTGAACTTAACAGAACTTTCTCAAAAGAAGAAATTCAAATGGCCAAAAAACACATGAAAAAATGCTCACCATCTTTAGCCATAAAGGAAACGCAAATCAAATCTACACTAAGATTCCACCTCACCTCTGTTAGAATAGCCATCATTAGAAACACCACCAACAACAGGTGTTGGCAAGGATGTGGAGAAAAAGGAGCCCTTATACACTGCTGATGGGAATGTAAACTAGTACAAAAACTCTGGAAACAATATGGAGGCTTCTTAAAAGACTAAACATGTATCTGCCGTATTAACCAGCAATCCCACTCAAAGAGATATACTCAAAAGAATGTGACTCAGGTTATTCCATAGGCACCTACACACCCATGTTTATTGCAGCGCTATTCACAATAGCCAAGTTATGGAAACAGCCAAGATGCCCCACTACTGATGAATGGATCAAGAAAATGTGGTATTTATACACAATGGAATTTTATGCAGCCATGAAGAGAATGAAATCTTATCATTCGCAAGCAAATGGATGGAACTGAAGAACATCATCCTGAGTGAGATTAGCCAGGCCCAGAAGACCAAAAATCATATGTTCTCCCTTTTATATGGATTTTAGATCAAGGGCAAACACAACAAGGGGATAGGACTTTGATTACATGATAAGGGGAGTGCATACAAGAGAGGTATGAGGATAGATACGTAACCCCCCAAAAAAGGATACCCCCCAAAAAAGATAGCATTTGATATCTTCAATGCAGAGGAACTAATGCAGAAACTTTAAAGCAACAGAGGCCAATAGGAGAAGGGGACTAGGGACTAGAGAAAAGTTTAGTTCAAGAAGAATCAATTTAAAAAGTAACACATATGTACATGGAAGCAAAACTAGGAATCTCTCTATATAGTTATCCTTACCTCAACTAGCAAAAACCCCTGGTCCTCCTTACTAATGTTTATACTCTCTTCAACAAAACTAGAGATAAGGGCAAAACAGTATCTGCTTGGAAGCGAGGGGGTGGGGGCGAGAGGGAGAGGGTGTGGAGTCAGGAAGGGGATGGAGGGAAGGGAGAATAATGACCCAATCATTGTTTGCACATATGAATAAAGGAAATAATAAACAAAAAAAGAAACATGCCTCCACCACATGCTCCCAGCCTCTCATGTTGTGCTTTGTCCTCACAGGCCCAAATCCACAGAACCACTCATCATGGATTAGAAACTCCAAAACTGCGAGACAAGATAAACCTCCTCTATTTATAAGCTCATTTTCTCATGTGTTTTGTAACAAATGAAAAATTGACTAACACGGACAATGCCATATAACATGAAGACTAATAAAAAGAGAGATGCCACCCCAAATGGAAAAGGATTCGTATATTGCCCAGGCTGATAAAATTCTGATGTTAGGGGACAAAATCTTAGAATAAGGGAAAAATGGATCCAGGAGAAAGAAAATAGCTAAGGTCATAGTCACAGAATACAACAACATCTTATTTATGAAACTGGCACAACAGGTGAGCTTCAGGACTTCATATCAGAAAACTGGGAGATTTCTATATTTTTTCAGATGAAAGGAGGTAGGAGATGTTCCTTGTGGAAAACTCACATTTCTAGAACAGGTTACTGTCTGTATCATTGTATCCCTCAGCTTCTGAAGTGAATACAGGGTCTCAACAAACCAAGATAGGCAGTCAACATTTATTATTCTCACAACACTACTTCATTATTCAACTTATTTACAAGAAATATGAAAAAGAAGCTTAATCACAAACTGCCATATATTTATCAGGTCCCAGCATGTCCAGAAAGTCATTAAGAACACCTTTGCATTCAATTTCATTCATGCTCCTTTGACTAAAGAAAGTATGCTAATTTTAGGCATAATATATTATTATGGCTTGAATATGAATTGTCCTCCACAGGCTCATGAATCGTGCACCTGGTTGTTGCTGACTGGCTTTTGGAAGTGATTGGGTCTCTCATAATCAATTGATTAATCCTGTGATGGACTTCTAATCTGTTGGTGTTATGGGGAGGTGGCAAAAAGGCAGAAGATGAAGTCTATTTGGAAGAAGTAAGCTACCAAGGGCATGCACCGCACAGATGTGTATTGTGAACTGTCCATTTTTTTTTTATCTTGATGGATGGCCACACTATGGAGAGTTCTTTGCTCCACCATACCTTCTGTGAAGTTCTGCCCCACTATAGCCCAGAAACAGTGGAGACAGCTGACCATGTACCACAAACAATAAAACCATGAAACTTAAATAAATCTTAAAATGGGAAAAGTTAAGGACGAAATAGGTCAAATTATAGAAACACAAGCAAAACACAGTAGTCTAAGATATTCTTACACAATAAAATCTTCTCCATGGCCTGAATTTCCAAATTCTTCCCCCCTACAGGAGTAAACCTATGACTATTTTAGTAAAACAAAATAATAATGATTTAATGTGATACATTTCTCTTGAGATGAAATAATTTCTAAAAGTGTGTCCTATGGGAAAACACAGAAATTAAGTATTTCAGATCCAAAGATGGAAAAGCTTTAGGAAATATGAAACAAATGATAAAAAGGTGAAGAGTAGATGTCATCAAGAACAGAAGGTATCATAAGGTGAATTTTATATATTTGTTGCTTAGCAAAGATGATCAAAGTAAGAGAAACATCAAGGATCTTTCTTTTTTTCAGCACAATTGGTTCTTTAACTGTTTCAATCTGAGTCTTTTCAGAACACTCTTGATGTCCTTATTCCTCAGGATGTAGATGAAAGGATTTGGCATGGGGGTCACCATGTTGTACATCACTCAGGCTCCTTCAGATGAATGTGAGCTTTCCATCAAAGCAGAACTAAGGCACGCACCTAGGCCCCTGAAATAATATAAGGAGACAACAGAGAGGTAAGGTGCACAGGTGGAAAAAGGGTTGTACTTACCGTGAAGTAAGGAGATTTCACAGATGGAGGAAATGATCTTGGAGTAAGAGTAAAGGATACCAGCAAGTGGACATCAAGACAATAGCACAGCTGCAAATTATATATCACCACATCAAGAGAAAGGTGTCAAAAATTAATCAGAACCTGATTAATTTCAGAAAGCGTTAGATTTCCAATGCTGTACAGAAAGACTGTGGCAGCACCATTAAACTTTGTAGGATGGGATGTACGATATTTATCATCCAGGACACAAGAACCAGCAACACACAATGTTGGGGGTTCATGATGACTGTGTAATGCAGGGGATGACAGACAGCCACAAAGCAGCCATAAGCCATCACAATCAGCAGAAAAATGTCTAACATCACAAAGGGTATGAAAAATACATTTGGGGGAAGCAGGATTTATAGGCAATGACCTTGCTCTGAATCTATATATTTACCAGCATTCTTTGGATGATGGTGGAGGTTAAACAGATGTCTACAAAGGACTGGTTGGAAAGGAAGAAATACAGGTGTGTGCAGGTGAGAGTCTGAGATCTTGGCCAGTATGAAGAGCAAGTTTCTAAGCACAGTGGCCAGGTACATGGAGAGGAACAGTCCAAAGATAACAGTGGTGAATTCTCAGGATAAAGGTAATCTTTGATAAAGAGAAAATAAGTCCAGGACTAGGGTAACACCAATAAGAATGATCACAGAATACAGCACAATTTTATTGATGGGGTTATCAAAAAGGGACGAGTTTCATGACTTTGGAAGGATAGCATGAAGTGTGCTGTTTCCTATGATATAGAAAGTATGAGCAGAAAATATTCACTTATATAAAATCCACATATTTGGTCAAATTTCCAACTGCACTACAGTCGGTCTCAGCTTCTGTACAGAAAATGGGTTGTATCTATGGGAGGTTAGATGCCAACATTTGATGTAGTCTGAATTCTGTTAATTTCATCAACATTATGTGAACAAAACAAGGTACCTAACAGAATGCTATAAAAGTATTTTATTTCAAAATTTCTGAATAACACAAAGAAGCAAATTTTTAACATGAATTCATCCTTTTTATTTTTCTGCTTTTATCAGAAATGTATGCTAGAGTATTTTGAAGAATAGAATATTACTGTGGTTTGAATAGAAAATGCTCCTAGAGAATCATGCATGGTCACCTGGTTATAACATGACATATAATCCCTTTAGGAAAAGGATTGGATTCTGAAGGCTCTGCCCTAATCAACTGATTGATCTGTTGATGGGATTCTTAACATGTTGTCAGTAATAAGAGTTGGTGAAAAGCAGCAGGTGGGACACAAGTAGAGTAAGTAGGTAACTGGGGATATAACTTGGAAAGATGCATCTTGTCTCCTGTTCCTCCTAAATCCATCCTGCTTACTGGCTGCCATGAGGTGAACAGCTTTGCCCCAACACTCTTTCCTGTTCTATCATCATAGCCAAGAAAAAATGGAACCAGCTGACCTTGGATTGAAATCTATAAAACCATGATTCTAAACAAATCTTTCTTCCTTTGTGTTGTTTCTCTCATATATGTAACATAGCAACAAAAAATTGACTAACACAGTTACATTTTGATAGCATGTGATTAGGCTTTCCCCTACATGGGGGAATGTGAAGTTATGACAACATTGGAACTGCTTATAACTGATTTGCCCTGAACACTTTTACTTTTCTTGAACAAAATCAAGATGTTTAGTTTGAGATAATTGTAGATTAATTTGCAATAGTAAGAAATGACACTGAGAGATCCAGGTACACCTTATACTGCATCCATAAAGTTAGCATGAGGAAAACTATGATAGAACATCATTCAGGATATTAACACAGTTGTAATAAGGAAAGGAAACCATGGACTAAAAGGACCCATACACAGTGATGTTTATTCACATTATATAAGGAATATAATTAACCTAATGTATATCAAATATGAATGAATGAAGAATATTACTCAGTCATATAGAAAGAATGGAATTCTGTCATTTGTGGCAACACAGATGGAACTGCAGGACATTCTGATAGGTGTATGAGTTAGAAGCACAAACAAGTACTACAGGTTCTCTAACTTACATAGTGAAAATTTAAAAGGTGAACTGAATATATATTATTGATTGCCAGAAAGTGGGATGGGATGGATAGAGATTTAATAAGTGGAAGTTGGATTTGATCAGTGCATGAGTGGAAATATTCCTCTAAACATCATTCATATGTAAATGAATGCATGTTAATTTAAAGTAAAATGAAATATATAACACAGGAAAGTTCTGTGAATTCAAGGTACCATGGTGCCATCCATTCACAACCACCACCTTGTCACTACTTTCTCAGTGCCTGATCAACCAATGTATTCATCATTTATATATTGTTATCCTTTCAAAAACACTGTCTAGATTAGGAAAACACCTACTAGGAAAGGAAGGAGAGTAGACAACTTTGGGGCCTATTGTGCCAATGACTGGTGAGCCATGAGAACTTCCTGTTGAAATAGAAAGAGATTCTAAATATGAAAGTAAAACCTAATGGGCAGTTATAGAACACTATACTATGTTAAAGTCTCCTTGAAAGTGAAACACCAAGGTTTGAAAAACCCACAAATGAAAAACTGTAGTCTCAGATTTTCTTACACTATAATCTAGAAAAGAGGTGCATTATCAAATGAAGTTCTTCCCACAGGAGTATATCTTATGGCAATTTTAGCAAATTTAATGGAAAAATATTTATTGCCATATATGTCACTTGAAATGAAATAATTCCTACAAATATGTGGTGTTCGATAAATGGTAATTTCCAAGCATTTCTGAGCCAAAGCAAAATAGCAGGGATGAACCAATTCAGGTTATAATACTTATATACATAGAAATATCACAATGAAACTCCATGTATGGCTATCTTAAATAAACAAAAATGTAATCTTTTTACAAAAAAACAAACAGGAAGGAAAAATAAGTCCTGTCTGGCAGTTGGTATCAGTGGGAGGGGGAGGAAATAAGGAAAGGGCTGGCAAGGGTGAATAGTGAAAATATTATGTAGTCATGTATAAAAATGTAAAAATGAGACCTGTGGAAACCATTCCAAGAATGAAAGGAGGGGAAATAACGGAGAATGATGGAGGGGGTGAACTGAACTATGATATATTGTTAAAAACTTCTATAAATGTAACAATAATAGAATAATAAAAAAATTTGGAAAATCAAAAAATAAAGAAAGAGCATATTTCCTGAATTAAAATAATTCAGGAAATTCTGAATTATTAAAATAATTCTGGCAAAATAAAAAGTATGAATCATTGTAATTGAACTAAAATTGGAAATAAAAATTGCAAAATAGAGATGATTTGATATCATGGAAAGGTGAATTGGGCAAAATGTGAGTGGGATATTTGAATTGCATACAGAAGCTATAATCAGAGAAATGGAAACTCCAGAACAACATAGAAGGAGCAATTTCTTCTTCTACCATCTGATCAAAGATTCCCAAGTCTAACATTGAGACTATAAGCCCTGCAGTCTTGAGCACTTTTACAGTCTAAGGACTATTGGCTCTCTTACAGTTTGTTTCTCAAATGGTCTTTCCAGAGCCTCTTGTCATTGTTCCTTGGACTGTGTACAAAGGGGTTCAGCATGAGGGTTATGGCAATGTATATCACTGAGGTTGTTGCACTTGACTGTGATTTCTAGGTCATCACAGAAAGACAAGAGCAATAACATTGAGGTGTGTAATTTGGAAATCAGGAAATTTATGATCTGGGACACCAGAACGTGTAATACACAGAGACATGGATTCATGATGACAGAGTAATGCAGAGGGAGATGGCCACAGTGCAGCCATAGGCCATCACAGTCAACAGAAGGATATCCAATTCCATAAGAAGAATGAAATAATACATTTGGGTGATGCAGGCTTTATAAGTTATGGCCTTGCTCTGTGTCTGGATGTTCAACCACATCTTTGGAATGATCATGGAGGTGAAGCAGACATTCATGAAGGACTTGTTGGAGAGGAAGAGTACCTAGGCATGTGCAGGTGGAAGTCTGAGATTTTAGTCAGGATGATGACCAGGTTGCCAAGCACAGTGACCATTTACATGGACAGGAATAGTCCAAAGAGGATGGGCTCCAAACTAGGGTTCTCTGTAATCCCCAGAAGAATAAATTCTGGAATCCTTGTTGCACTCTTGGGCTCCATGTGCCTGATGTGCCTGACAAAAATTAGAGATAGAAAAAAAATTGTGACACAACTATTCAGTACTTACCTGACTATATTTTTGGTAAAGACGTGAATTGCATCTGCTCCTCCATAAGGGAGAGCAGGATTTGAAATTCCTCTCCACTCTCTGCCTTTTTCCATGATGCCATGCATTCAAAAATGTTAAACACTAATGCATTCATAAATTTGGGGAATGTAATATACCGATAGTCGTGTTGTAAGTACAGTCCAGGTCACTAAGATCAAAAACTGAAATTATTCTAAATCCACTGAGAGAAAAACAGTTCAAGGAATTGAAAGAAAGTACAATTGAGTAAAGAAATTATTTTGTAATATTTGTGGAGTGTTAGGACCTTTGAAAGAAAATGGGAGATGTGAACAAGAAAATACATTGGGAGTGGTTCTTTACTAGGACTAAGAAGAAAGACGTATTTCAAAAATATTATTGAAATTTTATAAGCAAAATATCACTCCTAAGGTAAAGAAACAGTAAACTAGAAGCTTCCATTTTGATGCTGATGGTTGTGGGATTTGTGCATGGGATAATAATAACAATAATATCAAAATGGTGCTCTCCCCGAGAAATAACAAATACATATCTCTCCACAGGTAATTCACTGTTCCTCTTTTCCACCAGATGAAATACAATAGTCATTGGACACATGTTCTACTCACACTGAACCCACTTTATGCCTCTCAGTCCCTCTTCCAACTGGCTTACATTGTCATCACTTCACAGTCAATAATGACTCTGCATTATTGAATTCAATGTTCACTTCTCTTTTGAGTATGGTAAATAATCACATCAATTAATTAATGAAACAATCAAGCAAAAAGCCACAGATATCTCTCAACTCTGAGATGGATTGCATTGGCTTTCAGGTGATCTTAGAAAAAATTTCTTTCCTCCATCTTATCCAAACATTCACTTAGTGTTCTCTAAAATCTACATCTGATGACTCTATATTAACTAGGTCCCTTGGCTCCCCACAGCCTTGACTAGTTTTGGGGACACAGTCCTCTCTGATAGCCCCATAAGTATAGTCAGTCATCTTCAACAAGGTTTTGATCTGTGATTTCTTGATGTAAAAGCATAAATGGACAATACTTGGCTTCAGATATGTTAAAAAAATAATTAAAAACGTGTTTTAGGATACAAGTTGAGAACTGTTATTTATTCATGCATTTAAAAATTTTTATAAACAGAAACTGATTGTATAAAGGATTTCCTTTTGATATCTACACACACACACACATACTTTGTTATAATTAGCTTTGTCTTATCACTCTTTCTTGGCTATCCTTACTCCATCTTTGTAGCAGTTTTACCAAATTTCATTATGCTATACTTACAATTTATTTTGATGCATCTTAAATAGTTTGTGCATTATAAGATGTACATTTAAATAAGTCTATGAACACTTTGCTGAAATTAATGAAAATTAAGCATTCCTATTAACAATTAATAAGCATTCTCTGATTTAGCTTTTATAAAAGCATATGCTTTGTGGAATGAGCTGTTCTGAACACCAATCTAAATTCAAGTGATCTTCCCAGTTCTGTTCATTGGGATTTAGCATTCTGACATATGCATTTCAGAGGTGAGGAATATATTCAGTGCATAGAAATGAATCCAAACATCATGAAGCCAGGGCTTACATGCCTAAAAGGTAACAGTTGCTTAGTAGATATTTGTTGACTCAAGGAATATGATAATGATGTCTTAACACAGGTTGTTTGAGATGTCAATGGGAAATGCTGGTGAAATAGCTCAGGCTGGTGTATAGCAAGACAGGAAAGAGTGTAAGAATGTAAAATTTTCAAATGTGGATAAAATGTTTGGGGAAGCAAATACGGGAAAAGTGGTGGGCTAGAGACAGAGAAGGTCCAAGCAATGTTAGGGAAGTGGTCCTGAACATGGCAGTTGTGCTGCTCATGTTGAAGCGCTAAGCTGCCATGTTGCGAGAAGCCCTTTGTGCTAGAAGGTGAGGACAGTTCCCAGTGCTGAAAGTGAATATTGTCCAATATCCTTCAAGACAACAAGACCTCAGTCACATGAACTCAAGTGAATGAATTCTGCCCATGGCCTGAGTGAACCTAGATGAACCTCCTGAGGTCCAGATGAGAACTTATCCTCAGCAATGATGGAATTGAGAATGTGAGACCCTGAGCACTAAAACCACCCATGCCATGCCTGGGATTCTGATTTACAGAATAAGAGTAACAAATGCATGTTATTTTAAGAAGTTTGGCAATAAAAAACCAAATATGCATGTTATTTCACCCCAGAGTTTTGTTCTCCTTTTTATTACTTATTTATTATATTTATTTATCTATTTATAGTTTATTTATTTTTGTAGGACTACAGATTAATATCAGAGTCTCATTTTTGCTAGGCTTGTGCTCTACCACTTGATCCACACCTTGAGTCCTTTTCTTTTTAGTTTGTTTTTCAGATATGTTTTCATGCTAATTTTTCTCAGGCTGACCTTGAACCATGATTCTCTTACCTCTGCCTCCTGTAAATGGGACCACAGGTGTGCACCAATATTCCCAGTCTCTACTTTTATATTTTTAATTGATGCATAATTGTACGTAGCTTGCTATTTCAATACATCATTTAAATGTATAATTACTAATTCTCATAAATCATCATAACCATTTTATCAAACATTTATTATTTGTGTGCTTTTGGAACATTTAAAATGGAATTTTTCTAGCTATTTTCAAATAAATAATATATTATCATTAACAATATTCACCCAATTATTCTATTGAACTTGAGAAAATTTTCTTTTTATGTAATATTATTTTCTACTGAATCACAATTCTCTGTCCTCTCTCCCTCCAAACAATTCTCAGCTTCTGTTGACCAGTAGTTTACTCTCAACTTCTATAAATCAATTTATGTAGCTTCTACATCTGAGCAAGAATGGGTTTTAACAAATAAATGTCATTTAAAACAAAAGAAAATGAAACCAACTTGTCCAATTTAGTACCACATCAGGCAGAATCACATTGTTGGTTCATTGTTTTTATTACAACACATCAGAGAATAGCATCTGTCAATCTCACCTCCAACACAATGGTCATTACCTGTTTTGTCAATAAACCTCTGTATGAAAAAACTTACCCTTAAATCCCAGTAGGAGATAAATTTCCAGATAACAGATGACTGATTATGATGTTTTAAAAGATGTTTGCTGAAAGTTATGGCACATAACATTTTCTTTACTTCAGAAGAATGGAGTGATATTATTGAGTGCAATTTAGGGGGAAGCAATTGGCAAAAATGGTCTAAACAGACAAATTTGAGAGAATAAATGTTTTTGGTTCTTCATTAAATAATTCGACATGTCTTCAAATAGATTCAGTTTTTACTACTGGGTGAAGAGGATGCAAGTACACAGCATATGTACGTATGCAGACAGCATATTGAAACCAAACACTGATGGAAAATGGGAGGAAGAAGGAGAGGGGGAATTGGAATATAATGGAGTCAACGAACTTGTTCAAGGTACACTGATCACAAGTATGATATTATAACAATGAAATCTCCTCAGATTATTAATGTATGATAAATAAGAAAGAAAAAGGTAATTCTCTCATTTAGTTAACATATGATAAATCAAAATAGTAAAATTTTCAAACATTGATTTGATTTTTGAAGTGCAATAACTAAAAAATAGAGCACAAAGGAATGTTCTATAAGCAATATTTGCTAATGGTGCAACAAAATGTGACAAGGAATGCGAAGCTAATATTTGACAAATCACATAGTTCAGTGAAAAAGAGTAATTTCTCCTCAAATGACGTAGCTCATGGTGATCTATTTTTTCTTTAGTTGTTACTAAAAATATAGTCATATATTGTACTCCACCTTTAAAAAAAATCCCCATTTGGAATTTGGAGTCTATGACAATTTATATAATTTCATACTAGAATAAATTATGAGACCATTGTTTTGCAGTTGGGGGTCAATTTTTCTTTCATGCATCACTAACTTAAATACTCTTCCTGATAATGTAGGTTTGGGAAAACTGTTGTGTTTTATAACTAGTTACCAATCTTTCTTCTCATCATCATTATTCTTTTTTGAAATTCTGCTTCACATTCACAGTACCTACCACACTCATGGGCAAGAACTGATTATCAAATTTGTGTTTTCAAGTGAAGAATACATGGAAAGACAAATGTGAATTCAGAGATTTATTAACTTGGCCACAGAATTGGGGAGGACTTGAAATATAATGAGATAAGTGTCTACATTGATTTACTAGGCAAAATATTTATTTGTCATATTATAAATATAACCAATAACCTGTGGAAGATTGCTGGATATCTGCAAAAGGAATTTTTCTGTAGAGATTGATTGGGGAAGAAGTATGTGCTCATATATGAAAATGGGACAACTGTTCTAAGAAAGGAGAAAGATGGAGGGGATGAAACTAAGATATACTGTAAGCACTTTGTAAGTGTCAAAGTGAACCCCAGGTACAACCATAATACGCTATTAAAAAAAAAAGAAACAAAACAATAAGGATTTATTGGCATGGATGGTGATTTATTATTGAATTATCTTTCTGGTTTTGCTTGAAAAATAACAATGCCATCCAGGAAACATGAATCCTTCCATTTTTCTAATGAATTATATTCCCTGAGTTGTTTTCCCATAAGCACTAAAGAGATAGTGAAGGAGGAATACCAATATCATTCTCTATGTATCTATTTCACAATCAGGAATCACTTTAATCTTCATGATGAAAGCAAGAATTTCTAATGAACCTGAATTCATGATCAGTAATGTAATTTCAGCCCACAAATATCCTGCACAGATATCTTTGAAAGTAATCTCCAGGTCAACAGTTTAAAATACAGTTATTTGAAGTAAACATCAATGACAGCGTAGTGTGGGTGTTGGTTGTAAATATCAGAGCAAATGTCTGAAACATGAAGTAGCTGAATCCTAAAATTCCTAATTCTATTCGAATTGAATATTGTAAGGGTTAGCTGTCATTGTAAAACCATAAATCCTAAAAGCAAGTGCATTAATATATCTTCATTATCAGTGGCGCTAACATTGGGTAGATACTATGAACTCATCTCCTTGTCAGCTGTGTGTCATTTGGATCAGCTCTACTGACAGTTGTTCAGCTTTCTAATACATTGGGACTTCACCTGACTGCTGGCTGATCTCTTGGCTGGGACATTGTCTTGTCTCATTGTCCTTTCCTCCTCCATTTGTGTGGTGTAGTTTTGTCACATGGTTATGTTCCAACACAGAACAGCAGAAATGTGACTTGAGTTCCCCAGAGGCATGCTGTCAATCTCAACCTAGTTTATTGTCAAAGAATGTTTGAAATCTTAAGAGAAAATATACCAAGAAAAGGGAAATGACAGGATACACTTTTATTTATAAGTTGAGTCTATCAGATACATTTTTACAATAATAGAAAGAAGAATAACACAGCCAGTGGCATCATACATGAAAGAAATAAGAGGTTAGACTTACGGGTGAGGAAGGCTTTGTACTTATCCCTGACTGGTGAAAATCTCAGAGTAAAGTAATCTTAGAGCAAGAGAAAATAATCCCAAGGAAAGGGAAATACTGAGAATGCTCACAGAATACTCCAAAATGTTATTGAGGAGGATATAAAAATGGCCAAACTTCATGACTTCAGAAAGATCATGTAAAATGTGTTAATTCCCTGTTATACAGAAGGTATGAGGTAGAAGAAATTCACTTTTATAAAATACATATATTCAAATCCAAGTACCATCTAGACTACTGTCTCTCTCAGCTTCTCCACAGCTAACAGAATCATAATAATGGGAGTTTCGATGGCTAGACTGGTTATAGTCCCAATTCTGCTAATTTCATCACCCAATATTTTCAAATTCACATTAAAAACAAGCTTCCTTAGAGATTATCTTATAACTACTTGATCCCATATGTCCAGAATAACGTAAAAACAAAGCCAATGGTCAGCATGAATTCATTTTTATATTTTTCTCCTTTCATCAGAAAAATATGCTAAGGTAATTTGAAGCCCAGAATATTATTGTGATTCAATTTTGAAGTTACCCACAGGTTCTTGTATTATCACCTGTTTATGATCTCATGGGTTTGAGGGAGGTGTTTGGATTCCAAGGGCTCTGGTGTAATCAATTGATTGATCTTTGGATGGATTTCTAAATTGGTGCCATTATTGAGTGGTGGTGAAAACTAGTTGTTGGGGCAGGTAGAGAGAGTGGGTCATGGGGTATTTGACCTGCAAATACGTTCCTTGTCCCCTTTCTCCTCATCAATCTGTCATCTTTCCTGGTTCCCATGAGATGAGCACCTTTGCTCCAACACTCTCTATGCAATTTTTGTTTCGGCACAGCCAAGAAAAAATGGTGTCGACTGATCTTGATGGAAATCTAAAGACATGAGCCTAAATAGTTCTTTCTTCCTTTAAGTTGTTTCTCTCATATATTTACCCTAATAATGAAAAACACGCAATTAATACAGTCATGTTCTAACAGTGTGTGCTTATGTGGGGGGAATGGAAAGCAATTGTGTGTTGAAGAGAAAGAGGAATCCATGTAAAAATTTGAACTGTTTAAAATTGGCTTGCTCTATAAAACTTTACTTTCTTGAATATAATTCTAAGCAAACTTTATTTTGAGTTAACTTCAGATTAACATGCAGTAGGAAGAACTGACACTAAGAGATACAGGAACCCCAAACTCTGCTTCCATAATGGTAACATGGTGGAAAACTATTATGGAATATCACATCCAGGATGTTAACACAGATAAGAATGAAATGAAATCCACAGTCTACAGGGACATATGCAAAATCTTGTTTATTGTGATACTATTCACATTATATGAGAAATAGAATCAACTGATTCTATTGTAAAACGTATGGGTAAAAAATATTACAGACTCATAAAGAAGAATGGAATCCTGTCAGTTATGGTAACATGGATGGAACATGAGGACATTCTTCTAGGTGCAATGAGATAGAAGCACAAACTCAAGTGTCACATGTTCTCTGACTAACAGATTGAAATTTAAAAAGATGATCTGAATACAGAGCCATGATTGCCAGTATTTGGGAAGTGATGGAGAAACATTTAATAATGGGAGGCTTCATTTAATCAGAACATGTGTGGAAATATATCCATAAATATCATTCATATATAAAATGAATTCATGTTAATTTAAGGAAAAAATATATAATACAGAAAATATCCATGAAGCCAAAATGCCCCATTTTTGTCCTTTCCAAGCTATATTCTTTTTTTAAATTTTTATTGTTTTATTATTCATATGTGCATATGATGCTTGGGTCATTTCTCCCCCCCTGCCCCCACCCCCTCCTTACCACCCACTCCACTCCCTTTCTCTCCCCCTACCCCCTCGATGCCCAGCAGAAACTATTTTGCCCTTATCTCTAATTTTGTTGAAGAGAGAGTATAAGCAATAATAGGAAGGAACAAGGGTTTTTGCTGGTTGAGATAAGGATAGCTATACAGGGAGTTGACTCACATTAATTTCCTGTGCATATGTGTTGCCTTATATGTTAATTCTTTTTGATCTAACCTTTTCTCTAGTTCCTGGTCTCCTTCTCCTATTGGCCTCAGTTGCTTTTAAGGTATCTGCTTTAGTTTCTCTGCGTTGAGGGCAACAAAGGCTAGCTAATTTTTTAGGTGTCTTACCTATCCTCACCCCTCCCTTGTGTGCTCTTGCTTTTATCATGTGCTCAAAGTCCAATCACATTGTTGTGTTTGCCCTTGATCTAATGTCTGCATATGAGGGAAAACATACGATTTTTGGTCTTTTGGGCCAGGCTAAACTCACTCAGAATGATGTTCTCCAATTCCATCTCTTTACCAGTGAATGATAACATTTCATTCTTCTTCATGGCTGCATAAAATTCCATTGTGTATAGATACCACATTTTCTTGATCTATTCATCAATAGTGGGGCATCTTGGCTGTTTCCATAACTTGGCTATTGTGAATAGTGGTGCAATAAACATGGGTGTGCAGGTGCCTCTGGAGTAACCTGTGTCACAGTCTTTTGGGTATATCCCCAAGAGTGGTATTGCTGGATCAATGGTTAGCTTTTTAAGTAGCCTCCAAATATTTTTCCAGAGTGGTTGTACTAGTTTACATTCCCACCAACAGTGTAAGAGGGTTCCTTTTTTCCCGCATCCTCGCCAACACCTGTTGGTGGTGGTGTCCAAGCTATATTCTTGTCCTTCCTTTCTCAAAAAGCCTGATCCACCAATGTACTTATAATTTATATATTGCTATCATTTCAAAAAACTATTCAGATTTTGGAAACATTCACCCAGGTAAGGTAGAAAAGTAGATAACTTTCAGAGCCTCTTTTGCCCATGAAAATGGTAGGCTGTTAGGACAAAAACTTGAAATAGTAATAAGATTCTAAATATGAAAATCAAAACTAATGAGCAGCAACAAAACATTCTACTATGTTAAAGTTCCTTGGAAGTAAAACATAAATGTATGAAAAACCCACCAAGGAAAGACTGGTCTCACATTTTCTTCCACTATAAACTCCTAGACATGCCCTGCATTACTGAATGAAGTTTTTCACACAGAAGCAGGTCTTATTGAGGCAGTAGAGATAGATGAGCAGACTGGGAAATTATATTCTTTTAATAAATATTTAAAGGACCAGACTCTAACTTTTAGACAAGGATGTAAAGGCTGGAGAGCCAGAATATCCATACTCCTCCCATCTCCAAGCAAAAACGAGCTGCTTGTTTCTGCTTTCCTCTTTGAGATTAAGAAACTGCACCCTCTTAATTTACACCAAAAATTAGTTTATCAAATAAGAATCTGCATGTCAGGAAAGGAAACTATCTTAGTAAACATGGAAAAGGTAGAATGAATTAGCCTCTCAAGAGTTAATTTCAGGGAAGGAGCCCCTTATAATCATACAAAAAAGAACATATGCCTTATTGAATCCATAACAGAACCCAACAAGTGGGGCTGTCTTGTTATCTTTTAACTAATGTAATAACCTGAACTTCTAAAGTCCCAATTTAAACACATGGGCATTTGTAGGAGATAAAAAAAAGCATAGACAGAAAATTGAATTTTGCTCCAACCTGTATGCAAATGAGGCTGAGGGTTTGGGTCCACAATCCCACAATCCTGACCACATGGTGTCTTGGCCAGAAAAGTGAATGGGCCAGCCCATGGTTCTTGCTTGCAGTGACTTGGACATGACCAGTTCCCTCTATTGTTCATGACATGTCTGTGATGGGACAAGTATCTCATCTCAAAACCAAGCCTTAAAGGGTTAACTTCTAGAGAGTTTAGACAGATTTAGAGATTAGAGACTTAGAATTAGGTGGAAAAAATCCAGGAGAGAAGCAGCTACAAACTTCTACCATATACCATTCAGATTCACAATTGATTTTATGTTCTTGACCCCAGGATTCTGTGAGTCACTTGAGAGGGTGAGAAAACTAACAATGAGACTAGAGCAGGCCTTCTCTCCCTTGCTTCTCATCCATGTTTACTTCTTACCTGGGTGGCCAGTTCAGGAGAGGAAACAGGAGCAGGCCATGGAGTAAGAGAGGTAAGAGAAACCTCCTCCACCATAACTAAAACAGATTTAGAGAGAAAAGTTCCAAAGCCAAACATTTTCATACATTGTGAGATTCAACTTCTCACTAAGGCTTGCCAATTTATGTCACTGGAGGGTTGATGAGCAGGTTCCAACAGCTTCCCAGCTTCTACATAAAATCTCAGATCTTTGAGATCCTCAGACCTTGAAAAGCATTTCAATGTGTCTCAGAACAAGGAGTCTAACAAGGTGAAAGTTTTAGCAAAGATTTATTTTAGTATAACAGGATAAAGTATAGACAAGAGTTGGAGGAGAGGAAAAGAGAGAAACATTTCTTGTTTTCCATGTAGAAAATGGGAGCAGACGCCTTTCCAACTCTCTTGTCACTATACTTATTACTACTGACTCTGTTGGACTTTTATTTTTATCACAGTAAACTTTCAGAGTGTGATTTCCCACAGAAAGGAGTCAATACTTTCTAAACTTTTCCAAAGACTATCAGCCATTCTGATGGCCAATTATCCCCAGTGTAGAACAATCCATGCATGGAAACTATAAAGAAAATGGGATTTCATTTAAGTCTCAGAATATGCAAAGTGGAAGACACAGGTTTAGATAACTCATTCAATATTCTGAAGAGAATGAGGAAGGTGAGATATTATATATGCATATATTTTTATTATAAAGCAATAAAAACACTTTCATGGATGAATGTGTTGGAATTGAGATCAAGTGGTGTATTACAGGTGCCATGTGACTTACAGAAGATTGTATTAAGAAAGTATACACATAATTAAAATGTTGATAAAGGAATAGTACAAAAAATTCTTCATAAGTATCTTGCTCTGCTCAGCAAAATATCATTATCTCTTGCAGATTTCTGCAAAGGGTGAAGGCAACCAAAGATCACATTCCTGAGTGGCAGGAATCTTTGATATGTTTTGATTCCCTAATGGACTTCCAACTCCAGAAAATATAATTTTGGCCCTTTCACATATTAGATAGGCATTCTGCCACTGAGTTACATCATCAGCCTTCATATTTTGTTTGTTATAATACTTATTATTTGTAGATGTTGGTACAGTTCAGAATGCTACTTTCATATGAGTTTGCAGCATGCACCAATCAAATCCAACCTCTTTTTCAACCATCACCACCATTCACTGTTCCCAATATCCAGTAATCGGTGTTGCACTTTTAGGTTCACTGTTTTAGCATGTGGATGCTAAACATGGGAAACTTGTTTCACTGTCTCTGGTTTATCTCATTTATTATTATGTTCTTTAAAACATCTATTTTGCTGCTAATGACAGAAATTCACTCCTCTTTATAAATGTATATTACTTCTTTGTGTATGTACATTCCATTTTATATATCCATTTACTTGTTTATTGGTAAATAGCTGATTCGAAATCTTAGCTATTATGGATAGTGAGTACCAAAATGAACACAGGCAAGCAGGTATCTCACTCATATGCTGGTTTGAATTCCTCTGGTTACATACCCAGAAACATATGATAGAACACTTTGAGAAGCTGTTTCAGGAGTAAGGATGTAGATAATTGTTAGATTACTTGACATGAATGTGTAAGACCCTGGATTTGATCCCCAGAAGCATACAAAGAAAACATAATACAAATGAAAAGCTCTTTCAATATTTCTTCTATTATTTTTCCTTTGGTATTCACAATGGAAGGGCAGAAGGGAACCTGTGTGACTATAAACTCACATGCAGGGTTATAACTCCAGCCCTTCTAGTTTGCTACTGGAATGATCAAGAATCTAAGTGGAACTTTTTAACAGTATTTTCCCTTTTAACTCAGGTCTTATTCTATGGATGTTAATTCCCCTTCTTATCCTTATATGATATTGTCCTTCCTATCAAACCCTCTTCAATGGACACCTCTATTTTTGGTACTAGATGTGATATAGATCATAGGGCCTCAATTATGCTTAGGCAGTCACTCTACAATGCTCACCCTAAACACACAACTAAAGAATAAATTATGTCCCAATTGAGGAGCTCATCTCAAATTATAGTAATAGTAATATAAGCTTGTGGAGTGACCATGAGCAATGATTCTCATTTAGTGCTATGTTCATTAGTTTTCCTTCCTTGTAAGGTTATGGGATGTGTGTGGTAAATATATTGCATTTACACAGATGAAAACCAAGAGCTTTTTCATATATTTCTCTTCTTGAGTTTTCACAGAATTTGAATCTAGACATGGGTGATTCTGCACCTTGCTCTAGGAATTTCTATGACACTGGATCTCAACATGCAGTCCATTCATTGTAGTATAACCAGAAGTAGGAAATGTGAATCTGTTAATAGGATCCAAAGATCTACGCTTGAACAAGCCCTTTGGGTGTTTCTGATACACACTAGGGTTTGAAAGACACAGTGATATATATTTTTGGTCTCTCTAGGGAATAACCAAATCATTAGCATTTGTAGTTTGTTCCCTGGTGTGTGAAAATGGAAGGTTGGGAGAAGAAATGCTTTTGACTTTCTTTATATTTGTGTCTCTAACCCTTGGGAGCTCGTTATTGGAGTTTCCTATCCCTTTATTTGTTATAAAAATTAGTAAACATTTAGATAACCCACCAGTCCTTTCTGACCTATATCCAGCAAACAAGGAACACTGTCCACGAATCCTGAATGTAGAAGGGACAGAGTTGGTAAGGGTATAAGCCCTGCAAATGCCGTGGATCTTTCCAAGATCCAACTTTTACTGCATTACTTCTGAGCTGGCATAAAGGCAATCTGACCAAGAAAGAGAGGAGGTAGGATATATTTCTCACTAAATGGTTTTAAATATTCACGGATCTGGAGAAATTCCAGACAGATATGGATGGGACTGGAATAAGTGTGCATTCTCTTTCCTAAGAAGTGCATTCCCATCTTCTGAAGGGTGATAAATCAAGGGTGGGGAGTTTCTCAAAAAAACCACTAAAGAGAGGAGCATAAATAAAGAAAATGAAAGAACTTACTTCCTAGCATCCATGGCTGCTTCCTGAAGTGGGAGAAGCACAGCACTTAGAGTGCAGCTTCTCGTTAGTGCCCAGCTTGAAGGAATAAGGCGAAGCATCTCAGTTTATTTTCATGTAGCCATCCTCCAAAGAAGTGTGTCCAGCTCCGTTCAGCCAACTTTGCTAGAATCCAGGCACACTGCCTTAACAAACATGAAAATCCCATTCAAAGTTGTAAAGCAGAAACATTGTTAAGACTTTCTTCTATCATTTTTTTAAATTTCCAAATATGTAACATCTAATCTTGTTTCCTGAGTATTTGTTGAGTGTTAATGAGACGTAGCAGCATTTGTATTGAGAAATCCATGGAAAGGGAACATTTTGTATGAAGGTGATCATGTTCTCAAGCATCATGTACCATGACCAATTGTCACTGCTGTATTACCATATGCACTCTTTCTCGAAACAGTAAGAGCAATGATTGTAACTAATATTTGTAGAGATTTTACGAAGCCTCTAGCAATGATGTCATTTTCTCAATAATGTATATTGTGCATTATTCACTAGAATGACACTAGTAAATTTTGCTCAACTTCTTTATTATGTTGAACAGATTAATGTCCTTCTTAGCTTGCTTCAAAAACCATCACACAGTTTGTGATCCTACCAAGCTGTCTGAAGATTTACAATAGCTAGTACAGCAAATCTCTTCCCTATTGTGGCAGAGGAAAGAAGTTGGCTCAGATATTTTTCTTTCTCATAAGACAACATACTCCCTCCACTTCATTTTTGTGTACATGGTCCTAAGATTGAACCCAGGACTCAATGAATTTTCAGTCTATGCTCTACCACTAAGTGGTACTTCCAGCCCTCTCCTTCATTCTTTTTTATGAACACTTACCTTTCTAAAGCTCCTATCCTTAGGAGTAGATTTATTTCTTAATTTTTAGATATTTTTTTTGACAAATCAGATTTATACTTGTGTCTATGATACAGTGTGATAATTTAATACATATATCACATGTAAATGTCAGATCAATGTAATTAGTATTTCTGGGACCTTATATACATCATGTATATGTACTGAGAAACATTCAGATCCTTTCTTTTTTTTGTATAATTACTGTTTCATAACACTTATGTAGTAATATGCAATAATTAAGCTAGTAGTAAGAAATAGTTTCTTAGTCTACAAGTAAATAGCACTTGAAATTTTGAGAATTATCAAGATTTGAATTTTCTTGTGATTGTTACTATTAAATTATATAAGTATTATATTCAACATTTTATTTTATATTTAATATTACAAATAACCCTTGTAATTATAACACAACTTAGGGGAAAACAAATTTTAAAAGTACACTAAAAATTATACTTTCTTTCTTGGAAATATCAATTTTAAATTTAGAAAATAGGCTAAAATCTTCCCTGAATCTTAAAATTTCCATCATTTAAAGTGATTTTTAACATCAAAGATATTCCTTGAGGCTGGGCATAATAGCACAAAAGTGTGGTCCCAGCTACTCAGGAGGCAAAGGTTGGAGGATCTGGTTTGATGACAATCCTGAAAGTTAGTTTAAGACACTTTATGAGGACCAAACTGTAAGTAAAGAACTGGAGATGTGGCTCAAGTAGCAGAACATTTTCACATTGAGAACAAGGCCCTAAATTTTAAACATCTGTTCTGCAAAACAAAAAGATAGTATTACTTGAATTTATAAGACTACTCTTATTTGAAAGGAACTTTGGAGATGTCTTTCATCTGATAATCCTTTATAAGAACAGTATTTTTGTGAATGCAATTGCTAGGTAACATTTATTGGGTGCCCACTTTACATCAGGCACTCTGCTTATCACTTTATATAGTCGTCTTTACCTTTCTCTATGACAGGTAACATCATTGTGTCCATTCTCCATGATCCTGGTTCACAGAAGACAAAAGACACAGAAGGAACCCTAATATCCTGGTCTTCCTGAATTTGCCATTAGACTATGAGTTGCTTGAAGTGTTGGGAGGGATAATGTCTTACTATGTTTAGGTGCACATTACAGTATTGTCTATGTAGATTAAAGTGGTTAATAGGAAATTTTACAAGATAAATTCATCAGTTCTTTGATAGTGAGAAGTATGTAGATGAAGCAAGTGAGGGGGGTATGAATGAGAATGGTTGAGGTCAATTAATATATGATGTATTTGATATACTGTAAGAACTTGTGTGTATGCACAATTTTCTGCACCCATCGCAACAATGAATGAAAAAAAAGAACTTGAGCTGGACTTCAATAAACCTAGGAGAAAAATTGCATTTTAAGGAACTCCAGTATGAGATGACTTTCAACAAAGTAATAGTTGAAAAATTAAACATTAAAACTGGCATAAAAAGTTTTGGGATTTATATATAAATGACACCAGTTTTATTATTTACTGTGAATCATAAAATTTAAGACTTTGGGTTTTTCAGTATTATTGTGACCTGCTTTTAAAGATATTTGAAGAAGAGAAAAAAATTACATGATTTAAAGAAAATAAATTATGCAAACAAATAGAAAACTATAAAATAGAAATAAAACAAAAATATAAATTAAAATAACATGAAATATAGTAAAAAGTATACAAGTTTAAAATACAAAGAGTTGGAGAAGTCTTTCCATGTCATTTAATATTGCAATCCCTTTTGGGAGGGAAGGTATATGTCATATCTGGAGTCTATTTTAGCTGTTAGGAATGTGTCCCAAAGGAGAAAGCAGAAGAAGAAATGACAACACTGGGATCTGAATTGGACTGGGACATTGTTATCAGCAATTTATTTGAACATCAGCTCTTACTATCGCTGCTTTTTAAGGAAGGTGTGGGGGGCATGCCTATAATCCCAACATTGGGAAGCTGGGACAGGTGTCTAAAGGTTTCTTGACCAGCTTATGCTACATAGTGAGACCCTATCTCCAAAACAAAACAAAAATTTCAAAAATCAGTAGTTGTTCTCTCTTGGCATACTTTCTGACTCAACCATGAACTATAATACCAGTTTTACATCATGTGGAAGCTGAGACCCTGTAATCCCATATATACATGTTACAAGGGTCAATGCTGAGGAGAAACTGAACTTCCCAGTGAGGTATTGATTTATTGGGTAGAATGCCATGTTCCCCATGGAATTTTGGAACTTCACTTATGTCTTTGCCCAGCAAAAATGCACTGAATTTAATTTATTCATTCAGTGTTCAGTTGGTAGGGAATAATGGTGAATCCATTAGCATGAGGGGCTGTCTTAGAAAGCAGCTATCAAGGAAAAATATAGCCAAAAGATATGCACTATTACATATATATATATATATATATATATATATATATATGTAATATATATATATATATACTCAAATTTCCAGACAGACCAAGCACACAAAAGGCCCTGGGTTTAATCTCCAGCAAAACAAGCTAAAATAAATAGACTCACTATAGGAAAAATTGATGACAAACAACAGCCCAAATGTAACATTTCTAGTGGCTAAAACAATTAATTTATATTACACAGGATCCAATGCAATAGCTTGATGCAACTTTAAAATATAACATATCTTAGAATAAATTGGTGAATAGTAACATTTCTCATAAAACAGTAGAGAATGTGAGATTATAATTTGAGCAGCATCACATATTTGTAGTTATGAGAAGATTCAGAATATATCAACTTAATCAGAGTTTGATTCTCTGAGAACATGATATCATAATTGGATTTGATTGTGTAAAGTGAATTTAAAAATAGCATTAATGATTGTTTATTGCTTAAAAATAGCATTACTGGGCATGATAGTGCATGACTGTAATCCCAAAAGTGAGGATGTACAAATATAAGGATCAGAGTACATGGCTAGTTTGGCCAAAAGATGGAGAGATCCTATCTCAAAAACTAGGCAGGTGTACTGCTTCATGCCTGTAATCTCAGCTACTGTAGATGTGAAGGTAAGAGGATTTAATTAAAAGACCAGACCAGGAAAATGCATCAGGCCCTATCTGAAAACCAAACTATAAGCAAAATTACTGCGGGTTTATCTCAAGTGGTAGAGTCCTTGTCTAGCAAGTTTGAGGACTTGAGTTCAATACTCAGTAATAAAAAAAATTACACACTTCCATTTTTTCCTTAGAAAATGCAAAAATTTTATTTTTTGTGTCACCATACACAAAATTAATCTGAGAACTACATCTTGAAGAAAGGAATGAAAATGACTTGAAGGGTGAAAATGTTTAAATATTACTAGAATTTAAGGCATTGACAGAAGATTTCTTTCCACCAAGTAATGTCTATGTTCCTGATTCATCGTCACTCATATTACTATCTTCCAGCAGACTACTGAACAACATGGAATCAGAAAACAAAACAGATGTAATAGAATATTTTCTCCTGGGACTCTCAGAGGATCCAGTATTGCAGCCCATCCTCTTTGGGCTGTTGCTGACAATGTACATGGTCACCATGCTTGGGAACCTGCTCATCATCCTAGCAGTCAGCTCTGACTCAAAACTCCACACCCCCATGTACTTCTTCCTCTCCAATCTGTCCTTTGTTGATATCTGTCGCACCTCTACTATAGTCCCTAAGATGCTGGTGAACATTCAGACAGAAAACAAGGCCATTACATATGCAGGCTGCCTTACCCAGGTGTATTTTTCCTTGGTTTTTCTAAGTATGGACAATTTACTTCTGACTGTAATGGCCTATGACCGTTATGTGGCCATCTGCCATCCTTTGTATTACACAGTCATCATGAACCCTGGTCTCTGTGTTTTGCTGGTTGCAGTCTCCATGTGCATCAGCATTGTGGATGCCCTGCTACATGCTCTAATGTTGTTACACTTATCTTTCTGCACTGACCTGAAAATTCCTCACTTCTTCTGCGAAATTACTCAGATTCTCAAGCTGGCTTGTTCTGACACTCTTATCAATAACATCTTGTTGTATTTAGTAACTGCCTTCTTGGGTATTGGTCCTTTTTCTGGCATAATTTTCTCTTACAGTCAAATTGTCTCCTCCATCCTGAGAATCCCATCAGCTGGTGGAAAGTATAAAGCTTTTTCTACTTGTGGGTCCCACCTATCTGTAGTTTCTTTGTTCTATGGGACCTGTATTGGGGTTTACCTTAGTTCTGCAATTACTGATTCTCCCAGGAAGACTGAAGTGGCCTCAGTGATGTACACCGTGGTCACTCCCATGATGAACCCCTTCATCTATAGCCTAAGGAACAAAGAGTTGAAGGGAACCTTGAGAAAATCCACCATTGGAAAATTTTCCTTTTAGCAATTCTGTCAATTGTCTTTAGTGTGGAGTTCTAGAATGGGTCAAAGGGAACAAATTGAATTTTTCTAGCAAGTGTTTAACCAGGGTCTTTCATAACATATACTTTGTATTGAGTCCTGTTTTTCCCTATTTTTACTCTATGTCAATGACCAACTAACTTCACTCTCTGAGTCTAGTTTCCACAACTATAAAATAGGGAAAGTAATGTTGTACACTTAAGTGTACAACACTTAAGTGAAATAGAGCATCTGTCTCATATTGGGATATATGAGAAAATGCAATGTATGTTTTATAGTCAAAAAACCTTTCTGTATTGAGCACAAGTAAAATGAAAGACATAAAGTTTGGAGGTGAGCATTCCTGTGTCAGTAAAATCTTAGTGGACATTTTATTATTCCTTTATTATTTTATGATTAATTAAGTTCCAATTTAACTCTGTTTCCCTGAGTTACTTTTATTTTATTCTTATTTTCTGACTTTTGCCATGATATAAACACATTATTTGAACAGTCCATTGAGTATTAAATAAAAGTTGATTTCTCAATATCCAATCATATGGAGGATTTCATCTTTTAGTTTTGGAAATTTATTTTAACCTAATTACATTGGATAACAAAACATGCTGTGTTTATTATTTTAATTTCTTACAATTGTCCCTATGATTTCTATGTAGCAATCCTGGGAATTCACAAATGCCAGGTAAGATCTGGAGGAAATGCCTGTGATTCTATTGCACTGTTAAAGCACTTGTCTAGCATGCAGTGGTCCCTGTGATCTATCTTCAGTATGGAGGAAAAGTAAGTTTCTAAATTGAGACTATTAAAGTCAGCTCTTCAGCATGTTATTTGAAGATTACTCACCCAAGTGGGCAACCTAGGCAGTCACAGAAGATCTTTTGGTTCAATGATTTCTACTCAACATCTGCAAGCTTTGGGAGAAGGGGTTCCATTTCCATTTTGAATTTGGACCCAAAAAGTATATGTCTGTTTTGTCCTGCTAATAATATCAGCATTATCTAGGGAGTTCATTCTTTTTGGAATTCACAAATGTGCATATTTCTGGGTCCCCTTGTGATGTTTCAATAACATGAATACAGGTATTTCAAATCAATGTAAGCTTGTGAATCTCCTCCAACATGTATCATTTTTTTTGTGGTGGAGACATTCAATGTCCTTATATCTAGGTGTTGTGAAATACATAATACATTGTTGATTCCTTCTATTTCTCCTTAACTTAATAACTGTTGAAAACTTTTCCCCACCTCTTCCATGTGTTTCACTCCCAGACCAGTGGCAACTGCTATTTTATACTCAACTTCCACACCACACACTCTTTTTAGATTCTAGAAATGAGATCTTTAATGCAAGGGGAAACTGAACCTTCCGCAAGAACTTTTCCTGGTGTAGACCTCTAGTCCCTGCTACTTGGTAGGCTTAAGTTAGGTTGATTGCTTTGTCCAGGATTTTAGCCAGGGCAACATAGCAAGATTCTATCAAAAATAGTGAAAAAAGAAGAAAGAAATGGAAAGGAAAGGAAAGGGAGTGAAGGAAAGAGGATGAGATAGAAGGGGAGGAGAGAAGAAGGGATGAAATGTAAGGTGAGGAGAGGGAAGGAAAGGAAAGGAAGAAAGAAGGAAAGAAAGAAAGTCTCTAGGTAGCCCCTATATACTTCTGTTTGAATAAATCCATGAGGTGATTTTGATGTTCAGTCATGACTAAGAAGATATGGCACACTCCTTATGCATTACACAATGTTTTATTAACATTGTCACATATTCTGAGCTTTCTGTCACAAGACTCACAAGTGCTTCTGACTCTTGAACTTTTCATGACACACTAAATAATAGTCTTTTTCCCCATTGAAAAGAATCAATACATTCCAAAACTTTCTGAAAACTTACAGCACTTCTATTTTTTAACCTCATTTTCATTTTTATTAGCATGTATTCATTCAACACAGTGGATTCATTGGGACAATTCTAAGTAGCCTTACATCATACATTGTTTAGCTCTCTCTCACCATCCCTCCATGACCTTCTCCCTGCCCCACTTAAAGCAAAAGCAGGATACAAAATCAATTTACAAAAATCAGTAGCCTTTCTATATATGAACAGACTGAAGAAGAATATAGGAAAACAATTCCATTTACAATAGCCTCAAAAGAAGATAAAATACCCAGGGATTACCTCAGCAAAGGATGTGAAAGACCTCTACAAAGAAAACTATAAACCACAGAAGAAAGAATTTGAAGACTACAGAAGATGGCACGATCTCCCATACTCAGTACTGCAGAATCAATAGCTATATTACCAAAAACTATTTACATGCTCAATGCAATCTCCATCAAAATTCCAATGACATTCATCACACAGGCTGAAAAATCAACCTGGAGGTTCATATGAGGTTCACATAGCCAAGGTAATACCGAATAAAAACATAAATGCCATAGCAATAAAAACAGCATAGTAGCAGCATTAAAACAGACATGAAGGCCATTGTGTTGGTATTAGGCTGTTTGTGTTACTATGGCTCTGCAGTATATTTTCAAGACAGATTTTGTGATACCCCAGTATTGATCCTTTTGCTCAGGATTGCTTTGTTTATTTCAGGCCATTTTTGCTTCACTGTGAACATTAGGAATGATTTTTCTATGTCTGTGAAGAATGTCATTAGAATTTTTATGGGAATTGCATTGAACATAGTTTGTTTTGTGTAGGTTAGCCATTTTCATGATTTTGCTTCTACTCACCCACAAGTCTGGGAAATCTTTCCGTCTTCGGATTTCTTCTTTGAATTCTGTCATCAGTGACTTATAGTTTTCATTAGAGCAATGGTTTACTTACTTTATCATTCATTTCAATGCCTCTGTGTTGTTTACTTAGCGGCCATTACTTTAGAATGTCTGCTCTCAGCTTTACATTTGCTTTCTGTATGCTATTTGTGAGTTTGTTTATTCTTGTTCTTACAAGGCATTAAGGGGCATCATTATTTTATTTAATTGTGATCTCTCTGATTGTTAATCTAAGCACTCATTAACAATGGTAGTCCCTTATGGGACTACTAGTCTACATCACAAAGATTCTAATAATTTCTTTTAATTTTCATGTGATTGTAGATTTTTAAAAATTTCCCCCATGATTTCTGCAATGGTCTACTTATCATTCAAGAGTCTACTGCTCAATCTACATATTGTCATATACCTTCCTCCATTTCTTTTGCTATTAATTTTTCTTCCATTATGAGTTTATAAGATAAAAGAAAGTATTTGTACTTTGTCATACTTGTTAAGAATTGCTTCAAAGCTTAAATCTATTTTTATCTGTCTGGATGCTGAGAAGAATATCCATAACTTGACTTGTAGGTGGAATAGTCTGCATGTGTCTTCTAAGAACATTTGATCTGTGGAATGATTTAACCCCCAAATTTCTTCCTTTTTTGTTGAATGACCTATCTTCTGATGAAAGCTTGTAGTGAGATCATGTACTATAGTTGTAGTTAAACCAATATGTTTTCTTTTGTACAGTGTAATTTGTTTCATGAATTGTGCTCACCATTGTTAGTTGAACATATGTTTACAATTATTATATCTACTCTATTGATTGTTCACTTACTAATAAATAGGAAACTTATTTGAATGTTGTGATTAATTTTAGGTGAATGCCTACTTTGTCAGATATGTACATAGCTACTTCTGTATGCTATTTTCTTCTGTTTGCTTGGTATGCAGTTTACATCCTCTCAGTTTCAGTCTGTGTGCCTTGGTCAAGAAAGTGTGTTCCTTGAGAAACAAGGAGTTTGATTTCTGTTTTTTAAAGCAATTTGATTGATAAGACTATTTTCATTAAGGATAATGTTTTTACACTTTTTATTAGCACAAAATAGTTGTATAGGGGGATGAATTGTGACATTCAGGCATAGTCTTACAGTATATTTTAATTAGATTCATCCCTTATGTCATTCCTATCACCTTTCTTTGAACAATTTGAACAAATTTCATTGTTCTATTTTCAAACATGAATACAATATGCATCCACCATATTTACCATTCTTTACCCTTTCCTTATGCTGTTCACTCCCACTGGCATTCAGTCATAGATAGGACCTGTTTTATTTTCCATCCTTCATTTTTAAGTGTGTATTTGTTAGATCAAAGGAGCTTCACCATGGTATTTCAGAAATGCATATATCATGCTTTAATCAGGTTACCCCCCATTAAGATACCTGCTACTATTTCTGAATCCTGTGTTATTGTGTTTTTCCTGTTTTGAGTATTTATTGCTTCTTTTCTTCCTTTTTCATCTTAAAAGTTTATTTCTTGACTGAGTTGAACATGATTTAATATTTACTAGTTATTGTGTATTGATCTATACCTCTATGAAATTTATTCTTTTGTGAGCACTTACATTTGTGGTATGTGTGCTTTCTTTCTGATATGTGTGTTAATTTCATTTACTATCACTGCAATGCTGTCATAGTGCTAAAGGGTTGCGTTTATTTGTGTTAACATAGAAAGATATTTATTTCTCTTAATTTTAAGGATAAGTTTCTTGAGTTAGAAATATTATCTGACAGTTATTTTCTCTTAGGACTTTAAACATGTCATTCTGTGATGTCCTGGATTTCATAGTATCTGCTAAGACATTAATGCTTTCTGATGAATTTGCTTTTGTTTGTACATCAGGATTTTCTCTCATAGCTTTCAATGTCTTTTTCATGGTTTTAATATCATTTCTACTCTTCACTTGTTAATTTTAATGTGATTTCAAGATTTTCTATTCTCATCATGTCTACTATAGTCATGTCTGCTTCTACTAAATGCCTCTTGAACATGGAGCTCCATATCTATCACTTGGAATTGGAAATAGTTGCTATGAATTAATTAAATAGGATATCTATGCCTTTGTGTAGTATCTTAGCTATTTCTTTTATCCCATGGATTGTTAGGTTTGGTCTCTTGCTCATATCTCTGAGTGCTTGAAACTTCTGGTTATGCTTGCTTATTTTTTTTTCTTTATTTGTCTATGGATGTAATAGTTCCTCACATTTGTCTTCAATCTCTGATATACTTTGTTCTGCTTGATCTAGTTTATTAGGGATGCTTTGTTCCCCTTCACTGTTGTGCTGAAAGGGGGTATATTGTGGAATTTACAAAGATTCTTACAATGTATCCACTATGTCATATTGAATTCACTCCTTCTACTGCTCTCCTTAATCCCTTCATCCCCCAATTCCTGGAATAG
This sequence comes from Castor canadensis, assembly GCF_047511655.1. Classification (NCBI taxonomy): domain Eukaryota; kingdom Metazoa; phylum Chordata; class Mammalia; order Rodentia; family Castoridae; genus Castor; species Castor canadensis. The sequence continues at coordinate 6,931,220 of NC_133399.1, forward strand.
TTTCAACAGGTGTCGTTTTTGAATGTACACATGAGTACATATTTTTGCATTGTATTCACCATTTTACCCCCTTTCCCTACCACCTAACCCCTCCCACTGGTGTCAACCTTCCCCCTAGGTAGAACCTGTTCTGCTCTCCTTTTCTCTGAGTTGTAGAAGAGAAAATATAAAAAGAAAAACATGAGGTATCACAATACCCAACTTCAAACTATATTACAAAGGAATAGCAATAAAAACAGCATGGTACTAGCACAAAAACAGACATGAAGACCAGTGGAACAGAATAGAAGATCCAGATATGAATCCACACAACTATACCCACCTCATTTTTGACAAAGATGCCAAAAATATATGATGGAGAAAAGACAGTCTCTTCAACAAATGTTGCTGGGAAAAGTGGTTATCCATCTGCAAGAAACTGAAACTAGATCTATGTCTAACACCCTGTATTAGCATCAACTCAAAATGGATCAAGGACCTAAATATCAGACCTGAAACTCTGAAGTTACTAAAGGAAGGAGCAGAAAACACTCTGGAACTAACAGGTATAGGCAAGGACTTCCTCAATACAACCTCAGCAGCCCAGCAACTAAGAGAAAGGATGGAAAAATGGGACTTCATAAAATTAAAAAGCTTCTGCACAACAAAAGAAATGGTCTCTAAACTGAAGAGACCACCCACAGAGTGGGAGAAAATATTTACCAGCTATACATCAGACAAGGGACTGATAACCAGAATATACAAGGAACTTAAGAAACTAAACTCTCCTAAAATCAATGAACCAATTAAAAATGGGCAACTGAACTTAATAGAACTTTTTCAAAAGAAGAAGAAATTCAGATGGCCAAAAAACACATGAAAAAATGCTCACCATCTCTAGCCATAAAGGAAACACAAATCAAAACCATACTAAGATTCCACATCACCCCTATTAGAATAGCCATCATCAAAAGCACCACTAACAACATGTGTTGGCGAGGATGTGGGGAAAAAGGAACCCTAATCCACTGCTGGTGGGAATGTAAGCTGGTACAACCATGCTGGAAAACAATTTAGAGACTTCTTAAAAATCTAAACATAGACCTGCCGTATGATCCAACAATCCCACTACTGGGAATATACCCAAAGAAATACAACACAGATTACTCCAGAGGCATGCATACCCATGTCTAATGCAGTGCTATTCACAATAGCCAAGTTATGGAAACAACCAAGATGTCCCACTACTGATGAATGGATCAAGAAAATGTGGTACTTGTACACAGTGGAATTTTACTCGGCCATGAAGAAGAATGAAATCTTATCATTTGCAGGTAAATGGATGGAACTAGAGAACATCATTCTGAGTGAGGTCAGTCAAACTCAGAAGACCAAAAATCATATGTTCTCCCTCATATGTGGACTTTAGATCTAGGGCAAATGCAGCAATGTGGTTGGACTTGGATCACATGATAAGGGGAGAGCACATTTGGGTGATATAGAAATAGGCAGAAAACCCAAAACATGAAAGCGTTTGATGTCCCCACTCCAGAGGAACTAATATAGAAACCTTAAAGTAACAGAGGTTAACATGAGAAGGGGATCAGTAACCAGAGTAAAGATCAGTTAGAGATGAATCAACATGGGTCATAACATGTGTACACAAAAGCAATATTTCTGTATAGCTATCCTCTTTTCTTCAACAAAACTAGTGATAAAGGTAGAACAGGACCTGCCTGGAACTGAGGGGAGAAGGGGGAAGAGGGTGGGGGAGGAGGCCAGGGGGGAGAAATTACCCAAATAATGTATGCACATGTGAATAAAAGAATAAAAAAAGAAAAACATGACATTTTTGCTTGTTTTAGTTAAAGGTAGCCATACAGGGAGTTTCCTTGTGATAATTCCATGTATATATATGTTATACTCCCAGATGGTTTATTTTCTCTAATTACCTACATTTAACCTTAGATCTTTTCCTATGGTGGTTTCAGTTTGTTTAAGATTTCTATATTCATTCTTGTATAGAAAGTATTTCACCCATGTTCAAGCTCATAATTTCCTTCTTTTACACTACTTCTCACATGAGTGGACCTTCCTTAGTGTGACAAGGGTTTCATAATATTGCAGCATTTGTATTAGGTCTATATTCAAATATGAGAGAGAACATGGGGCTTGTGATCTCCTGAGTCTGGCTAACTTCAGTTAAGGTGATGTTCTCCAGTTCCAACCATTTACCTGTGAATGACACATTTCATTCTTCTTTGTGGCTGAGTGAAATTCCATTGTATATGAATACCACATTTTCTTAATGCGTTTCTCAGTAGTGGGGCATCTTGGATGTTTGCATAGCTTAACTATTGTGAATAGTGCTACAATAAATACGGGTGTTGTAAGCTGACTCACATTCCTTTAGGTATATCCCCAGGAATGATATTTCTTGATCACACAACAGATCTATTTCAAGTTTTTTAAGGAGCCTCCATAATGTTTTCCATAATGGTTGTACTAGCTGGTGGTTTCCATAATGTTTACCAACAGCTGTCTAGGAGGGATCCTTTTTCCCTGCAACTTTGCCAACATTTGTTGTTGTTTGTGTTCTTGATGGTAACCATTATAACAAGAGTAAGGTAGAATCTTTATGTGGTTTTGATTTGCATTTCCTTAATGGTCAGGGATGATGAGCACTTTTTTCATGGATAAACTTTTATATTTATAGTAAGAAATAAGCCATTTTTTTTGTTACAGTGAGAAAGTCACCTCAGACCAATAATTTTAATTTTGGCTTGCATTTCATTTATGGCCAGGCATGGCAAACATTTTTTTCTAGCCATTTGGACTTCTCCCTTTGAAAAATCTTAGTACAGTTCATTTGCCCATTTCTTCATTGGGTCATTGATTTGGGGGGAGTCTACATTTTTGAGCTCCCTGTATATTCTGGCTATCATTCTCTTGTCTGATGAATAACTGGCAAAAATTTTCTCCCATTCTATGGGCAGACTCTTCAATTTAGCAACCATTTTGTTTTGTAAAGATTTTCATTTCATGTAGTCCCTTTTGTCAATCATTTCTCTTAGTTGCTGAGCCAATTGAGTTCTGCTGAGGAAGCCATTGCCTATGCCTATTGCTTCCAGTGTATTCCCTGCTCTTTCCCGTACTAGCTTCAAGGTTTCAGGTCTTATAGTAAGGTCCTTAATCCACTTTGAGTTGATACTTGTACAGGGTGACAAATGTGGATCTAGTTTCATTTTTTTGCAGTTTTTCCAGCAACATTTGTTGAAGAAGCTCTTTTTTCTCCATTATATGTTTTTGGCTCTTTTGTCAAAAATTAGTTAGGCATAGCTGTGTGGAGTCATATCAGTGTCTTCTATTCTGTTACACTGGTCTTCATATCTGTTTTTGTGCCAGTACCATGTTGTTTCTATTGCTATGGCTATGTGCTATAGCTTGACATCTGGTATTGCTCAGTATTGCCTTGGCTATTTGCAGTCTTTTGTGATTCCAGATGAAATTTAAGATGGATTTTTAAAATCTCTGTGATGAAGGTCATTGGGATTTTGATGGGAATTGTGTTAAACATGTAGATTGCTTTTGGTAGTATAGCCATTTTTACTATGTTGAGCCTACCAATCCATGAGCATGGGCAAGCTTCCCATCTTTTGTAGTCTTCTTTGTTTTTTTTCCCCAATGTGTTGTGGTTTTCCTAGTATAGGTCATTTACTTCCTTTGTTAAGTTTACTCCTAGGTATTTGGTTTATTTTGATGCTACTGTAACTGGAATTTTTGTATAGTCTTTCTCAGTCTGTTCATGGTTGGTGTATGGAAAAGCAACTGATTTTTGTAAATTAATTTTTGTATCCTGCTACTTTGCTGATGCTGCTCCTGGTGACTAGAAGTTTTTTGATAGAGTTTTTCAGGTCTTTCATTATAAGATTATGTTGTTTTCAAGTAGGAATAGTTTGACTTCTTCCTTACCTATTTGTATTCCTTTTATTTTTTTCTTCCTCTCTTATTGCTCTGGCAATGATTTCCAAGACTATGTTGAGTTAGAATGGAGGGACTGGGCACCTTTGCCTAGTTCCTGACTTTAGATTCCATTCTTTCAGTTTTTCCCTATTAAGTATGTCTTTGGCTATAGGTTTGTGATGTTAAGCCTTTATTATATTGAGGCACATTCCTTCTATTCCTAGTTTCAATAGAGCTTTTATAATGAAAGGATGTTGAATTTTATTATAGGTTTTTTTGTGCATCTATTGAGATAATCAAGTATTTTATATCTTTGCTTCTCTTTATATGCTGTATCGTGTTTTATTATTTGTGTATTTTGAACCATCCTTCCATGGGCTTAATAGGATGAAGCCTACTTAGTCATGTTGTGTCATTTTTTTATACACTGTGAATTAGATTTGCCATTACTTTATTGAGGATGTTTGCATCTATGTTCATTAAAGAGTTTGGCCTGTAATTGGCTTTTTTAGTTGTGAACTTGACCAGTTTAGGGTTGAGTGTATTACTAGCTTCATAAAATGAGTTAGGCAGCATTCCTTCCCTTTCTGTCTCCTGGAAAAGTTTAAGGAGTGTTGGTATTAGTTCTAATTTAAAGGTCTGGTAGAATTCAGCAGAGAATCCATCAGGTCCTGGACTTTTCTTTTTTGAGAGACTCTTTGTTGCTGCTTCCATTTCATTGCATATTGTACATCTATTTATGTGAATACTATCCTTTTATTTCAATTTTGGATGATCATATATATTTACAAATTTGTCCATTTCTTCTAGATTTTCCAATTCATTTGAATATAGGCTTTCAAAGTAGTCCCTGATGATTCATTGGATTTCCTTGGTGTTTGTTGACATCTCCCCTTTTTCTTTTCTGATTTATAACTTAGGCATGTTCCCTCCTCATTTTAATCAGATTTCCCAGAGGTTTGTCAGTCTATGTACTTTTAAAAGAACCACATTTTGTTTCATTGATATTTTTTGTACAGCCTTTTTGGTATGTAGTACAATGATTTTGGCCTGTACTTTTTAATTATTTCTCTCCTGCTTATTTTGGGTTTAGCTTGTTCTTCTTTCTGTAGTACCTTGAGATGCAGCATTAGATTGTTTATTTGAGAACTTTCTGGGTTTTAAATATTGCACTCATAACTATAAACTTTCCTCTTAGGACTACCTTTGCTATGTCACATTTATTCTGTTAGGTTGTATTTTCATTTTTATTAAATTTCAGGAAATGTTTTATTTCCCTCCTTATTTATTCTATGACCCACTGATCATTGAGCAACATGTTGTTCAGCCTCCAATTATTTGATTATTTTCTACTGCTTCTTTTGTTGTTGAGTTCTAGTTTCATTGAGATGCGGTCAGAAAGTATTCCAGAGATTATTTATATTTTCATATTTTTATTGAGATTTGCTTTGTTCCCTATGATAAGATCTGTTTTTTGATAAATTTCCATGGACTCCTGGGAAGAATGTATACTGTGCTGTTGCAGGATGGAATACTCTGTAAACATCTGACAGGTTCATTAAATCTAAGGTGTCATTCAATTCTATAATTACTTTGTTGATTGTTTTTGTGAGGATGACTTATTAATTTGTGATAGAGGAGGATTAAATTCTGCCACTACCACGATGTTGTGGTCCAAATGTGATTTTTACATCCATTAGTATATGTTTAATGAATTTGGGTGCACAAGCATAGGGTGGATATCAGTTGATAATTGTTATTTCCTCTTGATGTATTGCTCTTTTCATTAGTTTGAAGTACCCTTCTTTGTCTCTTTTGTCTAATTTAGGCTTGAAGTCCACTTTATCTAATGCATTTAAAGTGCTTATTGTTTGATTTGTCAAGGTTGTCTTTGCAATTTTTCTGTTTTATTTTAATATCACAAACTTTGCTGAATTTCTTAACTGTGTTGCTGTATATGAATACAGGTCTTGGATTGACTCCTTTACTTCATTCAACAGTGTCTGAATCGTCTTTGAAGTCATTGACCATTTTAAAAATTAAACCTTTAAATTCTTTGTCTGGTTTTCCCACCATATTAATACTTTGGATTTTTTATAGTTTGTACAGAGAGTACAAGAGATATAAAGACATTATGGGTGATGCTGAATGACAGAAACTTGCCAATTACTAAAATAATAGACTTGCCATTCATATGAACAGGAAAGACTGCATGCCTTGTATATTTGTGGATTGATATGATGATATTTGTTTCAGAAACATTGAATTTGAAGGGTCTGACAGACTTCCAAATACATATTCAAATGCACAATTGGGTATACAGTTTGAGAAGTCAAGGGTGAGTTTATCTTTGAACACATAAATTTGAGAGTCCTTAGGGGATAGATGACCATTGATTCCGTGAAGAAGAAACTTCCTATAAGGAAGTAAAAGTAAGTAGAGCAGAGCAGAGTACTGAGTGCTTAGCATAGACATCCTGTAGTGCTTGGCTATCTGGGATAAGAGGAAGATAAATGAAAATAGACTGAGAAGTAGAGAATGTGGTAAAAGAAAAACAAAGTAATATATAATGTTGAAATTAAGTGATGATGGTGTTTTGCAAAGTTATAAACTGAGGCAATGTTGGGATATGTTAAATAAGAGAAGTATATGTGAATAAACCATGACTAAATGAGATAGAGAAACTTTCAATCCCTTCAACACTGATTCCTCAGAGTGCTGGAACAAGTGCTTGTAGGAATGATGTCAGGAGAAAACAAGAAGAACAAAAATATAGAGGGTAAATGCAGAGATTTATTTTAGGAAATGTTGTTATAATGGAACAAAAATTAGGTCTGTAAATAAATTAGGAAATAAAGGTTAGATATTATTTTTAATTTTATTTTAAAATAACATATTAATTGTACATATTAAAGCTATTATTGTGTTATTTCCTCACAAGCATACATATGCAGTGTGGACTAGTCAAACCCAATTTACCTTTTTCTATCCACTCCTTCACACACTTCCTGACTTCTAGCAATCTTTCAACATTTCCATTGACTTTTTTAACTTCCACAAGGAAGAGAGAATGTACAGTATTCATCCTTTTGTGTTTGTGTTATATAACATAATGTTCTCAAGAATCTCCATTATGCTGCAAATGGCAGAACTTCATGTCTTTTATGGCTGAATAGCATTCCATTGTGCACACTTAGCAAATTTTTATACATTCATCCATTGAGAGGTACCTAAGCTGGCTCCATTTCTTGTGTAAAAAGTGACACAATAAATGTAGACATGCAGGAATCATTTTTGTGTACTTGATATGCCATGTTTATTACATATTTATTTATTATAACTTTGTGTTTTGACTTTTGGTAGCACTATTTAAAATAAAATCTGTATTTTTATGAGTTTTAAGTTTAGAATATGTTTTTTAGGCATTGAAACTATGCTACAATAGCCCTCAACTGTAAAGGCAAATTCTCTAAATTCTTTGAATTGGTTTAAGTTAAATTTTATTTTTAAGACATATTGAATTCAAACTGTGAAGTGAATATTATCAAAATATACCACATTGAAAGAAAGCACATGTTTGTATACAGTAAGCAATATAAATTATATGCAAACAAGGAGCACTGATAGTCAATAAATTTGTGATAGTGCAAGACTCTTTTTTCTGATGAGGGAAGAGCTTTTGGCCAGAGCTTGCAGTAGTCCACTTCAGTGAGGGATTGCACTGTGGGTACCTAGTTCTTGCTCTTCTGGGTAGCACACCCCTAATCAATCCAATGTGACACAGAAACAGATTCTTCATGGAAATGTAAGGTGGTATGAGAAAGACAAAATAAGGCAAAAGAAGAGTAATTTCTAGAAGAATATGAAGCAGTATATATTTCTGATAATTGAGTTTTGAGGAGAAAACTGGAATTCCTCTTATAGTAGAGGGTATATCTGATAAGGAAACCACATGAGAGAAAGAAGATAACCAGGGAGGCCACAAACTCATTGTTGAATTTCTTCAATATAAGACAACATGAAACAGATACACCAGAGGAATGTATCTGACAAGTTCAAAGCTAACTCTGATTCTGAAGATAAGGGAGAGGTTTGCAAACCTATAAAGATAAAAGGAAATTCCAAATAGCCAGGAGGTGTCGCCCAGGGTTTGTTGCCAGATCACACAGTTGGATCTATAAACTGCAGCAGTAAACTGATGTTCCTCTTGAAATGGAAATTTTTGATTATACTGACCTAATCTCTGCCAAGCAATGCAATGCCAAGTGTTGATAGACTATTATATGCTTCAGTGAGAAAAATTTATGGTGGCATTCCTATCTCTCAGAGGATGATGACAAAAAAGATAACAAGAATTAACTTTCCTGAGTGCTCGGCCCTGTTACTTCTGAATGAGGTTGTCAAGTAGGGAGGAAGGATTTGTACTTGTCTCAACATCATAATAGGGGGCTTGAGAAGATATTCTTTTGAAGATCCAGTTCAGTTTAGGTGCTCTACAGAAATCCAGGTGCTTTCAATCACTTCCAATATCCATAGTTTACAAACCAACAGCAGAAGCAGAGCAAAGGATACATGTTTTAGGTCATCACCTCTGAAGTTTACTGAGAAAGACAAAGTGCCCACTATGAAGAGAAAACTTACATAACTGGTTGTGTAGAAGGGAAAAATTACTGTCCAACTTCAAAGACCATCTTCACAACTCACAGCCTTCTTCTATATAAGGACAACTGTTCACATCTCTAGTGTGGCATGTGTGTAGTTTTAGGTTATTATTTCAGTGTGGGAAAAGGGTAGGGAGGAAATGAGATGGCTAAGATAATTTTGGTTAAGATTTGGGGCTTAATTGGGAGTTTCAAAAGGATGGAAAGAACAGATGACTATTAATGGTGACATTCTAAAAGATCCAGAATAGTTTTCATTTTCATAACTTTTTTGGCACAATAAGTGAGAACTGTGATATACTGATTAAAGCTGTGAAAACCAGAAACTTACAAGCTAAGGCATTCTCTGCCTTAACATAATGACAGTCCCTCAAAAGGACTATGACAATTTCTGAGTTACCCAATCTGCCATTTTGGAGCAGAAAACAGACTGAAATTATGAGGGGAAGTATTTTATTGTATATATTTTCAGGCAAAATATTCCTTCTTGAAATTAGGCAAAATATCCATTTACTTCCAATTATGAACTTATGAATATCAGTTTGTCCATCAAGTCATTGACCAAAGAATTTTGAGAGGGGTTGTGAAACATATAGTGAAATGGGAAGAGGGGGGGAAGATGAAGATCCATGGTCCTAGTTAGAAAATTTTGGAGTCCCTGTTTTTCAAACTTTAAACACTGAAAAATGTTAGAGTTCAGTCACTGGCCATTGTCTCAGGAAAAGACTTGCCTATGGGATATGGTTCACTTTAAAACAAAAAACAGTATCTTAAGAATTAACCAAAATACAAAATAATCTGTCTTGAATCATGAGGTCACATGGGTTTTTATTTGAGACAATGTCCAACTATGTAGACCATGCTGGATTCAAAATCACTATCCTCCTGCCTCAGCAACCAAGTCCTGGGATTTCAGATGAGCACCACCCTACCTGGCTCTGTCATTCATCAGTTCTTGACATCATCTAGACCTCCATCTAGAGCTACAATGTGAAATCCTTCTGCCCCTGGGTTAGATTATTTTGAAAACTTTAACAGTAAATGTCATGCAAAACTGCCAATTTTTGTCATAATAGAACTAAAGATTTATAATCCTTCTCAAAAAGATCATTAAATAGTCTAAAAGGGTGAAAATTTTTCCCACCCCTAAAAAATAAATGTAAATTAATTTAATATATTCTACAATCAATAGATTGTTATGGCAAATAAAAGTGTTTGTAAAGATATTAATATCATCTGGTGAAAATATAAGTTGATTCAGCCAATTAGAATAAAATGTCTTTGGAAATAACCAAAGAAAGAAAGCTACACAGCAAACACTAATAACTACATTACAAGTAAAATATTGTCCCTTAATTATGAAAGAAAATTGTCAACCAGATTTGCTCACAATTACATGAAACAAACTATTAAACTATCACAATTTAAATCAACATCAGGAATTCTGACTATATTTTCCATTACCATACAGAGCATAAAAATAAATAGCTTAAAATAAAGGAATTTTTGTTAAACATGGCAGTATTTAACCTCAGAAGTACATGCAAGAGAATAACAACCAATATAAAGAATTACTGTTTAAAATTTAAATATGGACCAGATCCAGAATCCAGGGATCGGTATAGGAACTTCAACTGATGCTGATCCGATGATTAGGGGCAGAACAAGTACAATACTATCAGACAAATACCCTGAAATTTCTGTTCCCATGATTCCATTTCTACCTCAGTTCCTCTGTCTCTTCTCTGTTTCTATTTTATAGGAAAGCATGTGTTTACAATTAGGGATATCCAATATAGTCCAGGACAAGCCACTCTTCAAAGACCCTGTTCCTGAGTACCAAAGATTTACAACTTTGTCATAGAAATTAATATTCACAAGTGAGAGAATGAGGACATGTTCTTTTGAAGGACCTCATTCAACTCAAGATAGAGACACAAACTGATTGTCCTAAAGGAAATTCTGTTATCAACCAAATGAATGAAGGACACTTAGTCATCTGTCTCAAGGAATTATGTCTGGGTGTAACAACTGCATCTACTGCAAACACTTAGTGAGGTGAGGAGAACCAACCCTTGGATCAGCCACCTCATGGATGACTGAATGGAGCCCTTCTCCCTGTTACACCATGTTCCCTAAATTTGGGGTTCTTGTAATAAAAGTTAATCCCCTATATTTTTGGGGAATATTAAATTGGGGTTCCTAACAGTCCTCACTGAGGGAAATTAAATATCTCACAATTCTCTCAAACTGCTGAGATAATTGATCTATGTTGATTGTAGTGGCTAAAACTAAGTACATGGATTTCTAATGTTATCTGAAAAGAAATGCCTAGAGACTGATTTGTCTGCTTAATTGATTCAATACAAAAGCTTAGCTCCAGGTTGCACTATGCACCTGCTCTGATGGTCCTTCACCATAACCATTATTATGGAATGAATCAAAGACTGGTTTCCAGATATAACAACAGCATCACTAACATTTTCCTGACCTACTTACCCTCTAAATTTTTTCCTCTTCTGAGACCTGTACCTAATATCATCATGCACACAATTCAGAATATATAAAGAACTCAACAGCAAAACAAATGTCTAATTAAACTGAGAAGGCTGCAGGAGGGAGGTGAGGAAAGGAAGAGAGTGACGGAAGAGAATATTATTGAAGTTACATTATATGTATATTTATGTGTGTGCATGTGTAAAAGTAGCTTAATATAATCCACTAAAATCCATTTAAAAGTGTGGGGGCAGGTGATAGGTTTAAGAAAGGATAATAATAGATGGTATAACCTTGATCAAAGTATATTATATCCATGTATATACATATCCAAATTTAACTACTTTTTAATAATGAAAAGTAGAGAATAAATTATGTGAATAGAAATTTCTCAAAGGAAGCTATTCAAATGAAGGGAAAATAGTTAATGGGTACAGAAGTGGAATTGAAGAGGAGAAATAACTACTAATTTTCTACAGTTTAGTAGAATAATGATAGTTGTGTAAAATCAACTAATATTCCAAAATGAGAAGATATTGAATGTTTCAAACAGAAATAGTAAATGTTGATGTGATGGTTATGCTAATTGATATGTTCTGACCATTTTGCAATTTATAAATTTCAAGAAATACAATCATTATCTCATAAATGTGTATAAATGATACTTGTCAACAAAATTATCTATCAGCCATCTATCGATCTATTTATCTATCCATCATCTATCTATAGCAAAACCACAAAAACTAGGATACTTAGTCCAGCTCTGATTTTATTACCTAAGCAAAGGGATAGTTTTTGGAGATTAGGAACCATTAATCAAATATCACAAATGTGCTGAGCAAAGAAAAATCATGTGTAAAAAACATTAAGAAGAAATTTACTTAGATACTATGTCTTGTGGTCATTTTGGAACTTTTTAGTGGTAGAACATTCAGGCATTCTGGTTCACCAGAAATCCTGACACTTGGACTTTTTCCAGAATTTGCCAAAGCAAATGATACATCATAGAAGTGAAACAATCCGACCAATGAGTTTTCATGGGTCTCCCTTCCTGCCCCTGTTCCTTAGGCTATAGATAAAGGGGGTCATTATTTGAGGAACTACAGAATACATCACCAAAACCACTGCAGTATTCCTGGCTCAGTCAGTAACTGCAGAGCTAATGTAAACCCACAAAACTGTGCTATAAAACAAAGAAACAACTTACAAGTGAGAACCACAGGTAGAAATTATACTTCCCTCTCACTGAATGTTTTCTTAAAACAGAGGAAACAATTTGAGTACAGGAGAAAATAATTCCAGATAGGTGAATGCCATCAAATATGAACTCTGAAGCATATGCCATTATGTAATTAATGAGATTATCAGAACAAGCAAGGTAGATGACCTCAGCAAGTTCATTGTGGGGGATTTATAGGTCTGTGTAGAAAAACAGCTTCAAAAACATCAGACTTAGTAGCAGTGCATTCACAGTGCTAGCAAGCAGAGAGAATAGAATGAGCAGACCACATCAGTGAGGGTTCATGATGACTGTATAACTCAAGGTGTGACAAATGGCCACATAGCAGTCATAGGCTATTACTGCCAGTAGGCAGTTTCCAAGAAAGCAAAATCCAAAACAAAGCAGACTTGAGTGAGGCAGCCTGCATAAGTGATGCTCTTATCTTGTGCATGTATGTTCACCAGCATCTTTGGGATGATGGATGTGTTTAAACAGATGTCAGCAAAAGGTAGGTTGGAGATAAAGAAATACATGGGTGTTTGGAAATGGGAGTCAGAGCTGATGGCCAGGATAATGAAGAAATTTCCCACAATGGTGACCAAGAATATGGGTAGGAAGAACCTGAAGACAATGGATTGTAGGGCTCGTAATCTGACAGTCCCAGTAAAAAGAACTGTGAAACATCTGTTTGGTTTATAGCTTCCATCTTATTGATAAATATGATGGAATCCAGGGTGAGATAAATGTATAGAGCAGAAGCAGCAGCAACATCAGCAGCAGAAGTTGGAAAGGTGCTAGAAATACATGTTCTTTTTATTCCCAATCTAGATTTATTCTGCCTAAACACTGGAGATGAAGTCTAGTAGTCTAGGCTTTAACATCCCTTCCAGAAGGGTATGAAATCTGCTGAAATTTGAGGAAATATACATTCAATACCAAAACATCATGGATATTGTGAATCTAATTGAATATTCAAATATTTTCCTCTCTTCATTTCTTCACAAATCTCCCTTCTCTTCAATTATTTCTAATAATTTAAATAAAATTTACATTGAATATAAACTGTCATGCCATATGAGATAACACAAAGCATAAAAAGCACATGACTTTTCATCAGAAGTCTTCTAGCAATTAAAACAATAAAATATGATAATAGTGTGCTAAAATCTGTCATCTTTTGCAATAATTCCCTTAATTTGAATTTTCTTGAATTTACCTGAAATTCTTATCAATTGCAGATGGATTATTTATCACTATGATCCTCATTTTCAGAGTCTGTGAAATTGATCAATACCCCAGATATCACAGAATTAGTATTCATAAGTCTTCATTCAAATCTCATAATTGTTTTGAAAATTTAATATTTTCTTCCTGACACAGCCTCTAATCTTCCCCTTGTCTTCAAGATTTGTCACTACACATTCATGACATTTATCCTGATTGACACAAAGATTATAAAATATCCATCTATACTTGAATATCATAAGATAACTCCCAAATAAACACAAGTCTGATTCTTTTAGCAATTAATTCTAAGAGAGTCTGGCAACATTGTCTAAAGATTTTTTGCATTGTCATACGGGAATTCTCCCATAAAGTGACAGTCCATTATTTTTAAACAAAGTGGATACATGGGAGTGATAAGGAAATGCACAGTCTTCTATGAAAGGAAATAAAATTGACATGCTCCCTTTAATAAACCCAAAACTTACAAGGTAACACACAAGTTATGGTAAGGAATATCTTACTATGATGTTCCTGTAGAGTGTATTCTCACTATTTAGGGGGAGAAAAAGTGGCTATAACAGCATTTATCATTATGGGCTATATGGGACTTAAGCATAGTGAATATAATCCAGGAACCAACACATGCCTGGTGAGTGTGGAAAAATCTTCAATGTTATAAGTCTGGATGTCTTTTAATCCAACTAGAATTATATGATGAATCTGTTAGCTTGATGGTGATTATCATTTACATGCATAAATATATATATATATATAAATGTATATATGTGTGTGTGTATATATATTCCATCATATATATAACATATATAATATAAACCAATATTATGTATATACTATTTTTAGGATGTTTCATGATGAGAAATCTTATAACAAAAAACCCAGTGCAGGGCTCAGCCTATGAGACACACATGCAAATACCTATTGGATTTTGTTTTATTTGAGTGAAATATCACACTTGGCACTGTCTTTTCCTCAGAAAGAAGTGATGTACAGTAGAAGTTGGGGGATGAGGAAAGGTATAGAACATCTCTAGCATGAAAAATGTAAATTTCAATGAAATCTTTATGTGCTGAAACTATATATTGATATAATGGTCATGTAGAAAAATTATAATTCATTTGGCACCAACATGTGATGATATATATGACAATTAAAATAAATTAATGAAAGAAGAAAGAGAAATGAATCAGAGCTGACCTAACTTTGCAATCATTAACTAAGAGAAATTAGTTACCTGGTTGGCTTCTTGAGGAATACTGTTCAACACTAAACTGGATATTAAAGGTGGAAGATGTATCTTCAGGAAAAGCATTTAGACAGAGCCATCAGAATCTGAGTCAGGAAGGATCATCTCTGGGAGGATACTGAAATGTTCCTTCCTGATTGGTGTTATTTAATGAGGTGGTAACAGGCTGACTCATACAATCTAGGTATCTCTATAGACTCAATATCCAAAGCTCCCGATTACACCAGCTACTTTACAATCATTCTGAACTCAGGAGTGCATATCCCCAAAGCTAACCTCAACATAAGTGGAAAGTAAAGGGTGGCTGATTTCCTGATTCTTGAGTCCATGTTTGTACTATTCATTTCTCTCAATTGTTTCTGCTCAACTTCATGTCACAGACCTTGCTGACATAACATCCTACACTTCTCCAGTAAATTCTACTTCTCCTTAAAAGTCACAAACTCAGTAATCTCTATCCAATTATTCATGTCAGGAATTCTGATTCAGATTTAGATGATAAAATATGTACCATATATATGAATAAAAATGAGTATGTATTTATAAATATTAGTGCATATATTGTATTAGTCAAACTTCTGTTGCCATAACAAGTATGTCAGATAAACAAACTTAAGAAGAGGAAAGGACTATTTTAGCTCACATTGTCAGAAGTCTTTTTCATCATTACTTGGCCTGTTGCTGTAGGCCTGTGACAGCCCAGTACATCATAGATGGTGTGTGACAGAGGAGGCCTGTTAATATTATGGCAGACAGAATTTGAAAAAATGGAAAGAATAGGGTCTTGGGTATCTATATATTTTTGAAGGGCTCACCTCCAGTGACCTTGTTTTCTTTCAGTATGTTCTAAGTCCTAAAGCTTCACTCCCCCCAAAATAGTACCACAAGCTGGTGACCAATTGTGTGACCCATCTGCTTTTGGGGGATAAACCTCTGAACTTTATTATTCTCAAAACATAATTATTCAGTTTTTCACCTTTGGATGTTTGCTTAACTATATTTTCCTTACTATATATTAAGAAAATTCTAATGTATTCTTTTCACTGGGTGATGATTGGTAAAATTAGTCAGAAGGCTGTTAAGTCTCTGCATAGACTATATCAAATTTAACTATATTAAAAATTGTGCTAGTATGTTTTCAATTACTAGGTGACTGTGGGGTGAAATTGTGATTCTTCAGTTTAAATGAGGTGTTAATTCAATTATAAAATCACATAAATGCAACAATTCACAGACGTTATCATGCTCTCATTATATTTGGTTAGATTTCAACCAACATTTAGTTCTTAAACATGACCTTCATGGTAACAGGTTGAAGTATATCAATATTTTCATAGGTTCACACACAAAATTCATAAAGTATAACCTATCTATATATGAATTTATTATTGAAAAAATTCTATGGAAATTGATGAAAAGTTTCTATTGTAATGACTCTATGAAAAATTTCAAAATGCTCAATTTTTTTCATTTTACCATGAGTCTTCAATGTACATGATTTTCAGTCATGAATTCATGGTATTTAAATGAATTATTATATGCCTTTCCCAAGAAAACATTTTTCTAATTTCACTATGGTGCTTTTTGTTTTTTTCTGTTTCTTTTGTTATATGTACATTATACAAAATAATGTACAATTTACATAATTTCATTATGACATTTGTCATGTGTAGTTATAATGTACATTGATCACATTTACCACCATATTACATTCTCTTATTACCCTCCAACTTCCAGGTGTTTTCATTCTTCTTCCTAAATAGTTCACCTTCTCTATGATGGCTTTTTATTAGATTACACATGGGATATGAAACATGCAAGACTTGTCATTCTGAATCTGGCTTATTTCAGTTAATATAATCACCAGTTCGTTCCATTTTCATACAAATGGCATGATCTTGTTTCCTATGGCTTAATAATCCTCCATTGTATTCTTTTCAGTGTTTTGTAGTTTACATTATGGTGGTCTTTCATATCTTTAGGTTAGTTTATTTTCAGGTGTTTTATTTCTAGAGTGCTGTTGGGAACAACTCCCCCAGCCTTCCCAATATGACACAGGCACAGATTTCTCTTGGACTCATGAATACTATTCTAAGCAGCATCCTTCTTTGAACCATAAAACTGGCAGGCACCATTGGGAAGAAACAAAACAAATTTGAGGACACACTATAAGTGGAAGGGGTTTCTATTTGGGGTGGAAACTTCTGAACAATGAGTCCTAAAAAGAAAATTGGATTTCATCTCATAATGGAGGAATTTTTCAGATAAGGACAACACAAAGGACCCAGAGAAGAGCCAGGATTGCCCAAATTTAAGGATGAGTTTCTATAGCCAAAGAAAACATCACATATGACAGATCTATCAGAGGGAAAAAGTGCAAAACTGACTTGGAAAATGAAGATGAGGAAATAGTGTACAAACTAAAGAATAAAGGATATGCACAAAAGCAAGGAGTCCAGCTAGGTAGCAGAACAGATTGCTGGATCCAGAGACTTCAGCCATACCTCATGTTCCTAACCAAATGGAAAATTTCTATGACTGATCTGATCCCTGCCATAGAGGAAAATGCCAAGTACCCACATGTTGTCATATATCTCTATGAGGAAAGGTTAACATGACAGCCCTATCCCTTTAAGGATGATGACAAAGATGACAAGAATTCACTCTCTTGAATACCAGTCCCTGTCACTACTAACTGTGGGTTTCTACTGGGGAGGAAGGAGTTCTACCTGTCTTGATACCATAAAGGTGGCGTGAAAAAATGTTCCTTGAATATACAGTCTGTTTCAGTTTATGTTCCCTTAATAAGCCTAAGTGATTGAAATCAGTTCCAAAGTCTATAATTTACACACCAATTCCAGTAGAGCAGAAAAGGATAAGAGTTTCTAGGCACTTATTCTGCACTTTTCTGAGACAGGGAAAGTGCCTACTCTGAAGACAAAATTTGCATAATACAGTGTGTGAGAGGGCCAAACATTACTGCCTCTCTTCAAATAGCATCTTGGCAACACCTAACCTTCTAGTTTTAACTGTACATATTTACCATGTGGCATGTGTATAGTTTTTGGTTATTATTACTGTATTATCTGGGCTGGGAAGGATGGATTTTGGGGGAAAAGAGACAAACAAGATTATTTTGGTTAAAATTTTGGAATTAATTGAGGAAGTGAAACAATAGAAATACCAAGTTGCTAGTGGTGACATTCTATGTCCAGAATGTTTAACCTTTGAAGAGTTTTCACTGGAAATAAAGTATGGACTATGAGAAACTGATTAACTGAGGAAAATATCTGAAATCTATAAGCTACTGCATTTCAGTCTTGAGCTTAATGTTGTTCTCCCAAAAGGGAAAGTTCCTAACTTACCAAGGGTTCCATTTGGGAGATGAAAACTTACTGAGGAGAGAAAGGTATTTTGTTGGAGAATATACACAGGCATACCATTAGTAGAGTGTTCATTGTTAAAACTAAGAAAAAATCCCTCACCTCCCAATTATGAAATTATGAATATCAATCTGTCCATCCAAGTCACTGTCTGAAGTATTGTGAAAGGGGACAAAGAAATGGATTGGGGACAGGAGCACTTGTGCTACAAAATATTGGGCTCTTTGGTTTTGAACTTTAAAACCATTAGTGTTCAGGATTCAATTACAGACATCACCAGTTTCATTGAGTCAATTCCATGAATGAATGATTTCAACAATTTTGGTTGGAAGAGAAGTCCTATATTCATATATAGACAGTGGTTCACAAAACTCAAAAGAAAGAAAAACTTAATAATTAGCTGATATTCAAAATGGTCTGCCTTAAATCATAAGAAATATCAGGTCCTTTTTTTGAGAAAAAGTTTCCATATGTAGACCAGGATGGCCCCATATATATTATTTACCTGCCTCATCCTCCCACACATGTAGATTGCAGATACGTGGCATTGTCATTCTTCCATTCTGGACAACTTCTGAATTTACATCTAGAGATCTCTTGTAAAATAGCTTTATGCATGCCTTATGAGTCCTGATAATTGTTTGATACTAATTTTCAGATTTTTAATCACCCCAAAGAATAAATTTCTGACACATTCAATTCAAAAAAGTTAAATAAAAATTCTTTCAGATCAATAAGAAAACAAGAAAGTCAAGAGAAATTTTATCAAAGGATAATTTACAAAAGGTGAAATTCATGACATAAGTTAAATATTATAAAACTTCTCAATTTCATAATAATAAATGTAAATTAATTTTAAAGCACTCTGAAGTCATTAGTCTGTCAAGGTAAATGACAAGACTTATGACAATATCAAGACTGTCTAAAGGGAAAGAAGAGTTCATTGAATTCTTGGAAAAAAATCTTTGGATATACCCAAAATACTTCAGAGTTACATATCATTTCTTCCAGAAGGCATGTAAAGAATACTCAATCAGCTTTTCTTACAATAGGATAAAATTAACAACAGAAGGCAACCTATATTTTCCCCTTCTCATAAATAATACAAAAATATAGATCATTTAAAATTAGTGATTTACTATGAAATCCAACATTGTTGGAACTCAAAAGTTCAATGATAAGAACACAAACCCAAGATATTCTTTGCTGAAATTTAAACTTTAACATGTTCTGTAATTTAATAAATTCTGTAAGACTATAAAAGATATTGATTCTATGAATTTCATAAATTTGTGGGGCAAAATACAAGTAATCAAATAGGAAGGGCAGCAATGGAATTTCTGTCTCCATGTTTTCATTACCTCCTCCTTTTCTTTGTTTACTCTAGGAAAACATGTGACTATATTTTGAGAAAAACCCAGATATTTCAGGATAATGTATTCTTCTGCAAAAACTCTTGTACTTAGGCTCTAATACAGACACTTTGTTATACAAATGAATATTCATGAGCGAATTAAGATTAGGCTATTACATATGGTTTTAGGGAAATCATTCAACTCACAGACAGATGATTTATGGTTTATTCAATGAGAATTCTTTTACCTTCGATCTAGGGAAGGGCACTCAGGTTTCTGTCTTTGAGAATCAAATCTATGTGTGCCACCTATATTGCTTGCAATTATCTGATAAACAGGAATAGAACTATTCCTAGGATGATCCACCTCATTTAGGGGGCTCCCTTTTCTGGTGTGTTCTCTAACTATAAAGTCCTTGTAATAAAAGATAACCCTTTTTATTGTGTGGAATTACTGAATTTAGGGTTACTTTTTTATTGCAATCTAATGTGTATTCACTGATATATTTTAACTATATTGCATTCTTTTCAAAGCATTGAAACAATCTAATTATGCTAATTTGAGGTGCTAAAAGTAAGTATAATTGACACTAGTGTTGACTCAAAAGAACATGTCTTAATACTGGTCCCACTAATTACTAAATGTGGAAATAGAAAATCTTAGTTTCCTTTTTGCACTCTGTGCCTGCCCTGGTTTTCAATTATCATAGTCCTTATCATGCAATGATGGAGAAACTACTTTCTAGATACAAAAACTCATATAAATTTTCCTCAACTATACCCACCCTCTAATATTTTTCTCCCCTAAATCTGATCCCTACCCTACAGTCATCACTAAGACTACTCAAAATATGTAAGAAACTCAACAGCATATATCCAAGTGACCCAATTAAAAATTGAGAAGATTAGGGCAAAGCATGTACTGCCTAGAAGTGTGGAATTGAGAATTGAGAGGGAGGACGAGGTGAGAAAATTGTGAAGGAAGATGAATATGGTGCAAATACTGTATGCACATGTATGCAAATAAAAAAATGATTCCTGTTGAAGCTATTCCAGTTTGGGGAAGGGGAGATGGAGGAGAATGGCGGAAGGAGTGAATTCAAGTACAATATATTTGATATATTTTAAGAACTTTTGTAAATGTCACAATGTATCCTCACCCAAGCATAAAAAATAAAGAAAAAGAGATAAGGAAGAAAATTAGATGTGGGGATTGGGTAAAGGAGGGGGGATTCAGAGCAAATAATGTGTACACATGTATGTAAATGGAACAATGAGTCATGTTGAAACTATTCCAGTAATAGGGGATGGGGGGAAAAAGGAGAATGATGCGGGGGGGTTGATCCAAGTATGATATATTTGATGTATTGTAAGAAATTTTGTAAATGCTACAATGCACTCCCAGTACAACAATAACAAAATCCTAAAATGAAGATATATAAACATAGAAGTGTAGAAGCTTAACGGGTACAGAGGTGCAGTGGATAGGAGAAATAACTTCTGATGTTCTACAGCAAAGTAGGAGAATGATGTTTGGCAGCCAAATAATTGCATGTTTTAAAATGATTTTCAATGTTTAAAGCAAGAGAAATGATGAACACATGAGCAGGTGAATATGCCAATGGAACTGATCTGACCATGGCGTGTTTATATATGTATTGAAATACCATTATGTAACTCATAAATATGAGTAACCAATGTATTTCTCCATAAAATTACATATCAATTTTTGTATCATTAAAAATGACTAAAACTAGAACTCCTACCCCAGTCTATGATTATGTGACCTGAGCAAAGAAATTGTGTTTAGGGGATTGCAACGTTTTTTCAAATATCAAAGGTTCAGGCAGCAAAGGAAAGGCAGATAACAAAAACAAGAAGAAACTTACTTAGCTTTTATGTCATCTGCACATTTTGTAAGAACTTGGTGATGGAAAAGTCCAGCACTCTAACTCGTCAGGAATCCTGTCACTGTGATTTGCTCTAGAAAACGAAGGGTGAAGAAAATAATACATCATAAAGGAGAAGCTATCATACAGAAGAGTTTCCTCAAGACCTTGTTCCTGTTCGTTTTCTCAAGATGTAGATAAATGGTCCTGTATTTAAGGAGCCACAGAATATCTCACTGACCCTGTGCTGCCTTCTTGTTTGAGTCAGTAACTAAGAGCTAGTGTATACCCCAAAAACCTTCCCCATAGGACAAGAAAATTCCTGAATAGTGAGACCTACAGGTGCAAAGAGATTTATAGCTTCTTCTCACTGAAAATTTTTCTCAAAACAGAGGAAATGATCTAAATACAAAAGAAATTTATCACAGAGTAAAGAATCTTACAGAATGTGACAGTTGCAAAATATGTCAGAATATTAATGATGTGTGTATCAGAGCAGGCAGCTCAATGACCTGAAGAAGTTCACAGAAGAGAAGACTTTCCAGGCCTGTACAGGAAGAGATCCACAATGACGTCAGACTAAGGAATAAAATGTTCACAATGCTAGTGATCAGAATTAGAAGATCACACAGCTGGGGTTCATGTTTAATGTTCAGCCCAGAAGTGAAAAAGGCCACATGGACTCATATGCCATTGTTGCAGGACAAAAATCTCTAAGAAAACAAAATCCAAAATGACCCAGATTTCTGTGAGAGTTTGTGTAAAAAATGCTCTGATACTGTGTTTATAGGTTCACCCACATCTTTGAGTCATTGCTTGTGCTTCATAAATGTCAACAAATGACATTTTAGAGAGAAAGAACCACAGTGGGGTGTGGATATGGGATTTAGATTTGATGGCCAGGATGATGAGGTTGTGCATGTGATCTACATTTAATATATAACAAATCCCCTTTGTACAACTAATAAATGCCATTCGAATAATCTCTATTGTCTATATGGTAAACTCACATTTTCTTTCTCTTCTCTCCTCTTATTTCCACACCCTTTATCTTATGTCAACAATTTTTCACATGTTGCCACTGTGTGAGAGTTGGGTTTTCCTTCTATGCCTTAAAACGAAAGATTTGAGAGTTCGTGAGAATGTGTGTCTTCATGAGCAATTGTCTCCAACTATGGCGTGCCTCAGAAAAATTTAATGGATTCTTCAAAATGTAGATGAGGTAATTCATGCTCTCACTTCTCTAGACCCTTGAGGTAATGTTATGGCAATCACATGCACAATTAGTTAAGAGCACATATTTTCAGGCTACCATGTGAACCCTCTAGCTCACAGAGACATTACCCTCTTTGTAATGTCTCTGGGTAATTCAGAACTACATTCCTAAAGTGTCTTTCAGGTTTTGTAATTTCCCATTATGATTATAATACTTTCTTACTAAAAATTGCCCTTGCTAGCAACAATGAAAGAAGCCAAATAACAATGGTGAAGTGATTATGCCTTTCATCCTATGGGAATTTCTTTCCTCAATGAGAAAGTTAGAATGCCATTAAGTTATGTGAAGAAGGAAAACATAGATAAGTGAGCAAAAGATTGAAATTCATAGACTCCTATGAAAACATATAAAAACATTTTTTAGTTTTCAGATTGCAGAATCTTACAAGAGAACACTGACATAATTAGCTTTCTAACAGGAGTTTCTCTGGATGACAATGGTTCTCCATTCATGGGAAAGAGAGAAACTGCAAAGTTAGCCACCATCATTTGATGTATATTAGATTTACACACTCTGAATTTAATCCAGGCTCCTAAAATAACTTTTGGAACTGTAACAATCTTTAATTAGGTTGAGAAACCTGGGTGTCCTCATTTGCGTAACTGGAACTTCTGGAAGATGTGTTATTTAGCTACAAGATAGTAATAATTTCAAAATGTATATTTACCAGAATATAATATTGCATGCCATAGACATGGAAATTTTCTTTGTGCAATTATATCTCAATAAAGCTTGAGGAAAACACATTCATTGACATATTTCAATGTTGAGAAACGAAGGTAGCAAAGGCAGCTAGCATGGTGATTCAAAAAACTTAATACCTATATAAGGAAAATTACTTTAAAATTATATAAAATGAAAAATTTTTAAATAGTTTGAACTACTTCACTGGTACATAAATTCCCATTATGGATTATTCACCCATCATTGAATCTGAAAAGTATAGTGAAAGTCAGCTATCACTCAACAGTAAACCATTTATGTATTTCACCATTCCTTGCTTCAGATATTTTTACTGTGATAAATGAGAGAGGTATATTTGAAGCCCCTTGCTTTGTATACCTACACCAACTTATTCTCCTTCCTGAGGCAGTCCGCCACATTAAACTTAACATATAATTTCCTCTCTATTCATTAGGTCTCACATTTTTCCTCTACATAATGACTTCAATCGGCTGCATTTTAAAGGCTTCTTATACACAAAAGCCTATCCAGGTGAGGCAGCTCACATCTGCAATTCCAGTATTAGGCAGGCAGACATCAGGAGGATAACCATTCGAGGCCAGCTCTCGCAAAAAAGTCCATCAAAGTCCCATCTCACCCAGTCAAATTTGGGCCTAGTGGCACATGTCTACCCTTCCAACTAACAGGAATCACAAATAGTAGGGTCTCAGGCAAGGTTATCCTAATCATAAAAGCTAGCCCCTATTCAAAAGAAGGCATAAAAGCCTGGGGGCGTGGCTCAACCGGCCTGGGTTCAAACACAAATACCAACGAAATAAGAGCTTACTGTGTATGTCATTTACAAATTGTGGACTTAGGTATGGTATTTAATTTTAATTCATTAATGTTGATATATCTTCTCACACTTCATTATTCATAACTATATATTTCTTCTTCTGTACTGTCACAAAATAATTTGTTTTTACATTCTCTAACTGATAGGTGCTATAGTTACCACCTTTATGTCTATGTCTTTATTCTATGACTACATACACAATAAAAAGCAGTTCATGGGGAACATCATCACTTTCAATATGGCACTGGTATGCCATTGGAAAGGAAGAAAGGGAAATGAAGGAGATAGCAAAGTAGTCAATTCTATATTCTGCTTACTAAATTGCTTAATTTGATTACTTGCAACTGATACAACAGAATGTTTACATTTCTTAATTATGGACAAAAGAGATGGGTCATTACATGTTGCTGTTTATTACATTACCTCTGTTGAACCTATTTAAAGTATTTCACCATTTTAGAAATTGAAACACCCAGACTAAGAAGCTATTGGGTGAGGATTTCTCCATTTCCACCAATTTCCTGGGTCCCTCACAACTTTGCTACAGTGATAGGACAAAATCTATAGAAAGACTGGTTAATAAGTACCAAGGAGAATAAGAGAAAAACTGATTGGAACAGGATAAATTCTGTTCTCCTCAAAATTCATATTTATAAAACTTAACAACCAATAACAAATATCATTGTATTAAAAGATGATTCTTCAAAAAGGTAATGAATTTAGATTGTGGTCATTATGCATGAGTCCTAATTTAATATAACTGTGGACCTCATCACATGTAAAGAGAAGACCAACTAAGAAACTTGAACAAGAAGCCCACTGTAGATTAAAAAGAGAGGGTTCAGGTGAACCAGCCCTAATCAACCATGACTGATGAACTTCTAGCCTCCCAAACTACGAGAAAATAAATTTCAATTATTAATCCACCTTGTCTGTCATAAGTTATTATAGCATCTGTGAATATTTAATACATCACCAAAACTGTCTCCACCACCATGAAAATAATTCAAATAAGTGTCAGAATATTTAATAAGAGTTATCATATTTGAGTTGGGGCAAGTGTCTGTTTAAAAGAAAAATGATGCTTGCTGCTATAATGAGACTTCAGCATTGTGATCTGGTTGATGATCAAAGAATATAAAACAGAATATGTTTTAAATATGTAAGCACGTAGCAGTCTCACTGAGAACCCTTATCATCTTGTGCAGGTGCTTTCCTGTCTTGGATGGTACTGTAGCAAAACAGCTGGCCTCAGGTTGTAATCATTGACTAAGTGAACTTGAAGTTTCTGGCTAACTTCCATGAGAATGAAGTTAAGGATCTCACCTGGAGTGAAAGCTGAAAATGTGTTGTCGTGAGGTATAAACACACTGGCTGCATCAATTGACCCTGGATTAGGAAGGATCCTCTGTGGGAGAAGGTGCAAGGTACAATAGTTATAGTTGTCTTCCTGACTGGGGAGGGCTTGTTTTTTACCCTTTAATTCAAGCTACTTTTTAGTTGGCATAATCCAGACATAAAAATTGGAAAATTAGTGCAGGTCTTTCACGTACTAATTCTGTCACCTAATTTAGGAGATAAAATTTTTGGAGCACAGCCACAACCATTTGATATGTATTATCTGTACTGTTTTCTGTTGTATTTTATTGTTCTTCTGGGGGTATATTGTGGTATTTACAAAAGTTCTTAAACTAAAAATATATCATACATAAATTCACTCCTCCACCATTCTCTTTATCCACCCTTTCCCCATTCCTGGAATATTTTCAGTAGATCTCATTTTTCAATTTGCTTACATGTATACACAGGATTTTCACCATATTCAACCTCTTACATACTTTTCAGACATTCTCCCCCTTCCCACTGGTACCAACCTCCCAAACAGGAACTGTTCCTCCCCACTGTTTTCTGATTTTGTAAAAGAAAAAAATGACATTTTTGTTTATTTTGGATAGCTATACAAGAAGTTTCCTTGTGGCATTAACTTGTTTATATATATTATAACCTGAATTGGTTCATCTCATCTATTTTTCTCCTTTCTACCTTAGTCCCCTTACCATGATTTCAACAGGTTTAAAAATTCTATATTCATTCTTGTGTGGGAAGTACATCAACCATACTCAGCTTTTTAACTTCCTTCTTTTGCCCTCCTTCTCTCATGTGCGACCTCCCCTTAGCATGACCTGTTTTTGGTATTTATATACAATGGAATTATTATTCAGCCATAAACAGGAAGAAATTTTGTCATTTGCAGGTAAATGGATAGACATGTAGAATATAATCTTAAGTGACAAGAGCCTGGTCCACAAGGCCAAAGTCTGCATGTTTTGTTTCATATGTGGATTATAGACATAATATGAGTACACAAATATTATGGGGTCAGCTTCTATATAAGATTTACTGGTCAAATCATACAAGTGGTGTATTACTTAGGACTCAATGTCCAAAGACCTTAATTATATCAGAAATGTTACCATCATTCTGACTCCAGGAGTGAATATTTTAAAGATCACATCTGTAGCAAATAGGAATTCAAGATGATTGATTTCTTGATCAATCAATTGATGAGACCAGGTGTACCTCATCCAATTCTCTGCATATTTTGCGCTCACCTGTATTTCATGCACTGTGTATGTGCATGCCTACTGAAATGTACTTCTACAGTATATTAAATTTCTGTATTTCATTAAAACATGAAGACTTACTGAATTTTAGGTTTTACAGTATAGATAATATGTTTATAGATATACAAAATGTAATTACAAATAAAATTAAAGTATTATAAAAAGGTAAGCACTCAAAAATATCTGCTCATTAATATATTATTTTCTGAGCTTTAATGTTAAAAATACTTGCATCAGATTTTATTTGTCTTTCTTAATACATATTAATTATACAAATTAATGATTTTGTTATATTTCCATATATGTACATAGCATCCTTGTGTATTTCCTTGTACCATTTCTTGCCCTCCCTCCTCTCTCTGTCCTCCCCCAGTACACTTCCAAGACTCTTTGTAGTTCCTTTTCTACTTTTAGGCTATCTTTATTTTTGTTTCTACATATTAAAAAAATGCTCCACACATAATTCTCTTTAGTGTCTGACTTCTTTGGCTCAGCTTGATGTCATTCACTTCAATCCATTTTGCTGAAAATGACATGTTTCATTCTTCACTCTGGCTAAGTAATACTCCATATTATTTATTTTATGTATGTATGCATATACAATGCTATATATTATATATAACATTCCATATAAATGTATTATATTGCATATATGTATGCACTCATATCTACTAATTATCTAATTTTCTGTTGACAGGCACTTAGAGTGATTCCAGATTACATATTTTGGCTTTTGTGAATAATGCCACAGTGAACATTAATTTTTAATTGCATTAAAGAATGGATTTCATTATGACACTTCTACAAAGGCATAGGATCTACTGTGAGCCTATTCATTACCTATTGCACTCCCTTCTCCTCCTCCCCACATGAGCCTGGTCATCTCACACAAATAGTCTAGCATTTAGATTCATGTGTTTTTGTTTGTCTGTGTGTTTTTCTGGATATAGATTTCACATATTCAAGAAGACATGTGATATTTGTCTTTCTGAGTATGGTTTATTTTATTTGATACAATGATCTCAAGTTTCATCCATTTTCCTGAAAATAACACAATTCCATTCTTCTTATTGATAAATAACTCTCCTTTCTGTGTATGTACACCACATTTTCTTCGTCCATTCATCTCTTGTTGATGACTAGGGTTAATTCCATAACTTGGATGTTATGAGTACCTGAACACTCAGTAACAAGGGGTTCAGGTGTTTCTTTTGTATGCTGACATACATTTCTTTGGGCATTTGCTCAGGACTAGTAATTTAGCATCATAATTTCAGCTTATGGAGGAGTTCCCACCTTGGAACTGATAGCAGTAATTTATGTTACCATTACCAGTATAAAAGGTGGAAGCTTACTCTTTTTTGTACATATTTTCCACAGAAGTTACTTTTCTGCTTTTTATTGACCACCTCTGACAACATTTTTAAAAGAATACTATTCACTAATTATACTTTTGGAATGTGTTTCCAATTCTGTCATAATATTTACAATGTACAGCTTTTCACATGAGGAGACTGTGAGCAAAATTATGGTTCAACATTTGAAATTGAGGTAATTTATAAAATCACCCGAGTAGTATGCCCATTTGTTTATATCAGGTGATTTGATTAGATTTCATGTTGGAGATTTTAATTTAAGATAGTATTAACTTTAAGAATTTTCATAATTAAGAATTTTAACAATTTAAAGCTTACAGATTTCTTTTCTCACTATTCATGGATGTATATGGTTAGCAGTCAGCTTAGTTTCTACAATATAATAACATGGACTGGTGGCTTAACCATTAGAGCCCTATTGTTCAGAGTTCTGTATAGATGAGAAGTTTCAGACCTTGGTTATAGCCATCTTGCAGATAGTGAGCTTTTGATGTTTTGCCTTGGTAGAGAAAGGAACTTGAGTTTTCCTTCCTTTCCTTAAAATGTCAATGGCTTCATCATGGGGGCTCCACATCTGTAATGTCACATAACCTCAAAAAAGCTCCATTTATTAATACTAGTACTGGTAGCTAGACTTACAAATATGCATTTTAGAGAACATAAGAATTAGTTCATAAAAATATTCATCTTATTGAGTTTGAGTATTTATTATCTCAAAAGAGAGAGGACTTTATGTAATTTGATTTTTAAAGAGTGACTATGTTGAAAATGAATTCATTCAAATTCACTTCAGTCATTAATTTTTTATTGTTCCCCTTATTTTAGGTTTTCCCTCTAAATATTTCCCCTTTTACATGTGTATTCTTTTTATTTTTGGTTTAGATTTGTAATATGAGAGAAACCAATTGTTATTTGTCATTCTGTATCTGGTGATAATCTCCTGTTGCACACTTTTACCTGAAAATTACATAATTTAATTCTTCTTCATAATTGAATATTAATCATTGTATATGTATAGCACATTTTTATATACTCATCAGTCAATGGATACCTAATCTGATTCCATTTCTTGGTTACCATGCATAATGCTGCTACAAGCATATGGGTGTAGGAATCTCTAGTTTATCCTGATTTACATTCCTTTGGATGCATGTCAATAAGTATTACAGCAGGATAATAATGTTCTTCCATTTTTTGTTTTCTTAGGTCATACCTTACTAATTTCCATAGTGTCTGCACAAGTTTAAATACCCACCAAAAGCATATAAGTTTTCCTTTCCCCCTTCCCCCAGCATTTCCTGTTGTTTCTCATGTTGACTGTATCCATTCTGACTTGAGTGAGATGAAATCTGGATGTAATGTGTGTTATCACAATGGGTATTATTTTGGTGAGATATTAATTTCATCCAAACACTTGGAGATGAAAACATTAATATCCTAAGGTGATGTATATTTCATTTTCTTTCCCCTCCAAAGGAATACATTGGTAAAAGGATGAATTTTATGGAACTTTGGTTAAACTGAAAAGAAAAATTTTGTTGGTATGTGCTAGTATGATTATTAAGAAGAGAAAGACTTAATCTTTTAACAGTAGTGTGCAGCTGCCTGGGCAGTTGTAGGAGAGGGAGGAGGCAGATTTATAATGTCAAAGGTATTTAAGATTGTACATCTTAAAATCTGGTACAATCAACAAGCATTAAATGTTTAATCAATACAAACAGCATGACAGGGAACTTACAAGTGGCCTGTATGATGGCCTTATTATGTATTGTTAGTGAGATAATTAATCAAGGAAATTAGACATTAATTGAAGAATTTATTACCACTCCCAAGGTTGTCTTGATGAATCCCTCATCCTGTGATACATTTTCACCTCCATCACAAGTGTCACTTACTCATGGACACACCTTCCTACTACACTAGGTCATAGTTCTTTTCCCCTCAGTATATTTGTAGTCACAATCATACTTATAAATATTATCAGAAAGTCTGCCACCATGTTTGCACTGCAAATTTTATGTACATACATATTTTATGAGTTATAAAGTCAAGCAATAATGTTGTCATTGTACCATAAGTAATCCAACAATGAGGCTTAATTACTTGTATGCCTCAGAAAAAAATTGGAGAAGTGTCTGCATATTATAAAGAGAAGCTTCTAATATATAGTTTAAAATAGAAATTGACTAAATTCTGAAATGATATTTCACTCCTTTTTCAGACTTTAACATATTTTTAATTCAATATCCAGACACGAATTAAAAAGCACACAGTCATTTTACAGGTACTAGATTAAAGTTACAGGTATGGCTTATCAAGGTTGTTGCAGAACAATACAAATATGCAGAAATCAGCCCATTAAGCCATGGTACATGATACCATTGAGATTCCAATTAAAAATGTTTAGAGGTGTGTTTGTTACAAAAGCCAATGTTGTTTTAGAGGAATAATGTACTAAAAACATAAAGATGTGTGAAATTACCACAAGAAAATACATTAGTCCTATTGTTCAGAAGACAAAATCCATTAAAATATTAAGACATAATTGAAGATTCTTTATTTGTGAATCAGCACTCCAGTGAATGCACAGACTATTTGGTAAAATATGCTATGAAATACAAACATTTGTATGTCTGTCTCACATCAAAAGTAAAAGCAAAACTCCTTGTTTTTTTTTCCTGTGGGAAAAACCTTTCTTTATTTTTCCAATTTTCTCACTACTTCATTCATTCATACTGAAACAAATCCACACTAAACCTTTTTGTTAAAGTGTAAATGAAGTGTTTAAAAGTTCAATGCAGAGTGTAAATCCTTTTTTGAGGCAAGAAGGGGTTTCAGTATGAACACTTACTGAGGATACAATAAGTGAAAATATTGACAAATTAAACTATAGTAATGCTGTGGACTGTGGACATCCAGTAAACACTAGAAAGTTAGTGCAAAAGGAGACTTGATAGATACAAAATGCAAGGATCAATATTCCAATTGACATAAAACATCTATTATCAGGCTAGGATGAAGCTCAATGTTGGAATTCTTGATTAAATTCCAAAAAACACTGTGCACTTCCTTCAAAACATGCGGAGGAAATTATTCAAACATCTTTATTCACAATTGTAGAAAAATGAATGCCAAAATGTTATCAACATTAGAAATGTTTATAATTAGTGCCACTACACACAGCAAAAAATGTATGGCTGATAATAAATGAATAATTGCTACACAGTATCATTGATCTTGAATTACAAAGTGAATAAAAAGACAAAATTCATTCATTAAGATTGATTTTAACATGACCAAACAGAAACACATTTATGTGATAAATTGTATAGGGATATCTCCAGAAGTGGTGAAAATGAATAGTGTCCTAAGAATGACAATTTTTAAGGAAAAATGATTAAGTACTGATAATCAACTACTGCCTACATTAATCACAAACTATCTCTGTGCTTTAATGAAAAGCAAGTCTCTTTTCTGGTGAGAACATTCATGTAAAGGCTTCAGTTTTTATTAGTATTAAAGGAATTTCATTATCAGTTTCCAATATCAAAAATACATCTCAAACCTGTTACATTGACCTTCACTAGAAACCCATGTCCAAGTAAATGACACCTAATGGAAGAGAAATTATCGTACTGATAAGTATCATACTGATATCTCCTCAGAGATATTTCTGTTCCTTAGGCTGTAGATAAAGGGACTTAGCATTTGTAGGGCCAAAGCTACTACAGTCTTCCCTGGTGAGAGTTAAGTGAAGTGCTAATGAACATGCTAAAAACTGTCCCACAGGACGTGGAAACCACAGACAAATAAACCAATACCACTGCAGAATGTGCAACAACTAAGTCAGTGTGTTTAGAGTTCCATTTTGAATTTTAAAAGCAGATGTGATTCAAACATATGAATTATTCATACCCATGAAGCACAATGTGATATTTCAAAACTTGCATACAAAATGTACTGACCCAATGGACCAATAACATGTACATCTCTCATTATTATTTTGTGTTTGGAGCCACCAAGCACCTCTCTTCTGGTTATTCATGAATATGTAATGGTTTATTTTGAAATATAGCCAGTGTACTGTTCTGTAGAACATGACAACTTAATCCAACCATCATTCCTAGCCTCTAGTAATCACTACTGGACATTAAGACCTAGATTTGAAAGTACTGTTTGTGAGAGAGAATATGCATTACTGATGTGTCTGTATGAAACTTAATTCTATTAGAATATGCACACCAGTCACATCCGCTGTGTTGCAAATATTATTTTTATAACTGAATAGCAATCCATTTAGTTTGAAAACACATATATATGAAAATTTATGTCATATTTTCTTTCTTGATTCACTGATGAGTGTCAAGTTCATTTCCCTCTATGAGCATGGCAGTGTCTTTTTAGTACACTGTATCATTTCCTTTGGGTACATACCCATGTGGCACTGACTTGCAGCTCCCAGAGAGCTAACAAATGTAATCACTTATTTTCAATAAATTTGCTGTCCATTTAAATTGTTTCTTTAGAGATCAACTAAGATAATTCCACTTTACAATTTAATTATGAGATTTTGTTATTGCATTTATATATAGTTTGGATATTAGTATTTGTCAGATGAATATTCTGCAAAATCTTTTCCTCATTCCACAGAATACATCTTCTCTGATAATTTCCTTTGCTGTGAAGAAGCTCCTCAGTTTCATGTAATTCTATTTACATATCTTTCTGTTGGTTTCTGTGCTTTTGAGGCCTTATCCAAAATATGGTGTCTGTGCAACTTATTTCAAGTCTTATTTAAACATTTAATTTTGAGTTAATGTTTGTTTAGGGTGAGGAATGAGGGTCAACTTTAATCTTCTGCCTGCAAAGATCCAGTTTTCCCATCAATATTTACTGAAGAGTTTTCCTTCTATACCTCTAATATACTCTTTTGGCAGTTTTTAAAATCAGTTGACTGTAAACACAGAAGGTAATTTTTGACACTATATTCTGATCCTTTGATATGTCTATCTCATTTTGTGCAAATGCCACGTTATTTTCATGAGTACTTACCTCATGAGGTGTTGGAACACCTCAGCTTTGCTCTTTTGCTCATGAGTGCTTTGGCTCTTCACATTTTCTGTGGTTCCATACAAAGCTTGGGACTATTTTTTAGTGCTTTCCACTTTTGTTTTTTTTTCTTGAATTCATTGTTTAACAAACACATAAAATATGTAAATTGTATATATTAATGGGATATCATGCAGTGTTTCAGTTCATGTATATTTTGCATAATGTATAAATTAGATTAAGCATTTATATAATCCCACATTTTCATCATTTCTTTATATTGAAACATTAAATGTATTTCTTCTTGCATTTTGGAATACCATTTTATTTCCAATGGGATTGCACAAAATTTATAGATCACTTTAAATACTGTGGACATTATCACTTTGTTAGCACTAAGAGAACTTATTGTGAACCTCAACATCTATGAAATACTACTTTTAATGATTGAGTGACCATTTATAGAATGTTCTTGTTCTTAGAAATAGGAAATATAGTTATATCTGTTATTATAGAATACATTTCTCCCTAATACTCTATTATTGGCTTTATATTTAAACCTATCCTCAATTGCATATGTATTACTCCCTGTTTGGCTGCATCACAACTTCATTGGTTGCTTTACCTCTTCATTGTTTCTCTGCATTTCCCATGTCAAAAATATCATCTTCTATAAAATACTGGTACCTGCCTCTTCCAACATATCCTTTTTTGCCTGCTACTTTATTAGACCCACAATACTCTAGCAATTCCATAGATATGAAACAATTATTTTGTTAAAAAATATAGTTTCATCCCAATTTTAGTGTGAATTCTTCCAACTAGAAATCTCTGGGCATCTTGATCCCACCAAATACAAAGGAGATCACACTGCATCAATAGAGTGATTCATAGCATACCTCATGTCAGATCCAGGATATAGTGAGGGAGTCCCTGACTGCAGATAAGTACCTGACTAGGCACAGACACCCTCCTTCCATTGTTGTTGCTCACTGCTTTTCTGGGGTTTTATTTCAAAGAACATTTGTTTTATTTAATTGATTTAAATAATTTCAATTGATTTTAAATTTTAAAACAAGTCTGCAAATATATATATATATATGTATACACACACTTATAGAGTTCATATTTCGGGGATTTTTTATTTTTATTATCATATTATTGTACTGGAGATACAATATGACATTTTACAAAAGTGTTTACAATATATACTAGTCAAATTACCCCCTCCATAATTCTCCTTTACCCCAAAATTCTTAGAATAGTTTCCACAGATCTCATTTTTCCATTTTATTACATGAGTACATAGTATTTCTACCATATTCCCCACCCTTCAACCCTTCCCTAAATCCTCATCCCTCCCACTGGTATGAACCTCCAGACAGGGTTTGTATTAACTTCTTGTCCTTCATTTTTGAAAAAAAAAAGTTTCTGTTTGTTTAAGACAAAGCTACGTGGGAAGTTGCATTATGATATTTCCATGTACATATTCATTACATCACTAATTGATTCATCCCTCAATTATTTTCCTTTTGGTACAGGATTACATCATGGAATGATTACCACAAGACATACATTTCCTCACATGATTCTCAGGTTGGATGAATCATGGCAGAAGTTTTTAAAGTTATTTTTTCTCTAAAATGATTTTTTTATTTATATGCAATATAAGGAAAAGGCATGTTCTCTCCAATCTAATGTGTCCAAATACAATTAGATGATGGGGCTTGGGAGTTGCTTAGTAGCAGCATGGTTTCACCGCATGTGTGGGGACTTAGATACCATCTGTGAACTTCAGGAAAGAAGAAAATGAATAGATGCTTAATTTCATCCCATACTTTTTGCACACCACTAAATATGCAATACTTTCTCCTACAGACAGACAGACACACACACACATATATATATATATATACATATATATATATATATATGTCTGTATACATATCCATATATATATATATGGATGTTAAACATGAGGATGTTAAATGATATCTAATTTTCTGAATTCACTTTATAGTTCTTTGCTCATAATTTTATTTTGTATTTTTAAGACACTCATATTAACTTCAAAAAGCATGTTTTATTCTTTCCTTTATGTCTACTTCAGTAATTTCTTAATATATATACATATACATACATATATATATATCATGAAGTATACCAAATTACTATTTGAAATATTCACCCAATTAATTTTGTTTTTTAAGAAGCCTATTTTAAAAACATACTGAGACATGGTGGCTTCAATAATCCATTATGACTGATGCAACAGGTTTGGCATTTAACGCGCCCCAAAGACTCACATGCTAGACACTTGATCACTGTATTTGTGATTAGGGGAGGTAGTAGAGATTTTTAGAAGTGAGAACTGTTGAAGGATTCAGGGTCAATCATTGGATCCCAGTGACTCCTTCTTTCTCTTTTACTTCAAAAACATGAGGTGAGTCGTTTCACTCTGCCATGCGTACCTACCATGACATTCGGCCATAACATACCAAGAGCAATGAGGCAACCAGTAAAGAACTAATGCCTCTCAACCTGTGAGCCAAATTAAACCTTTTCTCTGTGTAAGTGGATTACATCTCAGCGTTTGGATATGGTAATGGAAACCTACATACACTGAAAACTGGTACAAAGAGGTGGAACTCTTTGCCATTACTTACTACATACATTATCTTGTATGGAAAAGCCATCGTAATTTGTTTGCAGGATGAGGTGGTGAAGAAGGTTTGGAAGAACAATATAGAAAAAGCCTAGAATGCTTTAACAGAAATTTTGAACTTTTGTTCTTGTCTCTCTACCTCTCTGGGTGCAAACTGATGCATTTAATTTGAAGTATTTTTTCTTTCAGATTCAGAGAAAGCATTTGTCTTTTATGAAGTAAACCAGAAAATAAATTTCTATTCTTAAGAGTATGACTAGCTATTATGATGGTCTCCCCTACAAAAAAAAATAACCAGTAAATTTAATAGGGTAAAATTTCTATTATGTCCCATTTTTCACACAGTGCTAGACATCTGAAAGGTAGAAGAAACAAACATCAAGTTCCTTAAAAAATGAGGTCCATCGGTAGGTAAGGCACAATATCAGTCCTATGCAAAAGGATTTGCTTAGTGTCAAAAAAGTTCATCAAACTTGTGAAGCCCAAGTTCTCTGAAGAAAGTGTATCTATACTAAACATCCTCTGGCTGTTTGATGCAACTAAGTAAAACAATGTGGCTATGAAGAGATGGAAATTTGCAGATTGAGGACCAAAATATACTTGGGCTCTATTATATCCTACAGAAAAATGACACTATGTTTTGTCCTTTGAAACTGACCTAAAATTCTCGTAAATATTAAGCATTTTGTCACCAATTTCTGATGCACAATGGGTTTTTTGTCTTTGAGTCATGAACCAAAAAGAAAACTAAGAGCCGAGTATGCAGTGAAGATATGTTTTTGATTCATTTTTTGCACTCCTACAGATTGAAGCACAGTCATACCATTAGCTAGTTCAATGCTCCACCCTTGCCATATGGCCCAAGCCCAGAAAACTAATTCTTTGGTCAGTGAATAAGGAGAAACTGGGAGAAACAGTTCACAGATAAGCTTCCTATCTAAATAAAGGATGTGGACACTTTTAGAAATACAGGAAGAAAGAGAAGAATCTTGATAATGAGATGTCCTTATTCAAGGCTTTCCCCAGAAAAGGGATTGACTCCATCCCTAGTCATAAGGGACTGATTTGCTTAGATTCTTGTGTCAGACACTTTCAGTCTGTCAGAACTGGACCACACCAGAATGGTACTGACAGCTGGGACTTCTATTAGTGCACAAAAAGAGCATAAAATGGTAATGAATCTGGCAGAATATGAGTTCCAGAATGTCTGTCAAATCATGGATTTGTACATGGGTGGATAGAAAAGTTATCTTGTTGGAAACAAAAAAATGATTACCAAACAGGATTGTTTCTAATGGATTTAGAGGGTATTTTCTTGGGGACAAATCGACACTGTGCATTATTTTACTCCTCATTCTTGAGGGGCACTGAATGACTGAAATTATTCCTTAGATAATTGTAATAGAACTGGCAGTTTCCCAGTTGCAGACATCAGTGTCTATATCCCAGAGTGACTGTCACATGTATCTTTATACCCTCCAAACCTTTACTCACAAGTAAGACCAGGCAGATAAGAATGCATAGTTCAAAGAGAAAAATAAGAGTTATAGCTCAGTGGGAGACCTCCTGTCTAGCAAGTGCAAGGCCTTGGGTTCAATTTTCAGCACCACCAAAAAGAGCAGGAGGGTTTAGATCCTATTAGAGGGCCTAAACCAAGTATTGTTTAGACCTCTTTGAAAACGTTCTAAACATTCTGGCTGGAGACTACAGGAGTTTGATCTGAAGGTTATTTTTCCTAAAAGCCTACAGAATAGTATAGTGTATGAACACACTGGGTATAAATTACAACAGAATTTTTTTCTGCCCTGGTTAAATTTAACCCTGGACATTTTTTTCTTGTGGTTATTTGCAATTATGTAATGATTTCTATCAGATTGTTTGCTATTAGTGTATAGCAACACTATGGATTTTGAATCTTGTGACTTTTTAGAATTCTTTTATTAGTTATAATTGCTTTCTTGTCATTCCTTGGGATTTTCTGACACAAGGTCATGTTGTCTGCACTGACTGTTTGAATTTTTCTTTTCCTATGAAGATGGACTTCATTTCTTTTTCTTGACCACATGTTCTGGTTAGAACTTTCAATTTATGTTGAGTAAAACTGTGAGCTTGGGCATTCTGGGCTTGTTCCAGAACTTAC
Organism: Castor canadensis; assembly: GCF_047511655.1. NCBI lineage: Eukaryota > Metazoa > Chordata > Mammalia > Rodentia > Castoridae > Castor > Castor canadensis. The sequence goes on from NC_133399.1 coordinate 6,969,307, forward strand.
AAAGAAACTTTCAGCATTTCCTTCTGCAACATGTCAGCTGTGGATATATATTCTTCATATGTCTAATTTGGCCATCATTTTGTAATGAAAGGATTGAATTTGATTAAATGACTTCTGTATAAGTCGAGATGACAGTATGATTTTGACCTTCATTCTGTTGGCACTGTGTATCAAATTTTTTGGTTTTCATAAATTGAACTGTCCTTGTATGGATGAGATGAATCCCATTTCATCATGATGAATAATCTTTTTAGTGTAGCTTTAGCTGGACCCTCAAAGTGTAATGAGGGTATTTTTGACTGTGTCTATTTCTTCTGTATAATCATGCTTCTTTTACATTTAGTTATCCCTAAAAATCTCCACTGGTCTTTTTCTATTTATCGGTCAACCTAGGGTTTGGATTTACAGACATGCACTTTCTAGACAAGTTCTCTACCACTGGTAAAATGCCCCCAGCTTTTCTGGGGAAAGGAGAGAAGAAGGGAAAGAAGGGGAGGGAAAGGAAAGGGAAAGATGGGGAAAGGAAGAGAAAGGGAGGAGAGAAGAGGATGTCATGACTGGATACTTGGCTGTCTCAGCAGCCCCTGACCAATGCACTTCTCTCCTCACTTTTTTCCATGATTTTTTTCCCCATGAGCAAATGGGAGATGCAGAACAAAGGTATTCAAACTATATTTTTCAGACCTCTGGGCCAAACTCCTTGGACTCCACATCTCTTGCCCAGTCACTCACCCCTAAATGCCAAATAAAGAAAGGGTAATGGTGACAAATAGAGAAAGGAGATTTATTATACAGTAGGCAAATTGTGGGAAGAGGCAAAGTAAGTACTTCAGCCAACATTCAGTCATCTTTGTGGTACAAATGTGAGCTTTAGGTTTAAATAGATAAATAATCAGGGCAGGAAGCAAAAGTATACATAGTTAAAACAGTCCAAACTGGGTATGGACTCTCATTACTTATTCTTTGGGTATTCTGGAGAAGGTGATTGCAAAGAGACTGCAGACAGAATGGGCAAGAACAAAGCATGATATTGAGGCAGGATGGCAATATTTTTCCCCTGCTATAAGTGAATTTTAAGGTTCAGGGGAAAATTCAGTGCTTCAGCAATAGTAGTTAATGTACCTGTTATGGTATGTTTTTTAATCAAGAAAACAAGGGTGGGAGTATCCCATGTAGTATGGGGCTTGCCAAGCAAGCAAAGGACATAAGTTCACATCCAACTACAGCCAAAAAGAAAAAAACGGAAAATAATGTGGATGAGTGTCACTAACCAGAGACTCAAGGGTTTATCTATGGTGGAAGTTCCTAATTTTATATATGCTTTCATCTCTCTACAGATGTGTCATTTCAAGAGTCCCCAAGTTACACTGGAAGATCAAAGTAACTTAAGTGAATGTTTAGTTACTTTGCATAACTAAACAGTTAAATACACAGAAATGAACACTGTCCAGTTGCATTTTTTCTACCTTCATTTTTAATATTTAATAGCCCATTTTACATAACTTTGTATTGTCTACCATTAATACATTAATATAGTTTCTTTAGTATTTTGTTTGTCACTGGATATTTAATGTGCATTGTTTACTTATCACACTTAGAATATTCAAATATTCTCAGTCTGTTTGCATAGTCACTCTTAGCAGTAAGTTTTATACTTTCTTATATATTGTCCCCATCATTCATGGTTCTTTCTATCAGTCGGAAGAAGTTCCTTTAACATTTCTTATAGAAAAGGTCAGGTGGAGATGCAATCTCTCAGGTTGGCCTGACTGGGAAAATCTTTATCCTTCCTTCATTCTTAAAGGGTAACTTTGTTGCTCACAGTAATCCTGGTATGTAGTTTCTTTCTTTTTATTGTCAGTACTGTGAAGAATTCATGCCACTCTCAGCTGGCCTGGACAATTTCTGCTGAGACGTCTGCTGTCAGAATAGGGGGTCTCTGTGGCTGTTTGTTGTTTTTCTATTGCAGCTCTTCATTTTCAGTGTGAGAACTGTATTGGTCTGATGAAAAGTTCATTGGCTTAAATTTAACTTTTACATTAGATTTTCCTGTAATTGAATATTTTTATCTTTGTCTAGGTTAGGGTTTTTTATTCTTTTATTATTTATTTAAACTGTTTATTACTTCTTTGGCATTCTTGAATTCCAACAACCCAAATATTTGGCTCTTTGAATACTGTTGCAAAGGTTCCACTAAGTTTTTTTTCATGTTTCTTCATTCTTTTTTCTGTTGCCTCTTTCAATTCTGTCTTCATATTCAGTAATTCTTTCTTTGGTTTGGTCTGTCTTACTATTGGTTCCTCCTAACATAATTCAAGTTTCATTTTATAATGAAATTCACTACATACATGGATGGAGACCTGCTGATTGCTGGGTTTTTCTGTCCTTTATGCTTTGGAAATGAATCACAGTAACAGTTGATCCTTCTGAGGATGAAAGTAGCACACAGTAAGTAACTTTTTCATTTTATCATTTCATGTTTGATTATCAGGTTATGTAATGACTTGGTGATCTTTAGATTTACACATCATTGCTCTTGTATATTCTACCTTGCTCTATAGTCCCCCTAACTCAAGAGAAACATGCCTATTTTATTTTGTGTCTACTTGCTACCTCCAAAGGGAAAGAGAGTACTTTGTGTTTCTTCCATTTAGCTTCCACTTTTCAGAGTTGAAAGCCTTCCCCTTGACCATAATAAAAATTCTCCAGTCTGGTTGTCATTCCAAAGGATCGAGTGATGTTACTTTGATACAATCAAAGTCATTGATATGAGTTCTGTACTAAGAGGCTGTAGCAAAATTTCCTTTTCCATCAGTCAAGTATCTGATACATTTTCCTTAATAAATATAATTCCCAATGTCTCCTTACAGAGATAACCTTAGTTTTAATGAACATCAGAGATATTCGTACTGTACAGATACAACTTGCTGATTCAAGTGAGAGCTATGTAATTATTTCCTGTCAGACGTACTCTATGAATGTAAAGAATACAAGGGAGACCAGGAATAAGAACTCTATCATGTGAGAATTTTTATCTGCTGATTTAATTATACTTCATTTGCATGCATGCACATCTTCAGGTTTAGGATATTATCAATGTCAGGTCTGAAGCACAGTGGTAAATTAACAAATGATGAAGGCAGAATTTCAGGGAATACTAACAGTTATTTTTACTCTTATTAGAAGAGAAAATGTCACATGGAAACAATGTCTGCTTGCATTTTTTTTAAAATTCTGGTAGGACAAGTGTTGGCTCAGGTGGCTGCCCACATTTGGGAGCACGTTTGCAGAGTCAGGAGTTAGGATGTCTTCCTGGAGGTACTTATCTCCTGTCATTCCTAGATGTTGATGTGCTTATCTTTCTTATTGTCAAATATATTTCTATATTTGACCTTGTCATAATTTCTCAAAATATGTATAAATATTTTTGTTAATGTGTTTATATAGACACATTCATTCTGTTGCTTGCTGCTAATTGTTGTTTCCCAGTTAGTTTCAGTACTACAATATTTAGAGATGGTCTTTAGTTAGGGAAGTCTGGTCTGAATCTCCTCAGACCTACTGAAGTAAAAATTAATGCTTGGTACTTCTGAAAGATACTCATTGTTATTTTATCCCACGAGGGCATTGCTGTAGATATATGTACCACTTAGATGAGGTTTGTATTGGAAGAGAGAAATTTAGACTCAACTTTAAACACAGCATGGGGAAAATAAATATATAATCAAGGATCAGGGCAGGGATGAGTGGAAGGAACTCTGGAACTCAGAGGAAACAAGTATATCTCAGAGGATTCTGCCCAAACTGACCTACTAGTGTTCTCAATAAAGGTGGGTTAGAGTCACTTTAGGGACAGTGGAGAATGTAAGAAAGCTGACATATTAAATTTCATCAGGAATTAAGGATATAATAGATTTATTTTGAAATAGACATTGAATAGACAATTTGAGAAGTCCAGAATTGAAAATGATTTCATAGGAAAGGTAAGTTAAACACCAGTCATTGTCAGAGAAGGAGACAAGGTAGTTTCATATGTCCCAGAGGTCTTGGATACCATGGATTCTGGAGAAAGACTTTGTCTTTATAGAATCCAAGTAAGGCTACTGGGATTGTTCTTGCCTGTTGCTCCCTCCCATCACCAAGTCAGAGGGAAATGTGTCTCAGGAGGTCAGGAGGTGGCTATATACAGAACATTGCACTAGAAACCTCATCTGCCAGAAAATAATATACTTGCAATTATGTGAGATTTTCAGGTACATGCTGATATATCTATTAGAGAAATAATATTAGGGGCCATCAGAATGATTTAGTTCACCATAAACTAAGAAATACGATCAAATAACTTTGGAAAAAGGCCATTTTGCTACAGAAAATAACTATACTTGAGAAGATTCCTTCCACAGTGGCAAAGGCTAAAACACGTTCTCCATAGGTAGTCTCTGTGTGCCAAATCCAACACAAGACCCAATCTACCCTCTTAATCATACAAGGCATTGTTTCAATGGCATTGAAGAGAAGTTCCCTTTCTTTGGGATTTTTAATATAAGTGTCAATAAGGAGACTGTATGTCCTCTTAGACTTTACCTATTTGTACCTTGAAAAAAATCTCTCAGTATTATTTTGAGTCCACAACTGATAAAGACATTGCTTGCTCTAATTCTAACATTTGCCTAAATATGATAGTTACCTGCTGGACTCTTAGACACCATTAGAAAACTCGCACTGTATGAGCTATTCATGTGTGTTCCCTTCAAATATTAATTTCAAATGGAAGTATAAACTAGTAATTAATAGAGCTTGTTTGAATTAATCTGCTTTTGTCTGAGAAGAGAAAAGCAGGATGTTACATGGAAGATGGTGCATGATTTACATTAATTCTTTGGCCCATTTGTTAACTGTTTTTGTTGCATATTGTCTCTTTGACCACTGGTCTGTTTTCTTCATTTACTGTGTAGTTTCTCATTTCTGGTAGTATGAAACCCTCTCTGCCTTTAAATTATTGTTTCCTAAAGTTAACAAATCAAGATTATATTGTCCTTATAAAAAGAAAATTACTATATTTGAATTTCTACACTGTTTTCTAAGGTTAAATACATTTTTTTCATCAGAATTTTTCTTCATTTTTTATTAATGTTGTGCTGGGGATACATTGGGTCATTTACAAAAGTTCTTGCAATCAATCATAGTTGAGTACACCCTTCCATCATTCCCTCCATCCCCTCTCCTCCCATTCTTGAAACAGTTTCAACAATATTTTTTTAAAAATTATATACAAGTATACATAATATTTACATCATATTCACCCCGCTACATCCCCCCATATCTTATCCCTCCCACAGGCACCAATCCCCCAAATAGGACCTGTTTTTCTTCCCTGTTCTCTGTCTTTGTAAAAAAAAGAAATGATATTTTTGCTTGAGACAACTGTACAAGGTATTTCATTGTAATATTTCCATATATTAAAGGAGAAATTAGACTTTATCTTTTATTTAAATTATTTCCCATACATAACAATATGCTATGATGTTTCTATATGCATAAATATCTCCATTGTATTTATTAGACTAGCATAGAATCATATCCTGTGGAGCTAACATAATTTTACCCTTATACCAATTTTTATGCATTGGTAAATTTGTAGTTGGTGTGTATTTGCATTTTAGCATAATTAGGATGATAGTAAGGAGGTGTTTGAGAGGTTATACAACATGACACATAGATATTTATTCTTTGAATAAGGAGACTTCAGCATTTAATGATAAATGCTTGGGTCCATGGCCGTGTACATAGTAAAGGCTTTGTAAGACTACTGCCACATTTTCCTGCAGAAGCACAATGACTATAGGCAAATTCCCTAGCCATAAATGAGGCCATTTTTGCCATTATATTTGTATAAAAATATGTCTTTATGGTTTGTAAAAGTGGTTTGTCACATATTATATTATCACTTCTCATCTTAATATTTGGATTGATCAAATTTTATTTGTCATCTTAAGGATATTCCCTTGTAGTTTCCATTTTAACATATTTTGTGTTTTACTGAAGGGCTTTTCAGTTTTAGGAACATTTTAAACATATAATAGAATGGTTGTTTTCCAGGTATACTGAAAATATTTTTCTAGTTTGTTGGGTTTTTTTCAGTATTTTTATGAGTTGTTTTGAAAGTGGAAAATAACATGCAATTTTGGTTAAGTAAAATTTAATAATCTTTTGTCTTAATCTTTCATTATTTTTGCAATGCATCCCCAAGTTGTAGTTCTTGAAAAAGACATGCTTATTCCACACTTTTATTTTAAGAACATACCCAGTGCCTCTCAAATGTGATTTGCTTCCCCAAAAGATAGATAAGTAAAATTTTACATTTGACAATGATTTATTTTCACCAACAGCAATTGAATAGCTGAGTAATTTGTTATTTCTCAACCCATTGCCAATACATTCCTTATGAAAAGTGAATACCCAGACATACTCTAATTTGTTGATTTTCTATCCTGTCCTCCTGATGTATCCATATATTCTGGTGCCATTATCACCCTTCTTAAAATATTATAGCTAATTAGTAATTGTAGTTATTGTTTCAAGAAATTCAAATTTTCCCTTCCTTATTCTGAAGTATAGTCACTAAGTTCCTGAAATTTCATATTGCTACATCCTCCAAATTAAGATTGCTTTGATCATACTAAAAACTTCTTCTAGAAATGTATTTGTTTGTTATTTTTAATTGTACAAATATGTGGGATATAGTTTGAAAGGCAATATGATGTAGACCATATAATCATTACATCATGGTATTTAATATTTCCATCCCTAAGTTTTTAAGTATTTCATTCAAACTATTAATTATGCATATTCTTGAGGTATCATATAATATCTCATATCATATTTACAATATATACTGATCAAACAAGAGAATTAAGAATCCATCTCCTCATCATTACTTTGAGTTTGAAGCCATTGAGCTCTATTCTTCTAATCATTCATGGATATTTAATAGCTCATTTTTAACTATAGTCACTGAAATGTGCTGATGAACATTAGAACTTATTGCTTTCTCTATGTCTGGATAACTATTATCCGACACTCTGACTGCAACCATTCCTACCGTCTAGAAATCGTGATTATACATTCAGTTCTACTTTTGAAAACTTTCCTGTGTGAGAAAGTATATGCAGTATTTGTATTTCCAGGTCAAGCTTAATTCACTGAGAATATTGTCTTCCAGTTACAACCACTTTGCTGCAAATGATAGGACATAAACTTAGCACTGAATTATAATGTATTTTATATAAGCATATTTAGGTAAATATAGTTAGCTAGTTTGCTAGCTTGATAGCTCACTAGATAGGTGATTGATAGATGATAGGTAGATAGGTAGATAGATAGATAGATAAACGTTCACCTTTTCCATTCTCTGATTGTTGTCTATCTTGTTATCATTTATGAGCATGCAGGTGTCTCTTTGGTATACTGATATAATTTCTTTTACATACACACCACAAATTGGGAACAGTGGGTATTATGGTAGATTTGCTATTAGTCTTCAGACACCTTAATGTTTTTAATACATATGCTCTAGTATTCTTCATAGCAACATAGTAAGTTCATTCCTGCCAAAGTGTATCAGAGTTTGTTCTCCTCTACATGGCAATCATTGTAATCATTGTTGATTTATTGATAGTTATGCAATTAATTAAGATGATATCTCATTTTGGTATTGATTTGCAACTCCTATTTCCAAATAAGGCCACATTCTAAGGTACCAAGGATCAAGATTTTAATGCATCCTTTGGAGAGACAAAAATCAAAATACAACAATATAATTTTTCCAAGTTAGGGGCCTTGCTTATAGCTGGAAATAAATTTATGTGGTTGTCATAAAAAGCAGAAAATTCTGATCATCCATAAGGTCCTGTATGTAGTTGGATATTGGAATATCCAACACAGTAGTTATAAATATCTTAGTCTGCAGTCTGTATGATTAAGTTTACAAAATCTAAATGATAAAAAGCTTTACCATCATTTAACATTAATCAACAGAAAAATTGATATTGAAGCATTCATATGCATTTCATAGAAAAATTTTGAACTTCATTGAGTACTTTATGCAATATCCTTACACTTATTTTACATTTTTACACTTTGTTATAGTCTGTGTTATTCCTCTTTATTTAGACTAGCTAAATTTAAAGTGCTCAATAATTACATAAGAGCAGAATAAAGAAAGAATGAATTGCGTTTTTCTTAAAACTAAGAGACACAATTTTCAAATAAGTACTGTGTTTATGGAAAAGTGGGCAGATAATACAGAAAATTGCCCATATCCCAACACCCTCACAGTATGCCCTATTGCTAGCATGTTGCATTAGTGTGTTACATGGCACAATCTTTGCACCAACATAAACACTGTGAAGTCCACAGTTGGCTCACCTTTCTTGTTACACGTTGTATGCTTATAGTTAACCATATATCCAACACAGCAGCATAACACAGAGTAGTTTCACCACCTAGGAATAACTCTGTTCTTTAGGTGATAGAGGTTTTCTCATGTGTTCTGTATGCAGATGACATGACACTATACTCAACAGACCACAAAAATTCAACCAAAATCTACTAGAAATCATAAACTCTAGTGGCAAAGTAGCAACATACAAAATTAACATAGAGAAGTCAGTAGGTTTTCTATATACCAACAACGCACATACTGAGAAAGAAATCAGGGAAACAATCCCATTTACAATAGCCTCAAAAGCAATATAGTACTTCAGAATAAATTTAACAAAAGAAGCCAAAGACCTTTTTAATGAAAACTATAAAACACTGAAGAGAAATCAAAGAAGACATCAGAAGATCAAAAGACATTCCATGCTCATGGATTGGTAGAATCAACATTGTGAAATTATCCATGCTACCAAAAGCACTTGACATGTTCAATGTAATCACTATAAAAATTACAATGATATTCTGCAGAAACATAGAAAAGGATTTCATGAAGTATATGTGGAAACACAAAAGACCTCAAATGGCCAAAGCAATTCTCATTAAAAAACAAGTCCAATACTGGAGGCATTACAATACTCGACCTCAAACTAAACCACAGAGCCCAAACAATTAAAACAGCATGGTATTGGCACAAAAACAGATGAGAAAACCAACAGAGCAGAATAGAAGATCCAGACCTAAGCCTACACATCTATAGCCAGATGATCTTTGACAAAGAAGCCCAAAACACACAATGGAGAAAAGACAGCCTCTTCAACAAAGGCTGCTGGCAAAACTGGATATCCACATGCAGAAGACTAGATCCCTGTCTCTCACTCTGTTCCAGAACCAATTCAAAGTGGATCAAAGACCTTAATCTAAGGCCTGAAACTTTGAAACAACTCTAAGAAGCAGTAGGAAATACACTAGAGCAGATAGGTATTGGGAATGACTTCCAAAATCGAACATCAAAACCTCAACATCTACAAGAAAAAATGAACAAATGGGACTGCATTAAACAAAAGAACTGTACAGCAAAAAAACCAAAATCACCAGATTCAAGAGATACCCCACAGTACAGGAGAAAATCTTTGACACCTATTCATTTGACAAGGATATAATATCCAGAATCTAAGGGAACTCAAAAAACTCAGTTCCCAAACAATCAACTCCCCAGTGAAGAATGGGCACATTAATTAAATAGGAAATTCTCAAAAGAAGAGGTACAAATGGATAGTAAAGACATAAAGAAGTGTTCAAATTCCCTTGTTATAAAAGAGATGCAAATCAAAACAACACTTAGATTTCATTTCACCCCAGTTAGAATGGCCAGAATCAAGGGTAACAACAACAAATGCTGGTGAGGATGTGGCAAAAGAGGAACTTTTATACACTGCTGCTGGGAAGGCAAATTAGAACAAACATTATTGAAAACAATATGGAGATTCCTCAAAAAACTAGAGACAGAACTGCCACATGATCCAGTGATACCACTCCTGGGCATCTACCCAAAAGAACATAAAACAGGAAACAGTAGAGACGCCTGTACACCAATGTTCATTGCATCACTATTCACAATAACTAAACACTGGAAACAACCCAGATGCCCTATGACTGATGAATGGATCATGAAAATATGGTATATATACACAATGAAGTATTACTCAGCCACAAGGAATAATGACATGGGGTTTGAAGGATAGAATTGGAGGACATCATGTTAGATGAAGTTAGTCAGGATCAGAAACACAAAAGGCACGTTTTCTCTCATATGTGGAAAATAGATACAAAGATAAACATATACACAAAACAAACAATCATATGCAAACTCAATTGTAGAATATGTTTGTAACAATGTAGCAACTCTATGGATCTTGGGGAAAGAGAAGAAGGAAAAGAGAATGACAGAGCAACAGTAATAATCATACTACAAGATGTGAAAGTATAGGATATAAGAATGTTATTGAAAGATGTTGAAAAACAGGGAGTGGAAGGTAAAGGGGTAAAGGGAAGAGTTTTCTAAGGGATTGAACAGACCAAAGTAAAGCACACCAACAGAGGGCAGACATTGAGACACTCCTCTGAACACCAACTCAAATATTATTTATGAAAACCAGAACTGTAAAATAGGAACAGTGTGTGAGGGGAGGGGTAACAATAGAGGGGAAGGGTGAACTAAGAAGATTAAGGTGATGGAATATGGTAGATGGACGTCATATACTTATGTGAAACAGAAATAGAAAGCCTCTTGCAATTGCTTTAAGTGAGATGGGGAGGGGGCTGAGGGGGAGAGACGATGGGGCAATGTAACCAAGGTACAATGTAAGTCTAATTGGAATTGTCACTATGACACCCCCCCGTATCATCAATATATCCTAATAAAACTTTATTTAAATATGTTTTGAATTGTAAGAAATACAGAGTTGTTTTAATGATATTATCTTATTTTTCAGGTGAAAGAGAAGGATTTTCTACATAGCCACATTTTGTCAGAAAATCATAAATAATAGAAAATACTAAAGGTCTCAGTGTAGCAATGGATCATGACAATGTTCTCATCCATGTCTAGAAGAAAATGCCAACAATGAAAAAGGTCAAAGTTCACAATGAAAACCTGCAACTTGATTTCTACATCAACCTTGAGTTATAAATTTGTAAATGCTGAATTCATCAGGAATGTTACCCCAAGCAAAGGTACACATGCATGCATTTGTGGAATATTCTGAACATGGGATTGGTATGGAAATCTGCGTGGGTCATACCAGTAAAGTTCTGTGGCTGCCCTGCATCCTAGCTGTGTGAAACTACCCATCTCTACTTTGACTTTGGTGGGTGTGATGCCCCAGTTACTGTGGCTGATCCCTTACAGTCCTGGACCCTTTCTGATCATTTCAACTTACACTACACCTGTCATTCTCTGATACAATCCACTTGCATCTTCCCAAATAGCTTTCATGAAAATTGTTTCTCAACACAAGTTTGGGTCCAAATCTTATGAACAGGAGTTCATTCCTGGGGCTCTACTATCGGTGTTCTTGGATGAAGTCATAGCACTGGAGGTAGAGAGGAGGATTAGCAAACATGTTTTCCAACTTGTGTTTTTCACCTGGACCTTAGATGCTGAGCCCCAGGGCAGAGAGTGATCCACATCCATCAGGGGAATAGACTGTTCAGAAAGAAGTTGGAAGATTATAGTGAACTTCTTAGTAAATAAAAAGGTATGTGCACACACACACGCACACTCAAATGTATATACACACTATATGTATATACCTGCCTGAAATGGCAGACTCCATGTTCAGATATAATTTCATCTTTGCAGACACTTCTGTGATGTTCCCTTTGATTTTCACATTCCTTCTTTCACAGCTTACTCATCTTGTCAATTCCTTTGGTGATACTAGCTGCTTTTCCATAATGAAACACCATGCACTCATGGATGGAGATATGATGATTGCTGGCTTTTTCCCACTTTATACAATGGGAATAGATTATAGTAACACTGAGCCTACTGAGGATGAAAATAGCATACAGTAAGTGACTTCTTCATTTGTTTCATTTTCTGCCTGATTTTCAGGATAGGCAATGCTTGGGGAATCTGTTTGCATTTATCAATGTTCTCTATATCCTCTACTCTACCCTCCATTTCTACACTTCACCAGAAATACCCCCAATTAAATTTTGTGTTTCCTATTGAGTATTTTTCTTCCTACAAAGTGGTAGAAAGTATTCTGTTTTTCTTCCATTTAGTTTCCCCTTTTCAGGGCTGAAAGCTCTCCACTTTACCATAAATGTGACTCTTCCAGGATGGGATATCACTGGAGATCAACTGGTGCTACTTAGACAGAAAACAAGCCATTTTCAAGGAGTCCATACTAAGACACTATAGAATTTTTCTTCCCCAAATGTCAATTATCTGATAAGTTTTCGTTAATGAATCAATTGCTAATATCCCTACAGATAGAACCTATGCTTTTCACAAACTTTATGGGAATTTTTTTTTGCTATAAAGTCTCAGTTATTGTATCAAAATAAGCCTTATGTCATTATTTCAAGGTCCATGAACCTAGGACCTGCCTGCCGGGCTAGGAATAAAACATCCTTCATGTGAGATTTTTATCCCCCCAATTTAATTTTCTTTCACTTGTACACATGTGTTGAGTTTTATTGATGTCAGGTTCATACCACATGATGTAATTACTGAGTGGTTAAGGCAGAACTTCAGGGAATGTTACAGTCTGTGTGGACTCCATTAGAAAAGAAAATATCATTGGAAGTATAGACTGCTTGCATTTATTTTGAAGTGCTGGTATGACAAGTTTTGCCTGAGGTAACTGCTCACACTTGAGGACAGAAATGTCTTGGTTTGGAACTAGAGTGTCTTCTCTGAGGTAGATATCTGCATCTGTCTCAGATTTCCATCCTAAATATTTGTCTGCTTATTTTTCTTATTCTCCCCTAATTTTTCAAAGTTTTTTGTTTCCCCTAATTTCCTAAAATATACTTGAATATATTTGTTAGTTTGCTTAGATAGACACATTGATCTGTGTGCTTCCTGCAGATGGTTGGTAAAAACTAAATAGCTAAAAAGCTACTTTCACATTTACAATCTTTGGGATAATTGTCAGGGAAGTATGTCTAAATCTTCTTGGACATAGTGAAGTAAAAATTTATGCCTCATCCTTGTTAAAGATAATAATATTTTATTCCATAATAATATTTTATTCCATAAGGCATTACCACAGATATTTGGACCACCAAAAAATTAGGAATGAAAGTGGCTAAGACTAGATTAAACTCTAAGGACAACATTCTGTATTGTATGAATAGCTGTCAAAGAATTTCTCCCATTCTTGGCCTGTCTATTCACTCTTTTGCTTCTTTAACAATGCGAAAGATTCTCAACTTAATACAACCACAGTTATCTATTTCTTTTTATTTACAATTCAGGGTATGGAGCCATGATTGCATGAATACAGAGGGAGCATTCTACCATTAAGCCACACCCCAGACTACAATTCCTCAGTTCTTACCATTATTTCCTGAGCTGTTGGAATAGTATTAAGAAAGTCATTACTTCTGCCTATATTTTGCAGAACGTCCACTATGGTCTTTTCTACCAGTTTCAAAGTCTCAGGTCTCATATTAAGGTTTTGATCGATTTTGAGTTGTTTTGTATATGGTGAAAGACAGGGGTTATATTCTGTGTGGATATTCATTTTTCCCAATAACACCATCTTTCAGTAATCTGTGTTTTTGTGGCTTTTTCAAGAATCAGATGACCATGGCTTCCTGGGTTTAAATCTGTGTCTCTTTTTGCACTTCACCGGTCTATGTCTTTGTTTTTAAGCTGGAACATTTTGCTTTTGCTACTATGACTGTGTGGCATAATTTTAAGTCAGGTATTGTAATCCAACATCACACTTTTTGCTCACAGTATCTATAGCTTTGGGAGGATTTTGTTTTTCCATATAAATTTTAGGATTTTTCTATTTCTGTGAAGAATGTCATTAGAATTTTGATGGGGATTGCATTGAATCTGTAGGTGACTTTCAGATGTCAATTTTAACAATATAAATTCTGCTGAGATCTGATAACTAGAGGTATATGATGATTCTTATTTTTTTCTCTTTGATTCAAGTGACCATATTAACAACATTATCGATTCAAAAATACCAGATGTTTAAATATACCAAAAAAGCAGTTGAAAACGAGTCTACCCTCAAGCAGGATAGAAAAGAAGTAATGATGCTCATATGGTAATGTAGGAAGTAAAAATTACCATATGTGAAAGTATTAAGTTTTCTTCATAAAAAGAAAGGCCGCAAAAAAAAGGAAACAGAAGATGAAATATAGGAAAGAGGAAATGTATAAATTATGAAGGCATGAGAAGTACTGGGAAGAAAAAGCAAAATGAAATAAATACATCAAAAAGAAAGTGAAGAAAATAGGGCTGTCAATCATTCTTCATTGCTGAAGTATGGAGGATGGAGATTCTTTGTTTTTCTTCATGGTTTCTCTCTTTTCAGTTGACTTATTATGGGAGGCAACAGGTGGAATGCTGAGTCATCTTCTTTGTGAAGTCTAAATAGGTAAAGTCAGAAAGGTCAGTTTTCAGGCTGAGTACCACTATGCAATACCCTCTAGGGGGAAGAGTATGGAAGCCAATTTGACCTCTGCTGGGTTCAAATCCTGCTAGTGTTCTCCATATACAAACCTGGCAGTACAGAGTATAGAAGTCACCCAAAACTGCTCAGACCACACTAGTTTATGGCCTACCCAATTAGATGTCTTCTTGTACTAGAGGCAAACTGTGAGTCATAGACATAGGCGATGCCCAACTTTGCATTCATTTCTACCAAAAGTGTCTGAAATGGTGAGACACTAGAAAACAGTCAACCCAACACTATCCTCACACAGGGATGAATGGGGTTGGTGTGAGCACCGAGTGACCCTGCATTCAATGCCATGCATGTGTCTTTCCCATAATGCTGCTTGTATTTACACACAGCCTGTCTTGTTCCTAATCCCAGTGGTCAGCCTACAGTTCCCAAAGTCTAGGAAGCCCCTTTTTAATTATTTTAAAATTTCTATTATTGTTTTACTGGGGGTATATTGTGACATTTATAAAATTCTTATAGTATATCATAGTTAAATTTACCACCTCCATCATTCTTATTTATCTCCCCTTCCCCTGTTCCTGGAATAGTTTCAACAGGTCTCATTTTTCCATGTGTATACAATATTTGCACCATATTAACCCTCTCCCCATGTCCTCTCCCCTCCCACTGGTACCAATCCCCCAGACAGGATCTGTTCTTCCCTCCAATTGTCCATTTTTGTAAAAAATATGATATTTTGTTTGTTTAAGATAGCTATACAGGGTATTTCCTTGTGACATTTTCATATAAATGAATATATGATATATATTATAATACATAATATATAATTATAATATATAATATATAATTATATATTAAAAATTATACTATATTATATATATTACAAATTATAATATTACATATTATGATATTATATGTACATATGTATATTATACCCAAATTGGTTCTATTTTTCTCATTTCTACTTAGTCCTCTTTTTCTGGTGGTTGAGGCAGCCATTAATAATGTGTAATGATGAAAATATATTTTGGTTTCTGAATCTAAAAAATTTTCCAAACACTACCTTAATGATACCTTTTTGCCTATTAACTTTCATTTGTAAATGTAATTATCTTCTGTGTGTGTAGAACAGGCCTCCCTGAATCTTTGCTATTATTTTTCACAACTCTAAATTCTTATCATAGAAAAGCCAAATTTTACCACAGGCAGATTAGATTAACTGAGTGTTCAACTTTACTTTTTAAGTTTTATTTTATTTTTAAATTTTAATTGATACTAGATACCATAAACACTATACATACTAATTAATGTATCAGATTCTTTATATCTACAAATAACAAAATGTTTAAATCTGGTTAAACACATTTATTTTCTGAATCACTAAAACTTTCAAAATACATTCTTCTCACTATTGCAACATACAGCACATAGTTATTATCCATAGTAATCACACAGTGTAAGAGCACAAAAACCATATTGCTCCCATTTGATGTTAATTAGAATTCATTCCCCATCCCTCCTCCACAACTGTCATTGGCTTCTGGGGTTCACCGTTTTTTTCAACTGATTTAGATTTTATAGGATTGAGGTCATGCAGTTCTTATCCTTCTGTGACTGATTTATTTAATTCTAGAAAGTGACCTCCAGTTCCATCAATATCACCATAATGACTTTATTCTTTCATATGGATGAATGGTATTTCATCATATATATGTACCACATTTTTCATTAACAATTATATTATTTGTCACTTTCATTAAATAACTGTCATTTCTCCTAAGAAACAACTTAAGTGAGAAAATGTTTATTTTGATCACAGTTTCACAGGTCAGTCCATGTTGGCAAGGGAGGTTATGGAAGAGAAAAGTAAACTGAAAGAGAAAGAAGTTAGCATGAAAGTTAACATTCTCCTTTCCCCATTTTATTCCATTTGCAAGCATCCAATGGGATAGTGCTGCACACATGTGGAACTGGATCTCCACTAACAGTTATACCTATCTTTAATGCCTTCTTAGGCATTGCTAATCTCCTAGATCTAAAGTTTAAATATCATGGAATGGGAGCATGGCTCAGGGGTTAGAGCACCTCTCTAGTAAACTTGATGCCCTCCATTCAAACCCCAGTACTATCAAGAAAAAAAATACTGCTAGGAGCCAGTGTCTCATGCCAGTATTCTAGCTAGTTAGGAGGTAGAGATCAGGAGAATCACAGTATGAAGCCAGCCCAGACAAATAATTTGTGAGTCCCTAACTCAAAAATACCTATCCAAAATAAAAGGGTAAAGGCTCTGAGTTCATGCTCTAGTACTGAAAAAAAAAGCCTTTATATCCATTCATGGACACTTAGTGATAACAGGAGCACAGGAGTGGAGATGGGTGTTTTGCATAGTGATTTCATTTTTTCATCATACCTCCATCAGTGGGATTTTTAGATCATACAGTTGCCTTACTTTTAATTTTATGAGGAACCACTATATTGTTTTCAACAATGCTCTACCAATTTGCATTTCCACCGCAGTGTGAATGGGCTCACTTTTCTCCATCACATCACCAGCACTTGTTGCCTTTATTCTTTCCTATATTATATGTTGTTACTCACATTATGTCTCATTGTGACTTTGGTTTGCATTTCCCTCATAATTATTAATATTGAGCATATTTCACACATCTGTTCATCATTTATATCTCTTCTTTAGAACACTTTAACTATTATCCATTTGGGAATCAGTTACTTCATTTTATACTATTGAGTTATTGGTGTTCCTTATAAATTTGGTGTGTCATTTCCTTGTCAGATACATATATTACAAATATTTTCTATGTTTTCTGCATATACTCTTGAGTGTTTTCTTTCTTGAGCAGAATCTTTCTAGTTTGGTGTAATCCATTTGGGTATTTTTGCTTTTATTACTTGAACTTTTGGGCTTTGTCCATAATAAATCCTTGCCCATTCCAAAGAGCTAATGCATTTTCCTTTGTTTTCTTCCTCTAGATGTGTATATTCAGGTATTGAAGTTGAGTATTTGATCCATTTTGAATTTATTTTTCCAATGTGTAAGAGATAGAGGTTCAGTTTCAATATTCTGCTTATTGGTATCCAATTTTCCAAATACCATTTATTACAAAGACTGTCATTTCTCCAATATGAGTTCTTAGCACCTTGTCAAAAATCAGATGACTATAAATGCACAAATTTAATTTTAGGCTCTCTAGTCTGTTCTGTTTTATGCACATGCTGTGCTGATTTGATTACTACAAATTATAGTGCATTCTGAAGTTATATAAACACTTACAGCAAAGTAGGCAGATACAAAACCAACATGCAGAAATCTTTACATTTTCTATACACCAATAACAAATTCACTGAAAAAGAAATCAAGAAAATAATCTCATTCAAAACAGCCTCAAATTGATAGCTCAGAATAAATCTAATCAAGAAATTGAAAGTCTTCCACAATGAAAACCATAAATTGTTGAAGGAAGAAAAGTAGAAGAACACAAACATGTAAAGGACTCCTGTGTTCATGGATTGGCAAGGTTAATATTGTTAAGTGGCTATATACAAAAAGACATTTACAATTTCATTGCAATACCCATTAAAATTTCAATTACATTCTTCAAGAAATTACAAGAGACTATCCTAAAATTCATACGGAATCATGAAAGATCCTGAATATTAAATCTGTCTTGAGCAAAACATTCCCTGCTGAAGGTATAAGCATAAACAAATTCAAATTATACTATGGAGTCATATAACAGAAAACTTGGTACTGGCACAAAGACAGACAAATAAAGGGAACAGTAGATAGAGCCCAGAAATCAACTCATTCAGACATAACCGTTTGCTTCTTAACAAAGTGGTCAAAATATTCCCTGAAGAAATGATATATTCTATAACTAATTGTGATGGGAGAACGGATATGCACATATATAAGACTGAAGTAGATCCTTGCCTCTTGTGTTGTGTACAAATCAACAATAACTGGATCAAAGATATTAACATAAGATATTGACACTATCAGAGAAAGCACAGGAAAAATAATTCAAGATAATAGCACAGATAATGACTTTCTGAATAGGATCTCAGCCAGTTTGGAAATAATAGCAAGGATTCACAAATGAGATTATATCAAAATAAAGTTTCTTCAGAACACAGGAACCATTGAAAGAGTGAAGAGACAGGCAATAGAACTGGAGGAATTGTTTGCCAGCAATTCATCCAACAGGGGATTCATATACAGAATGTATACAGAACTCATATTTTAATAACAAAATAGGAATTCAATCAATAAATGGGCATATAAACTGAACATACACTTGTCAAATGAAAAAGTACAAATAACAAAAGATACATCTGTAGACATCAGGGAAATGAAAGTCAATACTGTAATTTAGAAGCTTCTCAGGTGTGGACAGAAAAATTGTGATTAGAGACCAAACCAGGCTAAAAGGTAATGAGACCCTATCTCAAAAACAATGTCTATATGTTGAGGCATACCTGTAATGCCAGATACTTGGAAGGCTGAGATAAGAGCATCATGATGCAATGCCAGCACAGACATAAAATAAAGCAAGGTATTATCTCAAAACAAATGAAACAACAACAAGCCACGCATGTTTGTGTATGTATTTAGGAGCTCTTTGGGAGGTGGATGTAAGAGTTTTTGCATTGTAGGCCAGCCAGGATAAAGTGAGAATAAGACCATATCTGAAAAACAAACTGAAAGCAAAAGGACTAGAGGTGTAACTCAGGAGGTTGAGCTCTTATACCGCAAGCACTGAGACCCATGAGTTCAATTTCCGTAAAAAAAGACTTTGAGATTCCATTTCCCCCAGGCAGAATGGCTATATAAAGGAAAAAAATACAGTATACAAGGTTGGTGGGGATGTAAGTTAGTCCATTCACTGCAGAAATCGTGATGGAATTTTGTCAAAATCTAAAAGTGCAACTATCATCTGTTCCAACTGTATCATTCCCAGATAGGTACCTACAGGAATCAATAAGGAGACAGTAGAGAATCAAGCATACAGATTTACCCTAGTATTATTCACAATAGCCATGATATGAAATCAGCCAAGACATATCAATCGGTGGGGTGATGAATCCAGAATATAGGCTATATATACACAATGGAGTTTTATTCATCTATAAAGAAGAGCCAAATTGTTTTATCTGCAGGAAAATGGATGGGAACAGTAGATCATGTGAAGTAAAATAATCCAGACTCAAACAAACAAATATCACCTGTGTTCTCTGATATGCAGAATCTAGAAAAAGAGATATGGCATATAAGGGGAATGATTCAGTAGGTGGAAAGGGAAATGAAGGTGGTAGTGGCATATATGAAAGTATAATTGAAGATGAGGATAGCCAGTGAGGATAGCCAGTATGCACGTATGAAAATGTCAAAATTAGCTATACTTATTAACTTCAAAACATATGATTCAGGGTAAGTTGAATCTGTGTTTCTGGACCATGTTCACTCATATTTGGGTAAGAATAAATTATCTTTGTGTTTTCTTTTAGGAGATTCAGTACTGGGGTTTTAACTCAGGGCCTTGTGCTGGTTAGCCAGGCAACTATGCCTCTAGCCCATTTTGCTTTTGTTATATTTTGAATACGATCTCACTGGCTTGGACCACTATCCATATAGCTCCTATGTAGCTAGGATGACAAATGCATGCCACCACGCACAGATTTTTATTGATTAAGGTAGTGCCTCATACACATCTTGCTGAGGTTTGTTTTGAACCACAACTTCCCTGATACCTGCCTCCTGAGTAGTTAGGATTACAGTCATGAGTCACAAACACCCAGCATATTTTTCCATTTTTCTTATTGGCAGAGATATTTTTGTGTTGAGAAAATGAATTGGGAATTTCAGGATTAAATTGAGGTGTCTTATAAAAAGACATGTTAAATCCTATTGTTCTCACTTAACATGATTGTCATCAGCAGAAAATAAAGTTCCTATATGGAGGAAAAGACCACAAAGGCCCCAGACTCATGATCAAACCTCAGCAAACATGTAGGGAACTTCTTGTTGTTTATGATAGTCTGCCAAGGAAAATAAACAATAATTAAAATTTTTAAATTAGATTTAAGTTTGAATCCCTGACCTATTAGGCTTTCAACTTCAGCATATAAGCAGAAATACTTATAAACTATTCATATAAATAAAAAGACTTACAAAACAATTGTCAAACTGGAAACTCTCCAAAATGTCACACACTGCACAAAACAGTATATAAAACTTTTAGGATTGAGATTATGAACAACAAAGGAGGGCTCTGTAGCAGAATAAGAAATGCACAACAAAATTGTAATTCTGAAAACAATCAATCAAGAATAGGAACTAGAAACAAAACATGAAAACAGGGACTCCCTTTTCTTCACATCATCACCAACACTTGCTGTCATTATTCTTCCTTGTATTACTTAGTCTTGCCATGTGAGATGACATGTCATTGTGGTTTTAATTGCATTTCCCTGATTCTTACTGATGCTGACCATGTTTCCAGTTAACTACTGGCCATTTATATCTCTTCTTTAGAGACATGTTTGGATCTAGTGTCGATTATTCCATTCAGTTTATTTGACTTTTATTGCTCTTGAGTTTTTGGAGTTTATATGTGCTCTGTATCAACTCCTTATCAGATACATACATTCAAACGTTTTCTCCCATTCTGTAGGTTTTCTCTGCACTTTATGGAGCCTTGGTGCTTAGACCAGCCTCAGGATACTATGTGACACCTATGGCTAAAAAAGCTACCAATCTGTGTCACATGCTCATCCCTAGCCCAACAAGATCAGCACAATATTGGATTAGGACCAAGGCCCACCAAGTCTGTCTATTGCTGAGCTGGACTTGTTACTCAAAGACTGCTACACCCAGCCACAAGTAGTACTGGAATACAAGTCAGATAATCTGGTGTTGCATATATTACTAAGGCACTAAATCTTTTACAGAGCCTCCACCACAGGCAAACCTGGCTATGGGGCTTATTGGTATCTTTCCAGTGTTATCAACAGGGTGGCACTCAGTTCCAGAGCAAAACCATAATCATAATAATCTGTCCCATCCACAATGTATAGGCTTATGAACCACACTGTGTTCACAATGTTAGGGTAATGTTTGAAGGAAGACCCTTAACCACCTGGGCCATTCAGGCAAAAACTTCATTCTGTACTACTGCTGGACAGGTTTCTGTCTGGTTTCTAGATTGTTTGGGGGCCCCATGTTGAGCAATATCCTTCTGATAACAGTGCTTCCCATATGGCAGCAAGGAAAATAACTTCTCTGGGCTCTCATAAGGATATGAATCTCATTCATTCAAAACAAGTCTCTTCCATGAACTCACCTGATCCTAATTACATTCGCAAAAGTGTACATTCTAGTTCCATACCATTAAGGAGAAATTTTCAACATATTAACATGTGTAACCCATCAAAGTCATTGCCTTGGATCTAAAAATATTTTATAATTCTTCCTCCTGAAAATTTTTATGCCCTTTATGCAGGTTTAATTTAAAGCACTATCAATTGGTTTTGGCCTTGATTTTCACTGTTCAGGAGATCAACAATAACCCTCACCTTTTAAACAACATAACTCTGAGATTTGATATTTTTGTGTTGATTTCACTGCACATTCAACATTGGCAGATGCTTTCATCTGGCTCTCTGGGCATAATGATTATATCCCTAATTACACCTGTGGAAGAGAGAAGAAGTCTGCAGCAGTACTTACTGGAACATCAGGCACATCTGCACTGATTGCATCACTGATTGACCTGTACAAATTTCCACAGGTGAGAGTGGGAGGGATGGAGAAATGTAAAACCATGTCTAATTTGCTATGATTTTGATTTTCCTGAAGAAGGTGAAAGGAAGAGACTGGATTAATGAGCCTCTCAAAATGTATAATCTCAAAAGGTAAGGACTCACTTGTAAGTTATCCACATTATTGTCTTTGTTTGGAATAGAAAACAAGGACAGGTTGTAGCAGATATAGAGATTATCTGGAGTACTGAGATGGATTAATAATTTTCTAGAAAGATCTCAGAAAGTGGGAGATGACTTTAAAAGTGGAATGAGAACACCTTGTTTCTTCCACTTTCTGATGCTGCTGCTTAATATGCATCAAGACTGAGATGTGTTTTACGGAAATTCTCGTTCTCATGTACACACACTTTTCATTTCCCTTTAGCTTACATTTGGGCCATTTGATCCTATCCTGAGTGACCAAGGGCAGTTTCCTTTTCTCTATCAAATGGCCCCCAAGGACACAGCTCTAGCCCTTGGCATGGTCTCATTGATGCTTCATTTCAGCTGGACCTGGGTAGGGATGTTGATCTCAGAAGATGAGAAGGGTCTGTGGATTTTCTCAGAATTGAGAGAAGAGATGGACAAGAACAGAATCTGCATAGCCTTTGAGAATTGGATCCCAGTCTGGTCTAAAATAGATTTCTCCAAAATTTCATTATATTATCACCAGATTATTAAATCAACAACAAATGTGATTGTCATTTATGGTGACATTGAATTCCTATTAGGATTAACTCTTAGTTTAGGGGAAGATTTAATCACAAGAAAAGTCTGGCTTATGGACTCACCATGTGATATAGCCGTCAGGAGGAAATATTTCATGTTAGACTCATTCCATGCATCTCTTATTTTTTCACACCACCATGGAGACATTAATGGATTCACAAGTTTTCTGCAGACAGTTAGTCCTTCTAAATATCCAGAAGACATTTATCTTGCAAGATTGTGGGTTCTCTCCTTTAATTGCTCATTTTCTGAGTCTGATTGTTTAACCTTGGAGAACCGTCCACAAAATGCCTCCTTGGAATGGCTGCCTAGGCATCTTTTTGACATGGCAATGTCTGAAGAGAGTTACAATATATACAGTGCCATGTATATATTGGAAAAGAGGTGTTTTCTCCTTCACAGGTAATGTGTTTTTTTCATTGGTTGACACACACCAAGAGCAAAGTGATGTTCTAGTTTAGGATCCTTTTCCAAAAGCACAAGAGGAACTGTGCTTGTTTAAATTTTTCATAACTCTAGACCTGTGTAGAAAGGGGTCTTGAATAAAAACGTGCAAGTGGCAAGGACAAAATGTGTTTTATATGCTCATCAATGCTTTGGATTGCAACTAACCTGAAGATCCTTACAGATAATCATTTAAATATTGCAAGTCCTGATTTCTCTATGAATTCCTAAAGTAATTATCAAGTCCTACTAAGCATAATAATTTGTACTTTACATAACTGGTCTGCTTGAGCCCACTTTTCTTAAGAATTAACCTATGTCACACACAGAAAATCTGGGTTCATTCATGAAACAAATGCTTGTAGCAAGTTATAGATATGCAGTGGAGATTTCTCTTATCCATGATTATTTAGTTATATCTGGAACTTGAAACTGGGACATTTGATCCTATCCTGAGTGACCAGGATTTGGAAACATTACGACATTACAATTCTTATAGACTTTCATTTGTCCTACATATTTGGATACCTGGACTTTATGTGAGTTATGAGTCAGGGATTAAGACAATGAGACTTTTTTCCTTATCCTAGTCTTCTGCCTAAACTCGGAGGCATAAATCATCACAGAATGATGTGTCTTTTCTAGCTGCACCACTTTCTGAAGAACAGCCAATTTAATAATCCTGCTGGAGAAAAAGCGATTTTGAATGATGAATGGAAATTGGAGCCAGAGTATGACATTCTGAACTTTTGGAATTTTCCAGAAGGTCTTGGACTTAAGGTTAAAGTAGGAAAGTTTTCTCCATATGGTCAATGATTGTCTTTAACTGAAGATATGATAGAATGGGTCACAAGATTTACAGAGGTGTGTCAAATCTAATAATCCTTAGAACTATGTGTAAATAAGTAAAATTTTATCATCAATAATTTTGTCATCATAAATGCCCACCAATGTGCTTTTTATAATTTTGAATTTAATGAAATTTCTTACTAACTTACTTATACATGGGAAAGAAATACATTTATTTACCACTGTGCTTCTAAATGTTCATATATTGCATATCATAAAATATTAATATTACTGTTAATATTAGATTTTTATTACTGTGACAAAATACCTAAAAATTCAAATGATAAGGTTTAAAGGTTTATTTTGTTCACAACTTTGAAAGTTTCAGTCCATGGTCAGTAGGACTGCTGCTTTTGGTTGTATAATGAAAAAGGACATCTTTGAAGGAATATGTCTCGGAGGAAAATGTTCAACTCATGGAAAGTGGGAAGCAAACAGAAAGATACAATGGGCCTGAGGTAACAATATACCTTACAATGGGATATCTGTGCTTTACAGCATGCATTTACACCTTCAGTGAGTGTTTTTCCATTCATAATCTCCACTTTTTTAACAGGGGGTTAAGGAACACCACAAAAAGTGCCATGAATTCTAGACAGTTCTATAAGATTTTCCTCTCATTAATTCCCTAACACTAAGCCCCATTTCTTAAAGAGGCCATCTGATCCCTGCAGAACCATTGACTGAGGATCCACTATTTATCACAGTGGCTGTTGGGATCATATTTGAACTATAACAGCATCCAATAAATTGATAGAATGTGTGTATCTGAAAATTATGACTTTTAAGGATATGGTTGTCTAAAACACTGTACTTTTTAGAAATTTGGGTAAAAGTCTGATCATTTACTTATATATACCATATTTTCCTCAGATTCCTCATTCCATTTGCAGTGAGAAGTGTAGTTCTGGATTCCAGAAATCCTCTCAGTAGGGAAAGCCTGCCTGTTGCTTTGATTGCACCCCTTGTCCAGAGAGAGATTTCTAATAATTCTAATTATTATTATATTTATTTCTAATAATTCTAATTATCTAATTATTTCTAATAATTCTAAACTTGCCTAAGTTTAGAATTGATGGAGAAATCTCCCACCTCTCCTTTCTGCTCCACAATCCATGAGAGACAATGGAAAATACCTGCAATGGAGATAAAAGACTTCCTTTATTTAGAAGTTTAATTGCTACGTTGAGAATATTGATCATCGATATAGCTCAATGCATGGGCCTTTAATTACAATTTGATTACTTTGTCTAGTCTACTGCAGGTATTATTATCATAAGAAAGATACTATTTTCCACAACTCAATAACATGATTTTCATCTGTACAATGGATATAAACACAAAATATTGTTAAGTATCCAATCTTGATTTTCCTTGAAAGCCCATATACATCATAATGAGAAGATTGATTTTGTACATCATTAGCTTCCCAGGGCCCATCTTTGTTCTTTACAGACAGGAAGTGCTCAGAGAGATGTGATTTGTTTAGCAAGTGGGTATAAGTGTGTTGTATAGCATGCTTTTATTTATTCATTTATTCATATGTGCATACATTGTTTGAGCCCTTACTCCCCTCTGTCCTACTCTTTCCACCCAACCTCCTCTCACTTCAAAGCAGAACCTGTTCTGCCCTTTCTTCCAATTTGTTAAAGAGAAGACATAGGCAATAATAAGAAAGCCAAAGCATTTTTGCTAGTTGAAATGAGGATAGCTATACAGAAAGATTCTTAGCCTTGCTTCCACACACAAGTGTGTTACAACCCAAATTGATTCATCTCTACCTGACCTTTTCACTAGTTCCTGATCACCTTCCCATATTACCT
This sequence comes from Castor canadensis, assembly GCF_047511655.1. NCBI lineage: Eukaryota > Metazoa > Chordata > Mammalia > Rodentia > Castoridae > Castor > Castor canadensis. The sequence goes on from NC_133399.1 coordinate 6,995,573, forward strand.
CTGTCACTTTAAGGTTTCTGTGTTAGATCCTTTGCAGTGGGAACATCAAACACTTTCAAGTTCTGGGTTTCCTATCTATCACCATACCTTCTGTATGTGCTCTCCCCTTAGTGTGTGACCCAAGTCCAACAACATTGCTGCATTTGCCCTTGATCTAAAGTCCACATATGAGGGAGAACATATGATTTTTGATCTTCTGAGCCTGGCTAACCTCTCTCAGAATGATGTTTTCCAGCTCCATCCATTTACTTGCGAATGATAAGATTTCATTCTTCTTCATGGCTAAGTAAAATTCCATTGCATATAAATACCACATTTTCTTAATCCATTCATCAGTAGTGGGGTATCTTGGCTGTTTCCATAACTTGGCTATTGTGAATAGTGCTGCAATAAACATGGGTATGCAGGTGCCTCTAGTAACCTGTGTTGCATTCCTTTGGGTATATCCCCAAGAGTGGGATTGCTGGATCATACAGCAGATCTGTGTTTAAATTTTTAACAAGTCTCCAAATTTTTTTCCAGGGTGGTTGCACTAGCTTGCATTCCCACCAGTAGTGTACGAGTGTTTCTTTTCCCATCCTTGCCAATACCTGTTGTTGGTGGTGTTTTTGATAACAGATATTCTAAAAGGGATGAGGTAGAATCTTAGTGTAGTTTTGATTTGCATTTCCTTTATGGCTAGAGATGGTGAGCATTTTTTCGTGTGGTTTTTTTTGGTCTTTTGAATTTCTTCTTTTGAGAAAGTTCTGTTTAGTTCAGTTGGTCATTTCTTTATTGCTTCATTGATTTTGGGAGAGCTTAGTTTTTGTAAGATCCCTGTATATTCTGGTTATCAGTCCTTTTTCTGATGTGTAGCAGGTAAATATTTCTCCCACTCTGTGGGTGGTGTCTTCAGTTTAAAGACCATTTCCTTTGTTGTACAGAAGCTTTTTAGTTTTATGAAGTCCCATTTGTCCATCCTTTCTCTTAGTTGCTGAGCTGCAGGGGTTCTATTGTGGAAATCCTTGCCTATACCTATTACTTTCAGAGTATTCCCTACTCTTTCCTGTTCTAACTTCATAGTTTCGGGTCTGATATTAGGTCCTTGTTCCATTTTGAGTTGATACTAGTATAGGGTGATAAACATTGATCTAGTTTCAGCTTTTTGCAGGCAGATAACCACTTTTCCCAGAAACATTTGTTGAAGAGGCTGTCTCTTCTCCATTGTATGGTTTTGGCACCTATGTCAAAAATAAGGTGGGCATAGCTGTGTGGATTCATACTTGGGTCCTCTATTCTGTTCCACTGGACTTCCTTTCTGTTTTTGCAAAATTACCATGCATTTTTTATTGCTGTTGCTTTGTTATATAGTTTGAAGTCAGATATTGTGATACCTCCAGCATTGCTCTTTTTGCTGAGTTTTGCCTTAGCTATTTGTGGTCTCTTGTATTTCCAAATGAGCTTCAGGGTAGGTTTTTCAATCTCTATGATGAATGTCATTGGGATTTGGATGAGAATTGCATTAAACATGTAGATTGCTTTTGGTATTATAACAATTTTTACTATGTTGATTCAACCAATCTATGAGCATGGGAGATCTCTCCATCTTCTGTAGTCTTCCTCGATCTCTTTCTTCAAGAGCTGTAATTCTCCTTGTAGAGGTCATTCACATCCTTTCCTACCTTTACTCCTAGGTGTTTGATTTTTTTTAGGCTATTGTAAATGGAATTGTTTCCATATATTCTTTCTCAGTTTGTTCATTATTGGTGTATAGAAAAGCTAATGATTTTTGTAATTGATTTTGTATCCTGCCATATTGTTGTAGCTGTTTATGGTGTCTAGGGGGTTTTATTTCTTTTTTGCCTAATTGCTCTGGCTAGGAATTCCAGGACTATGTTAAATAAGAGTGGAGATAGTGGGCACCTTTGTCTCATTCCTGATTTTAGGGGAAATAGTTTCAGTTTTTCTCCATTAGGTATGATGTTGGCTATAGGTTTATCATATATAGCTTTTACAATGTTGAGGTACTTTCCTTCTATTCTTAGTTTTCTTAGATCTTTTATCATGAAGTGGTGTTGGATCTTATCAAAGGCTTTTTCTGCATCTATTGAGATGATCAAGTGGTTTTTGTCTTTGCTTCTATTAATGTGATGCATTACATTTATAGATTTGTGTATGTTGAACAACCCCTGCATCCCTGGGATGAAGTCAACTTGGTTGTGGTGAATGATCGTTCTGATGTGTTCTTGGATTTGATTTGGCATTATTTTATTGATGATTTGTGCATCAATGTTCATTAAGGAGATTGGCCTATAGCTCTCCTTTTTGGAGGTGTCTTTGCCTGGCTTTGGGATAAGTGTAATACTGGCTTCATAAAATGTGTTAGGCAGTTTTCCTTCCCTTTCCATTTCATGGAATAGTTTAAGGAGGGTTGGTATCAGTTCTTCTTTAAAGGTCTGATAGAATTCAGGACAGAATCCAAAAGGTCCTGGACTTTCTTTTTTGTGAGACTCTTTATTGCTGCTTTGATTTCATTTTGTGATATAGATCTATTCAGGAGATTAACATCCTCTTGGTTCAATTTTGGATGCTCATAAGTATCCAGAAATCTGTTCATTTCATCAAAACTTTCAAATTTGTTAGAATATAATTTCTCAAAGTAGTCTCTGATGAGTTCCTAAATTTCTGTGGTGTTTGTTGTTATCTCCCCTTTTGCATTTCTGATTTTACTGATTTGGGTTTTTTCTCTCCTCATTTTAGTCAGGTTTGCCGGGGGTATGTCAATGTTGTTTATTTTTTCAAAGAACCAGCTTTTTGTTTTATTGATTCTTTGTATTTTTTTGTTTCTATTTCATTAATTTCTGCCCTTGTTTTTATTATTTCTTTTCTTCTGCTTGTTTTGGGATTTCTTGTCTTTTTAAGAGTTTGAGATGTAACATTAGGTCAGTGATTTAACGTCTTTCTGTCCTTTTAATATATGCACTCATGGCTATAAACTTTCTTCTTGTACTGCCTTTGCTGTGCCCCATAGGTTCGGGTAGGTCATGTTTTCATTTTTATTAACTTCCAATAACCTTTTAATTTCCTCTGTTATTTCATCAATGACCTATTGATTATTGAGCAAGGTGTTGTTCAGATTCCAAATGTTTGCATGTTTTCTACTGTTGTTTTTGTTGTTGAGTTCTAGTTTTAATGCATTGTGATCAGATAGAATGCATATAATTCCTATTTTCTTATGTTTGCTGAGGCTTGCTTTGTGCCCTAGGATATGGTCTATTTTGGGGAAGGTTCCATGGGCTGCTGAGAAGAATGTATATTGTGTAGAAGTTGGATGAAATGTTCTGTAGACATCAAGTAGGTACATTTGATCTATTGTATATTTTAGATCTAGGATTTTTTTATTGATTTTTTGTTTAGATGACCTATCTGTTGATGATAATGGGGTGTTAAAGTCTCCCACAACCACTGTGTTGGAGTTAATATATGCTTTTAGGTCTTTCAGGGTATGTTTGATGAAATTGGGTACATTGACACTGGGTGCATATAGGTTGATAATTGTTATTTCCTTTTGGCATATTTCCCCTTTTATTAGTATACAGTGACCTGCTTTATCTCATATGAAGTCTACTTTGTCCGAGATAAGTATTACTACTTATGCATGTTTTCAGGGGCCATTGACTTGGTAAATCTTCTTCCAGCCTTTCATCCTAAGCCAGTGCTTATTTCTGTTGATGAGATGGGTTTCCTGTAAGCAACAGATTGTTTGATCTTCCTTTTTAATCAGACTGCCAAATGGTGACTTTTGATGGGGGAGTTAAGTCCATTAACATTCAGTGTTAGTATTAATAGGTATGTGGTGATACTGTCAGTTAGTTGTTTTTGTTGTTTAAGTGTTTGATTGTGTTCACATGAATCAATGTTACTCTCTTCTTCCTTGTCTTTTCTTCTGTGGTTTGATATTGACTGTCCTCTCATGGTTTTGTTTGCTTTCATTTTCTGCATGCAGAATTTCTTGAAGAATCTTTTGTAGTGGTGGCTTGGTGGTCAAATACAGTTTTAGTTTCTTCTTATCATGGAAGGCTTTTTTTGCTCCATCTATTTTGAATGATAGTTTTGCTGGGTAGAATATCCTAGGGTTGAAGTTATTTTCATTCAGTGCCTGGAATACGTCACTCCATGCTTTTCTTGCTTTTAAGGTTGCTGTTGAGAAATCTGCTGTGATTTTGATGGGTTTACCTTTGTATGTTATTTGTTTTTTCTCTCTTACAGCCTTCAATATTCTTTCTCTATTCTCTGTGCTTGTTGTTTTAATGATACTATGTCGTGGGGTAGTTCTATTTTGGTCTAGTCTGTGTGTTGTCCTGGAGGCTTCCTGTTCCTGAATGGGCATAGTTTTCTTTAGATTTGGGAAATTTTCTGTTATTATTTTGTTGAATATATTATGAATTCCTTTTGCTTGTACCTCTTCTCCTTCTTCAATACCCATGAGTCTCAGGCTTGATCTTTTGATGGAGTCATTGAGTTCTTGCATATTCCTTTCACAGGTCTTGAGTTGTATGACTAATAGCTCTTCAGTTTTTCCTTTAATTTCCATTTCACCTTCAAATTCTGATATTCATCTTCCCCTTGTTCTAGTCTTCTGGAGTGGCCTTCCATTGTGTTTTATATTTTGCTTCAATATTTTTTGAGGTTTTCCATATCATGGAAAAAAATTAAGATATTTGAAGAAGTCTATACTAGATCAAATGTTGTATATGAAATATAATTCAACATACTAGTTTTTGCAAAAGGAGAATGTTACTAAACCCAGAGAAAGGTACAACTAAATTCAACACCCATTCATGATTTACAAATGAATAACAAAAATCAGGTTTTTCAAAATTAGGATAGGTATAAGTTAGCTAAATTCCTAAAAGATATTTATAGAACCTCAAGGCAAACACCATATGCTGTGGTTCAATATTGATGCCTGAATGAGAAAAAAATTCTCAATATGACCACTTCTGTTACACATTATGCTGAAATCCTGGCCTACACAATGCAAGTGAAATAAAGATGCATTTATTAGAAATGAAAAACTAAGACTGATATGTTCCCATGATCGTTTTGGGAAGGTATAAAATCTAGATAAATATTTGAATTAGCAAGTGACATGATTAAAATCCAAAACATGATTGGTAGCTACATCAATTCACATAGTATTTACAATAGAAATTTTAAAATTGACATGTATTAAACATTAAACTATAAAATATCTAGAGGGAAATATGTGATCATAATGAAAAACTCTACATGGAAACAACAGAAAAACATTTACAAAAATAAAAATAAATGAGTAAAATAAATAGATAACAAAAATATAAAAATAAAAATAAGATTAAGTGTTTCTGGCTGGAAGGATTCATCTTGTAAAAATGTCAGTATTCTTTAAATCGATGTAGTGACTCAACACACCTGCCATTAAAGACCAGAATGTTTGTGGTGAAAAGTATAATTTGTTATACAATGAGAGTACTTGACCAGATACAAGTAAGGGTTGTATCAACCCAACCTCCAATCAGCATGAACCATAAGATCCTAACCAATCAGATCATGCTGAGTCTCACTGAGGGGTATTTAAGCCTCTGCCCTCCTCTCTCTCTCTCTCTCTCCCACTCCCACCTGGCAATAAAGAATCTATTGGCCAGATCACTCCTCTCCACGTGGTCACTTTTGTGGCCTATATTTCCTTACATTTGGTGCCATGACTCGAATGGAGGCTCCCCACTAATCCTGGTAGGACCCCCATTCCAACTCACCCCACAACCACCCTGAGGACGTGACTGGCCAGGACTCATCCTCCCGATCACCCTTACTCGCATACAATACCGGACATTCTTTGGTGAGTCCACCTACCCTTCTTGGGCTCCCTTTGCGGTCTCTCCCTTTGGTGTCTCTGAGTTTTAGGACACTTCTCATGCTTTGGGCTATCTCTGGGAGGCTCAGATGGTAGAGGGATCTCCTTCTCCACAGGGTTTGGATTTTACAGGGTCCGGGACCCTACAAAACCTAGACCTAGGTAATCCAAGCCACCGGCCTCTGGCCTGCAAACCACCTAAACTCAGCAACAGCTGATTCTCGTGCACTTTGCATTTTCTCGGATACTTGTGCTGTGCTAGGATGCTCCACAGTACATAATATCCTCCTCTTCTATTCCAGGACTGGATCCCTCATAATGGGTGCCTCTACATCTTCTCTGCCATCTGACTCCCCATTGACATGCCTCCTTAATAATTTAGACACCTTGGGTTTGACCCCAGACATAAAACAAAAAAATTTAATCAGCTTTTGCACTCAAATCTGGCCCACTTATCCTTTAGACAACCAAAGTCACTGGCCCCTTTTCGTGTAAGTCACTGGCCCCTTTTCATGTCTTTAAATCCCAACCTTTTATGGGACATATAACTACTGCGAGCAATCGGGATGATGGGGAGAGATTCCATTATGTCAAGCTTTTTCATACCTCCTTATAAATCTGGCTCTCTGACTTCAAACCCTCCCTCTGTACTTTCTGTTCCCCTGTGCAATTCTATCAGCCTGTAAACCAGTTTCTAAATCAGCCAATTCCTCTCCAAACCTCCTCCTTCCCCACATAAACAGAATTCTTGCACTTCTTACCATACCTATCTCCTCCTATCTTCCTGAAAAACTTTCCCTGTCATGGAGTTAAGCAAGCCACTCCTTGCCAATTCTGACCTCAAGGTGGTTCCAGCTCTGAGAGAGCTCATGCTTTATTTGGTGACCGGAGAGTGGAGGTTTCTTTTGCTGAAAGCCTGCCAGTACCAATCAATGGGAGCAACCTGGAGACACAGGTGATGGCTAATCCCTTAAGTGTGTATCATGCCTCCAGGCTCTGCCTTCCCCTCGCTTACCTAAGATGTCAGCACACCTTTTCTGCCTCCTCCATGGTCTTACCACGTGTTCTTTGTCTTTGTCTGCCTTCCCCTCCCTGGGCTTACTGGGACCCTGCCTCTCATGAAAAACTTGTAGCATGGTACCTTATGACGTAAGCTATTCCAACTAGTTTGCCAGGCCTCTCAGTCTAAAGTAAATTTAAATCAGTTGCTTTACAACAGCACTTACTAAAACCTGTGGCTGCCATGCTTACGCTTTAACTCCACCACAACAAGGGGAGAAGGGAAAGCAAACAGGTGCACCAGTGCACAGGATGCCGGCTTCTGGACACAGCAAAAATGCCTGCCATAGCTAAGAAAATCCATAGAGAGGACCCAGCAAACCCTGGGCCGCCAGCCACACGTGGTGATGGCTGTGGCCCACTGCCACTTCCCCTAGAATAAACGTGCACAGAGTACACAGGAAGGGTGGAGGGGTGACAGGCTGCAGGATCAGGCCTAGATCCCAGGTGTGTGTGGAGGGAGTGGTGCCTTGCACAAGTCCTGCTCCTAGCCCCACCTTACACCTCAGGGCATCAGACCCTTGTAAGTCAATTGTTAGTTCAAGGTTATAGTTCCAGAAATAACTAAATAGACATTACTGTGGTCTCTAAATTTCTCATTTAGAATTTTCTGTACCTTTGGCCTCAGCATAAGTTTTTCCCTCCAAATAGTAACACTAGTTGTCCCATATGGCACTGTTATTGGCCTGAAATGCCCTCTGAATGCCCTTCTCTAACTTTACAAATGATTTCTTCTTCATTAAAAAGATAGCCTTTATTAAAGAGGCTGCCTGCTTTTAGCTAAAAGACAGGATCCTAATGTATTGTTCTTTCTAGATGGGACCTGCATCTTCCAGTCTTTGGCTGGTAGATATTGGGAGCTTTGTTCTGAGGTTGGCCTCAGTATGCCTTGGATGACCAAGAGAAGTGGCCTTCACAGGGTTCCTTAAATTACAATACCATACTCCAATTAGACCTTTTCTATAAAAGTAAAAAAAGTAAACTGAGGTCCCCTATACAAATTTCTCTCATTAGAAAAGCAATGGGTTCTGGCCCAGGCCACTCAGGTTGGAAATGATTATATGGCTCAAGCAGTAGAGTGCAGCTTTACAAGCATAAAGTCCTGAGTTCAAGCCCAGTACAACCAAAGTAAGAAATAGCAATAATAATATTTGAGGCTGTGGAAGTAGCTCAATGGGAGAATGTCTGCCCAGCATGTGCAAAGCCCTGGGTTCAATTCCCCAGCATTACTTAAAAAAAAAAAGGTAAAGAAGATAAGTGGCATTAACGTCACTTCAACCATCTCATTGTGGAAAAACGTAGTTTAACCTAGACCAGATCCCTCATTCTTCAAGTGAGGAAACTGAGGCCCAGAACAGTTCAGAGATTTGCTCTCCAGAGTGTCAGGTGTCAATGTAAAATAACAACTTTACTTTACAGCAACAACCTAACAGAAAGCATACCACGGTGGACTCAGAGTCACAGGTGAGAGAGGTTCTCCTCAAAGATAAATTTCTAACAGTCAGCCCCAGATATTTGTAAAAAATTCGGACTGTGGCCGAAGGGAAAAGTCATTGAACCAAGTAATACAGCTAGCCATGTCTGTATTTATGGCTATGTCTGTATGTCCAGGACCTTACTAACAGGAGAGAAAAAGATAAGAGACACCGTGGCCTCATTGCTGCTCTCAGAGAGGGCCCTACCCGACTGGGGCCTGTATCCTGAACTTGCTACTGTGGTGGGCAAGAGGGGCACTTCTGCAGAGAATGCTTAAAGGGGGACAGACCGGGAGAGCCCCCAACCAGGACCCTGGCCTCTACAAGGGTAACCACTGGAAGTCTAAGTGCCCCCATCACCAGATGGAAGATGAGGTGCCACCTTCCTATAGATTGATGGGTCCAAGCCTCCTGGCTACACACCACTTCTAGGCATCAATGTTGAGGAGCTATAATGGCAGAAAAACAAAAGGTCATTTTCCTCCTAGACAGTGGAGCCCATTTCTCTGTTTTATCTTTTTCTCCTGGTCCCCAGTCCAATGACAAAAGTTATCGTTCGGGGCAAATCTGGCCAGCCCCTAGAGTGCTAGTTTACCTGGCCTCTGGCCTGCTCTTAGGGAGACCTCCTCTTCTGTCACTCTTTCCTCATAGTACCTAAACCTCCAGTGTCCCTGCTTGGACAGGATTTACTATCTCAATTAAAGGCTCAAATTCTCCTCCCCCCAGGCAGCTATCTCTGCTGTCCCCTCCTTCAGGAACAAAGAAGATTCCACAGTGTGGACTGATGAGATGAGTGTAGGGTGAGCCAGGAGGGTCCTCCCTATTCAAATAAAACTCAAAAATCCCTCACAGTTTCCACACCTAAAACAATATCCCCTCAAACCTGAGGGATGATGAAGCCTTATGCCTATTCCTTAAAACAAAAAGGGCTACTAATTAGTTACTCCAGCCCCTATAATAAATTTAAAATTCTTATAAAAGTTAATTTTAAAATACAAGTTACAAAGTAAACAACTGGAAAGGATATAGATAGGTAATAAATGTATTTTTTGAAAAGTTAAAGGAAAAATAAATGTTTTTGGATGAGAAAGGATTTTGTAAAAAAGGGCTTATCCTAAAGATCGTTTCAAATAGGAGGGACAAAAACAAGCCATCAAAGGGTTTAGTATGTTATATAAAGATCTAAGTAAGTTTTAAAAGTGCATAATAAAAAACTTCGGTGTGTGATAAAGTTAAAGTTGAATATAATCTAAGAGTTGCCTAAAAGATTTTTAGGGTCATGTCAAACTAAAATCAAATCCTCTGTTTATGAATAACAAGGTTATCTTAATATTGTTCTACTCTGAGTAACATCTACAAAAAACATTAAAGAAAAATATTTTATCAAAGAAATTATTTGTGTTTTTTGCTGATCTTGTCAAGCTTTAAGTACTACTAAATCAGAGTTCATTTACATGTTTGCTTATGTGTTTTAGATGACCACCTTGTAACAGTGTTATGTTATACTTTATCTAAATATGGTACAAACATTTAAAAGGTTAAAAGTGTCAATTTATATAAAATAATGAGCTAAAGCTTTCTTTTATCCAAGAGTGTTACATTTAAATCCTGACAGTCCCTGCCTCCCACAGGTCACCTACCTAGGTGTGGCCTTAAAGGGACAGACTCACTCAATGTGTCATAAATGCATCAACCCAGTCTTCCATTTCCCAACCCCCATGCCATAAAACAGCTTACAGCTTTCCTGGCAGTTATAGGATTTTGCAGAATTTAGATCCCTAGGTATGTAGTCCCTGAACAGACACCTTTTTATGCTCCTCCTAATATTCCTATTTGGGTCTTAGATAATGTATGGCCACCCATTTCTCTTAGAAAAACTTGCCAGGGGGGAGAAATGACCCAAGCCTTGTATGCACATATGAATAATAAAAAAAAAAAGAAAAACTTACTTCCAACAGACTCTGCTCCTCTGGCTGACTACCTGCCTTCTCAGGGAACTTCTCAGAGAGCATGCAGACCACATCCTGCCCCACCCTATAACAATTTCTGTTAAACCAGGGCATCTTGTTCTCCAAAAGGATATACTACCCTCTCCATTTGGACTTCAATGGACCAGCCCTCATCTGGTCATTCCCATGACACTCACTACTGTCAAGTTCAATGGGTTCCCCCAATGGTGGCACCTCTCAAGAAACAATTAGAAAATAGAGAAGGGAATTGGAGGACTCTTGATATTGTCTAGGGAACAACATTTCACAGTGGTTCTCCTGGCCAATGCCCATCCTAATTCCTATGTTTCTTGCTCTCCTATTCTTAAGCTTCCTCCCTCTATTGCTAATCAAAAATTTAACCAGTTGTACCTCCAGGGATACCAACCTCTCCAAAGTGCCAGGATAGTTGGCTGATACCCACCATGCGGAGGTAAGAGGATTGGCTCGAGACTCTTTATGACCCATGGCTACAAGGGACCTTCATCAACTTCAGGGAGGAGGAAATTTTCACCTTTGGAGCCTGGGTATATGCCATTATGAGACTCACTACCCCAACACCATTTGCCAACTAACCCTCCCTTCTCCTATGCCACCCCTTGCCAGCTCAAGGAAGCCAGAGCAAACACAACACCCCCCTTCCTTAACAAACAAAAAAGGGAGGAATGTTGGCAATAATGGTGCCAATAGGTTTCAGTTCTTACTGCACCCTTAAACTTCTGTTTTCCAGGGTCACGGTCCTGCCTCTCAGGGTCACAGTCCTGCCTCAAGTCTAGCTTGAATCCTCCTTCTGCCCCAACATCCAATCAGCATGAACCATAAGATCCTAACCAATCAGATTATGCTGAGTCTCACTGAGGGGTATTTAAGCCCCTGCCTCCCCCCTCTCTCTGCTCTCTCCCTCTCCCACCTGGCAATAAAGAATCTATTGGCCAGATCACTCCTCTCCACGTGGTCACTTTTGGGGCCTATATTTCCTTACAATGAGCACAAAGTTTCACTTTCTCCCTAGGAACAGATGCTGTGATTTTTTTTTTGTACTCCTTTAGTATGAAATTTACAACCATTTCAAATTTATAATTCAAATAATGGGCCATGTTTAACATGGATATTGTTGAAGATAAATATATGAAAATTATGGATCCCATTGTGAGGATTTGATGGGATAGTGACTACTTCAGCATTACAGGCCAGCATCAGACAAGACAACATTTCATTCCCGAGAGAACCGAGGTAAGGCACTATCTTGAGAAAGGGCCTCTTGTTTGAGACTGAGGCACTGGGATGAGGGAGGCTTGAAAACAAGAATCCCATCTCAGGGTGTCTTGAGACACCTGGCCATGGTGTATGAGAGTAAACAATGCTGTAAAAAGGAAGAGACCTTGACTTGCAGCTGCTGAGAAGTTAAAACACACTCTGGAAATCAGAGATGAATTGTGGGAGGTCTCTTTTTACCTGGTATTAACAATTTTCAAACAAAGCATCAAGCCTTTACTGGCAAAGAGCTCAGGTTTCTAAAACTGCTTACTGGTGGCTTGCAAGCACAGCAGATTTAAAATCACAGTCCAAGAAGTTCTGGGACACTCAGCCACAGAGTTGATTTGGGTACCTGCTGTAGTGGCTGTAGAAATGGAGATGTTTTGACAGAAACAGTCTGAAAGACAGCAAAAGTTCCCAATTTCTGCTACCCTGTTAAATCTAGGGACAGCAGCCCCATTGTCTAGGGTCAATTTAAAAAATGAAGCCCCCATTCTCACCTGACTGAAAGATCAGGTTACTGAAACCTGCCTCATAAGTGACGGCAAACAGGTAAGCTTTGAGACTGAGCAACCCTGGGGATTTAAAAGGTCACAGCTCAGAGAAATCCAGGTCGTGCAACCACAGTGACTGTGTGAGTTACTGCCACCAGAGGCAGACAGAGGGAGAAGTTCTGACTGGGGCAATATAAAAGGAAATAATGGGCACAGAGGTCAATGAGCCAACCCATCTAGAGGAAGCAGTTCCGTTAATCTAAGCCTTATTCACTAAATACCTACTTAATGAATGAGTGACCCAACCCACTCATATTTCTCTGCATATAAACTTGAAGGGTCACCCCTTACTATGGAGTCCTGCAGTCCAAACTAGTCTTACAGCAAAGCACTTTTCTAAGGTAATTACCATGAAGTGTGTCAGCCACAGAGCACAAACTTCCTGCCTTCTGAAACCCCTGCCTGCATCCCTAAGCTAGAGATGGAATACCACCCTCCTGAAGCTGCTCCCAATATCATGGGGGAATCAACAGACGTGCTATTCTCAGACCACCCTCAAGATTGGGAGGCTGAAACACTGGAGTTATAGGCAGGAAAGAAACTTTATTGATAGGGAAAGACTGAGCAGAGAGAGGCAGAGCCGAGTCCAGAAACTGGGTGCCTCCTGAGTGTTGGAGTTGAGGGGTATATATATGTGAGGCTTCCACCCTAACCTAAAGAACAGTTCATAGTTGAACCCTATAAGTCCATTCTTGGTGTGTGCTGGCCTCTTGTACCTCCTGGTCATCTGGCCGAGCTGGTTCCAGTGCTTCCAGGTTGATGTTTCTTTTCATTTTCTTTCATTTATTTTGTTTAAAATTTCTTTCCTAATAGTCAAAATCCTTTTTTCTTCCCATCTCCAAAAACATTCTCTGTTTCCCTGTTATATCCATATAGTACTCCTCCATACTATTATATCCTTTATCTACATTCACTTCTTTCTATTTTCTCACTCTTTTCCCTTTCCCATGCACATTAATTATATTACTCAATTTCCACACACTATCCCCTTCAACCAGTATTAAGGTCACAGATCATCCACCTAGGAATCAGAGTGTTACTCTGTTGGGTCTGGAGACCTAAGGCAGATGAGTGAGTATCCCATCCCCCTGGAGAGCACTATCATTCCTGCATCCTGAAATCTGCATTCCTGTGTCCTGAGAAGGAGTTGTAAACCTGCATTCTTGCATCCTGAGAGGGAGTTGGAAATCTGCATTTCTGCATCCTAAAGAGGAGATACAGGGTCTGATAGATCTGCCACAGGGCTGATGAGCAAAATGTTCAAGATTGTTCCCCTCCTCCAATAAGGTGCAAACAACCAGTTCACCTAAGAAACCCTGTGAATCCATGGCCAATAAAAAAAATCCCACCAAACCCAGAGTTTAAAAGTCCATAAAATCCCAAGCCTTTACCTGAGCATGGAGCTACTGGTTTCCATGCTCTGCTGCATTCTCTAGCTGTAGCCTTTCCTTTCTCTCTAATAAATCCTACTTCATATACCAGCTTTGGCTTTTAAGTCAGTCAGCTGCCTCATGAGCCAGTTCTCTGGCCTGTGAAGGCAAGGACTCTCGACACTGGCCAGCAAAAGTTCAAACTGGCATGTAACAATTCCTATTAACTTTAGTAGGGATACAGTAAATGCTCCAATTGTTTCTAATTCTGAGGCAGGATAGATAGAGGAGGAGAGAGAGAAATTATATTTTAATCAACTTTTAGGGCCATCTCTGACATTAGAGCAAGGACAGCTAGAGCAGCTGGCCCCTCCCATCTCCTTTTAGATGCTAAATTACAGGAACAGGGAGACAAAGAGGAGCTACCTGCTTCTGCTGTCCTCTTTGAGATGTTAAGGAGCTGTAAGGATCCTTGAATGGGTGGAGAAATAATCATGTGTAGGAAAGGGAAGTTCTAAAACATCCTATTTTCTATGATTTAAGGTGTGACGACTCCCTGTCAGCCATCTCAACCACCTGGACACATTATCTTTGACCAAATTTATTCCCCCAGCTCTCCACTATAAACATCAGAATTGAGGACCACCATTTTGAGCCTTTGCTCCCATTTCCTGCATTAGGGCAGTGTTAGAAATGAAAGAGACTTGGAAGAGGCAGACAGAAGACTAAAACATCAGCACTGGGTTTATTGTTCAAGAAGGAGACTTGTGGAGGGAGTCTCCAGCAAGACAGCTGGAGCCCTCCACTGCTTATAGACTTGGAGTTGTTTTAGGGAAACTTCATGGGAAAATTCTTCTGGTATGGAGTCAATCATCCTTAAGGGAAGCTGGAGGAGGTAAGTGGTTACTATGTAGATAAGTTGCTCAGAGAAACTAGAGGAGATAGTGGCAATTAAGTAGGTAAGTTGTTCAGGTCTGGCTCTCCTGGCAAGGTGGTGACTTCTCATTTCCTTGAAGCTAGATGTGGTGCTTCCAGTGCGTGGTGGTGTATCAGTAAGCGGTCTGCCAGGGTGGGGAATCTAATCCTAATGTGGCTTTTTGTTCACCATAACAGGCATGAAATGTTTCTCTCTTTTTCTCTCTCCCTCCTCTTGTCTATACTTTATCCTGTTAAACTGAAATAAATCCTGGTTAAAACTTTCACCTTGTGAGACTCCTTGCTGTGAAACACCTTGAAATGCTTTTCAATGTTTCTAGATCTCAAGGAACTGCTGTTTTGTGTGGAAACCGGGAAGCTGTAGGAGCCCCCTCATCCATCCTCTGGTGACAACGCATTCAAATATTTGATTTATTGCTAAAATGTCAACTTTGTTGCTTCAGTAGGTTCTCCACTTATGTGAGGAAGTAAAACAGAAACTGAGAAACAGATGAACATATCAGGTTGTAGACATTTAAATGTGAAAGCCAAAACAATGTTTCTCCTACAAAGTCCAAACTCAACAACTGAATCCACAGATAATGAACTTGCTGAAATGTGTGAGAGAGAATTCAGAAGCCTGCTGTTAAAAATGATGGATAGTCCTAAAGAGGGTTAAAATAAATGATAAATGAAGTTAGTAAATCTTTCCAAGACCTAGACAAGAAAGTCAGCAGAAAGGATGGGAAATTCATCAAGGAAATGGAAATAATGAAAAAAAGAAGAGATGTTAGAAATTACAACATTAATAAATCAAATAAAAAAGCATAGTGGATAGTGTAATAAGCAGACAAGATCAAACAGAGAAAAAGTATCAAAGATGGAGGAGAAGATTAAGGGAATATTAAACACAAACAATCATGTAGAAAAAAAAAGAAAATCTATGATTACAACATACAAGAATTATGAGATACAATCAAAAGACCAAACCTAAGAGTTCTTAGAGTGAAATAAGGACCTGAAAAATGAAGGAAAGATATAAGAAATATATCCAATAAAATCATAGCAGAAAATTTCCCAACTGTTAGACTGAAAGAAGCATGGAGGAAGCAAAAAGATAGCTCAAATGCCAGCACAGGGTTTATTGTTGGGAAGAATCCATATGGAGGGGGTGTCCAACCAAAGCAAGAATCCCATTGCTGAGGAAAAAGTCTAGATTGGAAATTCTGCTGAGCAGAAGATTTTCCCAGGTGAAAATTAATGATTGCCAGGGGAAGCTAGATGAGATAAGTAGTAATCAGATAGATAAGCAGCCCAGAGCCCTAACAAGGTGACAGTTCCAATATCACCCCCTCCTGTGAGGTGGCAGCTACGGGTCCCCAGTAAGGTGGCAGTTTGTCATTTCCTTGAGGATAGGTGTTTTCAGTAAGCTTCCTGAAAAGGAGGGGTATCCAATCCTGACATGGCTTCTTTTTGTTCACAATAACACCAACTGTATGTAATGATATGGATACCATGGATAGGAGGCAAATAGACATGACTAGCAAAGAACAACCCCGCATCACATCATAATTAAAATGCCCAGACTAAAGGTCAAAGAAAGGATACTAAAAGCAGCAAGAGAAAAATGCCAGCTTACATATAAATACTGTAAAGTAAATCTCAATAAATTTTTTAATAAAAATAATTCTTACATACCATAATTGAATGAAATTAGAAATCAATGCCAAGTAAAACTACAAAAATTATTTAAACTCATGGAGATTGAACAGCACACTTTTGAATAATCAACAGGTCATTGAAGAAATAAGAAAATAAATTTAGAATTCCTAGATGCAAGTGAAAATAAAGACACAATAAAAAATGCAAGAAAATGTGAAAAACGCAAAGGTAATCTTCAGAAGGAAGTTTGTCACTGGGGAATTCATGTATGTGCTAAAGGGTTCTTGCTCTCAGAACACTCTCAAGAATGAGAGGCTGGAGCACCAGAGTAACATGCAGGAAAGAAACTTTATTGATAGAGAAAAGTTGAGTGGAGAGATGCATAGTGGGGTCTAGAAATGGGGTGACCTCTGAGCATGGGAAGGCTGAGTAAGACTTCCACAAATAAAAGGATGTCATATGTTCCTATTGGTCTGTTCTTAGCACATGAAGGGCTTTCTGCATTTTCTTCTTTCTCTCACCTGGGCTGGTTCCTTTGCTTTTCTCAGACTGGGGAGTCTTCTGCATTCCTAAGATAACATAGGGCTGATTTATGTTATTATATTACATTTGACTGCTACAAATCCTCCCTATGGGTTGAAGCCCCTAACTGCTGTTAGGGAGATGGGGCACCAAGATCCAGTCTTTAGCTACTTCTTGCTGAGAGGGGGTGAATAAGGGCCCTGGCAGGAGTCAGGTGTCCAAACCTGAAGGGGTGTTCAAAGGTCCACTGAGGTAAGAGTGGGTGTGGAGTAACATTTGGAATTTCCTGGAGTCTAGGCAAGAAAGTTAAGGAGGCATGGACTGAAGCACAGGACAGGTCCAAATAACAGCAATAGGTTCCAGGAGAGGAAAAAGCATGAGAACCAGCCACCAAGCCAATCATTAGGTTCTCAGCCATCCCAAGTTTGTATGGGGACATTGGCAATTTTTTTGATGTTAGTGGCAATGTTTGTTACTGTTTGTCTGTAATCATCAATTTGAAGACAATAGTCTGAATGGTTGAATTTGCCACATACACCTTCCTCAGTTAGAAGACATTCTAAGGCCAGGCAGTTTTGATATATAGTGGTATGCATTTGGGTCTGTTGTCTGGTCACTAATTCTAAGGCAGAAGCAGAGTGGCTGATGATAATTTGTACCACCACTTACAACCTAATGATTCAATTGAGCATGTAAATGGGAGTGTGGAAACACCAACTCCCATCTTGTGCCCAAGTGGTTGGTCCCTAAGTCTCAATGAACCTCTGGGGTATCATTCCTCTTCTCCCCACCTCTGATTTCCCCTGATGCTAAGATTTCTCTTTGTTCTGGTCCCCAGGGTTTCAAAGAGAGGGACTCCCAGTTGTTCTCCTTGGGATTTGGGTAAAAGAAAAACCCAGCTGGACAATCCCTATAGTACAACTTCCTGTCCAAGTGGGAGGGAGTTTGGTGTAGGCCTGTTTTCCACATATCCAGAATAACCCATCTGGCATTTTCCAACACCCTGGTAGTGTTAGTATTAGTATTAGTATTAGTATTAGTATTAGTGAGATTATCACAATATTTGCCAATCTCAGGGATACCTCGAAATGGATCTGCCTCCTATGTTGTAGAGCAATTTAAGAGGCTGTGGTTGGTTAGAGGTATGTAGTATTGGGAGCAATTATTTTGTGGGGACAATGCCCAGTACCAGGTAGCGTTTTTGGACCACCAGGTTAGATTTGTCTCATTGTAAGAGAGTACCCATTTACAAGTGATACTTCCCACACACTTTTCAGATGTTGGGCCAGTTCTTTTGACACATTCCTTCCTGATCAATTATGATGTGACAATCCAGGATTAGGGATTGTCACTCTCCTTGATAGTTATGTAGTGATTCCATAATAGTAGTTGGTAAGCACTTAACCTAGACTCTATCCAAGGCCACTCCTCACTCATGAGGGCATATCTGCATACCCAACAATTTGAAATATTTAGTTCTCTGGCAATTTTCTCTGCCATGTCTATGAAGAGATTCTTTCCTATTGACAGGCGCTCTAAACCTCTGCCTATCTCACCCCTGAGTTCATTATATAAACGAGGGCCTTGATTGGCCATTGGCTTTGTTTTTTTTTAACTCAACTCTTTAACAAGCTGTTCTTGGGCTAAGTCCTGAACTCCTCTACCATCTGATGCTCCCCAGTGTTCCAGATAAGTCCAACAGACTCATTCTTCTAACCTCCCATTGCAAATATAGCCTGGTTTGTTTCCCAAACTCTGGGACATCCAGTACCACTTACCAGAGTGTATGCAAACCTGAGAAGTTATATTTGGCCAAGTAGCATTCACTAGGTTAATGGGTGTAGGATGAAAAGTAAGAACATCTGGAGCCCCCAACATAGGTGCTTTTAAAACATTTACTACATGAGGGTGATTGGGTGAGGCTCACACTGAAGAGTAAGAGTTCAAGTGTATAGAGGAGAGTCATGGTAAGCCTCATGGTTATCTATCCCAAAAATGTGAGGCACAAGAGGAGAAGGCAGACAAGGTCACTTATCCTAAGGGGCCTTATTGAAGAGGAGTCAGAGGTCCTCTAGAGGCTTTCAGGATTACTGCACTTCATCTGAGTCTGAGTCTTGAGGAGAAGAGTCTTTGGAGGGCTTCCAGGTCTTGACTCTGGAGATGTGGATCTAAGATTCCAGTCCAGCCACTCAGACTCCTGTTGAGGTGGAAAGAAGCACAGGGTATGGCCACTCTGAAGCACAAGAGGCTCTGAAGTCTCCTTGGATACATAAAGAATTTTAACAAACACCAAATCACCAGGACAAAAGGGTGGAGGAGAGGAAGAGGGGTTATGTCTTCGTGTAACTCGGTTGGGAGTTGTTGGAACTTAGCTAGCTGGGTGATATGGGAGGTAAGTCTGGCTATTTCACCATCCAGAATGACATCATTAGTGAGACTCAAAAGAGGTGATACCTAACTTGCTAGGGGTGTTTCTGAGGTGGAGGAGGGCAAAGGGCAAATTTGGGGCAGGGAAGATGTGTTTCCTGGGCCAATTTGGCTAGGTGGCACTTGAGTAACTCATTGGTCCATTCCACCTTCTCTGAGGACTGGGGCCTCCAGGCACAACAGAGGTGGTATTTTACCTTGTACTAGCCTCCAATAAATGGAGGCGTTAATAAACCCTTTTGTGCTGTCAGGATGGGGGTGTTGTAAAGGATGGAGTATTCAATTAGGAAGCCCTGTTCTTTAAGTTTGTTTATGATGGGTAGGAAGCCTTTGTGGGCCTCTGGTTTTTAAGGGGTATTGTCTTTGGTGGAGGAACTGGAGGGGATCTTTTAGGTGTACCTGAGCAAGAGGAACTGTCCTTGCCTTCCCAATGGTGGAACTGTCTCTCCAAACTGATGGGTTCAGCTGTTCCTCAGTTAGGGGCATGCAGACATACTCTCCATAGGGATTAGTATTTGGACTTTAAGTTTGGACAGGAGGTCCAACAAGGGGATAGGGGTTTTGGGTACTAGTAGAAATGAGTGGCAGAAGTGGAGTTTTCCCCAAGAACATGCCAAAGGCTGTATAATCTATCATTCTAGTGACTGGCTCAATATACCCTGAAAGCTGACTTTGTTATTAGACCTGGGACCTGGAGAGACAGGAATGACAGAAAAGCGGGCTCCACTATCCAAAAGGAAGATGACCTTGTGCTTCTCAACCATCAGGACTACCCGGAGCCCCTTGGTCTTGATGTTGGGAACTGGGTCCTAGAGAGGAAGCGTCAGAACCCATCATTCAAGGGAGCCATCTGGCCTCTTCTCTGAGTATAGACAGGAACAATGTGACTTCCAGTGGTTATCCTTACAGAGAGTACAGCATCTTGGAGGGATCCAGGATTGCCTCTCAGGCTGCCCCCGTCATGGACATTCCCATTTGAAGTGTCCCTCTTGTCCAGAGTGGTAGCAAGTCCTGACATTTGGTCCCTATTGGGAGGGGAATTTTCTTAAGAGCTACCATTAGGTCATGGTGCCTTCTGTCTTTTTCTCTGTTTTTTGTAAGTTCCTGATTATAGTATATAGAAGTAGCTGTCTATACCTACTGATCTAACATTTTCTTGCCCTTGGCCACCAGCTTTTGAAGTTTTCTATGAATGTCTGGGGCCAATTGGGTAAGAATTTATCCCTTAGGAGGACCTCCCTGACCTGCACCTTAGGATCCACTATGGTGTGTTTTGTAATGGCCTCTTTTATATGCTGTAAGGAGGCTGTGGGGGATTCATTTGGTCCTTATTGGACAGCAGTAACCTGGGACTAATTAAGGGGTTTGACTCTAGCCCTCCTTAAATCTTCAATGATGAGGTGAATGAAATGGTATCCAGCCCATTCATCAGCCTCACTTCAGGGATCCCATCCAGGATCCGTCCTGGGAACAGCTTTGGGATGGTTATGAACTAGAACATCTTCCCTGCTTTAGATGCTTGTACCTGACTGTTGTTGTTATTCCTAGAAATTTGTCTGTTTATCTTTATTATTTTCCAAGTGTTTTCCATAATCACCAGTTTTTTCCTTCTCTTCCAAGATATAGTTGAATTTTGTTGTTAATGTGCTTATATAGATGTATTCTTGTGTTTACTGCTAATTGTTGATTCTTATCTATTTTCAAATCTGAAAGATTTGAGGGAACTATGGTCTGAAGCTTCTCTGATGTCTTGTGGTAAAAAAAAATTGTATTGTACTTGTTAAAAATGGTTTGTAATATTTTAACCCATGAAGGCACTGCAGATGATATCTGGACCAGAGAATGGGGGTACAAAAATGCATGAAAGAGGAATCAACTATAGGCACAACATTCTGGATTTTTATCCCATGTGAGATGAATATCTGTCAAAGAATTTCTCCCATTATATCAAATGACTCTTCACTCTATTGTTTCTTTTCCCATGCAAAGCTTTTCAATTTGTTGCAACCATAGCTGTCAAATCCTTTTTATTCAGAGTGCTGAGGATGGAACCAAGGACACATGAATTGAAAGAAATGACTCTCCCACTGAGCCACATCCTAGACACTAAAATCTTAATTTTGCCATTATTTAGTGAGCTTTTTGAATCCTATTAGGAAATTCATTACTTATTCATGTATTGTGAAGTGTTCACACTATGGCCCTTTCTATTAGTTTCAAAGTTTCAGGTCTTATAAGAAGGTGTTTAGTTTTCATACCAGGTAATAGATAGGGATCTAGTTTCACCTTCTACATGTGGATATCCAGTTCTCTCATTATTACACTCATTAAGGAGGCCATCATTCAGCAATCTGTGTTTTGGCAGCTTTGTCAACAATCAGATGGCAACAGCTGCATGGGTGTATTTCAGGATTTCTATTCTATTTCATTGGTCTATCTCTGCTTTGGTGTTAGTACATTTGGATCATTTGTGTCAGTGCAGGACGGCTCTGTAGTATAATTTGTAATAAGTATTGTGATCAGTCCAGCTTTGTATTTTTTATTTTAGCTTTGAGGAGATTTTATATTTCTATGTCAATTTTGAGCTTGTTGCTTTTATATTGCTATGAAGAATGTCACTGCAATTTTCATGAGGATTGTGTTGAATCTGTAGATTGCTTACAAAGATGCCCACTATAATAATATAAATCCTTATGAGATGTTATCATTGGATGTTTCTGCTGATTCCTGTAATTTTATTGTTGACTTTTTTCTGTTTGATTCAAGTAATGATTATTCTTTTCTTTCTCCCTTATTCATCTTTCTCCTTATATCATCTTAGAGGTTTTCCTACTTGAACATGTGTGTTTCTTTCTTAATTCTCATTTCCTCATCTGTCATTCTTCTGATGGTTAGTCTTTTCTGAGCTCTCATGATTGTGATTGTCTTCCTCACTTGTGGGTGAGATTTCTTTAAATTTCTTCTGCAATGGGGGTCAGTGATCATGAATTACAATTGATTGTAAATATTTTTGAAGGTATTTGTCAATTGAATTTTAAAGCAAAATGTTGCTGGATATAGTGTTCTTGATTGGCAACTATTATCTCTCACAGTCTAAAATCTATTGCTCCCTACTTTTCTTGCATTTAGGGTTTCTGCTGAGAGAACTGGTGTAAATAGGGTGAGTTTGCTTTTTTTAAGGAAGTTGGCACTTCTCTTTTGCAACATTGAATATTGTTTATTTGTTCTGTAGTCTTGGCATTTCAACTACAATGTGACTGAGAAAGACTATTCAGGTTATGTCTATTTGGTGTTGTCAATATCTCTGTACCTGTTTATCCATGTCTTTACTTATATTTGGATAGTTTGGGCCTGTAACTTCATTGACAATTTTATAAATCTTTAGATTGTATCCTCACTACTTCTCCTACACAATGATTCTTAGGTTTGTTCTGTTGAATGTGTCCCAAAAATCCTGAAAGTTGTAGACATGGCTACTTTTTTCTTTTGTTTTTAATTGCTATCTGAATGTAGTAATTCCTTAACCCAATCCTCAATCCCTCATATGTTTTTGTCTGCTTGATCTTGTTTATTGATAATGATTTCCATAGATATTTAAATTTGATTGAGATTTTTGTACTCAAGGTTTAGTTCTTTTTTGTGTGTATGTGTATCTTTTTCTATGCAAGTCTTGAGTTGGGTTATTTACTTCATTCTTCTGCTAAATTGAAACCTTTTTAAAGTCATCTATCAATCTAATGATTCCTGTTTCTGTCATTTCAGTCATTTCAATGTCTTTGGATTTATTTATTGAGGAGTTTTATAGTTTTGGAGGAGTCTTATTTATTTCCTTTTTTATAGTTATTTTGTTTGTTCATTGTTATTTGCATTTGAGTGAGAATGGTTCCAACTTCTTGTTTTATATGGTGGTCTTTTGGTGAGTATTCTTCTTCTGAGTTCTTAGTCTGCAGTTTAACTCAGAGGAGAGTGAACAGATGAAAATGACAACATCACCAATTCAAAAAGTAATCAGAAGTATTAATGTAGTTTTTAAAAAAGCAATTAGAAACAAAAAACCTACCCCGAAGAAGGATAGAATTTAAAGAAGCTAGGATATTTTTATGGTGACCTAGGGAATTAAAAGTTACCCAATGCAAAAGTACATAATGAAATAATACAAAGAAAGGTTGTGGGCAAACAAATAAAACAGATACATAAAAATGCAAAACAATAAAAAAAAGAAGGGAGAAGAAAATAGGGCAATCAATACTTCTTTCTTGCTAAAGTATGGGGAATAGAGATGCTTTGTTTTTACCCCAGGCTTGTGCTTCTTCTGTTTACTTGGTGTGTGAGGTAGAAGGAAAATTTTGAGTCATTTCTCTCTGAAGTGGAACATGTAAAACCAGAAAGTGCAGTTTCTAGGGTGAGCTTGATCCTGTCACTATCTGCTGAGGGAGAGGGCAGGGATCCTGAGTATTCTCTGCTGGACTCACTTTTTGCCACTGGTTTCTTTATGCAAACCTGGAAACACAGTGAATGTAGGAGCCACGCTGAAGTTGTTCATACTAGCATAGCCTGTTGCAATTCCAGAGACAAACTTCAAGTCTACATATGTGAGGCAGGATAATGTAAGAAAAAAAATGTTATTGGGACTCTAGTACCAGTGATCTTTTCTAGTGGAAGAGGCCTTTTCAATTGTAAATTCCTTGCTTAAAACATGAATATTGATCTCATCCCATTAATGTAGTTGAAATACCTAAGTGCTGTCTTAAGTGCAAGCACAGAGTAAATTATACCTGTCAGTCACCCTAGCCCAATCCACAGGAACAGCCCAGACATTTTCACATGTACTGGGCTTAAAAAATATATATCTTTATATATAGATTTATGTATATGTACCACATTTTTCTTTATCAATTGTAATAGTTACTTTTCTTCTCACTCTGATGAAATACTTGAAATTATCACTATGAAAATTTAAGGGAGAGAACACTGATTTTGTTCACAGTTTCACAGGTTTCAGTCCTTCAGGACAGGCTTGTCTTTGCAGAACAGAGCACCACACATTATGTTGGCCAAGAAGAAGAAAGACACAATGCCTATGCTGGTTGGATTTATCCATTTGCCCTTTTGATTCCATATGGGCCTCCATCCTATGGGATGTTTTTACCCATATTCAGTGCTAGTCTTCCCTCCTTAGTTTATCTTCTCTGAAAATGCCCTCTCAGTCACAACTAAGATATGCTTATTAATATCCTTGGTCTTCTCAAGATTAAATATCCTGTCCTTGGATCATGGCTCAGGGAATAGAGCAACTGCCTAACTAGATTTAGACCCGAGTACCACCAGAAAAAAAATTTAAGCATTGCATCCACTCATCAGTTGATGGACATTGAGGTTATTTCCATTTCTTGGTTGTTGTGAAAAGCAATACTACATTGAACATGGGAGTGCAGATGTATGCTTGCCATAATGAAGTTATTTCTTTTCATTATATACCCAGAAGTGGGATTACAATGTCATATGTTGTTTCTATTTTTAATTTTTCTGAGGGGACTCCATACTATTTTCCACAACAACTGACCAATTTGCATTTCTATCAACAGTGGGCATGACCTCACTCTCTCCATCTCCTCACCAGCACTTACTGCCTTTATTCTTCCTTGGGTTGCTTAGTTTTACCCATGTGAGGTGATGACAATTTATTCATTTGATATGCATTCATCTGATGATTAATGATGTTTTACATGTTTTCATACACTTCATGGTCATTTATATAATTTCTTTAGAGAACTGTCTATTTAGATCTATTATTTATTTTGAAATAAATTTATTTGGTTTTGTGCAATTGAATTATTGGTATTCTTTTTATATTCTGTATGTCATTTTCTTGTCAGGCACATACTTTACAAATATTTTCTCCAATTCTCTAGGTCTTCCCTGAGCCCTGATTAGTATTTCCTTAGCTAGCAGAAGCTTTCTAGTTTGATGTAACCCACTTATTTTTGTTTTTGTTTCTTGTTTATTTGTCCAAAATAAATCCTGTCAACTGCATAGTGTTGATGAATTTCCCCCTATGTTTTGTTTTGTAGTTGTAGTTTCAAATCATTTAGGGGTTGTCTTTTAATGGGTAAGTGATATTAAGCTTTAATGTTCTCATTGGAGATAACCAGTTTTCCCATTACCATTTATCGAAAAGACTGTCCATTGTCCAAACTGTTTTCTTAGTGCTTCTTCAAAAATCAGATGGCTGTAGATACATCAGTTTACTTGTAGAATGTCTAGTCTATATAAAACTAATGCTGTTCTGTTTGGATGAATACAGTTTTGTAGCTTATTCTGAATTTGGACAGTTCAATACTTCTTTCTTCTCTTTGTTCACAATGCTTTTGGTTATTGGGATGCCATAAATCCTTATAAAATTTATATTTAAATAATTTTGTCAGTACTGGGGTGTGAACTCAGGACTTGTCTCTTGCTAGCAGGTATTCTACCACTTAAAGCTTGCCATTATAAGACCAATACACAGTCATATGACTGGTGAGGTTTATGGCCATGGATGAGGCAAACATGCACTGTTCCTAAGATGCCATCTTGCCAGGGAAGCAAGGGTTGCACTTATCATGGCAATGATGAAAATGGAGCCAATGTGTGGGATTGTATGTCTCAGTGTCATTAAAACCAAAACATTCTAGTTTCTTATCCATAAATTGAGTAGCATTCCATGTCAGGGCACTCTTTCAAGTGGGCACAAGGGAGAGACAATAGGATGAATTGCCTATGTTCATCAGTAAAGCAACAGACTGTCCTGCAAAATTATAAATTGTAGCAGGAAGGGTAAGATAACTACTAGAATGGCCACCAACAAGTTCAGAATCATTTGTAAAAACTGATATAGGTGAGCTTTTCCAGGTAACTTCATGAAGCAGAGGAGGATGAGGCACAAAAGCCCAAATTCTTGGGCTCCTGTAGGGCTCCCCTGTTGGCTAACAATGGCAATTATAGCCAATAAAAGAACAGTGCCCTGTAGCAACCACTCTTGCCATATCCACCAAACATTTTATTTGTCCCCATGTCAGAGGATTTGATCCATGAGTCATTCCACTGCACTTGCAAGATAGCCAAGGCAGCATTATGCATGTGGCCAACAAGGGGCCCCCAGCTTTTTTAGTGGCAGAGTTCCCATCAGCATCACCACAGCATCACCACAGCAGGCATGATCATCACCAGCTGACCTTTCTGGTCCATCAGACGAAGCTTCTTCATCTGTTGGTCCACAGGCCGCATGAGTCTTCACAAATCATGAAGGCACCCACATTGGGTTTTCTGCACCTTCAGGAAAAACACAAGCATGGCCTTGGCCCCATATCAACACAGGGCTGGGACCAAGCCAGACCCCTGTCATCACATCCTTCCACAATCTTATGGTAACTGATTCTTTTGTAAGCTTTCCTAATGCTTCTCAGCAGGAGTAAGGCCAGATGGTGAACAATTTAAAATTTTTAAAGTAAAAAGAGCTTTACTAATATGAGTGGCCAGGGAGCTATCTCCCCACTTTTGTCTTTGTAATTGAAGTTTTAAAGTATAGTTACCCTGTTCCACTATAGCTTGACCTTGGGGATTACAGGGGGTGCATGTACTATGAAGAATGTTGTAGAAGAAACAAAAAGCCTTAAAGGCAGTAGAAATGTAGCCTGGGCTATTATCTGTTTTAATATGGAGCAGCTTGCCCATCACCACAAAGGCAGCCAAATAGTGGTCTATGACATGGCATATTCTTTACCCTGATCTTGAGGAGGTGAAAATAAAACCAGAGCAAGTATCAATGATGACATGAACATAACACTGTCATCCAAAAGATGGAATCTGAGTAGTATCCATCTGCCATAATGTTAGAGGACAAAGACTATGAGGGTTTACTCCCTCAGCGGGCACAGGCAAATGAGGAGCACAATTAGAACATGATTTAACAATCTAACAGACTTCTTCCCAGGTGATATGAAATGCTTATGAAGAGCACTTTCTTTGAGGGAACTGAGAGTGACTTTGTATGGCCTGTTGTACTGGCGATGGGGTATCCACCTGTAAAATTAAAAGAGAAACCTAGACATCAGCCTGGTAGTTGCTCTCTGCCAATGGACCAGCAAGGCCAGAATGGGGCTAGAGATGGTCCGCAAAATAAAAATGTTGACATTGTTGTAATAACGTCCATAACTCATAAAAAAGCTGCTCATCTCTGGTGTGTCCTATATAAGAGATTTCAATGGTTTTGACCAACCTGCACACATAGGCACAGTCTTTGTTCAGACTGAAAAGAACATGGGCAAAATCCTGACAATCCAATACAACTGCCTGAAGTTCAGCATGTCGAGCAGTGGAAAAACCTGTTTGTACAAACTTTTGTCCCTGAGAGGAAAAATAAGGGGCATTCCCATAGCCTGAAGCATCAGGAAAAATCACAAGGGCCTGAGGCGTGGGCTCCTCTTGAATATTGCAAGGAATATAAAGGCATGTTAAGAAGCAAAATTAAGTTTAGAAGAAGGCAACATGTTTTCCATGTCATCCTGTAAAATTTGCTAATGCATGTTGCCACATGGTGTCAGTGCACCACAACCAAGCTGTTGTTCCTTGGTAAATGGAACAGCAATAAGGGACAGTTCCAGTCCTAGCAACTGTACAGTGCAAAAACATACCATAGCAATTAGTTTAGCCACCATATTATGGTAAGGGGTGATGACCCTAGCAGGGGAATGCAGTAAATGCAGCCATTCCAGCACTCCCAGAGATTGCCAAAGAACTCCCATGGGCAAACAAATAGTGGGTAAAATAAGAAGTTGTATTGGTTGAAAATAATCAACAGGAGTTCTCTGAGAATCATGGATAGGTTTTTCAACCTTAGCCAGGGCTATACGACCTTCCAGTGTAAGATGTCTCAGGGATGATGGTCGAGTGTCTCCCTACAAAACCTTAAAGAGAGGAGACAAGTCACATGTAGTAGGTTTCAAGGCAGAATGCAGCCAATCTATGTACCCCCAACATTTTAAAAAAATTGTTTGAAGTTTTTAGGCTACCTTTATGGATTCCTGTTTTTGGGGGGTGAGTAGTATGTCCCTTAATAATCTGGCCCAAATATGAAGAGGGAGACTGTTGCTGTACCTTTCCTGGGGCCATGATAAGACCCCCATTTGGACAATTATTCAAGCACATGGTTCTCATGAGGAAGTGATGGAACGTTTATCTTCTTTCACTGCAGACCAATTATGAGGATGTTGTTAGCTATTTTCCAGGGCTGAAGGTCAGTGTAGAGCTCTGGAACTTTTGCAAGAGAGCTGTGCAAACTCTTGATTTTCCAAGCTAGGGGCCAAGGACTGCATCAACTAGGCCCCTCTGCCTGATCTTTAGGCTCCAACACATTCCTTTACCCAGATGGTATTCCCTAGTTTTGAAGGATTTGTGGGGGGTTTTGTGCTAATGGGAAGTCTCTTGTGGATTCAGTCATTGATCACTGAATCAACCTGAGGGTCTGCATCTGTTGCCTCAAGGTGTGGTCACCTATTTCTTTAAGGTCCCCCTTATGCCCTTAATTAAGAGGGGTGGGAATCTATGAAGGAAATCAAAGGGTGAAAATCCTTCTCAGACTTGTTTGTTTCTTTTCTGGCCCTCCTCCCTGCTACACTTCCCCATCACTGAGATCACAGATATCTCCCATGCCCAGCTTTTTTCAGTTGAGATAGGATTTCACATTTTTTCTCCCAGGTTGACCTGGAGCTGTGATGCTCCTGTCTCACCTTCCCACATTGATTAACATGACAAAGATGAACCTCTATGTCCAGCTATTGGTTGAAATAGGATCTCATGAACGATTTTCTTAGGCTGACTTCCAATGGCATGTCAACTGATGTCAGCCTCCCAAGTAGCCAGTTATAGGCATGAGCCACCATCAACTGGAAGATTTTTAAAACCTGTTCAAAATGTCATTGCTATTTTGATAGGGATTGACTGAATATGTAAGTTTCCTTACTTTTTATGGGCATTTTAATAACATTGATTCTTCTACCTATGAATATGGGCTATCTTTCCACTTTTTAATGTTCTCATCATCTTTCATCAATGTTTTATAATTTTCACTAGAGATAATTTTTCCTATTGGGTTAGGTTTATCCCCCTAATTCACATTAGGGTTACGTGCTTAATTTATATTTTAGATTATTTGCTATTGGTGTATAATAATGCTACCGATTTTGTGACCCAAAATTTTGCTGCATTATTCCATTAACTGTAGTACATTTTTGGTTTCATCTTCAGTATACAAATGAATGTCATATACACAAAGTGACAATATGAACTGTTTTTTTCCTAAGTAGATGTTCTATATTTTTCTCCTGCCTAATTGATTTCATAGGCTTTCCCTTATGTTGACTAAATGGCAAAATTGGTCATCCTCAGTTTGTTTCAAATACTCATTTCTATTGTGAAGTTTGAATCTTATCAAATGCCTTTTCTGCCCAATTGTGATGACCATGTGGTTTATGTCCTTTATTTTGCTAATAAACCATGCTTCCCAGTTACCGTTTTGCATGTGCTGACCTATCCTTGCATTTCTTAGATGAATCCCACTTGATTACGATGAATAATGATTGTTGGAATGAATTTGCTACTTTCTTATGCAAATATTTAGGTTAATATTCTTATGTCATATTGGATATGTTTTCTTTCTTTATTGTGTCATTTGTTTTGGCATCAGGGTAATGCTGGCCTCATAGAGTGTTGGAACAATCCCACTTCTAAATGTTCGAGTAATTTGGCAATAGTTTATCTTTAAATTGATGTAATAATTCAGTGGTAAAATCATCTTGTCCTGTTCTTTCTTTTTATAGAAGTCATTTTTTACTTATTTAATCTCATTGCCTGCTATTGGTCTTCTCAGGCTTTCTATTTCTTCTTCATTCAGATGTAGTAAGAAATAAGTGCCTAAGAGTTTGTCAATTTGTCTTATATGTCAAATATATTGGGTATAGTCATTAAGAATCTCTAAAGAATTTTTATATTTCTGTTATTTGTTGTTAAATTTGGTATATTTTCACACTGGAAAATATAATTATCAGACCACAGAGTCACTTTGGGTAACAGAAAATAAACAAAGAAACATCACAGTTTACATTCTCTTTTGAGTATTTTCCCATACTGATTGCTTCCTTGTAAGTTTCTGGCACTCTGTTTTCTAGTTTAGTCTATAGTTTCTTGAATGTTCCTGAAGCATTTTGACATTGACATCACCTGGGCTATGTAGTATCAGCCATTTGCATCAGTCTTCTTTATCTAGCTTTGTTTTTGCCTATTTTTCCAGAAATTCTAAGCAGGTTTCATTTTCCCTGAGCCTGTACTCACTTCCATCACTAGATGGTGCTCAGTTCCTGCCAGAAGTCAGTTGGTGGTGTATCACACAGCTGCAGTACTAGAGTAAATTCAAACACTCTGTTTTGACAATCACTCTTGAAATATTTTTCAAGATGTAGGGGAATACCTAAATGAGTGGTATGTGTCTGTAAGCCTGTCCCTGGGGCCAAGGTAGGCCCAAATGGCCTATCACTGGCCACTGACTTGTGGTTCATTATTAAAAAAACTTTCCTACCTATGGAAAGAGTCACTGTGTTTGGACCAACCTCAGATTCCTATGTTACACCTGTACTGCAAAAGCTACCATATGCATCATATTCTTATGCTATTGCCAACCAAACCCAGCACAGTACTGGATAAGGACAAATCCCACCAACTCATTTCTGAATTGGACTCATGACTCAGGGCTGCTACAACCAGATATAGGAACTACTAGATGGAATAGAAGTCTGATTATCCAGTGCTGTATGTCTTTCCAAGGCATTGAGGTGTTATAGAGACTTCCCAACAGGAAGTCCTGGGTGGGGGGTATTTGTATCTTCCCAGTGCTATCAACAGAGTAGTATTAAGTTCCAGAGCAAAATCATTATCTCACTACCCTGTTGTACATACAGTGAATGATTGTGGACAACACTGTGCTCTACAAATTTGGGTAATATTTGAAAGAAAGACCTTTGACTACCCATGGATTCAAACTGTAACCTAACCAAAATTCATAGCAACAAGATCATACACAGTCTTTTTTGTACCCACCACAGTTGGTCATGACTCAGGCAATCACACAATTCTGCACTACTACTGCACAGTTTTCTTTGTGGTTTCTAGGTTGTTCTGGAAACCCATTGTGAGCAGTGTCCTTCTGATAGCAATGCTGCTCAAATTTCATTGATGAGACAGTGGTTTGCTCCAAGGCTGGTGCTAAGTTAAGTAACACTGGAGTCTCATAGCCTCAGAGGCCTGTACAACCTAGGGAGGAAAGCAGGTGTCACTATGGCCCCCTCCATGGCTGAAAATAATAGGAATGAATTCTGGTTCTGCCATATTTACATTCTAGAGACTATTTAGAGGCCCTACTTGGGAGTTCTGTTCTTTATACTGAACAGAGCCTTCAGTTTACTCGGTTCTTAGGCTAATCATGGCAGACATGGGTTCTGAGAAATAGTACTCAGCCATCTTTCATGCTCTGCTCCTCAAGGAGTCATGTCCCAGTATGTGCTTCCCTGTTTAAAAATTGGTAGACAGGTAGCAGAGCCAGTTTCTTCACCCACTGTCATAACATATTTCTAGAAGCTCAATGTAAAGTTATTGACATGATAGTACATGTCATGGGATATTTCCCAACCATAACTTTTCACCATGGAAGGCTTGGTATTGGGATTTAACTCTAAGGTCTGAATTTAGTTCTTTCCCTTCCACCAACTTGGAGGCTCCTCCCTCCAGGCTGGGCTACATGGAGTTGGGTAGAAGGTAGTGATGTGGGAGATGACTTTCTTTTGCCTTTGTCAATACTTCTTTTTTGATTTGTTATAATAAATCTGACCATGTTTTGCCTGATATTTTATCAGTCCTTCTCACAGATGATGTATATATAGGTATTCAGTTGTGCTTGTGAGAAGAGGTTGCCAGAGTATCTTCTTCACCTGCCATATTTCTCTGCTTAATGCTGTTCATCTTTAAGTAAAACATTGTCTTAATATAACCTCATGATATAAACTGGATGGTTTAAAAAACTAAAGATTTCTTTTTCCCATGTGTCCAACTACAATGACCAAGCTGAACACACTAGAAGTCTTGTGAGGGAGTTTCATGTTTTATAGGCAGTAGTGTTGGTGGTTTGACCACATATGAGTAAGAAGGAAAGTAGCTCTCTCTGGGTTATCATACAGATATGATTCTCATTCAGGAGAAATCAACTTCCACAGTCTCACCTAATCCTAATTGCCTGCATATGACTTCAGTTCTAAGCACATACAAGAGGGATATTGTTCAACAGAACCACTGCATTGAAAACTGAGATAGTTAATTTTTAAATTCTACCCCCTAAAAATTTCTATGCCCACCATGCAAGTTTAATTTCAAGAATTACCAATTGGTTTGGCCTTAGCTTCTGCTGTTCAAGAGATCAACAAAAAACGGGATCTTTTATACAACAAAACATTGGAACTCCATATCGATAATGTTGGTTTCAGTGAAGAGTACCCATTGAAGAATCCTTTCATTTGGCTCTCAGGGCAGGAAGAAATGACCCATAATTACACCTGCATGACAGATATCAAGTCTTTCACAGTATTTACAGGAACATTTGGCACATCTGCTTAGATTGGGACTCTGCTGGAACTCTACAAATTTCTACTGGTTAGGGGGAAGGGATAGAGAGATGTGAAGCCATGGCTACCTTGTTTCCATTCTCAGGTACATGAAATGGTTGAATGAAAGAGACTGGATTTATGAACCTCTCAATGCATATGATCTCAAAAGGTGAGGACTGATGGAGTTTCCATATCCTCTTTGTCTGGAATAGAAAACAGGGAGAGGTTGTAACAGACAGAGGGATTATCTGAAATTTAGAGCCTGAACAATAATTTTCTAGAAAGATCTCAGGAAGTGGGAAATGATTTTCAAAATGGGACAAGCAAACCTTCATTCCTATCACCTTTTGCTATTGCTTAGCATAAACCAGGAGTGAGATTATGGCTTTTGGAAATGGTTTTCCCAAGTGGATTCCAGTTTTTATTTCCCTTTATCTTACCTTGGGTCTTTTTGATGCTATCCTGAGTAACCATGGCCAATTTCCTTCCTCCATGAGATGGCACCCAAAAATACATCCCTAGCCCATGCAATGTTCTCCTTGATGCTTCATTTCAGCTGGACCTGGGTGGCGATGTTGAACTCAGAAGACAAGAACAGTTTGAGAATTCTTTCAGAATTGAGAGAAGTGATGGACAAGAAGAAAGTCTGAAGAGCCTTTGAGAAAATTATCCCAGTCAACTTTGATATAGGTATTTCAATATCCTGGTTAATTTATGATCAGATTACTCAGTCATCAACAAATGTGATTGTCAATCATGGTAGATGGAATGCCTCCTTAGATTAATTTTCAATTTAGGGGACATTTTAATGATTAGAAGGTCTGGATTATGAACTCAACATGTGATATAACCATCAGGAGGAGGTATTTCATGTTAGACTCATTCCATGCACCTCTCATTCTTTAACATTACCATTGAGACATTTCTGTATTCATGAATTTTATCCAGTTTACCCTTCCAAATATCCAGAAGACCTTTACCTTGCTAGGTCATGGGTTCTTTCTCTTAATTGCTCATTTTCTGAGTCTGACTGTGTAACTATGGAAAACTGTCCAGACAATGCTTCCTTGGAATGGTTCCTGGGTACCTTTTGGGCATGGCAATGTCTGAAGAGAGTTACAATATATACTGTGCTGTGTATGCTGTGACCCATTCCTTTCATGAGATGTTTCATCATCAAATGCAATTCCAACAAATGGGAAATGGCAAAGAGATAGTGTTTTCTCCTTCACAGGTTATGTCAGTTCTGTTGGATGACACACACCATAAGCAAAGTGACATTTTAAATGGTTCCACAGGAAATCAGACAAAGTATTTTAGGGAATTTTCAAAAAAACAATAAAACAGTACTTTCTTTAAGTGAGATAACTCCAGACATGTGTAGAAATGTTCATGAGTAAAAATATGGTTGTGATAAAGAAAAGTATGTTTTAAGTGCCTATCAGTGTGTTCAGTTACAAGTAAGCTCAACATCTTCATTGATAATATTTTCAACATTATAAATCCAGATTTTCCTTGTAAATTTCTTAGATAAAAAGAAAAGAATATATAGTGCTGTAAGTACTTACATACTGCTCAGCATAGTAATTCATACATTACATAAATGACCTTATTAATTCCCTTCAATTATTAATTACCTATTTTGGAAACTGAAATTCTGTATCAATTTATAAAATGAATGGTTTGGGCAAGCTGTAGTTAAATAGTTGAGATTTGTCTCATTCATGTATTGAAACTGGAACTTTAGTTTCTATCTCGAGTGATCAGGATTTAGAATTTTTTTATTATTCATTTATTCACATGTGCATACATTGTTTGGGTCATTTCTCCCTCCTGTCCCTGCCTCCACCCTCTCCTTCCCTCCTTTTTCCCTTCCAGGCAGAACCTGTTCTGTGCTTTTTTCCAGTTCCATTGAAGAGTAGAAATAAGCAATAATAAGAAAAACATAGCATTTTTGCTAACTGAGATAAGGACAGCTATACAGAGAGATTCCTAGCATTGTTTTCATGTACAAATGTGTTACAACCCAGGTTGATTCATCTCTAACTGATCTTTACACTGGTTTCTGATCCCCTTCTAATGTTGACATCTGTCACTTTAAGGTATCAGTATTAATTCCTCTGGAGTGGGAACATCAAATCTTTCATGTTTTGGGTTTTCTATCTAACCCCATACCTCCCACATATGTTCTCCCCTTGTCATGTAACCCAGGCCCTAAAATATTGCTGTATTTGCCCTAGATCTAAAGACCACATATGAGGGAGAACACATGATTTTGGTCTTCTGAGTCTGGCTAACCTCACTCAGAATGATGCTCTCCAGTTCCATACATTTACTTGCAAATGATAAGACTTCATTCTTCTTCATGGCTAGTAAAATTCCATTGTGTATAAATACCATTTTCTTGATCCATTCATCAGTAGTGGGGCATCTTGGTTGTTTCCATAACTTGGCTATTATGAATACACTGAAATAAACATGGGTGTGCAGGTACTTTTGGAGTAACCTGTGTCACATCCCTTTGGGTATATCCACAGAAGTGGGAGTGCTGGATCATATGATAGGTCTACGTTTAGATTTTTAAGAAGCCTCCAAATTTTTTTCCAGAGTGGTTGCACTAGCTTGTATTCCCGCCAGCAGTGTATAAGCATTACTTTTTCCCCACATCCTCACCAACACATGTTGTTGGTATTTTTATGATGGCTATTCTAACAGGGGTGAGGTGGAATCTTTGTGTGGTTTTGATTTGCATTTCCTTTAAGGCTGGAGATGGTGAGCATTTTTTCATGTGTTTTTTGGCCATTTGAAATTCTTCTTTTGAGAAAGTTCTGTTTAGTTCAGTTGCCTATTTCTTTATTGGTTCATTGATTTTGGGAGAGTTGTTTTTTGAGTTCCCTGTATATTCTGGTTATCAGTCCTTTGACTGATGTGTAGCTGGCAAATATGTTCTCCCACTCAGTGGGTGGTCTCTTCAGTTTAGAGACCATTTCTTTTGTTGTGCAGAAGCATTTAAATTTTATGAAGTCCCATTTGTCCATCTTTTCTCTTAGTTGCTGGGCTGCTGGGGTTCTGTTGAGGAAATCTTTGCCTATACCTATTAGTTCCAGAGTGTTTCCTGCTCCTTCCTGTACTAACTTCAGAGTTTTGGGTCTCATATTAAGGTCCTTGATCAATTTTGAGTTTATACTAGTACAGGGTGATAGACATGGATCTAGTTTTAATTTCTTGCAGATGGATAACCACTTTTCTCAGCAACATTTGTTGAAGAGGCTGTCTTTTCTCCATCATATATTTTTGGCCCCTTTGTCAAAAATAAGGTGGGTATAGTTGTGTGGATTCTTATCTGGATCTTCTATTCTGTTCCACTGGTCTTCATGTCTGTTTTTGTGCCAGTACCATGCTGCTTTTATTGCTATTGCTTTGTAATATAGTTTGAAGTTGGGTTTTGTGATACCACCAGCATTGCTCTTTGTTATGAGTATTGCCTTGGCTATTTGTGGTCTCTTGTGTTTTCAAATGAACTTAACGGTAGATTTTTCAATCTCTGTGATGAAAGTAATTGGGATTTTGATGGGAATTGCATTAAACATTTAGATTGCTTTTGGTAGTATAGACATGTTTACTATGTTGATTCATCCAATCCATGAGCACAGGAGAACTTTCCATCTTCTGTAGACTTCCTCGATCTCTTTTTTCAGGGGTTTGTAGTTCTCCTTGTAGAGGTCATTCACATCTTTTGTTAAGTTTACTCCTAGGTATTTCTCTTTTTTTTGAGGCTATTGTAAATGGAATTTTTTCCATGTATTCCTTCTCAGTTTGTTCATTGTTGAGGTATACAAAAGCTAATAATTTTTGTAAGGTGATTTTATATCTTGCCACCTTGCTATACTGTTTATGATGTCTAAGAGTGTTTGGGTAGAGTTTTTTGGGTCTTTAAGGTATAGGATCATATCATCTGCAAATAAGGATATTTTGACAGTTTCTTTACCTATATGTATTCCTTTTATTTCTTCTTCTTGCTTAATTGCTCTGGCTAAATTCCAGTACTATGTTGAAAAGGAGTGGGGATAGTGAGCACCCTTTGTCTCATTCCTGATTTTAGGGGAAATGGTTTCAGTTTTTCACTGTTAGATATGATGTTGGATGTAGGTTTGTCATATACAGCCTTTACAATGTTGAGGTACATTCCTTCGATTCCTAGTTTTCTTAGAGCTTTTA
The DNA here is from genome assembly GCF_047511655.1 of Castor canadensis. NCBI lineage: Eukaryota > Metazoa > Chordata > Mammalia > Rodentia > Castoridae > Castor > Castor canadensis. The sequence goes on from NC_133399.1 coordinate 7,032,580, forward strand.
TCATGAAGTGGTGTTGGATCTTGCTGAAGGCTTTTTCTACATCTTTTGAGATAATAATCTCTTCTATTAATGTGCTGTATTACATTTATAGATTTGCATATGTTGAACAACCCCTGCATCCTGGGGTGAAGTTGACTTGAATTATTATGACATTTTAATCCCTAATTGGCTTTCATTTCTTCTGCATGATTGGACACCAGTGTTATATATGAATTAAGAAGCAAGGATTTTCTGTCTTAATGCTTGGACACACTTCATCATAGAATGATGCATCTCTTTTAGCTGCACAGCTTTCTAAAGAGCATCAAGTTTAACAATGCTACTTGAGACAAATGATTTTGGATGATGAAAAGAAAATTAGAGGCAGAGTATGCCATTCTGAGCTTTTTGAATTTTTCAGAAGTTCTTGGACTTAAGGTAAAAATAGGAGTTTCTCCATATGGTCCACATGGGCAACAATTTCCTTTATCTGAAGATATGGTAGAATAAACCACAGGATTTATAGAGGTTGATCATATTTATTCATAATTCCAGAACTCCTTATAAATAAACAAAATTTTATTATCATTTTATGCCTCTTATGCTCATTAAGGGCACACTTAGGAACTTCCAATTTGATGAATTTTCTTACTAACTTAGTGATGAATAGAAAAGGAGCACATTTTTTACTAGTATATCTTTGAAATGTTCACATATTGCATATCACACAATATAAATGACATTTGTGTTAGTTTAGTATCATTGTCACAAAATTTCTTAGAGAACCAAGTATAAGGTAGAAAGGTTTATTTTGTTCACAGTTTGGATGACTTTGTCCCTTGTCAGTAGAATTGTTGCTTTTGGATGTATGTTGGGACAGGGTCATGTGTAGGAGGCAGATGTTCACATAATGGCAAGTGGGAATTGGTCAAAAATATACAATGGGATTGCCATAGCAATGTCCCCTATCAAGTGGTATTTGTGCTTTAGAGCATGAGTTTAAATTTCAGTGATTGTTTTTCTTATCCTACTCTACACTATTTTTTAATACATGAGAAGGAGAGCCAAAATATGGTTACATAAATTCAAGACAGTGTCATATTATTTACCTCCTATTACCTAATTCCCTAACTCTTAAAGGTCCACAACCTCCCCATAGCACCATGCACTGGGAGTCAAGGCTTGAACATGGACCTTTAGAGTCATGTCATATTTGCACTACAATAGCATGCAGTCAAATGATTGCATTTGGGTGTGTAGAAATTATGATTCTTAATAATCCACTTCTCTAAAACAGAAAACTTTTGAAGTGTTAGATAAAAGTCTGAACAATTACCAACACATGTCTGATTTTGTTCAGACTCCTCACTCTTTTTGCAGTGAGAGTTGGGACCCTAAATTCAGGAAATCCCCTCAGGAGGGAAAGGCTGCCTGCTGCTTTGATTGCACCCCTTGCCCAGAAAGTGAGTTTTCTAATAGAACAGGTAAGTTTATAACCTCTGAACAAATTCTGTGTATATCCTTACTTTTTCCAAATCCATCCAAGACAATGTAAGAGATCCGTAATAGGACTGCAGGAACAAAAGAAATAATATTACTAACTTCAGAAAAACATACAATCACATTCAATACTCATTTATGACTTGCAAAGGAACAACAAAAATAAATGTTATCAAATTTGGAACTGTTATAAACTACCTTAATTCTTTAATAGGTATTTTCAGAACCTCAAAGCAAGAATTACATGTCTTGTTGAAGGCACAATTAAAGAAAAAATATTCCATATTTCTACTTCAAGTACATTATATTCCGACCAATACAATATTGTCAGCAAAACAAAAAAAAGGATGCATTTATTAGAAAGAAAAAAATAAAACCAATATGTTCACATGACATTGGGAAAGTATAGCACCTGGGTAATTGAATTAATCTTTCAGTTTACTGGTGAATAAATCAAGGTAAATTTGCAAAAACTGATTTATTTCTACATAAATGTCAAAAGGTATTCACTAATGAACTTTAAAAATTGGCACATTAATATTAAATTTAAAATTCCTGCAGGTAAGAGTAATGATTTTTTTTTCAAAAATTCTACAGAGACTGTACAATAAAACTAGTACAAAATTAAAAACAGACTCAAATGAGTGTAGGTTTAAAGCAGTTTTCTGACTAGAAGAACTCATATTGGAAAAATGTCCATATCCTACAAATACATGTAGTGATTCAGTGCAACTGCTGTCAAATTACAATAGGTTTGTGGTGAAATTTAAAACTTGTTATAGGATGGAAAAACTTATCCAGGTAAACCGTATTGTTCTTTCCTACTTACTGATAAGTTGTCAATTTATCACTTTCATAATACATGTGCTTTCCTATATAAGTATGCTATATTTTAGTTATAAGCACAGGCAATAGTGCATAGAGATTTAATGTAGTGATATAGGTATATCCTTTTGAATTTTTAAGAATGGAGAATTTTAACAGATAAATCAGGAGAAGAAACAATAGCTTAAATTATGACATTATAAAGAACAAAGGCAGTATTTATTTGGAATTTGTCACTATATAACTGTTTTATTAATCTGACAAAATGAATTGTTTTAGGATTGTACTGCAGAGGAAGGGAAATACTGAACAAGCTCTAATGATAGTTCACTCCCCTCAGCAGGTGTACAGATTATCAGTATGTCTCTTGAAAGCTGTGTGATTTCTGCTTTATGAAGATCTCTTGGGAATGATGCTGGCTTGTAAGGCTATGTGTTTTTTCTATGCTCACACCTGGTGTCCTTGGAATTAATGTGAAGTACCAAGGCACCCCATTGTCAAAGCCAACAGCCAGACTCTCAGCTTTGTCTTGCTCAGCTCCCTACCCTACTGTTTTCTCTGCTCCTTGCTGTTCATTGGACATCCCAATACAGCCACCTGCATCTTCCAGCACACCATATTTGGAGTTGTGTTACTGTGGCTGTTTCCTCTGTCTTTGCAAAAACTCTTGTGAGGCAGTTTCCGGTTTCAGGAGGACCTAACTTCATCATCCCCACATGCTCCCTGATACAAGTAACTCTCTGTGGAACCTGGCTGGGAACTTCTCCTCCCTTTATTGACACAGATGCACACTCTGAACATGGTCACATGATCATGTGTCCACACAAATTTTTGAGGCTACTTTCTTCAGCCAAAGAAAACATGACCTTAATTTCTAGCTTCCTTAATATGTTTATAAAGATGTTATCAAATTATTTCTTAGTTATTATTGGAGTTATTGCTATTTCTTCCTTCTTCACTTTAGAATATTCATTAATACTATTAAATTCTTATTATTGAGTAAAACACTGTTCATTTTGTGATGCTCTTTTATGAGACTATTGGAATTTTTCATTGTACTATGTGTTGATCTCAGAGCCTCATGCTTGCTAGACAAGTAATTTATCACTTTAATGATCTCTAGGCCCTCTTACTTTGGAAATTTTTGAGATAGAGTTTTACTTTATAACTATACCAAAGTGGACTGTGATGATCCTGTTTTTGCTTCCCTGCATAACTGGGATAACATGTGTGCACCACCATGCCCTGCTTTCATTGTTTGAGATGGGTTGTTGTGAACATTTTGCTGGGGCTGACCTTGACCTGAGATCCTCCTGATGTCTGCCTCCCAAGTATCTATGATTATGGATTGAGTCACCATGCCTGGCCATGAGGCTATTTGAATTTAGTACATATGCATCTATTGTTTGAAAACTGACAGAAAGTATTCCCTTGTACTTCCACCCTAATTAGATTTTAAGTGTAATTACACAACTTTTTTTCTTAAATGAAGACATGAAAAGAATGAGTGCATTGATAGATAGATGGGTGGAAGGGAGGATGCACAGAAAGGAGAGAGAGAGAAGGCTAATTACACAAAGCACAGGAGCATGTCATTGATCAGTGGATGGACATAGAGGGGAAGGAGAGGAAGGGATGAAACTAGAATAATGTAACATTCAGAAATTTTAAAATTCGGGGAGGTGGGATAAGAAAGAGTAATTGAGGAGTGAGTTTGATCAAGTATGTATTATGCGTATCTAGAGATATTATAATGAAACCCCTTTGTGCAACTAATGTATGCTAAGAGAAAGGGGAAACTAGAATAAACAATAGGCTTAAAAATTAATAAGCATAAAGATGGAAAAATAATACTTTACCTTTCCTCTCTCTAGCCCAAACCTACTTAAGTACTAGTGCCCTCCTTGTGCTTATATCATCTAGCAGTGCCCTCTCCCCAGCAGTATGTCCCAATGACTGCTAAGCTGAAATAAATTCTTCACCTTGAAAATGCACTTCCTCTCACTTACTTTTCTCTATTTTCTGTGTATGTGATCCCTTAACTCTATTTCAGTTACAAATTTGAATATTTAATTGATGTTCCCCTATAAATACTAAAAGGTAAAAGCCACCCATCATCCTGGTAAAGACAGTTTCATTAAGTCCTGGAGCTGATTATTATAAATATTGGGATGTTGAATGTTTCTGGAACATTTTGTAACAGATGAGGTACTAGAGAGTCTGGGGAAACTTATAAGGACCTCAGATTCATGGAAATATCTTATGTACACTAGGAGATTGAGGAAAAGAGGAGAAACTTAACATCTGATGACAACAGATGTGATTTTTAGAAGAAACATTAGGTAATTTCTTATCTGGGAATTGATGGTCAACAACTCCTCGTCCACATATATCTTCTGTGATCTCACTGAGAGGTATTGTGAGCATTAGGCAGGCAGAGCTCAGCGAGGAGAAAGAGTTCACAGCACCCAGCCTTCTCCACTATTTCCAGTTGTATTAGCGAGGACTCAATGAAACGTCTTCTATGAGTGACTCCTCAAGCCCAAGACATGTGCACTTCACAGTGCTCTATGAAGCAAGGGCAGTGCTTATCTATCCTAAGATCAAAATTCAGGCTTTGGCTATTGGTGCTCACAAAGAATATGTCCAGATGTACATTACGTATGTGAGCCCATGAAATTTATATGTTTAAAAATTTTGTACAGTCTTTTATATTTTGGTAGTACTGTTGCTTGAACTCAGCTTTTCCCTGGCTAGGAATGTCCTCTACCACTTAAGCAATGCCTCCAGTCCAAAGTTATAGTTTTATATGTCATTATCTTTGACAGTCATATGTATTATTCACTAAGCCTCCTGATGCAAAATTCTAGGGTGACTGAACATATTTCAAATACAGACACTTATCTCCAAGTTGAAGAATTAGTTCTCTATATTCCTTAGAACTTGTTACTCTGATTTAGCACCCATTCATTTCTTTTCCCATTAGAATCCATCCTAGAATTTTGTACCTTAACATACTCCCTGTGCTTTTCAGATTCATGACCTTTGGAGGACAATGTACTTAGATATTTGGTTCCTCAAGGAGAGGTAAATACACAGAAATATTTCCTCAGTCCTGACTTCTGCCTCTTTCCCTGTAGTCTGTATATGAAATTCTCTCCCAAATTCTGTAGAATCTATTTAGTGTAAGATAGAACATATTTGTGGATTCAGTAATTCCCTCAAGTCAAATATAGCTCTAAAATATCTTGTAAAAATGTCATAGATATACATGTATCACAATGCCAATATCTATCCCACAACCTTGAATGGTAGCAAGGATAAAAGATTATCCTTATAAATGATTTTCAGGGAATTTACTTGGCCACATAGGATATTCTGATGAAATAGTGGCTAAAATCCTTTCCCAATATAAATCATTGGGAGCAGTAATATTCTACATGACTTAATTCTGAATTGAGGAATTTTAAATTATACTTCTATATTGTATACTATTAATTATTTAATACACAATATGGGTAAATGATCTTGTGTCATAATAAGGAGTAATTTAACTCAACTGTTTTTATTCTAAAGTGCCAGAAAAAAAACAATAATCAGACTTAAGTTTGTGTTGATTGATGTTATGCTCATGGGCTTTCACTTGTATTGACTTATTTCCCTCAGTGTGAAGTTACTATTTAGGGATTAGTTACCCAACTCTGAATGAGGATGACTTCAGTTCCCAAAGTTTAATAATATACTACAATGTCATAAATATAATGATGTTAGCTATAATTTGAACTTAGGTCTACCTCATTAATTATCTTACATTATTAAACATGTTTATTTTCAGAGATACACTTTGACCTTAATTTTATGTGGAATGTTACCTTCTAGATAATTCACACAGTTACTGCACATGACTCATTAATCTTATGGTAATTAAACTCCTCATCTGTGTTGTTTCTTCCTGTCAACTATCAGCCCCAAATACTCCTCACTTGTATTTCAGTGTTCATTCCAGTTATTCATTTTATCAGATAATTAGAGATAGGAATGGTAGTGCACACATGTAACCTCAGCTACTTGAGAGGTAGAATTATGAAGTTCATCAGTTTGAGGCTAGCCTGGGTGAAATTGAGGATATTGTGTCTGAAAATCAAAGTAAACTACTAAAGGCAAGATGTGTAGCTGAAGTGGAAATCACTTGCCAAGCAAGTGTGATAATTTGGGGTTTAACCTGAGTGGAAAGAAAGAGAGGAAAGAAGAAAAGAAAGAGGGAGCAGGAGAAAGAGGGAGAGAGAGGGAGAGGGAGATGGAGAGGGAGGGGAGTGCAGGGGAGTGGAGGGGAGAAGAGAAAGAAAGAAAGAGAGAGGGAGAGAGAGAGGGGGAGAGAGAGAAGGAAGGAAGGAAGGAAGAAAGAAAGGAAGGAAGGAAGGAAGGAAGGAAGGAAGGAAGGAAGGAAAGAAAAGAGAGAATGAAAGAAAAGAATTAACAAAAGAAAGATATGAAAGAAAGAAGGAAAGAAAGGTATAAGGGAGGGTTGGGTGGGTAGGAAGAAAGAAAGGGAGGAAGAATTCTACCCAGTGGCTCCAAATGTGTAAATATCTTATGACCTCATATAGAAGAAAGCATGACTATGTCATTTAGCCAGTTTGAATTAGAGTCACTACTTACTAAGTGACTTTAAATGTATATGGAAATATTACCATTGTGAATTATAACACCGTACAGTGCTCCATTAATATATCAAACTTACTTCCATGAATGTAGAATTTATACATTTTCATGTTGCCATTCAGTTTCTGACACAGATGGAATCCATAATTTGACAACATATGTCTGCTCATCCATAAAACTTCCAGATTTTCTCAGGTTCATTCTCAGTTTTATATCTTTATAAAATCACATCTTTATTATATCACAATGTTCATACCAACCATAGATAACTATTTTATATATTTAAATCTTTGTTCTTTTTCCTGTAACTTCTCAGCACACATATTTCTAATTACAAATTAAGTTCCATTATCATGACCTTCATCATTCTCCAGATATTCTCTCCTAATTTAAATTCATATAAAAATCTTTGAACTTAAATATTAATCTGCTTTAGACTTAATTTTAAAGCTCCAGTATCATCTCTTTCTTTCCCATCATTATCCAATAAGGTTACCATTACCTAACCGCCCTAAAATTTTGACTTACAAGGATCACCAGTGGTTTCTTCATTAACATGAGTTATTTCCATATTAATGGTTACTAATAAATATAATACAACTAAAAAATAAAACCATTGAAAATTTCTATCTTCATCTTCCTCAGTATGAAAGAAAGATTGATCCATGTCTATTTTATGTGATCATTTAGGAATAATAATTTTTCTAAGCCATCATTGATATCTTAGGACCCTGTTGTTTCAAATTCATCTTTGCCAGATTCTCCTTAACTAATAGCATTGAAACAGCTCAAGATTCAATCTTACATGGTTCTGCACTGTCTTAGAATTTTCATGCATTTATTTAATTGCTTCAATTCTTTCTACTTTTATCTCTTTGATGGCAATGTCTGGAAACCCAAGTGTAATTTCCTTTCTGAAGAAATTAATTTCTGACAAAACTTCTGAGACTTACAAAAACATAATGAAAGCTTGTGTATTTTGCTACCCTGAGCTCTAGTACCACACTTATTTCCACCCTGATGTCCACACACATATTCCTACTCCAAAGTTACTTGCTTAAATCAGTTTAAACACCAACTATTCAGAGATCCCTGTCTTTAAACATCTACACAATAACTGTTCTTTACTCTCCTCCTTGATTTTTTAGGGTATCATTCCATTTCTCTACTGTCTCACTACACACTTATCTATCTGATTGCTCAACTTTATTGATCCTTTTATTACCAGGATCCCCCCTACATTAATTACATGAACCTTAAATCCTCAAATACAAGGATATTTTCCTTGTTAATGGAGTTGTGAATTACACCCACAACAACTCCATAAAAACAATAAAATAACCCATTATCAATAACCTGATACCAATACCAGAAATCAGATTATGCAATCACTGTCAGGTTAGAAAGTACTGGACATACAAAGGGAAATAATACCTTCCTGGGGAAATTTGTCTCCAGTACTCATGAGAACCCAAAGAGATGCAAAAGTTATGGGACTGAACTATTTTTTATTTTATTAGGGACACAATATAGGAGTTCAGAGATTCATTTCATTTCCAGAAGCAGATACTATGCACAGTTTTTGTTTTCCTTTAGTATGAAGTTTATAACCATGTCAAAATTATAATTGAAAGGATGGTCCCTGTCTAACATAGATATCAATGAAAATAAATGTAAGAAATTTATGGTATCTTTAACAGACATTTCCCTCAGTTTTTAAAATTGTCTAGATCATTTGAAGAAGCAGAGTGAATCCCTCAATCTTGTTAAATATCTAAAGGGCCATGATACTAAAAACCATCTGTTTACACAGATGCTACTCTGCTTTGTTGATTTCGGCTTTTTGTGCTAGGTACCGCAGACAACTTTTTCAGCTACCAGTATTCTCCCAGTCTGTATATTTCAATGTGACTCCATATAAAATGTGGGTATGATAGAGGGGATGAGTCTAATTAATGTATGTTGTAAACACATATGTAAATATCACAGTGTATCCCCCTGTACAACTACCATATGCTAGTAAAAAGAATTTTTTAAAAGAAGTAGTTATCACTTAATTTATCAACCAAATAATCTACAATATCCATTTGTCTTTAGTGTTCAATGTACTAGTGAAAAGAAACTTTGCTAACCACTACAGTTTCCTTTAAGTCTCAGGAATTCATAGAAAAGGCAAAGGCAAATCTTAGTGGAAAGACCTTCGCAAATTTCATTAATATTCTGGAACTAAAGAGACAAATAAGAAGTCAGATTACACTGACTGGAAATCACTTTACTTTAGAAGACATAATATAACACTGAGAAAAATGCTTTGGGTACATATTCCTGAAGATGGTGGAGATAGAAAGAGCTACACAGATAGAACAGATATTATAGCTGAAATCTTAAAGACTGACTATGAAATTTCATTGGTATGGACATTGGTTGCATGGACTGAGGAAGCACTGGTAAATGTCCCAAGACAAATAAGAGCCTTCTAGATTTGAGGACTAGAGAATGTGAGAGGCTGGAGAACTTTCAGTCTGAGTTGCCAGCACTAGAACCCTTAAACTAAAGCCAATGGGAAACCACCTACAGCATTGTATCAGAGAGTGGCATGATATTTGTTGGGGCAAATGTGCCCTCTATATGTTGGATGATTTGACTCACTGAAGAGCATATATGTAGAAAACTATCTTGACCTCTAAGTATCCAAAAGGATTTCTGAAAGCCAATTGTCCTCAGAAAGGGTGTTTCCATTATGGGAACGAGTCAGGAATAATTGGATCCTATCTTGTAGGATACATCTATTACAAGTGCAGAGACTTACTAAGACCTAAGTTAGTCATTTGGCAGGGCATCAAATTGTTCAAATCTAAAACAATTTGAGCAGCATATTGCATAATACCACATTACAACTTGTTAAAAAATAATAATCCACCAATTTATTATTATAAAATAAATAGATGAACAGATCAATGCTTTTTTATGATGCAAAGGCAAAATATACACAAAGGAGTGACAGGAAATCAACATTTGTTAGAAATAATGAAGAGGTAGCTGAATAAGATCAATTAATAGCAAGATTGTGAGTCAAGTTGTGATGGAAACTAGGAAGGATATTCACATTAGCATATAGAATAGCTCTTGATCAAAATCCACCATTGCAAAAGGGAAAAGGAAAATTTGTGGAGAAACCTGGCAGAAGTTGCAGTCAGACATGATGTCAGCAGTGAAAGTGCAGGTGGAGAACTGAGGAAAGTAAAGAATTGGGCTGGGTCTTCCTGCCTAAAATATAGGACCTGATTCTAGTCTGAAAGTGATAGTGGGCAGAATTACCTGGGACTAACTGCTTTTTCATTGTGTATGTTGGTTAAGGTTATAAAAAATAAGGTGAGTTGCTGAGAAATAAGAATAAACCATAATGAGAAAAAGAAAAGTTATTAGCCCATCTGTGGGAGGTTTGTAACTATGTAGTGGTTCTGTGAACAGGGCTATAGTGCTCAGTCCTTATTGGTTTCTTATTGGTGCTAATTTGCTCAAGTGAAGGACTGAGTTCCTGGCATACAGGAATACTTCAGAAAGGGAAAAATGGTAAAAGGATAACAAGGGAATCACAAATGAGGATGAATACAGGCACCCAGAATTTTTGTACTACTGTTGCAATTTTATTATGAGTTTTAAATTATTTCAAATACATTTCTGTTAAAAAATGTCCTAAGACGGCTGTCAGGTAGGCTCATCTTGATTAAAGCAAGGATGTATAGTGGGGTTGCTGCCTGATGTTCTAAAAGGAATGTATGACAAGTAAAATTCAAGAAAAGAAGCCACACTAGAGAAGTTTTGGCTTAATTTATAGAAAGACAAAGCAACTGGGCCACTGGTAAAACTGAAATCTTTGATTCCCCAAGAAATTGACTAAAAATCAAACCAGAGGCAAATGCAAAGGCATATTAAATTCTTTGTATGAAATTCACTTAAATACAAATGAAAATTTTCAAGAATTTCATAAAAACCTTCAGAACAGGAAACTCAACCTTGGGGAAATAGAGAAAAAAGAGAAATATCCATAAAAGTATTACTAAGAAACTTAAAATATTTAATTAATTAATTAATTAATTTTATTATTGTCATTATTGTTGTGCTGGGGGTACATTGTGACATTTTAAAAAATTCTTACAATATATCATAGCTGAATTCAACCCCTCCATCATTCTTCTTTATCCTCCCTACTTCCTTCTTGGAATAGCTTCAGTAGGTCTTATCATTCCATTTTCATATGTAAGTACATAATATTTCCATCATATAAAACCTGTGAAATACACACTTCATAGATTGTCCATCTCCAACATTATAAATCCCCAACTAGAGCCCACACTCACTGCATGGATTAAATTAACCTGTTGCATAGAATGTGGCCACTCTTCTTTACAGAGCCACAAAAGCTAATGTCAGAAGGGATCAGGAGACAGCACTGTGTGCATGTGTGTATGCTGAGCAACAGATGCAAAGATGATGCCAACGACTGCATTTTTTATTGGGTGTGGGGAAGCAGTTCTTTTGACTTGGATACATAACTTTTCACAATACATAGAATCTTTGAATTTTTCTCACATAGTTATGTATGACACAATGAGTTTGAGATATGCCGTGAATGCGTTTGAGAGTTATTGATGATTATATTTAATTTTATATGCCTTCTAGTGGCACGATGTGTTGTATGCTTTTCATTGCATATTCAGTGTCTTCCTGGGTTGTGGTGGAATGTGTTGTAATTTTTGTGGAGTTTGCGGCTATGTAAAGGAGGGATGTGGATAAAGCATGTAAAAATGGGCAGTGTTTGTGCATCACTGACTTTGGACAGATGTGTGTTTTAGTATTTAAAGAGAGATTGAGTTTTGTATAAAGGTATATATGAGGCATGTATACATTTTCTTCCCTGTGTGAGGTGAGGCATATTCAGATGCATACACATTGTAGTTATACATGAACACGAAATAGTTAATTTGAAGAATTTGGACATGGGTTCTTAGTGTTACTGGTGGAATATTTTTGTGGATATAGTAAAACATTTTAGATGAAATCTCCCTGTTATTTTGACTTCATGTTATCCATAATGTTCAAGTTTTTTGACTTCTACATCCATTATTAAAAGAAAATCTGTTCCACCACACTCATATAGAGATCACCACACACAATAATGTCCATTTCCCAATTAAAGCATTGCATAGCCTTCCATTAATATCAAGTGATTAAGTCAGACATCTATGAATGGGAGAACAGGAACCATTGCAAGTTGAGCTTTGAGCATGTATTGTAGTGCTCTAGTAGCCAGCAGGTGGTGATGGAGACAGCCTTGCAGTGTAGTGTGCAAGCATAAGTATTCCACCCAATGACAGGGAAGACTGGTACCTGTCTTCTTCTGACAGGTCTGAGGCAACTCTATGATGTGTTGAGAACAAGTCCACAAGCAGTACAAAGCTCCTGTTCTTCTTATAAAGGCCAACGAGGGACATTGCCATGACTCCTCCACTTTTATTTTTTTCAATAGCCAGTAGAGCAAGTCATTTTCTGGGATGTTCCCAGATGGTTTCTGATTAACTTATACACATAATAATTTAGAAATATTTATTTTTAAAGTGTCAATCATTGAGTAGATTAGTGGGTAGAAATCACATGCTGTAATGTTATCACAGTAATTTGCAGTGAGATATTCTGACACAGTTTCAGACAAGGGTGGACCCACATATAGCATGAAAGAATACACAGATGAAATGTAAATTGAGTTTGCAGCCAATCTTTGTGGAAAGACCAGTGCTTGCTGATCCATGTTGTAAACTGAGGCAAAAGGGAGGATGTGCACAAGGCATGGTAGTATACACATGTAATACCAGCATTTGAAGGCTGAGTCCAGAGGATCATGAGTTCCATCACAGCACTGGGTACACAGTGATACCCTGTCTCACATACAAAAATAAAATGGAAAATGTGTTACCTACGTACATGCTGATCTTATATTGTGCAACATAAATATAAATACCCAATATTTTAATTGTTAAAATACTTACACGTCTCCAAAATCAAGTATATCAATCAGGGTGTGGTAGTGCACACATGTAACCACAGTACTAGGAAAGTTGAGGTAGGAGTTTCATGTCTTTCTGTCCAACCGAGAGTACATAGTGAGTTTGAGGCCAGCTGTCTGCAGACACAGATAATGGTTCAAAAAAAGTGTAGCAAAACACCAAATGTTATTTCAGATTTAAATGTGTTATTTGTGCTCAACCACTTTATTTTTAGTATTCAAGATTTAATGGAAGAAAACTTTGTAAATTATTTTAACACTGCTTATATTATTTATATATGAGAGAATTGCTATACATAGCTTAGCATCTTGATCAAACATAGACAGTCTTCTGTGCACCTGGCAGAGGAAAAGATCCTGTTCTAAGAAGTGAACTTCAAAAAATCATGTAGCTACCAAAGCATCCCTTAATTATTCAGAACACAAAAGGAACTACAAATATTTACATAATAGTCCCAACATATCCTTGATAAAACTCAAAGTCTGAGTAGTTCCCTATATCTGAATAGGATTTAGTAGGGCTTAGTCAATATGATAAATCAAACAGATGGAAAGTAAAATAGATTTTACACCATAGATACTTTCAAATAAAATCCTATATCTTTCTACATGTATATCTAGATTTTTTACATTCTACAGAATGTTTCACTTCACTTACTTTAGGATTATGAATTTCTTAGAAAAAGTTTCCAAAGAGTTTGTAGTCATTTACCATGTGTGTGCTTATTTTTCTATTAGGTTTATGACATATTTGACAGTAGAAGGGACCAATGAACTTTTGTAAATGTCACAATGATACGCTTAAAAGAAACAAAAATTATGACTGATTATAATATGAGCAAAAAATCTTAAGTTGAATTTAGAAAATGCTCAGAAGGAAAGGAAATTAAATGGATAGAAGCAAATGAAAAACAGAAGAGATAGGGGAATGAAGAGAAATATCAAACTATTTGATACATTTGCACAAAAAAATTGGCTTACCTCCACAAATCTTTGGGATAAAGCCAACAGTAATATAAGTAATAACTTATTTAATTCCCCTTCTTCTTCACTGCAGCTCAGGCTGATTAGTCTGATTTCCATTATCTACACAGACCATAGTCTTTCTCACCAGAGTTCTGCATGAAGTAATAGTGCAAATATTGTTCCTTCCTTTGGGTCTTAACTCACTCTCATTTTTTTCTGATGAACTTAATTCTTCCAATGTTCCATATTCTGCAACAACTTGTTACACATTTTATGGCAGAGTGTAATTTTCCTTTAAAGTATTTATCTAAATTTGAAATTTTAGTCAATGTATATATTGGTACATTCATAATGCCTATCATAATTTATTATCTTTTTTAAAATCAATGTATTCATCAATGTATAAACAGATGCTAAATCTATGTCAGAGATAGAAAGGAATTTAGATGTCACTTGTTGAACAGCAAATAAGTGAATGTGTTCTATGATTTCTGGTAAATCTCAATTGGTGGGTATGCACAGACTGATGTACACTGCTCTGTATTCCAAACATGGCCATGATCACACCCCCAACCCAAAAGAATTTTAGAACTTGACCACACTCCCATAATATGGAGGAGTCAATTTCCCAAATGCTTGTATCTGGTTGTGCTTCTAACTCCATTCAACTGAGTAGAACATGATAGAATTGACTCCACAGGACTTTGAGGCTATTTTTGAACACACAGTATCTCTCTTCTGACATGTGGCTTTGATGCAATCCAGTTACAAAATCCCAAATGACTTGTGACAACAGTTTCATGACACAAGCTTTGGACCAAATCTAACAAAGAGGATTTCATCCAGGGGTTTTTACTATCTGGAGTTTTGGATGAAATTATAGGCCATAGGGTTATGGATGAGGATGTTATACAGAGGAGGATGATCAAACATGTTTTTCAACTTATATTTCTCACCTGGATTCAGGACCTCAGATGCAGACTCCCAGGACAGAGAGTGTTTCTCATTCCTCTAGAGGAGTGAAGGAGACAGGTCTGAAAGCAGTTGAGGGGTTCAAGTTGACATCAAACCAATAAAATGACACACACAAATATGTGCTATATGCATTTATGTGTCTGGCAATGCAGGCTCTAAAACTGCCAGAATTTTGGCTTTGCGCTCACATCTTTGATGTTCTCTTTCATTTTTATATTCTTTCTCTTTCAGCTTCTGTGTGGAGGTATGAAGGTTGCCTGATTTTTCCCCCTTTATACTTTGGGGAAAAGTCTCAATAATAGTGATCAGTCCAGGATGAAGACAGGATGCAGTAAGTGATTTTTCATTTTCTGTTTGATTATCAGGCTGGCAAATGCCTGGGATGCATACATCATTGTTCTCTGTGTCTTCTACTTTTCCTTCTCATCCCTTGCTTTTCAAGAAACATACCCATTTTAATTGTATTTTCTTTTGATTATTTTTATAACTTCAGAGTGGAAGAGAGTTTTCTGTTTTTCTTCCATTTAGCTTCCCTTTTTCAGGGCTGAAATCTCACCATTACTCCATTATCACTATAACTCCTTCAGCTTGAGAACTTATTGCCAAGGATCAATCGATATTACCTAGAAACACAATCCATTGGTATGCATTATGTATAAGAATCGACAGCAAAATTTCCTTCCTCATAGGTCAAGGGTCTGAGAAGATTTCTTTTCTTTTTTTAAAATTTTATTTATTTATTTATTTATTCATATGTGTATACAATTTTGGGTCATTTCTCCCCCCTTCTCCTCCACTCCCTGCCCCTCCCTTACACCCCCTTACCCCTTGCTACCCAGAACACACTATTTTGCCCTTATCTCTAATTTTGTAGAAGAAAGAGTATAAGCAATAATAGCAAGGACCGAGGGTTTTTGCTAGTTGAGATAAGACTAGCTATACAGGGAGTTGACCTGCATTGCTTTCCTGTACATATGTGTTACCTTCTAAGTTAATTCTTCTTGAAATAACCTTTTCTCTAGTTCCTGGTCCCCTTCTATTGGCCTCTGTCACTTTAAAGTATCTGCTTTAGTTTCTCTGCGTTGAGGGCAACAAATGCTGTCTAGTTTTTTAGGTGTCTTACTTACCCTCATACCTCCCTTGTGTGCTCTCGCTTTATCATGTGATCAAAGTCCAATCCCCTTGTTGTGTTTGTCCTCAATCTAATGTCCACATATGAGGGAGAACATACGAGTTTTGGTCTTTTGGGCCAGGCTAACCTCACTCAGAATGATGTTCTCCAATTCCATCCATTTACCAGCGAATGATAACATTTTGTTCTTCTTCATGGCTGCATAAATACCATTGTGTATAAATACCACATTTTCTTAATCCATTCGTCAGTGGTGGGGCATCTTGGCAGTTTCCATAACTTGGCTATTGTGAATAGTGCTGCAATAAACATGGGTGTGCAGGTGCCTCTGGAATAACCTGTGTCACAGTCTTTTGCATATATCGCCAAGAGTGGTATTGCTGGATCAAATGGTAGATCAATGTCTAGCTTTTTAAGTAGCCTCCAAATTTTTTTCCAGAGTGGTTGTACTAGTTTACATTCCCACCAGCAGTGTAAGAGGGTTCCTTTTTCCCTGCATCCTCATCAACACCTGTTGTTAGTGGTGTTGCTAATGATGGCTATTCTAACAGGGGTGAAGTGGAATCCTAGTATGGTTTTAATTTGCATTTCCTTTATGGCTAGAGATGGTGAGCATTTTTTCATGTGTTTTTTAGCTATTTGAATTTCTTCTTTTGAGAAAGTTCTGTTTCGTTTACTTGCTCATTTCTTTATTGGTTCATTAATTTTGGGAGAATTTAGTTTTTTAAGTTCCCTACATATTCTGTTTATCAGTCCTTTGTCTGATGTGTAGCTGGCAAATATTTTCTCCCACTCTGTGGGTGGTCTCTTCAGTTTAGAGACTATTTCTTTTGTTGAGCAGAGGCTTTTAGTTTTATGAGGTACCATTTACCTATGCTATCTCTTAGTTGCTGAGCTGCTGGGGTTCCAATGAGAAAGTTCTTGCCTATACTTATTAATTCCAGAGTATTTCCTACTCTTTCCTGTATCAGCTTTAGAGTTTGGAGTCCGATATTAAGATCCTTGATCCATTTTGAGTTAATATTGATATAGGGTGATAAACATGGATCTAGTTTCAGTTTTTTGCAGATTACTAACCAGTTTTCCCAGCAGTTTTTGTTGAAGAGGCTGCCAATTCTCCATCGTATATTTTTAGTTCCTTTGTCAAAGACAAGTTGGTTATAGTTGTGTGGCTTCATATCTGGGTCCTCTATTCTGTTCCACTGGTCTTCATGTCTGTTCTTATGGCAGTACCATGCTGTTTTTATTGTTATTGCTTTGTAATATAGTTTGAAGTCAGGTATTGTGATACCTCCTGCATTGTTCTTTTGACTGAGTATTGCCTTGGCTATTCGTGGCCTCTTGTGTTTCCATATAAATTTCACAGTAGATTTTTCAATCTCTTTAATGAATGTCATTGGAATTTTGATGGGAATTGCATTAAACATGTAGATTACTTTTGGGAGTATCGACATTTTTACTATGTTGATTCTACCAATCCATGAGCATGGGAGATCTCTCCACTTTCTATAGTCTTCCTCAATCTCTTTCTTCAGAAGTGTATAGTTTTCCTTGTAGAGGTCTTTCACATCTTTTGTTAGGTTTACACCTAGGTATTTGATTTTGTTTGAGGCTATTGTAAATGGAATTGTTTTCATACATTCTTTTTCCGTTTGCTCATTGTTAGTGCATAGAAATGCTAATGATTTTTCTATGTTGATTTTATATACTGCTACTTTGCTATAGCTATTGATGATGTCTAGAAGCTTCTGAGTAGAGTTTTTTGGGTCTTTAAGGTATAGGATCATGTCATCTGCAAATAGGGATATTTTGACAGTTTCTTTACCTATTTGTATTCCTTTTATTCCTTCTTCTTGCCTAATTGCTCTGGCTAGGAATTCAAGTACTATGTTGAATAGGAGTGGAGATAGTGGGCATCCTTGTCTGGTTCCTGATTTTAGAGGGAATGGTTTTAATTTTTCTCCATTAAGTATAATGCTGGCTGTAGGTTTGTCATATATAGCTATTATAATGTTGTGGTGCTTTCCTTCTATTCCTAGTTTTCGTAGAGCTTTTAGCATAAAATGGTGTTGGATCTTATCAAAGGCTTTTTCTGCATCTATTGAGATGATCAAGTGGTTTTTGTCTTTCTTTCTGTTAATGAAATTTATTACATTTATTGATTTTCGTATTTTGAACCAACCTTGCATCCCTGGGATGAAGCCTACTTGCTCGTGGTGAATAATCTTTTTGATGTGTTGTTGAATTCGGTTTGCCATTATTTTGTTGAGGATTTTTGCGTCAATGCTCATTAAGGAGATTGGCCTATAGTTCTCCTTTTTGGAGGTGTCTTTGCCTGGTTTTGGGATAAGTGTAATACTGGCTTCATAAAATGTGTTCAGCAGTTTTCCTTCCCTTTCTATTTCGTGGAACAGTTTAAGGAGGGTGGGTATCAGTTCTTCTTTAAAGGTCTGACAGAATTCAGCAGAGAATCCATCAGGTCCTGGACTTTTCTTTTTGGGGAGACTCTTGATTGCTGCTTCAATTTCATTTTGTGTTATACATTGATTCAGGTGATTAATTTCCTCTTGGCTCAGTTTTGGATGATCATATGTATCTAGAAATCTGTCCATTTCTTTTAGATTTTCAAATTTATTTGAGTATAGGTTCTCAAAGTAGTCTCTGAGGATTTCCTGGACTTCCATGGAGTTTGTTGTTATCTGCCTTTTGAATTCCTGATTCTACTAGTTTGGGTTTTTTCTCTCCTCATTTTAGTCAGATTTGCCATGGGTCTATCGATCTTGTTTATTTTTTCAAAGAACCAACTTTTTGTTTCATTAATTCTTTGTATGGTTTTTTTTGGTTTTTATTTCATTGATTTCAGCTCTTATTTGTATTATTTCTCTCCTTCTATTCGTTTTGGGATTTGCTTGTTCTTGTTTTTCTAGGAGTTTGAGATATATCATTAGGTCATTGATTTGGGATCTTTCAATCTTTTTAATACATGCACTCATGGCTATAAACTTTCCTCTCAGGACTGCCTTAGCTGTGTCCCATAGGTTCTGGTAGGTTGTGTTTTCATTTTCATTGTCTTCCAAGAACTTTTTAGTTTCCTCTTTTATTTCATTGATGATCCATTCTTCATTAAATAATGAGTTATTTAGTTTCCAGCTGTTTGCATGTTTTTTTCTTTACCTTTGTTGTTGAGTTCTACTTTTACTGCATTGTGATCAGATAGTATGCAACGTATTATTTCTATTTTCTTATAAATGCTGAGGCTTGCTTTGTGCCCTATGACATGGTCTATTTTGGAGAAGGTTCCATGGGCTGCTGAGAAGAATGTATATTGTGTAGAAGTTGGATGAAATGTTCTGTAGACATCAATTAGGTCCATTTGATCTATTGCATATTTTAGATCTTGAATTTCTTTATTGATTTCTTGTTTGGATGACCTATCTATTGATGATAATGGGGTCTTAAAGTCTCCCACAACCACTGTGTTTGCATTTATATATGCTTTTAGGTCTTTCAGGGTATGTTTGATGAAATTGGGTGCATTGACATTGGGTGCATACAGATTGATGATTATTATTTCCTTTTGGTCTATTTCCCATTTTATTAGTATGGAATGTCCTTCTTTATCTCGTTTGATCAATGTAGGTTTGAAGTCTACTTTGTCAGAGATAAGTATTGCTACTCCTGCCTGTTTTTGGGGGCCATTGGTTTGGTAAATCTGCTTCTAGCCTTTCATCCTAAGCATATGCTTATTTCTGTTGGTGAGATGGATCACCTGTAAGCAACAAATTGTTGGATCTTCCTTTTTAATCCATTTTGTCATGCGGTGCCATTTGATGGGGGAATTAAGTGCGTTAACATTAAGCGTTAGTACTGATAGGTATGTGTTGTTTCCTGCCATTAATGTCTTAGTTGTTTGAAGGTTTAATTGTGTGTACCTAAGTTGAGGTTACTCTCTACTGTCTTGCTTTTTCTTTTCCTGTGGTTTGGTGCTGCCTGTCTTTTCATGATTAAGTTGGGTTTCACTTTCTGTGTGCAGAATCCCTTGCAGAATCTTTTGTAGTGGTGGCTTTGTGGTCACATATTGTTTTAGTTTCTGCTTATCATGGAAGACTTTTACTGCTCCATCTATTTTGAGTGATAGTTTTGTTGGATAGAGTATCCTGGGGTTGCAGTTATTATCATTCAATGCCTGGAAGATCTCACCCCACGCTCTTCTTTCTTTTAATGTTTCTGTTGTGAAGTCTGTTGTGATTTTGATGGGTTTACCTTTGTATGTTACTTGTTTTTTCTCTCTTATAGCCTTCAATATTCTTTCCTTAGTTTCTGAACTTGTTGTTTTAATGATGATATGTCGTGGAGTAGTTCTATTTTGATCTGGTCTGTTTGGTGTCCTGGAGGTCTCTTGCATCTGTATGGGAGTATCTTTCTCTAGATTTGGGAAATTTTCCATTATTATTTTGTTGAATATATTACGCATTCCCTTCGCTTGCACCTCTTCTCCTTCTTCGATGCCCGTGATTCTCAAGTTTGGTCTATTGATGGAGACAGTGATTTCTTGCATTTTCTTTTCACAGGTCTTGAGTTGTTTAATTAATTGTTCTTCAGTTTTTCCTTTAATTACCATTTCATCTTCAAGTTCTGAGATTCTGTCTTCTGTTTGTTCTATTCTGCTGGATTGGCCTTCTGTTTTGTTTTGCAGTTCTGTTTCATTCTTTTTTCTGAGATTTTCCATATCCTGGGTGGTTTCCTTTTTAATGTTGTCTATTTTTGTCCTGAGTTCATTTATCCATTTATTCATTGTGTTCTCTCTTTCACTTTGGTGTTAATACAGTGCTTCTATGGTTTCCTTTATTTCTTCTTTTGCTTTTTCAAATTCTCTATTTTTGTTGTCTTGGAATTTCTTGAGTGTCTCCTGTACATTGTGGTTGACACTATCCAGTATCATCTCTATAAAATTCCTTGAGTACTTGTAGTATGTCTTCTTTTAAATTATTCTTGTGGGCTTCATTGGGTCCTTTGGCATAGTTTATCTTCATTTTGTTGGAGTCTGGATCTGAGTTTCTGTTCTCTTCATTCCCCTCTTGTTCCTGTACTAATTTTTTGCTGTGGGGAAACTGGTTTCCCTGTTTTTGCTGTCATCCCGTCATTGTCTTTGGTGTTGTTACTGTCCCCGTACTGTGTGCAATTAAGTATTTTCTAGCTTGTAATAATAATAATGGTAATATTTAGAATGGAAGAGTGAGCTGAGATGGAAAGCAAGAAGTTAATGAAAAAGGGAAAACAAATACACAGACAAGAGTGAGAAAGCAGAACAAGGTTTCAAACAAGAAAGTTTCAAAGGTATAAACAGGGAGCATTAGTGTTGGCTTGCAGGTGTAATTCGGTTGTGCTCTCATCAAAGGTTGGGAGAAAAAGAAAAAAAAGAATCTGGAGACAGTTCTGAGAATGGTATCTGCAACTGTGGCTTGCCTGCCTGCTGCTGTCAACCTGTTGTTGCTGGAGGCATTATTTATGCAGATCTCAGGGGTGAGCTTAGCACTCACCTGGCCCTGCAGGCTTTGTTTGTTCAGAGTTCTCCTGTGTGGGAGCCTCTTCTACAGGCTTTCCCTTTTCCAAGCACTGTGAAAAGTGACACTGTACCTGCGTTGTCAGGCCTGCGTGTTTATTTACAGTTCATGTGGGAGGTGGGTCTTCCCCCTCTCTGTACAGTTTTCCTCCCACTGCCACTTTCACAAGCTTTCCTGCTCCTGATTACTGGGCAGTGCTGCTGCTCCTGCTAGCCACCATGTTTGTTTACAGTTCACATGGGAAGTGGGTCTTCCCTCCTCTCCTGTGGAGTTTTCCTCCCTTTGCCACTCTCACAAGCTTTCCCGCTCCTGGTTGCTGGGCGCACACCCCACCTCTGCCACAGGTTCTCTGGCCCATCTGGCTTGTTTATTTACAGTCCCGGGAAGAATTTCCTTCCCCCAATCTTCAGTGCTCAGGGCACCCCAGCTTCTTTCCTGCGTGTCTTTATTGTTCTTATTGCTTATTACTCAGTTTCTCTTTTTCATCCAGGTATATGTTGGTCTGTCCAGGGGGCTTTGCTGCTCTGGCCCAGGCTTTGTCTGTAGGAGTACCGTGGTACCGCAAAGCTCACCTGGTCCCCTTCTTCCCATGCCATCTTGGAGCTGGCCACTGGCTGCCCAGGGACCCTCCTCGTTTCTCTGTTTAATGTGAGGTGGAGATTCTCTGCTCCATCTGGAGGTGTGGAGGGGTCAAAGTTATGCCTTTTCTCAGTGATTATGCCTGCAAAATGTGTCTCCAGCGTCTCTCCAAGATTTCACTATTGGAGGCTCGCTTTCTGCTTCCTCTCTCTATCTGCCATCTTGGAATCCCATCCACCATGTTTGCTTTATCCCTTCATCCTATGATGGCACTTGGGTGGACTATAGATCTCAGATATTGTGAAAATTGCCACAGTGAGCATTGCTGGGCAGGTGTTTCATGGTCATGTGAATTCATTTCATTGTTTCCTGTGTTATCATCCAAGGTGTGACTTTGCTGGGTTGTTTTTTTTTTTTTCCTTGTAGATGATGGATAAAGGGCACATAAGTCACTCTCTGTCATTCTTACTCCTCTGTATTAATCTACTTTTTCTCAAGCTAAAAAATGTACAATTAAAAGTTCTAAAAATATTCATTTGAAACTATTAGAGCAAGGTGTTTTTGTGCTGTTTTGATTTGGATATTTTAACTTTTCTTGGCCTCAGAGTTCGTTTTCTCTTTGTCCAACATGAGTTTTTGCTCTATTGTATATAGTTTGCTTAAAATTACCACGAAATGTTTTTGTCCTTATAAGAACCAGTATATAAAAACAGCAAATTCTAGAAATCAATAAAAAATGAGTTAAAAGGCATCATGAGGTCAGGAGCAAGATGGCAGAAGGGTAGATGCTGTCTCCATCTTACCTGGTGAATTAGCGTTTGAATAATGAAAAGAGACTACTTATAGAAATGCCAAAAAAAGAAAGTACACAGAGAAACACAAAACAGTAACAGGATATCTGAAAAACACAGCAAATCAAAAAGGAAACAGACTGAATCAAGAAACAATTTGCACCTTCAGTCCAAGTTCCAAACCCAGCTTCCCCAGGTGGAGAAGCAGAAGCCTCCACCTCAAGGAAAGTAAGTCAACAGCTCTCACAGACTGGCAGACTTAGATCTGGAACATAGCTACACACCTACAATCTCCTTCCCCAATGCAGAGATATGACAGGACAGGCATGTCCCCTGTGTGACTGAGCAGCTTCATACAAGGCAAACCCTCATTGCTCATACCACCCAGAGCACTGGTAAGACATCATCTGAACAGAGGATATCTTGATCATTCCTGAGGTACTTGTGGATCCTGAAAATGATGAGCAATTAATCCTCAGGACATCTTCAGAACCTTGAGAAAGAGAGGCTTTGACTTGCAGCAAGCTGAGAAGTTAAAGGGAGCTGGGTTAGGGAAATGACCACTCAGTCCAACTGCTTGCATAAAACTTGCTAAACAAGGCACCTCTGCTGGCAAAGCACTTAGGTATCTGAAGCTCCTTGTAAGTAGGTGAGTTTTGACACCGAGAAAATCAGGAGACTTGAAAAAAATCAGAACCTATAGAGTTCTTGGACACCCCGCCACAGTGTCAATGAGGGAATCTGTTACCAGAAGCAAACTTAGTGATAGAGATGGTGTGACAGAGAAATCTCAGGGCTCCTGGAAAGAAAACAGCAAAAACATCCCAAGAAAGACAGACCTATCCAGTACTTCCACAATGGTTTCATCAAATACGGTCAGTTAAAAAACAAAACAAAACACCAAGCCCCCACTTCTGAGAGCTCAGGTTAGACCAGCTACTCGACAGCAAACAAGTAGAAGAAATGAGCTTCTAATTCAGTCAACTCATAGATTTTAAAGGTCACAGACTGGGGAGTTCCAGGACTTGGAACCACTGTGTCTTTGTGGGGTACTACCACCAGAAGGAGACAGAGAGAGAAAGTGATATTTTGACTGGGGCAATTTGAGAAACAGGAAAATCACAGAGGTTGGTGGTCCTGTCTTTTCAAACTACCTGTACCTAACTCGTAAAATGAGCAGCGCTGCCTGCTCAGATCTATCCACATTTCAACAAGAATTCTCACCACCTCCTATCTTCAGAGGCTACATAGAACAAAAGCAAGTCAGAAGGCAAAGCTCTTTAAGAGAATTGGTCTGGAATATGTCAATCACTCCATCTCAACTGCTCTACCGTAAGACCCCTGCTACACCCTATGCTACATGTGCAACTCCAACCTCCTGGAGCTTTTCCGATTAACAATCAAAGCAAGAAAGACTAACGTTGACAAATGCTAGGGATTACAACAACACTTCTCTCCAACAAGAACCAAAAGAAGTTTTTGATTGTTGTTTGTTTTTGTGTGTGTGTGGCAGGAGGTGGGCAGATGTTTCCTTGTCTTCTTTTTCCTATTATCTGATTTGTTTTCATTTGTCTTTTTCTCTCCTCTTTCTTTCCTTTTCCTTTTACACATTCTATCTTTTCTTTTGTTAATTTGCTTTCTAATTGTTGAAATTTTTTATTCCTTTTTCTTGTTTTTCTCCTTATTCCCCAAACAACTGTCTATATATATATATATATATATATAGAGAGAGAGAGAGAGAGAGAGAGAGAGAGAGAGAGAGACCTCTCATAGTATTATCTCCTACCTCACTTTTTTTCCATTGGTCCCAATCCCTTCTCTTCCCTGTGTCCAAACCCTGTAATACTCCATTTCCAGTCTTTCTCCTTTTCAACTTGGGTTAAGCCTCAAATCATCACCCTACAAACAACAGTTTTGCTCTCATGCAACCTTAGTGGTAAGAAAGATAAGGGTTCCAACTGTTTCTTACTCATATAAACACTTCATTTATTGCTGAATTTTTAACCTTGATTTTTGCAGTAAGTTATCTGCATAAACAAGGAAGCAAAAGGAAACTTAGACCAACAGGTGAGTAAACCACAGCAGAGAAATTTAAGTCTGAAATACTAAGGCAATTTCTCACCTCTAAACTACCACCACAACAACTCAACTTCAGAATCCTAGGGTAAAGAAAGGACCAAACAATGTCTGAGAGAGAATTCATAAACCTACTGCTAAAATGTTGAGTGATCTTGTCCATAAGGATTCTAATAGAAAAATGAAAATAGGAAATTAGCTTTCAGAGTGGCTCAAGTGGTAAAGAGTCTGCATAGCAAACACTGGACCCCAAAATCAAATCCCAGTGCCACCAAAAAAAGAAGCTAAAAAATCAATTCAAGACCTAGATAAGAATGTCAGAAACATGTAAGGGAAATTCAGCAAGTAAATGGAAATAACTAAGTAGAAATTTACAAATGAATACTGCAGTAAATCAATACAAAACACAGTACATAATATTATCAGCAGACAAAATCAAGTAGAATTGAAAATATCAGAGATAGAAGACAAGATTAAGGTGTTATTGCATGCACAGGAATAATCACAAAAAATGAATGTGCAGAAATATAACATACACCAAATCTGGTAAATAATCCAAAGGCCATACATAAAAAAATCACAGGATGGAAGAATTAGCCAAAATACAAACTACAGACATAGAAAAAGTATTCAATGAAATCACAGCAGAAACTTGTACTTATCTATGTAACAATGCAGATGTGAGTGAACAGGAGGCATTTTGAACAACAAATAGACCTGACCAGAAAAGAACACTATATCATGTAATAATTAAAATGCCAAAATTTCAGAACAAAGGAAGGATACTGAAGACTACAAGAGACTAATGCCAGCTTACATACAAAGGTAAAAACATAAAAATCACCCCAGATCTTTCTGCACAAACCCTAAAGAAAGGAAAAATGTCACAATATAATTCAAGCTTTGAAAGAGAATAACGCTGAACAAGAGTAAAATATCCAGCAAAGAAGTCCTTTAATCTTGATGGAAAAATAAGGAATTTCCAAGGTAAGGATAATCTAATGTGCTTCATGTCCACCAAACCTGCATTAAAAAAAGTTATTGGAATAATTCACATATAAGATGGTCAAAAGTAATCACAAACACAAAAGGGTAGGAAAGAATAAAATTCAAAAAGGGAATTAATGAACCTATGAGAGTTAGGAAAGTAACAAGTATGATCACCTCAGGAGACCAGTTAAACCCAAAGATGAGCAAAGCCAAAAGTAAAGAATAAACAACTCAAAACTCAATGGGAAAAAAAAGCAACAGAAACACAGGAATCAGTAAACACCTCTCAATCATAGCCATAAATATAAATGGACTTAACTCTCCAATCACAAGACACAGTTTGTCTAATTGATCAAAGATCAAGATCCAACAGCCTGTTGTCTACAAGAAACACACCTCACAGCCAAAACACACACAAACTAAACGTTAAAGGTTGGGAAAAAATTACCAGACATGTAGAAACCAAAACCATGCAGAAGTACAATGCAGATTTTTCTCAAAATCAGTCAGAAGAGATAAAGACAGTCACTACATATAAAGGGTACAATTCAGAAAGAAGATATTACAATTTTAAAGATACATGCACTAAACACCAGTGCTCGCACATTCATAAAACAAACAGTTCTGAGCTTAAAGGAACAGATAGGTCCAGACAGAAAAATAGTGAGTGATCTTAACACCTCACTCTCATCAACAGACAGAATATTCAGACACAAAATTAAGAAACATATCTTAGAATTGAACAATAACATGAATGAACAGGGATTTCTAGAATATTCCATCCAACAGCAGAGTATTACACACATTTTTCTCAGAAGCCCCTGGAACCTTCCCCAAAATAGATCACAAGCATCCAAGGTCATAAAGAAAATCTCAAAAAATACAAAATAATCAAAATAATCCCCTATATTCTAACAGACAAGAATGGAATAAAATTAGAAATTAATAGAAGGAAAATCATGAAAACCATTCATATTAATGGAGATTGAACAGCACTCTTTGGAACAATCAATGGGAAATTTCAGAAATTAGGAAAGAAATCCCAATATTCAAAGGGAAATGAAAACACAAACTACCAGAACCTATGTGATGCAGCAAAGGTAGTGCTAAGGGGAAAGTTTATATTTATGAGTGCCTGCACTGAAATCACAAAGAAATCTCAGATAAGTGACCTGATACTACATTCTCAAGGTCCTATTTAAAAAAACCAAAAACAAGCTAAATGCAAACTAGCATAAGCAGAAGATACGATAATAATTGGGGTAAAAATTAATGAAATAGAGAACCAAAAAAGAAAAAAAGAGACAAAAAATCGGTTCTTTGAAAAATAAATAAAATTAATAAATCCGTAGCCATTCTACTAAAAGGACGGAATAGTCCTGAATTAATAATATAGAGATGCAAAGGTGTATATAAATATATGCCAATGAAATCCAGAAAACCACTCACTAGAGAATATCTTGAAAACTTACACTCAACTGGAAATTCATAAAGAAATGGATAAATTTCTGCATGCATTGGACCAACCAAAACTTAACCAAGAGGCTATAAAACACCTAAGATACCTGCATCAAACAATGAATTTAAAGCAGTAATAAAGACTCTCCCAACAAATAAAAGTTCAGAACCTTATGGATTCATTGCTGAAATCACAAAGAAATCTCAGATTGTTAAAGAAGCACTAACACTAAGATTCTTCAATCTGTCCCACAAAATACAAAAGGAAGAAATACTACTAAAATCATTCTATGAAGACAGTATTATGTTAACACTAAAAGCAAGAAAAGACCCCTCAAAAATAGTTATTGGCCAATATCTCTGATGAACATAGATGCAAAAATCCTCAATAAAATACTTTCTAACAGAATCTGACAGTGCATCAGAAAGATCAAACACCACTATCAAATGAGTTTCATTATAGGGAAGCAAGGATGGTAAAACATATGCAAATATATAAACATTATGATACATAAAATGAAAATCAAAAGCCAAACCATATAACCATGTCAATATATCAGGAAAAGCCTTGGGCAAAATTCAACATGCTTTTGTGATAAAAGGATAATGAGGAATAGAAGGCACATTCCTTAATTTTGTAAAAGCTATATAAAACAAGCTTATAGACAGCATCACACTAAATGGGGAAAAATGAAACTATTTCCTCTAAAATCAGGAATGAGAAAAAGGTGTCCACTCTTACAACTCTTATTCAATATAGTACTGGAATTTCTAGCCAGAGCAATAAGACAGGAGAAAGAAATAAAGCGCATTCATATAGGAAAGGAAATCTCAAATTTTCCCTATTTTCAGAAGACATAAACTTATACCTAAACACTCTAACAAACCTTCTTGAATCTCATAAACACATTTAGCAAAGAGGCAGGATCCTAAATCAATACACAAATATCAGTTGCATTTCTATACTCAATCTACAGCCTGAGAAAGAAACCAGGAAAACAATACCATTCATTATAGCTTCAAAAAATATGAATATAATGAATTCATTATAGCTTCAAAAAATATGAATAACCAAGAACAAATTTAACAAAGGAAATGAATGACGTATACAATAAAAATTATAAATCACTAAATAAAGAAATTAATGGGATATTCCATGTTCATGGATCAACAGAATCATTAATGTGACAATGACAATCCTCCCTAAGCAATTTATATGTTCAAAGCAATCAGCATCAAAATTCTAACGATGTTTTTCACTGAGTGAGAAAAATCAACCTTAAAGTTCATATGGATGCAAAATGGACCTTGACTAGACAAAGTAATTGTGAACAAAAAGAGTCACACTGGAGGTATCACAATTCTAGGCTTCAAACTATGCTACAGAGCAATAGCAATAAAAACAGTGTATTGCTGGCATGAAAACAGACATGAAGAACAATAGAAAACAGTAGAAGATCCAAAGACAAATCCACACAGCTAACACCATCTCGTTTTCAACAAAGGAACCCAAAATATGGGTTGGAGAAAAGATAAACTCAAATGGTGCTAGGAAAACCTGGAGAAGATTGAAACTAGTTCCCAGTCTCTCACCTTGTAGTAGTTTCTTCACAGTGAGAGAGAGAGAGAGAGAGAGAGAGAGAGAGAGAGAGAGAGAGAGAGAGAGAGGGCATGATTGTATTAGTGGAGGCAAGAGACGAAAAAGATGATAAAGAATGAATAACATTAAAAATACTGCATGAGTGTTTGAAGAAAGTACAATGAGATGCATAGTGAGGTTTTGTTTAATGGGGGAGCAAGGCAACAGAGAAACAGTAAGTAACAGTGGGGGTTAATCAGAGTAAAGTGTAATATGTGTGAGAAATGCCAAGGCAAAACCTCCTTGAGCAATCAATATACAATGTAAAAAAACTGAAGAACAAAAAAATGAAACAGGTTTTACAGGTTTGGTAGCCAGAGGCAGGGCAGAGAGTGAAGAGAAAATGAAGGAGTATTCATATGGTGGATGTATTTCTATATGTGTATCAAATTAGAACAAGGAAAAATGTTCTAGGAATTGGGGATGTGGTGAATGATGGAAGGGGTAAATCTAATTAAGATAGGGGTAATGCTAAATAAGACACATAGTAAGCCTGGCACTGGTGGCTCACAACTGAATCATAACTACTTAGGAGGGAGACATCAGGAGGATGGCAGTTTAAAGCCCACCCAGGGCAAATAGTAAATGAAAACCCACCATAAAAAGTGCTGGTGGCCCTGAGATCAAACTCTACCATTGAAAATAAATATATGATATATTTTAATCACAGATGCAAATAACACAATGAATCATCTTGTACAACTATTATATACTAATAAAATTTAATAAAAGCACTAGGAAAAGTGCCAAAGAAAAAGAAAAATATGTGTTAAAAACATTAGTTGCTGTAAGGCAGAGACGTCAGGGAGAAAATGTAATAAAGACTTCATTCCCCTAATTCCTACTAGGTCTCTTGGGAATACAGAATAAGCAGGAAATTTTTCTTTTCTTCTCAGACCAATGTCCTTCAGGGAAATCAGGTGCTGAGTGATTGGAGTCATGAGAGGAAATGTACCTAATGAGAAGAGAGGGAGCTAGAAATACATCCTGACATTTTCCCTCAAGGTTCAGGATCAGCTAGAACAAGACACAGTTGTCCCTTTTGAAGTCCTAAGATCCCTAAGTTTGGGTAGAGGACTAATGTTTCACTCCTTCCTGCTGTCTTGTTTGGGACAGAGCTTCAGTCTCCATCATCCACCATCCAGGGATGATCCCTGTCATCCACAAGGGTGACCCCCTTCTGAGAGACCCCATCCAGGTGAGTCTGAGCCCACCCTCCCAGTGTGTCCTGAGGGAAAGGTACAACCTGGATGGACCTTACAAAATTTACCTGGTGTCACCTGAGAACCAAGTCAGCCTAGCCCAGAACTTAGAGATCACTTCATGTGTTACCTCACTTGATATTCTTAATATCTTAAGATGTTTAAAAGAGAAGTGGTTTTTAGACTCTGCAATGCACAAATCATAGACATTATCTGATCGGACTGGGAGCCCAGCTGGACACTGAATGAAGAAGTGGTGTAAAGTATTTCTAATGAAGATAGAATATATCAAAGGATGTTTGAATGAGCACAAAGGAAAATTAGTTTTAGGTGTGGAGGGATGTGCAATGAATTGAGGGTATATTTTGCTTAATCTTTAACATGTAGCATATTTGAGCATAATCATAAATGTAATAACACATGTATTGCCTTAGCTCAAGTCATGACGAGAACGCAGGAAGGGAGCTGTGGACATTGTAATCGAGATTTCACTTAATTTCATTTCTGTTACCTGGAACTGTGTCCAGTGTCAGAAGCATATGTGAGTCACTTTGTGTTTATACAGAGTGAAATTATAACTTAGAGAATGCTTCATCCACTGTCGCTAAGAAGAGTATTTTTTCAAATTTTATTTCCAAGTTTTGTCAATTAAGTCTTAAATTAAGAACACATCTTCTTTCATTAAACTGATTTACTTCAGATTTTTCATTGAGATATTATTTGCATTTTTAAATGTAATTGCTTTGAAGCCATTTACTTGCCTGATCATTTTCTTTACATCACAAACTAAATTTCCTAATTGTTTTAGTTATTTTAATCTTTGGGAAAACATAAAAGAAGCAGAGCACTTAAGATCTCTGCTCAAGTTGATCCCATGTTATCTTGGCAAATGCAATACAATGATGTAAATGAGTGCATGGTGCAGTAACCCCACAGTTAATCACATGAAGACAGAAGGCAGATTGTCCTGACAGGCACAGAATCTTACAGAGCCATGCTCAGAGTACTGGGGCCTCAGATCACCTGTTCTAAAATGGCAATAATACTTCAAATGTGCTGTTGATTTCATCTTGCTAGTATTTTGTTGAACACTGTTCCAGCTGTATTCATCAAGGATGTTTGCCTGTAATTTTTATTGTTGAATTATTCTCTAGCCCAGTTGTTACTCTTACAGTACAGACACCTGAAGGCTAAACCACAGGGGGAAATAAGGATGGATCATCTGTGATCCACAGGACACATCTGACATCAAAATTTTGCCTGAAGCTTTGTACATGAGTTTTCTCCTCCAATCTGAAATATATATGCATAGAATAGAATGATGGTGTTGGTGGAGAATTAGAGGGAAATGTGGAGTTATTTCTCAATGGATATAAAGTTATAGTTGTAACGTAGATTAATTTTTGGAACTGTGCTATACAGCGTAGCACCTAGTTCCAACACTAGGATATTGTTCACTTTAAATTGTTTGCCAAGTTAGGAGTGGCGAGGCACATCTGTAAAGCTAACACTCAGGTGGCTGAGCCAGAAGCAAAGTGAGTTCAAGGTTAGCCTGCATTACCTGCAAGACTCTGTCAAAAACCAAATCAAAAGCAAAGCAAATTGAAAGTAATATAAGTAGAAAGAAAAAATTTTATGGGGATTGATATCATCTTAAGTGTGTTATTGCAGAAAAACAGTAAGACAAAAACAAAAAATAACAGGGCACCAGTCCTCTCTTACTTGTGATTGTCATGTCTGTCACATGGATTGTGTGACCAGAGTGTGCATATGAACTCATTAATGTCATTGTACACATTACACATGTGCAGTTCTTGGTACGTGGGTCACATCTCAATATAGCTGCTTAAAACAAGTCATAAAGGACAACATGGAAATGAATGGCTCCCTACATCTGGAAATCTTAAAATTTCAGCATCTTCATGGAGGTCACTTCCTTCCTCAACATTCCTGGATGGGATGTCTTCATCATCTCCCTCATGCTCATGGTGGTTGCCACAGTGCCTTATTTTGAAATTTGTTATTTCATAAACGTGCTGACCTCAGGATCTTTACATTGCTCATGCCTCCTGCCAGCCACAGGCATCTGCAGGTAACTGTGTGGCTCCATCTCAATTCCTTAAAGCCTCTTCAATGTTATCTTGCTTACCTGGCTGTCCTGGAGCCTGTCAAAGCACATCCATCATCTCTTCCTTCTCTTGCCCACTCTTTATTCATACTAATTATTACCATCTCATAGATTGATAATTTCTCTTCATTTTTAACTGATATATAAAAATGATATGTATTAGATGTAATGTGATAATTTGGCTAACTCTAAACATTATATAATGTTCAAATCTAGCTATTCCCTCAAACATGTATCATTTATTTAAACTGAATACATTCAAATCCTCTTCTATGTCTTTTTTTTAACTAATTCTTTTATTTACTTGAATTCTTTTTCCATGAAAGGTCCATAAAGACTTTTATTTCTCAGTAACCTTTACTTATTCTCTGGGAAATGCTAAAAATATGTTTGTAATTCAATTTACATTTCTCAAGTGCATAAAATAATTGCTTATTATAAACTGAATCCAATAGATTTAAGAAAGGATAATGATATAGGGGGTGAATTCAAGTATATATTTTATATATTGTAAGAACTTTCATAAATGTCACAATTTTACCACCAGCACAACAATTAAAAAAAGAAAAAATGCAGAGATGGAGAGGAATTTGTAATCAGAAATGTCAAAAGCTGTCTTACAGGGACAGGTACAAAACATAGTCATGTTATTTTCCTCTTTTCTGGTAGTCACACGGTTCATGGAACCACAAAACTATACCCAAATTTCAGAATTTCTTCTTCTGGGATTTTCAGAACAACAAGATCTTCAGTGTCTCATATATGGGATCTTCCTTTCCATGTACCTGGTCACTGTGTTTGGGAACCTGCTCATCATCCTGGCCATAATCTCAAACTCCCCTCTGCACACACCAATGTACTTCTTCCTCTGTAACTTGTCTTTTGTCGACATTTGCTTCACATCTACCACTGTCCCAAAGATGTTGGTGAATATCCAGACACAGAGCAAGGTCATAACTTACGAAGGTTGCATCATGCAGATTTATTTTTTTGCAACTTTTGCAGGGTTGGATGACTTCCTCCTGGCTGTGATGGCCTATGACCGTTTTGTGGCCATCTGTCATCCCCTGTACTACATGGTCATCATGAAACGCCAGCTTTGTGTGTTGCTGGTTATTGTGTCCTGGGTCACAAGTACTCTGAATGCCCTATTACAAAGCTTTGTGGCATTGCGGCTGTCCTTCTGTACGGAGGTGGAAATCCCTCACTTTTTCTGTGAACCTTATCAGTTGGCTCACCTTGCCTGTTCTGACATATTTCTTAATGACATGGTGATATATATGACAGCTATGCTCTTTGCTCTTGGTCCCCTCAGTGGCATCCTTTACACTTACTCCAAGATAATTTCCTCTATCCATGCAATCTCATCAGCTCAAGGGAAGCACAAAGCATTTTCTACCTGTGTATCTCACCTCTCAGTTGTCTCCTTATTTTATTGCACAGGCCTAGGAGTGTACATCAGTTCTGCTGTGACCAAAAGCTCACATTCAATTGCAATAGCCTCAGTGATGTACGCTGTGGTCACCCCCATGCTGAACCCCTTCATCTACAGCCTGAGGAGTAAGGACATCAAGAGGGCTCTGAAAAGACACTTTGAGAGAGAAACTAGCAAAGTGCTCATTGTCTGGGGACTGAAAGAGTGAGCACAGAGCCAAAAGTTTTAGAATTAAAAATACAATACCTGATCCAATGTGGAAATACTTCTTGATCCTTTGATTTTCAGAATTTTCTATTTATTTGATTTCAACTTGTGTATTCAATTTATGTTACCCAGTTTATCAAGGCTCTGCTTCCACTGATGTTGAACCAGTGTTTACTTTATCAATTTGATGTTTCCTCAAAGCTTTTTTCTACCAAGAACTGGAAATATTGGAAATTCCCATTTGTCTCATGGTCAACATGGAATTCTTCTGAATAATCTCTTCTGCAATACCATAGACCAAAGTGGTGGTTTTCTTTTCTTGATTCTAAAAATCATAATCTTGTGATGTGGTGTATTCCTCCTATGGGAAAAATTATACTTGATAACTAAGACTGTTCACATAATTTTGCCCTAAAGAAAATCATAAGAGCACAGCACTGCTCTAGAATACTCATTGTTCCTCAGACATCACTATGCTAACTGCTTTTCCTGATTATGCAGGTTTAACAGACTATTGTGTATCATAGCTGATCATTAGCCATTCTTCTCATCATTAGGAATCCATTTTCTTATTCATTTGGTATACACAGTAGCTACAGTTGTCACTTTGGAATGCAGACTATTATATAGACATCTCCAGTTGAAATCTACATGGAAAGATTGGCTTCTTTTCTCTTTTTTTCAACATTTTATTAGTATATAATATTTCTATAGGGAGGTTTTGTTGTGACATTTACCTATAGGCATACAATGTAATTCAGTTCGGTTCCTTCTCTATATTATTACTCTCTTCTCCCTCCCCCTTCTTAAAATAAATTTGACAGGTTTCAATATTCTATATTCTCACATTAATAAAAAATACATCAACTATTTTCACCCCCTTCACCCTATTATTTACACTCCCCCTTCTGATACTTCCCTCCCCTGAACATGACTTGTTTTATATTCCTTTCCTTTATTGTTTAAGTGTCTGCTTATTTTTGACTAGGGTTTTGCCTTGGTATTTTACCTGTAAATATATTGTACTTTAATCACTCTAACCACCCTCTCTTTACTTTTCCATACCCTTTTTTCTCATACCCTGTATTAGCCAACAGTTTTTGGTGCATTTCATTGTATGGAAAGATATTTTGAAGTAACATATTGATTAATTTCACCTCACAATGAGAAAGCATTTTAAATGGGAAGACATAAGGTCTATGTTAAACACTGTATTGCGATGACAGGCATTTCTATTTTGTACAATTGTTAAAGTCACTGATGTCCAGTGTAAGGAAAGGAGTTTACTCATTGAAATTCAGTTGCATGTTTTTTTTTCCATTTTGTGTCATGTATTTACTGTACCTAAATTCATTGTGACAATTCTGAATAGCCTTACATTGTACATTGTTTAAATTGACCTCATCATCTCCCTCCTGCAACCCCATAACAACTCCACTTAAAGCAATTGCAAGAGGTTTTATCATTCTATTCCATATATGCAAATAAATGCCTTCAGCATTTTTAATCACCTTCATCTCCTTCTTTCACCCTGCCCCTCCCAAAAGTACAAACCCACACATTGTATTTATTTTCATTCCTGCCTTCCATTATTAATTTCAAAGACGTTATTCAACAAGGTTTCTCTATTTATCACTGATGTGAA
Organism: Castor canadensis; assembly: GCF_047511655.1. Taxonomy (NCBI): domain Eukaryota; kingdom Metazoa; phylum Chordata; class Mammalia; order Rodentia; family Castoridae; genus Castor; species Castor canadensis. The sequence continues at coordinate 7,068,397 of NC_133399.1, forward strand.
TATACTTTACTTGGGTCAGTTCAATCCCATCTATTACTCTCCCTTACTGCTCCCTCCAATCCTCCATTATTCAACAGTTTTCAATACATAGTGTTATATCCTCCATCTGCACAGGTATAATGTGTCTTGATATTTTTGACTTTCTATCATTCTCTTTTACTTTCCTTCTTACCCCAGGTTCCATAGAGTGGTTCCACTATTATAAACATGTTATTCATGTGAATGGGAACATGACCACTCTTGTTTCATGTATGTATTTATCTGTTGGATATATTTTTCAAGCATGAGAGAAAACATGAGGTCCTCCAATTGCATCCATTTACATTCAAACCACATAGTTCCATTCTTCCTTATTGCTGAATAAAACTCCACTGTATATATGGAATGGCTGTACTAGTTTACATTCCCCTCAACAGTGTATAAGGGCTCCTGTTTCCCTGAATCCTCACTGGCTTTTGTTGGTGTTTCTGTTCATTAAGATCGCCATTCTATCCTGGGTGAGATGAAATCTTAGTGTACTTTTAATTTGAATTTCTTTAATGGCCAGGGAAGTTCAACACTTCTTCATGTACCTATTGGCCATTATTACCTCTTTTGAGATTTCCCTATTTAACGCATGTGCCCACTTCTTCATTGGGATGTTGATTCACTCAGGGTTAAGTTTCTTGAGCTTCCTGTAGATTACGGATATTAGTCTCTTATTGGATGAATACCAGGCAAAGATTTTCTCCCATTCTATGAGCTGTCTTTTGAGTCTAGTGACTGTATTTTTACTGTGCAGAAGAGTTTTATCTTGATGCAGTGCCATTTGTTCATCCTTTCTCTTAATTGCTGAGCCATTCACATTCTATTTAGGAAGCCATTGCCTATGCCTATATGCTCCAGTGTATTTCCTACTAATTTCAGTAGTTGTACTGAGGTCTTTGATGCACTTTACTTTGATATTTGTACAAGGTGAAAGACAGCGTTCTAGTTTCAGTCTTTTACATGTAGATATCCAGTTTTCTCAGAAACATTTATTGAAGAGGCTCTGTTTTCTCCATCATGTATTTTGGGCTGCTTTGTCAAAAATCACTTGGTGGTAGCTGTGTGATTTTTTTTGTCTGAGTCTTCTCTTCTGTTCCATTGGTCTTCCTCTCTGTTTTTATTGCTATGGAACTGTACTACAGATTGAGATCAGTTATTGTGATATCTCCAGCACTGGACTTTTTGCTCAGAATTTCTTTGGCTATTTGTGATCTTTGGGAATGATTTTTGTATCTCTGTGAAGTATGCCCTTGGAATTTTTATAGGGCTTGAATTGAATATGTAGATTGACATTGAACATGTAGGTGACTTAGCAGTACAGCAATCATCACAATATTGATATTGTTGATTCACAAATGTGGGAGATATTTCAATCTTGTGAAACTGATGGAATTTCTGATCAGATGCTGATCAATTTTCTGATGTCTCTTCAACTTCTTTCATCAGTGAATTACAGCTTTCATTGAAAAGGTGTTTTATCACAACAATAGGATTGGACTTTGGGCACATAATAAAAGCGAGAGCACACAAGGGAGGGGTGAGGATAGGTAAGACACCTAAAAAGTCAGCTAGCATTTGTTGCCCTTAATGCAGAGAAACTAAAGCAGATACCTTAAAAGCAACTGAGGCCAATAGGAAAAGGGGACCAGGAACTAGAGAAAAGGTGAGATCAAAAAGAATTAACCTAGAAGGTAACACACACGCACAGGAAATTAATGTGAGTCAACTCCCTGTATAGCTATCCTTATCTCAACCAGCAAAAACCCTTGTTCCTTCCTATTATTGCTTATACTTTCTCTACAACAAAATTAGAAATAAGGGCAAAATAGTTTCTGCTGGGTATCGAGGGGGTGGGGGGAGAGGAAGGGGGCGGAGTGGGTGGTAAGGGAGGGGGTGGGGGCAGGGGGGAGAAATGACCCAATCCTTATATGCACATATGAATAATAAAATTTTAAAAAAGGTGTTTTATTATCTTCATTAAATTTCTTCCCAGGTATTTTGAGGCATTTTTTAAATGGGAATGTTTCCCTGATTTCTTTCTCAGTCTCATCATGTTTGTATACAGAAAATCTATTAGCGTCTGTATATTAATTTTGGATCCTGTTACTTTAGCAAAAGAGTTTATGATTTCTAAGAGCTTTTTGATGGAGTATAAGGGTCTTTTAGATATAAGATCATATCATTTTAAATTGGGATAGTTTGACTTCTTCCACCCTTATTTGCATTCCTTTATTTCTTGTTCCTGTCTTACTGCTCTGGCTATGAATTCCAAAAATATATTGGAAGGGAGTGGGGAAAGTGAAGGTCCTTGTGTCTTTCCTAACTTTAGCAAAAATGGTTTCATTTGGTCTCCAATTAGTATAATGTTTACTATAGGTTGGTCGTATATTATATTGAGGAACGCCCTTTCTCTTCCTAGTTTCTTCAAAACTTTTATCATGAAAGCATGCTGAATTTTGTCCAGCACTTTTTCTGCATTAATTAAGATATCATGAGATTTTTGTCTTTGCTTCTGTTTATATGCTGAATTACATTTATTGATTTCCTTGTGTTGAACCATCCCTGCATCTCTGAAATGGTCATGGTGTATGATCTTTTTGATATGTTGTTAAATTTGGTTGCCCAGTATTTTGTTGAGAATATTTGCATCAATATTTATTAAGATATTGATCTGTATTTCTCTTTTTTATTTAATCTTTCTTGGGTTTTGGAATGAGTATAATACTGACTTTGTGGAATGAGTTTGGTAGTGTTCTTTCCCTTTTTAGTTTCTGGAAAAGTTTGAGGAGCTCTGGTGTTAGTTCTTTAAAGATCTGGTAGAATAAAATCATTAATCCACTGGGTTATGGGCTATACTTTCTTAGGACTAAAGAGAAAATTAGGGGACAAAAAATGCAAAACTGCTGTTGGAGTGTACAGAAAAGGAAGATACAGATAAACAAATAATAACTCTTCATGAAATGAAGACAAAAAAACCCAACTTACCAGAACTTTAGAGATGCAGCAAAGGTAGTTATAAAATGGAAGTTTATAGCTATGAGTGCCTACACAAAAAATAAGAGAAATCCTAAACAAACAAATGAAATAGCTCAAGGTTTTAATAAAGCAAGAACTAGTGAAACCCAAAGTTAGTACAAAGGACTAAATAATAAATACCAATGCAGAAAATAATGTAATTAATTCTAACAAAGTAGTGCAAAGAATTAATGAAACAAAGAGTTGGTTCTTGGACAAGATAAAGAAGATTGGCAAACCCTTAGCCAAACTGACCAAATGATAAAACAGAAGGCCCAAATAAATAAATTTAGAGAAGAAAAAGAGAACCACAAAAGATACCAATGAAATTTAGAGATTCATTAGAGAACATTTTGAAATCATATTCCAATCAATTGGAAAAACCTACAAGTAATAGATAATTTTTCAGATAAACATGACTTACCAAAATTGAACCAAGAGAATATAAACAACATAGATAGATACCAAGCTATGAAATTGAAGCATGAAGAAACAGTCTCCAAAAAAGAAAAGTGTACATGGATACATTTAGTGCTAAATTCCAACAGATTTTTAGGGAAAAAGTAATGCCAATGATCCTCAAACTATTTCATAAAAGGGAAAGAAAAGAACACTCCCAAACGCTTTTTATAAAATGGGTATTACCCTGATATGAAAACCTGTTAAAGAAAAAGCATGAAGAAATCTATAAACCAATTTCCATTTGGAATTTTTAATAAAATAGTTGCAATCCAAATTCAAAAAAATCTTTAAAAGATCATACAACATGATCAAGTTAGTTTCACTTGAGGAATGAAAGGATAGCTCAAAATACACAAATAAATAAATGATAAGGCACAGAAATAGAACCAAAAGGGAAAAATACATGACCATGTGCATAGATGGAAAAGAAGAGTTTGAAAATGTTAAACCTCCTTTCAAAATAAAACACATGAAAGAAGTAGGAAGAGCAACATTGCAAAGGCTGTGTACAATAAACTTGAAGCCAAAATTATACAATAAATGGAGAAAATTGCAACCATTTCCTCATAAGTCAGAAATGGTACAAGAATGTCCACTGTCTTCACTCTTACTCATTACAGTTCTTGAATTCCTAGCCATAGCAATAATATATGTGAAATAAAAGGGACACAGATAGGAAGGGAAAAAGTCCAATGTTACCTATTTATAGATGACATGATCCTATACATTTTTAGTGTAAATTAAAATTATATAGATTTCATCCCAACAGGTCTGTATACAATTATAATATGCTTTATTCAGTATAACTCCCAACTATTACTTTTTATGACACTAAACACTTCCCTCTCTATTTCCCCCTACATTTCAACCTCTATAGTCCTCACTGATTTACTTTCATGTCCCTGATTGCTGGCGGGATGGGGGTTGTTATGTTTGGTTTTCTCCTAGTTGCATGTAAAAGACCATAAAGTTCTATGAAAAAACCTTAGATCTTATAAACAGTTTCAGCAAAGTAGCAGGACAGAAAATCAACACATTGACCCCATGAATTAGAAGAGTTGGTGTAACAAAGGAGTTTCATTGTCTGAGGATTATTTTGTTAAAAGAGCAGTCAGCCCAGGGCTAGTGGACTCCTCTGGTTCCAGGAGATCTTGATGGGTTTTTGGGCTTTGCTTACAGGAAGGATTTTAGACTGAGAACAAAAAAGATGAAACATGAAAAGAACCTCACCAACATATATTACAGTTAAAACATTACATACAATGAATAAGGAAAAATATGTCACATATAAAGGAAAAGCAGTCAGAATAACGGGATTTCTAAACAGAAACTAAAATCACAGATGTCATGGATTGATGTATTAATGTGCCAAAAGCAGTAACTTTCAACCTAGACCCAATAGAGCAGAAAACACCTTGGTGAAGCTCAAGCTTACTCAGATCACAATTCCAGGCTGATCAATTAACTTCTCTGAGTTACATTTTTTTTCAAATGTAAAATGAGTTCCTAATAATATTGACCATATCTAATATACATGTATAAATATTAAATGAGGAAATTCTTGTGAGATTCTGACTTCGACAATTGTGCATAAGAACTCTAAACGCAGCTCTCCAAATTTCCCCATGTTTTACAAATTAAGAAGGAAATGATATTTCCTGATGTGTTCCAAGCACAATTCTTCTCAGTGCTTTGTAAAAATCATAATAAATTCAAAGATTGTTGTAACTTATCAGGGTTTTATAACAAACAACCAGTTTTATTGTCATTCCTTTTTTATCAAGATAAAAGGAATATCAATTTTCTTATGATTTCAGGAACTGCATGCCATCCACAAGTCAATGCTTTGGCACTCCAAGGAACCTAACAAAATCAGGATTCTCAACACTAGACAAAATTGGAACTAAGAATTAGGCAAACATAGTGAAGAGGTTATATTTCTGGAAAACAAGAGATTTCATGGAAAAGACACAACAAATAATTGAGCTACTTAAGTTCTTACCTGGTCTCTTGGAAACATACAAGAAAAAGAAAAATTTCCTTTATTGTCAGACCAGTGTTCCTCAGGGAAATCAGGTTGGTGTCAGGGGATTGTAGGAACAAAGTAAAATATAACTAACGAAGAGTTGTAAATACGTTCTTGGATGCTGTCCCTCAGAGGGTAGAAATCTTTCCAGAAGTGAACTCAGTTCCTTTTGAAGTCCTAAGAGCCCTAAATCTTTTTGGTGATGAAAACTTCATTCCCTCTTGCTATTTTGTTTGGAGCACAGATTCAGGCCCTGCATTAACCATCCAGTGGGGAATCCTGACTTCCATTCAGAGACCATCTCCTAAGAGACACCATCCAGATGAGTGTCTCATCCAGATGAGAGCCCAGTGTGTTCTTCAGGAAAGCTGAAAGAAGAATGGAAAGTGACAAGATTTACCTGGTGTTACCTGATGACCAACTAAGCCTAGTTTAGAGTTGGTAATGAATGTTTGCCTTGGCTTGTATGAATAATTAATTGGCAACAAATTTATTACATTAAAAAGAGAAAAGGGGTTTAGATTCTGCAATGCATAGATCACTGACAATTGTGTGATAAGAAAGGAAGTCCAGTTGTAGATTAATGAAGAAGGACTAGAAAGTATTTCTCATGAAAATAGAATGTGTCCTCATTAGACCCAAGGGATATTGAATATTGGAATGTTGGTTGCTTATCATACTTTAATGTTATGTGTTTTCACTTTTATTTGTTACAGAGAAACCACATGTATTTGGTCTGTTAATATATGTGTTCGTTTATTGCCGTGGAGGGGTTGTACTATAAAGATATATGTAAGCTATAAAATATTATGAAAGACTTATACAATAAGCACTTTATCTGTCATGGTCAAAGCTGAGATTTGATGATTTATTCATCACATGTTAAGAAAGAGCTTAATTATCAAATGTTTATGGTCATGAAAGTCTTATTTAGTTTTCTCAGTTAAAGTTACTTTTTCTTTTAGATCATTGGCTTCCTCGCAGTAAGCAATAATAAAATATTTATTTCTTTAAAATAGTAGAACATATCCATATCCATGAATGTTTCAAGTAGCCAGTAGGAAATCAGTTTTAGGTATAGAGGGATATAAAATGAAATGAAAGGCATTTTTCTTTAATTTTTAACATTTACATATATGAAACTGTTTCTATATTCATTATAAATGTCAGAAAAATGGAATCCTTGTAAACACTACCTGAAAACAACAGCTTTGGGGACATACACTTCACAGTGTCTACTCCCATGTTGACATTCACACAAAAATCAGTTTTTGTTCTTACTGGATCTGAACATTTTAACTTTTGATTTCAAAAGTGAACTGGAAGTTATTTCACTACATTTGCTATTTTCTATTTATCTGTTTTAAATATGTGTGGACATGTTTTGTAGAAGGGTGTGTGAAATTTTACACATTTTGTATGATCAGATCTGTCAGTCATGGTACATTCTCATTCTGCTGCTGTATATATTATTTTGGAAGTTTCTCAAAAAAATTAAAAGTAGAGCACTTTTGATACAGCTAGATCACTTCTAGTTATATACCCCAAGGTATCAAACTCTATTTCTATAGAGATACCTGTGTATGTGTGATTATCACTGCACATTTGCAATTGTGTTTGACATCACAATGACCTGGCCAAGGCCAAATGCAAGTCTCTGGCCTAGGGAAGATGCATGTCAGTTACCAGACTGTTTATTGTATTTGATTCCTACATTCATTGAGATTTTGATTAGTGAGTCATCTCCCTTGAAGATAACTACAAGTAAAAGCAGGTATTTTCTTCTTTATTGTTGTGCTGGGTGGGGGTAAACTGTAGCATTTACAAAAGTTCATACAATGTATCAAATATAACATACTTGAATTTATCCCCTCCACCACTCACCTTTATCATTCCCTCCCCACTTTCCTGGAATAGTTTCCATAGCATCATTTTTACTATATGGAGGCTCATAAAAAATTAAAAATAGAACTGCCATACGATCCAGCAATACCACACCTAGGGATATACTGAAGGAATGTGAGCCAAGTTACATCAAAGTCACCTGCATACCCATGTTTATTTTAGCATTATTTGCAATAGCTAATCTATGGAAACAGCCAACATACCCCACTACTAAAGAATGGATTAAGAATATGTGGTATTTGCAGACAATGAAATCTTACTTAGCTACAAAGTAGAATGAAGTTTTGTCATTTGCAGGTAAATAGATGTAACTGGAGAACATCATAAAATTAAGTAAAGTTAGCCAGGCTCAGAAGGCAAAAAGCCACATGTTCTCTCTCATATGTGGGATATAGACCTAATACCAATACAGCAATATTTTGAGTAACTGGTCACATGAAAGGAAGGTCAGGTATGAAATGGGTAGTGTAAAAGAAGGAAACTAAGAGGATGAATATGGTTAATATACTCTCTATGCAAGATTGAATATACAATTTTTAAACTGACTGAAACCACCATAAGAAAGGGACTAAGAGTGAAGAGAATTAAAGGAGATCAACCAAGTGCGTTGTATTACATATATACATTGAACTATCACAAGGAAACTCCCTGTGTAGCCACTTTATTTCAAATAAGCAAAACTATCATCTTTTTCTTTTATCTTTTCTCTTGTACAAAATCAGAGAACAGGGGGTCAGAACAAGTCTTCCGGTGGGTGGGGGGATATTGATACAAGTGGGAGGGGTGAGACGGCAGGGAAAGTGGGTTAGGAGTGTGAATATGGTACAAAAGTTTGTACACCTGTTTTAAATGCTAAAATCTTACCTGCTGAAACCATTACAGAAATGGGGGGAGTGTGGAAAAAAGGAGAGTGTTGGATGGGGTGAATTCAGGTACATTTGATACATTGCAAGAACTTTTGCAAATGCCACAAATGTACCCTCACCTACTATGCTATATATGCTATAAATATAGCATTTATAATGTAGAGAAATGTGTCTTTTTTCCCTAGTTTTTATAGAGCTTTTATCATGAAAGGATGTTCAATTTTGTCAAAGGCTTTTTCTACACCTGTTGATATGATGATGTGGGTTTTGTCCTTGATTCTGTTTATGTGTTGTAGTATGTTTATTGTTTTGTGTATGTAGTAACTTCCTTGCATTCCTGGAAGGAAACCTACTTGATCATTGTGTAGGGTCTATTTAATATGCTACTGGATTCTGTTAGCAAGTATTTCATTGAGGATTTTTGGATCTATGTTCATCAAGGATATTGGTCTATAATATTCTTTATTTTATGCATCTATACCTGGCTTTGATATCAGGTTAATGCTAGCTTTGTAGAATGAGTTTGGGAATATTCCTTCTTTTTGTCCTTGGTGAAATAATTTGAAGAGTATTGGTTTTACTTCTTTAGTTTCTAATTTTATTTTATTGTTTTTACATTTACTTACATGTGTATACATTGTTTGGTCCACACCCCCATTGTTTGGTCCACAAGAGGGTTTGCCCCTCTTGTTCTCCAAATTTATTGAAGAGAAAACATAAGAGACAATAAGAAAAGCATAGCATTTTTGCTATTTTGAGATGAAGGAAGCTATACAGAGAGGTCCTACTGTTATTACCATGCATATGTGTACTACAACTCATATTGATTCATCTCTACCAGGCCTCTTCACTACTTCCTAGTCCCCTTCCTATAGTGACCTCTGCCGGTTTAAGATTACTGTATTTGCTTCTATACAGACAGCATATCAACCACATTGAAGTTTTAGGTTTCCTTACTTTTCCCTACTCCTCCCATATGTGGCTTTTCCTTAGTGTGTGACCTATGTCCAATAATATTTCTTCATTTGTTTTAGGTCTGTAATCTGCATATGAGGGAGAAGATGTGATTTTTGTTATTCTGAGCCTGACTAACTTCACATAAGATGATCTCCAGTTCCATCCATTGACTTGCAAATGACAAAATTTCATTCTTTTATTCTTTGTAGCTGAATAAAATTCCATTGTGTATAAATGCCACATTTTCTTAATCCATTCATCAGTAGTGGGGCATCTTGGCTATTTCCATAACTTGGCTCTTGTGACTAGTACTGCAATAAATATGAGTATGCAGATGTCTTTGGAATAACCTGAGTCGCATTCCTTTGGGTATAGCCCTAGGAGTGGTATGGCTGGATCATATGTTAGATATATGTTTAGTTTTTTTAGAAGCCTCTCTATTGTTTGCCAAAGTGGTTGTACTAGCTTACCTTCCCACCACCAGTGTGTGAGGGTTCCTTTTCTCTCCACATCCTTCCAACATTTGCTGTTGGTGGTGTTTTTGATGATAGCTATTCCAATAGGGGTGATGTGGAATATTAGTGTGGTTTTGATTTGCATTTCATTAAGGCCAGGGATGGTGAGCATTTTTTCATGTGTTTTGGGACATTTGTGTTCTTCCCTAGAAAAAGTTCTGTTTAGGTCAGTTGCCCACTTCTTTATTGGTTCATTGATTTGGGGGGGAATTTTATTATTTGAACTCCTTATATATTCTGTTTATCAGTTCTTTGACTGATATGTAGCCAGCAAAGATTTTCTCTCACTCTGTGCGTGGTCTTGTCAGTTTAGAGATCATTTCTTTTGTTGTGCAGAAGCTTTTTAATTTCATGTAGTCCCATTTTTCCATCCTTTCTCTTAGTTGCTGGGCTGCTGGGGTTATACTGAGGAATTCTTTGCCTATACCTATTGTTTCCACAGTATTCCCTGCTCTTTCCTGTACTAACTTGGGAGTTTTGGGTCTGATATTAAGGTCCTTAATCCACTTTGAGTTGATACTAGTACAGGGTGATAGGCATGGATCTAGTTTCAGTTTTCTGCAGGCAGATAACCACTTTTCCCAGCATTTGTTGAGGAAGCTGTGGTTTCTCCATCATATGTTTTTGGTGCCTTTGTCAAAAATAAGGTGGGCTTAGCTGTGTGGATTCTTATCTTAGTCCTCTATTCTGTTCCACTGGTCTTCATATCTGTTTTTGTGCCAGTGCCGTGCTGTTTTTTATTGCTGTGGCTCTGTAATATGGTTTGAAGTCAGAATTGTGATACCTCCAGCATTGCTCTTTTTGCTGAGTATTGCCTTGGTTATTCACAATATCTTGTGTTTCCAAATGAACTTTAGGGTAGATTTCTCAATCTCTGAGATGAATGTCATTGGGATTTTGATGGGAATTGCATTGAACATGTAGATTGCTTTTGGTAGGATAGTCATTTTTACTGTGTTGATTCTACCAGTCCATGAGCATAGGAGATCTCTCCACCTTTTTTCAGGGGTTTGTGGTTCTCCTTGCAGAGATCATTTACATCCTTTGTTAAGTTTACTCCGAGGTATTTGAATTTTTTAGGCTATTGTATGTGGAATTGTTTTCCTATATTCTTTCTCAATTTATTCATTGTTGGTGTATAAACAGGATACTGATTTTTGTAAGTTGATTTTGTATCCTGCTACATTGCTGAAACTGTTTATTGTGTCTAGGAGTTTTTGGGTAGAATGTTTTGGGACTTTGAAGTATAGGATCGTGTAGTCTGCAAATAAGGATGTTTTGAGAGTTTCTTTACCTATTTGAATTCCTTTTATTACTTCATCTTGCCTTATTGTTCTGGCTAGGAATTCCAGGACTATGTTGAATAGGAGTGGGGAGAGTGGGCACCTTTGTTTCATTCCTGATTTTAGGGGAAATTATTTCAGTTTTTCCCCAATAAGTATGATGTTGGCTGTAGGTTTGTCATACAGAGTCTTTATAATGTTGACATACATTTTTTCTATTCCTATTTTTCTTAAAGCTTTTATTATGTAGTGATGTTGAATCATATCAAAGTCTTTTTCGGCATTTATAGAGATGATCAAGTGGTTTTTGTCTTTGTTTCTATTAATGTGCTGGACTACATTCATTGATTTATGTATGTTAAACCACCCCTGCATCCCTGGGATGAAGATGACTTGGTTATGGTGAATGATCTTTCTGATATGTTGTTGGATTCAATGTACCATTATTTTGTTGAGGATTTTTGCAGTGATGTTTACTACGGGGATTGACCCATAGTTCTCCTTTTTGGATGTGTCTTTGTCTGGTTTTTGGATGAGTGTAATACTGGCTTCATAGAATGAGTTAGCTAGTGTTCCATTGTTCCTTCTCTTTCTATTTCATGGAAAAGTTTAAGGAGAGTTCGTATTAGTTCTTCTTTAAATGTCTGACAGAATTCAGCAGAGAATCTGTCAGGTCCTGGACTTTTCTTTTTTGGGGAGACTATTGCTGCTTCAATTTCATTTAGTGTTATAGATCTGCTTAAGTGGTTAATATCCTCTTGGTTCAATTTTGGACGGTCATAGTTGTCTAGAGATTTGTCCATGTCTTCAAAATTTTCAAATTTATTGGAATATAGGTTCTCAAAGTAGTCTCTGATAGTTCCCTGGTTCATTTCTAAGGAAAGGCTCTGCATATAGGGATTGATATGCAATATTTATCTTTGTCAGTCTGGCTAATTTGACTTAATATGATGATTTCTAGCTGCACTCATTTTCCTGCAAATGACATAAGTTCATTTTCCTCATGTCTCAAAGACCACCAGTGTGTATATATGCCACAATTTCTTTATCTATTAATAACTTGTTTGGCTTTAGTGCTAATTCCATATTTTTGAAAACATAAGGTGTACAAGTATCTTGATTCAATGTTGACTTACATTCCTTCATATATTTGTCCAGGGGTGCTATAACAAAAGCATATGGTAGTTTATTTTTAGATTTTAAGGGACCTCCATACTGATTTCCATAGTGGCTGCACTAATTTATATTCCCACCAACAGTGCATAAGGGTCTCTTTTCCCCCCACATCTTCACGAATATTTGTTGTTTATTTTGTTTGGTCCAAGCTATTCTGACTGGGGTGAAATGGAAATGAAATTTCAATGAAGTTTTGAGATGCATTTCATTTAAGGCTTAGAAGGTTGAAGATTTCCTCATATATTTATTAGCCAATATATTCTTCTTCTTTTGAAACCTATTTGCTGAATTAATCTGCACATTTGTTGATTGGATAACTTGTTTTTTTAGTGCTTAATTTTTGGAGCTCTTTGTATGTTCTGGAGGTTAATACTTTACCAGATGAATACCTGGTAAAGATTACTCCCATTTTGTAGTTTTTCTTTTGATTCTGGTAATTGTTTCATTATCAGTGCAGAACTCTTTTTGTTTATTATATAATTATTTTTTCATTCAACTTAGAAAAGTTTTATTGAGCCTCACAGTCTGGGCAAGGAGGATAAAAATACCAGAACAATGTCATAATTTAGAGAATGGGAGAGAAAAACTGAATTTTTAAGAAGCATGGATATGATTATAAATTGTATCCATTTTAATGTGTGAAAGGAAAGCAGAATTACTGTGAATTACTCCTTATTGGTCTTATCCTCTGAGTACTTGGAGTTCTATTCAGAAAAATGTTACCTATGACTATAAAAGGTTTTCCTTACTATTTTCTGTAGTAGTTTCAAAGTTGCTGATTTTACAAAATGATCTTTGATCCTTTTTCAATTAGTTTTTGTATGGCTGAGATAGAGATGTGGTTTCAGTCTTCTACATGTGAATATGCAGTTTTCTCAGCACCATTTGTTGAAGAGGCTGTATTTTCATTAACATAGATTTTTCAGCTGCTTTGTCAAAAATCAGATGACTGTCACTATAAGGGCTTTTTCCCTGAATCTTCCATTCTATTTCATTCATCTTTGCATATGTTCTTGTGCCAGCACCATACTGTTTTTGTTAATATGGCCTTGAATTATAATTTGAAGCTAGGTGTTGTGACATCCCCAGCATTGCTCTTTTTGCTCAAGATTGGTTTTAGTTGCTAGGGGTCTTTTATTTTTCCATAGGAGGTGTAGGATTGATTTTCCTGTTACTGTGAAGAATGACATTGGGATTTTGTTGGTCATTGCATTGAATATGTAGATTGTTTTTATTAACACAGACATTACACAGTATTAATTCTGCTGATCCATAATATGGCCAGTCTTTTAATTTCCTAGTGTTTTCAATTTCATTCTTGAATTTTTATAGTATTAATTATAGAGGTCTTTCACTCCCTTTGTTAGGTTTATTTTATTCCTAGATACTTAACTTTTTTAGGCAATTGTGAAAGGGATTGTTTTTTGGATTTCTTTCTCAGCCTTTTCATTATTGGTATATAAAAACAGCTATGGATATTTATACTGATTTTATGTCTTGTTACTTTGCTGAAAATGTTTATTAGACCTAACAATTTTCTGGTGAGATCTCTTTGAACTTTTAAGTACAGGATCATATCATCTTCAAATTGAGATAATTCCATTTATTACTTTCCTGTTTGTATACCTTTTATTTCTCTAATCAGTCTAATGCCCCCTATTACTTTTCTTTACAATTTTCCCCTATCCAGTATAGTCCAACAATTTTCAGTGAGTTTCATTGAATCTTGTTCTTTTAGAGTTGTGATGATTTTCAATATTATTCACTCTCTTCTTCATTACTTCTTCTTTCCCTCTTCTCTTAGCTTTCTCTAAAAGTTCCCATTTTGGAAATACATTCTGCATATATATGAATACATAATAATGCTTGAGTTTTTATTTGGATCTATATTCCACATATGAAAGAAAGCATGCAACCTTTTTCTTCATGAATCTGACTAACTTTACTTAACAGGATATTCTTCAGTTCCATCCACTTACCTGTATGAGACAAAATTTCATTCTTGTTTATGGCTAACTAAAATTTCATTGTATATCTATCTATTTCTCTATTATCTATCCATCTTCTATCTATCTATCTATCTATGTATCTATCTGTCTATCATCTATGTATCTATCTATCATATTTTCTTAATCCATTAACCAGTAGTAGGACATCTGGGTTGATTTCATTGCATAGCTATTGTGAACAGTGCTGCAATAAATATGGGCATGCAAGTGTCTTTATAGAATCTTGACTTACATTCTATTGGATGTATACCCACAAATTGTATTGCTGGATGATAGGGTAGTTCTATTTTTAGTTTTTTGAGGAGTCTTCATACTGTTTTCCATAATGCTTGTACTAATTCAAATTCTCACAAGCAGTGTATGAGGGTTCCTTTTTCACTGCATCCTCATCACCATTTGTTGTTGTTTGTCTTCTTGGTGGTAGCTATTCTACCAGGAGTGTGGCAGAATCTTAATGTGGCTTTGATTTACATTTCTTTCTTGAACAGGGACATTGAGCATTTCTTCATGTTATTTTTGGCACTTTAGACTACTTCCTTTGCAAAAGTTCTGCTCAGTTCATTTGCTCACTTCTTCATTGAGTTGTTGATTTTTGGGGGGTTTAGTTTTTAGAGCTTCCTATAAATTCTTTGGTCAGGGAGATTTAAATAATCTCTAAGCATAAAGGAGATATCTAATGTATGACAATTGTGCTGTTCATTCACTGCCACAAATTGTGGCAATGAAGGAAGTCATACTTGTAGGCAGCATTAGAAGTTTTCAACTAGAACCAGATAGATTATTCTATAATAAAATACGTGTGAACAAATCTTCATTGAGTAAACCCCCTTACACTGAATGGTAATCTTACATACCGCAGTATGAAAAAAATCTTCCACAGTTATTCAATGTTAATGTAGACATTGATTTTATCATATTTAAGTTTTACATTCTAAGGCCAAATGAATCCATCTCTTATTTCAAAATGTCTTCACATCTAGACTTCACTTGGAGTTACCTACCTGATAATGAGCTTTTCTAGTGACTATGGCACACAATGTGGACATCAACCTGAAAAAGAGAATATAATCTTGCTGATGAGAAGAAAAGTCATTGATCAGTTATGAAACACACTGGTCTGTTAAAACTTATAGTATTAGGAGGATCAATTAAAGTAACAGTGCTTGAAGGAATGATGGACTCACAAAGCAACTGTGGTCTAAGAATTTACTCTAGTATAAACTTACATAAACAGCCTTAGCAGCCAAGTGTGTGTGTGGTTTTTTTACATAGGAGGAGAGCCACACATGACTATGAACTTGAGAATCAGCAAAAGAAACATATGTCAGTATGATCTAAGGAATTTGAGAAGAAACTGTTAAGACATTGGATTTGTCCATGAGGTAAATGGGAAATTCTTATATTCCACCCCATGATCACATGTACATGGGATAACTAAAGTAGACTCACAGATGCATTGAATACAATGTTTATATGGGAAGAATGGAAAACATGCAGTTATCTTTCAAAAGATATAGAGACACGGTTATATAAGACTAATTTTTAGAAATGTGCAATACAACATAATGCAGAGAGCTAACAATATTGTACTGCACACTTCAAAATTTGTTACAAAGGTGAATATAGTAGCACACACCCATAATCCCAGCACATAGGAGACTGATGCTAGAGACATAATGAGTTCAAGGTCATCCTGGGTTATATAGCAAGACTCTGTCTCAAAAAAATAGAAAAGGTGAAAAGAACTAGAAATAGAAAGAAATTTAGTGAAAAGGATAAATAACTGTTTCTGAAAGTGGAAGCCAGTATTACACTCATCCAAAAACCAGACAAAGACACATCCAAAAAGGAGAACTATGGGTCAATCCCCGTAGTAAACATCACTGCAAAAATCCTCAACAAAATAATGGTACATTGAATCCAACAACATATCAGAAAGATCATTCACCATAACCAAGTCATCTTCATCCCAGGGATGCAGGGGTGGTTTAACATACATAAATCAATGAATGTAGTCCAGCACATTAATAGAAACAAAGACAAAAACCACTTGATCATCTCTATAAATGCCAAAAAAGACTTTGATATGATTCAACATCACTACATAATAAAAGCTTTAAGAAAAATAGGAATAGAAAAAATGTATGTCAACATTATAAAGACTCTGTATGACAAACCTACAGCCAACATCATACTTATTGGGGAAAAACTGAAATAATTTCCCCTAAAATCAGGAATGAAACAAAGGTGCCCACTCTCCCCACTCCTATTCAACATAGTCCTGGAATTCCTAGCCAGAACAATAAGGCAAGATGAAGTAATAAAAGGAATTCAAATAGGTAAAGAAACTCTCAAAACATCCTTATTTGCAGACTACACGATCCTATACTTCAAAGTCCCAAAACATTCTACCCAAAAACTCCTAGACACAATAAACAGTTTCAGCAATGTAGCAGGATACAAAATCAACTTACAAAAATCAGTATCCTGTTTATACACCAACAATGAATAAATTGAGAAAGAATATAGGAAAACAATTCCACATACAATAGCCTAAAAAATTCAAATACCTCGGAGTAAACTTAACAAAGGATGTAAATGATCTCTGCAAGGAGAACCACAAACCCCTGAAAAAAGGTGGAGAGATCTCCTATGCTCATGGACTGGTAGAATCAACACAGTAAAAATGACTATCCTACCAAAAGCAATCTACATGTTCAATGCAATTCCCATCAAAATCCCAATGACATTCATCTCAGAGATTGAGAAATCTACCCTAAAGTTCATTTGGAAACACAAGATATTGTGAATAACCAAGGCAATACTCAGCAAAAAGAGCAATGCTGGAGGTATCACAATTCTGACTTCAAACCATATTACAGAGCCACAGCAATAAAAAACAGCACGGCACTGGCACAAAAACAGATATGAAGACCAGTGGAACAGAATAGAGGACTAAGATAAGAATCCACACAGCTAAGCCCACCTTATTTTTGACAAAGGCACCAAAAACATATGATGGAGAAACCACAGCTTCCTCAACAAATGCTGGGAAAAGTGGTTATCTGCCTGCAGAAAACTGAAACTAGATCCATGCCTATCACCCTGTACTAGTATCAACTCAAAGTGGATTAAGGACCTTAATATCAGACCCAAAACTCCCAAGTTAGTACAGGAAAGAGCAGGGAATACTGTGGAAACAATAGGTATAGGCAAAGAATTCCTCAGTATAACCCCAGCAGCCCAGCAACTAAGAGAAAGGATGGAAAAATGGGACTACATGAAATTAAAAAGCTTCTGCACAACAAAAGAAATGATCTCTAAACTGACAAGACCACGCACAGAGTGAGAGAAAATCTTTGCTGGCTACATATCAGTCAAAGAACTGATAAACAGAATATATAAGGAGTTCAAATAATAAAATTCCCCCCCAAATCAATGAACCAATAAAGAAGTGGGCAACTGACCTAAACAGAACTTTTTCTAGGGAAGAACACAAATGTCCCAAAACACATGAAAAAATGCTCACCATCCCTGGCCTTAATGAAATGCAAATCAAAACCACACTAATATTCCACATCACCCCTATTGGAATAGCTATCATCAAAAACACCACCAACAGCAAATGTTGGAAGGATGTGGAGAGAAAAGGAACCCTCACACACTGGTGGTGGGAAGGTAAGCTAGTACAACCACTTTGGCAAACAATAGAGAGGCTTCTAAAAAAACTAAACATATATCTAACATATGATCCAGCCATACCACTCCTAGGGCTATACCCAAAGGAATGCGACTCAGGTTATTCCAAAGACATCTGCATACTCATATTTATTGCAGTACTAGTCACAAGAGCCAAGTTATGGAAATAGCCAAGATGCCCCACTACTGATGAATGGATTAAGAAAATGTGGCATTTATACACAATGGAATTTTATTCAGCTACAAAGAATAAAAGAATGAAATTTTGTCATTTGCAAGTCAATGGATGGAACTGGAGATCATCTTATGTGAAGTTAGTCAGGCTCAGAATAACAAAAATCACATCTTCTCCCTCATATGCAGATTACAGACCTAAAACAAATGAAGAAATATTATTGGACATAGGTCACACACTAAGGAAAAGCCACATATGGGAGGAGTAGGGAAAAGTAAGGAAACCTAAAACTTCAATGTGGTTGATATGCTGTCTGTATAGAAGCAAATACAGTAATCTTAAACCGGCAGAGGTCACTATAGGAAGGGGACTAGGAAGTAGTGAAGAGGCCTGGTAGAGATGAATCAATATGAGTTGTAGTACACATATGCATGGTAATAACAGTAGGACCTCTCTGTATAGCTTCCTTCATCTCAAAATAGCAAAAATGCTATGCTTTTCTTATTGTCTCTTATGTTTTCTCTTCAATAAATTTGGAGAACAAGAGGGGCAAACCCTCTTGTGGACCAAACAATGGGGGTGTGGACCAAACAATGTATACACATGTAAGTAAATGTAAAAACAATAAAATAAAATTAGAAACTAAAGAAGTAAAACCAATACTCTTCAAATTATTTCACCAAGGACAAAAAGAAGGAATATTCCCAAACTCATTCTACAAAGCTAGCATTAACCTGATATCAAAGCCAGGTATAGATGCATAAAATAAAGAATATTATAGACCAATATCCTTGATGAACATAGATCCAAAAATCCTCAATGAAATACTTGCTAACAGAATCCAGTAGCATATTAAATAGACCCTACACAATGATCAAGTAGGTTTCCTTCCAGGAATGCAAGGAAGTTACTACATACACAAAACAATAAACATACTACAACACATAAACAGAATCAAGGACAAAACCCACATCATCATATCAACAGGTGTAGAAAAAGCCTTTGACAAAATTGAACATCCTTTCATGATAAAAGCTCTATAAAAACTAGGGAAAAAAGACACATTTCTCTACATTATAAATGCTATATTTATAGCATATATAGCATAGTAGGTGAGGGTACATTTGTGGCATTTGCAAAAGTTCTTGCAATGTATCAAATGTACCTGAATTCACCCCATCCAACACTCTCCTTTTTTCCACACTCCCCCCATTTCTGTAATGGTTTCAGCAGGTAAGATTTTAGCATTTAAAACAGGTGTACAAACTTTTGTACCATATTCACACTCCTAACCCACTTTCCCTGCCGTCTCACCCCTCCCACTTGTATCAATATCCCCCCACCCACCGGAAGACTTGTTCTGACCCCCTGTTCTCTGATTTTGTACAAGAGAAAAGATAAAAGAAAAAGATGATAGTTTTGCTTATTTGAAATAAAGTGGCTACACAGGGAGTTTCCTTGTGATAGTTCAATGTATATATGTAATACAACGCACTTGGTTGATCTCCTTTAATTCTCTTCACTCTTAGTCCCTTTCTTATGGTGGTTTCAGTCAGTTTAAAAATTGTATATTCAATCTTGCATAGAGAGTATATTAACCATATTCATCCTCTTAGTTTCCTTCTTTTACACTACCCATTTCATACCTGACCTTCCTTTCATGTGACCAGTTACTCAAAATATTGCTGTATTGGTATTAGGTCTATATCCCACATATGAGAGAGAACATGTGGCTTTTTGCCTTCTGAGCCTGGCTAACTTTACTTAATTTTATGATGTTCTCCAGTTACATCTATTTACCTGCAAATGACAAAACTTCATTCTACTTTGTAGCTAAGTAAGATTTCATTGTCTGCAAATACCACATATTCTTAATCCATTCTTTAGTAGTGGGGTATGTTGGCTGTTTCCATAGATTAGCTATTGCAAATAATGCTAAAATAAACATGGGTATGCAGGTGACTTTGATGTAACTTGGCTCACATTCCTTCAGTATATCCCTAGGTGTGGTATTGCTGGATCGTATGGCAGTTCTATTTTTAATTTTTTATGAGCCTCCATATAGTAAAAATGATGCTATGGAAACTATTCCAGGAAAGTGGGGAGGGAATGATAAAGGTGAGTGGTGGAGGGGATAAATTCAAGTATGTTATATTTGATACATTGTATGAACTTTTGTAAATGCTACAGTTTACCCCCACCCAGCACAACAATAAAGAAGAAAATACCTGCTTTTACTTGTAGTTATCTTCAAGGGAGATGACTCACTAATCAAAATCTCAATGAATGTAGGAATCAAATACAATAAACAGTCTGGTAACTGACATGCATCTTCCCTAGGCCAGAGACTTGCATTTGGCCTTGGCCAGGTCATTGTGATGTCAAACACAATTGCAAATGTGCAGTGATAATCACACATACACAGGTATCTCTATAGAAATAGAGTTTGATACTTTGGGGTATATAACTAGAAGTGATCTAGCTGTATCAAAAGTGCTCTACTTTTAATTTTTTTGAGAAACTTCCAAAATAATATATACAGCAGCAGAATGAGAATGTACCATGACTGACAGATCTGATCATACAAAATGTGTAAAATTTCACACACCCTTCTACAAAACATGTCCACACATATTTAAAACAGATAAATAGAAAATAGCAAATGTAGTGAAATAACTTCCAGTTCACTTTTGAAATCAAAAGTTAAAATGTTCAGATCCAGTAAGAACAAAAACTGATTTTTGTGTGAATGTCAACATGGGAGTAGACACTGTGAAGTGTATGTCCCCAAAGCTGTTGTTTTCAGGTAGTGTTTACAAGGATTCCATTTTTCTGACATTTATAATGAATATAGAAACAGTTTCATATATGTAAATGTTAAAAATTAAAGAAAAATGCCTTTCATTTCATTTTATATCCCTCTATACCTAAAACTGATTTCCTACTGGCTACTTGAAACATTCATGGATATGGATATGTTCTACTATTTTAAAGAAATAAATATTTTATTATTGCTTACTGCGAGGAAGCCAATGATCTAAAAGAAAAAGTAACTTTAACTGAGAAAACTAAATAAGACTTTCATGACCATAAACATTTGATAATTAAGCTCTTTCTTAACATGTGATGAATAAATCATCAAATCTCAGCTTTGACCATGACAGATAAAGTGCTTATTGTATAAGTCTTTCATAATATTTTATAGCTTACATATATCTTTATAGTACAACCCCTCCACGGCAATAAACGAACACATATATTAACAGACCAAATACATGTGGTTTCTCTGTAACAAATAAAAGTGAAAACACATAACATTAAAGTATGATAAGCAACCAACATTCCAATATTCAATATCCCTTGGGTCTAATGAGGACACATTCTATTTTCATGAGAAATACTTTCTAGTCCTTCTTCATTAATCTACAACTGGACTTCCTTTCTTATCACACAATTGTCAGTGATCTATGCATTGCAGAATCTAAACCCCTTTTCTCTTTTTAATGTAATAAATTTGTTGCCAATTAATTATTCATACAAGCCAAGGCAAACATTCATTACCAACTCTAAACTAGGCTTAGTTGGTCATCAGGTAACACCAGGTAAATCTTGTCACTTTCCATTCTTCTTTCAGCTTTCCTGAAGAACACACTGGGCTCTCATCTGGATGAGACACTCATCTGGATGGTGTCTCTTAGGAGATGGTCTCTGAATGGAAGTCAGGATTCCCCACTGGATGGTTAATGCAGGGCCTGAATCTGTGCTCCAAACAAAACAGCAAGAGGGAATGAAGTTTTCATCACCAAAAAGATTTAGGGCTCTTAGGACTTCAAAAGGAACTGAGTTCACTTCTGGAAAGATTTCTACCCTCTGAGGGACAGCATCCAAGAACGTATTTACAACTCTTCGTTAGTTATATTTTACTTTGTTCCTACAATCCCCTGACACCAACCTGATTTCCCTGAGGAACACTGGTCTGACAATAAAGGAAATTTTTCTTTTTCTTGTATGTTTCCAAGAGACCAGGTAAGAACTTAAGTAGCTCAATTATTTGTTGTGTCTTTTCCATGAAATCTCTTGTTTTCCAGAAATATAACCTCTTCACTATGTTTGCCTAATTCTTAGTTCCAATTTTGTCTAGTGTTGAGAATCCTGATTTTGTTAGGTTCCTTGGAGTGCCAAAGCATTGACTTGTGGATGGCATGCAGTTCCTGAAATCATAAGAAAATTGATATTCCTTTTATCTTGATAAAAAAGGAATGACAATAAAACTGGTTGTTTGTTATAAAACCCTGATAAGTTACAACAATCTTTGAATTTATTATGATTTTTACAAAGCACTGAGAAGAATTGTGCTTGGAACACATCAGGAAATATCATTTCCTTCTTAATTTGTAAAACATGGGGAAATTTGGAGAGCTGCGTTTAGAGTTCTTATGCACAATTGTCGAAGTCAGAATCTCACAAGAATTTCCTCATTTAATATTTATACATGTATATTAGATATGGTCAATATTATTAGGAACTCATTTTACATTTGAAAAAAAATGTAACTCAGAGAAGTTAATTGATCAGCCTGGAATTGTGATCTGAGTAAGCTTGAGCTTCACCAAGGTGTTTTCTGCTCTATTGGGTCTAGGTTGAAAGTTACTGCTTTTGGCACATTAATACATCAATCCATGACATCTGTGATTTTAGTTTCTGTTTAGAAATCCCGTTATTCTGACTGCTTTTCCTTTATATGTGACATATTTTTCCTTATTCATTGTATGTAATGTTTTAACTGTAATATACGTTGGTGAGGTTCTTTTCATGTTTCATCTTTTTTGTTCTCAGTCTAAAATCCTTCCTGTAAGCAAAGCCCAAAAACCCATCAAGATCTCCTGGAACCAGAGGAGTCCACTAGCCCTGGGCTGACTGCTCTTTTAACAAAATAATCCTCAGACAATGAAACTCCTTTGTTACACCAACTCTTCTAATTCATGGGGTCAATGTGTTGATTTTCTGTCCTGCTACTTTGCTGAAACTGTTTATAAGATCTAAGGTTTTTTCATAGAACTTTATGGTCTTTTACATGCAACTAGGAGAAAACCAAACATAACAACCCCCATCCCGCCAGCAATCAGGGACATGAAAGTAAATCAGTGAGGACTATAGAGGTTGAAATGTAGGGGGAAATAGAGAGGGAAGTGTTTAGTGTCATAAAAAGTAATAGTTGGGAGTTATACTGAATAAAGCATATTATAATTGTATACAGACCTGTTGGGATGAAATCTATATAATTTTAATTTACACTAAAAATGTATAGGATCATGTCATCTATAAATAGGTAACATTGGACTTTTTCCCTTCCTATCTGTGTCCCTTTTATTTCACATATATTATTGCTATGGCTAGGAATTCAAGAACTGTAATGAGTAAGAGTGAAGACAGTGGACATTCTTGTACCATTTCTGACTTATGAGGAAATGGTTGCAATTTTCTCCATTTATTGTATAATTTTGGCTTCAAGTTTATTGTACACAGCCTTTGCAATGTTGCTCTTCCTACTTCTTTCATGTGTTTTATTTTGAAAGGAGGTTTAACATTTTCAAACTCTTCTTTTCCATCTATGCACATGGTCATGTATTTTTCCCTTTTGGTTCTATTTCTGTGCCTTATCATTTATTTATTTGTGTATTTTGAGCTATCCTTTCATTCCTCAAGTGAAACTAACTTGATCATGTTGTATGATCTTTTAAAGATTTTTTTGAATTTGGATTGCAACTATTTTATTAAAAATTCCAAATGGAAATTGGTTTATAGATTTCTTCATGCTTTTTCTTTAACAGGTTTTCATATCAGGGTAATACCCATTTTATAAAAAGCGTTTGGGAGTGTTCTTTTCTTTCCCTTTTATGAAATAGTTTGAGGATCATTGGCATTACTTTTTCCCTAAAAATCTGTTGGAATTTAGCACTAAATGTATCCATGTACACTTTTCTTTTTTGGAGACTGTTTCTTCATGCTTCAATTTCATAGCTTGGTATCTATCTATGTTGTTTATATTCTCTTGGTTCAATTTTGGTAAGTCATGTTTATCTGAAAAATTATCTATTACTTGTAGGTTTTTCCAATTGATTGGAATATGATTTCAAAATGTTCTCTAATGAATCTCTAAATTTCATTGGTATCTTTTGTGGTTCTCTTTTTCTTCTCTAAATTTATTTATTTGGGCCTTCTGTTTTATCATTTGGTCAGTTTGGCTAAGGGTTTGCCAATCTTCTTTATCTTGTCCAAGAACCAACTCTTTGTTTCATTAATTCTTTGCACTACTTTGTTAGAATTAATTACATTATTTTCTGCATTGGTATTTATTATTTAGTCCTTTGTACTAACTTTGGGTTTCACTAGTTCTTGCTTTATTAAAACCTTGAGCTATTTCATTTGTTTGTTTAGGATTTCTCTTATTTTTTGTGTAGGCACTCATAGCTATAAACTTCCATTTTATAACTACCTTTGCTGCATCTCTAAAGTTCTGGTAAGTTGGGTTTTTTTGTCTTCATTTCATGAAGAGTTATTATTTGTTTATCTGTATCTTCCTTTTCTGTACACTCCAACAGCAGTTTTGCATTTTTTGTCCCCTAATTTTCTCTTTAGTCCTAAGAAAGTATAGCCCATAACCCAGTGGATTAATGATTTTATTCTACCAGATCTTTAAAGAACTAACACCAGAGCTCCTCAAACTTTTCCAGAAACTAAAAAGGGAAAGAACACTACCAAACTCATTCCACAAAGTCAGTATTATACTCATTCCAAAACCCAAGAAAGATTAAATAAAAAAGAGAAATACAGATCAATATCTTAATAAATATTGATGCAAATATTCTCAACAAAATACTGGGCAACCAAATTTAACAACATATCAAAAAGATCATACACCATGACCATTTCAGAGATGCAGGGATGGTTCAACACAAGGAAATCAATAAATGTAATTCAGCATATAAACAGAAGCAAAGACAAAAATCTCATGATATCTTAATTAATGCAGAAAAAGTGCTGGACAAAATTCAGCATGCTTTCATGATAAAAGTTTTGAAGAAACTAGGAAGAGAAAGGGCGTTCCTCAATATAATATACGACCAACCTATAGTAAACATTATACTAATTGGAGACCAAATGAAACCATTTTTGCTAAAGTTAGGAAAGACACAAGGACCTTCACTTTCCCCACTCCCTTCCAATATATTTTTGGAATTCATAGCCAGAGCAGTAAGACAGGAACAAGAAATAAAGGAATGCAAATAAGGGTGGAAGAAGTCAAACTATCCCAATTTAAAATGATATGATCTTATATCTAAAAGACCCTTATACTCCATCAAAAAGCTCTTAGAAATCATAAACTCTTTTGCTAAAGTAACAGGATCCAAAATTAATATACAGACGCTAATAGATTTTCTGTATACAAACATGATGAGACTGAGAAAGAAATCAGGGAAACATTCCCATTTAAAAAATGCCTCAAAATACCTGGGAAGAAATTTAATGAAGATAATAAAACACCTTTTTTAAAATTTTATTATTCATATGTGCATATAAGGATTGGGTCATTTCTCCCCCCTGCCCCCACCCCCTCCCTTACCACCCACTCCACCCCCTTCCTCTCCCCCCACCCCCTCGATACCCAGCAGAAACTATTTTGCCCTTATTTCTAATTTTGTTGTAGAGAAAGTATAAGCAATAATAGGAAGGAACAAGGGTTTTTGCTGGTTGAGATAAGGATACAGGGAGTTGACTCACATTAATTTCCTGTGCGTGTGTGTTACCTTCTAGGTTAATTCTTTTTGATCTCACCTTTTCTCTAGTTCCTGGTCCCCTTTTCCTATTGGCCTCAGTTGCTTTTAAGGTATCTGCTTTAGTTTCTCTGCATTAAGGGCAACAAATGCTAGCTGATTTTTTAGGTGTCTTACCTATCCTCACCCCTCCCTTGTGTGCTCTCGCTTTTATTATGTGCTCAAAGTCCAATCCTATTGTTGTGATAAAACACCTTTTCAATGAAAGCTGTAATTCACTGATGAAAGAAGTTGAAGAGACATCAGAAAATTGATCAGCATCTGATCAGAAATTCCATCAGTTTCACAAGATTGAAATATCTCCCACACTTGTGAATCAACAATATCAATATTGTGATGATTGCTGTACTGCTAAGTCACCTACATGTTCAATGTCAATCTACATATTCAATTCAAGCCCTATAAAAATTCCAAGGGCATACTTCACAGAGATACAAAAATCATTCCCAAAGATCACAAATAGCCAAAGAAATTCTGAGCAAAAAGTCCAGTGCTGGAGATATCACAATAACTGATCTCAATCTGTAGTACAGTTCCATAGCAATAAAAACAGAGAGGAAGACCAATGGAACAGAAGAGAAGACTCAGACAAAAAAAATCACACAGCTACCACCAAGTGATTTTTGACAAAGCAGCCCAAAATACATGATGGAGAAAACAGAGCCTCTTCAATAAATGTTTCTGAGAAAACTGGATATCTACATGTAAAAGACTGAAACTAGAACGCTGTCTTTCACCTTGTACAAATATCAAAGTAAAGTGCATCAAAGACCTCAGTACAACTACTGGAATTAGTAGGAAATACACTGGAGCATATAGGCATAGGCAATGGCTTCCTAAATAGAATGTGAATGGCTCAGCAATTAAGAGAAAGGATGAACAAATGGCACTGCATCAAGATAAAACTCTTCTGCACAGTAAAAATACAGTCACTAGACTCAAAAGACAGCTCATAGAATGGGAGAAAATCTTTGCCTGGTATTCATCCAATAAGAGACTAATATCCGTAATCTACAGGAAGCTCAAGAAACTTAACCCTGAGTGAATCAACATCCCAATGAAGAAGTGGGCACATGCGTTAAATAGGGAAATCTCAAAAGAGGTAATAATGGCCAATAGGTACATGAAGAAGTGTTGAACTTCCCTGGCCATTAAAGAAATTCAAATTAAAAGTACACTAAGATTTCATCTCACCCAGGATAGAATGGCGATCTTAATGAACAGAAACACCAACAAAAGCCAGTGAGGATTCAGGGAAACAGGAGCCCTTATACACTGTTGAGGGGAATGTAAACTAGTACAGCCATTCCATATATACAGTGGAGTTTTATTCAGCAATAAGGAAGAATGGAACTATGTGGTTTGAATGTAAATGGATGCAATTGGAGGACCTCATGTTTTCTCTCATGCTTGAAAAATATATCCAACAGATAAATACATACATGAAACAAGAGTGGTCATGTTCCCATTCACATGAATAACATGTTTATAATAGTGGAACCACTCTATGGAACCTGGGGTAAGAAGGAAAGTAAAAGAGAATGATAGAAAGTCAAAAATATCAAGACACATTATACCTGTGCAGATGGAGGATATAACACTATGTATTGAAAACTGTTGAATAATGGAGGATTGGAGGGAGCAGTAAGGGAGAGTAATAGATGGGATTGAACTGACCCAAGTAAAGTATATTCACATCAGTGATAAATAGAGAAACCTTGTTGAATAACGTCTTTGAAATTAATAATGGAAGGCAGGAATGAAAATAAATACAATGTGTGGGTTTGTACTTTTGGGAGGGGCAGGGTGAAAGAAGGAGATGAAGGTGATTAAAAATGCTGAAGGCATTTATTTGCATATATGGAATAGAATGATAAAACCTCTTGCAATTGCTTTAAGTGGAGTTGTTATGGGGTTGCAGGAGGGAGATGATGAGGTCAATTTAAACAATGTACAATGTAAGGCTATTCAGAATTGTCACAATGAATTTAGGTACAGTAAATACATGACACAAAATGGAAAAAAAAACATGCAACTGAATTTCAATGAGTAAACTCCTTTCCTTACACTGGACATCAGTGACTTTAACAATTGTACAAAATAGAAATGCCTGTCATCGCAATACAGTGTTTAACATAGACCTTATGTCTTCCCATTTAAAATGCTTTCTCATTGTGAGGTGAAATTAATCAATATGTTACTTCAAAATATCTTTCCATACAATGAAATGCACCAAAAACTGTTGGCTAATACAGGGTATGAGAAAAAAGGGTATGGAAAAGTAAAGAGAGGGTGGTTAGAGTGATTAAAGTACAATATATTTACAGGTAAAATACCAAGGCAAAACCCTAGTCAAAAATAAGCAGACACTTAAACAATAAAGGAAAGGAATATAAAACAAGTCATGTTCAGGGGAGGGAAGTATCAGAAGGGGGAGTGTAAATAATAGGGTGAAGGGGGTGAAAATAGTTGATGTATTTTTTATTAATGTGAGAATATAGAATATTGAAACCTGTCAAATTTATTTTAAGAAGGGGGAGGGAGAAGAGAGTAATAATATAGAGAAGGAACCGAACTGAATTACATTGTATGCCTATAGGTAAATGTCACAACAAAACCTCCCTATAGAAATATTATATACTAATAAAATGTTGAAAAAAAGAGAAAAGAAGCCAATCTTTCCATGTAGATTTCAACTGGAGATGTCTATATAATAGTCTGCATTCCAAAGTGACAACTGTAGCTACTGTGTATACCAAATGAATAAGAAAATGGATTCCTAATGATGAGAAGAATGGCTAATGATCAGCTATGATACACAATAGTCTGTTAAACCTGCATAATCAGGAAAAGCAGTTAGCATAGTGATGTCTGAGGAACAATGAGTATTCTAGAGCAGTGCTGTGCTCTTATGATTTTCTTTAGGGCAAAATTATGTGAACAGTCTTAGTTATCAAGTATAATTTTTCCCATAGGAGGAATACACCACATCACAAGATTATGATTTTTAGAATCAAGAAAAGAAAACCACCACTTTGGTCTATGGTATTGCAGAAGAGATTATTCAGAAGAATTCCATGTTGACCATGAGACAAATGGGAATTTCCAATATTTCCAGTTCTTGGTAGAAAAAAGCTTTGAGGAAACATCAAATTGATAAAGTAAACACTGGTTCAACATCAGTGGAAGCAGAGCCTTGATAAACTGGGTAACATAAATTGAATACACAAGTTGAAATCAAATAAATAGAAAATTCTGAAAATCGAAGGATCAAGAAGTATTTCCACATTGGATCAGGTATTGTATTTTTAATTCTAAAACTTTTGGCTCTGTGCTCACTCTTTCAGTCCCCAGACAATGAGCACTTTGCTAGTTTCTCTCTCAAAGTGTCTTTTCAGAGCCCTCTTGATGTCCTTACTCCTCAGGCTGTAGATGAAGGGGTTCAGCATGGGGGTGACCACAGCGTACATCACTGAGGCTATTGCAATTGAATGTGAGCTTTTGGTCACAGCAGAACTGATGTACACTCCTAGGCCTGTGCAATAAAATAAGGAGACAACTGAGAGGTGAGATACACAGGTGGAAAATGCTTTGTGCTTCCCTTGAGCTGATGAGATTGCATGGATAGAGGAAATTATCTTGGAGTAAGTGTAAAGGATGCCACTGAGGGGACCAAGAGCAAAGAGCATAGCTGTCATATATATCACCATGTCATTAAGAAATATGTCAGAACAGGCAAGGTGAGCCAACTGATAAGGTTCACAGAAAAAGTGAGGGATTTCCACCTCCGTACAGAAGGACAGCCGCAATGCCACAAAGCTTTGTAATAGGGCATTCAGAGTACTTGTGACCCAGGACACAATAACCAGCAACACACAAAGCTGGCGTTTCATGATGACCATGTAGTACAGGGGATGACAGATGGCCACAAAACGGTCATAGGCCATCACAGCCAGGAGGAAGTCATCCAACCCTGCAAAAGTTGCAAAAAAATAAATCTGCATGATGCAACCTTCGTAAGTTATGACCTTGCTCTGTGTCTGGATATTCACCAACATCTTTGGGACAGTGGTAGATGTGAAGCAAATGTCGACAAAAGACAAGTTACAGAGGAAGAAGTACATTGGTGTGTGCAGAGGGGAGTTTGAGATTATGGCCAGGATGATGAGCAGGTTCCCAAACACAGTGACCAGGTACATGGAAAGGAAGATCCCATATATGAGACACTGAAGATCTTGTTGTTCTGAAAATCCCAGAAGAAGAAATTCTGAAATTTGGGTATAGTTTTGTGGTTCCATGAACCGTGTGACTACCAGAAAAGAGGAAAATAACATGACTATGTTTTGTACCTGTCCCTGTAAGACAGCTTTTGACATTTCTGATTACAAATTCCTCTCCATCTCTGCATTTTTTCTTTTTTTAATTGTTGTGCTGGTGGTAAAATTGTGACATTTATGAAAGTTCTTACAATATATAAAATATATACTTGAATTCACCCCCTATATCATTATCCTTTCTTAAATCTATTGGATTCAGTTTATAATAAGCAATTATTTTATGCACTTGAGAAATGTAAATTGAATTACAAACATATTTTTAGCATTTCCCAGAGAATAAGTAAAGGTTACTGAGAAATAAAAGTCTTTATGGACCTTTCATGGAAAAAGAATTCAAGTAAATAAAAGAATTAGTTAAAAAAAAGACATAGAAGAGGATTTGAATGTATTCAGTTTAAATAAATGATACATGTTTGAGGGAATAGCTAGATTTGAACATTATATAATGTTTAGAGTTAGCCAAATTATCACATTACATCTAATACATATCATTTTTATATATCAGTTAAAAATGAAGAGAAATTATCAATCTATGAGATGGTAATAATTAGTATGAATAAAGAGTGGGCAAGAGAAGGAAGAGATGATGGATGTGCTTTGACAGGCTCCAGGACAGCCAGGTAAGCAAGATAACATTGAAGAGGCTTTAAGGAATTGAGATGGAGCCACACAGTTACCTGCAGATGCCTGTGGCTGGCAGGAGGCATGAGCAATGTAAAGATCCTGAGGTCAGCACGTTTATGAAATAACAAATTTCAAAATAAGGCACTGTGGCAACCACCATGAGCATGAGGGAGATGATGAAGACATCCCATCCAGGAATGTTGAGGAAGGAAGTGACCTCCATGAAGATGCTGAAATTTTAAGATTTCCAGATGTAGGGAGCCATTCATTTCCATGTTGTCCTTTATGACTTGTTTTAAGCAGCTATATTGAGATGTGACCCACGTACCAAGAACTGCACATGTGTAATGTGTACAATGACATTAATGAGTTCATATGCACACTCTGGTCACACAATCCATGTGACAGACATGACAATCACAAGTAAGAGAGGACTGGTGCCCTGTTATTTTTTGTTTTTGTCTTACTGTTTTTCTGCAATAACACACTTAAGATGATATCAATCCCCATAAAATTTTTTCTTTCTACTTATATTACTTTCAATTTGCTTTGCTTTTGATTTGGTTTTTGACAGAGTCTTGCAGGTAATGCAGGCTAACCTTGAACTCACTTTGCTTCTGGCTCAGCCACCTGAGTGTTAGCTTTACAGATGTGCCTCGCCACTCCTAACTTGGCAAACAATTTAAAGTGAACAATATCCTAGTGTTGGAACTAGGTGCTACGCTGTATAGCACAGTTCCAAAAATTAATCTACGTTACAACTATAACTTTATATCCATTGAGAAATAACTCCACATTTCCCTCTAATTCTCCACCAACACCATCATTCTATTCTATGCATATATATTTCAGATTGGAGGAGAAAACTCATGTACAAAGCTTCAGGCAAAATTTTGATGTCAGATGTGTCCTGTGGATCACAGATGATCCATCCTTATTTCCCCCTGTGGTTTAGCCTTCAGGTGTCTGTACTGTAAGAGTAACAACTGGGCTAGAGAATAATTCAACAATAAAAATTACAGGCAAACATCCTTGATGAATACAGCTGGAACAGTGTTCAACAAAATACTAGCAAGATGAAATCAACAGCACATTTGAAGTATTATTGCCATTTTAGAACAGGTGATCTGAGGCCCCAGTACTCTGAGCATGGCTCTGTAAGATTCTGTGCCTGTCAGGACAATCTGCCTTCTGTCTTCATGTGATTAACTGTGGGGTTACTGCACCATGCACTCATTTACATCATTGTATTGCATTTGCCAAGATAACATGGGATCAACTTGAGCAGAGATCTTAAGTGCTCTGCTTCTTTTATGTTTTCCCAAAGATTAAAATAACTAAAACAATTAGGAAATTTAGTTTGTGATGTAAAGAAAATGATCAGGCAAGTAAATGGCTTCAAAGCAATTACATTTAAAAATGCAAATAATATCTCAATGAAAAATCTGAAGTAAATCAGTTTAATGAAAGAAGATGTGTTCTTAATTTAAGACTTAATTGACAAAACTTGGAAATAAAATTTGAAAAAATACTCTTCTTAGCGACAGTGGATGAAGCATTCTCTAAGTTATAATTTCACTCTGTATAAACACAAAGTGACTCACATATGCTTCTGACACTGGACACAGTTCCAGGTAACAGAAATGAAATTAAGTGAAATCTCGATTACAATGTCCACAGCTCCCTTCCTGCGTTCTCGTCATGACTTGAGCTAAGGCAATACATGTGTTATTACATTTATGATTATGCTCAAATATGCTACATGTTAAAGATTAAGCAAAATATACCCTCAATTCATTGCACATCCCTCCACACCTAAAACTAATTTTCCTTTGTGCTCATTCAAACATCCTTTGATATATTCTATCTTCATTAGAAATACTTTACACCACTTCTTCATTCAGTGTCCAGCTGGGCTCCCAGTCCGATCAGATAATGTCTATGATTTGTGCATTGCAGAGTCTAAAAACCACTTCTCTTTTAAACATCTTAAGATATTAAGAATATCAAGTGAGGTAACACATGAAGTGATCTCTAAGTTCTGGGCTAGGCTGACTTGGTTCTCAGGTGACACCAGGTAAATTTTGTAAGGTCCATCCAGGTTGTACCTTTCCCTCAGGACACACTGGGAGGGTGGGCTCAGACTCACCTGGATGGGGTCTCTCAGAAGGGGGTCACCCTTGTGGATGACAGGGATCATCCCTGGATGGTGGATGATGGAGACTGAAGCTCTGTCCCAAACAAGACAGCAGGAAGGAGTGAAACATTAGTCCTCTACCCAAACTTAGGGATCTTAGGACTTCAAAAGGGACAACTGTGTCTTGTTCTAGCTGATCCTGAACCTTGAGGGAAAATGTCAGGATGTATTTCTAGCTCCCTCTCTTCTCATTAGGTACATTTCCTCTCATGACTCCAATCACTCAGCACCTGATTTCCCTGAAGGACATTGGTCTGAGAAGAAAAGAAAAATTTCCTGCTTATTCTGTATTCCCAAGAGACCTAGTAGGAATTAGGGGAATGAAGTCTTCATTACATTTTCTCCCTGACATCTCTGCCTTACAGCAACTAATGTTTTTAACACATATTTTTCTTTTTCTTTGGCACTTTTCCTAGTGCTTTTATTAAATTTTATTAGTATATAATAGTTGTACAAGATGATTCATTGTGTTATTTGCATCTGTGATTAAAATATATCATATATTTATTTTCAGTGGTAGAGTTTGATCTCAGGGCCACCAGCACTTTTTATGGTGGGTTTTCATTTACTATTTGCCCTGGGTGGGCTTTAAACTGCCATCCTCCTGATGTCTCCCTCCTAAGTAGTTATGATTCAGTTGTGAGCCACCAGTGCCAGGCTTACCATGTGTCTTATTTAGCATTACCCCTATCTTAATTAGATTTACCCCTTCCATCATTCACCACATCCCCAATTCCTAGAACATTTTTCCTTGTTCTAATTTGATACACATATAGAAATACATCCACCATATGAATACTCCTTCATTTTCTCTTCACTCTCTGCCCTGCCTCTGGCTACCACCCCTGTAGAACCTGTTTCATTTTTTTGTTCTTCAGTTTTTACATTGTATATTGATTGTTCAAGGAGGTTTTGCCTTGGCATTTCTCACACATATTACACTTTACTCTGATTAACCCCCACTGTTACTTACTGTTTCTCTGTTGCCTTGCTCACCCATTAAACAAAACCTCACTATGCATCTCATTGTACTTTCTTCAAACACTCATGCAGTATTTTTAATGTTATTCATTCTTTATCATCTTTTTCCTCTCTTGCCTCCACTAATACAATCATGCCTTCTCTCTCTCTCTCTCTCTCTCTCTCTCTCTCTCTCTCTCTCTCTCTCTCTCTCACTGTGAAGAAACTACTACAAGGTGAGAGACTGGGAACTAGTTTCAATCTTCTCCAGGTTTTCCTAGCACCATTTGAGTTTATCTTTTCTCCAACCCATATTTTGGGTTCCTTTGTTGAAAACGAGATGGTGTTAGCTGTGTGGATTTGTCTTTGGATCTTCTACTGTTTTCTGTTGTTCTTCATGTCTGTTTTCATGCCAGCAATACACTGTTTTTATTGCTATTGCTCTGTAGCATAGTTTGAAGCCTAGAATTGTGATACCTCCAGTGTGACTCTTTTTGTTCACAATTACTTTGTCTAGTCAAGGTCCATTTTGCATCCATATGAACTTTAAGGTTGATTTTTCTCACTCAGTGAAAAACATCGTTAGAATTTTGATGCTGATTGCTTTGAACATATAAATTGCTTAGGGAGGATAGTCATTGTCACATTAATGATTCTGTTGATCCATGAACATGGAATATCCCATTAATTTCTTTATTTAGTGATTTATAATTTTTATTGTATAGGTCATTCATTTCCTTTGTTAAATTTGTTCTTGGTTATTCATATTTTTTGAAGCTATAATGAATGGTATTGTTTTCCTGGTTTCTTTCTCAGGCTGTAGATTGAGTATAGAAATGCAACTGATATTTGTGTATTGATTTAGGATCCTGCCTCTTTGCTAAATGTGTTTATGAGATTCAAGAAGGTTTGTTAGAGTGTTTAGGTATAAGTTCATGTCTTCTGAAAATAGGGAAAATTTGAGATTTCCTTTCCTATATGAATGCGCTTTATTTCTTTCTCCTGTCTTATTGCTCTGGCTAGAAATTCCAGTACTATATTGAATAAGAGTTGTAAGAGTGGACACCTTTTTCTCATTCCTGATTTTAGAGGAAATAGTTTCATTTTTCCCCAATTAGTGTGATGCTGTCTATAAGCTTGTTTTATATAGCTTTTACAAAATTAAGGAATGTGCCTTCTATTCCTCATTATCCTTTTATTACAAAAGCATGTTGAATTTTGCCCAAGGCTTTTCCTGATATATTGAGATGGTTATATGGTTTGGCTTTTGATTCTCATTTTATGTATCATAATGTTTATATATTTGCATATGTTTTACCATCCTTGCTTCCCTATAATGAAACTCATTTGATAGTGGTGTTTGATCTTTCTGATGCACTGTCAGATTCTGTTAGAAAGTATTTTATTGAGGATTTTTGCATCTATGTTCATCAGAGATATTGGCCAATAACTATTTTTGAGGGGTCTTTTCTTGCTTTTAGTGTTAACATAATACTGTCTTCATAGAATGATTTTGGTAGTATTTCTTCCTTTTGTATTTTGTGGGACAGATTGAAGAATCTTAGTGTTAGTGCTTCTTTAACAATCTGAGATTTCTTTGTGATTTCAGCAATGAATCCATAAGGTTCTGAACTTTTATTTGCTGGGAGAGTCTTTATTACTGCTTTAAATTCATTGCTTGATACAGGTATCGTAGGTGTATAACATACACCAGATTTGGTGTATGTTATATTTCTGCACATTCATTTTTTGTGATTATTCCTGTGCATGCAATAACACCTTAATCTTGTCTTCCATTTCTGATATTTTCAATTCTACTTGATTTTGTCTGCTGATAATATTATGTACTGTGTTTTGTATTGATTTACTGCAGTATTCATTTGTAAATTTCTACTTAGTTATTTCCATTTACTTGCTGAATTTCCCTTACATGTTTCTGACATTCTTATCTAGGTCTTGAATTGATTTTTTAGCTTCTTTTTTTGGTGGCACTGGGATTTGATTTTGGGGTCCAGTGCTTGCTATGCAGACTCTTTACCACTTGAGCCACTCTGAAAGCTAATTTCCTATTTTCATTTATCTATTAGAATCCTTATGGACAAGATCACTCAACATTTTAGCAGTAGGTTTATGAATTCTCTCTCAGACATTGTTTGGTCCTTTCTTTACCCTAGGATTCTGAAGTTGAGTTGTTGTGGTGGTAGTTTAGAGGTGAGAAATTGCCTTAGTATTTCAGACTTAAATTTCTCTGCTGTGGTTTACTCACCTGTTGGTCTAAGTTTCCTTTTGCTTCCTTGTTTATGCAGATAACTTACTGCAAAAATCAAGGTTAAAAATTCAGCAATAAATCAAGTGTTTATATGAGTAAGAAACAATTGGAACCCTTATCTTTCTTACCACTAAGTTTGCATGAGAGCAAAACTGTTGTTTGTAGGGTGATGATTTGAGGCTTAACCCAAGTTGAAAAGGAGAAAGACTGGAAATGGAGTATTACAGGGTTTGAAAACAGGGAAGAGAAGGGATTGGGACCAATGGAAAAAAAGTGAGGTAGGAGATAATACTATGAGAGCACTCTCTCTCTCTCTCTCTCTCTCTCTCCATATATATATATATATATATATATATATATATATATATATATATATAGACAGTTGTTTGGGGAATAAGGAGAAAAACAAGAAGAAGGAATAAAAAATTTCAACAATTCGAAACCAAATTAACAAAAGAAAAGATAGAATGTGTAAAAGGAAAAGGAAAGAAAGAGGAGAGAAAAAGACAAATGAAAACAAATCAGATAATAGGAAAAAGAAGACAAGGAAACATCTGCCCACCTCCTGCCACACACACACAAAAACAAACAACAATCAAAAACTTCTTTTGGTTCTTGTTGGAGAGAAGTGTTGTTGTAATCCCTAGCATTTGTCAACG
Organism: Castor canadensis; assembly: GCF_047511655.1. Lineage (NCBI taxonomy): Eukaryota > Metazoa > Chordata > Mammalia > Rodentia > Castoridae > Castor > Castor canadensis. The sequence goes on from NC_133399.1 coordinate 7,105,393, forward strand.
TTAGTCTTTCTTGCTTTGATTGTTAATCGGAAAAGCTCCAGGAGGTTGGAGTTGCACATGTAGCATAGGGTGTAGCAGGGGTCTTACGGTAGAGCAGTTGAGATGGAGTGATTGACATATTCCAGACCAATTCTCTTAAAGAGCTTTGCCTTCTGACTTGCTTTTGTTCTATGTAGCCTCTGAAGATAGGAGGTGGTGAGAATTCTTGTTGAAATGTGGATAGATCTGAGCAGGCAGCGCTGCTCATTTTACGAGTTAGGTACAGGTAGTTTGAAAAGGCAGGACCACCAACCTCTGTGATTTTCCTGTTTCTCAAGTTGCCCCAGTCAAAATATCACTTTCTCTCTCTGTCTCCTTCTGGTGGTAGTACCCCACAAAGACACAGTGGTTCCAAGTCCTGGAACTCCCCAGTCTGTGACCTTTAAAATCTATGAGTTGACTGAATTAGAAGCTCATTTCTTCTACTTGTTTGCTGTCGAGTAGCTGGTCTAACCTGAGCTCTCACCAGTGGGGGCTTGGTGTTTTGCTTTGTTTTTTAACTGACCGTATTTGATGAAACCATTGTGGAAGTACTGGATAGGTCTGTCTTTCTTGGGATGTTTTTGCTGTTTTCTTTCCAGGAGCCCTGAGATTTCTCTGTCACACCATCTCTATCACTAAGTTTGCTTCTGGTGACAGATTCCCTCATTGACACTGTGGCGGGGTGTCCAAGAACTCTATAGGTTCTGATTTTTTCAAGTCTCCTGATTTTCTCGGTGTCAAAACTCACCTACTTACAAGGAGCTTCAGATACCTAAGTGCTTTGCCAGCAGAGGTGCCTTGTTTAGCAAGTTTTATGCAAGCAGTTGGACTGAGTGGTCATTTCCCTAACCCAGCTCCCTTTAACTTCTCAGCTTGCTGCAAGTCAAAGCCTCTCTTTCTCAAGGTTCTGAAGATGTCCTGAGGATTAATTGCTCCTCATTTTCAGGATCCACAAGTACCTCAGGAATGATCAAGATATCCTCTGTTCAGATGATGTCTTACCAGTGCTCTGGGTGGTATGAGCAATGAGGGTTTGCCTTGTATGAAGCTGCTCAGTCACACAGGGGACATGCCTGTCCTGTCATATCTCTGCATTGGGGAAGGAGATTGTAGGTGTGTAGCTATGTTCCAGATCTAAGTCTGCCAGTCTGTGAGAGCTGTTGACTTACTTTCCTTGAGGTGGAGGCTTCTGCTTCTCCACCTGAAAGCTGGGGTTGGAACTTGGACTGAAGGTGCAAATTGTTTCTTGATTCAGTCTGTTTCCTTTTTGATTTGCTGTATTTTTCAGATATCCTATTACTGTTTTGTGTTTCTCTGTGTACTTTCTTTTTCTGGCATTTCTATAAGTAGTCTCTTTTCATTATTCAAACGCTAATTCACCAGGTAAGATGGAGACAGCATCTACCCTTCTGCCATCTTGCTCCTGACCTCATGATGCCTTTTAACTCATTTTTTATTGATTTCTAGAATTTGCTCTTTTTATATACTGGCTCTTATAAGGACAAAAACATTTCGTGGTAATTTTAAGCAAACTATATACAATAGAGCAAAAACTCATGTTGGACCAAGAGAAAACGAACTCTGAGGCCACGAAAAGTTAACATATCCAAATCAAAACAGCACAAAAACACCTTGCTCTAATAGTTTCAAATGAATATTTTTAGAACTTTTAATTGTACATTTTTTAGCTTGAGAAAAAGTAGATTAATACAGAGGAGTAAGAATGACAGAGAGTGACTTATGTGCCCTTTATCCATCATCTACAAGGAAAAAAAAAACAACCCAACAAAGTCACACCTTGGATGATAACACAGGAAACAATGAAATGAATTCACATGACTATGAAACACCTGCCCAGCAATGCTCACTGTGGCAATTTTCACAATATCTGAGATCTATAGTCCACCCAAGTGCCATCATAGGATGAAGGGATAAAGCAAACATGGTGGATGGGATTCCAAGATGGCAGATAGAGAGAGGAAGCAGAAAGCGAGCCTCCAATAGTGAAATCTTGGAGAGACGCTGGAGACACATTTTGCAGGCATAATCACTGAGAAAAGGCATAACTTTGACCCCTCCACACCTCCAGATGGAGCAGAGAATCTCCACCTCACATTAAACAGAGAAACAAGGAGGGTCCCCGGGCAGCCAGTGGCCAGCACCAAGATGGCTTGGGAAGAAGGGGACCAGGTGAGCTTCACGGTACCGTGGTACTCCCACAGACAAAGCCTGGACCAGAGCAGCAAAGCTCCCTGGACAGACCAACATCTACCTGGAAAAAAAGAGAAACTGAGTAATAAGCAATAAGAACAATAAAGACACACAGGAAAGAAGCTGGGGTGCCCTGAGCACTGAAGATTGGGGGAAGGAAATCCTTCCCAGGACTGTAAATAAACAAGCCAGATGGGCCAGAGAACCTGTGGCAGAGGTGGGGTGTGCACCCAGCAACCAGGAGCGGGAAAGCTTGTAAGAGTGGTGGAGGGAGGAAAACTCCACAGGAGAGGAGGGAAGACCCACTTCCCATGTGAACTGTAAACAAACATGGCGGCTAGCAGGAGCAGCAGCACCGCCCAGTAATCAGGAGCAAGAAAGCTTGTGAAAGTGGCGGTGGGAGGAAAACTGTACAGAGAGGGGGGAAGACCCACCTCCCACATGAACTGTAAATAAACATGCAGGCCTGACAACGCGGGTACAGTGTCACTTTTCCCAGTGCTTGGAAAGGGGAAAGCCTGTAGCAGAGGCTCCCACACAGGAGAACTCTGAACAAACAAAGCCTGCAGGGCCAGGTGAGTGCTAAGCTCACCCCTGAGATCTGCATAAATAATGCCTCCAGCAACAACAGGCTGACAGCAGCAGACAGGCAAGCCACAGTTGCAGATACCATTCTCAGAACTGTCTCCGGACTCTTTTTTTTCTTTATCTCCCAACCTTTGATGAGAGCACAACCGAATTACACCTGCAAGCCAACACTAATGCTCCCTGTTTATACCTTTGAAACTTTCTTGTCTGAAACCTTGTTCTGCTTTCTCACTCTTGTCTGTGTATTTGTTTTCCCCTTTTCATTAACTTCTTGCTTTCCAGCTCGGCTCACTCTTCCATTCTAAATATTACCATTGTTATTATTACAAGCTAGAAAATACTTAATTGCACACAGTACAGGGACTGTAACAACACCAAGGACAATGACGGGATGACAGCAAAAACAGGGAAACAAGTTTCCCCACAGCAAAAAATTAGTACAGGAACCAGAGGGGAATGAAGAGAACAGAAACTCAGATCCAGACTCCAACAAAATGAAGATAAACTATGCCAAAGGACTCAATGAATCCCACAAGAATAATTTAAAAGAAGACATACTACAGGTACTCAATGAGAATTTTATAGAGATGATACTGGATAGTGTCAACCACAATGTACAGGAGACACTCAAGAAATTCCAAGACAACAAAAATAGAGAATTTGAAAAAGCAAAAGAAGAAATAAAGGAAACCATAGAAGCACTGTATAAACACCAAAGTGAAAGAGAGAACATAATGAATAAACGGATAAATGAACTCAGGACAAAAATAGACAGCATTAAAGAGGAAACCACCCAGGACATGGAAAATCTCAGAAAAAAGAACGAAACAGAACTTCAAAACAAAACGGAAGGCCAATCCAGCAGAATAGAACAAAGAGAAGAAAGAATCTCAGAACTTGAGGATGAAATGGTAATTAAAGGAAAAACTGAAGAACTATTAATTAAACAACTCAAGACCTATGAAAAGAAAACACAAGAAATCACTGACTCCATCAAAAGACCAAACTTGGGAATCATGGGCATCAAAGAAGGAGAAGAGGTGCAAGTGAAGGGAATGCATAATATATTCAACAAAATAATAACAGAAAATTTCCCAAATCTAGAGAAAGATACTCCCATACAGATGCAAGAGGCCTCCAGGACACCAAACAGACCAGATCAAAATAGAACTACTCCACGACATATCATCATTAAAACAACAAGTTCAGAAACTGAGGAAAGAATATTGAAGGCTGTAAGAGAGAAAAAACAAGTAACATACAAAGGTAAACCCATCAAAATCACAGCAGACTTCTCAACAGAAACATTAAAAGCAAGAAGAGCGTGGGGTGAGATCTTCCAGGCATTGAATGATAATAACTGCAACCCCAGGATACTCTACCCAACAAAACTATCACTCAAAATAGATGGAGCAATAAAAGTCTTCCATGATAAGCAGAAACTAAAACAATATGTGACCACAAAGCCACCACTACAAAAGATTCTGCAAGGGATTCTGCACACAGAAAGTGAATCACAACTTAACCATGAAAAGACAGGCAGCACCAAACCACAGGAAAAGAAAAAGCAAGAAAGTATAGAGTAACCTCAAGTTAGGTACACACAATCAAACCTTCAAACAACTAAGACAACTAAATGACAGGAATCAACACATACCTATCAGTACTAACGCTTAATGTTAACAGACTTAATTCACGCATCAAAAGGCACTGCTTGTCGAAATGGATTAAAAAGGAAGATCCAAAACTTTGTTGCTTACAGGAGACCCATCTCACCGACAGAAATAAGCACATGCTTAGGATGAAAGGCTGGATGAAGATTTACCAAATGGCCCCCCCAAAACAGGCAGGAGTAGCAATACTTATCTCTGACAAAGTAGACTTCAAACCTACATTGATCAAACGAGATAAAGAAGGACATTCCATACTAATAAAATGGGAAATACACGAAAAGGAAATAATAATCATCAATCTGTATGCACCCAATGTCAGTGCACCCAATTACATCAAACATACCCTGAAAGACCTAACAGCATATATAAATGCCAACACAGTGGTTGTGGGAGACCTTAAGACCCCATTATCATCAATAGATAGGTCATCCAAACAAGAAATCAATAAAGAAATTCAAGATCTAAAATATGCAATAGATCAAATGGATGTAATTGATGTCTACAGAACATTTCATCCAACTTCTACACAATATACATTCTTCACAGCAGCCCATAGAACCTTCTCCAAAATAGAACACCTCGTAGGGCACAAAGCAAGCCTCAGCAAATATAAGAAAATAGAAATAATACGTTGCATACTATCTGATCACAATGCAGTAAAAGTAGAACTCAACAACAAAGGTAAAGACAAAAACATGCAAACAGCTGGAAACTAAATAACTCATTATTTAATGAAGAATGGATCATCGATGAAATAAAAGAGGAAATTAAAAAGTTCCTGGAAGTCAATGAAAATGAAAACACAACCTACCGGAACCTATGGGACACAGCTAAGGCAGTCTTGAGAGGAAAGTTTATAGCCATGAGTGCATGTATTAAAAAGACTGAAAGATCCCAAATCAATGACCTAATGATACATCTCAAACTCCTAGAAAAACAAGAACAAGCAAATCCCAAAACAAATAGAAGGAGAGAAATAATAAAAATAAGAGCTGAAATCAACGAAATAGAAACAAAAAAAACATACAAAGAATTAATGAAACAAAAAGTTGGTTCTTTGAAAAAATAAACAAGATCGATAGACCCATGGCAAATCTGACTAAAATGAGGAGAGAAAAAACCCAAACTAGTAGAATCAGGAATTCAAAAGGCAGATAACAACAAACTCCATGGAAGTCCAGGAAATCCTCAGAGACTACTTTGAGAACCTATATTCAAATAAATTTGAAAATCTAAAAGAAATGGACAGATTTCTAGATACATATGATCATCCAAAACTGAGCCAAGAGAAAATTAATTACCAGAATCAACATATAACACAAAATGAAATTGAAGCAGCAATCAAGAGTCTCCCCAAAAAGAAAAGTCCAGGACCTGATGGATTCTCTGCTGAATTCTATCAGACTTTAAAGAAGAACTGATACCAACCCTCCTTAAACTGTTCCATGAAATAGAAAGGGAAGGAAAACTGCCAAACACATTTTATGAAGCCAGTATTACACTTATCCCAAAACCAGGCAAAGACACCTCCAAAAAGGAGAACTATAGGCCAATCTCCTTAATGAGCATTGACACAAAAATCCTCAACAAAATAATTGCAAACCGAATTCAACAACACATCAAAAAGATTATTCACCATGAGCAAATAGGCTTCATCCCAGGGATGCAAGTGTGGTTCAAAATATGAAAATCAATAAATGTAATAAACCTCATTAACAGAAAGAAAGACAAAAACCACTTGATCATCTCAATAGATGCAGAAAAAGCCTTTGATAAGATCCAACACCATTTCATGCTAAAAGCTCTATGAAAACGAGGAATAGAAGGAAAGTTCCTCAACATTATAAAAGCTATATATGACAAACTACATCCAGCATTATACTTAATGGAGAAAAACTGAAACCATTCCCTCTAAAATCAGGAACCAGACAAGGATGCCCACTATCTCCACTCCTATTCAACATAGTACTGGAATTCCTAGCCAGAGCAATTAGGCAAGAAGAAGGAATAAAAGGAATACAAATAGGTAAAGAAACTGTCAAAATATCCCTATTTGCAGACGACATGATCCTATACCTTAAAGACCCAAAAAACTCTACTCAGAAGCTTCTAGACACCATCAATAGCTATAGCAAGGTAGCAGGATATAAAATCAACATAGAAAAATCATTAGCATTTCTATACACTAACAATGAACAAACTGAAAAAGAATGTATGAGAACAATTCCATTTACAATAGCCTCAAAAAAAATCAAATACCTAGGTGTAAACCTAACAAAAGATGTGAAAGACCTCTACAAGGAAAACTATACATTTCTGAAGAAAGAGATTGAGGAAGACTATAGAAAGTGGAGAGATCTCCCATGCTCATGGATTGGTAAAATCAACATAGTAAAAATGTCGATACTCCCAAAAGTAATCTACATGTTTAATGCCATTCCCATCAAAATTCCAATGACATTCTTAAAGAGATTGAATAATCTACTGTTAAATTTATATGGAAACACAAGAGGCCACGAATAGCCAAGGCAATACTCAGTCAAAAGAACAATGATGGAGGTATCACAATACCTGACTTCAAACTATATTACAATGCAATAACAATAAAAACAGCATGGTACTGGCACAAAAACAGACATGAAGACCAGTGGAACAGAATAGAGGACCCAGATATGAAGCCAGACAACTATAACCAACTTGTCTTTGACAAAGGAGCTAAAAATATATGATGGAGAAATAGCAGCCTCTTCAACAAAAACTGCTGGGAAAACTGGTTAGCAGTCTGCAAAAAACTGAAACTAGATCCATGTATATCACCCTATACCAAGATTAACTCAAAATGGATCAAGGATCTTAATATCAGACCCCAAACTCTAAAGTTGATACAGGAAAGAGTAGGAAATACTGTGGAGTTAGTATGTATAGGTAAGAACTTTCTCAACCAAACCCCAGCATCATGATGTTGAGACTGAGAACAATGTTGGAAATGTGTGTGTGATGCAGTGTCTTCTAGGAGCAGCCACAGGAAGGATTCTGTTCGGTGTGAAGGGTAGGAATTGTCATGATGTGTGTAGAGTTTAAAGAATTTGTTCTAATGGGATTGTACTTTGAGCACATGATAAAAGCGAGAGCACACAAGGGAGGGATGAGGATAGGTAAGACACCTAAAAAACTAGCTAGTGTTTGTTGCCCTTAACGCAGAGAAACTAAAGCAGATACCTTAAAAGCAACTGAGGCCAATAGAGAAAGGGGACAAGGAACTAGAGAAAAGGTTAGATCAAAAAGAATTAACCTAGAAGGTAACACCCACGTACAGGAAATCAATGTGAGTTAATGCCCTGTATAGCTATCCTTATCTCAACCAGCAAAAACCCTTGTTCCTTCCTATTATTGCTTATACTCTCTCTACAACAAAATTAGAAATAAGGGCAAAATAGCTTCTGCTGGGTATTGAGGGGGTCAGGGTGAGAGGGAGGGGGCAGAGTGAGTGGTACGGGAGGGGGTGGGGGCAGGGGGGAGAAATGACCCAAACCTTGTATGCACATATGAATAATAAAAGAAAAAAAAAAGAAAACATAGTGGATGTACACAATGAAAAATTACTGAATTATTAAGAAGTATTGAAATCTGTCATTTGTGGCAACATGGACTGAACTGGAGGACATTTTGCCATATAAAATAAGTCATATTCAGAAAGACAAGGACCACAGGTTCTTTATTATAAGCTTATGTTATATGAGTGTATTCACTAATACACCTATACTGTATGGCAGTAATTAATAGAAGTGGTGAGAAGTGGGTCAGTTGAGGCTGAATGAAAAGTGACTATATTTCTTCCATGTAGTCTGTGTATAAATGGGGAAATATCACATTGCATACAATAATTTGAAGAAGAAGTATACATTCAATTCATCCAAAGTAAAATAACATGCAGAACAGTTCCAAATTTAAGGATTGCTGATGTTATTCTTTTATATCCGTATCAACCTGCATCACTCCACAGTGACTTATTTCTGAGAGCCAGAAACCTACTAATCACATATATTTATTATCTCCAAGCTACCATATGATCCTGTCATAACACTCTTGAGCTTATATCTAAAGGAATGCAAGTCAGCACAAATAAGAGATAATTTACAACCATGTTTATCACAGCAATACTCGCAAGAGCCAAATTATGAAATGACCCTTGGTACATAACTGCTGATGAAAGGATAAAGAAAATGTGAAATACACACACAGAGACACATAGCACCCACCCTCCCCACCCCTACACTCAGACACGCATGGTAGATCTCAGTGACAAATGTGAAACACACAGAGTATTTACAGGATGTGGATGAAACTGGAGATCATAATGTTAATTGAAATAAGTCAGGTCCAGATAGAAAAACATTACATATTTTCTCTAATCTGCAAGAGCTACATCTAAAGACAAAAAAAATGGACATGAAAATAACACTATGAGTATTGGAGGTGAAACACAGTGGAAGGTGGGAAGTGGAAAATATCAAAGTACATTGTATGCATGTGTGAAAAGGTCACAACCACACCCATTTGAAGTTGCAAGAAAACAAAATTAGAAATAAGGGCAAAATAGTTTCTGCTGGGTATTGAGGGGGTGGGGGGGAGAGGGAGGGGGCAGAGTGGGTGGTAAGGGAGGGGGTGGGGGCAGGGGGGGTGAAATGACCCAAGCCTTGTATGCACATATGAATAATAAAAGAAAAAAATAAAAATAAAAATAAAATTGCAAGAAAAAGAAACAGGAGGGTGTAGGAACATGGAAATAACAAAGAAATGAAGGGGGTGGCTATGATCACTCTATATCATATGCACATTTGGAAATATCATGATAAAACACCCACTATTGTTCAACTCATATGTGCTAGCAAAAACGTGGAAAATACTGTCTCATGAATTACAATATCTGCCTGGAGGAATAACTTCCTCAAGGATGCTATCTTGCTCATGATTATGTTAGGCTCTGCAGAAACACTAAAATGGAAACAGGATCGTTAATATGAGAATATAGCCTAATCACCTGCTATAATATAGGGAAGGAAAGTTAAGGAAGTGATATTGCAGGATTGATATACCCACAAATGAAAACCCATGGTCTCAGATTTTTGCAATATGAAATTAGATACAGGGCCTTAGTGGCCAAATGAAGATTTTTCCCATCAGAGTATAATTTATGACTATTTTGATAACATAAAAATATTTAGTGACATCTATGTCATTGAGACGAAATTACTGCCAAAATTATGTCTACATTGTAAGTGAAAATTTATAAGCATTTTTGGTTCAAAGATCAAAAAAAATTTGGGTATATTTGAACACCAATGGGTGTCACAGGAAAAAAAACTGTAACAAGCATTTTTGTAATTCAACTGTATAGAAACATGAAATCAGAAAAATATGATTTCCAGGAAAAAAACAAAAGAAACAAATTCTATTTCTCACATATTATCTTGAACCCAGGTCTGACCCTGAATCTTTGAGTCCTGCAGTCATCAATACTTCTTCCAACTCGGGACAAAAGGCACTTTTATTCCTTCTTTTTCAAAAATTATTTTCAGAACACTCTTGATGTCTGGTCCTTAGAATCTAGATGAAGGTGTTCAACATGGGGTGACCACACTGAACATTACTGAGATTCTTGCAGTTGAGTGTGGGTTTGGGTCACAGCAGAGTTGAGGTACATGCCTAGGCTAGTACAATAAAATAAGGAGACAACTGGAAGGTGAGATGCACAGGAGAAAATGCTTTGTACTTCCCATGAGCTGACAGAGTTTATGTATGGAGGAAACTCTCCTGGTCTATGAATAAAGAATGCCAATGTTAGGACAAACATCCAGCAGCATAGCTAATGTTTCTGTTACCTTGTCATTCAGAAAACTGTCAGACCAGCCAAGGTGAATCAACTGATAAAGTTCAAAGAAATAGTGGAGGATTCCACCTCTGTACATAAAGACAGTTGCAATGGCCCTGTGCTTTGTAATAAAGAGTTCAAGGCACATGTGATCCAAGACACCAACATCAGCAACATACAGAGTGTGTGGTTCATGATGACTGTGTAGTGCAGAGGGTGACAGATGGCCACAAAGCTGATGTATGCCATCACAACCAGGAGAATGTGAAAAAAACATCTGTGTGACACAACCTTCATATGTTATTGCCTTGCTGTGTGTGTGTGGATGTTCACCAGGACCTTTGGGACAGTGGTAGAGGCGAAGCAAATGTCTGCAGAAGACAGGTTGGAGAGGAAGAAGTACATGGGTGTGTGCAAGTGGGAATCTGTGACTGTGGCCACGATGAACAGCAGATTCCCAGGCACAGTGGCCAGATACATGGACAGGAACAGTCCAAATATGAGGGTCTGCAGTTCTGGGTCATCTGAAATTCCCAGAAGAAATTCTCAAATTTGGGTATAGCCTTTTTAGTTTCCATGGGTTGTGTTTTACTATATGAAAAGAAGAAAATGACATTTTACACATGGTCCCTTTAGGAATCCTCTGTGAAATTTCTTATGAGGAATTGATCTCTGTCTCCATATATTTTAAATTTGTAGTGTATTATGCAGTTTTGATATGGAAATTTTTTATTCATTCAAGAAATAGAAATTGACTTGCAATCATATTTTTAGCACTGTCTAGGCAACGAGTGGGAATTGAGTATAGAAGACTGAGAAATAAAAGTTTTTCAGACCATTCATGGAAAGAAAATATAGGTACATACAATAATTACTACAAAATAAGACTTAGAAGAGGATATAAATGGTTTCAACTTAAACAATACATGTTTTCAGACATAGGTAGATGTTAACATTATATAAAGTTTATATTTATCCAAATATCACATTACATGTCATAAATATCATCTTTATATATCAATTAAAAATGAAGATAAATTATCAGACATTATCAGCCTATCAGTCAGTGATAATTAGTATGAACAAAGAGTGAGAGGAGAATGGAAAGTGGATGGCCATCCTTTTGATGAGCTCCTGGACAGTCGGGTAAACAAGATAACCTTTGGAGAGGATTTATGAAAGTGAGGTGCAGCCACACATTTAACTGCAGAAGACTGTGTTTGGCAGGAGGCATGAGTAGTGCAACCCTGAGGTCAGTGCTTTATGAAATCTCAAATTTCAAAAGAAGTCATTGTGGGGAATGACATGACCTCTGTGAAGACACTGAAATTTTAAGATTTTTGGAGGCATGAATAGTGCAAAGCCCTGAGGCCAGGGCTTTATGAAATCTCAAATTTCAAAAGAAGTCACTGTGGGGAATGACATGACCTCTGTAAAGACACTGACATTTTAAGATTTTTGGAGGCATGAATAGTGCAAAGCCCTGAGGCCAGTGCTTTATGAAATCTCAAATTTCAAAAGAAGTCACTTGGGGAATGATGTGACCTCTGTGAAGACACTGAAATTTTAGGATTTTCAGATGCAGAGAGCCTTTCACTTCCACAGTGTCCTTTATGCTTTTAAGTGGCTGTATAGAGATGTAACCCATTTTCCAAGAACTATATGTGTGTTCTGTACATTTGTATGAGCTAGGATTTAGTGTAACCCTGGTCATGCCATCACCAAAATCCATGTCACAGACACAGCCCTTGCATCTAAGAGGGTCTTGGTGATCCTTTTATTTTATGTTTTGTCTTAATTTTTTTGTAGTAACACATTTAATGTACAATCAACCCATACAGAAAAATTTATTCCTATTTATATTTCCTTTATGTAGTTATCTATTTATTTAAGTTATTTTTGCTTTGTTTTTTGACAGGGTCTTGTTATGTCACACAGGCTGTCCTTGAACTCAGGGGCTCTCTGGCCCCATCTCACCCACTTTACTGCTAGGATTACAGGTGTGCATCACCACATCCATCCTGACAACCAATTTCAAGTGTTCAAAGTTATGCTAGTGTTATCACCAGGAGCTATGTTGTACACCTTTTCAGAAATTAAACATCTTATATAACAATATCTTTGCATACACTGAGAATAATTCCACATTGCCCCTCCTCCTCTCCACCAATGCTCACCATTCCTCTGGGCATAGATGATTCAGATTGTTTTAGATATCACATATACAAGGAATCAGCAGAATTTTGATGTCAAATGTGTCCTGTGAAGTCCTCCTTACTTCCCTCAGTGATTTAGTACTTTAGCCTGGAAGAAGTAAGGTGTCTGTATGACAACAGTCACAATTAGGCTAGACAATGATTCTAAAACAAAAAATTTACAGACAAATGGAACAGTGCTCAACAAAACTTGAGCAAGATGAAATCAACTGCATGTTAAAGGTGATATTCACAGTTTAGAACATGTGAACTCAGTTCCCAGTGTTCTGAAGTTAGCTCTGTAAAATTCTGTACCTGTTAGGACAATCTGTCCTCTGTCTTCATATGATTATCTGTGTGGTCAGTGAACCACGCATGCATTTATTTCACTGTATTTCATTTTCCCTGATAATGTAAGATCCATTTGAGCCCTGGTCTTATGTGCTTGGCTTCATTTTTGCCTTTTTAAAGATTTAAAACTTTTAGAAAACACAGAAGACCACTAAGAAATTGTTTAATATAAAAAGAATAATAAGGTAAATAAATGGCCTCACAGCAATTACATTAAATGAATTGAATGAAAAAATACAAGATAATATCTCAATGAAAAATCTGAAATAAATGAGTTTAATGAGATAACTTGAGTTTTCAAGATATAACTGAAAAGATATATATTGCAAATAAAAATTTTATCTGCAAATAAAAACTGAAAAAAGGCAGGTGAATACAGTTGAAGTAATTTCTCTGCATATGTGAATATGTAACACTGATTCCTATCAAAGTCATTTTAAGATGGAGGGAGGGAAATGAGACCAGAGAAAAAATACTGAAAGCTGTAAGAAAAAAAATTATATACAAAGATAAACCCATCAAAATCACAGCAGATTTCTCCATGGAAACCTTCAAAGCAAGAAGAGCATGGAGTGAGGTCTTCCAGGCACTGAATGAAAATAACTTCAACACTAGGATGCTCTACCCAGGAAAACTATCATTCAAAATAGATGGAGCAATAAAAGTCTTCCATGATAAGCAGAAACTATACAATATATGACCACCAAGCCACCAATACTAAAGATTCTTCAAGGAATTCTGTACACAGAAAGTGAAAGCAAACAAATCCATGAAAATGCAGGTAATACCAAACCACAGGAGAAGAAAAGGCAAGAAAGTAGAGAGTAACATTGATTCAGCTACATACAATCAAACCCTTAATCAACAAAGACAACTAAATGACAGAAATCACCACATACCTATAAATACCAACACTAAACATTAATGGACTTACTTCCCCCATCAAAAGACAATGATTGGCAAACCTGAATAAAAAGGAAAATCCAACAAGCTGCTGCCTACAGGAGACCCACCTCATTGACAGAAACAAGCACCAGCTGAGAGTGAAAGGCTGGAAGATCTACCAAGCCAATGGCCCCTGTAAACAGGCAGGGGTAGCAATACTTATCTCAGATAAAGTAGACTTCAAAATTACATTGATCAAATGAGATAAAGAAGGACACTCTATACTAATAAAAGGGGAAAAACACCAAAAAGAAATAACAGTTATCAACTTTTTTGGACCCAACGTCAACAAACCCATTTTCATCAAACATACTCTGAAGGAACTAAAAACATATACAAACTCCAACACAGTGATAGTGGGAGACCTTAATACCCCCCATCACCAAAAGAAAGGTCATCCAAACAAAAAATCAATAAGGAAATCCTAGAACTAAATCGCACCATAGACCAAATGGACCTAAGTGATGTCTACAGAATACTTCATCCAACTGCTGCACAATATATATTCTTCTCAGCAGCTCGGGGAAACTTCTCCAAAATTGGTCATATCTTAGGGCACAAAGTAAGCCTCAGCAAATACAAGAAAATAGAAATAATCCCATGCATTCTATCTGACCACAATGCTTTAAAACTAGAAATCAACAACAAAAACAGCAGTAAAAAACATGCAAAAAATTGGAAGGTCATTGATGAAATAAAAGAAGAAATTAAAAGGTTCCTGGAAGTTAATGAAAATGAAAACACAACCTGCCTGAACCTATGGGACACAGCAAAGGCTGTCCTAGGAAGAAAGTTTATAACCATGAGTGCATATATTAAAAGGTCAGAAAGATCTCAAATCATTGATCTAATACTACAGCTCAAATTCCTAGGAAAACAAGAACAAGCAAACCCCAAAGCAAACAGAAGGAGAGAAATAATTAAAATAAGGGCTGAAATCAATGAAATAGAAACAAAAAAAACACACAAAGAATTAATGAAACAAAAAGTTGGTTGTTTGAAAAAATAAATAAGATTGACAGACCCCTGGCAAACCTGACTAAAATGAGGAAAGAAAAAACCCAAATCAGTAAAATCAGAAATGCAAAAGGGGAGATAACAACAAACACCATGGAGTTACAGGAAATCATCAGAGACTACTTTAAGAACTTGTTTTCTAACAAATTTGAAAATCTTGAAGAAATGGACAGATTTCTAGATACTTATGACCATTCAAAACTGAACCAAGAGGATATTAATCACCTGAATAGATCTATAACACAAAACGAAATTGAAGCAACAATTAAGAGTCTCCCAAAAAAGAAAAGTCCAGGACCTGCTGAATCCACTGCTGAATTCTATCAGATGTTTAAAGAAAAACTAATACAAATCCTACTTAAACTCTTCCGTGAAATAGAAAGGGAAGGAACACTGCCTAACTCATTTCATGAAGACAATATTACTCTCATCCCAAATCCAGACAAAGGCACCTCCAAAAAGAAGAACTATAGGCCAATTTCCTTAATGAATATTGATGCAAAAATCCTTAATAAAATACTGACAAAATGAATCCGACAACACGTCAGAAAGATCATACACTATGACCAAGCTGTGTTGATTCATATTGAGATCCTCTATTCTGTTTTCACTGGTCTTCATGTCTGTTTGTGTGCCAGTACCATGCTGTTTTTATTGCTATGGCTCTGTAATATAGTTTGAAGTCAGGTAGTGGGATACCTCCACGTTGCTCTTTTTGCTGAGTATTGCCTTAACTATTTGTGGTCTTTTGTGTTTCCAAATGAACTTTAGGGTTGGTTTTTCAATCTCTGTGAAGAATTTCATTGGAATTTTGATGGGAATTGCATTGAATGTGCAGAAAGCTTTTGGTAGTATAGCAATTTTTACTCTGTTGATTCTGCCAATCCATAAGTATGTGAGATCTTTCCATCTTCTGTAGTCTTCCTTGATCTTCTTTTTCAGTAGTTTGCAGTTCACAATAAAAGCTCTAAGAAAACTAGGAATACAAGGAATGTACCTCAATATTATGAATGTTATATAATGACAAACCTGTAGCCAACATCATACATAATGGGGAAAAACTGAAAACATTCCCCCTAAATTCAGGAACAGTACAAGTGTGCCCACTTTCCCCACTCTTATGCAACATAATCCTGGAATTTCTAGCTATAGCAATAAGGCAAGAAGAAGAAATAAAAGAAATACAAATAGGTAAAGAAACTCAAAGTATCCCTATTTGAAGATGACGTGTTCTATATTTCAAAAACCCAAAAAACTCCACCTAAATATTTCTAGGCACCATAAACAATTTCAGCAATGTAGCAGGATACAAAATCCACTTACAAAAATAAGTAGCCTTCCTATATGCCAACAGTGAAAAATTGAGCAAGAATATAGGAAAACAATTACATGTACAATAGCCTCTAAAAAATCAAACACTTAGGAGTAAACATAATGAAGGACATAAATGACCTTTACAAGGAGAACTGCAAACTACTGAAAAAGAAGATGTGCTCTATCACTCCCAGGTCTGCAGGTGTAATTTAGCAATAACAATTTCACAGGTTTAATTCCAGACCAGTTCTTGAAGTATTATATAGAAAACCCCTTAATGGTAATATCTACAAACAGTTGGAGCTGGGGGATACTGGTTATTAGGCTAGTTACAGATTTTGGGGAACTGCCAAAGGTGGCACTAATAAAAGCAGGGCATGAAAAGGGGTGGGTGGGTTAAGAAATATGGGGTCTATTGGATTTTGTGGTCCTTGTGTGTGTTTTGGTGTGTTTATATTTTTTTAGTGGACAGTGTTTGTGTCAGGGATTGCAGGGGGCTGGGTTGTATACAGTTGGTACAATAGGTGAGTCAGCAGGTGGTAAGTGTGTAGGAGGAAGGGATAGTGTTGTAACAGGTTGGGGGAGGATGTGGGAGGTGAAGACAGGAAAGAGCAGATGAGAAGGGTCAGAAAGAGTAGTTGGGAGGGAGAACAATGGATTATAGTACAGGAGAAAGAGGGAGAGTGAAGAGGGTGACAACAGGCATAAGAGAGTAGTGATAATGGAGTTAATACAGGAATAAAAAAACAAAGAAAATAAAAAAAAACAATAAAAAGCACAAGGTTCAGGAACCAAAGAAAGTTCAGTCTATTGATAAATGTACTGGAGTTATTCCTTCAGTGTTCAATCCTAATATTTTTGTTCAAGTGGAAGCATTGATGTGGTCTCACCATGTGACTGGCTTGTGAGTGGTATTTGGAACTTCTTTCCACAAGATTAGGTGGAGTTGTGAGGCAAGGTAAGACACCAGCTCATGCAGGGTGGTCAGAGCTGTTTACAGCACGTGGCAGCTGTGATGTTCTTCAGCTGCAGTTCTGTTTGATCAACTCCTCTCCCAGCAAGGTGGGGCAATTCGATTTTGAATGCAGCCCTCTGTCCCAGAGATCAGCTCCAGGATCTACCTCCTGCCCTGTTTTGGGAGGATGGCCTGTCATCCTACCCTCACTCTCTGTTCTCTCTGTCTTTGTTCTCTTGATCTGTGCTGAGTGCTGGTGGCTCCTGTGGGATGTTAGTTTGTCACTCTGTTTCTTCTCTCGGCTCTCTGCCTCTTCTTATCTATGCTGGGTGCTGGCAGCTCTTCTGGGCAGTTGGCCTGTCAGCTTCCCTCTCCCAGTCTTTGCTGCTTTATGGCACATCACTGAGAGTTCAATGCCGAAAGCTCATTTCCTTGCCCCATCCCTGGGTGTTCAGCACTTAGAATTTTGTTCTTTGCCCCGCCCCTGTTCTGCAGGGCAGGTTCAGGATACCACCACCAACTCTGATGTAGGTGTTAGAGTACAGCTCGCTGTTTATGGTTTTCAGTTTGTCTGGGGTAAAGCTCACTCTGCCCAGAGTCTGTGCTGGATTATTTTCCTGGGGGTAGCTATATAGCCACCTGGTGAGGAGAAATGGTGCCACTACTTTCAGTGTGGTGCAATGTAGGGAGGCTTTCAATGCCCTAGGGGTCCAGGATGTCCCAGAATTTGATTCTGATTTATTCTTTGTCTTCTGCTTGATGGGAGAAGAAAGAAAAGAAAAAAAGAGAGAGAGAAACACCTGAGTTTTTTTCCCAAGGTGAGAGGCTGGACACACCTTGCTGACTGTTCCAGGTAGGATTTTTGTGGCTGCTAGGTGCCATAAAGACTGATTTAAGGGTCAGTCTTGAATTTTATCTGCATCTAATGTGACAGTGATTATTATTTTGTCTAGGAGCAATCAGAATTACCCAAGTGTAGCTCCAGCATGTGAAGGAGGTTTCTGGAGTCATGGAGCTTAGGTGATCTGATTCCCTGCATTAGCCACCATTTTGGATCTCCCTATGAGTATTTAAAAAAAATAAAAATTATCTTGTGATATCTATGTCATTATTCCTAAAAATATGTCCTTGTGGATAATGGGAATTTCTAAGCATTTCTGATTCAAAATGCAACATTTTTTTCCTGTTTATTCTATACAGGTAGAATTATCACTTTTATTCTTTTATTCACAGGTGCATACATTGTTTGGGTCATTACTCCTCCCTTCCCCCCTCCCCCACCCTGTCCCCCCTTTCCCCCTCAGTTCTAGGTAGGTCCTGTTCTGCATTTATCCCTAGTTTTGTTGAAGAAAAGAGACAAGCCTAATAAGGAAGACAAAGCGTTTTTGCTAGTTGACTTGAGGATAGCTATACAGAAATATTCCTAGCATTGCTTGCGTGTACATGAGTTATGATCCATGTTGATTCATCTCTAACTGATCTTTTTTTTGTGTGTATAACAGCTTTTCTTTCTTTTTTTTAATTTTATTATTCATATGTGCATACAAGGCTTGGGTCATTTCCCCTCCTGCCCCCACCCCCTCCCTTACCACCCACTCCACCCACTCCCTCTTCCCCCACCCCCTCAATACCCAGCAGAAACTATTTTACCCTTATCTCTAATTTTGTTGAAGAGAGAGTATAAGCCATAATAGGAAAGAACAAGGGTTTTTGCTGGTTGAGATAAGGATAGCTATACAGGGAGATGACTCACATTAATTTCCTGTGCATGTGTGTTACCTTCTAGGTTAAATCTTTTTGATCTAATCTTTTCTCTAGTTCCTTGTCCCCTTTTCCTATTGGCCTCAGTTGTTTTTAAGGTATCTGCTTTAGTTTCTCTGCATTAAGGCCAACAAATGCTAGCTAAATTTTTAAGTGTCTTACCTGTCCTCACCCCTCCCTTGTGTGCTCTCGCTTTTATCATGTGCTCATAGTCCAATCCCTTTGTTGTGTTTGCCCTTGATCTAATGTCCACATATGAGGGAGAACATATGATTTTTGGTCTTTTGGGCCAGGCTAACCTGACTCAGAATGATGTTCTCCAATTCCATCCATTTACCAGTGAATGATAATATTTCATTCTTCTTCATGGCTGCCTAAAATTCCATTGTGTATAGATACAACATTTTCTTAATCCATTCGTCAGTAGTGGGGTATCTTGGCTGTTTCCATAACTTGGCTATTGTGAATAGTTCCGCAATAAACATGGGTGTGCAGGTGCCTCTGGAGTAACCTGTGTCACAGTCTTTTGGGTATATCCCCAAGAGTGGTATTGCTGGATCAAATGGTAGATCCATGTCTAGCTTTTTAAGTAGCCTCCAAATTTTTTCCGGAGTGATTGTACTAGTTTACATTCCCACCAACAGTGTAAGAGGGTTCCTTTTCCCCCGCATCCTCGCCAACACCTATTGTAGGTGGTGTTGCTGATGATTGCTATTCTAACAGGGGTGAGGTGGAATCTTAGTGTGGTTTTAATTTGCATTTCTTTTATTGCTAGAGATGGTGAGCATTTTTTCACGTGTTTTTTGGCCATATGAACTTCTTCTTTTGAGAAGTTCTGTTTAGTTCACTTGCCCATTTCTTTATTGGTTCATTAGTTTTGGGAGAATTTAGTTTTTTAAGTTCCCTATATATTCTGGTTATCAGTCCTTTGTTTGATGTATAGTTGGCAAATATTTTCTCCCACTCTGTGGGTGTTCTCTTCAGTTTAGAGACCATTTCTCTTGATGAACAGAAGATTTTAGATTTATGAGGTCCCATTTATCTATACTATCTCTTAGTTCCTGTGCTGCTGGG
Organism: Castor canadensis; assembly: GCF_047511655.1. NCBI lineage: Eukaryota > Metazoa > Chordata > Mammalia > Rodentia > Castoridae > Castor > Castor canadensis. The sequence goes on from NC_133399.1 coordinate 7,125,370, forward strand.
GTTTTGTTGAGAAAGTTCTTACCTATACCTACTAACTCCACAGTATTTCCTACTCTTTTCTGTATCAACTTTAGAGTTTGCTGTCTGATATTAAGATCCTCGATCCATTTTGAGTTAATCTTGGTATAGGGTGATATACATGGATCTAGTTTCAGTTTTTTGCAGACTGCTAACCAGTTTTCCCAGCAGTTTTTGTTGAAGAGGCTGCTATTTCTCCATCGTATATTTGTAGCTCCTTTGTCAAAGATAAGTTGCTTATAGTTGTGTGTCTTCATATCTGGGTACTCTATTCTGTTCCACTGGTCTTCATGTCTGTTTTTTGCCAGTACCATGCTGTTTTTATTGTTATTGCTTTGTAATATAGTTTGAAGTCACGTATTGTGATACCTCTTGCATTGTTCTTTTGACTGAGTATTGCCTTGGCTATTCGTGCCCTCTTGTGTTTCCAAATAAATTTAATGGTAGATTTTTCAATCTCTTTAATGAATGTCATTGGAATTTTGATGGGAATGGCATTAAACATGTAGATTACTTTTGGGAGTATTGACATTTTTACTATGTTGATTCTACCAATCCATGAGCATGGGAGATCTCTCCACTTTCTATAGTCTTCCTCAATCTCTTTCTTCAGAAATATATAGTTTTTCTTGTAGAGGTTGTTCACATCTTTTGTTAGGTTTACACCTAGGTATTTGATTTTTTTTGAGGCTATTGCAAATGGAATTGTTCTCATACATTCTTTTTCAGTTTGTTCATTGTTAGTGTTTAGAAATGCTAATGATTTTTCTATGTTGATTTTATATCCTGCTACCTTGCTATAGCTATTGATGATGTCTAGAAGCTTCTGAATAGAGTTTTTTGGGTCTTTAAGGTATAGGATCATGTCGTCTGCAAATAGGGATATTTTGACAGTTTCTTTACCTATTTGTATTCCTTTTATTCCTTCTTCTTGCCTAATTGCTCTGGCTAGGAATTCCAGTACTATGTTGAATAGGAGTGGGGATAGTGGGCATCCTTGTCTTGTTCCTGATTTTAGAGGGATAGGTTTCAGTTTTTCTCCATTAAGTATAATGCTGGCTGTAGGTATGTCATATATAGCTATTATAATGTTGTGGTGCTTTCCTTCTATTCCTAGTTTTCGTAGAGCTTTTAGCATAAAATGGTGTTGGATCTTATCAAAGACTTTTTCTGCATCTATTGAGATGATCAAGTGGTTTTTGTCTTTCTTTCTGTTAATGTGGTTTATTACATTTATTGATTTTCATATGTTGAACCACCCTTGCATCCCTGGGATGAAGCCTACTTGCTCATGGTGAATAATCTTTTTGATGTGTTGTTGAATTCGGTTTGCAATTATTTTGTTGAGGATTTTTGCGTCAATGTTCATTAAGGAGATTGGCCTATAGTTCTCCTTTTTGGAGGTGTCTTTGCCTGGTTTTGGGATAAGTGTAATACTGGCTTCATAAAATGTGTTTGGCAGTTTTCCTTCCCTTTCTATTTCATGGAACAGTTTAAGGAGGGTTGGTATCAGTTCTTCTTAAAGGTCTGACAGAATTTAGCAGAGATCCATCAGGTCCTGTACTTTTCTTTTTGGGGAGACTCTGGATTGCTGCTTCAATTTCATTTTGTGTTATAGGTCTGTTCAGGTCATTAATTTCCTCTTGGTTCAGTTTTGGATGATCGTATGTATCTAGAAATCTGTCCATTTCTTTAAGATTTTCAAATTTATTTGAATATAGGTTCTCAAAGTAGTCTCTGATGATTTCCTGGAGTTCCATGGTGTTTGTTGTTATCTCCCCTTTTGCATTCCTGATTCTGCTAATTTGGGTTTTTCTCCCTTCATTTTAGTCAGGTTTGCCAGGGGTCTATCGATCTTGTTTATTTTTTCAAAGAACCAACTTTTTGTTTCATTAATTCTTTGTATGGTTTTTTTTGTTTCTATTTCTTTGACTTCAGCTCTTATTTTTATTATTTCTCTCCTATTTGTTTTGGGATTGCTTGTTCTTGTTTTTCTAGGAGTTTGAGATGTATCATTAGGTCATTGATTTGGAATCTTTCAGTCTTTTTAATATATGCACTCATGGCTATAAACTTTCCTCTCAGGACTGCCTTAGCTGTGTCCCATAAGTTCTGATAGGTTGTGTTTTCATTTTCATTGACTTCCAGGAACTTTTTAATTTCCTCTTTTATTTCATCAATGATCCATTGTTCATTAAGTAATGAGTTATTTAGTTTCCAGCTGTTTGCATGTTTTTTGTCTTTACTTTTGTTGTTGAGTTCTGCTTTTACTGCATTGTGATCAGATAGTATGCATGGTATAATTTCTATTTTCTTATATTTGCTGAGACTTGCTTTGTGCCCTAGGATATGATCTATTTTGGTGAACGTACCATGGGCTGCTGAGAAGAATGTATATTGTGTAGAAGTTGGATAAAATGTTCTGTAGACATCAATTAGGTCCATTTGATCTATTGTGTATTTTAGATCTTGGATTTCTTTATTGATTTTTTTGTTTTGATGACCTATCTATTGATGATAATGGGGTGTTAAAGTCTCCCACAACCACTGTGTTGGCGTTTATATATGCTTTTAGGTCTTTCAGCATATGTTTGATGAAATTGGGTGCATTGACATTGGGTGCATACAGGTTGATAATTATTATTCCCTTTTTGTCTATTTCCCCTTTTATTAGTATGGAATGTCCTTCTTTATCTCATTTGATCAATGTAGGTTTGAAGTCTACTTTGTCAGAGATAAGTATTGCTACTCCTGCCTGTTTTCAGGGGTCATTGGCTTGGTAAATCTTCTTCCAGCCTTTCATCCTAAGCCTATGCTTATTTCTGTAAGTGAGATGGGTCTCCTGTAAGCAACAAAGTTTTGGATCTTCCTTTTTAATCCATTTCGACAAGCGGTGCCTTTTGATGCATGAATTAAGTCTGTTAACATTAAGCATTAGTACTGATAGGTATGTGTTGATTCCTGTCATTTAGTTGTCTTAGTTGTTTGAAGGTTTGATTGTGTGTACCTAAGTTTAGGTTACTCTCTACTGTCTTGCTTTTTCTTTTCCTGTGGTTTGGTGCTGCCTGTCTTTTCATAGTTAAGTTGTGATTCACTTTCTGTGTGCAGAATCCCTTGCAGAATCTTTTGTAGTGGTGGCTTTGTGGTCACATATTGTTTTAGTTTCTGCTTATCATGGAAGATTTTTATTGCTCCATCTATTTTGAATGATAGCTTTGCTGGGTAGAGTATCCTGGGGTTGAAATTATTTTCATTCAGTGCCCGGAAGATGTCACTCCACGCTCTTCTTGCTTTTAATGTTTCTGTTGAGAAGTCTGTTGTGATTTTGATGAGTTTACCTTTGTATATTACTTGTTTTTTCTCTCTTACAGCTTTCAATATTCTTTCCTTAGTTTCTGAATTTGTTGTTTTAATGATTATATGTCATGGGATAGTTCTATTTTGATCTGGTCTGTTTGGTGTCCTGGAGGACTCTTGCAGCTGTATGGGAATATCTTTCTCTAGTTTTGGGAAATTTTCCATTATTATTTCTTTAAATATATTATGCATTCCCTCACTGGCACCTCTTCTCCTTCTTCGATGCCCATGATTCCCAAGTTTGGTCTTTTGATTTAGTCAGTGAGTTCTTGTATTTTCTTTTCACAGATCTTGAGTTGTTTAATTAATAGTTCTTCAATTTTTCCTTTAATTACCATTTCATCTTCAAGTTCTGAGATTCTTTCTTCTGTTTGTTCTATTCTGCTGGATTGGCTTTCTGTTTTGTTTTGCAGTTCTGTTTCGTTCTTTTTTCTGAGATTTTCCATATCCTGGGTGGTTTCCTCTTTAATGTTTTCAATTTTTGTCCTGAGTTCATTTATGCATTTATTTATTGTGTTCTCTCTTTCACTTTGGTGTTTATACAGTGCTTCTATGGTTTCCTTTATTTCTTCTTTTGCTTTTTCAAATTCTCTATTTTTGTTGTCTTGGAATTTCTTGAGTGTCTCCTGTACATTTTGTTTGACACTATCCGGTATCATCTCTATAAAATTCTCATTGAGTACCTGTAGTATGTCTTCTTTTAAATTATTGTGGGCTTCATTGAGTCCTTTGGCATAGTTTATCTTCATTTTGTTGGAGTCTGGATCTGAGTTTCTGTTTTCTTCATTCCCCTCTGGTTCCTGTACTAATTTTTTGCTGTGGGGAAACTGGTTTCCCTGTTTTTTCTGTCTTCCCATCATTGTCTTTGGTGTTGTTACTGTCCCTGTACTGTGTGCAATTAAGTATTTTCTAGCTTGTTATAATAACAATGGTAATATTTAGAATGGAAGGGTGAGCTGAGATGGAAAGCAAGAAGTTAAAAAAAGGGGGAAAACAAATACACAGACAAGAAGGAGTAAACAGAACAAGGTATCAGACAAGAAAGTTTCAAAGGTATAAACAGGGAACATTAGTGTACTAATTGACAGTAAGCTGAACAGACATTAGAGAGACAGAGAGAGGATTGAAAATCAAAAATAATTTAAAAAAGAAAGATAAGAATAAAAATAAAAAATAAGAAAATGAAAGAAATATCTATATGTAAAAATGAATTAAAATAAGATGAAAAATAGAAAATTAAAAAAAAAAAACCTCCAAGTTCAAATGCAATGAAGTTTCAGTCTTAATAATTTGGGTGTCTCTCTCAGGATCCAGTCCTGGAGACGGTGCCTCAGATGTTGTTCTGTAGTTGTCTCATCAAAGGGGATGCATAAATTAGAACAAAACTACACACACACACCAAAAAAAAAAGAAACCCCACCAAGTGTGCCAAGTTCAAATGCAATACAGTTTCAGTTAGTTTTTCAGCATGCAGGTGTAATTCAGTTGTTCTCTCATCAAGGGTAGGGAGAAAAAGAAAAAAAAGAGTCTGGAGACAGTTCTGAGTATGGTATCTGCAGCTGTGGCTTGCCTGCCCACTGCTGTTAGCCTGCTGTTGCTGGCTTCATTATTTATGCAGATCTCTGGGGTGAACTTAGCACTCACCTGGCCCCACAGGCTTTGTTTGCTCAGAGTTCTCCTGTGCAGGAGCCTCTGCTACAAGCTTTCCCCTTTCCTAGCACACTGGGAAAGGTGACATTGCACCCGCATTTTTAGGCCTGTGTGTTTATTTACAGTTCATGTGGGAGGTGAGTCTTCCCCCTCTCCTGTGGAGTTTTCCTCCCACAGCCACTTTTACAGGCTTTCCTGCTCCTGATTTCTGGGTGGTGCTGCTGCTCCTGCCAGCTGCCATGTTTGTTTACAGTTCACGTGGGAAGTGGGTCTTCCCTCCTCTCCTGTGGAGTTTTCCTCCCTCCACCACTCTCACAAGCTTTCCCACTCCTGGTTGTTGGGCACGCACCCCTGCTCCCACCAGAGCCTCTCTGGCCCACCCGGCTTGTTTATTTACAGTCCCAGGAAGGATTCCCTTACCCCAATCTTCGGCACTCTGGGTGCCCCACCCTCTTTCCCACATGTCTTTATTGTTCTTATTGCTTATTACTCAGTTTTTCTTTTTTCCCCAGGTGGAGGTCAGTCTGTCCAGGGGGCTATGCTGCTCTGGCCCAGGCTTGTATGTGGGAGTAAAGCTCTCCTGGTCCTCATCTTCCCACGCCATCTGTAGTGGGCAACTGGTGGCCCGGGGCCTCTAACTGATCTTTACCCTGGTTACTGATTCCCTTCTCATGATAACCTTTGTTGCTTTAAGGTTTCTGTATTAGCTCCTCTGGAGTGGGGACATCAAATACTTTCATGTTTTGGGTTTTCTACTTATTTCTATATCACCCAATTGTGCTCTCCCCTTATCATGTGATCCAAGTCCAACCACGTTGCTGCATTTGCCCTAGACCTAAATTCCACATATGAGGGAGAACATATGAATTTGGTGTTCTGAGCTTGGCTGACCTCACTCAGAATGATGTTCTCTAGTTCCAACCATTTACCTGCAAATGATAAGATTTTATTCTTCTTCATGGCTGAGTAAAATTCCATTGTGTAAAATTTTTGGAAGAGTTTTTGAAAATGACAAAATGTAGTGTGTTGAATGTCATAGAGAGAAAAAGTATAAGAGCAAATTTTTAAAATAAATTGTAGTAAAATCCTGAAATCAGAAAAAGACAAACTCTAGAAGCAAAATACAAGGGGAAATTTCTAATTCACCCATCTAATCAAATAACCCCATCTCTGACCTTGAGGCTTGAGTCCCACAATCATGGGCACTTACTTAATCTCAGAACAATTGTTTCATTGTTTCTGTCTGGAAAGAACACTTCAGTGCGGTCTCAGAGCACTGTTGATGTCTTTGTTCCTCAGACTATAGATGAAGCAGTTCTGCATGGGGGCAGCCACACTGTATATTACTGAAGCTATTGAAGTGGAGTGTGAGTTTTGGGGCACAGCAGAACTAAGGTACCTTCCTATGCTTGTGCTATAAAATAAGGAGACCACTGAGAGGTGAGACACACAGGTGGAAAATGCTTTGTACTTCTCTTGAGCTGATGATATTGAACAGATGGAAAAAAACTGACTTAGAGTAAGAGAAAAGAGTACCAGCAAGAGGTCAGCAAGTCATCACCAGAGCTGCCAAATCACATCATTAAGAAAAGCATCAAGCATGCATGGTGGACAGCCTGATTAAGTTCAGAAAAAGTATGGGATTTTCATGCCTATTTAGAAGGACAGTTGTAGCACTATTAACCTTTTTAGGATGGAATTCAGGAAGCTTACCATCCAGGACACCAGAGCTAGCAACACACAGAGCCATGAATTCATGATGACTGTGTAGTGCAGGGGGTGGCAGATGGCCACAAAGAGGTCATAGGATATCACAGTCAGCAGAAAAGTGTTCAATCTTGCAAAGAGTAGAAAAAAATGCATTTGAGTGATGCAATCTTCATAACTTATCACCTTTCTGTGTGTTGCAATGTTCACCAGCATCTTTAGGCCAGTTGTGAATGTGAAGCAGATATCCACAAAGGAAAAAGTACGTTGGCATGTACAGGTGGGAGTCTGAGATGGTGGCCAGGATGATGGGCAGATTCTTAATCACAAAGAGCAGTTACATGGACAGGAACAGTCCAAAGACAATGGGTTGCACCCTGAGGTCCACTGGAATTACCAGAAGGAGAAATTCTGAAATTCTTCACTCATTCATTAACCACATGTGGTTGAAGTCACAAGGAAAAAATGAGAAAAAAGACACTGACACAATCATGAACAATAAAACTTGACATAAATTCTGCCTTCTGTATTCTACAGTTAAGATGTGAATTCCTATGTGTTACATATCAGTCTGCTCCTGCCATTTCTAAATTTGAAAATCCTGTCCTCTTTTTCCTAGAGGCTATGGATTCAACTATTTTTACATGTTAGTACATTTATGCTCTGGAGGTATACAATTTAGTGATGATCTTGCATCAGGCACTATAGAGAAATGATTGACCTGTAAAGGCATCATATATTCCTAAAATCTAATGATGAAAATATGATGTACACACTAAGTTAAATACAGGAAGGTAAAAAATAATAATTTCTATTGTTCAGTGATGATCAATTGAAATATTTTCTTTGTTAATCCATCTGTTAGCCCTATGTTCTGTTGTTTATATTATTAGTTACTTTTTTGTGGTATGAGCTTTGAACTTAGTGTGTCACACTTGCTAGGCAGACACATGAACAATTCATTCCCCCTCCATCCTTTTTTCTTTGGCTTTAGCTGTTTTTTAGTTGGGCCTTGTATATTTCCTCAGAACTGGCCTTGGTTAGGATTCCTCCTACTTATGCCTGCAGTAGCATGGATTACAGGTGAGCACCACCACAACTTGTCTAGCACAGTCAAGATCAAGGTCCTGGGTTCCATCCATAGAATTGCCAAGTGTTCCAAAGATGTTTTGTTAGTAAAGAAAAAGAAAAATGGAAAGAGAGGAGACATTGTAAGGAAAAAAAAAACCTTTATTTTTCTGGCTGCATTCCAATTACAACTATATCCATTTGGGTAGAAGTAATGTAAGAAGAAGATTAAAAACATATTTCAAAAGGAATAAAGTATTTTTGGGTGTAATGATAGGAGGAATACCCTTTTGGGAAAAACAAGCACATAGAGAAGATTTAATCAAAAATTCAAAAATGTAAACCTGCAAGAACAACCAAACCCTGCCCAGTTTTTATATGAAATATTAAGAAATATTTTTTCCTTTAGCATTCAGTATCATGTGTTTAATTGGGTGTTTATGTTGAATTGCATTCTAGCTGAAGCATAATGATGCTGCATGTGATTGGGATAAAATGTGCTGTTCCAATAAATCTATATCCACACAGTGATCAAGTCAGAGTGAGTGGCTCAGCATTCACCTCAAACATTTATCTTTTTTTCCACTGAAAATATTTTAAAATTCTCTGTTGTAGCTATTTTGTAGCATAAAAATGACTATTGTTATCTCTAGATATTCTAATCCTCAGGAGATCACAAATTGTAACCTATCTTCCTGTGATTTTGTCCTCATTGTCAACCTTTCCCCGTTTTCACTCTCCCCACCCCCCACTCTCTGGTAACCACTCTTCTACTCTCTACTTCTGTGAGATTGACTTTTTAGAGTTCAAATGGAAAACTACTAGTTATTTCTCATCATATGCAATATGTCAGGCACAAATAGACAAATGATAATTGAATTTTTAACACATAATAGCTGAGGAGGCAGAGATTTTTCTCCATTTCCTTGTGTGACATCTTTTCTGCATCATTCCAGAGCTTTCTGTTTTGAATTTTGTGGAGATACTCAATGTACACACACAAGTGGTGTCTCTGGTTTCATCCAGTGTCAGAGCCAGCAGTGGGACTGTGCCTGTGTGATTTGGCATTTGGCCTGTGAGAAAGCTCCAAGGAACTGAGACTATGGTTTCAGGACCAGACCTTGCCTGTATGATTTGATATCTGGCCTTGTGAGAAAGCTCCAAGGAACTGAGACAAAGGTCTCAGGACCAGACCTTGCCCATGTAATTTGGCATCTGGCCTTGTGAGAAAGGTTCCCCAGAAGGCTTTGTGTCCTTCAGATGTAAATAAGAAAGTTATACTGACCATGTGCTTCTCCTGCCCTCTCTGTTCCCATTTTAAGAGAGACATAACAAAGAGCTAATTTTAACTGTGCTTCCTGTACTAATGTAACATTGACACACAATACTTGGCATGCTTTTTCTGACCAAATGCTCTCTGTGAAAAAACAGTTCATAAAAAACAGAAGTGATCTTCAATAAAGTGGCTATTGAGCACAATTTGATAGTCCCCCCATCTTTTCTGGCTCCAGTCATCCAGGTCCAACCAATAAATGGCAACAGCTAGCACCCTGAACAGGAACCTGAAGGATACTTTTGAAAGTGGTGCGGAGACCCTCACAGAAGGAGGTAAGTGAGACAAGATGGGGCAAAATCAGTGCAGAGTCCAGCCTTTTCTTTCACTCTTGCATCATTTTTTATTATGAGGAGGAGCTCGAGTTTCCAAACAACAGTTAAAGGACTGTTTAGAAGTAATTTGTGAGTATAATCCTTGGTTTCCTGAGGAAGGTTCTTTACATGAAGAAGTTTGGGAGCGAGCATGTGAAAATGTTGAAAAGGCATACATACAAGGGAGAAAAAAATACCTGTTCATTTTTGGATAACATGGGCGCTGGTTAAATCTGTAATTCTTATACTTGGGTGAGAGAGAAGGGAAGAAAATTTAGAAAAAGATACTGTTGCATCCCTTCATGAGTATGAATTAGATGAAGAAGATATGGAAAAAATCACTAAGGAAAGTAAATGATGCTTCAGTTATGGCTTTACTGTGCCAGAGGAAACTGAAAGTAAACCGCAGCAATTTCAATGGCTCCTCCAAGAGAAACTGCTGATCTTTATCCTCCTCTACCAGAGGACAAGGAATGGGAAGAGCACTCCGATAGGGTGAACATTGAAGAGGAAATGCGTTACTTACATATTAGCCCCAACAAGGGCTGGGAAAGAAAGAATGACCCTTCATTAGCAGCTCGCATTCCCATCCCCCCACGGCCACATGAATTGTGACTGCTGTTTCCTGTTATGTTTAATATGAATAGCAATAACACTTATAATGGATTGGTATGAATCTTATAAAAGACTTTAAAAAGGCTTTTGCAACTTATGGTCCTGCTTCTCCTTTTTGTAAAGAATATTTGGCTAGATGGATCAATGACACTGGGTGGATTCCCTGTGATTTTCATATTGTGGTAAAAATGACATTACCATCAGCGGAGTTTTTGCAATGGAAAATGTGGTTATCTGATGAAGCCCACAAAAGAGTTAGAGCTTTAGGGCAGCAAGGCAATGTTGGGGCTGTTTCATATGAGATGCTGACTGGTACAGGTGCTTGGCTGTCACAGGCTCATCAGGTTAAAAATATACCCCGTGCTGCCTTGCCTCATGTGCATGATGTCACTTTGGCTGCATGAGACAAAATTAATATGCGGGCAGAATATTAAGGCAGCTATAAAAAATACAAGAGGGACCAACAGAACCTTATTCTGATTTTATAGGAAGATTGGAGGACTCCATAGAAAAACAGGTGAGAGGAGATCAAACGCAAAAAATCTTACTACGTCAATTGGCTTTTGATAATGCTAATGAGGACTGCCAAAGTCTCATTCAACCAATTAAGGAAACTGGTGATATTATGGACTATTTAAAGGCCTGTCGTAATGTAGGTACTTTAAAACATAAAGCCAGAGTTGCTGCTTTACAAACCATGGCAATACAGAAACAAAAAACAGACAAATGTTTTAATTGTGGCCCCTGAATAATGAAAAATTACAGGCTTTAAAACAATTAGTTCAAGAACAGTTAGAGCACAAACATATAGAACCTTCCTTTTCTCCTTGGAATTCCCCAGTGTTTGTTATTAAGAAAAAAAATCAGAAATATGGAGACATTAATTGGCTTCATCTTTCTCTGGGTATACCAAATTATAAACTTACTAATTTGTTTTCTATCTTAGAAGGTGATACTGCCCTGGACAGTCCTCAGACTTTAACACCTGCTGCTAAAAATGAATTACAATTTTTAAAGTCATGATTAAAGACTGCATTTCTAACAAGATTTTATCCTTTAAAACCTATTTCCCTGCTAATATTTCCTTCTCCTTCTAACATTACCTTTACTCTTTGTCTTGTCAGTTTTTGTATAAGATACTCCTGTCTCCAATGACAATTAAAATCTTACAAAACTTCTAAGGCCACGGTCATGCTGGGATTGCTACATTTAAAAAGTGAAAAAGGGGGAATTGTCAGAACAAGCAATGGGATCATGCCTGTGTGATTTGGTATCTGGCCTTGTGAAAAAGCTCCAAGGAACTGAGACAAAGGTCTCAAGACCAGGCCTTGCATGTGTGATTTGGTATCTGGCCTTGTGAGAAAGCTCCAAGGAACTGAGACAAAAGTCTCAGCACCAGACTGTGCCTGTGTGATTTTGTATCTGGCCTTGTGAGAAAGCTCTAAGAAACTGAGGCAAAGGTCTCAGGACTAGATGTCCAGAAAAACAACAGTGTTCAAGGTTCCCCAGATGGCTTCATGTCCTTCAGATGTAAATAAGAAAGTTATGCTGACCATGTGCTTCTCCTGCCTCTCCTGTTCCCATTTTTAAACGAGACATAACAAAGAGTTAATTTTAACTGTGCTTCCTTGTACTCATGTAACCTTGACACACAATACTTGGCATGCTTTTTCTGACCAAATGCTCTCTGTGAAAAAACAGCTTATAAAAAACCGAAGCGATCTTCAATAAAGTGGCTATTGAGCACAATTCAATAGTCCCCCCCACAATCTTTTCCAGCACCAGCCACCCAGATCCAGCCAATGAATGGGAAAACAAGTTAAATTGAATGGTTCTGAAGAACTGCATTGAACAAAATTGAACTTAGCATAATACCCAAAACCTCATACTATCAAGATGATCTATAATTTGATTGGAAATGGCATAGATATAAATTAATGCAAAGAAGTATGATCCACTAGTAGTGTGACCCATTGCATCTACTTATGGGCTATATACTGTCCTAACTGTATGAAGACATTTAATTGTGACATGATCATATTTTAATAGGATTGGAAAAGCCTGAATAGATAATAATATCTGGCATATACATCTGTCTAGCTGGAGGAAAGTCAAGGTGGTCCCTTAGCTCATATGTCTTAAAAAATCTCAGAAGAATTAAAGACCTCAGTATGAATGTAAGAATACATTTTTAGAGGAAGAGAAGTATTTTAAAAGTTCATGGGTGAGCAAAATCCCTTTGAAATTCATAAATAGTAAGATGGACATATTTTACTAAATAACACTAATAATTTTATGACAAAAATATCTCTCCAAAGTATGTAGAGATACCTTAGATTGCAAAATGACATTACCATGCTGACACCTGTAGAAAATACACATATGAAAATAATAAGTACATCAACATGGTGCTCCATCTCAGAAATGTCCTCATGTCACTGCTTGTCCTTCCACAGGTAAGGAACTGTTTCTCTTTTCCACATGATTAAATACAAAAGATAAAAATTGGTACATGTTGTACTCACACTGAACCCACTTTAAGTCTCTCAGTCCCTTTTGTAACTGGGCTTCCATGGCCATCACTTCACTATCACCAGTGACCCTGCATTGTTGAGTTCAGTGTTCACTTTCCTCTCTAGTATGGAAAATAATCACATCAAAGAATTAAACAAGCTATAGCCATCTCTTTGCTCTGGGCTGGGCTGCATTGTTCTCTGGGGACCTTAAGTGAATGTTCTTGTCTTTCATCTTTCAGAAGCTTTGCTGCAGCACCTGCTGGGTTCTCAGATTCACCTGGGTGGTTTTACTGAATAGAAGGTTGCTGTATGGAAGCCCCAGTTCTTCCATGGATGGTCAATGATGCAGAATGAAGATATGAAATAACAGGAGACAGAGGAAAGGAACAAGCTTCAGTCCCTGAGCCAGATGAGTTCTTCACGAAAACAACCATGTCCAGTTCAAGCTGAGGTTGCAAACACTGCAGGACAATGACAGGGAATTACTTCAAGCTCTGTTCTCAGCTCACTAGGAACAGTTTCATCTTTATTATTCCAATTCTCACCATCATAACCCTGAGTGATGTTGTTCTACAGAGAAAGCATCATTTCTTGCTGATTCTCTTTTCCCAAGACACCTGCTTAATGACAGGTGAATCAATGATTATTACCTATCCAAGAGACTCTCTTGACTATCAGAGATCTAATCTCTAACAACTCATCACAATCCTCATTTATGCTTTCTTAAAACTCTAAGACTGAAGATCTTTTCTTGAGTGGATCCAATGGGTCCCCCAAGACCCATGTGGTGGGGACACAGCCCTGATATCTCCAAAAATTTTATTACTCCTCTCCTCAACATGGGGGTAGCCTGTGGTCCCTTGATATAAGTGATAAGTCCTATAATGCTTTGCTTTGTCATCCTTTTTTATAAAAAATTAAACATAAACATTTAAACACATGAGAAGTCCTTTACACAAGTTGAAAAATTGTTTGATAGTTCAAAGTTAAATATATGTGTTTTGTACATATTGCCTGGGGATAAGCAACTTCTAGGAATTCTCAGATTTAGTTTTTATAAGAGTCCATTCTTTGTGTTCTGTTCTGTTCTGAGTCTCATTCTACATCCATACAAATAAGGCCCATAATGAGTAAGTGATCTGTCCACTTGGGACCATTGGGAGTTAGGTCCTTTACATATGAATTTTAGAGGCTACAGAAATATTCATTCCCTAATAAAACAGAAACACTGTGAGGGTCAGGGCCTCCATGCCTAGGACCTAGCAGGTGATATGTATTGATGATTATTTTAGAACAAGTTGATTGAGACATCACCAGGATATGCTGGTGAATTCTCTAAGGCTGGTTGATGAGTGAGGATATTCAGTGAGGAGGAAAAGTACAGGAGTTTCATTGAATAAATGTGGAAAAGGAATTGAGGACAGTGAATAGGGAAGTGTATAAGGGAAGTTCTCACCAGTGTTCAGGAAGGTGTACTATAGGTCAAGACTGCTCTACTCTAAGTGAACAACTAATCTTCCATGTTGTGAAGAAACCATGGCTAGAAACCAAGGACAGGTCCTAGTGCTGAAAGTGAGTATTGGCAAACAACCACAAAACAATATGACCTCAGTCCCATGAGGAATGAGTCTAGAGCAGCCTTCTAAGCCCAAGATGAGAACATAGTATCAGCAATGATGTGATTGGACCATGATGAGATTCCAAGCAGATAAACCAGCTAAGCCATGCCTCGAATTTCAATCTACATAATGATTACACATGGGTGTTGTCTTAAGACAAACCATTTGTGGTCATTTTTGAAGAGCAATAGTGCATTCCCAATCTAGGTGTTTTAATGTGTTAATTATATCACTTCAATTATTTAGCATTTTTTAGTATATTTAAAGACTTCATAATTGTACATATTATGGAGAATGATGTGCTCCTTTAAGACATGTATAGAATGTGTGAGAATTTATTCCAGGCTATTTCCATGTACAGTATTTCTAATATTCATTACTGATTTGTGTTGGCAACATTCAATATGCTGCTTTTATAGATATTTTTACTACAATTACAGGACTGATTAATATTCCATTGTGTATCTATACTTCAGTTTTCTACTCCATTCATTTTTAAATGGACAGTTTGCTTCCATATCTTGGCTATTGTGAATAATCTTGAAGTAAATATGGAAAGGTACATATCTGTTTGGCATACTCACTTCCTCTTTTTAAACTTACACTGAGTAATGGGATTGCTAGTTCACATATTTGTATTATCTTTTTTAAGGAACCTCCTTGTTTTTCTTCACAATGGCTGTATTCATTCACATTCAACCAGCACTGAATTAAAATTTCCTTCACTCCAACCTCAACACATTTCTTTTTGCAGTGATCAGAATTGATCCCAGGGACTCAAACATGCTGTGCAAATATTCTACCCTTTGTTACGCCTCCAGCCATCCAGAGTCTTTTCAGTTCAATTTGTTAGTTGCTAATCATGAGTGTAACCAGGATGCAGTGGTGTCACATTGTGGTTTTGATTGCCATCTGCCTATGATTAGTGACTGAACATTTTTTTTCATAGACATTCTGCTGCCATTTTTATGTTCTTGTTTTGAGGAAAGGTGTTTCTGATCAGTAACAGAAAAAATTCACAGTTTCTGATCTGTGAACTTTGTTCATTTATTACTTTCTACAAATTGTACAAAGTATTGGGTCCCATTATGAATTTTTCATATGTGTATGTAGGACACTTTGATCAAATGATCCCTCAATATGCAGTCATCCCACATCCCTCTTCCTGCTGTCCCCTGTCCTGTCCCCTTTCCTGGCCCTAAATAGTCCCCCTTTGATTTTTATATCTTTTAAATAAATGTGAGAGGAAACGTGATACTGTTATTTCTGTGTCAGGTTTATTTCAGGTCATCACATTTTTTTTATTTTTCATTTTTGAAGGTTGTTTTGAAGTGTTACTGGATATGATACATTATGATCCTCTGTCAAATGATTAGTTTTGATATGCATTTCCTTTATGGCTAAGAATGTTGAGTATTTTTTAATCCACTTGCCATTTCTATTTTTTTGAAGAACTGTCTATTTAATTCATTTACCTAAATACTATGGTAAAGATAAGTAAGTTTGAGAGACAATTTAAAAGATATGAGAGGCTCTGGGTAAATTATCTTTTAATGTAAAACTATTTTATATTAGGGACTTGAACATCCATGGTGTTTGGTATATGTAGGAATCCTAAGGTCCTGAAAAACAGGCTATCCTGATACTGAGGGACAATAGTTTAGAACAATAGTTGACAAATATACTCTTTGTGCCAAATTTAGCCTGTGCTTTTCTTTGTAAATAAAGTTTTATTGGTTCATGGCCACACTCATTCAATATGTGTTGTCTATAGCTACTTTCATGGCACAATGATGAGTTTGGGGATCCATGGAAGTCCTGTAACTAAGTCTCCATGAATATCCACGGATGTCTGGACTTTCATTCTGATTTTCTTCTCTAAGAAGATCATTTAGCTGGTGTAGCTAGAAGTGAAAGGAGACACACTCCAAGACTTTAAATGTATTCAGGATTTTAAATTTTCTTTGGCAACAGAATAGGGTGGGATTGGCAGTGTGACTCAAAAAGTATCTCTGCTGTTCTATGTTCAAATCCTGCCTTAACCAAATGACAACTCCAGGATATCCTGCAGGGATACAAAAGTGTATGTGGAAGAGAAGCCAGTATCCCATCTAAAGCCACTTTAGGTAAGCCAACAGTAAGATGAGTTGCCAGTAAATTAGAATGTCCAGGCATGGTTGTTAGAACCTGGCCAGCTGACACACTACTGACTGCAGATGCACTAAGAGATGAGTCTAGCTCTGAATAACTTCTCACTATTTAGTTCCATTGAGAGTAAAGGAATTATATTATACCATTTGATTTTAGGAATGCTTGTCATGTATCCTTACAATGTCCCAAAGATAGAGAAAAGATTATAATAACCTGCTACTTTGTAATTTTGACATTACTGTGATATTTAAAGACAACATCTATAGTTACCTGTGATTCAAATGTATTTGATATAATCAAATTTAATAATGACTACATGGAGATTAATTTCTATGCAAAAGAACATAGGTGCATATATAGAAGAGCTTGTGGACTGTAAGTGCATGACTGGGGAAGAAGTCATACTTTCTCACATGTCTTGCTTTGACTATGAAGACTAAATGATTTCTGAGCATGGAGGAGATATATAATAGGTGACATTGCTATTGTTCATCACTGCCTCTTTAATGGTTGTAATAAAATGTAGAAAAGTTGAATATTTAATTTAATGCATGGAAGGACTCATACTTGTATGCAGCACTGGATGTTCTAAAGCCTCAACTGAAAGATAATTCAGTAGTAAAACATAAGCATGTCCACTAATTTTCATTGAGTAAGCCCCCTTATCTGTGAACATATATCAGTGCTCACATTTACAGTGTGAAAAAGGAATATCATTCATGGAAATTCAGAGTTCATCATAAATGTTTCCTCACTGTATTTTAGGTCATCTGCCAGTCATAGGTCAACTGAATCAATCTCTTATTTCAACATATCTTTCCATGGAAATTTCACATGGAGATGAGCATTTTATAATCTGCTTTTGCAAATGATTATAAGATTCATAAGAATCTTGGCCATTAGAAGACAACCCAAGATCAGTTACAATACACACTGGTGTGTTAAAACCTACATTATCAGGAAGAAAAGTTAATATAGTAACACACATAGGAATGATGAACTGACGATTGCAAAACTGGGGCTTCAGATTTTCCTCTTGGATAATATTGTCATTGTCACATGACTATTGGTTAAAGAATCAATAAAGGAAAAATAACTCAGTTTGATTTGAGTCATTTAAAAAGAAACTATTGCTCAGAAATCTATATCATCCATGAGACAAACAGAAACTTCAGTATTTCCAATCCTCGATTGAAAACATCCTTGAGGATGTATCAAATTGATAAAGTGAACACTGCTTTAACATAAAAGGAGCAGAATTGTTACAAAATGAGTTACATAAATTTTGTAAAGAAGTTTAAATCAAAGAAACAAAACACAAACAAAAATAAAAATGAAGCAAAAATTACAGAAAATAAATAGAAGGAACAAGAAAGACTCCCACATTGTATCAAAAGATTGCAAGTTCTTTTTCTGAGCCTTCCAGCTCTGTGCTCAACAGAAGTTTTCTCTCCCACAGACAATGAGCACTTTTAAAGATTTTCTCTCAAAGAGTCTTTTCAGAGCCCTCTTGATGTCCTTGTTCCTCAGACTGTAGATAAAGGGATTCTGCATGGGACTGACAACAGTGTACATCACTGAGGCTGTTGCAGTTAAGTGTGGGTTTTGAGTCCCAGTAGAACTGATGTAACCACCTAGGCCTATGTAATAAAATAAGGAGACAACCATGAGGTGAGATGCACAGGTGGAAAATGCTTTGTACTTACCATGAGCTTTGGAAATGGCACAGGTGGAGGACACAACCTTGGATTTAGAATAAAGAATGCCACTGGGAGGCAAACAGCATAGTTGAAATATATATCACAATTTCATTAAGAAAAATGTGAGAACAGGCAAGGCATATCAACTGATTAGGTTTCCAGAAGTGTGGGATTTCCACCTCTGTACAGAAGAACAGTTGCAACACCACTGAGTTTTGCAAAAAGAATTCAAGACACTTGTGACACAGGACACCAGCCCAAGCAATACACAGAGCTGGTGTTTCATCGTGACTGTGTAGTGCAGGGGGTGACAGGTGGCCACAAAACAGTCATAGGCCAACACAGCCAAGAGGAAGTCATCCAATAACGTAAACAATGCAAAAAAAATTGCATTACACATCCTTCAAAACTAATAATCTTACTTTGTGTCTGGATGTTCACCAGCATCTTTGGGACAGTGGTGGAGGTGAAGCAGTGTAAATATATGAGAGGATGAAGATCTTTTTGTTCTGAGAATCTTAGCAGAAGAAATTTTGTAATGTTGGTATGATTTTGTGGATGCATATGCTGTATGTGAGTATCAGAAAAGAGAAAAATAACATGAGTACATTTTCATGTCTGGTTCCCTTTATCACATCTGCTGTGGCATATCTGATTAGTAATTCTTGTCCCTTCATAAATTTTCTGATTAATATAATATAACATATATTATAATATGATGTGATATATTATGACATATTATAATATAATATATTAAATAAGGGGATCATTTTATGCATCTAAGACATGATATTTGACTTGTAATCATGCTGGGAGCATTCTTTAGGCCATGAGCATAGGGTGCTGAGAGATAAAATACCTACAATCCATTCAGAGAGAAGTAAATAAGTAAACAAATTAATAAAATAAAAAAATAAATATTTTCACCTTTAACATCTTTAACACATGGTATATGATTGAGGACATAGACATATTTGCACTTAACACCATGCATGCATTTATTTAAATATCACATCCACCTCATAAATTAGTGTAGTTTTTATTTATCAATTATAAATGAAAAGATATTGTCATGCAGCATATCAGAGGGCTATCATTACAATTAAGAGTGAATCTGAGAATGAATGGAGGTCTTATTTTTATGTGATCTGGAAAGACAAGTTAACAAGATAATGTTAAGAAACTGCGATACGGCTTGGGAAGACGTGGACCAGGTGAGCTTCGTGGTACCGCGGTACCCCCACAGACAAGCCTGGGCCAGAGCAGCATAGCCCCCTGGACAGACTGACCTCCACCCGGGAAAAAAAGAGAAACTGAGTAATGAGCAAAAAGAACAGTTAAGACACGCTGGAGAGAGGGTGGGGTGCCCTGAGCGCTGAAGATTGGGGGAAGGGAATCCTTCCCGGGACTGTAAATAAACAAGCCAGGCAGGCCGGAGAGCCACTGGCAGGAGCGGGGTGTGCACCCAGCAACCAGGAGTGGGAAAGCTTCTGAGAGTGGCTGAGGGAGGAAAACTCCACAGGAGAGGAGGAAAGACCCACTTCCCATGTGAACTGTAAATAAACATGGCGGCCAGCAGGAGCAGCAGCACCACCCAGTAAGCAGGAGCAGGAAAGCTTCTGAAAGTGGCAGTGGGAGGAAAACTTCAGAGGAGAGGGCAGAAGACCCACCTCCCACATGAACTGTAAATAAACACACAGGCCTGACAATGCGGGGGCAGTGTCACCTTTCCCAGTGCTTGGAAAGGGGAAAGCCTGTAGCAAAGGCTCCCACACAGAAGAACTCTGAACAAACAAAGCCTGTGGGACCAGGTGAGTGCTAGCTCACCCCAGAGATCTGCATAAATAACGCCGCCAGCTACAGGCTGAGAGCAGCAGGCAGGCAAGCCACAGTTGCAGATACCACTCTCAGAACTGTCTCCAGACGCTTTTTTTTCTTTTTCTCCCTACCATTGAGAGAACAACCGAATTACACCTGCAAGCCGAAAAACTTACTGAAACTGTATCGTATTTGAACTTGGGACACTTGGTGGGGTTTTTTGTGTGTGTGTATGTGTGTGTGTGTGTGTGTGTGTGAGTGTGTAGTTTTGTTCTACTTTATGCATCCCCTTTGATGAGACAACTACAGAACAACATCTGAGGCACCAACTCCAGGACTGGAGATTGAGACGGAAACCCAAATTATTAAGACTGAAACTGCATTGCATATAAACTAGGAAGTTTTTTGTTTGGTTTTTTTTTTAATTTTCTATTTTCCATTCTATTTTAATTCATTTTTATATATAGATATTTCTTTCATTTACTTATTTTTTATTTTTTTATCTTTGATTTTCAATCCTCTCTCTGTCTCTCTAATGTCTGTTCAGCTTACTGTCGATTAGTACACTAACACTCCCTGTTTATACCTTTGAAACTCTCTTGTCTGATACCTTGTTCTGCTTTCTCTCTCTCGCCTATATATTTGTTTTCCCCCTTTCTTTAACTTCTTGCTTTCCATCTCAGCTCACCCTTCCATTCTAAATATTACCATTGTTATTATTACAAGCTAGAAAATACTTAATTGCACACAGTATAGGGACTGTAACAACACCAAGGACAATGACGGGAAGACAGAAAAAACAAGGAACCCAGTTTCCCTATAGCAAAAAATTAGTACAGGAACTAGAGGGGAATGAAGAGAACAGAAACTCAGATCCAGACTCCAACAAAATGAAGATAAACTATGCCAAAGGACTCAATGAAGCCCACAATAATTTAAAAGAAGATATACTACAGGTACTCAATGAGAATTTTATAGAGATGATACTGGATAGGGTCAACCAAAATGTACAGGAGACACTCAAGAAATTCCAAGACAACAAAAATAGAGAATTTGAAAAAGCAAAAGAAGAAATAAAGGAAACCATAGAAGCACTGTATAAACACCAAAGTGAAAGAGAGAACACAATGCATAAACGGATAAATGAACTCAGGACAAAAATAGACAACATTAAAGAAGAAAACTGCCAGGATATGGAAAACCTCAGAAAAAAGAACAAAACAGAACTGCAAAACAAAACGGAAGGCCAATCCAGCGGAATAGAACAAACAGAAGACAGAATCTCAGAACTTGAAGATGAAATTGTAATTAAAGGAAAAAACCAAAGAACTATTAATTAAACAACTCAAGACCTGTGAAAAGAAAATGCAAGAACTCACTGACTCCATCAAAAGACCAAACTTGAGAATCATGGGCATCAAAGAAGGAGAAGAAGTGCAAGCGAAGGGAATGCGTAATATATTCAACAAAATAATAATGGAAAATTTCCCAAATCTAGAGAAAGATACTCCCATACAGATGCAAAAGGCCTCCAGGACACCAAACAGACCAGATCAAAATAGAACTACTCCACGACATATCATCATTAAAACAACAGGTTCAGAAACTAAGGAAAGAATATTGAAGGCTGTAAGAGAGAAGAAACAAGTAACATACAAAGGTAAACCCATCAAAATCACAACAGGCTTCTCAACAGAAACATTAAAAGCAAGAAGAGCGTGGGGTGAGATCTTCCGGGCACTGAATGAAAATAACTTCAACCCCAGGATACTCTACCCAGCAAAGCTATCATTCAAAATAGATGGAGCAATAAAAGTCTTCCATGATAAGCAGAAACTAAAACAATATGTGACCACAAAGCCACCACTACAAAAGATTCTGCAAGGGATCCTGCACACAGAAAGTGACACCCCACTTGACCATGAAAAGTCAAGCAGCAACAAACGACAGGATAAGAAAAAGCAAGACAGTAGAGAGTAACATCAAGTTAGGTACACACAATCAAACCTTCAAACAACTAAGACAACTAAATGACAGGAATCACCACATACCTATCAGTACTAACGCTTAATGTTAATGGACTTAATTCACCCATCAAAAGACACCGTTTGACAAAATGAATTAAAAAAGAAGATTCAACAATTTGTTGCTTACAGGAGACTCATCTCACTGACAGAAATAAACATATGCTTAGGATAAAAGGCTGGAAGAAGATTTACCAAGGCAATGGCCCCCCAAAAGAGGCAGGAGTAGCAATACTCATCTCTGACAAAGTAGACTTCAAACCTACATTGATCAAATGAGATAAAGAAGGACATTCCATACAAATTAAAGGGGAAATAGACCAAAAGGAAATAATAATCATCAATCTGTACGCACCCAATGTCAAAGCACCCAATTTCATCAAACATACCCTGAAAGACCTAAAAGCATATTTAAACGACAACACAGTGGTTGTGGGAGACTTTAACACCCCATTATCATCAATAGATAGGTCATCGAAACAAAAAATCAATAAAGAAATCCAAGATCTAAAATATGCAATAGATCAAATGGACCTAGTAGATGTCTACAGAACATTTCATCCAACGTCTACACAATATACATTCTTCTCAGCAGCCCATGGACCTTCTCCAAAATAGATCATATCCTAGGGCACAAAGGAAGTCTCAGCAAATATAAGAAAATACAAATAATACCATGCATAATGTCTGACCACAATGCAGTAAAAGTTGAACTCAACAACAAAAGTAAAGACAAAAAACATGCAAACAGCTGGAAACAAAATAACTCATTACTTAATGAACAATGGATCATCGATGAAATAAAACAGGAAATTAAAAAGTTCCTGGAAGTCAATGAAAATGAAAACACAACCTACCGGAACCTATGGGACACAGCTAAGGCAGTCTTGAGAGGAAAATTTATAGCCATGAGTGCATATATTAAAAAGATTAAAAGATCCCAAATCAAAGACCTAATGATACATCTCAAACTCCTAGAAAAACAAGAACAAGCAAATCCCAAAACAAATAGAAGGAGAGAAATAATAAAAATAAGAGCTGAAATCAACGAAATAGAAACCAAAAAACCATACAAAGAATTAATGAAACAAAAAGTTTGTTCTTTGAAAAAATAAACAAGATCGATAGACCTCTGGCAAACCTGACTAAAATGAGGAGAGAAAAAACCCAAATCAGTAGAATTAGGAATGCAAAAGTGGAGATAACAACAAACACCATGGAAGTCCAGGAAATCATCAGAGACTACTTTGAGAACCTATATTCAAATAAATTTGAAAATCTAAAAGAAATGGACAGATTTCTAGATACATATGATCATCCAAAACTGAACCAAGAGGAAATTAATCACCTGAATATACCTATAACACAAAATGAAATTGAAGCAGCAATCAAGAGACTCCCCAAAAAGAAAAGTCCAGGACCTGATGGATTCTCTCGTGAATTCTATCAGACCTTTAAAGAAGAACTGATACCAACCCTCCTTAAACTGTTCCAAGAAATAGAAAGGGAAGGAAACCTGCCGAACACATTTTATGAAGCCAGTATTACACTTATCCCAAAACCAGGCAAAGACACCTCCAAAAAGCAGAACTATAGACCAATCTCCTTAATGAGCATTGATGCAAAAATCCTCAACAAAATAATGGCAAACCGAATTCAGCAACACACCAAAAAGATTATTCACCACAATCAAGTAGGCTTCATCCCAGTGATGCAGGGGTGGTTCAACATACAAAAATCAATAAACGTAATAAACTACATTAATAGAAGTAAAGACAAAAACCACTGATCATCTCAATAGATGCAGAAAAAGCCTTTGATAAGATCCAACATCATTTCATGATAAAAGCTCTAAGAAAACTAGGAATAGAAGGAAAGTACCTCAACATTACAAAAGCTATATATGACAAACCTACAGCCAGCATTATACTTAATGGAGAAAAACTAAAACCATCCTCTCTAAAATCAGGAACCAGACAAGGATGCCCACTATCTCCACTCCTATTCAACATAGTACTGGAATTCCTAGCCAGAGCAATTAGGCAAGAAGAAGGAATAAAAGGAATACAAATAGGTAAAGAAACTGTCAAAATATCCCAATTTGCAGATGACATGATCCTATACTTTAAAGATAAAAAAAACTCTACTCAGAAGCTTCTAGACATCATCAACAGCTATAGCAAGGTAGCAGGATATAAAATCAACATAGAAAAATCATTAGCATTTCCATACAATAACAATGAGCAAACTGAAAAAAGAATGTATGAAAACAATTCCATTTACAATAGCCTCAAAAAAAATCAAATACCTAGGTGTAAACCTAACAAAAGATGTGAAAGACCTCTACAAGGAAAACTATACACGTCTGAAGAAAGAGATTGAGGAAGACTATAGAAAGTGGAGAGATCTGCCATGCTCATGGATTGGTAGAATCAACATAGTAAAAATGTCGATACTCCTCAAAGTAATCTACATGTTTAATGCAATTCCCATCAAAATTCCAATGACATTCTTTAAAGAGATTGAAAAATCTGCTGTTAAATTTATATGGAAACACAAGAGGCCACGAATAGCCAAGGCAATACTCAGTCAAAAGAACAATTCAGGAGGTATCACAATACGTGACTTCAAACCATAATACAAAGCAATAACAATAAAAACAGCATGGTACTGGCACAAAACAGACATGAAGTCCAGTGGAACAGAATAGAGGACCCAGATATGAAGCCACACAACTATAAGCAACTTGTCTTTGACAAAGGAGCTAAAAATATATGATGGAGAAATAGCAGCCTCTTCAACAAAAACTGCTGGGAAAACTGGTTAGCAGTCGGCAAAAAACTGAAACTAGATCCATGTATATCATCCTATACCAAGATTAACTCCAAATGGATCAAGGATCTTAATATCAGACCCCAAACTCTTAAGTTGATACAAGAAAGAGTCGGAAATACTCTGGAGTTAGTAGGTATAGGTAAGAACTTTCTCAACAAAACCCCAGCAGCACAGCAACTAAGAGATAGCAAGATAAATGGGACCTCATAAAACTAAAAAGCTTCTGTTCATCAAAAGAAATGGTCTCTAAACTGAAGAGAACACCCACAGAGTGGGAGTAAATATTTGCCAACTATACATCAAAGGACTGATAACCAGAATATATAGGGAACTTAAAAAACTAATTTCTCCCAAAACTAATGAACCAATAAAGAAATGGGCAAGTGAACTAAACAGAACTTTCTCAAAAGAAGAAATTCAAATGGCCAGAAAACACATGAAAAAATGCTCACCATCTCTAGTAATAAAGGAAATGCAAATTAAAACCACACTAAGATTCCACCTCACCCCTGTTAGAATAGCCATCATCAGCAACACCACCAACAGGTGCTGGCGAGGATGCGGGGAAAAAGGAACCCTCTTACACTGTTGGTGGGAATGTAGACTAGTACAACCACTCTGGAAAAAAATTTGGAGGCTACTTAAAAAGCTGGACATCGATCTACCATTTGATCAGCAATACCACTCTTGGGGATATACCCAAAAGACTGTTACTACAGAGGCACCTGCACATCCATGTTTATTGCGGCACTATTCACAATAGCCAAGTTATGGAAACTGCCAAGATGCGCCACCACTGACGAATGGATTAAGAAAACGTTGTATCTATACACAATGGAATTTTAGGCAGCCATGAAGAAGAACGAAATATTATCATTCGCTGGTAAATGGATGGAATTGGAGAACATCATTCTGAGTGAGGTTAGCCTGGCCCAAAAGACCAAAAATCGTATGTTCTCCCTCATATGTGGACATTAGATCAAGGGCAAACACAACAAGGGGATTGGACTATGAAAACATGATAAAACCGAGAGCACACAAGGAAGGGGTGAGGATAGGTAAGACACCTAAAAAACTAGCTAGCATTTGTTGCCCTTAACGCAGAGAAACTAATGCAGATACCTTAAAGCAACTGAGGCCAACAGGAAAAGGGGAACAAGTACTAGAGAAAAGGTTAAATCAAAAAGAATTAACCTAGAAGGTAACACCCACGCACAGGAAAGCAATGTGAGTCAATGCCCTGTATAGCTATCTTATATCAACCAGCAAAAACCCTTGTTCCTTCCTATTATTGCTTATACTCTCTCTACAACAAAATTAGAATTAAGGGCAAAATAGTTTCTGCTGAGTATTGGGGGGGAGAGGGATGGGGCAGAGTGGGTGGTAAGGGAGGGGGTGGGAGCAGGGGGAAGAAATGAAACAAGCCTTGTATGCACATATGAATAATAAAAGAAAAATGAAAAAAAAAAGAAACTGCAAGGAAGAGAGGCTCTTCAAGGTAACCGCAGAAATCTGTGCCTGGAAAGAGGCATGGCAGGTCAAAAGCACAGAGGAGGTGTGTTTATTCTACATCCAATTTCAGAATAAACCATGTGGCAATGAGAATGCTCAAAAGAGCAATGATGAAGACATTGTGTCTAGGAATGTTAACGATGGACATGGCCTCAGGAGCAAGCTCAAGTTTTAAGATTTCCAGTGCAGAGACTGCGATTCCCAGGCTGTCACCTTAGTATAGTTTTTATTTTTATTTTTATTATTTTATTATTCATATGTGCATACAAGGCTTGGGTCATTTCTCCCCCCTGCCCCCACCCCCTCCCTTACCACCCACTCTGCCCCCTCCCTCTCACTCCCACCCCCTCAATACCCAGGAGAAACTATTTTGCCCTTATTTCTACTTTTGTTGTAGAGAGAGTATAAGCCATAATTGGAAGGAACAAGGGTTTTTGCTGGTTGAGATAAGGATAGCTATACAGGGAGTTGACTCATATTAATTTCCTGTGCATGTGTATTACCTTCTAGGTTAATACTTTTTAATCTCACCTTTTCTCTAGTTCCTTGTCCCCTTTTCCTATTGGCCTCAGTTGCTTTTAAGGTATCTGCTTTAGTTTCTCTGCATTAAGGGCAACTAATGCTAGCTAATTTTTAAGGTGTACCTATCCTCACCCCTCCCTTGTGTGCTCTTGCTTTTATCATGAGCTCAAAGTCCAATCCCCTTGTTGTGTTTGCCCTTGATCTAATGTCCACATATGAGGGAGAACATATGATTTTTGGTCTTTTGGGCCAGGCTAACCTCACTCAGAATGATGTTCTCCAATTCCATCCATTTACCAGCGAATGATAACATTTCATTCTCCTTCATGGCTGCATAAAATTCCATTGTGTATAGATACCACATTTTCTTAATCCATTCGTCGGTGGTAGGGCATCTTGGCAGTTTCCATAACTTGGCTATTGTGAATAGTGCCGCAATAAACATGGGTGTGCAGTTGCCTCTGGAGTAACCTGTGTCACAGTCTTTTGAGTATATCCCCAAGAGTGGTATTGATGGATCAAATGGTAGATCAATGTCTAGCTTTTTAAGTAGCCTCAAAAATTTTTCCAGAGTTGTTGTACTAGTTTACATTCCCACCAACAGTGTAAGAGGGTTCCTTTATCCCTGAATCCTTGCCAATACCTGTTGGTGGTGGTGTTGCTAATGATGACTATTCTAACAGGGGTGAGATGGAATCTTAGTGTGCTTTTAATTTGCATTTCCTTTATTGCTAAAGATGGTGAGCATTTTTTCATGTGTTTTCTGGCCATTTGAATTTCTTCTTTTGAGAAAGTTCTGTTTAGTTCACTTGCCCATTTCTTTATTGGTTCATTAGTTTTGGGAGAAATTAGTTTTTTAAATTCCCTATATATTCTGGTTATCAGTCCTTTGTCTGATGTATAGTTGGCAAATATTTTCTCCCACTCTGTGAGTGTTCTCTTCAGTTTAGAGACCATTTCTTTTGATGAACAGAAGCTTATTATCTTTAGGAGGTCCCATTTATCTATGTTATCTCTTAGTTGCTGTGCTGCTAGGGTTTCATTGAGAAAGTTCTTACCTATACCTACTAACTCCAGAGTATTTCCTACTCTTTCCTGTATCAACTTTAGAGTTTGGGGTCTGATATTAAGATCCTTGATCCATTTGGAGTTAATCTTGGTATAGGATGATATACATGGATCTAGTTTCAGTTTTTTGCAGACTGCTAACCAGTTTTCCCAGCAGTTTTTGTTGAAGAGTCTGCTATTTTTCCATCGTATATTTTTAGCTCCTTTGTCAAAGACAAGTTGCTTATAGTTGTGTGGCTTCATATCTGGGTCCTCTATTCTGTTCCACTGGTCTTCATGTCTGCTTTTGTGCCAGTACCATGCTGTTTTTATTGTTATTGCTTTGTAATATAGTTTGAAGTCAGGTGATACCTCCTGCATTGTTCTTTTGACTGAGTATTGCCTTGGCTATTCGTGGCCTCTTGTGTTTCCATATAAATTTAACAGTAGATTTTTCAATCTCTTTAAAGAATGTCATTGGAATTTTGATGGGAATTGCATTAAACATGTAGATTACTTTGAGGAGTATCGACATTTTTACTATGTTGATTCTACCAATCCATGAGCATGGCAGATCTCTCCACTTTCTATAGTCTTCCTCAATCTCTTTCTTCAGACGTGTATAGTTTTCCTTGTAGAGGTCTTTCACATCTTTTGTTAGGTTTACACCTAGGTATTTGATTTTTTTTGAGGCTATTGTAAATGGAATTGTTTTCATACATTCTTTTTTCAGTTTGCTCATTGTTATTGTATGGAAATGCTAATGATTTTTCTATGTTGATTTTATATCCTGCTACCTTGCTATAGCTGTTGATGATGTCTAGAAGCTTCTGAGTAGAGTTTTTTTTATCTTTAAAGTATAGGATCATGTCATCTGCAAATTGGGATATTTTGACAGTTTCTTTACCTATTTGTATTCCTTTTATTCCTTCTTCTTGCCTAATTGCTCTGGCTAGGAATTCCAGTACTATGTTGAATAGGAGTGGAGATAGTGGGCATCCTTGTCTGGTTCCTGATTTTAGAGGGATAGGTTTCAGTTTTTCTCCATTAAGTATAATGCTGGCTGTTGGTTTGTCATATATAGCTTTTATAATGTTGAGGTACTTTCCTTCTATTCCTAGTTTTCTTAGAGCTTTTATCATGAAATTGTGTTGGATCTTTTCAAAGGCTTTTTCTGCATCTATTGAGATGATCAAGTGATTTTTGTCTTTGCTTCTGTTAATGTGGTTTATTACGTTTATTGATTTTCGTGTGTTGAACCACCCCTGCATGAAGCCTACTTGGTCATGGTGAATAATCTTTTTGGTGTATTGTTGAATTCGGTTTGCCATTATATTCTTGTGGATTTTTGCGTCAATGTTCATTAAGGAGATTGGCCTATAGTTCTCCTTTTTGGAGGTGTCTTTGCCTGGTTTTGGGATAAGTGTAATACTGGCTTCATAAAATGTGTTTGGCAGGTTTCCTTCCCTTTCTCTTTCTTGGAACAGTTTAAGGAGGGTTGGTATCAGTTCTTCTTTAAAGGTCTGATAGAATTCATCAGAGAATCCATCAGGTCCTGGACTTTTCTTTTTGGGGAGACTCTTGATTGCTGCTTCAATTTCATTTTTTGTTATAGGTCTATTCAGGTGATTAATTTCCTCTTGGTTCAGGTTTGATGATCATCGTATCTAGAAATATGTCTATTTCTTTAAGATTTTCAAATTTATTTGAATATAAGTTCTCAAAGTAGTCTCTGATGATTTCCTGGTCTTCCATGGAGTTTGTTGTTATCTCCCCTTTTGCATTCCTAATTCTACTAATTGGGCTTTTTTCTCTCCTCATTTTAGTCAGGTTTGCCAGGGGTCTATCGATCTTGTTTATTTTTTCAAAGAACCAACTTTTTGTTTCATTAGTTCTTTGTATGGTTTTTTTGGTTTTTATTTCATTGATTTCAACTCTTATTTTTATTTTTTCTCTCCTTCTATTTGTTTTGGGATTTGCTTGTTCTTGTTTTTCTAGGAGTTTGAGATGTATCATTAGGTCATTGATTTGGGATCTTTCAGTCTTTTTAATACATGCACTCATGGCTATAAACTTTCCTCTCAAGACTGCCTTAGCTGTGTCCCATAGGTTCTGGTAGGTTGTGTTTTCATTTTTGTTGACTTCCAGGAACTTTTTAATTTCCTCTTTTATTTCATCGATGATCCATTGTTCATTAAGTAATGAGTTGTTTAGTTTCCAGCTGTTTGCATGTTTTTTGTCTTTACCTTTGTTGTTGAGTTCTACTTTTACTGCATTGTGATCAGATAATATGCATGGTATAATTTCTATTTTCTTATATTTGCTGAGACTTCCTTTGTGCCCTAGGATATGATCTATTTTGGAGAAGGTTCCATGGGCTGCTGAGAAGAATGTATATTGTGTAGAAGTTGGATGAAATGTTCTGTAGACATCATCTAGGTCCATTTGATCTATTGCATATTTTAGATCTTGGATTTCTTTATTGATTTTTTGTTTGGATGACCTATATGTAATAGGGTGTTAAAGTCTCCCACAACCACTGTTGACGTTATATATGCTTTTAGGTGTTACTGGGTATGTTTGATTAAATTGGGTGCATTGACATTGGGTGCGTATAGGTTGATGAATAGTACTTCCTTTTGGTGTATTTCCCCTTTTATTAGTATGGAATGTCCTTCTTTATCTCGTTTGACCAATGTAGGTTTGAAGTCTACTTTGTCAGAGATAAGTATTGATACTCCTGCCTGTTTTCAGTGGCCATTGGCTTGGTAAATCCTCTTCCAGCCTTTCATCCTAAGCCTATGCTTATTTCTGTAAGTGAGATGGGTCTCCTGTAAGCAACAAATTGTTGGATCTTCCTTTTTAATCCATTTCATCAAGCGGTGCCTTTTGATGGGTGAATTAAGTCCATTAACATTAAGCGTTAGGACTGATAGGTATGTGGTGATTCCTGTCATTTAGTTGTCTTAGTTGTTTGAAGGTTTGATTGTGTGTACCTAAGTTGAGGTTACTCTCTACTGTCCTGCTTTTTCTTTTCCTGTGGTTTGGTGTGCTACCTGTCTTTTCATGGTCAAGTTGGGTGTCACTTTCTGTGTGCAGAATCTCTTGCAGAATCTTTTGTAGTGGTGGCTTTGTGGTCACATATTGTTTTAGTTTCTGCTTATCATGGAAGACTTTTATTGCTCCATCTATTTTTAATGATAGTTTTGCTGGGTAGAATATCCTGGGGTTAAAGTTATTTTCGTTCAGTGCCCAGAAGATCTCACCCCATGCTCTTCTTGCTTTTAATGTTTCTGTTGAGAAGTCTGCTGTGATTTTTATGGGTTTACCTTTGTATGTTACTTGTTTTTTCTCTCTTACAGCCTTCAATATTCTTTCCTTAGTTTCTGAACTTGTTGTTTTAATGATGAAATGTCGTGGAGTAGTTCTATTTTGATCTGGTCTGTTTGGTGTCCTGGAGGCCTCTTGCATCTGTATGGGAATATCTTTCTGTAGATTTGGGAAATTTTCCATTATTATTTTGTTGGATATTTTACGCATTCCCTTCACTTGCACCTCCTCCTTCTTCGATGCCCATGATTCTCAAGTTTGGTCTTTTGATGGAGTTGGTGAGTTCCTGCATTTTCTTTTCACAAGTCTTGAGTTGTTTAATTAATAGTTCTTCAGTTTTTCCTTTAATTACCATTTCATCTTCATATTCTGAGATTCTGTCTTCTGTTTGTTCTATTCTGCTGGATTGGCCCTCCGTTTTGTTTTGCAGTTCTGTTTTATTCTTTTTTCTGAGGTTTTTCCATATCATGGCTGGTTTCCTATTTAATGTTGTCTATTTTTGTCCTGAGTTCATTTATCTGTTTATTCATCATGTTCTCTGTTTCACTTTGGTATCTATACAGTGCTTCTATGGTTTCCTTTATTTCTTCTTTTGCTTTTTCAAATTCTCTATTTTTGTTGTCTTGGAATTTCTTGAGTGTGTCCTGTACATTTTGGTTGACCATATCCAGTATCATCTCTATAAAATTCTCACTGAGTACTTGTAGTATGTCTTCTTTTAAATTATTCTTGTGTGCTTCATTGAATCCTTTGGTATAGATTATCTTCATTTTGTTGGAGTCTGGATCTGAATATCTGTTTTCTTCATTCCCCTCTAGTTCCTGTACTAATTTTTTGCTGTGGGGAAACTGGTTTCCCTGTTTTTTCTGTCTTCCCATCATTGTCTTTGTGTTGTTACTTTCCCTGTACTGTGTGCAATTAAGTATTTTCTAGCTTGTAATAATAATAATAACAACGGTAATATTTAGAATGGAAGGGTGAGCTGAGATGGAAAGCAAGAAGTTAAAGAAAGGGGGAAAACAAATACACAGACAAAAAGAGAAAACAGAACAAGGTATCAGACAAGAAAGTTTCAAAGGTGTAAACAGGGAGCGTTAGTGTACTAATTGACAGTAAGCTGAACAGACATTAGAGAGACAGAAAGAGGATTGAAAATAAAAAATAAAAAAATAAAGATAAGAATAAAAATAAAAAATAAGTAAATGAAAGAACTATCTATATATAAAAATGAATTAAAATAAAATGAAAAATAGAAAATTAAAAAAAAAAAACCTCCAAGTTCAAATGCAATGAAGTTTCAGTCTTAATAATTTGGGTGTCCGTCTCAGTGTCCAATCCTGGAGATGGTGCCTCAGATGTTGTTCTGAAGTTGTCTCATCAAAGGGGACACATAAAGTAGAACAAAACTAGACACACACACACACACACACACACACACACACACAAAACCCACCAAGTGTCCCAAGTTCAAATGCAATACAGTTTCAAGAAGTTTTTCAGCATGCAGGTGTAATTCGGTTGTTCTCTCATCAAGGGTAAGGAGAAGAAGAGAAAAACAGAATCTGGAGACAGTTCTGAAAATGATATCTGCAGCTGTGGCTTGCCTGCCCACTGCTGTTAGCCTGCTGTTGCTGGCGGCATTATTTATGCAGATCTCTAGGGTGAGCTTAGCACTCACCTGGCCCCACAGGCTTAGTTTGCTCAGAGTTCTCCTGTGCGGGAGCCTCTGCTACAAGCTTTCCCCTTTCCAAGCACACTGGGAAAGGTGACACTGCACCCACATTGTCAGGCCTGCATGTTTATTTACAGTTCAATGGGAGGTGGGTCTTCCCCCCTCTCCTATGGTGTTTTCCTCCCACCGCCACTTTCACAAGCTTTCTTCCTCCTGATTACTGGGCATTACTGCTGCTCCTGCCAGCCACCATGTTTGTTTACAGTTCACATGGGAAGTGGGTCTTCCCTCATCTCCTGTGGAGTTTTCCTCCCTCTGCCACTCTCAGAAGCTTTCCCGCTGCTGGTTGCTGGGCACGTGCCCCCGGTCCCACCAGAGCCTCTCTGGCTCACCCAGCTTGTTTATTTATAGTCCCAGGAAGGATTCCTTTCCCCCAGTCTTCAGCGCTCAGGGCGCCCCACCCTCTTTCCTGTGTGTCTTCATTGTTCTTATTGCTTATTAGTCAGTTTCTCTTTTTTCTCCAGGTGGAGGTCAGTCTGTCCAGGGGGCTATGCTGCTCTGGCCCAGGCTTGTCTGTGGGAGTACTGTGGTACCATGAAGCTTACCTGGTCCGCATCTTCCCCAGCCATCTGGGCGCAGGCATCTGGTGGCCCGGGTGCCCTCCTTTTTTCTCTGTTTGACGTGAACAGAAGATTCTCTGTGCCATCTGGAGGTGTGGAGGGGTCAAATTTATGCCTCTTCTCAGTGATTATGCCTGCAAAGTGTGTCTCCAGCATCTCTACAAGATTTCACTATAGGAGGCTCGCTTTCTTCTTCCTCTCTCTAGCCGCCATCTTGGAATTTCACCTTAGTATAGTTTTAAGCAGCTTTATGCAGTAGAATTCAGGTGCGATGAGCTGCACAGGTGCCTTGTGCTGTGTTGAAGCACTTGGTTGTGCTCCTACATTGGAGAACCATGATCACATCATCACTACAATGGATGTCACAGTCACAACCACAACATTCCAAATGTAGTGTCACTCTGTCCCTTTTTTGTTTTGTTTTACTGTTTTTCCTGTGTTAAAACCATAATGATATGATCTATCCTTTTAGAAAAGTGTCTTTTTTCTATTTTTTTGTTTCTTTGACAGATTCCAGCTTATATAATGCAGTTTGGCCTTGG
The DNA here is from genome assembly GCF_047511655.1 of Castor canadensis. Taxonomy (NCBI): domain Eukaryota; kingdom Metazoa; phylum Chordata; class Mammalia; order Rodentia; family Castoridae; genus Castor; species Castor canadensis. Next base: position 7,159,340 of record NC_133399.1, read on the forward strand.
ACTCACAATCAGTGACCTTTGTGCTGGGATTACAGATGTTAGTCATCATGCTTACCCTCCCAAGAAACTTTGAAGTTTACAACAACTCTAAGTCATATGTTTTACCGCAGATTTCAAAAAATTAATCATGTGTGACTAAACTGCATATTTTTAAAGAAATAACTCCACACTTTTCCCTTTTCCTCTCCCCAAGCACCATTATTCTATTTGTGCATCTGAGTGTTACAACTTTAGATAACTCATTTTCATGGAAGCAGGACCCATTTTGATGTTAAGTGTGTCCTGTGCATCAGAGAGGATACCTTCTTATTACCCCCATGGTTAGCACTGATGTGTCTGTGTTATAAGAGACTCATTTTGGTCAGACAAGGTGAAATACTCAATATTCACCCTGAAATTTGAAAGTGAGAAATTTACATGTGAGTGTCCTTGTGGAACACAGAATCAACCATCCTTAAGAAAATACTTGCAAAACGACATGAACAACAAGTTTGGGCATTATTTTCTGTTTAGAATATGTAAGTTTATGCTCCAGTGTTCTGTGCATGTAAGATGCTCTGTTTGTCAAAACAATCTATCTTCTGTTCTTATGTGATTATCTGTGGGGTCACTGTACCATGCATGCATTTATTTTACTGTATTCTACATTTTTCATTATAGTTCAAGATACAATTGAACAGAGTCTGAAGTGCTTTGTTCCTTTTCAGTGTTTTTCAAATATTACAAACTTTTAGAAACTAGAGGAAACAACCAAGAAATTAAGTTTTCATATAAAAGGAGTGATCAGCTAAATCAGTGATCACAAAGCAACTGCATACAATGAAACTGAATGAAAATCTAAAATAATTCCTCAAAGAATAAGATCTAAAGTAACAACCATTTAATGACGTTAGTATGCATCTCCAATTCAAGATTTAATTGCCAAAGATCTGGAAATACAATTTGAAAAAGATATTTTTGTTATGTACAATGGAAGAAGCCCTAAGTTATAATTTCAGTCTGTGTAAACATAAAGTGATGACAATGTGCTTCTGACACTAGAAACAACTCCAGGTAACAACAGTAACTCCAAGTGAAACCATGGTTACAATGTTTTCTCAGCTGCCTTCCTGAGTTCTCACCACACCGTGAGCTAAGGCAGCACATGCATTGTTGCACTCACTTCTCACACAGACCCCATGTTGCAAGATATTTATACCCACTGTCCAGAAAAGGAATCTCCAACAAGTGATGAAATTTATATGTGTGGAAGTATGCTTGCAAAAGGTGTAGGTGATCTTTAGATGAATTAAAAGAATGTGTCTCACAATCTATCAGAAGATGATTGCTTTTGTAAATAGAGAGCCAGTCACAAAAGGCAAAACTCTTATAATTGTGCAAAAAGGAAGTGAAATAGAATGGCTGAATGTACTCAGTAGATTTGTATTAATAATTATGATGCACCAAACTCTGCAAATGTAAAATGCAGTAGTGGGATGAGTATGCAATGTGACTTGCTGATAGCTATACTCATACACAATTCATATAATTTTTCATACCCGTCTCCAAAATATATGCATCCACATATAAAAGAACTAAATGGAAAACCTCAAACTTAGTGAACATAGCTTCCAATCCATCATTTGAAATCAAAGAATAAAAGCACTCAGATTCCATAATTGGGAAAAATTGCACAATTTCCAGTTTCAAAGAAAGATAAAACATTAAACCCCTCCCCCAATAAAATTAGTCTGAACATTGATGTAAGAATTACTATGTCAATGTCTTTATTTTTCTCCTTCCACCTGTCAAATAAAACATATTGTGTTTTTGGGAATATCCAAAAACTGCAAAATTATTTCTCACAAACCAGTTCACAGTAGAGATTGTCAGGTGGAAACAGGTTCAATCACAGTACTGGTTAAAAATTTTTTTAAATGCCCCCATGAGCCCATGCCTTCCTTCACATAATCCTTAATTTTCCTGCTCTTTAACTGAAACATCCTTGGATATGTTCTCATTTTGCCCAACTTCATCAGTCGGTCTCCAGTTGGGCTTCCATTCCCATCAACAGTCATCTATGCATGGCATAAGCTAAAACCCACTTCTCTTTTTAATGTTTTACATATGCTGCTGATGAATTAGTCATTTAAGCCACCTGACACAGTGATCTCTCAGCTCTGGGCTAGTAGCTTGGTATTCAGGTGACATGAGGAAATTTTGTCACCTCTTCTCCAGGACACACTGGGAACTCACACTCACCTGGATGGGGTCTCTGAAAAGAGGGTCTCCTTGTTGAAGTCTGGAATCCTTTCTGGATGATGGATGGTGGACTGTGAATCTCTTCCCCAGATGAGACAGCATGAGGGACTGAAGAATTTGTTCCCTAGACAACCTTAGAACTCTTAGGACTCCAAAAGCAACAACCATATTGTGTTTGGCCCAAGCCTGATCTCTCTGAGGGAATATTCCAGGGATGTATTTATAACTTCTTATCTGTTCATTAAGTAAATTTCTTCTTGCTTCTCCAACTCCTGAACAACTACCTGATTTCCCTGGGGCAATGGTGCCAGAAGAAGGGAACAATTTTCTGTTCATTCTATGATCTCAAGGGACAAAGGTAGAAATTAGAAGAATGAAGTTTTATTACTTCTTTCCTATGAAATATCTTGCCTCAGGCATCTAGCCTAGGTTCCTAATCCTTAATATCAATTTTCTCTATATTCTGTTGTACTTGATTTTTCTAGATTCCTTGGATTCTAGAAATTACTGACTTGTAGAAGAGATACAGACACAGCTATCTTAAGAAAATTGCTATTTCCCCTTTAACATGAGAGGGCACTGTGAAACAGTGCAACACTTGAATTCATGATGCTTCCTTTTTATATATCTTCTTAATTGATTTCTAGCATATTACAGTGGGATAAGAGGATATGACATACTCTATATGATTATAATATTATTTTTTTACAATTTTAATGTGTTTCATTATCTTATTTCTATTTTCATGTATGTAAAATCTACATCAATCCTGTTTATCCCCCATCCTCTCCTTTCATCCTCCCACAGTCAGTACCCTTTTAAATTTATGCCTTTATTTTTGTTTTCTTTGGATTTGTTAAGTCAAGTTTCCACATATAAGAAAAAACAAGTAATATTTGTCTTTCTGAGGCTGAATTATTTATTATACTTATCATTATGATTTCTGATTCCCTCCATTTTTCCTTAAGAATAGCCCATAGTGTTAATATATAACACTTTCTTCATCCAGCAGTCAGATGATGGGCACCTAGAATTATTCCATGGCTTGGCTATTGTGAATTGTATTGTTTACTTGGGTGTGCAGGTGTCTCTATTGCATGCTGACTCATATACCAAGGTATAAATTCCAAGGAGTGGCATAGAAGGATCATAAGATAGTTCTATTTTCAGTACTTTGAGTAATCGCCATACTAATTTCTATAGTAGCTGCACTAGTTACATTTCCATCAACAATGTATCAGGGTTCCTTTTTCTCACTTCCTTGCCAGCATTTGTTGTTCATTTTCTTGTTGACAGTAATTCCGACTGCAGTGAGATGGAATCTTAGCATAGTTTGCATTTGAATTTTTTCATGTATTTATTGGTCATTTGTATTCTTCTTTGGGGAATTGTCCATTCATTTCATTTGGCATTGTCTAATTTGATTTTTTTTGTTCAAATTTTTGAGCTTTTTATATATTTGTTTATTAATCCTTTGTCTGACAAAAAACTAGGAAAGATTTTCTGTCATACTATAGGCTGTCTCTTTATCTAGTAATTATTTCTTTTGATGTATAGAAATGTTTTAATGTGATCGATTCTCATTTGTCAGTTCTTCTTAAGAAGAACTCTTCTTAAGAGTTCTCCTAAGCTATTGGAGAACTCTTCAAAAAAGCAATCTTATATGCCTATATCTTCAAATATTTTCTCTATGTAATTTCCATAGAGAAATTACAAATCACAAATTAATTTGTGTTAATTTCAAAGTTTCAGGTCTTAAATTAATCCATTGTGACTTGAATTTGTGCATAGTCTGAGAAATGGGGGTCTAGCTTCAGATTTCTACATGTGGCTATGTTTCCCCCAACATATATCTTTGACAGGTTTCTTGAAGTTCTGGTGGCTGCATCTATATGTGATTGTTTCTCAATGTTCCATTTTATTCCATTGGTCTACCTGTCTATTTTGTGATACTACCATGCTGTTTTTATTACTATAACATAGTATTGTGATACCTCCAGCATTGCTCTTTTTTGCAATGCTGGTTTGGAGATCCTCAGATGTAATGCTTCCATGAATTTTCAGACTGATATTTCTATTTCTGTGAAGAATGTCACTCGGATTTTGGAAGGGGACTACATTGAATCTGTAGATTGCTCTCAGTAATATAATCATTTTCACAAGATGAATTCTGCTGATCCATGAACATGGACAATTTTTCCATCTTCTAGTGTCTTCTTGAATTTATTTCTTCAGTGTTTTATAGTTTTCATTGTAGATATCCTTCACTTAGTTAAATTTATTTCTATGTATTTTAATTTGAGGTTATTGTGAATAGTATTGTTCTCGTGATTTTATTTATTCTGCTCATTATTGGTTTATAGTAAAGCTACTGATTTTTAATGTTGATTTTATATACTACTAATTTTCCTAAAGTGTTTATCAAATCTAAGAACTTTTTGGGTTTTTTATGGCATTTTATGTATAGGATCATACCATATGAAAATAGAACTAAATTGTCTTATTTCTTTCCTGTTTGCATTGTTTATTTTTTTTCTCTTACTATATCACTTTTGGTAAGAAATCAAGAAATATTTTAATAGTGCTGAAGAAATTGGACATCCTTGTTAATTACTTTTTAATTATGTCCTTATCTGGTTGTCTTCCTACTGATATCTCACAATTTTATTCTGTTGTGGTCTGATAAAAGGCATGGTATTATTTCAATTTCCTTGTATTTTTAAAGACTTAGTATTTGTCCTAAAATATGGTATATTTGAAGGAAGTTTTGTGGTGTGCTGAGAATAATGTATATTCTTCAGTTGTTGGGTAGAATATTGTGCAGACATCTGTTAAATTCATGTTCTCTATGGTGTCTTTTCATTTTGAACATTTTCATCAAGGTTTTGACTGGAAGGCCTATATACTTGTGAGAGTGGGGTACTGAAGTCATACACTATCATTGTGTTTTGGACTATCTGTGCTTTAAGATCCAGTCATGTTTTCCTATGAATTTTGGTGCTCCAAAATTTGCAGCATATATTTTTACAGTTGTTATATCTTCTTGGTAGATTGTTTATCAATATGAAGTGACGTTCTCTGTCTCTTCTGACTAATTTTTGCTTGAAGTCTCCCTGATCAGATACAAATGTCCATACTCCTCCTTGCTTTCCTGCTCCATTTACTTGAAAATCATTTTCCCCCATCTTTTCACTTTAAGCCCATGTTCACCTTTTCCTGTGAGGCAAAAAAATGGTTACATCTTGTTTTAATCCAATCTTTCTCAAGTCTATGGCTTTTGATTATAAATTTGAGACCATTATCATTTATAGTTATTATTGTAAGTTATGTAGTAACTGTATTTTTGTATTTTCTTTTTGTATGGCCTGTACTTTGTTGTTTTACATTGTTTGATGACTTCATAATTCTCAATTCTTATCTACTCCTGCTGTGAGATTTATTCTTTTCCATACTTTTATGGTTGTGTTTAGTCTTCCTGTTCTGTAGGTAGGACTCATAAGTATTTTTTGCAGTGCTTGCTTAGTGGCCACAAATTGCTTTAGTTTCTATTTATCACATAACAATTTTATTTATCCTTTAGTAAAGAAGGGTACTTTTTCTGGATACTACAATCTAGGCTGTTTTCAGTGCTTGAAATACATCTTTCCATGCTTCTTGGTTTTAGTGTTTCTGTTGAAGAAACTACTGTAATTTTGGTGTATTTACCTTTATATATGACTTAGTGCTATCCTCTTGTACTTTGCAATATTCTCTTTTTTTATGTATACAAAACTTTTAAACTGTAATATAATATGTGGAGGTTCTTTTTTGATCTTATCTGTTTGTCTTAAAATCAAATAAAGATGGAACAATGAAAGAGGTTATAGACCAAGTTCTTTGGTGAACATAGACTTAAAAATCTTCAAAAGCTTCTCATAAAATCAAATTTAACAGCATATTAAAAGATCATACACTATGATCAAGATTGTTTCATATCAGGAATGCAGGGTTGGTTAAGCATGTGCAAATCCATAAAGTTCAATTCAGAACATAAACAGAATTAAGGAAAAAATGATAAAATATTTTAATAGATGTAGAAAAGGGCTTTCTCAAAATTGGCCATCCCATTATTTTCATAATTTTGATGGAAAAGAAAAACAAACAGTAAAAAAATAAAAACATGATGATGAAAGTAAAGGAGGATTACAATGGAGGTATGGGGGGTAAGAAAAAGAGGAGATGAGAAGAGTAAAGAAAGGGTAATAAAGAGTGTGATCATGATCAAAGTAAATCATATGCTGATGTGGAGATATCCCAATGATACCTCTAACTTGTTCGATTATTATACACTAATAAAAATAAATATAAATTGTATGAGCATACTGAGTCACACACATCTGTGATTAACTCTTGAAATGTAAGTGCAAAGCACACAGAATATATACTATGGCATTGATGAATTTGCTCAAGGCTCTCTTAATGTCCCTATTCCCCAGGCTGTAGATAAGTAAGTCAGGCATATAAAGAACCACAAAGTACATCACTGAAGCCACTGTAGTCTTCTGGAAGAGTCAACAGCTGCAGAAATGATGAAAACCCCACAATCCTGCCCCATAAAACAAAGACACAACTGATATGTGAAATCTACAAGTAGAGGTGGAGGTATACCTTCCTTTGACTGATGGTGTTCTCAAAGCAGAGGAGAAAACTTGAGTATAAGAGAAAATGATTCCAGAGAGAGAAATGCCATCAAATAGGAAAGGTACCATGTATGTCAGGATGTCATTGATGATGGGATCAGAGTAGCTGTGCTTGATGACTTGAGAAATTTCACAGAAGTTGAAGCTTTCCAGGTCTGGGCAGAAGGACAACCACAACACCAGGAGACCCAAGAATAGTGCACTCACCAGGGGAATGGAGTTCTCAGATCACAGAGGTAAAGGTTCATGATGACTGTGCAACTCAGGTGGTGCCAGATGGTCATATAATGATCATAGGCCACAGCCATAAGGAAACAGTTTTCTAAGAAAGCAAAATCCAAAAAAATAACAGATGAGCAAAGAAGCCCTGCAATTGATGCTCTAATCCTGTGCTTGCATTTTCACATGCATCTTGGGATTGTGGTTGTGATTAAACAGATGGCAGGGTATGAAAGTTTGAAGAGAGAGAAGTATCTGCAGGGTTGGAGAAGGAAGTCACACCTGATGGCCAGGATAATGAGCAGGTTTCCCAGGATGGTGACCAGGTACATTGACCTGAAGAGGCTGAGGATAAGTGAGTACAGTGCTAGATCATCTGTCATTCCAGTAGAAAATATTGAGTGAAACTTCTGTTTGGCTTTTAGTTATCATGTTTTTTAAGTATCTGATGGAAATATTAAATGAAATCAAATGAATTTACCACCACAACCACATCCACCACCACCACCATGACTACCAGAAGTATCAGTGGGGAACATGTTAAGAATGCAAGTTCTTTGTCCCTGCTCACATTTATTTTTCCTAAGCTCTGAAGATGGAAATAAGCATTCTATGCTTCATCAAGTCCTCCAGTTGGCTTTTGCATGTGCTGAATTTTGAGAAAACATATGTTCGATACCATAGCATTCTTGTGGGTACTGTGACCCTGAAGTGAATCTTCAAATACTTTCCTCTCCTAGCTTCTCCACTCATACTACTTCTATCACTTCTCTTCCTAACACTCTATTTATTTAAACAAAAATTATTGCACATAAACTATGTTATGCATTGTGCCATCACAAAAAATGTAAGACATGTTCTTTATAAGAATCATTCCTGGTCTTAAACAGAAGATGACAATAAAGTTATGATCCCTTAATTCTAAAGCAAAGATCCCTAACTTTGGCTTCTCTCGTACTCATCTTAATGACTTGTCAACTGCAGGTGTTTTAGTCTATAAAATCTTCCCTGTTTATTTATGAGAACACTTAGGTAAGAAGAGTTTATGGCATAGGTGTAAAATAAACATTTGTAGCTGAAGGAATCTTGACTGAGTTCTCATATTGTCTGATTTTGGAGTTGACTCTCTTAACCAAAGTCTGTTAATCGCCTCAGCACAGAATTTATAAATGATCACTCAGGACATATAGCTCACCCTTACAATTCTTCCTGAACATAGTATTAAGGTTTCCTTGACATTTAGGTAGATTCACTTCTACACATTGTTTATTAAAGCAGGTGGAGAGTATCAATCTAGTTAACTGTGAGTGAACACTATAAAACCTGGTAATGAGCTTAAAACTTATGAGAGTCTCCCTTGGAAACCATCTGCTTTAGGAATTGATTCTAAGACAAGCTTGGTTACAATGTGGATGAAATTTTCTCTCTCAACCTAATGGAATCGCTCCCTTTAATGAGATAGACAGTACACCATTAAATATAATAAATACCAGGAAAATTGCTAAATTAAATAAAGGATTAAATGTAGTGCTCCTATAAGATTGTATAGAAATTGAATAATTTGTTGGTTTTCAGAAGAGAGACTTACAAGATAACAAGGAGTTAGATAATCAAGGGTACTACTAGAGGTGTCCCTGAGGGCAATGGTCTTCCACTCATGGGGAAGAAGGACATATATGTCAGCAACTGTCATATTATACAAACTCATCTTGAATTCAGCCCAGGCTCCTTCATTAGCTTTATGAATGGGGAAAAAAATCAAAAAATCTGCTCTGCTCATTTCCTTTGTGGGACTGCCTGGTGGATGTGTTAATTAACTGTGGTGTCAGACTCATTACACAAACTACTTTTCCAACCATAATATTTCATATCACAAAAGTTCATAACATTTGCACGTGCAGTAAGATCTGAATAAAGTTGGGGGAAGACCTAATGGAGATGTCACAATGATGAGAAATGGACAGAAAATGAGCAACCAGCACAGTGCTGGGAATGCAGGATACTTGTTATGCTATTGCGTGAAGGGGGGAGCAGATTTTCTCTGAGTGTAAGAAAGACAGAGAGACAACTGCATGAGAGAGAGAAAGTGAGAGAGACAAATGTGTGTATGAGAGAGATGGAGACAGTTGTGTGTGTGTATGTGAAGGAGAGACGTGTGAATGTGCATTTGTGAGAAAAAGAGGGGTGTGTGTATGTGTGCCAGTGTATCTCCCATGAGTGAGAATTTGTGTCAGGTCCCCTCAGAAGGAAGTGATAGGTTGGGGGTGTTGATTCAAGAGGGAAAAGAGGACATTTTAACTTGGTTAATGCAAGCTAAAGGAAGTGTCTGTCGTAACATGACTACTGGAATCTTGGTTATGTTGGTTATGTCTCTTTGGCTTAGACATATAATAGCATGTATGACAATGAAATGAATAAAATAATACCTAAATAAGACAATGTGATACATAACTTTTGAATAGCTAGTCTAGGAAATACATTGCATGAAAAATGTACACACAATGAGAAAATGTGAAGTATCTTTGAAGGTGTACAGATAACTGTATTTTTGTTATGGATTCTGTGTGCATAATAGACAGTACAGAGAAAAAAGAATGGCTGGATGCCCAGGAGCCAACAGCACAAAATTCACATACTTTACCCTTCTTGCTGCAGTTACATTTATTGCAAGAAATAATACAAGCATTTTTTAAGCCCCACACCCCACGTACAACCTTGAAAACTTTCCTTCCTAGGAAAATCACCACACTATCATGGTAAAGATTATTCTTCTCACAAATTTATTGTATTTGATAGTACTTTTCTAAATAGCAAATCTGTTTGACTTTAAATATTTTATATTGCCAGCACATGACTGTATATAACATTTAAAATTGGTATTCTTAGTTAAGTTTTGATCAATACTGACATATCAGTCCTCCTTCATTTATGGTAAGTCCCACAATACTGCACCATCCTGTCACAAAAATGCATTTCTATATTTCCTAACTTATGGTTACTGCCTTTTAGATATAGGTCCATTCATGGGAGAGAGAACCACATTCATGATAGCCTATCTTTGGGAGAAGAAGAAGCAGTATGGAGGGAAATAAGATAATGGTGAATTCTATATTCTTATCATTTTATTACTTCATTGAAAATACCTGAAATAGAGAAAAATGGTATCATTGATTAATTGTGGAAAGAAGGGAGGTGTGGCTATTTACACCACCTCTGCTGCTCTTGTTGAAAATATTTTGTAGTTTTAGGAAGCAAAATATGGGACTAGAAAGCTGTGAGGTGAAGCTCCACATATTTCCCCAGAATCCTCATAGCATCCTCACAGCAATAGCTCAAAAGCTGTTTGTACCATGATTAATCAATCATCATGGAGAATAAGAGAGAAATAGATTGCTATTTGCTGAAATATGTAAATATCAAAATGCATATGTTGAAATCTCAAACCTCAATAACCCAGAACATGACAGTTCTTGGCAAATATAATCAAATTAGAAAGCAATCATTTGTGTAAGCCATCATCCAATATGACCAGTGTCCTAATAGGAAGACACTTGGACACAGACATCCTATGGAAACAAGACTACCTTAAAACAATTACAAGCCATGAAGAAATGCTTCAAAAGAAAATAACCCTGATAACATTTGATCTTTGTAATACTAGCTGCACCTATGAGAAACTAAACTTCAATTTTAAAGCACCTAGTTAGTGGTAGTTTGCTATAGAAAACTAATACATTGATCAAAATCCCACTTAACACCTGCACAAGAACTCAAGTGAACATCAATATATTTGGAAACAGTCATGCTCGAGGAAGGACAGATGTCTGCTCTGACAGAAATGTATCCTGTTCTTGATGAGAGAATGAGGCCAGTACTCTAGGTGAGCATTCATGCCAATATAAGAATTTGTCAAGAGGATGACACACAGTTGACAGGAGCAGCATGGGGACTTGTTTCTCATATTCTTATGTATGTCCTCTCCTACTTCCCCCTCAGGATGAAATTGTCACAAATATCTGCCCAATTTTGAAAGTATTTAATTAGGAACTCTCCATTACCTGCTGACTTCACTGGTAAGTGGTCTGCATCTCACCGAGATTCTGAAAGTAGAAGCATCCTGTTCTCAGGACAGGTAGACACATCACTTGATACTACAGAATCCTGGTCAGGAAGGATCATGACTGAGGGGAAGCTCAGATGTTGATTCCTGACTTGGCAGAGCTGTTGAGTGATTGAGGCAAATGCCAACTCCTACAGCCTCTGCATCCCTGCTGCTCAATTTCCAAAGTTCCTCATTAGACCACTGTGATCCCAGGAGTGCATTTCCTTAAAGACTGTGTAGAAGGAAGAAGTAGTTTATGGCCAATTCCTTGACCGCTGAGGCTAAGCATTCAACATCTAATTGTGCTGATTGTTTCTGTTCAACTCCACTGTATACACATTGAACACATTGCACATGGTATGTTGTAGCCCTCTGGGAGCCTCTTCTTAAAAGTCATCAAACATTTGCTGATCTGTAGTTTTCTCTTTTCATTTTTCTGACTTTTTTGTGGTGCTAGGGACCAAACCTAAGACTCTGAATAGTTAGGCAAGCAGTCTACCTTTGACCTCAATAATTCAGCCCATGGTGTTTTCAAATAGGTTCTTGCTATGGGCCACATAGGCTGCCCTTGAACTCAAGATCCTCTGGATTCTTTGTTCCACATGCTGGCGTTACAAGCATGCTCCACCATGCCTGGCCTATAATTTTTACTGTTTTTTTTTTGTGCACAGAAGATTCTAATCAACTTTCCTCCATGAATGCTGAGTGATGAGCCCCATAGGAGGGTATGTTAGGCCCTATTTAGCACTTAATTAATGCATTTTTGCTGGGCACCAGTGGCTCACACCTGTAATCCTAACTACTCAGGAGCCATAGCTTAGGAAGATCGTGATTCAAAGCCAATCCTGGGCAAATAGTTCACAAGACTCTACCTCAAAAAACTGTACCACAAAAAAGGGCCTTCAAAGTGGATCAGGGTGTAGGCCCTGAGTTCAAAACCCAGCACTGCAGAAAAATATACATTTTGCAATTTTACAATAATACTGTCAATGCACAGTGAACTGTGAGTTTTAATTATTTTTCTTAATTTTCAATTAAATTGCTAAATCAATTGCAAAATTGTAAAAATCCTTTAGTATGTAGACACATCTATACATTCAGAAAATTTGTTAATTTCCAACTTAACTTAACTGGTAGATGTAGTTCTCTGTATTAGTATTTAATTTTAAACCTTTCATATTTAAGGATTTCAATATTTTTATGTGCCTATCAATATATTTTGTACCATGTTAATTCATTATTCAGGAATTAATAATTTTTAAGGTATATTATTTAAAATTTATGGCAAGATGGCATTATAATGCTTTTTTGCTACCTTTAACTCATGCATTTGACAAAAGCCTGAATAATAGATGCAATATACAAAGACACCCATGATCTTATGGAACAAGGTCAGTCTGTCCTGGATTACAGAGAACAGTAATAATTATCACCCCTTACGGTCATTGTTGTGCTTAACTTTCCAAATCACCTATGTCTTACAACAGAAACAAGTTTCTACTGGAGCTAATCAGTTCTGTGGCTGGTGAAAATAAAATCAAAATGTGTCCATGTCACTTACAAGGATAAAATTAGGTGGGTGTGGTGGTGCACAGCTCTTGTGCCAAGACTCAGGAAACCAAGGCAGAAGGATCATGAGATTGAAACCAGCCTGGGATACACAGTAATACTCTGGCTGCAAAAATAAAATAACAATATCTGCAAAATGAACTCCACTGATGTGATTAAATAATCAAGATAGGGGCTCTATTCCATATTATATAGACCTTAGATAAAATCAAAATTGTCCTTAACGGTGAATTCTATATTCTTATCATTTTATTACTTCATTGAAAATACCTGAAACAGAGAAAAATGGTATCAATGATTAATTGTGGAAAGAAGAGAGGTGTTGCTATTTACACTACCTCTGCTGCTCTTGTTGAAAATATTTTGTAGTTTTAGGAAGCAAAATATGGGACTAGAATGCTGCAAGGTGAAGCTCCACATCTTTCCCCAGAATCCTCATAGCATCCTCACAGCAATAGGTCAAAAGCTGTTTGTACCATGATATCAAAAGACAACAACATGTCATAGTAAGGGTGTCATGGATAGATGACTTTGAACCCAGGAAACATCTAAGACAATTTTCAGTTTGACTTAGTTGTGTCCCATTTCCTGAATTTAGACTGGAGAGTCACCAGTTCTTAATGGTCAAGTTTTCCTTGCAATATTCCACCTATCAAAAGAACAAGAACATAGGGTGTATATACAAAATGGAATATTATTCAGGCATAATAAACAATTGAATCTTGTCACTGTACCAGTATGAAGGATATTAAGTTAAGTGAGTGAAGCTGGGCACAGAAAGGCAAATTCTACATGTTGTTACTCCCACATTGAAACTGTATTAATTTTTTTCATAGATGACAGTAAAATAGAGTTACCTAGGCTGGAAAGTGTAGATGGAGTGGGACATAGACAGAGGTTTGTAATTAAGTACAAGTGTAGTTGGGGTTATCTATGCCACAAAAGAGTGAATATCATTAATAATAATTTAGTGTGTTTTGCAAAACAGCAAGACAAAGAGCACTTTGAATGTTGTCAATGCAAATAAATAAAAATATTTGAGATGATAGATATAAAAATCATCTCGAATATATCATTACACATGTTAAATATGTATTGAAAGAATAAACTACACCCCATAAATATTTTCAATTAAGTGTCCCTTAAAATAAAAAAGAAAAACTAACCAATTGGAGTGATCCAGCACATATATAATAACACACATTACAACAAACATATGGTGAGTTTGCTGTGCCCCTCCCCCAAATTACCACAAAAATAATGCTATAAGAGAACACCATTTGTTGTCCTTCTGTTCTCTAGATTGGAATTCTAGGCATAGCATGTCTGGTTCAATTGCTTAGAGTCTCACATGACCAATGCAAACCATTGGTCAGAAGAGTTTTCAATTGGTGCTTAGGAGGCTCCTCTAAACTCCCTCAGGTGATGGACAGAATTAATTTGCTTGTGTTGGTGGAGCTGAGGTCTTGCTATCTTGCTGGTTGTGGAACAAGGCTCACTTCAGCACTGTGAACTGTCATCTGCTTCTATCCACATGGGCATCTCACAACATGGCAGCTTAGTGCTTAAAGTCCAGCAGAAAAATCATGATCTTCAGGATCCCCTCCCTGATATTTATGAGAATTTACCCTTAGCTACCCATTAAACTTCCCTTATTGTTACCCTCAACACTTTTACTATTTTCATAAGCATCATAAAGCCCTACTCCCTTTCCTGTCTCTGTGTATTCTAACTCATCCATCAGCCTGAGTTATTTCACCAGCATTTCCCAGTGATATCTGAAACCACCTGTCTCATCAAAATGATTGGTGTATTCACCATTTAACAAACACTCATTTTGTGCTGGCTGTGTTGCCTAAATGTGGTCCCTCCATGCAGGTGATGCAGGAGAACTTCCGAGACATGGAAGACAAGAACATTTACATAAGGTCATCAGAGAGCCAATTCAGTCCAACCCACTCCTGAGAGATGCCTGTGGCTGTTTGCTTGCTGTTTGATTAATTCATTGATGTGTCTTCTTCCCATGCTAGAGAGGGAAGTGAACTTTTAATTTGGCAATGCAGGGTCATTGTTGACAATTGAAGCATGGCAATGGAATCCCAGTTAGAAGAGGGACTGAGAGGCTTAAAGTGAATTCAGTGTGAATAGAACATGTGTCCTGGGACTTTGCCAGTAAATAAATAGGAAAGGAGAAATTGGGCATTAATGTGGAGGGACATGCTCTGAAGTTATTTTTTCTGATATGAAACACAAAATATACTTTAATTATTATTATTATTACCAATATTATTATTATTTTATGTCTATTTAATACAATTTTCACCATTTCAATGTAATTTTCTAGTCTATTTTTTCTCTATTTATTTTTATAGTGATATTTTGGGCATGAAGATTTAAAATTTCACTGAAGAAAATATTTCCATCTTCTTACGTCTAACTTTCTGGCCTTATTGAGGATTTTACTCTTGATTGAACTTCATATGTGCTTTTCTTGATGATCCTCTTAAATATATTGTTACTTGCGTAGTCACATGTTTAATTCTTCTGGGTTTTTGTAAGACACATGAGTTAAGGGACCATTTCCTTTCATGTTGATACTC
Organism: Castor canadensis; assembly: GCF_047511655.1. NCBI lineage: Eukaryota > Metazoa > Chordata > Mammalia > Rodentia > Castoridae > Castor > Castor canadensis. The sequence continues at coordinate 7,174,750 of NC_133399.1, forward strand.
AATTGTACCAGCTTTTAAAAAATGTATTTAAGTGTTTCCAGCTCAAATTTGAATATAATTTAACAGGAGATTATCATGTAACATTAAAAAAAGCCTATTCCATAAGACAAGTATTACATGTTTTCATCTAATTTGTAGGAGCTAGGGTGGAAAACAAGAACCAAGTTCATGAAAGTAAAAAGGGAGTTATTAGGGAGGGTAAAGGGGGATGAGAATAGAGGAAGAAGGAAAGGGAGAAGAAAGAGTGATAGAGGGGTGAATTCGGTCAAAGTTCATCATATACATTTGCTTAAATGTCTTTGTGGAAAACTGCTTTGTGCAATTTAATGTACCCCAATTAAAATCAGTAACATCCCAAATAATAAACTGTATCAGATGTTAAATGTCCCTGTATACTAATGATAATGCATGGCAACCAAATATATGTAATGGGTTACAGCATTGAAGTGTCATTCCTCATTATATACTGTATGTCCTTATGAAGTCACACTGAATATCATTTTCACACCCACAACCTGGCACTTTTTCAGTTTTGAACAGTAATGATTTGTTTTTCATTTTTAAATGTATTTTAAAATATATAAAATCATGCACTTTCAATGTATGCCCCCAGAAGTGTGTGTATACATCATATTTTCTTTATCCGTTGATCAGTTGATGGAGATCTAGGTGATTACATAGATTGGCTACAGCTATAAGCATGGGTGTTCAGGTGTCTTCACTGTATAGCTATTTACATTACTTCAGTTATATTCCCACGAGTGGTGTAGCAGGATCATTTCGTAGCTTTTTCTCAGTTATGAGGAACTCTCATAGTAGTTTCCACAATGGCTGTAGTAATTTTCACTGCTACCGTAAGTATACAGATTTCCATTACCCTTGCATCCTCACTAACATTTTATAATGTTAGTTTGATGAGGGTAGGCTTTCCGATTAGGGTGAGATAGAATCTCAGTGTTCTTTCAATTTGCATTTCCTTTATAGGAAAGGATGTTAAACATTGATTCATGAATTCTCTTTCCATTTGTAATCCTTCTGAGAACTGTCAGTAAAATTCATGTGCTCATTTAGTAATTGTATTATTGGCTCTTCTAGTGTTTAATTTTTGGAACTCTTTTTTATGGTCAGTGCTGAAATTTGAAATCAGGCCCTTTCACTTAGTGTATGCACTCTACTGCTTAAGACATGGCTACAAACTTCATGCTTTACTTATTTTTGTTTTTATGCCTGGGGTATTCTGGAATGATCTATCCAGTTTGCTTCCCATGTAACAGGAATGACAGGCATGTACCAATATAACCAGGTTTGCAGTGGTTGAGTTGGGTTGTCACTAACTGTTTGCCCTGGCTGTCCTCAAAGCATAATCCTGATCTCTGCTCCTGAGTAGCTAGGATTCCAGGCATAAATCATCACATCTGTCTTGGAGTTCTTCTGAATATTAGTACTTTATCTGATGAAAAGCTAGAAAGCATGCTCTCCATTTCTATAGATAGTCTCTGAATGCTATTAATTATATCCTTTCCTATGTAGAAACTTTAATTTGATATCTTCCAGTTTGTCTATTACTTCTCTTATTTCCTGTGTTATTAGAGTCCTATCAAGAAAAGTACTGCATATGCCTATATTTTCATGAATTTTCCCCTAGTAGTTCAAATTTTCAGGTCTTAGGTTAAGATCTTTGGAATTAAGTTTCATACAGGGTTAAAGATAGGAATTTATTTTATATCTTTTACATTTGGCATTTGTTGAAGAGGCAGATATTTCACCAATATTAGTTGATGGTGCCTTCGTCAAAACTCATATGTTAGTAGCTGTGAGGGGTTATTTGTGAACATTCTGTTACATTCCATTGGTCTACATGTCGATTTTATTCCAATACCTTACTGCTTTTCTTTACTCTGGTTCTGTTTTATAATTTGAAGCAAGGTATTGTGTTACCTCTAGCACTGGTCTTTCTGCTCAGGATTGATTTGGATATTTGTGGATTTTTTTTTTGTGCTTCTATGTGAATTTCAGGATATAGTTTCCCATTTCTGTGAAGAATGACATTGAGACTTTGATGGGGGTTGCTTTGAGGCTGTAGATTGCTTTTGATAGTATAGCCATTTTACACTATTAATTCTTTGATCCATGAACATGGAAAGTTTTTCCACATTCTAGTTTCATCTTCAATTTTTTTATAATTTAAATTTGTATGGTTTTCATTGTAGTGGTCCTTGACATCTTCAGTTAAATTGATTCCAAAGTATTTATTTGTTGAGGCTACTGGTAATAGGATAATTTTTCCTGATTTTTTGTCAGTTGCTTCATTATTGATATATGAATTCTAGATGTGGTCTTTAGCATATTTTAAGTATATAATCAAATGTTGTGTTGGCGAGGATGTGGGGAAAAAGGAACCCTCTTACACTGTTGGTGGGAATGTAAACTAGTACAACCACTCTGGAAAAAAATTTGGAGGCTACTTAAAAAGCTAGACATTGATCTACCATTTGATCCAGCAATACCACTCTTGGGGATATACCCAAAAGACTGTGACACAGGTTACTCCAGAGGCACCTGCACACCCATGTTTATTGCAGCACTATTCACAATAGCCAAGTTATGGAAACAGCCAAGATGCCCCACCAGTGACGAATGGATTAAGAAAATGTGGTATCTACACACAATGGAATTTTATGCAGCCATAAAGAAGAACGAAATGTTATCATTCGCTGGTAAATGGATGGAATTGGAGAACATCATTCTGAGTGAGGTTAGCCTGGCCCAAAAGACCAAAAATCATATGTTCTCCCTCATATGTGGACATTAGATCAAGGGCAAACACAACAATGGGATTGGACTTTGAGCACATGATAAAAGCGAGAGCACACAAGGGAAGGGTGAGGATAGGTAAGACACCTAAAAAATTAGCTAGCATTTGTTGCCCTTAACGCAGAGAAACTAAAGCAGATACCTTAAAAGCAACTGAGGCCAATAGGAAAAGGGGACAAGGAACTAGACAAAAGCTTAGATCAAAATGAATTAACCTAGAAGGTAACACCCATGCACAGGAAATTAATGTGAGTCAACTCCCTGTATAGCTATGCTTATCTCAACCAGCAAAAACCCTTGTTCCTTCCTATTATTGCTTATACTCTCTCTACAACAAAATTAGAAATAAGGGCAAAATAGTTTCTGCTGGTTATTGAGGGGGTGGGGGAAAGGGAGGGGGCAGAGAGGAAGGTAAGGGAGGTGGTGGGCATAGGGGGGAGAAATGACCCAAGCCTTGTATGCACATAGGAATAATAAAATTTTAAAAAAGAGTATTGCTCCAGTTTTCCTCTGTTTAATACATTAGTTTATAATTTTGTCACATATATTTTATTATGCTGAGTTTTGTTTCTTCCATACCAGCTAAAACATACTACAAATAAATGTAATGAAGAATGTGAATGATATATACAGTAGAGTCTACAAAACAATGAAAGAAATTGAAGACACTCATAATGGAAAAAAAACTCCCATGGTCATGTTTTGCTTTATTGAGAAATAACTCAAATCACATGCTACTGACAATAAATCAGATATTAAACAGTGGACAGAATAAAGAGACCAGGAATGAATCCATACAATTAGAGCCTATTAATTCTCCACATTTGAAAAATGATAATATCTTTAATATATGCTCCTTCAAAAACTGAACATATACGTGCAGGTGAGAAAAACTGGATATTGATAATTTGCTATAACAAAAATAAACTTAAATAGATCTAAGTCTTAAATCTTCATCATTACCACTTTTAGGGATAGACCCAAAGAAACTATGATTAAGACACCTGCAAACCCATGTTTACTGCAACACTATTAACAGTAGCTAAGCTTTGGAAATAAGTCGAGATGGCCCAAAACTGTCGAATGGATTTTAAAATGTGGTGTTTATATGCAATGGAATTTTATTCAGATGTAAAGAGGAATGAAATTGCATCATTTGCAGGTAAATGGATGGCACTGGAGAATTTCTTAGGTGAAGTTAACCAGCTTCAGAAAGCCAAAGTGTGCATGTTTCCCTCATATGTGAAACACAGACCCAACACAAATACAGCAATATTTTGAAAAACTGGCTGTGCTAAGAGGAGGTCACTAACAGGAGAGGGAGATTAAAACAAGGAAACTAAGAAAGTGAATATTGTTGCTGTACGTTATATACAAGAATGAATATAGAATTTTAAATATGTGGAAATTACCATAAAATGGGACTAAGGTAGAAAGGCAAAAATTAGAGGAGATGAATCAATTCAGGTTATAATACATAGATATGGAAATGTCACAATGATCTCATTGTTTAGCTATCTTAAACAAAAACCCTGTCATTTATTTTTATAAAAATGGAGAAAAGGAAGACAAAAACAGGTCCTGTTTAGGAGGTTATTACCAGTCAGCAGTGGAGTAGGTGGAGGAACATGGTGTAAATACTGTGTACTCATGCACAAAAATGGAAAAATAAGGTCTATAGAAACTATCCTAACAAGGACAGTGAAGGGGTAAAGGAGAATGATGGAGGGGCTGATGTTGACTATGATATATTGTAAGAACCTTTGTAAATGTCACAATATATCCCCTGAACAGCAATAATAAACAAAATAAAATGAAAATGCCAACAGAGAGAAAGAAAATCCTCCAAGCTCTTTAAGGTAATAGAGGCAACGTAGTGAGTTGTGTAGGTAGGAATGAGTTCTTCATACCTTTCTCGTTGTTTGACAAATCTCACTTTCAGCACTAGGAACTGTCCACAATTTCTAGCCATGAGCCTCTTTCAACATGGCAGATTAGGGCTTAAAGTCTAGCAGAACAACCAAGATTGCTACGCCTCCCATAGACATTGTGGGATCATTCTGTTTCTCTGGCCCAGAAAACATTCATACTCACTTTCTTCAACACATTTGTACACATTTGAAAATCTTCTAAGCCTATTCTCAATCCTATCACTCCATACACTCACTCATCCACCAACCTGAGCTATCTCAGAATTTCCCACTGACATCTAAATCCATCTGCCCTATCAAATCTTTCATGTATTTTTTGGTTCAACAAATAGCTAACGAGCACTTCTCGCTTCCAGGCATAGAGATAGAGACCCTGCCGTCATCCCATTTCCATTCTGTTATGGACTGAATCTTTTGGTCTCCTCTGAAATTCATATGTTGGCATCCCAACTCCCAATGGGCCCAATTAGATAGAAGACTTAATCACTCTGAGATTCTTTTGCAGGAATGTAGAATAAATTTCATAGTAGTGTGGACAAGAGAAGAATTTTATAAAGACAAACTATAGAAGTCTTATTAGTGGCTAATCTCAGGGAAGAGTTCATGAAATGGTCAAAACATATCTTTGAATTTTTAATCTCAGTTTTTTATATGGATGACAAAAGTAGCTCTAACTTGGACTATAAACATATTTTTGTACATTGTGAAAAGGTTGATGCCAAGGATGGTAGTATTCAAGTTTTAATATTAAGGGATTGCAGATCACCCCCTCCTGGAAAAGATTAGTAAATTTTTTGGAGATATCAGAGGCTGCAATCTCAACACTAGTCAAGACTTTGGGAAGTCAAGGACCTTGTCAAGACAGGCTCATTGGTCTTAGACTGTGGAGAAAAATTGAATTTTGTGTTGGGGTAAGGTGTCAGGAGTTTAGAACACCAGGAAGAGGTCATGGAGTGGGAATAAAGAATGATTTATGTGACAGTTTCTAAGATATCTTGAGAATGGTGAAACAACAAGAAAAAATTGCTTCTTGTGTAGCATAATGTCCCACAGGAAAACGATGAGCTCAGGATTAAGGTAACAAGAGGGAAATCTGTCTAACACATACACATTCAGAGATGTCAATCCTTCCAATACCGTTGTCTCATGTTTGTGCCACCTTGATATGGATGAGGCATGGTTATAAATATTGGAGTCCTTCATCTGGCTTAGGAACTGATGCTCCACCCTTCCTGCACTTCTGTCTGCCTACATCAATTCAGTCTCTACTGTTAAGCTTCCAAGAAGGAATTTGGACTTCCACAAGAGAGCTTCAGTTCAGGTAAGTGTGAAAGACAAGATGAGCTTGTGAGAGATGAAAGACAAGAACATTCACCTAAGATCACCCAAGATTCAATGCAGCTCAGCCCAGAGCTGAGAGAATGCTGTGGCTGCTTGCTTCTTTGATTACATCCTGGATGTGTTTATTTACCATGCTAGAATGACGGGAATATTGAATTCAGCAATGCAGGGTCATTGTTGACAGTGAATCGATGCAAACGGAAGCACAGCTATAAGACAGATTGAGAGATTTAAAGTGGTTTTGGTGTGAGTAGAATGTGTGACAAAATAGACTTTTTAATTTAATCAGGTGGAAAATAGAAACACTGCTTTACCTGTGGAAAGACACACAGTGTTGTGAGAGCATTTCTTGTTTCTAAAATGGAGCACTACCTTGCTCTTGCTTGTTTGTAATCTAAGCCCATTATTCAAAGTTTTCATCTCCGTCATTGAATTGTCCAATTTACCATTTTTCTATTTTTTGAGTGATCTTTTGCTCATAAAAGTTTTAAATACATTTAGTGAAATAAGTCTCCCTTTTTACATCTGAGTTCCTTGCCTTATTCAGGATGCTTTTGCCAACCTGTAAACTCATTATGTAGTCTTCTTGATGTTTGTTTAAAATGCATGGTTTACTTTCATACTGATGTCTTTAATTCAACTGATATTTCATAAGGTATAGGGATAAGAAGCAACTTATTTTCCTCAAGAGAGACACCATTTGTACCATTTTTATTGTAATATTCAAATTCTCCAACCCAGTTAAAATACAAAATTTCCATGTGTTGTATTTATAAATAACAGCAAATAAGTGTCTATCACATCATAACCTTTGAGAACACTTTCATTATGTCCTTTGTCTTGGACTTTCCTTTACCCTATGTCTAGGACTTCCCCAACTTAACTGTTAATCCATTGATAGTATCAAATTATTAGAGTCATATATCTTTTTCCAGTGAATGCTTGACACTCCAAATAAGTTTGTTTAAACAGGTTATTTTGAAACCACTCAACTTAGCCTATTTTTCCTATAATTCTTGCATTTTATAACTCCTTCTTTTGTTTAATTTTATTCTATAAAATACAAACATATCCATGCTATTGTGCAAACAGAAAGGTGAACAAAGCAGGTGAATCTCTGCTCATTTGGATCTCACTTCATGATGTTGAGACTCTCACACAGTGGAGAGTGTGATGCAGTGTCCCTGGGGGGCAGTCACAGCCAGGATTCTATTCAGTGTAAAAGGAAAGAATTGTCATGGTGTGTTCAGAATTTATATTATTTATTCTCAGGAAGTCTTCAGAAATTTGTTAAAAACAGAGGCGGGTTTGGTAGTGTGCTCATTGGATTTCTCCAAATACTTCAAAGCTGAAAGTGGGATAATAAAAAAGAAAGGATATCAAACAATAAATATAGGAAGCAGTCTGCCTCATCTGCTATTGTCCATAAAATCCACTTATTACTTGTCTTCCTGAATCTGGCTAACTCACTAGGATGAGAAATAATAATTAGTTTTCCCTGTGGAATCTACAAAAGTCATCTCATAGATGTAGAATATAGAATAGTGGTTTCCACAGACTGGAGTGAGGAAAGGAAGCAAGAAGTGGGAGAAATCAAGTTGACGTAATAACTCAAATGGTAGAATGCCTGCATATCAAATGTGAGGCATTGAGTTCAAACCCCAGCACTTACAACAACAAAATGACTGGGGAAAATATGATCAAAGGGTACAAATTTACAAGCACATTGGAAGAATAAATTTTATTATTCTATTGCATAGTAAATTGATTAAATTTAATAGTAATGAATTGTGTGTTTGAAATAGCTAGAGTATGTTAATATTTTCAGTGAAGCAAAATGATTAATGTTCTAGGTGACAGATATGTTAATTATCCTGATTTGTCATTACACAATGTATGCATGTATTGAAACTTACGCTGTGCCCCATATATAGGTAGAACTATTATATATTATTTAAAATGCAGGAAAACATAAAAACCTGATTAACCTAATAAATACTGAATGTTACAGGAAAAAAAATCTACTAATATTTAACATATGAAATGCCTATATTGGTGTTCTCTGTGAATACTTTTTATTAAATTTTTCATTTTCTCTCTCTCCTTCTCTCTCTTGCTCACTCTCTCTCCTTCTCCGTCTCTTCTCCCTGTACTTACACTGAGCAAGTTTTTTTGTAATCTTTTCTCTTTATGGTGCTAGGCATGGAAACCAGGCCATTATTTTACTAGGCAAAGATTCTACCACTGAGCTACTCCCATCCTATATTTACCAGATTTCTTAAAGCATAGAATAAAAAATGGCCATACAAAGGGAGCCTTTGTATGGCATTTTACACCTTGGAATTTCTGAGTTCATTTCATACATTTGTTCACCTAGTCATAATTTGATACAGACATCTTGCCTGCTGTATTTTCATTTCTTATATTGTGACTTTGGGTGAGAAGAGCATGATGTTTTCATCGCCATGAGAAACTGCAAAATATGACATGTTTTTTGTGGTGTGTGTTTGAGTTTGTGTGTGTGTGTGTGCATGTTTGTTTGTTTTTATTTATGAGTGACAGAAAGAGTACCTGGATTCAATATATTCTAAATGATAACTAATAATACAGAGGCCAGGACTAAGGCAATGTATTGAAATTAGTAGGGAATGCATTTCAATTCATAAGGCATATTACAGCCTACTTAAAAAGCATATGGAACATCTGGACAGCACAAATCCCAATGTACTGAAGTTCAGCAGCAATGTATCCAGTCTGTTTCTTATTATTTTCTGACACCATCACTTATCACTCTACTTCTTGGCCAGTATTCTTGTCACCCTGGTTTCCTCTTGATCGTGAACATATGAAACAAGGGCTTTATTCTACTGGCCATTTATCCCACTGGCCATTTATCCCACATGAACACACATCTGTAGATCAATTTTTAGCTCCTCCTGCCACCAAATAACACGTAACATGTTTTTTCAGCACCAAACTGTCTTTGGATACATTTGCTTATATGACTTCTTCTGCATTGTATTTTAGGAGTGTTTGATTTTTTAATATATGAAACATGATCATCACTAAATATTCTTTCTCAAAGGCATGAATAGTTAGCATTTGAAATTTTTGAACACAGATCCTCGTCTAAGAAGTCTGAGTATGGGACAGGAATTCCAAATCAGAGATGGCAAGGGGATGCTCTACAGAGGAGAATTCCCACATAAAACTTATTAATTTAAATCTTCAGTATTGAATATACATGATAATATTTCTCTCAGCTGACAATTGTAGGATTATGATATATTTTTTCCCTTTCTTTGGTAACCACATCAACCACATGAGGCAAAAGAATGACACACAAATTTCAGAATTTCTCCTTATGGGAATTTCAGAGGACCCCAGAATCCAGCTTGTCCTCTTTGGGCTGTTCCTGTCCATGTACCTGGTCACTATGCTTGGGAATCTGCTCATCATCATATCCACAATCTCAGACCCACACCTGCACACACCCATGTACTTCTTCCTCTCCAACCTGTCTTTTGTGGACCTTGCTTTAACCTCTACCACTGTCCCAAAGATGCTGGTGAACATCCAGACGCAGAGCAAGGCCATCACCTATAAATCCTGTATCACTCAAATGATTTTTTTCCTGCTTTTTTCAGTGTTGGACATCTTTCTGCTGACTGATGGCCTATGACCGCTTTGTGGCCATCTGTCACCCCCTGCATTACACAGTTATCATGAACACCTGTCTCTGTGTTGTGGGTCTGGTGTCCTGGATCATAAATATCCTGCATTCCATGGTACACAGTTTCTTGGTAGTGAAGCTCTCCTACTATACTGACTTGGAAATCCCACACTTTTTCTCTGAACTTAATCAGGTAGTAAAACTGGCCTGTTCTGACATCCATCTCAATGATGTGGTGACATACTTTTCAGTTTTCCTATTCGTTTGTTGTCCTCTTGTTGGCATTATATACTCCTACTCCAAGATATTTTCCTCCATCCGTGCGATCTCTTCAGCTAAGGGGAAATATAAAGCATATTCCTCCTGTTCATCTCACCTCTCAGTTGTCTCCTTATTTTATTGCACAGGATTTGGTGTGTTCCTCAGTTCTTCTGTGAGCCAAAACACACACTCAACTCCAACAGCCTCAGTGATGTACAGTGTGGTCACCCCCATGCTGAACCCTTTCATCTATAGTCTGAGGAACAAAGATATCAAGTGTGCTCTGAAATGACTTTTTCAGATAGAAACTCTAAAAGGGAAAATTGTACTGAGGATGAGGAAGTGCCCATGATTGCAGGACTCAAAACCCATGAATCTGAAGATTCAGATTCCTTGAACAGGTCGTGGAGATAGATCTTGTTCCTTCTGTTTTATTCCTGGAGTTTCTCTGTCTCTGATTTCAGCTACTCTATACAACTGAAGTACAAAATTCATGCTCTTATACCTTCTGATCTCTACAATGTCCTATTATCTCCATTATATCATTTTCTATTTTACCTCAAATTCTTCCATCTTTGTTTCAGAATTTCTTGATAAATTCTCATTTATCTCATAGTAAACTTTTAGGAACTATTTCACCTCATGTGACATATATTACATCACATAATTTTTCTTTGGTTTGGGTAAAATAGTCATAAGCTGTACTCCTTCGGGTGAAAAACTACACTTGAAAACACAGGCCACTTTTAGGATTTTAGTGGAAAAAATATGAGACTACAGTTTTTTGCTTGTTTGTTTCTCATTATTTGTGTGTCATTTGTTTGCTGCCCTTCTTGATAATGTATAATTTACTATATTAGGGTGTATTATAACTGTTGCATTTTATTGCCATTTTTGCTTCTTGTTTTTATTTCAATTAGATTTCCTCAGTCCCTATTATAATCATGGACACGAAAAGCCTTAGGGGTATCATCTTCCTCATATTCAGAGAAATAAGCCCTTGTAACTACAGCTATCTGATTTTCAACAAAGGTGCCAAAAACTTGCAGTGGAGAAAAGATAGTCTCTTCAGCAAATGATGTTGGGAAACCTGCATATCCACATATAGAAGAGTCAAGCTAGATCCCATTCTCTCTCACTGTATATTAAATGAATTCCAAGTGGATCAAAGGTCTAAAAGTAAGACACAGAACATTGAAACTACTAAAGGAAAGACCCCTGAATGTATAGGCATAGTTAATGTATTTCTCATTTGAAATACAATTACTCAGGATATAAGAGCAAGAGTTGACAAAGGGAATGGTACCAAATTGGTAGTTTTATGCACAGAAGGAAACAATCACCAGAATCAAGAAACGATCTTCAGAATGGGAGAAAATCTTTGCAAGCTAGTCATGGGATAAAGGATTGATATTCACAATATGTAAAGAGACCCAAAAATTAAACACCCGTAACAATCTAATTAATAAATGGGGAAATGAATTACATAGACACTTCTGAAAAGATGTATAAATGGCTAATAAATACGTGAATAAAAGTTCGACACCCTTACCTGTAAAGTAAATGCAACTCAAAAGAACTCCGAGATTCTGTCTTTCCCCAGTCTCAATGGCAATCATCACGAAAACAAGTGACAAAGGGGATGCAGGGGAAAGGGAATCATTATGGACTGTTGGTGGGCAGGAAAGTTAGTGCAGCCACTATGGAATTCAGTGGATATTCCTGAAAAAAAACTAAACATAGAGTTATCATATGATTCTGTTACAGCAATCCTGGACAGCATCAGAAGGAAAGTAAGTCAGCATACAATTGAGACATGGGCACACTCATGTTTAAAACAACACCATTCACAATGGCTAAGCTATAGAACCAGCCTAGGTTCCTATCAACCATTGACTGGGTAAAGAATTTGTGGTGTATATATACAATGTAGCGTTTACCTATAAAGATGAATGAAATTATGTCCTTTGCAGGAAATGGATGAACAGAAGTAGAAATAATCAAGTTAAGTGAAATAAGTCAGACAGAAAAAGAGGAAATTACATGAACATGAAACAAGAACTGTTTGGGGAGCGGAACCACTGGGATGGAGGAGGGCTAAAAGAGAGTGTGAGAGGGTGATTATGATTGAATTTATTGATACACATGTATGAAAATAAGGTAGTTAAACTCACCAAAATTAGTTGAAAGGGAGGAAGTGTGACAAAGAGGTGCAACAGACAGAGTGGATCTGATCAATTACTTCATGCGCATGTATGGAAAATCACAATAAACCCTTAGTATAATTTATATACAATGACAAAAATGCATAAAAGGAAATGAAAAAATGATGGATTACTATTGAGATTTGGAGAGGATGAGGGAGGAGATGGAAGAATAGAATCGAAGAATATTGTAAATATGTATGAAAAGTTCATAATGAATCCCATGTAATAATTGATAGGAAAGTTATAAAGAGGTGACAGAAGGAATAAAATGAGGTACAGAGGGATAATATGATCAAAGCATGCTACATGCATGTAGGGAAATACCGCAGTGAAACTCTCACTTTTACAATTAACATATGCTAATAAACAAGCAAAACCAAATATTGACAGTAATACCTTCAGCAAGTGGTTTTGGGAAAGCTAAATAATTGCATGCAGAATTTAAAAAACAGAATTTTAAATTTCACAATACATAGAAATCCTCACAGAGATGAAAGATTCAACCGTAAGTTCCAAAACATTCAAGTACCACTAAGAAAACAGGAGAAATATGTGAAGAAACTGTTATGGGCAAAGATTTCATGGATCTGATCCCAAAAGCATAATTATAAAACCAAAACTATACAAATAGAATTACATCAAACCAAAAATCCTCTACAGAGCAGTGGAGACCATGAGCAGTTTAAGATCAAGCATGATATGAGAAAATAATTACAAATTGTTACTGTAACAAGAGAATCAAATCCGGAGTATATAAACACTCAAAACATTCAATGGTTAATAGTCAAACAATTTGATTTAAAAACAGATAACTGATTGGAATACACTTTTCCAAGAATAAGATGTAAATGGTAAAATGATACAGAAAATATTCAACATCACTATTCATAAGGAAGATGCAGACTGACACATAAGAGACTACCATATCATCACAGTCAGAATGACTATATTTAAAAATTTTCTTTGGAAGTGTGGTATGGGAAATCCACATACACTGTTAATAGAACATAAAATAATGCAGTCATTATAGAAAATAGTATGGAAATTACACAAAAAAATTAAAGATGGACCTACCATATGATTGAGCAGTGCCACTACTCAATAGACATCCAAAGAATGGGAAATCAGAATGCTGAAAAGAGAAACACAGCCCTTCATTTCAGGATTATTTACAATATCCAAGTTATAGAACAAACCTGAGTGTCCACTTAAGGACAGATGGATAAAGAAAATTTGATATATAAACACAATACCATATCACTGAGCCATAGATAGAATGAAATTGTGTCATTTTCAGAAACTCAGATGGAACAGAAGGAAATTGTGTTAAATGAAAGAAGCCAGGTAAAAAACAAAAATAGCACACATGCCTGCTCAGATGCAGAGATATATAAATTATAATAAATTATTATTATACTGATTCATAGTAGTTGAGAGTAAAATAGAGTGTATTAAAGGCTGAGACTCGTTAAGCAGGAGAGAGGAGAGACAGAGACTTGTGATTCAGTAGAAAATATTACATAGGAGTAAAAATTTCTCAAGTTCATCAGCACAATAGGGTTAATATACCTAACAATAATTTATGGTTTGTATATAGTTAGAAAATGATATTTTGAATGTTCCCAATGAATACAAAAATGTTTAAGATGATGTGTATGGTAATATAGCAGAATAAATCACTATACATCTAAATTACATATTGAAATAGCAAGCACTGTACAATTATGTGTCCAATAAAAATTAAAAAGTAAAAGTTGGGTGTGGTTGCACACACTTGTGGTCCCACCTCCTCAGGAGGTACAGGACAGAGAACCATTATCTGAGGCCAGCCTGGGAAAAATTATCATGAGACCCTATATGAAAACAAGCAAACACAAAATAAGCTAGAACTGTGGATCAAGTTGTGGAGCAAATACCTAGGAAATATGAGACCATGAGTTTAATCCCTAGCCCTGGAAAATGAATGAATGAATAAATAAATTAAAATAAAAAAGAAGGCATAAACACTAGAGAGAAACAACACACATATTAGGTTGTAGTTTTTGTGAATCAAATTACCAGAAACTAACTAAAACAATACCCATTTGTTATCTTTTCATCTGTGAAAAAAATTCTTGGCATGGCATGGTTGGGTTTTGTGTTCAGAGTTTTATATGGGTCAGTTACTACTATTGTACAGGCTGAGTTATCATCTGGAGCTCAGGAAGCTCCTCCAGACTCACTCAGCTCATGAGAAGAGTTCATTCTTCAGTGCTGTTAGCACTGAAGTCTGTTGTCATGGTGGGTGTTGCACAGGGCCCCCTATGGCGTTGGTAACTATTCTCAGTTTCTTACCACAAGGGCCTCTCACAGTCTGGAGAGTCACTACTCAAGACCAGCAGAACAGTCAAGGGCCTTCCCTGGACATTGCTGAAATGTACCATACCTCTAGCCCACTAAATTTCCCTTATTTCCTTCCCCAAACACTTTATCCATATTTCAAAACAATATTCATAAACTATTATGAGCTACTTCAACAGCATTTCACACTGAAATCTCAAGCCACATGTGCTAACATCATTTATGAGTTCACTGAGAAAATAAATATCTACTGAGCACCTGCCAGGTTTTGGGCATTTTGGCCCCACAGTCTTGAATTTTGGATTCATTTTTATACTCTGAATATTTCTGTCTCCTCTAAAATTAATGTTTTGAGATCTTGACTCCCAAGGGACCCAGGAAGGCTGATCCCTTGACCATTCTAAGTAAATTTGGAATGGGGTTCACAACAGTTCAGACCACAAAGCATAGACATTTATGAAAGCTGAATCAGACAATATTTATTAGTTGTTAATTTCAGGGAAGTGTACATGTAATCATTTAAATGCATTCGTTTTATAATTTTCAAAGTAATTAAAGAACACTTTGATATGTACATATGAAAATAGCATAATGAAGCTCAGTAAAATGGTTAAAAGATGTGATGAGGGTAGCCATGAAACAGTGATGTAGAAAAAGTGAATCAGTGTTCCATATGATTGAATATAATTGTGAAAAGGAACCAATTTTGTACAAATTAATTTATACTAAAATAATTTTAAAATGCATGGCTAAATATAATCTCGTAATTTGTATCATAAACCTAACACTTTTATTATTTTGAAAACTGCATGAAGCCAAGTTTTATGACACTTATGCTTTTCTATCAATGGATCGCAGATCACCCCCTTATTGAAGAAAACTTAGTAAACATTTTGAAGTTATCAGGGACCGTGTCTCCAACACTAGTCAAGGCTTTGCGGAGCCAAGGGACCTAGATAAGATGGGTTCATCAGATGTAGACGCTGGAGAAGACTAAGTGAGCTTTTGGATAAGGTGTTAGGGGTTATATCCTTAGAGGGCAAATGAGCTGAAGAAGAGGTGGTAAAGATCAATTCACCTGAGATCTTGGGAACAGAGAATCAGTAAGGAAATTGGCTGCCTGCAGAGCAACATAACATAGGGAAATGATGTTCTCCAGACTGGAATATAGAAGGGAAATGTGCCCAGTGAGCATACACGGTGCTGCAATACCTCCCCTGCCATTGTCCTCTGTGTGTGTGTGAGAGACTTGGGCTGGGTGGGACATGGTTGTGTCCTGTGCGGTAATCATCTCGGTCAGGGAGTGATGCTTGAGCAATTCCTGCTGCCTTGGGTGTGAACCTACCTTCAGTTTCCACTGTCACATCAAGAATAGAATCTGGACTTCCATGGTAAGACATTTGTGCAGAAAGCCCATCCAGGTGAGTCCAAAATCCTTTCAAGGGCTTCAGGTGAGCTTCGGAGAGATGGAAGATAGGAGCATTTACCCAAAGTCACCTGATAACCCATTCAACCCACCCAAAAACTGAGAGATGGCTGTAGCTGTCTGCTGCTATTTTGATTAATTCACTGATGTGTTTATTTCCCATTCTATAAAAGGAAGTGAATATTGAGCTCAGCAGTACAGGATCATTGTTGACAGTAAAGTGATGCCAATGGAAGCCCAGTTAGAAGAGGAACTGAGATTCTTAATGTGGGTTCATTGTGTGTAGATACTGTATTCCTAGGACCCTTGCATCCACTCAGGTGGAAAAGAGAAACAGTGACTACCTGTGGAAGAATATGCATTTCTTATTTGTCAGATAGAGCAGCATTTTCATTTTATTATTATGCTATGCCTATATTCCACAGATAACAACCTTTCAATGGAAGATCCAATTTTGCACAATTAGCCTAATAAATATTGAAGATTTCAGGTAAGATGTCTTCTAACATTTCACAAATTTTATTCTTCTTTGTGTATTTCTTTAAGACTTTATTTCTTCTTTGAGTTTTATTTCCCCATATGTGTGTTCAGTGTGTGTTATACCACTCAGAATATGCCATTTCTTTTCTTATTTGAGAATTGCTGTTTTGATCTTTTATGACTTTTTACTAGTTCCCAAGTGGATATGGTTGGAGTTGGAATCCAGTCAAAAACATGAAAGCTGTGTGTTCTATACAACCTCTCCAGGACCACTTGAACTTGATAGACCTTTTCTCCATTAAGGAAATTTAATTTCTCTCAGGTGCCCCATTTCTGACTCTGACTTCCCTAAGGTCTCTGTGTCTCCCCTCACCCATATTTTTATCTGTTCATTGCTAGAGATCAAATCTGTCTTGCCTATACTAGGAAAGCTCTCTACCCCTGAGCTACATTCCCAGCCCTTTAAAAAATATTTCTTTAAATACACGGTAGGAAATGTCCCTACCAAGGCTCTTCTCAAGTTTAAATGTGTATGGGAAATTTATAATGTGGAAATTCTCAGTGTAATTCATACATCCCTTCACAGAAATATAATAAGATGAAGATAGCTGTTTTGTGTCTTTTCCTTTCTCATGTGAGACTGAGAATGAGAAGAACTTGGTATTAACATAGCCCTTACAAACCACCACATGTGGCATGTTTTCAAGTGTTGTGTGTGTATCTTTAAAAGTGAAAGGAGGTTTAACAGAAAGTGGACCTGGGTTCAATATATTTCAAAATGTAATGCAAAAAGCATAGGTTATAATGCAAGCCAAAAATAGAAATGAACAGGTGATGCATTTCAATCAACAGTGCAACTTTGTGGCTTAAAATGCTAGTGTAAGAGCATCTGAACAGACAGACTCCTTGTATCTTGAAATTCCATAAGTGATGTGTCTGTTTATTGCCTGGCACCCCCTCTCATCCATCTCTATCCTGTTCATTCTTCTAGTTGTATTTGCTTCCTATGCACCTTGAATTTCTGAATGAAGTATCTTCCATGAGAACTTGCATGGCTGTTCCTCCTACCACAAATGCAGTTCTGCAGATAACTGTGACTCCCTCTTTGTCTTCCTGGGGTTTCTTTGCCAGTATCATCTATATGTTCTTCTTGCCTGAAAGCCCAGTAAAAATACCACTCCTGATGTACTTTGCTTCATAGCTCTTATTTTTCTTCCAAATTCTGAAATCTCCTGACATGTTATATTATAATTTCTTTATGTGATTGTATTTTCATTCATTTCCCTGTATTATTTGTCACAGTGGATTTTAGAATTATTTTCTTTCTTGAGCAGATCAATCATTTCTTGCACACTGACCAGAACATGATCATCGCTACATTACATTCCTCAAATGCGTAAAAGCATTAGTGTTTAACATTTTTCAATACATGACCTCTTAGAAAGAGTCTGAGAGTGAACAGGAATTCCAAAGAGAGAATGCAAGGGGATTCTCTACAGAGGAGCAGATGCATATGCAAAACCTAGGAATTCAAGTATTGAATAGAGAACATATAAGACATTATTTTTGTCTGATTACTTCTGCACAATTGTGTCATACCTCTTTTTCATTAAGGCCATCAACTACATGGTGCCAGAGTTTGACACATGGATTGTAGAATTTCTTCTTCTGGCAATTTCAGAGGACCACAGGTTGCAGCCTGTCCTCTTTGGACTCTTTCTGCCCTTGTACCTGTGTTTGGGAATGTAGTCATCCCGGCAATGATCTCAGTCTCTCACCTGCACACACCCATGTAGTTCTTCACCTCTAACCTGTCCTTTGTGGACATCTGTGTTGTCTCCAACATCATCCCAATGATGTTGGTGAAGACCCAAATGCAGGCCATGACCTTCGCTTACAAAGACTGCATTACTCAAATGTAGTTTTTCATACTACTTAAACAATCAGACATGCTTCTTTTCACCATGATGGAGTTTGATCACTTTGTGGACATTTGTCACTCTCTACATTACACAGTCACCATGAACCTCTAGTTCTATATGTTGTTGGTTCTGGTGTCCTAAATGGTGAGTGCCCTGAACTCCATCCTACATAGCTTAGTGGTTTTCAATGTTTGTGGATCTCAAGGATCTGTGATTTTTGTGGAAATGGATTCTATGGAATTTTTTTGTGGAAACGGATTCCCACATCCATCCTCTGGTGATATAAAGACAAATTTTAATAAAATAAATGAAAAGTTATTTAGTGTGATATATGTCACACATTAGGGTGGAATAATTCCTAAAAATATTTTCTAAGAGACAAATGGGAATTTCCAAGGATGAAGGAGATGATTGGATGTCATAAAAGAAATTGCAACCAAGTGAATGGAGTGTTAAAGTTGCATAAATATATTGAAAACAGAGAAATAGGTACTGGAGTTATACCATAGTTGGAAAAATTTCTACTACCATAGTCAATGTGCAAAAGAGGCTCACAAAGTTAGCTACTTTTCTATCTTTGCTGGGTGAATGTTTTCATAATATGGATAGTATTTTTAAAACGATAACATGTAAATGATGAATACATTGGAGGATCAGGGTTTGAGAAAAGAGGGACAAGAATTAGCTGGGAAAGTACAAAACTGAGGGATCTGGTTTCATTTAACGTTTCTGTATTGCATAATTTATTTTTCCTTAGATTAACATGCATTAATTTTACATTAGGAATGATGTTTAAGGGTATGTTTCCACACATGTGCTGATTAAATCAAGCCTCCCATTATTCACCCTCCATTTATCACTTTTCAAATTAGGGCAATCATGCTTCTGTATTCATATCCCCTTTTTAAATTTCAATCTGTTGATGAGAGAACCTGTGGTCCTTGAGTTCATGCTTCTATCTCATTGCACCTAGAAGAATTTCCTGCTGGTCCATCCATGTCACCACAAATGACAGGATTTCATTCTTCTTTATGACTCTAGTATTCTTCACCCATTCATGCTGTGATGAACACTTGGTTGAATAATGTGAATAGTGCCACAATAAATAAGATTTTGCATTTGCCCCTGTAGTCTATGAATTTCATTTCATTGTTACATGCATTAACATCCTTGGAGTAATGTTCTGTCAGAGTTTTATATCATGTTATCATTATGGAAGCAGAGTTCAGGGTACCTGTATATCTCAGTGTCAGTTATTCTACTGCATGTTAATCAAGAGTTAAGTCAAAATAAACAGTTTAGTGATAATTGCATTTGAGAAAGTAAAATTCTACAGATCAAGCCATTGATAAAACAGTTCAAATTTTGACATGGCTTCCTTCTCCTCTTCCACTTAAAATTGCTTTCAATTTCCCCCACATAACCACATGGTGTGTGAATAACTGTTTTTTTTTCATTGTTAAGATAAATATATGATAGAAACAACTTGAATAAAAATTACTTAGGCTCATGGTTTTATAAATTTCAATCCAAGGTGACCTCACCATTTTTTCTTGTCTGTGGTGACACAGAAGAGCACAGAGTGTGTGTTGGAGCAAAGCTGCTCACCTCATGGCAGCCCGAAGCAGGGCACATTGATGAGGGGAAAGGGGACTCGGTACAGCTTTCCAGCTCACATCATCTAACTGAGCTCCACCAACTACAATACTCTCACCAAGGTGGAATACATGAAAGGATCAATCAATTGATTAGATCAGAGCATTTAGAATGCAATCACTTCCCCCAAAGTCTATCAGATGATTACCAATTGACAATACTTGTGCCTGTGGGTAATTTCATATTCAAGTCACAATAACATTTTGTGTTTCAATACACCTTAGCATATTTTTCTGATAAAAGCAGATAAATAAAAGGAATGAATTCATGGTGACCATTGGGTTTGTTTTGTTATAACTACTTGGGATCAAGTAGGTATAAGACAGTCTCTGAGGAAGTTTGTTTTTCATGTCAATTTAAAACTGTTGGATGATGAAATTATCAGAATTGGGACTATAACCAGTGTTGCCCTTCAAACTCCCAAATTTGTGATTCTGTTGGCTGTGAGGAAGCTGAGAGACACAGCAGCTTAGATGGTACTTTTTCTAAGTGTATGGATTTTATAAAAGTTAATTTCTTTTCCTTCATACTTTCTATATCAGAGACAAGTAATCTTACCTGATCTTTTTGAAGTTATGAAGCTTACCCATTTTGTACACCCTCCTCAATAAAATTTTCAAGTATTCTGTGATCATTCTTCTCTGTGTTTCCCTTTCTGGGATTATTTTCTCTTAGCCTATGACTACCTCCATTCTGACATTTACATTATTCAGGGACAAGCACAAATCCTTTTCCACCTATGAGCGCCACCTCTTGCTTCTCTCATGTATCATGGTACTGGATATATTTTTCCATTAATCTAAAATATATTTCATATACTCAACTTATAAATTGAGGTGTATTCTGTCACCTTCCTCCTAGGTACTTCCCTTTACATCATATTATAGCTCAAGTTATTTGTACATATATTGGTTGTATTATCTTATTTTTTGGTGCTTAATTTTTGGAGCTCTAAAGAGCTAGATATTCATCTTTTATCTGATGAATACCTGGGAAAGATTACTTCCATTTTGCAGTTTTTCTTCTAATTCTGGTCAATTGCTTCCTTATTATGGCATAACTTTTAATTTATTGTGGTTGCATTTTGTACTTTAAATTTTTTATTGTGACGGTTGTACATTGTGACATTTATAGTTTCTTATGATATACCAAATATACTATACTTGAATTCACCTCTTCCACCATTCTCCTTTATTCTCCCTTCCCCCATTCCTAGAATAGTTTCAATATGTCTCATTTTTCTATTTATAGACATATGTACACTGAATTTGCACCTATTCACCTTTCTACAAGCTTTTTCCACCCTCCAGCTGGTACCAACACCAATGGACAGGACCTATTCTGTTTTGCAATTGTGTAAAAGATAAATAAAATTTATATTTTTTATATGTTTAAGATAGCTATAGAGGGAGCTTCTATGTACATTTCCATGTACATATGTATAATAACCCAAATTGGTTCATCTCCTCTATTTTTCTTCTTTCTACCTTAGTCTCCTTGAGGTTATTTCAATAGGTTTGACAATTCTTTATTCATTCTTGTTTAGACAGTCCATCATCCATATTTAATTATTGTTTTTATCCTCTGAGTAATTGGAGTTCTATTCAGAAAAGGGTTACTAATGCTTATATTTTCAAGAGTTCTTCTTATGCTTCCTGTAGTAGTTTCAAAATTACTGATCTTACATTATAACCTTTGATTCATTTTGAATTAGTTTTTGTACAGGATGATATAAACATGTAATTTCAGTCTTCTAAATGTGGATATTCAGTGTTCTCAACAACCTTTGTTGAAGTGACTATTTTCTTCAACACAGGTTTCTGGCTGCCTTGTCATAATCAGATGGCAGTCACTACAAGGGCTTTTGTCTGGAACATCAATTCTATTCTGTTCATCATTGTATCTGTTCTTGTGCCAGCACCATACTGTTTTTTCAGTATAGCTTTGCATTATAATTTTAAGTAAGGTATTGTGACATCCCCAGCATGGCTCTTTTTACTCAGGATTGCTTTTGGTTAATTTGGGTATTTTATGTTTCCATACAAGGTGTAAGATTGATTTTCTTTTTTCTGTGAAGAATGACACTGGGATTTTGATGGTCATTGCATTGAATATGTAGATTGGTTTTATTAATATGCCATTACTACAGTGTAAGTTCTCCTGATACATGAACACAAGAGGTCCTTTAATCTCCTATTGTTTCCAATTTCCTCTTCAATATTTTATAGTATTTCTTGTAGAGGCCTTTCATCCCCTTCATTAGATTTATTCCTAGATACTTAAGTTTTAGGCAATTGTGGAAGTGATGATTTTCTTGATTTCTTCCTCAGCCTCTTCATTATTGGTATATAAAAACAGCTCCAGAATTTTATATTGATTTTTTTGTCTTGTTACTTTGCTGAAAATGCTTAGTAGATCTAGGAGTGTTCTAGTGATGTCTTTATGGACTTTTATTTTTTATTTTTTATTTTTTTCCTGTGCATGGGTGTTACCTTCTAGGTTAATTCTTTTTTTTTTCATTTTTCTTTTATTATTCATATGTGCATACAAGGCATGGTTCATTTCTCCCCCCTGCCCCCACCCCCTCCCTTACCACCCACTCCACCCCCTCCCGCTCCCCCCCCTCAATACCCAGCAGAAACTATTTTGCCCTTATCTCTAATTTTGTTGTAGAGAGAGTATAAGCAATAATAGGAAGGAACAAGGGGTTTTGCTGGTTGAGATAAGGATAGCTATACAGGGCATTGACTCACATTGATTTCCTGTGAGTGTGTGTTACCTTCTAGGTTAATTTTTTTTGATCTAACCTTTTCTCTAGTACCTGTTCCCCTTTTCCTATTGGCCTCAGTTGCTTTTAAGGTATCTGCTTTAGTTTCTCTGCATTAAGGGCAACAAATGCTAGCTAGTTTTTTAGGTGTCTTACCTATCCTCACCCCTCCCTTGTGTGCTCTCGCTTTTATCATGTGCTCATAGTCCAATCCCCTTGTTGTGTTTGCCCTTGATCTAATGTCCACATATGAGGGAGAACATACGATTTTTGGTCTTTTGGGCCAGGCTAACCTCACTCAGAATGATGTTCTCCAATTCCATCCATTTACCAGCGAATGATAACATTTCGTTCTTCTTCATGGCTGCATAAAATTCCATTGTGTATAGATACCACATTTTCTTAATCCATTTGTCAGTGCTGGGGCATCTTGGCTGTTTCCATAACTTGGCTATTGTGAATAGTGCCGCAATAAACATGATGGGCAGGTGCCTCTGGAGTAACAGTCTTTTGGGTATATCCCCAAGAGTGGTATTGCTGGATCAAATGGTAGATCGATGTCCAGCTTTTTAAGTAGCCTCCAAATTTTTTTCCAGAGTGGTTGTACTAGTCTACATTCCCACCAACAGTGTAAGAGGGTTCCTTTTTCCCCGCATCCTCGCCAACACCTGTTGTTGGTGGTGTTGCTGATGATGGCTATTCTAACAGGGGTGAGGTGGAATCTTAGTGTGGTTTTAATTTGCATTTCCTTTATTGCTAGAGATGGTGAGCATTTTTTCATGTGTTTTCTGACCATTTGAATTTCTTCTTTTGAGAAAGTTCTGTTTAGTTCACATGCCCATTTCTTTATTGGTTCATTAGTTTTGGGAGAATTTAGTTTTTTAAGTTCCCTGTATATTCTGGTTATCAGTCCTTTGTCTGATGTATAATTGGCAAATATTTTCTCCCACTCTGTGGGTGTTCTCTTCAGTTTAGAGACCATTTCTTTTGATGAACAGAAGCTTTTTAGTTTTATGAGGTCCCATTTATCTATGCTATCTCTTAGTTGCTGTGCTGCTGGGGTTTCATTGAGAAAGTTCTTACCTATACCTACTAACTCCAGAGTATTTCCTACTCTTTCTTGTATCAACTTAAGAGTTTGGGGTCTGATATTAAGATCCTTGATCCATTTTGAGTTAATCTTGGTATAGGGTGATATACATGGATCTAGTTTCAGTTTTTTGCAGACTGCTAACCAGTTTTCCCAGCAGTTTTTGTTGAAGAGGCTGCTATTTCTCCATCGTATATTTTTAGCTCCTTTGTCAAAGATAAGTTGCTCATAGTTGTGTGGCTTCATATCTGGATCCTCTATTCTGTTCCACTGGTCTTCATGTCTGTTTTTGTGCCAGTACCATGCTGTTTTTATTGTTATTGCTTTGTAATATAGTTTGAAGTCAGGTATTGTGATACCTCCTGCATTGTTCTTTTGACTGAGTATTGCCTTGGTTATTCGTGGCCTCTTGTGTTTCCATATAAATTTAACAGTAGATTTTTCAATCTCTTTAATGAATGTCATTGGAATTTTGATGGGAATTGCATTAAACATGTAGATTATTTTGGGGAGTATTGACATTTTTACTATGTTGATTCTACCAATCCATGAGCATGGGAGATCTCTCCACTTTCTATAGTCTTCCTCAATCTCTTTCTTCAGAAGTGTATAGTTTTCCTTGTAGAGGTCTTTCACATCTTTTGTTAGGTTTACACCTAGGTATTTGATTTTTTTTGAGGCTATTGTAAATGGAATTGTTTTCATACATTCTTTTTCCGTTTGCTCATTGTTAGTGTATAGAAATGCTAATGATTTTTCTATGTTGATTTTATATCCTGCTACCTTGCTATAGCTATTGATGATGTCTAGAAGCTTCTGAGTAGAGTTTTTTGGGTCTTTAAGGTATAGGATCATGTCGTCTGCAAATAGGGATATTTTGACAGTTTCTGTACCTATTTGTATTCCTTTTATTCCTTCTTCTTGCCTAATTGCTCTGGCTAGGAATTCCAGTACTATGTTGAATAGGAGTGGAGATAGTGGGCATCCTTGTCTGGTTCCTGATTTTAGAGGGAATGGTTTTAATTTTTCTCCATTAAGTATAATGCTGGCTGTAGGTTTGTCATATATAGCTTTTATAATGTTGAGGAACTTTCCTTCTATTCCTAGTTTTCTTAGAGCTTTTATCATGAAATGATGTTGGATCTTATCAAAGGCTTTTTCTGCATCTATTGAGATGATCAAGTGGTTTTTGTCTTTGCTTCTGTTAATGTGGCTTATTACGTTTATTGATTTTCGTATGTTGAACCACCCCTGCATCCCTGGGATGAAGCCTACCTGGTCGTGGTGAATAATCTTTTTGATGTGTTGCTGAATTCGATTTGCCATTATTTTGTTGAGGATTTTTGCATCAATGTTCATTAAGGATATTGGCCTATAGTTCTCCTTTTTGGAGGTGTCTTTGCCTGGTTTTGGGATAAGTGTAATACTGGCTTCATAAAATGCGTTTGGCAGTTTTCCTTCCCTTTCTATTTCATGGAACAGTTTAAGGAGGGTTGGTATCAGTTCTTCTTTAAAGGTCTGATAGAATTCAGCAGAGAATCCATCAGGTCCTGGACTTTTCTTTTTGGGGAGACTCTTGATTGCTGCTTCAATTTCATTTTGTGTTATAGATCTATTCAGGTGATTAATTTCCTCTTGGTTCAGTTTTGGATGATCATATGTATCTAGAAATCTGTATATTTCTTTAAGATTTTCAAATTTATTTGAATATAGGTTCTCGAAGTAGTCTCTGATGATTTCCTGGACTTCCATGGTGTTTGTTGTTATCTCCCCTTTTGCATTCCTAATTCTACTAATTTGGGTTTTTTCTCTCCTCATTTTAGTCAGGTTTGCCAGGGGTCTATCGATCTTGTTTATTTTTTCAAAGAACCAACTTTTTGTTTCATTAATTCTTTGTATGGTTTTTTTGGTTTCTATTTCGTTGATTTCAGCTCTTATTTTTATTATTTCTCTCCTTCTATTTGTTTTGGGATTTGCTTGTTCTTGTTTTTCTAGGAGTTTGAGATGTATCATTAGGTCATTGATTTGGGATCTTTCAATCTTTTTAATATATGCACTCATGGCTATAAACTTTCCTCTCAAGACTGCCTTAGCTGTGTCCCATAGGTTCTGGTAGGTTGTGTTTTCATTTTCATTGACTTCTAGGAACTTTTTAATTTCCTCTTTTATTGCATCGATGATTCATTCTTCATTAAGTAATGAGTTATTTAGTTTCCAGCTGTTTGCATGTTTTTTGTCTTTACTTTTGTTGTTGAGTTCTACTTTTACTGCATTGTGGTCAGATAGTATGCATGGTATTATTTCTATTTTCTTATATTTGCTGAGGCTTGCTTTGTGCCCTAGGATATGATCTATTTTGGAGAAGGTTCCATGGGCTGCTGAGAAGAATGTATATTGTGTAGAGGTTGGATGAAATGTTCTGTAGACATCTACTAGGTCCACTTGATCTGTTGCATATTTTAGATCTTGGATTTCTTTATTGAGTTTTTGTTTGGATGACCTATCTATTGATGATAATGGAGTGTTAAAGTCTCCCACAACCACTGTGTTGGCGTTTATATATGCTTTTAGGTCTTTCAGGGTATGTTTGATGAAATTGGGTGCGTTGACATTGGGTGTGTACAGATTGATGATTATTATTTCCTTTTGGTCTATTTCCCCTTTTATTAGTATGGAATGTCCTTCTTTATCTCGTTTGATCAATGTAGGTTTGAAGTCTACTTTGTCAGAGGTAAGTATTGCTACTCCTGCTTGTTTTCGGGGGCCATTGGCTTGGTAAATCTTCTTCCAGCCTTTCATCCTAAGCATATGCTTATTTCTGTCGGTGAGATGAGTCTCCTATAAGCAACAAATTGTTGGATCTTCTTTTTTAATCCATTTTGTCAAACGGTGTCTTTTGATGGGTGAATTGAGTCCATTAACATTAAGCGTTAGTACTGATAGGTATGTGGTGATTCCTGCCATTTAGTTATCTTAGTTGTTTGAAGGTTTGATTGTGTGTACCTAACTTGATGTTACTCTCTACTGTCTTGCTTTTTCTTATCCTGTGGTTTGGTGCTGCCTGCCTTTTCATGGTTAAGTTGGGTGTCACTTTCTGTGTGCAGGATCCCTTGCAGAATCTTTTGTAATGGTGGCTTTGTGGTCACATATTGTTTTAGTTTCTGCTTATCATGGAAGACTTTTATTGCTCCATCTATTTTGAATGATAGCTTTGCCGGGTAGAGTATCCTGGGGTTGAAGTTATTTTCATTCAGTGCCCGGAAGATCTCACCCCACGCTCTTCTTGCTTTTAATGTTTCAGTTGAGAAGTCTGCTGTGATTTTGATGGGTTTACCTTTGTATGTTACTTGTTTTTTCTCTCTTACAGCCTTCAATATTCTTTCCTTAGTTTCTGAACTTGTTGTTTTAATGATGATATGTCATGGAGTAGTTCTATTTTGATCTGGTCTGTTTGGTGTCCTGGAGGCCTCTTGCATTTGTATGGGAATATCTTTCTCTAGATTTGGGAAATTTTCTGTTATTATTTTGTTGAATATATTACGCATTCCCTTCGCTTGCACCTCTTCTCCTTCTTTGATGCCCATGATTCTCAAGTTTGGTCTTTTGATGGAGTTGGTGAGTTCTTGAATTTTCTTTTCACAGGTGTTGAGTTTTTTAATTAATAGTTCTTTGGTTTTTCCTTTAATTACCATTTCATCTTCAAGTTCTGAGATTCTGTCTTCTGTTTGTTCTATTCTGCTGGATTGGCCTTCCGTTTTGTTTTGCAGTTCTGTTTTGTTCTTTTTTCTGAGGTTTTCCATATCCTGGCTGTTTTCTTCTTTATTGTTGTCTATTTTTGTCCTGAGTTCATTTATCCATTTATTCATTGTGTTCTCTCTTTCACTTTGGTGTTTATACAGTGCTTCTATGGTTTCCTTTATTTCTTCTTTTGCTTTTTCAAATTCTCTATTTTTATTGTCTTGGAATTTCTTGAGTGTCTCCTGTACATTTTGGTTGACCCTATCCAGTATCATCTCTATAAAATTCTCATTGAGTACTTGTAGTATGTCTTCTTTTAAATTATTCTTGTGGGCTTCATTGGGTCCTTTGGCATAGTTTATCTTCATTTTGTTGGAGTCTGGATCTGAGTTTCTGTTCTCTTCATTCCCCTCTGGTTCCTGTACTAATGTTTTGCTGTGGGGAAACTGGTTTCCTTGTTTTTTCTGTCTTCGTGTCATTGTCCTTGGTGTTGTTACTGTCCCTGTACTGGTCCGCATCTTCCCAAACCGTATGGGCGCCGGCCACTGGCGGCCCCGGGGGCCGTCCTCGGTTCTCCATTTAACGTGAAGTGGAGATTCTCTGTGCCGGCTGGAGATGTGGAGGAGTCAAAGTTATGCCTTTTCTTGGTGATTACGCCTGCAAAGTGTGTCTCCAGCGTCTCTCCAAGATTTCACTATAGGAGGCTCGCTTTCTGCTTCCTACCTCTAGCCGCCATCTTGGAATTCTCTCTTTATGGACTTTTAAATACAGGATCATATCATCTGCAAAACGGCATAATTTCAGTTCTTGCTGTCCTGTTTGCATCCCTTTTATTTCTTTCTCTTCTCTTCCAATTTTGAATAAGGTTTCTGGCAATATATTGAATAAGAGTAGTGAGAGCAGATACCTTTGTCTCATTCATGAATTTAGAGAAAATGGTTTGTTTTCTCCCATTTTGGGTAATTTTTGACCCAACTTTATTGTACATATTCTTAACTACATTTTGTTTATTACAGTTTCTTAAGGCTTTTTATCATAGAGGGAAGATGGAGTCTCTCAATGGCATTTTCTTCATCTATTGAGATGATAGTTTGGTTTTTGTCCTTTATTCTGTTTCTGTGGCGTTTCATATTTACTGACTTTGTATAGTCAGTTTCATTGTATTCCTTCAGCTTCAAAATTGTGGAATAATTTCAGAGGCATTGGTGTTAGTACATTTTTCTTTCTGATTTAATTTATTTCTTATTAGTATATGAGTTGTACAGTGATTCTGTGTGATATTTTCACATAGGCAAACAATGTACCATGGCTTTGTTCATTTCCTCCATTTTTCTCACTCTTTCCTATCCACCTTCTTAAAATGACTTCATTAGGCTTAAATGTTCCATATTCATACATGTATTGAAAACACATCTACCATTTTCACCCACTTTTATCCTCTTCATTTATTGTCCACCTCCCACTTGTGCCTTCCCCTTAACATGACCTGTTTTAAAATATTGTCCTTAAATGTTTAAGTGTCTGTTCATTTTTCAGTGGGGTTTTGCCTGGGTATTTTACCTGAAAATATATTGTACTTTAGTCAGTCTTACCTCCAGGTACTTCACCTTACCATTTTACCTTATCCTGTATAGTCTAAGAATTTTCATTGAGTTTCATTATGTCTTATTCCCATAAAGTTGTGATGCATTTCAATATTATTCACTCCCTTCTTCGTTCTCTTCTTCTTTCCCTCTTCTCTTAGTCTCTTCTAAAAGTTTCAGTTATGGAAACACATTTTATTTATATATATAATTGTATATTATACAGCACATTCTATATATATATAAATGCATATATATATATATAAATGCATTTATATATATATATATATATATATATTCATTTTAGTTTATTGAGGAGTCTTCATAGTGTTTTCCATAGTGCTTATACTAGCTTACATTCCTACCAGCAATCTATGATGGTTCCTTTTTCAGTGCATCCTCTCCAACATTTGTTGCTGTTAGTGTTGTTTGAAAGTGCATATTCTAACAGGAGTGTAGTGGAATCTTGATGTGGCTTTTATGTGCATTTCTTTATGGCCAGGGACAGTGAGCATTTCTGTATGTGATTTTTGGCACCTTGGAATTCTCATTTGAAAAAATTCTGTCAGGTTATTTGCTCATTTTTTCATTTGTATGCTGATTGTTTGTGAATTTATTTTTTGAGCTCCCTGTAAATTCTTTGATCATAATGTTTAAATAATCTGTGAGCATAAAGGAGCTATCTAATGGATGATATTAATATTGTTCATCTACTCCCACAATAATGGCTATGATAAATTTAGAAAAATAAATATTTAATTTAGAGCAATGGAAGGAATCATAGTTGTAGGGAGCACTTGAAGTTTTCCAGTGGAACCAGAGGGAGGATTCAATAATAAAATTTACAAAACAGGTGAGCAAATCCTCAGTGAGTAAATCCCCTTACACTAAACAGTATTCTTACATACCAAAATGCTTATATTTACAGTATGAAAAAGAAATATATTCTACAGTTACTCAATGTTTAATGTCAGCATTGAACTCATCTTATGTAAAGTTCACATTCTAAGACCAAATAAATCCATCTCATATTTCAATACATCTTACACTTAGACTTCATGTGGTGTTACATATTTGATAACCATCTTTTACTAGCAACTGTGGTACATACTGTGGGCACCAAGCTGAATAAGAAAATATAATCCTTCCAATAAGACCAATGAAACACACTGATCTTTTAAAACCTACTTTATCAGGAGAAGCAGTTGACATACTAAAGCTTGCAGTAATGATGGACTCATAGTGCTCAATTGTGCAGTTAGAATGTTCTTTGGTATGAAAATGGATTAACAGTTTAAGCAGATAAGTTGGTTTATTTCCCCATAGGAGTAGTGTCAGGCATGAGTATGACCTTGAGAAACAATAAGGAAACATAAAAGTGTTACCTAAGGCACTTGGGAATAAAATCTGAAGACAAATGTTTAGTCCATTGAGAATTTCTGATATTCCAAACTGTGATTGTTTGTTGGCAGTTCTGGTGGGTTGAACTTATCATCTTACACTTTCTGTGCAGGTACTCTACCAATTCAAACATTCCATAGGCCCTTTTTGCATTGGTTACTTATGAAATAGGATCTCAGTTTTTTCCTGGACCACCATCCTCCTATTTGTTTTTCCTTTCTAGCTGGGATAACTGGTGAACTCCATTCCATCCAGCGATTTTTTGAGATTTGGACTTGAGAACATGTTGCCTGGACTGTCCTTGAACCACAATACTAATCTCCACCTCCCTTGTAGATAGAATTATAGACTTAAGCCAAGCTATTCAATATTTTAAATAATTGAGAAAGTACTGGTTTCATAAACTGACCTTATTTTGATATCAGAAGAAGCAGAATTTTTATAAACTCAGTTACTTTCATTTTATACAGAAGTTGAAATCAAAGAAACAGTAATTAAACAAAAGGAACATCAGATCAAAATATAGTAATTTCTTGTTCCAAGGGCTTCAGTCTTATGCTCAACAGTGCTTTTTTAAACCCAAGGCAAAGACAACTTTTATATCTTCTTTCTCAAAGAGTGTTTTCAAAGATCTCTTGATTTCTTTATTCCTCAGGCTGTAGATGAAAGGGTTCATCATAGGGGTGACCACAGTGTACATCACTGATGCTCTTGACGTTGAGTGCTGGTTTTGGGTCATGGCAGAAGTGAGGTACACTCCTAGGCTAGTGCAGTAAAATAAGGAGACAACCAGGAGGTGAGACACACATGTGGAAAATGCCTTGTATTTCCCCTTAGCTGAGGAGATGGCAGAGATGGATGACATGATCTTGGAGTAAGAATAAAGGATGCCACTGAGGGGACAAACACCCATCAGTATAGCTG
The DNA here is from genome assembly GCF_047511655.1 of Castor canadensis. NCBI lineage: Eukaryota > Metazoa > Chordata > Mammalia > Rodentia > Castoridae > Castor > Castor canadensis. The sequence goes on from NC_133399.1 coordinate 7,206,304, forward strand.
TAATGTATGTCACCATGTCATTAAGAAATGTATCAGAACAGGCAAGGTGATTTAATTGATTAGGTTCACAGAAAAAATGAGGGATTTCCACCTCTGTACAGAAGGACAGCTGCAATGCCACGAAGTTTTGTAATACTCCATCCAGAACACTTGTGATCCAAGACACCATAACTAATAACACACAGAGGTGATGGTTCATGATGACTGTATAATGCAAGGGGTGACAGATAGCTACAAAACGGTCATAGGCCATCACAGCCAGGAGAAAGTTGTCCAACACCACAAATAAAACAAAAAAATAAATCTGGGTCATGCAGCCTTCATACGTTATGACCTTGCTGTGTGTCTGGATATTCACCAGCATCTTTGGGACAGTGGTGGAGGTTATACAGATGTCTGCAAAGGACAAGTTAGACAGGAAGAAGTACATGGGTGTGTGCAGGTGGGAGTCTGAGATGGTGGCCAGGATGATGAGCAGGTTCCCAAGGACAGTGGCCAGGTACATGGACAGGAACAGTCCATAGAAGAGAGGCTGTAGAAGTTCATGTTCTGAAAATCCCAGAAGAATAAATTCTGAAACTTGTGTATAATTTTTTGGTTCCATGTGTTGTATGTGACTTTCAGAAAAAAGAAAAACTATATGACAACACTTTTTGTGCCTGATCCCCTGTAGGACACCACTGATGGCCTCTCTAGTTAGTAATTCCTATCATGTCTATACTTTCTTTAAAATACTGTATATTCCAAAGTTTTGTTACACAATTCTATCATGTATTTGAGTAATGTAAATTGAGATACATCCTTGTTCTTAGCACTGTGTAGGCAATGAGTGTACATTACTGAGATATAAAAGTCCTTACAGATCTTTATGGATAAAGCATATAAATAGGTAAGGGAATTCACAACATTAAGACGTAAAAGAAAATTTTGAATTTTTCACCTTAAATGAATGATACATTTTTGAAAACATAGATAGACTTGGACACCTTACAATCTGTTCATTTAATTAAATAGCACATGGTATGCCATCAGCATGTTTATTTTTTAATGTGTCAGTTAAAATGCTCAACATCCTTAACTATAAAAAGAACATTAATCAAAACCACAGTGAGATTTCACCTCACTCCTGTTGTAATGGCTATTATCAATAACACAAAAAGCAGGCACTGGTGAGGATGTGGGGCAAAGGGAAACTTATCAACCACTGCTGGGAGTGAATTAGTTCAAGCACTATAGAAAGCAATATGGAGACTCTGCAAAAACCTTAAATAGAGCTGCCTTACAATCTAGCAATACTACTCCTGGGCATAAACCTAAAGGAATGTACGTCAGGATGTAATAGAAATAACTGCACATTCATACTTATTGAAGCTCTATTCACAGCAGCCAAGATTTGAAAATAACCCAGATGCCCTATCATTGATGAGTAGATGAAGAGATTGTTGTATATATAAGCAATGGAGTGTTATTCATCCATAAGGAAAATGAAATTATGTTGTTTGTAGATAAGTGGGATGTTCATGTTAAGGAAGTAAGCCAAGCGCAGTACAAAAAAAGTCACGTTTTACCTCATTTGTGGAACCTAGACCAAAAAGGTCAATGGACACATATGATCTTATGTACATATTCACATAAATAGATAAATATACAGCTGGCTATCTAGCTAGATAATAGAGTGATATAGAACATGATTATATTTGTCCTTCTCTCTGATGGAATTATGGGAGGCAGGCGAGGAAAAGAGAATGGAATGCAATACATCTGTGTATGAAGATAATATAACAGAGAGCACTGTAAACTTCTGAATGATAAAGGAGAAGGGTGATAGAAAAAGTGTAAGTAATGCATGTTTAATCTGATTAAAGCACAATATATGTCTGGAATCTAAGGTACTTAAAATGTGATGAACAGGAAGATAAAACAGGTCTTGTCCAGGAGTGGGTATCATAGGGAGGGGAAGGGTTGCCAGAGAGGATAAAGGAGGGGGGATATGTTGAAGGCATTTTGTATACATGTATGAAAATAGAGAAGTGAAATCTGTTGAAGTTGACCTAAGAAGGATGGGAGCAGGAACAAGAAAGAATGATGGAAGGAATGAATCTAATTGAGATAAATTGTAAGCACATATATAAATGTCACCATGTATCCCCCTTGCATAATTATTATATGCCAATATAAAAATACAGAAATTTACCATATAATATATCAGATGGTTATAATGCCTATTAAAAAATGAGCAGGTAAAAGTGGAGTGGACGTAGGTGATTTTTATGGGGTTCAAGAAGACAGGTAAATTAGACAACCTTGAGGATGGGAGTGAAGCCATGAGTTGATCTCAGAAGGCTGTGTTTGGCATCAGGCATGAGCAGTGCAATGACACCAAGGTTGGTGTTTTTATTGTACATTAAATTTCAAAATGCAGGCACTGTGGCATGAGAAAGAGCAAGAATGAGATGAAAGAGACACCATGTCCAACAAAGTTGAGCATGGAGGTAACCTCCAGGAACAGGTAAAAATTTAAGATTTTCAGATGCAGAGAACTTGATTCCACTGTTGTTCTTATACTTCAGTTTTAAGCAGCTATAAATCCATATGCAAAGAACTGCACCGTGTCATGTGTGCACATGGATGAGTTTAGAGCAGGCACACTCTAGTCATATTATCACCACCATCAAAGTTACAGGCATAATTGTCACCTCATGAAGTTGTCTTGTGTCCCTTTAGATTTGTTTTATTTTTCTACTTTGAGAAACAGTTATATCAGATCTATTCTCTTCACAAAAGTTCTTTCTAGTTCTGTCTTTTTCTTTTTCTGTGTTTTGGGACGAAGTTTACCTATGTAAGGTAAGCTGGCTTTGAACTCATGATCTATCCTGCCTCATTTGCCTTTGTGCTGGAATTATGGGTGTGTGCACCCTTGTGATACCTTTTGAAGTGCACAACATCATACTGTTAGTTTTCTGCATTACATTGTAGGGCAGGTATCTAAAAATTGATCTTATATAACTGTGTCCTTATATCCACTAAGAGATAACTGCACATTTTCCATTCTTCCTATACCAATGTTCTATTCCATGAGTCTATCTATGAGTCTGAATACATTTGTTATCCTATGTACATGTTATCATGCTTTATTCTGATCTCAAATGCATGCTGTTTATAGAAGTGGATTCAAGTTTATTTTCCTGTGTTTATCTTTTATGTCGGGATTGCAAGGGACACAATTGGGTTAGATGACGACCATGAAAGAAAAGAAAATTATAGGCCATGTTCTTGAAGGTTATAGATGCAACCATCCTCAATGGAATGCTTGCAAAGTGAAATCAACAGCATCTTAAAAGTGTTATTCCCAGTATAAAATATGTGAGCTCAGGCCCTAGTGCTCTAAAGAAGGCTCTATGAGATGCTGTGCCTGTTGGGACATCTATCCTCTGTCTGCATGTGATTATCTGTGGGATCACTGAACCACACATGCACTAATTTCATTGTGTTGTACACTGTCATTATAAAGTGAGATCCAAACGAGCAGAGATCTAAGTATTTGACTCCTTTTGGTTACTGAAAAGATAAAAAATTATAAAATCTAGAAAACAATTAAGAAATAGAGAATTGTGCAACAAAAAAAATTTCAAGTAAATAAATGGAATCCATGCAGTTGCCATAAATGAAAGTCAATGGAAATCTAAAATCACTTCTCAATAAAAAATCTGAAATAAATATTTAATGATATGAAAATGAGTGTCTAATTCCAACTTTAATTGACTAGACCTGGAAATGAAATTGGGAAAGATACTCTTTTTTTGGAACAGTAGAATATGCACTATCTGAAGATATAATTTCACATAGTATATGCATAGAGTGACTGTATTCTGCTTTCACTGGACACAACTCTAGGTAACAGTAATAAAATTAAGTAAAACCTTGATTGCATTATTTTACCAGCTCCCTTCCTGAAGTCTCAACACACCCTGGGCTCAGGCAGCACATGAATTATCACACTTAATTCTCATACTGAACTGTGATGCCAGTAATTTATACCCACTGTCCAGAAAGGGAATCTCCACACAGGTGATGAAACAGATGTGTGTGAAAATATGCCTACAAAAGATGTATATGACCTTTAGATGAATTGAAAAGATCACACTCGGCCCAAAATTAGAAGATGATTGCTTTTGTAAAAACCAGGAAAAATCACAAAACGCAGAGCTCTAATAATCAGGAAAAACAGAAAGTAAGATGGCTACAGGTAAAAAACCAACTTATTAATAGTAATGATTCAGCAATATTCAGATTTAAAATGCAGTGGGGGAATGACTATGACAATGAACAACAGATAATTTTGATTCCACAAAATGCATAAAATTTCACACATCCCTCTGCAAAACATATCAAGACATATTTAAAACACATAAACAGAAAATGCTAAACTTAGTCAAATAACTTTCGATTCACTTTTTCAAATCAAAAGATAAAAATACTTAGTCCCTGTAAGACCAAAGAACTCTTTTGTGTGAATGCCAATGTGGAAGCAGGCACTGTGAAGTGTGCTTTACAAGCTCTTGTTGTTAGGTAAAGATTACAAGGATTCCATTCATCTTGCCTTTTTAATGAATATGAAAACTGGCTCAAATATGCTGCATATTACAAACTAAAGAAGAAAATGCCCTAATTTCATTTCACACATTTCCACACCTAAAACTCAATTTCCTCGTGGCTAGTTGAAATATTCTTGGATAAATTCTATTCTTTTAAAGAAAAATTTTTTTTGTTGCTTAACAAAAGGAAGCCAATGATCTAAAAGAAGAATCACTTTAACAGAGTACACTAAATAAAAGTTTCATGACTATACAATATTTGACAAGCTTTCTTAAAATGTGATTTATTAATCATCAAATCTTGTTAATTTTGACCATGGCAAAAATCTCATTCTACAAGTCTTTCATAACATTTTATAATTTATGTATATCTTTATTGCAGAACTGTTCACTGGCAAAAATCATTAAAAACTGTTCATATTCATTAACAGACCCAAGTATATGTAGTCCCTCAGCAGCAAATAAAAGTAAAAACTCAAAGCACATACTTTTACAACTATGATGAGCAAGTAGTGTTCCAATATTCTATATTCATAGGACCCAAACAGGATACATTCTATTTTTATGAGAAATACTTCATAGTACTTCTTCATTAGACTACACCTGGACTTCCATTCCCATCATAAGATTGTTAATGATCTATGCATTGCAGGGGGTAAACCCTCACCTTTTTTAATATATTAAATATGTTGCCAATTAATTATTCATACCTGCCAAGGCACACAGTGATCTCACACCTCTGGACAAGGCTTGTTTGGTCACCTTTCCTAAGAACACACTGGGGTCAAGGACTCACCTGGATGGGGTCTATTAGGTGAAGAGCTCTATGTAGAAGTCTGGATTCTGTGCTGGATGATGGATGCAGAGCAAGAATCTCTGCCCCATAAAAGAAATCAGGAGGAAGTGAGCCATTGATCTTCTAGTCAGATTTGGACTCTTAGGACTTCAAATGGAACTGAATCCTGTTTTAGAAAGATTTGACCCTCTGAGGGAAAGCATCAACAGACATATTTACAGCTCTATCTGCTCATTTGTTACATTTTCCTTTGTTCCTGAAAACCCCTGAGCACCTACTTGATTTCCCTGAGGGACATTGGTCTGACAACAAAGGAAATTTTTTCTTCTCATTGTGTTCCCAATAGATCATGTTAGAGATTAGGTAACTCTGGCTGTTGTGGTGGGGTAAGTGGTGTAGCACCTGCATAGGAAACACAAGACCCCCAAGTTTAAACCCTAGTACCATAAAAAAAGAATGCGGTAACTTAAATATTTATTATGTCTCTTCAATGAAATCTCTTATCTTCCAGAAATCTAACCTGCTGCCCACATTTGCCCAATCCTTTGTGCCAATTTGGTCCAGTGTTTGAGAATCCTCATTTTGTCAGACACCTTGGACTTCCAAAGCACTGATTTGTAGAGGGACACAGTTTCTGATATCTTAATAAAATTGTTATTTCCTTTATCTTGATATAGAATGAATTTAAATAAAACTATTCATTTATTATAAAACTCTGGGAAGTTACAATAATCCTTGTATTTATTATGATTTCTACAAAGTACTGAGAAGAGTTGTGCTTGAAACATATCAAGAATTATCATTTCTTCTTTGTGAAATATTAGGTGATTTGAAGAACTACATTTAGAATTTTCATGAACCACTATTGAACTTAGACTCTCACAGGGATTATCTCATTTAATTTTTACCTATCTACATTATATATGGTCAGTATTATTGGAAAGTAATTTTTGATTTGAAAAAATGGAGTTCAGAAAAGCTAATTGATCTGCCTGGAGTTATGAACATCTTGAACTCTGTCAAGATGTTTTCTGCTGTATTTGGCCCAGGTTGGCCATTCTTTCATTCACAGCATTAATACATTCTATGCCATCCTTGGTATTAGTTTCTGTTCAGAAATTCCCTATTTTTCTGATGGGTTTTCCTTTATATGTGATGTATTTTTACTTCTTCATTGCATTTAATATTTTAACTATAATATGCTTTGCTGAAGTTCTTTTTGGGTCTCATCTCTGTGGTGCTCTGTCTCAAATCCCTCCTGTCAGCAAAGTCAGAATCTCTAGGAACCAGAGTAGTCCACTAGCCCCTGGGATTTGTGATCCTTTAACAAAATTTTCCTGACATAACTCTCCTTTGTTACCCCAAATCTTCACATTCATGGAGTCAGTCAGAGTCAATTCCACCAACTTGTTGTAAGCCTCTGTGTGTTACTTTTATGTCCTACTATTTTTGTGAAACCATTTATCACATACAAGATTTTTGTGGAACTTTAGGGTGTTTTACATACAGCTGGAGGAAGAAAAAATAAGACACCCTCCCAAGCAATCAAGAACATGAAAGTAAATCAGAGAGTATTACAGAAGTGGAAGGAGAAGGAAAAAGGGAGAGGGAAGTATTTATTGTCAGAAAGAGTGATAGATGGGAGTTATTATGATCACGGCCTATTATATGTATATACAGAAATGTTGTGATGAAAACTATACAATTTGATATACACTAACAAAAAGTACAGAATCATGTGATTTACAAAAAGATAACACTTGACTTGTTCACTCCCTATTTGCATCCCATTTATTTCTTTCACTTGCCTTATTTCTCTGATTAAGAATTTAACCACTATATTAAATAAGAGTGGAGACCCAGGTCATCTTGTACCATTTCTGACTTTTGAGAAAATGGTTGCAACTTTCCCCATTTATTAGATAATGTTGACTAAAGGTTTGTTGTATATAGCCTTTATAATGTTGAGTTAGATTCCTTCTCTTCCTTCTTCTTTCATTACTTTTATTTTGAAAGGAGGTTTAACATTGTCTTAGTCTTTTACTGTAAATGTGGACATGATAACATGATTTTCCCCTTTGGTTCTATTTATGTGCCATATCATTTATGGATTTGTGTATATTGAACCATCCATCCACTCATGCCTCAAATGAAACTAATTTAATCATAGTGTATGATCTTTTAAAAGTGTTGGTAAGACTGGATTGTAAGTATTTTACTAAGAATTCATAATGGAAATTGGTTTATAGATTTCTTCATGTTTTTTTCCTTATCTGGTTTTGGTATTAAGGTAATATCAGTTTCATAGAGAGAGTTTGGTAGTTTTCTTTCCTTTTTCTTTTCTGGAATCATTTGAAGATCATTGGTATTACGTGTTTCCTAAAACTCTGGTGGAATTCAGCAGAATACAAAATGCATCCCTTGTTAGCTTTCCTCTTTTGGGACATTGTTTCTTCCTGCCTCTATTACATGGCTTGTTACCATTCTGATTATGTTGTTTTTGTCCTTTTGGTTCAATTTTGGTAAGTCATGTGTATATAGAAAATTGTACATTCCTTTCATACTTTCCAAATGATTGGAATGTGTTTTCAAAATATTCTCTAATGAATCTGAAATTCATTCATATTTTTTGTAATTCTCTTTTTCATCATGAATTTATTAATTTTGGCCTCCTCTTTTTCTTTTGGTTAGGTTGGCTAAAGGTTCACCAATTTTGCTTATCCCATCCAAGAACCAATTCTTTTTTTCATTAATTCTTTATACTGTTTTGTTAGTGTTAATTTTATATATTTCTGCCTTGACATTTATTGTTTAGTCCCTTGTACTAACTTTAGGTTTCACTTGTTCTTGCTCTGCTAAGACCATGAAGTATTTCATTAGGTTGCTCGAGATTTGTCTCATTTTTTGTGTCGGTAGTCTATGCTGAATCCCTAAAGTTCTGGTAAGTTATTTTCTGTCTTCATTTGAGGAAAAGTGTTATTTGTTTACCAGTACCTTGTTTTCTGTTTACTCCAATAGCAGTTTTGCATTCTTGTCCCCCAATTTTCCCTTTAGTCCTACCTTAACTACTACACCAATTGGTAGTCATCATATGACAGCTCCCTAACCTGCATTTCAGTGTACAATCTTAAACTTTTCTTTTCCTCCCCTACACCCTCCACAACTTACACTTTCCTCCTATCAACAACCATAACCATTTCCTACCTCCTGATTTCCCCTTTTCCTGTCTATCAACCCACAATCCTCCTTTACTACCAATACTTGTAGTGGATAAATAGGTTCTCAGATTATTTTTGCAGTTTTGTTGTGTCTATTTTTGTTTTTCTGTCTATTCATCCTTCCCCAATGACAAATCTCAAATAAACAACCTACTGATGCACCTCAATCCTTTAAAACAAAAAGGATAAATCAAAGCCCAAACTACCAGATGGGGAGAACTAATAAAGATTAGTACTAAGATCGATGAGATCCAGACCAAAAAAAAAAAAAAAAACTATGTGAAGAATCAGTGAAACCAAATTTGGGTGTGAGGAAAGATTAGTAAGTTTGATAAACCCTAGTCAACCAGACTAGATTTAGGAGGTAAAAGACACAAATTAATGAAATTAAAGATGAGAAAAGGTACATGATTACCATTCCTAGCAAAATTCAGAGGATCATTAGGAAATACTTTGAAAGCATATTTTCAAGAAAACTGAAAATTGTAGAAAAAAAAGAATAAATTTCTAGATGCATTTACCAACAAAAATTAAACCAATAAGATGTTAACCACTTAAATAAATCTATAATAAGTAATGATTTTGAAGCAGTAATAAATATTCTCCCAACAAAGAATAACCCAGGACCTGATGAATTCTTAACTGAATTCATCTACCAGACCCTTACAGAAGATCTAATATCAATCCTCTTCAAATATTTTTCGGGAAATAGAACAAGAAGGAACACAGCAAAACTCATTCTCTGAAGCCAGTATTATACTCATTCTAAAACCTGATAATGATGCAACAACAATAAAAAATGGATAAATGAAGACCAGTATCTTTGCTGAATATAGATGCAAAAATTCTCAACTGAATTCAACTACATATCAAAAAATATCATGCAATATGACCATGCTGTTTACTCCAGAGATGGAAGGATGGGTCAACATAAGGAAATCAATAAATGTAATAGAGCATAAAAACAAAAGCAAAGGTGAAAATCACATGAACATCTCAATAGATGCAGAAAAGCCTCTGACAAAAGTCAGACAAAAATTGAACCAATTTTTCTTTCTTTTAAAAAAAATATTAGGTTATATTCATTATACAATGAATGAATCCCCCTATTTATTGTGAGAATTCCAAGTAGACTTACATTGTAAATTGTTTACACTGCCCCCATTCTCTCTCCTCCTCAATATCCTCCCCACCCACTTAAAGTAATTGAAAGATGTTTCTTAGTCCTGTTTGAGACAGATATATGAGGTCAATTTCCATATACAGTCTCCTTAATCTCCTTCCTTCACCCACTCTCTCCTACATGTACTCCCCACACACATGCTGTACACATTTTACAGTCCTGGTTTTCATCATTAATATTTAAGTTAATGTTCAAAGGTTATCTCAATGTATGCCCACTGTGTGTATAGAACACTGAAGAAACTAGGAAGAGAAGAACATTCCTCAACCTAACAAAGTCTATGTATGAAAACCTCATAGCCAACATTGCAATAGAAGAAGACCAACTGAAATCATTTCCACTGAAGTCAGGAATGAGACAAGGATGTCCAATTTGCTTATTCTTTTTGAATACAGTTTTGGAATTGCTAGTCAGAGCAACATGACAAGAGCAGGAAACAAAAGCTTCAAATAGGTAAGGAAGAAGCAAAGCAATTTCTATTTGCTACAGATCCTGTAAACTCCAATAAAAACTATTAGAAATCATAGTCTTTTGACACAGTAGTAGCATACAAAATTAGTATACAAAATTAGTTACAATTTTATGCACCAACATGAAGAAACTCAGAAAGATATGAGGGAAACATTCCCATTTACAATAACCACAAAAATAAATTACATAGGAAAAAATTTAACAAAGGAAATCAAAGGCAGTTTCAATGAAAACAATAAATTACTGATGAAAAAAGTCAAACAAGACATCAGAAAATGGAGAGATCCCTGAGACTTGTGGATTGATAGAATCAATACTTTGAAGGTGGCTACACTAACATAAGCAATCTATATGTTCAATGCAATCTCTATCAAAGTTCCAAGGATATACTTCACAGAGATAGAAAAATCATTCTTAAAACATTTATGGAAACAAAAAGACCTCAGATAGCCAAAGAAATTCCAGAATATCCAGTTCTGGTAGTATCACAATACTTGACATCAAACTCTATGACAAAGCTGTAACAAAAAACACCATGGTGCTGGTAATAAAGCAGTATTCAAGACCAGTGGATTAGACGACCCAGATGTAAAACCACACAGTTACAATTAACTAATTTTTTTACAAAGAAGTCCAATACACAATGGAGAAAAGATAGCTTCTTTAACATTTTTGGGAAAATTGGGTATCCATATGAAGAAGCTTGAAACTATATCCCTGTCTTTCATCATATACAAATATAAACTCAAAGTGGATCAAAGATCATAATGTTAGGCCTGAGTCTTTGAAACAACTACTGGAAATAATAGGAAATACACTGAAACAGATAGGCACAGGCTGTGGCTTCCTAAGAGGAATTCCAGTTGCTCAGCAATTAAGAGAAAGAATGAACAAAAGGACTGCATCAAATGTAAAAGGTTCTACAGAGCAAAAGAAACAGTCACTAGACTCTGGAGATTGTCCACAGAATGGGAAAAAATCTTTGCCAGCTATTCAACCAATAATGGAATTATATTCAGACACTACGGGGATCTCAAAAAACTCAATCCACATACAATAAACATCTAAATGTAGAAATGGCCACATGAATTGAACAGGGAATTATCAAAGAAAAAGGTACCAATACCAATAAATAAATACATGAAGAAGTGTTCAACTTCCCTGACGATTAGAAAGTTGTGAGTCAAAACAACACTAAGAGTTCATCTCATCCCAGTTAGAATGGCTAATTTCAAGAACAAGATCAACCAAAAATGCTGGTGAGGGTGCAGTAATACAGAAATACTTATACACTGTTGGTGGGGATGTCAATTAGAATAACCATTGTGGAATGCAGTATGGAGATTTCTTAAAAAGCTAAAATCGACCTGCCACATGATCCAGTGATACCACTTCTGGTCATATACCCAAAGGAACATTAGTCTGGATACAATAGAGACAATTGCATACTGCTGTTTGTTTTAGCACTGCACACAATAGCAACGCTATAGAAACAACCCAGATGACCTACAATTGACAACTAGATTAAGGAAATGTGGCATACCTAGATACAACGGAGTTTATTCTGCCACAGGAAAAGTGAAATCAGGTAGTTTGAAAGTAATTGATGTGATTGGAGGACATAGTGTTAAGTGAAGTAAGCCAGGAAGACAAAGGCTGCATGTGTTCCCTCATATGTGGAAGATAGAACCCAAAGGATAAACATATACAGAAAAATAAACATTTCATAATCACATTTATATGCAGAACATGTTTGTTATAGTGGAAATACTCTGTCAAAGTCTGGGGAGGAGGGAAAGGAAAAGAGAATGACAGAGCATCAATACTACTGAGGAAACATAAGGTGTGAAGGCAGAGAATGTAAGGATGTGTGTGTATTTAAAGCTGATGAATAGGGGTGGGAGAGAAGGGGCAAGGGATAGTAATGAAAGGGGTTGAACTGACCAAAGCAAATTAATATCAGGGATACATCAAGAAAACAGATTGAATACTGACTTTGGAACTAGTAATGAAGGACAGGAGTGTAAAATAATTATAGCATATGGGGCGTACTGTTGGGAGGAAGGAGGGTGAAAGAAGATGAAGCTCAGAAAACATGGTTTATTGTGTTTTATCCATGTGTGAAATATAATGATGAAACCTCCTGCAATTACTTTAACTGGAACATTAAGGGGCTTTTGTGGTAGGGGATGATCATGTCAATTTAACCAATGTGCATGTAAGGCTACTCAGAATTGTCATAACGAATCCATACAATGAATATATGCTAATAAAAGTGAAGAAAACATCACACCAACTGAACCACAATCGGTAAGCCCCACACTGGGCATAAATGTTATACACTTCAGAGAAGTATACCGATGGTAAAAAAGAAACATGTTTCATAGCAATTCAGTGTTTGATATAGGCATATATGTCTTCATATCTAAGGTCCCCTCTCATTGTGAAGTCAAATTAATCAATATGATAATTCAAAATGTCTTTCCATATAATGAAATGCACCAAAAATGATTGGCCAATATGGGGTAGAAGATAAAGGGAAAGAAAGAGTAAGGCAGGGGTGGTTAGAGTGAGTAAAGTACAATATATTTCCAGGTAAAATAACAAGGCAAAACCCACTCAACAATGAACAGGCACTTAAACAGAGGACAGGAATGTAAATCAGGTCTTGATAAAGGGAGGGTACAAGTAGGAAGAGGGTAAGTGAAGAGGATAAATGAAGGTGAGTAAGGTTGGTGTGTTTCTTATATATGTGTAAATACGGAGCACTGGTACCTGCCAAAGTTATTTTAAGAAGGGGGAGGGAGAATAATGGAGGAGGATGAGTCAAACTAAAGTACATCGTGCACACATATGGAAATGTCACAACAAAAACCCTCTGCACAAATATTATATACTAATAAATTGTTTTAAAAAGAAAATAGAAAACATATCTTTCCATGTAGGTTTCAACTGAAGATGTTTATTTAATTGTCGGGTTATCCAAATGATTATTGTAGCTACTGTGTTCCCCAAGGTGAGTAATAAAACAGTCTTGATGATGAGAAGAATGGACAATGATCAGTTATGACACACACTAGTCTGTTAAAACCTACATACTCAGGAGGAGCAGTTAAAATCATTATCCTTGACAGAATGATGGGTATTCTAGAGCACTGCAGTGCTCTCATGATTTCCTTTAGGATGAAATTATATGAGTAGTCTAGTTATCAAGTATGCTTTTTTCCATAGGAGGGGTGCACCCAGGACATGACCATGGCTTTTAGCATGAATGAGAGAAAATCACCTGTGTGTGACCTATGACATTCCAGAAGAGATTATTTTGAAGAAATCCATGTAACCCATGGAAATTTTGAATATTTTCAATGCATGATTGAAAATAACTTTGAGAAACATCAAATTGCTAAAGTGGACACTGGTTCACTTTTCACAAAAAACAGAGCCTTAATAATCTGAATAACATAAATTATACAGACATGTTGAAGTCAAAGAAGTAGAAACATCTGAAATTAGAAGAATCAATCATTACTTCCACATTGGATCAATGTAATTTTTAATTCTAAACCTTTCAGCTCTGTGCTCAACAGCACTAGTCCCAAGATGCTGAGAAATTAAACAATTTTTTTTCTCACAGAGTCTTTTCAGAGCCCTCTTGATGTCATTTCTCAGACTGTAGGTGAAGGAGTGACATCACCTGGGCTGTTGAAGTTGAGTGTGAGTTTTGGTTCAGAGCAAAACTAAGGTACATGCCAAGGCCTGTACACTAACATAAGGACACAACTGAGAGGTGAGACAGACACGTGGAAAATGCTTTGTACTTCCCCTGAGCTGATGAGACTGCATGGATGAGGAAATGATCTTGGAGTAAGAGTAAAGAATGCCACTTAAGGGGCTCAGAGCAAACAGCATAACTATCATATATGACCATGTCATTAAGAAATGTGTCAGAACAGGCAAGATAAAACCAACTGAGTAGGTCCACAGAAAAAGTTAGGAATTTCCATCTCTGTACAGAAGGACAGAGGCAATGCCAGTAAGCTTTGTAATAAGGCATTCAGAGTACTTGTGACCTGATAATCAGCAACACAAAGAGCTGTTGATTCATGATGACCATGTAGTATATGGGGTCATAGGCCATCAAAGTCAAGAGGAAGTCATCCAACACTGCAAAATTTGCAAAAAAATTCTGCATGATGCAGTCTTCATAAATTATGGCCTATCTCTGTGTCTGGATATTCTTTGCATTTTTTTTCTTTTTTTAATTGTTGTGATGGGGGTAACACTGGGGCATTTACAAAAGTTCTTACAATATATCAAATATATCATACTGCAATTTACCCCCTCCATCATTCTCTTTCCTTAAATATATAATCTATTTAGTGTTAATTATCAATTCTTTTCTGCACTTGGAAAATGTAAAGTGAGTTACAGTCATATTCTTTATATTGTCTAGGCAGTGAGAAAAGGGTACTGAGAAATAAAATCCTTACAGACCTTTCATGGAAAGAGAATGGAAGTAGATAAGAGAAATACTGAAAAATAAGACTTAGAAGAAGATTTGAATGTTTTCAGCTTAAACAAATGACAGATGTTTGAGGACATAGCTAGATTTGAACATCATATAATGTTTTAATTTAGACAAATACCATATTAAATCTCATAAATATCGTCTTTATGTATCAGTTAAAAATGAAGAGAGATTATCATATGCCCTATCAGTTGGTGATAATTAGTATGAATAAAGAGTGGTTGGACTTGGATCACATGACAAGGGGAGAACACATATGGGAGATATAGGAATAGGTAGAAAACCCAAAACATGAAAGCGCTTGATGTCCCCACTCCAGAGGAACTAATACAGAAACCTTAAAGCAACAGCGGTCAACACAAGAAGGGGATCAGGAACCAATGTAAAAGATCAGTTAGAGTTGAATCAACATGGGTCATAACACATGGGTACACGAAAGCAATACTAGGAATCTCTCTGTATAGCTATCCTTAACTCAACTACCAAAACGCTTTGTCTTCCTTATTATGCTTATCTCTTCTCTTCAACAAAATTAGAGATAAGGGCAGAACAGGTTCTGCCCGGAAGTGGGGGGAGAGGATGGGGGAAGGGGACGGGGGGAGAAATGACCCAAACAATGTATACACATGTGAATAAATGAATAATAAAAAAACACAACAAACAAATAAATATGTAAATAAATAAATGAAAAAAAAGAGTGGACAGGAGAATGGAGTGGGAATGGATGTCCTTTGATGAACTACAGGAGGTCAGATAAACAAGGTAACACTGAAGAGGCTTCAAGGAAGTGAGATGGAGCCAACAGTTACCTAAAGAAGTCTGTGCCTGGCAGGAGACATGAGCTGTGCTAAGGCCCAGAGGTCAGTGCTTTTATGAAACCTCAAATTTCAAAATAAGGCAATGTGGCAAACAGAATGAGCAAGAGGAAGATGACAGAGACATAGCATCCAAGAATGCTGAGGAAAGATGTGGTCTTAGAGAAAACACTGAAATTATAAGATTTTTAGATTCAGGGAGTCGTTCACTTCCATGTTGTCCTTTATGTTTGTATCTTAGCAGTTGTATGGAGAAGTAACACATGTATCAAGTACTGCAAATGTGTCATGTGGACAATTGCATGAGGGTGGACTTAGGCACAGCCTGGCTGCTCCAGTCCATGCGACAGACATGATGATCGCATCTTGTGGGTCCTGGTGTGCCTGCTTGTGGTTGTTGTTGTTGTTATTACTGTTTTTTCTGCAGTAAAACACTTAAGATGATAAAATCCTTACAAAAATTCTTCCTTCTATTTATATTTCTTTTAGTTTATTTTGACTTTGTTTTTTTGACATGGTCTTGCTATATAATGGAGGCTAGTATTGACCTCACAGTATGCCTCACCATGCCCACCCAATTTCAAGTGCACAATATCCTCATATTAAAGCTAGGGATATACTGTACAGCACATTTCCAGAAATTTATTTACCTATATAACTATAGGTATACCTAAATTCATGGAGAAATAACTCCACATTTCCCCTCCTCCTGTCCACCTACCCCACTATTCTATTCTATGCAAATATGATTCAGATTGTATTAGATAGCTCTTGCACAAGGATTCAGGCAGAATTTTTGTGTCAAATGTGTCCTGGATCACAGAAGTTCCCTTTTTTACTTCCCCCTGTGGTTTAGCTTGTGTTAGAAGAGTCACAATTGGTGTAGACAATGATTCCACAAGAAAAACCTCACAGGACAACATTCGTGACAAACAAATGGAATAGTGCTCATCAAAATGATAGCAAGAAGAAATGAACAGCATTTTGAAAGTGTTATTGCCAGTTTATAATATGTGAGGTCAGGTCCCAGAAGTCTGAGGACAGCTCAATAAGATGCATCTGTCAGGACAATCTGTCCACTGTTCTCATGTGATTATCTGTCATTGTACCATGCATGCGTTTATCCCATTGAATTCAGGTTTCTATGATAATGTGAGATCCATTTCAGCAGAGATCTTAAGTGGTCTACTTCTTTTCTGTTTTCTCAAAATTAAAAAAATTCAGAAAATATAACAAAAACTAAGAAATTACATTTGTGATATAAAGAAAACAATCAGGTAAAGAAATGGGTTGAAAGCAATTGTATTTTAAAATGAGTGAAAAATCAGAAACCGTATCTCAATGAAAATTCCAAAGTAAATTAGTTTAACAACAGTGCATGACATCTAATTTGAGACTTAACTGGCAAAACTTGAAAACAAACATTGAAAAAATACTCTTTTTATGATAAATGGAAGAAGCAGTGTCTAAGATATCATTTCATCCTCTGTAAACATAAAGCACCTCACACATGCTTCTGACACATGACACAGCGCCAAGCAACAGTAATGAAATTAAGTGAAACAATGATTACAACTTTCCCAGCTATGTCCATGTGTTCTCACCATGCCCTGAGCAAGGGAAGCACATGAGTTATCACATTTGTGATTATGGAAACAGGATCACATATATCGCATGTTAAAGACTAAAGAAAATATACCCTCAATTCATTGCACCTCCCTTCACACCTAAAACTCAATTTTCCTTTTGCTAATTGAAGCATCTTTGGATATGGTCTAACTATATTAGAAAGACATTATACCACTTCTCCATTCAGTGTCCATATGAGTTTCCATTTCCATCAGATAATGTCTTTGATCTGTACATTGCAGGCTCTAAAAACTACCTCTCTTTGAAACATCTTAAGATGCCAAGTATATTGTCAATTAATTATTCAAGTAAACCAACACATGCAGTGGTCTCTCACTTCTATCCTACGTTGACTTGCTTCTCAGGTGACACCAGGTAAATTTTGTCAGTTTCCATTCAGGTTGCACCTTTCCTCAGAACACACTGGAGTCTCAGACTCACCTAGGTGGGGTCTTTCAGTATTCTGAAAGAATTATGGCCACCCTGTGGAAGCCTGGAATCATTCCTGGATGGTGGATGATGGAGACTGAGGCTCTGCCCCAAACAAGACAGCAGAAAGGAGTGAAGCACTGGTCCTCTACCCAGGCTCAGGGCTTTTAGGACTTCAAAAGGAACAACTGTGTCCTATTCTGGCCAAGAATGAACCCTGAGCAACAATGACAGGGATGTATTTCTAGCTCCCTCTCTGCTTATTAGGTACATTACCTCTCATAATGTACCTAATCACCAAGCACCTGATTTTCCTGTGGAACATTGGTCTGAGAAGAAAGGAAAAATTTCCTGCTCATTTTGTGTTCCCAAGAGACCTGGTAGGAATTACAGGAGTGTAGTCTTTACTACATTTTCTCCCTGACATCTCTGCCTTGAAGCAAGTAATCACTTGAACACTTTTTTTTCTTTTTCTTTGTCACTTTTTCCAAATTCTTTTATTAAATTTTATAAGCATATAATAGCTGTACAAAAAGATTCATGATGTTATTTTTATATGTGGTTACAATATATCATATATATTAATTATATTTACCCCTTCCATCATTCTCCACATCCCCTGTCCACAATTCATAAAATAAGTTCAACAGATTTCATTATTTTGTTTTCATACACATATACAAGTACACCCACCATATGCACCCTGCTCTACCTTCTGTTCACTCTCTCCCTCCCTCTGGCTCCCACACCCCTGGTAAGAACCGGTTTTATTTTCCTGTTCTTCAGTTTTTAAATTGTATGTTGTTTATTCAAGGAGGTATTGCCTTGGTATTTCTCACATGTATATATTGCACTTGTCTGAATAACCCCTTCTATTCCTTACTGTTTCCCTATTGCCCTGCTCCACTGTTATGCAACACATTACATTGAATTTGATTATATGATCTTCAAACAAATGCCAGACTGGGAACATTGCTGGAAAGAATGGGGTCAAGGGACAACTGCTGACTGGAACCAAGTTCTCTCCAATACCAGAGAGATGAGCCCACAAACTATTCAGGTGAACTAACTGCTTTCAATCCTCATGGCTACCACACAGCTCTGATAAGCTCTCTTAATTGGTGAGCTATTGGAGATCTGTTTGTAATGTTGTACCTATGCCTATATGATACAGTGTATTCCCCATTTTTTTCCTGGTGTAATTTCATCATTTCAGATGTTACATTATGTTCTTTGACCCATGCTTACTTGATACTACTACAAGGTGAGAGGCTGGGGTCTAATTTCAATCTTCTGTAGGTTTTCCAGCACCATTTGTTTAAGAGACTATCTTTTCTCCAACACATATTGGGCTTCCATGTTGAAAATCAGATGGTGATATCTGTATG
This sequence comes from Castor canadensis, assembly GCF_047511655.1. NCBI lineage: Eukaryota > Metazoa > Chordata > Mammalia > Rodentia > Castoridae > Castor > Castor canadensis. The sequence goes on from NC_133399.1 coordinate 7,225,356, forward strand.
GGTTTGTATCTGAGCCATGTATTATATTTCATTGAACTTCTTGTCTGTTTTTGTGGCAGTACCATGCCGTTTTTATTGCTAGGGCTCATTTGTATGATTTAAAGACCTGTTTTAAGATACTTCAAGTGTTATTCTTTTAGCTTAGGATTGCTTTGGCTATTTAAGTTCTCTTTGCTTCCATATGAACTTTAAGATTGACTTTTCTATCTCTGTGAAGAATATCATTGGAATTTTGATAGAGATTTGATATGACATACAGATTGCTTTGGTAGGATAGTCATTTTCACAATACTGAGTCTGCTGATCCATGAGCATGGGGTGTCTTTTTGTCTTTTAATGTCCTCATTGATATCTTTCTTTAGTGATTTATAATTTCATTGTATAGGATACTCACTTCTTTTGTTAAATTTATTCCTAGGTACCTAATTTTTTTGAAGCTATAGTGGATTTTTCATTTTTTGGACCAGTGCTGGTATTTGAACTTTGGGCCTCATGCTTGCTAGGCAGGTGCCCTACCACTTAAGCCACTGCACCAGCCCGTGATGAGTTTTCTTTTTTTGATATTACTGGTGTTTGAACTCAGGGCTTCTTGCTTGCTAAGCAGACTCTCTACCACTTGAACCATGTCACCAGCCCTTGTAGCTATAGTGAATGGTATTGTTTCCTTGATTTCGTTCTCAGGTTGTTCATTCTTTGCATACAGAAATGCAAGTGGCTTTTTCATGGTGGTACTGAGGTTTGAATTCAGGGTGTCATGCTTGCTGGGAAGATGCTCTACTACTTAAGTCACTCTATCAGATTGATGCAAGTGATTTTTATGTATTGAATTAGTATTCACCCTCTTTGCTGAATGTGTTTTTGAAATCCAAGAGCATTTTATTTGAGATTTTAGGGTTTTTTAGGTATAAGATCATGTCATCTGAAAATAGGGACAATTTGAATTTTTCCTTTCCTACATGAATGAATTTTATTTCTTTTTTCTGCCTTATTGCTCTGGCTAGGTATTCCAGTATTATACTGAATAAGAGTTGGAAGAGTGGACACCCTTGTCTAATTTCTTATTTTAGGGGAAATGGTTTCAGTTTTTCCTTATTTAATGTGATGTTGGCTATGGACTATATAATGTTGAGGAATGTGCCTTTTATTTTTAGTTTCTTCAGAGCTTTTATCATGAAAGGATGTTGAATTTTTTCCAAGGATTTTTCTCAATATATTGATATAATGACGTGGTTTTTGCCCTTGATTCTGTTTATGTATTGCATTACGTTTATAGGTTTGCATGTTATGCATTCCTTACATCCCTGGAATGAAACCTGATGGTGGTATGTGATATTTTTGATGCATTGTTGGATTCTGTGAGTATTTTATTAAGGATTTTACATCTATGTTCTTGAGTGATATTGGACCATAATTCTATTTTTAAGATTTCTTTTCTTGGTTTTTGTATTAGCATAATACTGGCTCCATAGTATGAGTATAGAAGTGTTCCTTTTGTATTTTATGGAACAGATTGAATAGTGTTAGTGTTAGTTCTGCTTTGAAGGTCTGGTAAATTTAGTAATGAATCCGTCAGTTTCTGGGCTTTTATTTGTTGAGAGAGTCTTTATTACTGTCTTAAGTTCATCGCTTGTCATTGGTGTATTTAGGTGTTTTATAAACTCTTGATTAAATCTTGTTTGGTCCAATATATGCAGAAATGTATCCATTTCTTTATGACCCTGGGTTTATTTGAGTGTACATTTGCAAGTTACTCCCTAATGGTCTTTTGGATTTCATTTGTATTTGTTTTTATATTAAATTTTTCTCCTCTATTTTTAGTACTTTGGGATTTTCCCTATTCCTTCTGGTGAGAATGTCTTGGGTTTATAATTTTTACTTATCTTTCAAAGGACCAAGTATTTTGGGGTGAATCTTTCTATAGTTTTTCTATTCTGGCTATTTCATTGATTTTTCCCCTTTTTAAAATAATTTTTCTGCTAATGCTAATTTTGTATTTACTTGCTTTTATTTTTTCTAGATCCTTGAGATGTAGCATTAAGTCAGTTTTTTAAAGATTTCTCTGTGTTTTAATTCCCCTTCACACTACCTTTGCTGTATCTCATAGGTTCTGGTATTATGTGTTTCCATTTTCCTCTGAATGTCGGGACTTCTTTCTAATTTCTGCAGTTATCCATTGATTATTCAAAAGTATATTGTTCAATCTCCATAAATATGAACGGTTTTCTTGCTTTTCCTTGATACTAATTTCAATTTTATTTCATTATTTTCTGTCAGGGCATTATTTTGATTTGTTTTGTATTTGTTGAGTTTTGCTTTATGATGTAGGATATGTGTGGTCTATTTTAGAGAAGGTTCTGGTCAGTAATACTCTGTTAGGTCCATTTTATTCATGGTATTATATAGTTCTAAGATATGTTTCTTAATTTTATTTCTGGGTGTTCTGTCTATTGATGAGAGTGAGGTTTTTGAGATCTACAGCTATTATTATGTCTGGACATGTCTGTTACTTTAAACTCAACGGTGTTTGTTTTATGAATTTGGGAGCACTGATGTTTGGTGCATGTTATCTTTAGAATTGTACTATCTTCATTCTGAATTTTATACCCTTTATAAATGTAGTGAGCCTCATTTCTTCTGACTGATATTTGAGTAAAACATGCATAGTCCTCCTGCTTGCTTTTGGTTTCTACATCACTTATAGTTTTTTTTTAACCTTCAACTTTTACTTTTTGGGTGTTTTTGGTTGTGAAGTATGTTTCTTATAGACAGAATCTTGGATCTTGATTTTTGATCCAATCAGACAGTCTATGTCTTGTCATTGGAGAGCTAAGCCCATTTACTTTTCAGGTTATGATTGAGAAGATTTACTGATTCCTGTGTTTCTATTGTTTTTTTTTTCCAGATTGAGTCTTGTGTTGACTGTTCTTTACTTTCAGCTTTGTTCACCTTCAGGTTTTACTGGTCTACTGAGTTGATCATGCTTGCTACATTCCTAGATCTCATGGGTTCATTAATCCCCCTTTTAAGTTTTATTCTTTCATGTCCTCTGGTGTTTGTGATGGTGTTTTACCCTTTTCCATGTGAGTTATTCCCCTGAGCATCTTTTGTAATGCAGGCTTGGTGCACATGGACCACTTTAGCTTATCCTAAACTTGGAAGGTCCTTATTTCCTTATCAAGATTGAAAGAGAGCTTTGCTGGATATTTTATTGTTGTTTGGCAGTTATTCTCTTTCAAAACTTCAATTATATTCTTTCATATTGTCTTGACTTTTGGGCTTTCAGTAAGTGTCTGAGGCGATTCTTATGTGGTTACATTTGTACATAGCTGTCATTTTTCTCTTGAAGCCTACAGTATCCTTTCTTCTTTCTCAAGTTTTGGCATTTTAATTATGATAGGATATGGGGTTGTTCTTTCCTAGTCATGTCTATTTGCACTTCAGTGTTCCTCCTGCACATTGATATCTATATTGTTACATTGATAAGGGAAAGTTTCTACCATGATTTCATTGAATAAATTTGTTATGCCTTTATCTTGTATTTCATCTCCTTCTTCCAAGCTGTGAATTCTTACCTTTGGGCTTTTGGTCATGTCCCAGAATTCTTGTACATTGTATGCATGTGTATTAATTTTTTGTGGTTATTTGAGTGCAATATCTCCTTGATCTTTACCTCCATATCTGATATTCTTTCTTCTTCTTGATGTTGTCTACTGATAACACTATTCATTGTGGCTTTTATTTGCAATATTGAGGTTTCCATTTCTAAATTTTCTACTTTGTTACTTGCATTTCCTTGATGAGTTACTCTTCCATGTTGCTGGCTTTCTTGCTTAGGTCTTGGACTGATTTCCTCACTTCATTTATCTGTTTATTTGAATCCTTGTTGGCAAGATCTCCCATAATTTTAATAGTAAGATGATGAATTCTTTCTCAGACATTTGGGCTTTTCCTATTCATTGGATTCAGTTGTTGACTTGGGTGAGAATTTAGAGGGGACAAATTGCTTAAATATTCATATTTAGATTTTCTTGCTGTGACTTGCACATCTGTTAGTCTAAGTTCCATTTCCTTATGTAAACTGATAAATGTAAAAACATGGTTAACAATTCAGCAATAAATCAAATACTTGAACAAGGAAAGAACAATTGAAACCTTACCTGTCTCCAAACAAAGTTGTTTGGGGTCAAAACGCTGGCTTGTGGGAGAATGATTTTGGGCTTAACACAAGTTGAAAAATATAAAGATTGGAAATGGTGTGTTGTGGGAATTTGGCACAGGGAAAAGAGGGGAGCAGGACCAATGGAAAGAAGTGGAGGTAGGTGAAGGAGATAATACTGTGAGAGAGTTATATGTATTCATAACATGGAAATAGAGAATCATTTTTAGAATAAGGAGAATACAGTAAAAGAAAAGAAAAAAATTGCGACAATAGGAAACCAAATTTAAAAAGAGAAGATATAATATATTAACACAAAGGAGAGAAACAAACAAATGAAAACAAATTGGATGAAGGGAAAAGAAGAAATAGAACCCCCTCACAAAAAGAAACCCCCCCAAAAAAAAACCAATAAAAAATACTTACATTTCTTGTTGGAGAGAAATATTATTACAACACCAGCACATGTCAAAGTTTGTCCTCGTGCCCTAGATATTATAGGAACAACTTCAGGAGGGTATCATTGCAACTGTAACTTTGGGTGTAGCAGTTGTCTCAGGGGAAGGCAGATGACAGAGTAATTGAAACTTTCCAGACCAATTCTCTTAAAGAGCTTTACCTTCTGGGTTGTTCTGGGTCTATGTAACCTCCATAGTTGGGGATGAGACTTCTTGCTGAAATGTAAAGAGATGTGAATGGGCAGGGATGCTCATTTGGTAAGGTACAGGTAGTATAAAGGGCAGAGCCCCTGACCTGTGGAATTTTGATCTTTTTTTATTTTTTTTTTTCATTTTTCTTTTATTATTCATATGTGCATACAAGGCTTGGTTTATTTCTCCCCCCTGCCCCCACCCCCTCCCTAACCACCCACTCCACCCCCTCCCGCTCCCCCCCTCAATACCCAGCAGAAACTATTTTGCCCTTATCTCTAATTTTGTTGTAGAGAGAGTATAAGCAATAATAGGAAGGAACAAGGGGTTTTGCTGGTTGAGATAAGGATAGCTATACAGGGCATTGACTCACATTGATTTCCTGTGCATGGGTGTTACCTTCTAGGTTAATTCTTTTTAATCTAACCTTTTCTCTAGTTCCTGGTCCCCTTTTCCTATTGGCCTCAGTTGCTTTAAGGTATCTGCTTTAGTTTCTCTGCATTAAGGGCAACAAATGCTAGCTAGTTTTTTAGGTGTCTTACCTATCCTCACCCCTCCCTTGTGTGCTCTCGCTTTTATAATGTGCTCATAGTCCAATCCCCTTGTTGTGTTTGCCCTTGATCTAATGTCCACATATGAGGGAGAACATACGATTTTTGGTCTTTTGGGCCAGGCTAACCTCACTCAGAATGATGTTCTCCAATTCCATCCATTTACCAGCGAATGATAACATTTCGTTCTTCTTCATGGCTGCATAAAATTCCATTGTGTATAGATACCACATTTTCTTAATCCATTCGTCAGTGCTGGGGCATCTTGGCTGTTTCCATAACTTGGCTATTGTGAATAGTGCCGCAATAAACATGGATGTGCAGGGGCCTCTGGAGTAACAGTCTTTTGGGTATATCCCCAAGAGTGGTATTGCTGGATCAAATGGTAGATCGATGTCCAGCTTTTTAAGTAGCCTCCAAATTTTTTTCCAGAGTGGTTGTACTAGTCTACATTCCCACCAACAGTGTAAGAGGGTTCCTTTTTCCCCGCATCCTCGCCAACACCTGTTGTTGGTGGTGTTGCTGATGATGGCTATTCTAACAGGGGTGAGGTGGAATCTTAGTGTGGTTTTAATTTGCATTTCCTTTATTGCTAGAGATGGTGAGCATTTTTTCATGTGTTTTCTGGCCATTTGAATTTCTTCTTTTGAGAAAGTTCTGTTTAGTTCACATGCCCATTTCTTTATTGGTTCATTAGTTTTGGGAGAATTTAGTTTTTTAAGTTCCCTGTATATTCTGGTTATCAGTCCTTTGTCTGATGTATAATTGGCAAATATTTTCTCCCACTCTGTGGGTGTTCTCTTCAGTTTAGAGACCATTTCTTTTGATGAACAGAAGCTTTTTAGTTTTATGAGGTCCCATTTATCTATGCTATCTCTTAGTTGCTGTGCTGCTGGGGTTTCATTGAGAAAGTTCTTACCTATACCTACTAACTCCAGAGTATTTCCTACTCTTTCTTGTATCAACTTAAGAGTTTGGGGTCTGATATTAAGATCCTTGATCCATTTTGAGTTAATCTTGGTATAGGGTGATATACATGGATCTAGTTTCAGTTTTTTGCAGACTGCTAACCAGTTTTCCCAGCAGTTTTTGTTGAAGAGGCTGCTATTTCTCCATCGTATATTTTTAGCTCCTTTGTCAAAGATAAGTTGCTCATAGTTGTGTGGCTTCATATCTGGATCCTCTATTCTGTTCCACTGGTCTTCATGTCTGTTTTTGTGCCAGTACCATGCTGTTTTTATTGTTATTGCTTTGTAATATAGTTTGAAGTCAGGTATTGTGATACCTCCTGCATTGTTCTTTTGACTGAGTATTGCCTTGGCTATTCGTGGCCTCTTGTGTTTCCATATAAATTTAACAGTAGATTTTTCAATCTCTTTAATGAATGTCATTGGAATTTTGATGGGAATTGCATTAAACATGTAGATTACTTTTGGGAGTATAGACATTTTTACTATGTTGATTCTACCAATCCATGAGCATGGGAGATCTCTCCACTTTCTATAGTCTTCCTCAATCTCTTTCTTCAGAAGTGTATAGTTTTCCTTGTAGAGGTCTTTCACATCTTTTGTTAGGTTTACACCTAGGTATTTGATTTTTTTTGAGGCTATTGTAAATGGAACTGTTTTCATACATTCTTTTTCCGTTTGCTCATTGTTAGTGTATAGAAATGCTAATGATTTTTCTATGTTGATTTTATATCCTGCTACCTTGCTATAGCTATTGATGATGTCTAGAAGCTTCTGAGTAGAGTTTTTTGGGTCTTTAAGGTATAGGATCATGTCGTCTGCAAATAGGGATATTTTGACAGTTTCTTTACCTATTTGTATTCCTTTTATTCCTTCTTCTTGCCTAATTGCTCTGGCTAGGAATTCCAGTACTATGTTGAATAGGAGTGGAGATAGTGGGCATCCTTGTCTGGTTCCTGATTTTAGAGGGAATGGTTTTAATTTTTCTCCGTTAAGTATAATGCTGGCTGTAGGTTTGTCATATATAGCTTTTATAATGTTGAGGAACTTTCCTTCTATTCCTAGTTTTCTTAGAGCTTTTATCATGAAATGATGTTGGATCTTATCAAAGGCTTTTTCTGCATCTATTGAGATGATCAAGTGGTTTTTGTCTTTGCTTCTGTTAATGTGGTTTATTACGTTTATTGATTTTCGTATGTTGAACCACCCCTGCATCCCTGGGATGAAGCCTACCTGGTCGTGGTGAATAATCTTTTTGATGTGTTGCTGAATTCGATTTGCCATTATTTTGTTGAGGATTTTTGCATCAATGTTCATTAAGGAGATTGGCCTATAGTTCTCCTTTTTGGAGGTGTCTTTGCCTGGTTTTGGGATAAGTGTAATAGTGGCTTCATAAAATGTGTTTGGCAGTTTTCCTTCCCTTTCTATTTCATGGAACAGTTTAAGGAGGGTTGGTATCAGTTCTTCTTTAAAGGTCTGATAGAATTCAGCAGAGAATCCATCAGGTCCTGGACTTTTCTTTTTGGGGAGACTCTTGATTGCTGCTTCAATTTCATTTTGTGTTATAGGTCTATTCAGGTGATTAATTTCCTCTTGGTTCAGTTTTGGATGATCATATGTATCTAGAAATCTGTCCATTTCTTTTAGATTTTCAAATTTATTTGAATATAGGTTCTTGAAGTAGTCTCTGATGATTTCCTGGAATTCCATGGTGTTTGTTGTTATCTCCCCTTTTGCATTCCTGATTCTACTAATTTGGGTTTTTTCTCTCCTCATTTTAGTCAGGTTTGCCAGGGGTCTATCGATCTTGTTTATTTTTTCAAAGAACCAACTTTTTGTTTCATTAATTCTTTGTATGGTTTTTTGGTTTCTATTTCGTTGATTTCAGCTCTTATTTTTATTATTTCTCTCCTTCTATTTGTTTTGGGATTTGCTTGTTCTTGTTTTTCTAGGAGTTTGAGATGTATCATTAGGTCATTGATTTGGGATCTTTCAATCTTTTTAATATATGCACTCATGGCTATAAACTTTCCTCTCAAGACTGCCTTAGCTGTGTCCCATAGGTTCCGGTAGGTTGTGTTTTCATTTTCATTGACTTCTAGGAACTTTTTAATTTCCTCTTTTATTGCATCGATGATCCATTCTTCATTAAGTAATGAGTTATTTAGTTTCCAGCTGTTTGCATGTTTTTTGTCTTTACTTTTGTTGTTGAGTTCTACTTTTACTGCATTGTGGTCAGATAGTATGCATGGTATTATTTCTATTTTCTTATATTAGCTGAGGCTTGCTTTGTGCCCTAGGATATGATCCATTTTGGAGAAGGTTCCATGGGCTGCTGAGAAGAATGTATATTGTGTAGAGGTTGGATGAAATGTTCTGTAGACATCTACTAGGTCCACTTGATCTATTGCATATTTTAGATCTTGGATTTCTTTATTGAGTTTTTGTTTGGATGACCTATCTATTGATGATAATGGAGTGTTAAAGTCTCCCACAACCACTGTGTTGGCGTTTATATATGCTTTTAGGTCTTTCAGGGTATGTTTGATGAAATTGGGTGCGTTGACATTGGGTGTGTACAGATTGATGATTATTATTTCCTTTTGGTCTATTTCCCCTTTTATTAGTATGGAATGTCCTTCTTTATCTCGTTTGATCAATGTAGGTTTGAAGTCTACTTTGTCAGAGATAAGTATTGCTACTCCTGCTTGTTTTCAGGGGCCATTGGCTTGGTAAATCTTCTTCCAGCCTTTCATCCTAAGCATATGCTTATTTCTGTCGGTGAGATGAGTCTCCTGTAAGCAACAAATTGTTGGATCTTCTTTGTTAATCCATTTTGTCAAACGGTGTCTTTTGATGGGTGAATTAAGTCCATTAACATTAAGTGTTAGTACTGATAGGTATGTGGTGATTCCTGCCATTTAGTTATCTTAGTTGTTTGAAGGTTTGATTGTGTGTACCTAACTTGATGTTACTCTCTACTGTCTTGCTTTTTCTTATCCTGTGGTTTGGTGCTGCCTGCCTTTTCATGGTTAAGTTGGGTGTCACTTTCTGTGTGCAGGATCCCTTGCAGAATCTTTTGTAATGGTGGCTTTGTGGTCACATATTGTTTTAGTTTCTGCTTATCATGGAAGACTTTTATTGCTCCATCTATTTTGAATGATAGCTTTGCTGGGTAGAGTATCCTGGGGTTGAAGTTATTTTCATTCAGTGCCCGGAAGATCTCACCCCACGCTCTTCTTGCTTTTAATGTTTCTGTTGAGAAGTCTGCTGTGATTTTGATGGGTTTACCTTTGTATGTTACTTGTTTTTTCTCTCTTGCAGCCTTCAATATTCTTTCCTTAGTTTCTGAACTTGTTGTTTTAATGATGATATGTCATGGAGTAGTTCTATTTTGATCTGGTCTGTTTGGTGTCCTGGAGGCCTCTTGCATTTGTATGGGAATATCTTTCTCTAGATTTGGGAAATTTTCCGTTATTATTTTGTTGAATATATTACGCATTCCCTTCGCTTGCACCTCTTCTCCTTCTTCGATGCCCATGATTCTCAAGTTTGGTCTTTTGATGGAGTCAGTGAATTCTTGCATTTTCTTTTCACAGGTCTTGAGTTGTTTAATTAGTAGTTCTTCAGTTTTTCCTTTAATTACCATTTCATCTTCAAGTTCTGAGATTCTGTCTTCTGTTTGTTCTATTCTGCTGGATTGGCCTTCCGTTTTGTTTTGCAGTTCTGTTTCGTTCTTTTTTCTGAGGTTTTCCATATCCTGGCTGTTTTCTTCTTTATTGTTGTCTATTTTTGTCCTGAGTTCATTTATCCATTTATTCATTGTGTTCTCTCTTTCACTTTGGTGTTTATACAGTGCTTCTATGGTTTCCTTTATTTCTTCTTTTGCTTTTTCAAATTCTCTATTTTTATTGTCTTGGAATTTCTTGAGTGTCTCCTGTACATTTTGGTTGACCCTATCCAGTATCATCTCTATAAAATTCTCATTGAGTACTTGTAGTATGTCTTCTTTTAAATTATTCTTGTAGGCTTCATTTGGTCCTTTGGCATAGTTTATCTTCATTCGGTTGGAGTCTGGCTCTGAGTTTCTGTTCTCTTCATTCCCCTCTGGTTCCTGTACTAATTTTTTGCTGTGGGGAAACTGGTTTCCTTGTTTTTTCTGTCTTCCTGTCATTGTCCTTGGTGTTGTTACTGTCCCTGTACTGTGTGTAATTAAGTATTTTCTAGCTTGTAATAATAACAATGGTAATATTGAGAATGGAAGAGTGAGCTGAGATGGAAAGCAAGAAGTTAAAGAAAAGGGGAAAACAAATATACAGACAAGAGGGAGAAAGCAGAACAAGGTATCAGACAAGAGAGTTTCAAAGGTATAAACAGGGAGTGTTAGTGTACTAATCGACAGTAAGCTGAACAGACAATAGAGTGACAGAGAGAGGATTGAAAATCAAAGATAAAAAAAATAAAAAATAAGTATATGAAAGTAATATCTATTTATAAAATGAATTAAAATAAAATGGAAAATAGAAAATTAAAAAAAAAAAAAAACCCAAAAAACCAAAAAACTTCCAAGTTTATATGCAATGCAATTTCAGTCTTAATAATTTGGATGTCCGTCTCAATCTCCAGTCCTGGAGTTGGTGCCTCAGATGTTGTTCTGTAGTTGTCTCATCAAAGGGGATGCATAAAGTAGAACAAAACTACACTCACACACACACAGAAGAAAAAAAAAAAAAGCCCCACCAAGTGTCCCCAGTTCAAATGCAATACAGTTTCAGTAAGTTTTTCAGCTTGCAGGTGTAATTCGGTTGTTCTCTCATCAAAGGTAGGGAGAAAAAGAAAAAAAAGCGTCTGGAGGCAGTTCTGAGAGTGGTATCTGCAACTGTGGCTTGCCTGCCTGCTGCTCTCAGCCTGTAGCTGGCGGCGTTATTTATGCAGATCTCTGGGGTGAGCTTAGCACTCACCTGGTCCCACAGGCTTTGTTTGCTCAGAGTTCTCCTGTGCGGGGGAGGGGGGCCTCTGCTACAGGCTTTTCCCTTTCCAAGCACTGGGAAAGGCGACACTGCCCCGCGTTGTCAGGCCTGCGTGTTTATTTACAGTTCACGTGGGAAGTGGGTCTTCCCTCCTCTCACAAGCGTCCCCGCTCCTGGTTGCTGGCGCGCCCCGCTCCCGCCAGAGCCTCTCCGGCCCGCCCGGCTCGTTTATTTACAGTCCCGGGAAGGATTCCCTTCCCCCAATCTTCAGCGCTCAGGGCGCCCCACCCTCTTTCCAGCGTGTCTTAACTGTTCTTATTGCTTAGTACTCAGTTTCTGTTTTTTTCCCGGGTGGAGGTCAGTCTGTCCAGGGGGCTATGCTGCTCTGGCCCAGGCTTGTCTGTGGGGGAACCGCGGTACCGCGAAGCTCACCTGGTCCGCGTCTTCCCAAGCCGTATGGGCGCCGGCCACTGGCGGCCCGGGGGCCTCCTCGGTTCTCCGTTTAACGTGAAGTGGAGATTCTCTGCGCCGGCTGGAGATGTGGAGGGGTCAAAGTTATGCCTTTTCTCGGTGATTATGCCTGCAAAGTGTGTCTCCAGCGTTTCTCCAAGATTTCACTATAGGAGGGTCGCTTTCTGCTTCCTCCCTCTAGCCGCCATCTTGGAATTCCTCTGATCTTTTTTTAAGATTGCCCCAAAGTCTCATTCTCTCTATGTCTCCCCCTGGTGGTTGTCACCATGCACACAATCTGGTTCCATGACCTGGAGCTTCCCAGGATGTGAGCTTTAAAATCCCCTGAGTTGCTTGGTTTAGAAGCTCATTGCCTCTATTTATTTTCAGTCAAGCAGCTGCCTTTAAATAACTTGAGTTCTTATCAGTGGGGGTCTGTGCTTTTTTGTCACATTGACATTGTTTGTTGGGGCTGTGATGGAAGGATTGGGCAAGTCTGCCTTCCTTGGGATGTATTTGCTGTTTTCTTTCTGTGAGATTGCACTGTCCCAACATTTCCCTCACTAAGTTTGCCTCTGGTGGCAGATTCACACATTAACACTGTGGCTGGGAGCTGAAGAACTCTCTGCTGTGATTTTCCAAGTGTCCTGAATTGTCCAGTCACAAAACTCACCTACCTTCAAGGAGCTTCAGATATCCCAGCTCTCTGCCTGCAAAGGTTAAGTGTTTTGATTTGGAAAATTTCCATAAGCAGCTAGGTAGGTTGGTCAATTCCTAGCTCAGCTCCCTTTAACTTCTTGGCTAGCTGCAAGTCAAAGCCTCTCTGTAGACAGGTGTTTCAAGACATCCTGAAGATTAATTGGTCCTTGTAGTCAGGATCCCCTAGTACTTCGAACTCAACAAGACGTCCTCTCTCCAGATATGCCCTGTAACAGCTTTCTGAGTTATGGTGGATGAGGGTTTATCTTATCTGAAGCTGGCACGTTACACAGTGGAAATGACTGTCCTGTCAAATCTATGCACTGGTGTTGGGGGTTGTGGGCTGTGTAGTTTTTGTCCCAGATCTAAGTCTGCCAGTATGTCACAGCTGCTGCCTTGCTTACCTTGAGATGGAGGCTTCAGCTTTTTCCAATAGTGGGAGCTAGGATGGGATCCTGGGATGCAGCTTCAAGTTTTTTTCTTGATTCATCTGTCATTTTTGATTTTTCAGATAACCTGTCACTCTTTCATGTTTCTCTGAGCTCTTCCTCATTTTGATATCTGTCTTTTCACTGTTATTCAAATTCTCATTAAAGGTTTGGATGGAGACAGAACCTACTCTTTTGCCATGTTGCCCCCAACCACAGGATGCCTTTTAATTTATTTTTTATTGATTTTTAGAATGCCAGCATGAATTCACCTTTTAATTTACTGACACTTTTTAGAACAAAATATTTTGGTGTAATTTTAAGTAAGCTATATTTGAAAGAGCATTAAATTATATAGGAGAAAGTGAAAAAGGAAATGTGATTTGAAAAAAAAGGCTAATGTCAAAACATGAAGTGAGTAAAAACACCATGCTCTAGTACCTTTAAGGAATAATTTTATAACTTTTAATTGTACATCATTACTTTGAGTTGGTATAGATTACAATGTAGGAAGAAGTAATTATACAGAATGATTTATGTGCCCTTTATTCATCTTCTACATTAATACCAAGAAAAAGCAACCCAGCAAGGTCTTACCCAGGATGTTAACACTAGTAACAAGGAAATGAATTCTGAAGACTTAAAAGACACCTGCCAGACAATGCTTATTGTGGCAATATTCACAATAGTTGGGGTCTGTAATCCAACAGAGTGTCTATCACAAGATGAAGGGCTAAAGAAAACATGGTGCATGTACAAAATGAAATACTACTGTGTTATGAAGAATAGTGGAAGCTTGTCATTTATGCCAACATCAAAAGAACTGGAATACACATTGCCATTTAAATAATCCAGATTTAGAAAGACAAGGACCTCATGATCTTCACTATAAGTTCATGTTACACAAGGGTATTCAGCTGATTCACGTATACTGTATGACAGTGGTTAATAGAAGTGGGTTAGTAGGTGAGTAGGGAATGAATGAAGAGATACAGGACTTCTTTAGTGCATTTTGTGTGCATGTGGGGAAATATCACATTGAACACATTAAAGTGTAGAGGGAGTATAGGCTCATCAAAAATAAAATGAAATACAGGACAGTCCCACAATTCAAGGATTAGGAATGTAAGTCTTTTATCTCCATATTGTCCTACCCTCCTACACTGTGACTTGTCCCTAAGAGCCAAACATATACCCATCATACATATTTGTAATCTCAAAACTACCCATCTGATCCTTTTATACCACTCTTGGGCATACAACTAAAGGAATGCAAGTCAGCACACAACAGAGGTAATTTACACTCATGTTTATCACAGTACTACTCACAATAGTCATATTAAGGAGTCAGCCTTGGTTCCTACTAAGTGATGAATGCACAAAGATAATGTAATACACACACACAGAGGATCTCATTGATGAATGTGAAACACACACTATTGCAGGAAGTACAGGAATCTGGAGATCATCCTGTTAAGTGAAATAGGCCAGGATCAGAGAGACAAATGTGAATTTTCTCTGACCTGCAAAAGCTACATCTGAAGAAAAAAATGAACATATAAATAACAGTGGGAGTATTGGAGGGGGAACCCACAAGAAGGTGGGAGGCAGACAATATGATCAAAGTACATTGTGTGCATACACAAATTGTCAAAATGAACCTTATTTAAAATTGCAAGAAAGATAAAAAGGAGGGTGGAGGAGCATGGAGATCAGAATGAAATGGAGGGTGTGACTATGTTCAACATATATTATATGGATTTATGGAAGTACCATGATAAAACTCCTACCAATATTCAATTTATATGCACTAGCAAAATTGTGGAAAATATTTTGTCAAGTATTATGTTTTCCTGGGTAAGAACCTGGAGTAAATACTTCAAGGGAGCTATTTTGCTTATGACTATGTTTAGCTCTGTAGAAAATGAATCAAAATTGAACAAGGATCCTTAATATGAGAATATAAACTAATTACTGGATAACATACCCTAAGGTGCAGACATCCACATTATTTTGTGTAGCTGGCAAATATTATTTGTGTAGCTGGCAAATATTTTCTCCCACTCTGTGGGTGTTCTCTTCAGTTTAGAAACCATTTCTTTTGTTGAGCAGAAGCTTTTTAGTTTTATGAAGTCCCATTTGTCTATACTTTCTCTTAGTTGCTGAGCTGCTGGGGTTCCATTGAGAAAGTCCTTGCCTATACTTATTAGTTCCATTGAGAAAGTCCGTGCCTATATCTATTAGTTCCAAAGTATTTCCTACTCTTTCCTATATCAACTTTAGAGTTTGGGGTCTGATATTAAGATCCTTGATCCATTTTGAGTTAATATTGGTATAGGATGATAACCATGGATCTAGTTTCAGTTTTTTGTAGACTGCTAACCAGTTTTCCCAGCAGTTTTTATTGAAGAGGTGTCTTTTCTCCGTCATATATTTTTAGCACCTTTGTCAGAGACAAAGTTGGTTATAGTTGTGTGGCTTCATATCCGGGTCCTCTATTCGGTTCCACTGGTCTTCATGTCTGTTTTTGTGCCAGTACCAAGGCATTTTTGATCCAAAGATCAAAAGTGTTTGTGGGTATTTGAACACCATAAAAGGCAGATTTTTGGGTGTTACAGAAAGAAAATTGTAATAAAGCAATTTTGTAATTGAATAGTAAAAAAAATAAAATTAGAAAAAGAATCTATGAACACAATAAAAGGAATAAATTCTATTTCACCCACCTCATCATGAATCCCATGTCTGACCTTGAATTTGAGTTGTACAATCTAATCACATATAATTCTTCTGGCTCAGAAAAAGGGATACTTTTATTATTTTTATGTCAAAAAGTCTTTTCAGAGCACCCTTGATATCTTTTATTCTCAGATGGTAGAGGAAGGCATTCAGCATAGGGGTGACTACACTGTACATCACTGAGGCTCTTGCAGTTGAGTGTGGCTTTTGGGTCACACCAGAACTGAGGTGCACTCCTAGTCCAATGTAATATAATGAGACAATGAAAGTTGAGACAAATGGGTGGAAAATACTTTGTACTTCCCCTGAGTTGATGAGATTGCATGGATCAAAGACATTACCTTGGAGCACAAGAAAAGAATGCCACTGAGAGGACAAATAACCACCAGAAAATCTGCAATGTGTATTGCCATGTCATTCACAAATATGTCAACAGGCATGGTGAATCAACTGATTAGGTTCACAGAAAAAGTGAAGGATTTCCACCTCAGTACAGAATGACAGCTGCAATGCCACTATGTTTCTAATAAAGAACTCAAGGCACAAGTTGCACAGGACACCAACATCAGCAATAGACAGAGCTTGTGGTTCTTGATGGCTATGTAGTACAGATGGTGACAAATTGTCACAAAGTGCTCATAGACCACCACAGTCAGGAGGAAGTTGTCCAATACTACAAAAAATGTGAAAAAATAAATCTGTGTGATACAGCCTTTATAAGTTATGGCCTTGCTGTGTGTCTGGATGTTCACCAGCATCTTTGGGAGAGTGATGAAGGTGAAATAGATGTCAACAAGGAGCAGATTTGAGAGGAAGAAGTACATGGGCATGTGTGGGTGGAAGTCTAAGTTTGTGACCATGATGCTGAGCAGGTTCTCAAGCAGAGCAGCCAGGTACATGGAAAGTAACAGTGCAAATATGAGGGCATGCAGTTCTGAATCCCGTGAAATTCCCAGAAGAAAAATATTCAGAAACTTGGGTATAGTTTTGTGTTTGAATTAATTGTGTTTTACTAACAGAAAAGAGGAAAATAACATTTTACATATGGTCCATTTAGGACTTCCCCTGGGACATTTCTTAAGGGGAATTGCTCTCCATCCCTACGTTTTTTATATTTCTTGTATATTCTGCACATTTATTAAGGAATTCATTTATCCATTTGAGAAGTGCAAATTAAGTTGCAATCATATTTTTGGCCTTGTCTAGGCAATGAGTATAGTAAATTAAGAAATAAAAGTCCTTACATACCCTTCATGGAAAGAAAATTTCGGTACATAAGACAATTGCTGCAAAATAAGACATAGAATAGAATTTGGATATTTTCAAAATAAACAACTGATACATGTTGGAGAGCATAGCTAGATTCGAACCTTATATAATGTTTATCTTTAGCCAAACATCACATTACTACAAATATGTCTTTAAGAGAGGATAAGATGGTGGATAGCTGACAGACACTGGGATCTTGTTTTGCATGATTTCAAAAACTTGAGATTATCCTGGCATCAAGGATCAGGTAACCCTTCTTTTTCTGCCAACCAAGAAAACACCAACACATAGGGGGCACATAATATTCATGGACGGACCCTTAAACTTACTTTTTATAGCACATAACAGCCAGAAGCAGGGTCAGGTAGCTGCTGCCAGTCTGCCTGTCTGTTCACCAGCTAGGAACAGACAGGCACAGAGTTGATCCACTACTTTCATTCTCTCTTTCTTCCCCCTCTGTCTTAATATCTCCCACCTGGGTCTGTAAAGTTAAAACAAAATGCAGGGAACTGCAGAAAGACACCTGCATGTATCTGGGAATACCTGGACCCACCATAATATGTGTAGACACAGAAACCCTGAATGCAGTCTGCCTGTGTAGACCTGTCTATGTCTTAGTATGTCTGTTATCTCACCAAAAAATGTAATGCAGAGAACCACACAAAAAGATCTGCAAGCATCTGAGAAGACCTGGACACACCAAATATGCATGGACACAAAACCTCTGTCTGCTGCCTACCTCTATTGCTCTGTAGCTGAGCCATTTTCAACCAAGCACATCTGCAAACTCTCCAGATGAGTGCAACACACAACCTGTTTTGGAGGGAATCACATGCTCTAGCACAGCTGGGGAGCCATCTGCACACTCCCCTGGAAAAAACACTGGTGGCAAAGTACATGGAGGAAACATTTCCTCTCTGCCAGGAGGGTGTAGCGATGAATGCAGAGCTGAAAAAAACCCTTGCGGGGTTGGGGTAACTAAGCAGCACTGTGTTAAAAGCCAGGCATTCCACTGTCTTGGAGAAACCAGGAATAAGCTGAAATTGACAGTTTCACCAAGAGAATATCTCTTCTTGAACTCACAGGCTTGCCCTGTAGTGGAATGTTCTGGTTACTGCTCATTTGCCAATGCCTCAAGGGACCACTTCTGAGAACCTGCCTGCACCAGAGGACTCACTCCAGTAATGAAGCCTGGTCTCATACACCCAATGCAGATCCCCACAAAGCTGTTTGATAAGGAAGAGCAACATTCATTGCCATGCAATCCAACATTCCAACCTTAAGAAGGGTCAATGTCTTGTTCAAAGCCCCTGTGAAAAATAAAAGGGCCACCACCTCAACATGAAATCAGAGGAGTGTCCGTATGTATGTATGTAAGTGCATATATACACATGCTTTTTTATTTGTTAATTTTAAATTTAATTTTTATTTTCTTCATTTTTTTCTTCCCCCTTACTACTACCCACCACCCTATTCCATTCTGTCCAAATACTAACTTGCTCAGCCCTCTATAACTTCACTTTCCTTTCTCTTTTCCATTTTTTTCTTTCTGTCTTCTCTCCCTTCCTTTCTCCTCCTCACTTTCCTCTCCTTCCCTCTCCCCCTACTACCCTGAACTTCCAGATACACACCACCCATGAATAGTATATTATATGAACTTTACACTTTACCCCACCCTTCCTATCCTGCAGAAACCCCTGAAAACAACACACTCTCCCACAATGACTGAATTACACCTCAACATTAGGGACTTAGTAGCCTAGACCCCAAAACTTTACACCCCTTCCCCCTAATCTCATTCCCCTTTTCTGCCCGGTCCTCTAGTGCCAGTTCTTTAAATACCTAAGTATCTACATCTCTATAAGAACCATTATCTCCCCAATCTCCACAGCTTATGGATAATATCACCAGGGGACTCCCTAAATATTTTGTAAATAAATAGTCTGGCATTGAGTTTGGGAATTTGTTATTGCTAACTTATACTGCCAGGTCAGAGAACAGAATTAGTACATTGACTAAGCCAGTCACAGCACCATAGTTGAGTCAAGGAGAAGATAACAGGTTATTAAAATTCCCAAATAGTCACTCAATAAAATAGGAGCACAGCCATCATAGAAACATGGATAGAGGAAAGCAAAGTTATTAGTCAAAGGCTAACAATTTTATAGAGGGTTCAAAAGAAAATGAACACCTACTTGCTGAAATTAGTAGAATGGTGATAAGTATATCTAATGAGTCCAAAGAAGTCTGTAAAGACATGCTGAAAGATGAAATCAATAACAAGTTCATAGAAATACTCATGAAGGAGCTGGAAGAGAAGTTGAAGAATATCATGACAACACAAATAAAAAAAACTTGTGAAGGGAGAGGAACAACTAAATGAACTCAGAGGGGACTTCAACAAGCTTCAAAATCTAGGATATTATGAAAAAAGAGACAAATGAAATAAAGAATACAACACAACATTTGAAATGGGAGTTTAACAAACATATAGAAGACTTTAAAAAATCAAACAGAAATCCTGGAAATAAAAACTTCTTTAAATCAAATAAAAAATACAGTTGAGTACCCCTCCTTCAGACTAGAACAACTAGAAGACAGAATTTCAGGGCTTGAAGACAAAATAGATGTTAATGAAAAAACAGAAGTGTTTTTAAACAAAAGACTAAAGGGCTGTGAAAGGAATAATCAAGAAGCCATCAATTCCATCAAGAGAACAAACCTGTGAGTCATGAGCACTGAAGAAGGAGAAGAGATGCAAGCCAAAGGCATATGTAATAAATTCAAAAAATAGTAACAGAAAATTTACCAAATCTAGGGAAAGTGATACCCATCCAGGTATAGGAAGCCTCCCAGATTGCAAAGAAACATGACCAAAATAGTGTATATTCATGGCAGATTATTATTATAACAACTAGCACAGAGAACAAGGAAAGGACACTGAAGGCTTAAGGAAAGAAAAGTCAAATAATATACAATGGCAAACCCTTTGAAATACCAGAAGATTTCTCAACAGAAATCTTAAAAGCAAGAAAGGAATGGAATCATGTATTTTGAGCACTGAAAGAAAACAATTCTCAGTGCTAGGATACTCTAACTAGCAAAGTTATCATTTAAAATTGCCAGAAGAATGAAAGTCTTCCATGATAAATAGAAAGGGACAACAATATATGACCACAGAATAACCACAACAGAAGATTCTCAGTGAAGTTCTACAAACAGAATGTAAACAAACATAGCCATGAAAGGATTGGAAATATTAAGCCTTAAGAAAAGAGAGTACTCAGAGAATAGCATAGAATTGGCTGCACACACACAAATCACTAAACAACAAAACAATTGAATGGCAGGAATTACCACATACCTCTCAATATAAGCAGTGAATGGTAATGGACTCAAATCCCCCATCAAAAGACACCACTTGGAAAACTAAATTTAAAAGGAAGATCTGACAATCTGTTGTTTACAAGAAACCCACCTGAGAGGATCCAAGACGGCAACTGGGACACAGCCACAGACTGCATGAGCTCTATGAATCAGGGACCTTGCTGAGATGCTGGAGACACACTTGGCTGAGGTAAAGCACCAAAGAGAGCCAAAACTTCGGCACTGTGAACCCCTACCTTGTGGAAGGCTTCTCCACACCACAATTTGCTAAAGCCCCAGGCCCATAGACCCACAGAGCCTCTGCTCCACCCTGCCAGGCTCCCCACCCCTCAGGGATGCCAGGCCCCAGTCCCATGTAGGCCCTCTGGATTTCCACTCTGCCAGGTTTCCCACCCCTAGGGCCCACCAGGCCCCAGCTCCACATGGCCTGCCAGATCAATACTAACACCAAATGTTAACAGACTTAATTCCCCCATTTAAAGACACCGATTGGCAAACTGGATTAAAAAGGAAGATCCAACAATCTGCTGCCTACAGGAGACCCACCTCCTCAACAGAAATAAACACTGTCTGAGTGTGAAAGGCTGGAAGAAGATTTACCAAGCCAATGGCCCCTGAAAACAGGCAGGGATAGCAAAACTCATCTCAGACAAAGTAGATTTCAAAGTTACATTGATCAAATGAGATAAAGAAGGACACTCCATACTAACAAAAGGGGAAATAACAGTTATCAACCTATATGCACCTAACATCAATGCACCCAATTTCATCAAACATACTCTGAAGGACCTAAAAACATATATAGACTGCAACACAGTGGTAGCGGGAGACCTTAAAACTCCCCTATCACCAATAGATAGGTCATCCAAACAAAAAAATCAATAAAGAAATCCTACAAGTAAATCACCCTATAGATCAAATGAACCTAGCAGGTGTCTATAGAATATTTCATCCAACTGCTGCACAATATGCATTCTTCTCAGCAGCTCATGAAACCTTCTCTAAAATTGATCATATCTTAGGGCACAAAACAAGCCTCAGCACATATAAGAAAATAGAAATAATCCCATGCATTCTGTCTGATCATAATGCATTAAAACTAGAAATCAACAAAAACAACAGTAAAAAACATGCAAAAAATTGGAACCTGATCAACAAATTGCACAGTGATCAATGGGTCATTGATGAAATAAAAGTGGAAATTAAAGTGTTCCTGGAAGTTAATGAAAATAAAACATGACCTACCAGAACCCATGGGACACAGCAAAGGCAGTTCTAAGAGGAAAGTTTATAGTCATGAGTGCATATGTTAAAAGGTAAGAAAGATCTCTAATCAATGACTTAATGCTTCAACTCAAACTCCTAGAAAAAGAAAAACAAGAAAATCCCAAAACAAGCAGGAGAGAAATAATAAAAATAAGGGCCAAAATCAATGAAATAGAAACAAACAAACAAACAAAAAATACAAAGAGTCAATGAGACAAAAAAGCTGGTTCTTTGAAAAAATAAGTAAGATAGACAAACCCCTGGCAAACCTGACTAAAATGAGGGGAGAAAAAACCCTATTCAGTAAAATAAGAAATACAAAAGGGGAGATAACAACAAACACCATGGAAACACAGGAAATTATCAGAGACTACTTTGAGAGCCTATACACCAATAAATTTGAAAATTTTGAAGAAATGGACAGATTTCTAGATACTTACAACCATCCAAAACTGAAAAAAGAGGATATTAATCACTTGAATATATACATAACACAAAATGAAATTGAAGCAGCAATTAAGAGTCTCCCAAAACAGAAAAGTCAAGGACCTGATGAATTCTCAGCTGAATTCTATCAGACCTTTAAAGAAGAACTAATGCCAACCCTGCTTAAAAAGTTCCATGAAATGGGAAGGAAAGGAACACTGCTTAACTCATTTTATGAAGCTAATATTACTCCATCCCAAAACCAGACAAAGATGCCTACAAAAGGGGAACTATAGGCCAGTTTCCTTAATAAATATTGATCCAATAACCCTCAATAAAGTAATGGCAAACTGAATCAAGCAACACGTCAGAAAGATCATCCACCATGACCAAGTCCACTTCATCCCAGGAATTCAGGGATGGTTCAACATACACAAATCAATAAATGTAATACAGCACATTAATAGAAGCAAAGACAAAAACCACTTGATCATCTCAATAGATGCAGAAAAATCCTTCAACAAGATCCAACACCACTTCCTGTAAAAAGCTTTAAGAAAACTAGGAATAGAAGGAAAGTACCTCAACATTGTAAAGGCTATATATGACAAACCTACAGCCAATATCATACTTAACAGTAAAAAACTGAAACCATTCCCCCTAAAATCAGGAATGAGACAAGGATGTCCACTATCCCCACTCCTATTCAAAAAAGCACTGGAATATCTAGCCAGAGCAGTTAGACAAGAAGAAGGAATAAAAGGAATACAAATAGGTAAAGAAACTGTCAAAAATCCTTATTTGCAGACAATATGATCCTATACCTTAAAGACCCAAAAAACTCACCCAATTTCATCAAACATACTCTGAAAGACCTAAAAACATATATAAACTTCAGCATGGTGCTAGTGGGAGACTTTCATACCCCCTATCACCAATTAATAGGTCATTCAAACAAAAAAATCAATAAAGAAATTCTAGAAATAAATCTCACCATAGACCAAATGGACTGAGCTGTTGTCTACAGAATATTTCACCCAACTGCTGCATGATATACATTCTTCTCAGCAGCTCATAGAATCTTCTCCAAAACTGATCACATCTTAGGGCACAAAGCAAGCCTCAGCAAATTTAAGAAAATAGACATAATCCCATGCATTCTATCTGACCACAATGCATTAAAACTAGAAATCAACAACAAAAACAGCAGTAAAAAACTTGCAAGCAATTGGATTCTGAACAACACATTGCTCAATGATTAATGGGTCATTGATGAAATAGAAGAGGAAATTAAAAGGTTCCTAGAAGTTAATGAAAATGAAAACACGACCTACCTGAACCCGAAAAACTCTACCCAAAAACTCTTAGACACCATAAACAGGTATAACAAGGTGGCAAGATAAAAAATCAACTTACAAAAATCATTAGCTTTTCTATACACCAACAATAAAAACTGAGAAGGAATACATGGAAACAATTCCATTTACAACAGCCTCAAAAAAAACCAAATACCTGGGAGTAAACTTAACAAAGAATGTGAATAACCTCTACAAGGAGAATTTAAAAACCCTGAAGAAAGAGATTGAGGAAGACTACAGAAGATGGAAAGAACTCCTATGCTCATGGATTGGTAGAATCAACACAGTAAAAATGGCTATACTACCAAAATCAATCTACATGCTTAATGCAATTCCCATCAAAATCCCAATGACATTCATCACAGAGATTGAAAAATCTACGCTAAAGTTTATTTGGAAGCAAGAGTGACCGCAAAGAGCCAAGGCAATACTCAGCAAAAAAGAGCAATGCTGGAGGTATCACAATACCTGACTTCAAACTATATTACAAAGCAATAGCAATAAAAAACAGCATGGTACTGGCACAAAAATAAACATGAAGACCAGTGGAACAGAACAGAGGACCTGAATATGAATCCACACAACTATACCCACCTCATTTTTGACAAAGGTGCCAAAAATATACAATGGAGAAAAGACAGCCTCTTCAACAAATGTTGCTGGGAAAAGTGGTTATCCATCTGCAAGAAACTGAAATTAGATCCATGTCTATCACCTTGTACTAATATCAACTGAAGATGGATCAAGGACCTTAATACCAGAACCAAAACTCTGAAGTTAGTACAGGAAGGAACAGGAAACACTCTGGCACTAATAGTTATAGGCAAGGACTTCCTCAATAGAACCCCAGCAGCTCAGCAACTAAGAGAAAGGATGGACAAATGGGACATCATAAAATTTAAAAGCTTCTGCACAACAAAAGAAATGGTCACTAAACTTAAGAGACCACCCACAGAGTGTGAGAAAATATTTGCCAGCTACAAATCAGACAAAAGACTGAAACCAGAATATACATGGAATTTAAGGAACTAAACTCTCCTAAAAATCAATGAACCAATTAAGAAGTGGACAACTGAACTAAACAGAACTTTCTCAAAAGAAGAATTTTAAATGGCCAAAAAACACATGAAAAAATGCTCACCATCTCTAGCCATAAAGGAAATGCAAATCAAAACCACACTAAGATTCTACCTCACCCCTGTTAGAATAGCCATCATCAAAAACACCACCACCAACAGGTGTTGGAGAGCATGTGGGGAAAAAGGAACTTTTGTACACTGCTGGTGGGAATGTAAGCTACTGTAACATTTGGAGCCTTCTTAAAAATCTAAACATAGATCTGCCATGTGATCCAACAATCTCACTCCTGGGGATATACTCAAAGGAATGTGACACAGGTTACACCAGAGGCACCTGAACAGCCATGTTTATTGCAGCACTATTCACAATAGCCAAGTTATGGAAACAGCCAAGATGCTACACTACTGACATGGATCAAGCAAATGTGGTATTTATACACAATGGAATTTTACTCAGCCCTAAAGAAGAATGAAATCTTATCAATTGCAAGTAAATGGATGGAACTGGAGAACATCATTCTGAGTGAGATTAGCCAGGCTCAGATGACCAAAATTTGTATGTTCTCCTTCATATGTGGACTTTAGATCTAGGGCAAATACAGCAATATTGTTGGACTTGGGTCACATGGCAAGGGGAGAGCACATATGGGAGTATGGGGATAGGTAGAAAATCCAAAACATGAAAGTGTTTGATGTCCCCACTTCAGAGGAACTAATATAGAAACCTTAAAGTGACAGAGGTCAACATGTGAAGGGGATCAGGAACCAGTGTAATGATCAGTTAGAGATGAATCAACTTGGGTTGTAACACATTTGTACATGGAAGCAATACTAGGAATCTCTTTGTATAGCTATCCTTAACTCAACTAACAAAAATGCTTTGTTATTATGCTTATGTCTTCTCTTTAACAAAATTAGAGATAAGGGCAGAACTGGTTCAGCCTGGAAGCAAAGGGAGAGGGGGAAGAGGATGGGGATGGGAAGCAGGGGGGAGAAATGACCTAAACAATATATGCATATGTGAATAAATGAATAAAACAAGAAAGAGAAAAAAGAGGGTGGATGAGTAAGGAAAATCTGGTACATATTCATGATGTGAAATTATCCAGCCATCAAGTCAATGAAATTGTGTAATTTATAGAAACATGGATGGAAGTGGAAGACATACTTATTTAAAGAAAGAAGGCAGAGAAAAAGAAATACCACACATTCTTATTCATATATAGAAGGTACATATGATTATCAGAGACTGGGAACAGTAGGAGGGAGAGAGGACAGAGAGAGGTTCATGAGTCAGTATAAAATATTATTACATAGGAGAAAAAGTTTCTCATTTTCAACAGCAAAATAGGATGAATATAGTTAGCACTAATTTACTGTCTATTTCAAAGTAACTATAAAAAGAGTATTTTGAATATTCCCAACATAAATATGTAATAAGTAGATTATGGTTATAGTAACTCATCAGAATAAATTATCACATATTTAAATTATATGTTGAAGTAGTAAACTATGTACAATTCTGTGTCTATTAAAAAAGAAAATTGGAACACTAGACTTGGTTGTGCACACCTGTAATCCCAACTACTCAGGATGCAGAAACAGATTTATTAACATACCAGGCCAGTCTGGGAAAAATTTTGTGGAATTCTATCTCAAAATCAAGTCATGTGTGTTACACCATACCTGTAATTCCAAGAACTCAGGAGATAAAGGCAGGATGATTACCAACTGAGTTCAGTCAGGGCAAAGTTAATGAGAGATGCTGCCTAAAAATTTTTAAAGCAGAAAAACTGGTAGCATGGTTCAAGTAGTAAAGCGCTTGCATAAAAAACAGAGGACCCTGAGTCCAATTCCCAGTAGCACAAAATATATAAATAAAGAAAAAAAGACCTACAAATTTAAGAAATAGAACAAGCATATTAGTTTGTTCCTTTTGTGAAACTAATTACCACAAACTGTCTGAGAACAATACCCATTTGTTATCCTTGTTCTGCAGCTTGGAATTGCAGGCCTGATGTGGCCTCACCTTGGCCCATTCTCACTGAGATTAGGCTCAACCCTCATCTGGAGCCTGACTGTAGGTTATCATTATTTCATCTTTGGCTTTATCAGTGCTTCTTTGGCATCTTCCTTAAATAGAAATATTCCTTCTTTTGATTCTCTGAGAAAGTCTATTGCTTTTATTTCACCATGACTTAAGAACAGAATTAAGAAATGTTCTCTACAGTTCTGAATATCTATGTCAACTGAAAATCTCAGCAACCATCCAATCTTCTCTTCTAGCAATTTCATTTCAGCACTTTTGGCTAACTTTTGCTTTACTTATTGTTCTGGTTTAGCCCTTCTTAATTTAGCTTCCACTTTATTTTGCTTTCTTTATTAATTTTTCTTTGCAAATTAACCTTCCTTGAAAAGTATTGGCCGGTCTGTGTCTTTGTACTTTTTGCCAGGGATTTCTACAAACTTCTTAGCAGATTCAATGCTATCAATCACAGCAATTATGGGCTCCTTAAGTGCTTTATACAATGTTCTTCTCATATAAATATTTAGTACTTGACATTTACCTTCTAGACATTCTTCTATGTCATCAAGGTTTGCATCAGTTTCTAACCTATAATATAAGTGGATCTGTATTATACATCACTGTTGAACTCATCAGTCACTCCAGGTCACGGGCAGTATTTGTTCACTTGTGTTGATTGGACTGATGTCCTGTTGTCCTGCTGGGTGTTGGACAAGGGTCACTTTCGGTACTGGAAACTGTCATCGGTTTCTAGCCATGTGGGCCTCTCACATCGTGGCAGCTTAGTGCTTCAACTCCAGCAGAACACTCAGGTCATCACAACACTTCCCTAGACACTGGTGGAAGATTCCACATCCTTATTTGCTGCCTTATTTCAACATCTCATTCATCGATACTCTTTCCTTTAACTCCATATATTCACACTCATCCACCAGCCTGAGATATTATACCAGCATTTACCACTGTCATATCAAACCATTTTCCCATCTAATCATTCATTATTCATCGAGTCAACAAATATCTCTGAACACCTGCTACCTTCTCAAACCCAATCAAAATACAACCTTGCCATGTGTAATGTCAGTGTACACTGAGATGTAATTCCTGATCTATTGAAAACAGTGACTGGGCATCAGGTACATGTCACAAAATTTGAGAAATATTTTCATTATATACTTTTATGTCTAGATCTTTGCCAACTTAATTACTAGTCCTTGGTGAAAGCATTCAAACATTGGTTTTATTTACCTCCTGACACTTTGTTCCATTCAAATTAACCTGGCTTTGATCTTAGGCCATTTGATTATTTCACAACTTCTAATTTTTAAAATTTTATTTTATAGCATACAGACATCTTCATCTACCACCGTGAATGCAGAAGCATGAACAAAGAGGTGCAGTCCCCGGTCACTTGGATCTTGCTGCACGATGTTGAGATGCAGCGCAGTGTGAAAGGGAAGAATTGTCAGGGTGTGTGAAGAGTTTATAAAACATGTCCTGGGAAAGCCTCTGCATTTTGATAGAAACCACAAGCAAGGCTGAAGTATGCCCATTGTATTTGTCAAAGCAACTGAAGAGTAAAATCCCAGTAATAACAAAGGAAAGATGCCACAGAAGCGAATGGAGACAGGGATCCCCCACATCTGCCATAGTGCATAAAAATCAATTGATATTTGGTTGTCTGTGTCTGGCTAGTTTATAAGAATGAAAAATACCAATTGATTTTTCTGCAGAATCTAGTAAGCCACTCTGACGAACACAGAGTGCAGAATATTGGTTACCAGAGAGTGAGGAGAGAGCAAGAATGGGAAAAAGTTATCATTAGATAGGGTAAATATATTTTGGTGTTCTGTGGCATAGTAGCATGACTAAACTTAACAATAATGTATTGTATATTTGAAAATACATAAAGGGAGGATTTTGAATATTCTCAGCACAAAAAGTTGTGTTTTACACAAATTACCCTGATTTTATCATTAAAAATATGTGCATGTATTGAAAGTTCACATGGTAGATATGTACATATGTACATTAATAATGTGTAAATTAAAGTGGCACAAACATAAACCTTATTAATCCTGAATGTTCCAAGAAACATATCTTCTAATATTTCACATAAAATTGCCCAAAGTTTGTTGTTCTTTGTACATTTTTTGGAATTTTTGTTTCATTTTTCCATTTGGGTTTGTTAATTTTTCATTTCAGTCTGTGCTGTAACATCCAAAATGTCTTTTGAGAAATTTTACTTAGATCTTCTCTGATATCTTACTATTCCCCAATATGACATGGTTGTAGTTGGAATGCATTCACCAAAAAGGAAGTTTTTTTCCCTTTACAATCTCTGGGGATCCCTGACCTTACTAAATTTATTTCTTACTAGGAGAATTTAATTTTACCCTGTTGTTGTCTCTTTCCCTCCATCCCTTTCTCTCTCTCTCTCTCTCTCTCTCTCTCTCTCTCTCTCTCTCTCTCTCTCTCTCTCATTTCCTCTCTTTACTAAGCAAACTCTTTTGCTCTTTTGCATGATTATTTTATCATTTCTGTGCTGGATATGAAATCCAGGTACTTGCTTTGCTGGGAATCTCTTTAACACTGAGCTGCTTCCACAGTCCAGTTTATATATATTAACCAAAAGGTAGAAAATGGCCACAGTGAAAGGAATCCTCAAGTAGAAATGTGTACGTGAGATTTACAGTGTGGAATTCCTGGGTCTCATTCATACATCACTTTAGAGAAACATAATTTGATTCACAGAGCTTTTCTGGTGTCCTTTCCTTTCTTGTAGTGAGACTGGACTGAGAAGTATGTCAGATTACCATGACCCCAAAGACCACTGCATGTGACATGTTTTCATGATGTTTATTTATATATGTGAAGGGGTGTAGGAGTGAATGTAGATTTAATTAAATGTGGTCCAGGGATCAATATGTTCCAAAATTTAAGTCATAATAGAGAGGTCAGAGCAAAAGCAAGCATAGAAGTAAACAGTGATTAATTTCAAGTCACAAAATATCTAAAAGCAAATTTAAATGTAAATTCAACAACCTCAGAACAGACACCTTGGTCTGGAAATTACAATACCAACGAGACCCCTTCCTCATTATTCTCTGGCATAACTTATCATCTTTGTCCTTCTTGCACATTCCCTAGTCACATTTGCTTCCTCTTGACCTTTAACATTTTGTAAAACAACCATGCTTACGTAGCAAATTTGTGGCTCCACCCTTGTCTTCCTGGAGTCTCTTTTCACATGTTAGTAATCTGCTGGTCTGGGCTGAATACTTTCTAAACTGCTACATCTGTGAACTTTCTCTTTCATATATCCTGTTTCCCTTCAAAGTTGCTAAAGGTTCTGACGTGTTACGTGATCATTTCTTTACTTAATTGTGTTTGATTTCATTTCCTATTTTTATTTATCCCTCATCACATTCAAGAATATTTGATTTTTGAAGAGATGCTTCATTTCCTGCATAGTTCATGTAGCACAATAATCTCTATGTCATACTCCTCAAATGAATGTAAACTTAATGTTTAAAATTTTTGAATGTATGACTTCTCTTAAATAGGCTGAGTGGGAGAGAAAGTACAAAAGTGATATCAAGGAGATTCCTTATAGGAGCTCAACATCATATATAAAAGCTAGGTAGTCACACTTTGACTAAAGATTAAATATGTCAGTTTTCATGTGACGTTAGTATTATGTTATTGTGTCACACTTTGTTTTAAAACCTTTTTTTTGGTAGGTACATCAACCACATGGTTCCAGAAAACAACATAAAAATATCAGAATTCCTACTTCTGGGAATGTCAGAGGGCCCCACAGTGCAAGGTACATTCTTTGGGCTGCTGCTGTCTATGTTTATGCTTACTGCACTTGGAAATTGCAGGATGACTTGCTCGACATCCTGGCCACCCTCTCTGACTCCCACTTACACATGCCCATGTACTTCTTCCTCTCCAACCTGTCCTATGTGGAGATCTGTTTAACGTCCACCATCATTCCAAAGATGCTTGTGAACATTCTGACACAGAGGAAGGCCATAAACTATAAAAACTTCAACATTCAAATATATTTTTTCATACACTTTATGGGGTTGGACATCGGTCTGTTAACTGTAATAGGCAATGACCACTTTGTAGCCATCTGTCATTCCCTGTATTACACAGTCATCATGAAACACCAGCTTTGGAGGCTGCAGTTGTGGTGTCCTGGATGGTGAGTGTCCTACATTCCATAGTTCAAAACTTAACATTCTTAAAATTGACCTTTTGTGCACACTTGGAAATTCCACATTTTCTGTGAACTTAATTAGGTTCTCAAACTTGCCTGTTCTGATACCTATTTAAATTAACTGATGGTGTATTTTGCAGCTATGGTGGTGGGTGGTGATCCCCTTGTTGGGATCCTCTACTTTTACTCCAAGGTATTTTCTTCTGTCTGTGCAATCTCCTCAGCTCATTGGAGGTAAAAAGTATTTTCAAACTGTATATCTCACCTCTCAGTGGTCTTCTTATTTTATTGCACAGGACTAGGTGTCCACCTTAGATCTGCACCAGCAAAAACTTACACTCAAGTGCAAGATCATTAATGTTGTGTGCTATCGTCACCCCCATGCTGAACCCCCTTCATCTACAACCTGAGGAATAAAGATGTGAAGAGGGATCTGAAAAGACGTTTTGAAACAGAAATTATAAAAGTGCCAATTGTGCTGGGACTAAGTAAGTAACCATGATTGCAAGACTGAGTGTTTCAGGGTCAGCTGTAAGATGGCTTGATCAGATGGCGAACAGTGAACGTGTTTCTTCTATTTTACTTCTGGATTTCAGGTTTTCTGATTTTACCTTACCTTTTTTTTACAAAACATATATACATAATTGGCTTCATTTTACTTCCTACTCTCTATGATATCAAATTATCTGTTATGTTATCATTTCCCATTTTAGAGGGAGTTTTAAAGCTCATTGTTTTATTTTTTATGTTTCAAAAATTAATTAGCATGTGATAATTGTATAAGTGTTTTCTTTTTTTTGCTATAAAGAGAGTTGACTCACATTAATTTCCTGTGCGTGTGTGTTACCTTCTAGGTTAATTCTTTTTGATCTAAGCTTTTCTCTAGTTCCTGGTCCCCTTATCCTATTGGCATCAGTTGCTTTTAAGGTATCTGCTTTAGTTTCTCTGCGTTAAGGGCAACAAGTGCTAGCCAATTTTTTAGGTGTCTTACCTATCCTCACCCCTCCATTGTGTGCTCTCGCTTTATCATGTGCTCAAAGTCCAATCTCCTTGATGTGTTTGTCCTTGATCTGATGTCCACATATGAGGGAGAACATATGATTTTTGGTCTTTTGGGCCAGGGTAACCTCATCCAGAATGATGTTCTCCAATTCCACCCATTTACCAGCGAATGATAACATTTCGTTCTTCTTCTTGGCTGCCTAAAATTCCATTGTGTATAGATACCACATTTTCTTGATCCATTCGTCAGTAGTGGGGCATCTTGGCTGTTTCCATAACTTGGCTATTGTGAATAGTGCTGCAATAAACATGGGTGTGCAGATGCCTCTGGAGTAACCTGTGTCACAATCTTTTGGGTATATCCCCAAGAGTGGTATTGCTACATCAAGTGATAGATCAATGTCTAGATTTTAAGTAGCCTCCAAATTTTTTTCCAGAGTGGTTTTACTAGTTTACATTCCTACCAACAGTTGAAGAGGGTTCCTTTTTCCCCGCATCCTTGCCAACACCTGTTGTTGGTGGTGTTGCTAATGATGGCTATTCTAACAGGGGTAAGGTGGAATCTTAGTGTGGTTTTAATTTGCATTTCCTTTATTGCTAGAGATGGTGAGCATTTTTTCATGTGTTTTTTGGCCATTTGAATTTCTTCTTTTGAGAAAGTTCTGTTTAGTTCACTTGCCCATTTCTTTATTGGTTCATTAGTTTTCGAGGAATTTAGTTTTTTAAGTTCCCTATATATTCTGGTTATCAGTCCTTTGTCTGATGTACAGTTGGCAAATATTTTCTCCCACTCTGTGGGTGTTCTCTTCAGTTTAGAGACCATTTCTTTTGATGAACAGAAGGTTTTTAGTTTTATGAGGTCCCATTTATCTATGCTATCTCTTAGTTGCTGTGCTGCTGGGGTTTCATTGAGAAAGTTCTTGCCTATACCAACTAACTCCAGAGTATTTCCTACTCTTTCCTGTATCAACTTTAGAGTTTGTGGTCTGATATTAAGATCCTTGATCCATTTTGAGTTAATATTGGTATAGGATGATAACCATGGATCTAGTTTCAGTTTTTTGCAGACTGCTAACCAGTTTTCCAAGCAGATTTTGTTGAAGAGGCTGCTTTTTCTCCATTGTATATTTTTAGCGCCTTTGTCAAAGACAAGTTGATTACAATTGTGTGGCTTCATATCTGGGTCCTCTATTTTGTTGCACTGGCGTTCATGTCTGTTTTTGTGCCAGTACCATGCTTTTTTATCGTTATTGCTTTGTAATATAGTTTGAAGTCAGGTATCGTGATACCTCCTGCATTGTTCTTTTGACTGAGTATTGCCTTGGCTATTCGTGATCTCTTGTGTTTACATATAAATTTAATGGTAGGTTTTTCAGTCTCTTTAACGAATGTCATTGGAATTTGGATAGGAATTGCATTAAACATGTAGATTACTTTTGGGAGTATAGACATTTTTACTATGCTGATTCTACCAATCCATGAGCATGGTAGGTCTCTCCACTTTCTATAGTCTTCCTCAATCTCTTTCTACAGAAGTTTTTAGTTTTCCTTGTACAGGTCGTTCACATCCTTTTTAAGGTTTACACCTAGGTATTTGATGTTTTTTGAGTCTATTGTAAATGGAATTGTTTTCATATATTCTTTTTCATTTTGTTCATTATTAGTGTATAGAAATGGTAATGATTTTTCTATGTTGATTTTATATCCTGCTACCTTGCTGTAGCTGTTGATGATGTCTAGAAACTTCTGAGTAGAGTTTTTTTGGGTCTTTATGGTATAGGATCATGCCATCTGCAAATAGGGATATTTTAACAGCTTCTTTACTTATTTGTATTCCTTTTCTTCCTTCTTCTTGCCTAATTGCTCTGGCTAGGAATTCCAGTACTATGTTGAATAGGAGTGGAGATAGTGGGCATCCTTGTCTGGTTCCTGATTTTAGAGGGAATGGTTTCAGGTTTTCTCCATTAAGTATAATACTGGCTTTAGGTTTGTCATATATACCTTTTAAAATGTTGAGTTATTTTCCTTCTATTCCTAGTCTTCTTAGAGCTTTTATCATGAAATGGTGTTGGATCTTATCAAAGGCTTTTTCTGCATCTATTGAGATGATCAAGTGATTTTTGGCTTTGCTTCTGTTAATGTGGTTTATTACATTTATTGATTTTTGTATGTTGAACCACACCTGCATCCCTGAGATGAAGTCTACTTTGTCATGGTGAATAATCTTTTTGATGTGTTGTTGAATTCAGTTTGCCATTATTTTGTTGAGGATTTATGCATCCATGTTCATTAAGGAGAAGGGCCTATAGTTCTCCTTTTTGGAGGTGTCTTTGCCTGGATTTGGCTTCATAAAATGAGTTAGGCAGTTTTCATTCCCTTTCTACTTCATGGAACAGTTTAAGAAGTGTTGGTATGAGTTCTTCTTTAAAGGTCTGATAGAATTCAGCAGAGAATCCATCAGGTCCTGGACTTTTCTTTTTGGGGAGACTCTTGATTGCTGCTTCTATTTCATTTTGTGCTATGGATCTATTCAGGTGATTAATTTCCTCTTGGTTCAGTTTTGGATGATCGTATGTATCTAGAAATCTGTCCATTTCTTTTAGATTTTCAAATTTATTTGAATATCGTTTCTCAAAGTAGTCTCTGATGATTTCCTGGACTTCCATGGTGTTTGTTGTTGTCTCTCCTTTTGCATTCCTGATTCTACTAATTTGGGTTTTTTCTCTCCTCATTTTAGTCAGGTTTGCCAGGGGTCTTTCGATCTTGTTTATTTTTTCAAAGAACCAACTTTTTGTTTCATTAATTCTTTGTATGGTTTTTTTGGTTTCTATTTTGTTGATTTCAGCTCTTATTTTTATTATTTCTCTCCTTCTATTTGTTTTAGGATTTGCTTGTTCTTGTTTTTCTAAGACTTTGAGATGTATCATTAGGTCATTGATTTGGGATCTTTCAGTGTTTTTAATATATGCACTCATGGCTATAAACTTTCCTCTCAGGACTGCCTTAGCTGTGTTCCATAGGTTCCGGTAGGTTGTGTTTTCATTTTCATTGACTTCCAGGAACTTTTTAATTTCCTCTTTTATTTCATCAATGATCCATTGTTCATTTAGTAATGCATTTTTTAGTTTCCAGCTATTTGCATGTTTTTTGTCATGCAAAAAAAATTTGCATGTTTTTTGTTGTTGAGTTCTACTTTTACTGCATTGTGATCAGATAGTATGCACGGTATAATTTCTATTTTCTTATATTTGCTGAGACTTGCTTTGTGCCCTAGGATATGATCTATTTTGGAGAAGGTTCCTTGGGCTGCTGAGAAGAATGTATATTGTGTAGAAGTTGGATGAAATGTTCTGTAGACATCAACTAGGTCCATTTGATCTATTGCATATTTTAGTTCTTGGACTTCTTTATTGAATTTTTGTTTGTATGAGCTATCTATTGATGATAATGTGGTGTTAAAGCCTCCCACAAGCACTGTGTTGGTGTTTATATATACTTTTAGGTCTTTCAGGGTATGTTTGATGAAATGGGTGCATTGATATTGGGTGCATACAGGTTGATGATTATTATTTCCTTTTGGTCTATTTCCCCTTTTATTAGTATGGAATGTCTTTCTTTATCACATTTGATCAATGTAGGTTTGAAGTCTCTTTGTCAGAGATAAATATTGCTACTCCTGCCTGTTTTTGGGGGCCATTGGCTTGGTAAATCTTCTTCCAGCCTTTCATCCTAAGCCTATGCTTATTTCTGTTGGTGAGATGGGTCTCCTGTAAGCAACAAATTGTTGGATCGTTCTTTTTAACCCATTTCTTCAAGTGGTGCCTTTTGATGGGTGAATTAAGTCTGTTAACATTAAGCATTAGTACTGATAGGTATGTGGTGATTCCTGTCATTTAGTTGTCTTAGTTGTTTGAAGGTTTGATTGTGTGTACCTAAGTTGAGGTTACTCTATACTTTCTTGCTTTTTCTTTTCCTGAGGTTTGGTGCTGCCTGTCTTTTCATGGTTAAGTTGGGTTTTACTTTCTGTGTGCAGAATCCCTTGCAGAATCTTTTGTGGTGGTGGCTTTGCGGTCACATATTATTTTAGTTTCTGCTTATCATGGAAGATTTTTATTGCTCCATCTATTTTGAATGATAGTTTTGCTGGGTAGAGTATCCTGGGGTTGAAGTTATTTTCATTCAGTGCCCAGAAGATCTCACCCCATGCTCTTCTTGCTTTTAATGTTTCTGTTGAGAAGTCTGCTGTGATTTTGATGGGTTTACCTTTGTATGTTACTTGTTTTTTCTCTCTTACAGCCTTCAATATTCTTTCCCTAGTTTCTGAACTTGTTGTTTTAATGATGATATGTCATGGGGTTGTTCTATTTTGATCTGGTCTGTTTGGTGTCCTGGAGGCCTCTTGCATCTGGATGGGAATATCTTTCTCTAGATTTGGGAAATTTTCCATTATTATTTTGTTGAATAGATTATGCATTCCCTTCACTTGTACCTCTTCTCCTTCTTAGATGCCCGTGATTCTCAAGCTTGGTCTTTCGATGGAGTCGGTGAGTTCTTGCATTTTCTTTTCACAGTTCTTGAGTTGTTTAATTAATAGTTCTTCAATTTTTCCTTTAATTACCATTTCATCTTCAAGTTCTGAGATTCTGTCTTCTGTTTGTTCTATTCTGCTGGATTGGCCTTCTGTTTTGTTTTGCAGTTCTGTTTCGTTCTTTTTTCTGAGGTTTTCCATATCCTGGCTGGTTTCCTCTTTAATGTTGTCTATTTTTGTCCTGAGTTCATTTATCTGTTTATTCATCATGTTCTCTCTTTCACTTTCTTGTTTATACAGCGCTTCTATGGTTTCCATTATTTCTTCTTTTGCTTTTTCAAATTCTTTATATTTGTTGTCTTGGAATTTTTTGAGTGTGTCCTGTACATTTTGTTGACCCTATCTAGTATCATCTCTATAAAATTCTCATTGACTACCTGTAGTATGTCTTCTTTTAAATTATTCTTGTGGGCTTCATTGGGTCCTTTGGCATAGTTTATCTTCATTTTGTTGGAGTCTGGATCTGAGTACCTTTTCTTCATTCCCCTCTGGTTCCTGTACTAATTTTTTGCTGTGGGGAAACTGGTTTCCCTGTTTTTTCTGTCTTCCCTTCATTGTCTTTGATGTTGTTACTATCCCTGTACTGTGTGCAATTAAGTATTTTCTAGCTTGTAATAATAATAATGGTAATATTTCGAATGGAAGTGTGAGCTGAGATGGAAAGCAAGAAGTTAAAGAAATGGGAAAAACAAACACAGACTGGGGGGAGAAAACAGAAAAATGTATCAGACAAAAGTTGAAAAAAGTTAACTAAGTGTTTCATGTACAGGGAAATTATTGAGCATAAAACATGTAAATGATTGAGATCCAAATTGAGTTCAAGACAAGAGTCCAGGATAAGGTAAACCAAGACTCATCACCCTTCATGATCAAGGTCATATATTCAATGTCCAGTTTGGTGATGTCAACTCTATGTGTGCATGGAACATCATTGACGAGTTCTTTCAATGTAACAAAGGCTCAAGTAAGGCAGAGGGCTGAGTTAGAACGTTTTCTATCTATGTTTTCTTTTCCTCTTTTTCTTCTTTTCTCTGCTTCTCTCTTTATCTCTCGGCCTCTCCCTTTATCTCCTTTATTTCCTTTCTGTCTTCTTCTCTGATCTTCTCTGAATCTTCTTCTGATCTTCAGCTCATTTGCACTCAGACCAGAAATTTCCATGTCCATCCTGTGTCTCTATTTTGCAGACTTCGAATACTGGAATTTCTCCATTTCCATAAGTGTGGCTGTTGTATTTTGATTAACAACTCCAGTCAATATAGTTGACAGACAGCAAGTGAATGTTAAATAGTTAGATACATAGATAGATAGATAGATTGATCAAATTTGGTTTATTTAATTCAAGTGATAGCTAGTTTAGGTCTTTAAAGATGAGTGCCTCAGAAGAAGTTGAATTTAAGAAAGGAAAACAAGGTAATTGGTGGTAAGAGTTTGTGATGTTTTTTCTAAATAGTGTCTTTGTTCATTATGAATGATAGTGTAATTTTTGTGAAAAGTAGAGTAAACTGGTTGGGAATGGGCCAACAAATAATCATATATGAACTAGAGATGGCAGATAGTGACTTTCATGATGCCCATGGAGCCTGATGTATAATCATTGTTGTGATGAGAATTCACCTGTGTGAGTTCAGCAATCCTGTTCTTTACTACAACCAACGTCATGAATTTCATCAAAGCAATGCAAAATTCACCAATTCAACTTCAAAGCATGAAATTCACTCTGAAAACTCACAGAGGGAAGCCTTAGCCAACTGTTCAGAACAGGGGTATAACAGGCTTGCTAGTTTCCAACTCTGCCTTGGACAGGGGAGCTGAGATTTCACAGTCCTCATTCCCAGCCACAGAGTAACTTCTGTGCAGCCAGCACATTGATACCAGTTCAGAAGGGAAAGAGAAAAAATCAGGTTTCAGACATGTCATAGAATGGGAAGCCTGTGGGCTGTAGACCTTGTCAGCATAAACATTTGTTCCAAGCAAGTTTTACAAGCCTGACCCCAAGATTCAAGTTCATCCCACAATGCAAAATGCTTTCATCATATCTACCATCAACCAAAGTTATTTTGCAGAATAGCTCAAAATCCAAACAGAAAGTAATGTCTTGACTGAAGACAAACTTCTCACTGTGAACTGCTTTCAAATAATAGTTCTTTTTTTACTACAATTTTAAATGTTGGTCCACCATTTGAAACATTTATCTCATTGAATCCAGTTATCAATGGCTTATCATCTTCTAGAGAATAAAATCAAATTATTTTTAAAATATCTTGTGTTTTTCTGTTGAAATTTACACATATGTTAAACTGGACACCAACTCCGTTTTTATTGGAGTCTTCTCAGAGGGCAGCCTTCTCTTGAGGTCTCAATCCCACTCCTATTCAGAGAATAAAGCTGGCTGCAGGAACCACAAATCAAAATCACACCAGAGAGTCAGATGGAGTGATAATCCTTGCACATACCAAGTATACACCTAAATATGAGAAAATAAGGAAATTGAGACACTTAAAGGATGAACTAAGAAATTGATAAAGTAAATTACTCATAAATAAGCAATAACAATGAGATGGGCAGGAAGTGAAAAACAGAAAAAGCAAGGAAGAAATCCTGGAATGTATGTGAAATGAAAGTATGAGAAATAACAGTGAGAAAAAAACACAACAGATCAAATGAAGAGTCAACAAAACAAGGAAAGGACATAAATATTTATTGAAAATGGAAATGCTGCCCTTTCTTCCCTATTTACTTGGTGAAGGAGGAGGAGAAGCATTTCAGGATGTAGTCATAGGCAATAACTTCCCCTAAAAGACTACATTACTCCAGAAAATAATAGCAGGAATGGACAAATTGATTGTACTACATTAAAAAAGGTAATCTGCATAGAAAGAAAGAATCAGTAGAGGGAAGAGTTGGCCAAAAACCTTGAAAACTTCTTTCTAAGATATTCATCTAACAAAGCCCAGAGTGTATTCCTGTAACACTCATGCACTGTAGTCATCTTCATCTTCATCATCCTCATTGTCATCACTGTCATTTATTTGGACATGAGAGTGGAAGGGATAGTACCTGAGAAGAGATGGGAATTGAAGGGACAAAATAGGGAAGGGAAGAGGGATTTGAGGGTCAATAAGATCACAGTATATTCTATTCATATATTAAAGTATCACAAGATAACTAATTACTCTGTAAGATTTTATGCACTAAAAAAATAAATTTTAATATGAAGAAATATTTCCACCTAAACAAATGCTCAGTGTTAACGTATGAGTACAGAAATGACTCTATTGTAGATACCAGAAGAAGATCTCTTGATGCTTAATGGTTGAGAATGACTGATTTTCATGAGAAAACAGAGTTCAGTTAAATTCCTTCATTTGGAAAGTCTATGGGATTGAGACTGGATCCATGAGAGGGGCAACACAAGCCTTGGGACACATAAACATGAATGGATGTAAGTTTCTCCTTCCTCATCAAACATACTGCACACAGCAAACCCAGGACTTACCCAATTCTTTTGTTTTCCTTTTTACCCTAATCAATTATTAATTAGGTTTCTTTCTCACATCTCCCTGTTCTCTACCTTCTTTGGTAGAGTGTGTGATGTAATCTCTGTTTTTAACACCAGGGCAAAAATCCTTTACAGGAACAAAAACACCATCAGAGAGATAAAGGAGGATCTGTGTTGGAATCAACCATGAAGAAGCAAATCCAGAGACTAGGTGGATATTGACTGGACTATCAGTAAGGAAATGGAAAGAGTTTGGAGGAGATAGTGCTCTACTATGAATGTGTGATCATCCTTCTAACGTGAGCTACTCTCTTATCACAAATGTGAACATAACTTGAGTCATAAGGCAGAGAGATTTCAAATAAGTTCCAGGTCAACCAGACCTCAGTCTCTCTGCACATGTGAGAAAAGGACTACCCTAGTGCAGATTGTTTTGAAGTCTCTAGGTTAAGACCACCTACAGGCTTGTGGGAGATATAGCTCTCCCTTAACAGGGCTGCGGTTTCTAGGGAAGGCAGGGCTGAGGTCTAGAAAATGAGACTGTTGTGTCTTCTCTGCCTGCTGTCTGCCTCCCAAGATGGGTGTCCCAATTGTCATAAAAGAGTGTAGAGGAAACATGTGAGTGCAGGAGACTCAGAGGATGACTCTCCTTTTTCCCAGGTGTCCTTTCCTGGGGGTCAGTGCAGGAGTCAGGACCAGGCCTGGTGAAGCCCTCACAGATCCTGTCTCTAACCTGTGCTGTCTCTGAATTCCCTACAACAAAAATTGATACTGCTGGTTCTGTTTCTGTCAACCCCAAGGGAAGGGGTTGGATTGGGTGGAACCCATTTCTTATAATGGGGACACATAATACAGCCCATCCCTCAAGAGCTGCATCTCCATCTCCAGCGACACATCCAAGTACCAGCTCTTTCAGGCTGAGCTCTGTGACCACGAAGACACTGCTGTGTATTACTGTGTAAGATGTGCACAGTGAGTGAACCTCATTATGAGTCCAGACATAAACCTCACTGCAGGGGTGCTCTGGACCAGCACGGGGCGCTCAGCTCAAAGCAAGCACAGCCTTAGCCCACATGTCAGGTGCTGACTCACGCATAAAGTTTTCTTCCTGAAGCCCTGGATCCTACCCCAAAAGCTCCTCCCACACACCACAATGCATAGTGACTAAGGTCATCTCGCTATATCAGAACATCAGAATTTGTCTTTTCTTTCTCTGGTGGTAGAATTGATTGAATTCAGGGTCATGTGCTTTCCATGTAGTTGCTCTACATTTTACATTTTTTAGAAAACTTCAATACAGTTTTTAAAGAAGTTGTGCTAAATACAGGCAAGATAACAAAGCTGAAGATCTCTGGGATTGACAGTTACTAATAAGAATCAGGATAACAAAAATATCATGTAGAAGCATGTGAAGCAAGAGAGAAACGGCATCAGAAACCATAACAGAAAGACAGGACAACTGAAAAAAATGGAGATACAGAAATACCAAAAAGTAAAGTAGAAAACAGTCTGCATGTCCTGTCCCAGTTTCCCCATGTGGGGAGGGACCAAGGTTCATCACATGTGCTTAGTGGCTAGTAGCTGATCTAACTGTGAGAAATTATCACTTCTTCCCAAGTCTTAAGTTCTATGTGTGAATTTTGTGAGTGTAACTTTTCCTATATGACAGCCTGGCATCTGAGAAGAAAGCCATTTTTGGGGGGGCTCTTCATGTCTTGGAAAGCTATAGCAAGATGCCATCTTTAGAAAGGACAAACATATTTAGACTGAACTTCACTGGGGACTGAGAAATAGGATTCATCCTGGCTCAGGGAATCTTGGGACACTTTGCTTCAGGTTCTTTGTGGGAGATGGACACAATAGAAGCTATTGGAGAATGAGAGGTTCTGACATTGGTCCACTGACATATTCATACAACAAGGAGCCCCATCAATGAAGTGCTTTGTAGTTGGAGGGCACACCCACCTTGGAAAGCAGCAAGTCATCTCTCTTGTGGATCACTGTGGAACAGAGGACCAGACTTATGTTTGACCTCCAGGCAATGCCTGACAAATGCAGGTGTTTTCTGTCAGGTACACTAAGAGCTCTGAGCACAGATCCTGAGAGTACATGATTTCCCAATCCAGTCTCTCCCACAGATTATGTAACTGCTGAATGGATCTGAAAGTACTGAGACTTTTCTCGAGGTGCTGAATGCTTACTGTGAGTGATTTCTACCAATCTGCAAGCATAGATCCTGTTCACCTATCCAAAGGAGAAAGAACTGTTGCCTGCCATCTGACTGCACATAGACAGCAGGCATAGCACTGATTCCCACAGTTCATTACCACTGATACAGAACTCAAGGATGTGTTTTCTCCTCCAATATCCAAACCATATGAGCAACACTGCTAGGCTTGGATGCTGTGGAGCCTGTGGAGAAGGAAGACTTGTCCAGCCCACAGGATGCAAACATCCTTTACCAAGCAGCAAAGTTCACAAAGAAGGTGAATCTCTAAAGTGTCAGCAGCACAAATTGGACAAGTGGCCCTTTACCAGCCTTAAGTTCAACCAACGTACAAAACCCAATATGTATACAAGAAACTACATGAGACACAGCTAATTTTCCTGTGTCTCAGTGATGGTGCCTTAACCAACATCTCCCCAGACTATGGAAACCTCCCATGTAATGCAATCACACTGTGGATTAAGACTGGGCTCTAACTACATGCTTTATGTGTGGAATGTGGTGCTAGACTGGAGAGAGCTAACACTGGGATGATTTTAATGGCCCAAATCTGCAGGTCTGCTTGTGTTGGACTCTCTGGAACAACTCCAGTTGTTAAAAAAAAACACATGACCCAGGCTGTATGCTATATAGTCTTCCTAGTATCACTGCAGACTGGGAGAAGTGATCGTGGGCCACAAGTCCAACTCATCAATAGGCTGTCACAGAATGTGCACTTTTGTCCTAGCCCACTATTGTGCTGGTCTTTCTGGAGTGGGAGTTCAGGGTATGACAGATCATATCATCTGGGTGGCCAAATGTGTGACACAGAAGCCTGGGCTTGGTCCACTGCTTTGACTACCAAGAGCCACCAGATACCTGTTGTGTCAGTTCCAGACATTGACCAGGCTATAATCAATATGGGAAAAATCCCAGGCAGAAACTCTTAAAGCACAGCTTAATGGACACTCTATTAACATGATAAAAAGGCAGATAAGCACTTCAATATGCCAAAAGAGAATTTTAACAAACAGATGGAAACAATGTAACAACCAAAAAAGATTTCTGAAGGAGAATACACACTCAGTGAATTTAAAACTTCAAAACAATTCTTCTGAGTCAGGAAAAGTTACAAAGAAGAAGGAATTATTGAGCTTAAAGACTGGCTATTGACATGTACATAGTTGGGGAGGCAAAGGTGAATGGGAATAAAGAAAACTTACAGAAATATTGGGAGAGTCTGAAAAGAGCAACTTTTGTGGTATTGAAACACAAAACGTA
The DNA here is from genome assembly GCF_047511655.1 of Castor canadensis. Classification (NCBI taxonomy): domain Eukaryota; kingdom Metazoa; phylum Chordata; class Mammalia; order Rodentia; family Castoridae; genus Castor; species Castor canadensis. The sequence continues at coordinate 7,268,582 of NC_133399.1, forward strand.
CTTGAAATTGTTCTGGGAAAGAAAGCTAATTCAAAGGAATACTGATAGAAACAATAACAGAACTGAATGGCTATGAATGTCAGGAATAGAAAGGTCTAAGTTCACAAGGAGAATACAATTCAATGAACTCTAACCCAGCACATCTTGTAATCATGGTCTAACAAGTGAAATATGAGAATTTTCCAAGACTGCAAGAGTATAGAAACTAATGAAAATCATGGTTCTCCAATTTCCCTAACAGCTGACTTCTCAACTGAAAACTTACAATGAAGGGAAGAGGGTAATGGTAAATTCACATTAGTGAAGGAAAATCCTGAAAAATTGAAAATCTTGTATCTAGCAATTCTATCTCTTAAAATTGAAGGTAAAAGAATTTTCCCAACAACCAGAGATAAGAGAATATATCTCCCAAAGTCTACTAAATATGAAATGCTACAAACTGAAAGAACAAGGTGTTAGTGAGTGTGAGGACACATAGGAAGGGTTAATCTTTACCTACAATTGAAAGTTTTAAAATGGAATCCAAATTTTATAATGTGTGAATGAATACAAGACTACTGGAAAGTTTTCTTATAAGTATATATTTCTTGCTTTTCTATTTAAATTTGTTTGTGTATGTTCTTATCCTAATGATCACAAGAAGTGATTATGTGAGAAAATGCCTTTGATCATTACCTCAATTTGACATTCTAACAGGTGTACATATTTGAAAAATCAATGATTTTAAAGATGTTTCATGGCTCAACTATGACCGAATCATTAGAATTGCATTTAAATAAATTAACATTCACCAATAGAACAAATATGTGTTGTACTGGCAAATGTGTAATTTTAATATTCAATTAAGAAAATAAAATTAAAATTAAAAACCTTAGTGTAAGTGGCAGGTCAATTAGAACAATAACCAAGCAATGATGGTTGACAGGTGTGCACAAGGGTGGCCAAGTTCTCAGGGTTTGATAAATATTACTCAAATTCTCTAAATTATACCACTCATTATTTAACACTGAACAGAATATACAAAGTAAATAACCACATTTATTATGCAAGAAAAATGGCAAACAGATTGGTTAGTACTATTTAGTAAAAATATGTGTTAATTTCTGTCTGAAGTGACCAATGTGTGTTCCTCTCTGAACAGGTCTAAGAAAACAAAGAAACCAAAACAACTCTGTTATTTATTGACTGGATTAAACTGTAGTTTACAGAACTTATTAACCATAGTTCTTAACATTCCCTTAAATGCCAATATCCCATCACAAAAATTAAAAAAAATGTTTTAAGTGGTACAAGAAGACTGGAGGAAGAGCTAAAGTAGCAGAGTGATAGCGAACCTGAGGCCATGGAATTAACAACCACTACCACAATGTAAGCAAATGAATAAAATAAAAAAAATGATGCAAGGCAAGAAGAGAATAATAGCAAGTTCTACTTTATTACAAACAAAGATAGCAAGATTTTTTCACAAGTACAAAATATTAAACAAGTCTTGAGAGAGTAGATGAGGTAGGGAATGCAGTGAACATTCTGGAGATGCTTAATCAATCCCATGGTAGCCATAATACTAAGAAAATTCACAGGAATACTACACAAAACATGTGAATTTGTACAGGTTGTAAGGTAGGGCAGAAAATGAGCAATGGTTGCTTCTGCTGATTATGGAATATCAATTTTGGTCTTCCTTCTTATTCAGTCTTGACTTCACAAGCAGAGGGAGGTATCTGGGGACTCATGAGAGAAAGAAGCACCATATTTTCATCCTACCTGTAAGAGGAGCCCAGCTGTTAGCACAAGGTTCAACTGCCTATTGGTTCCAATTGGTGGAAGATGCTTCCATCCCAGACTAAGTCATGAATGTTCTCCATGCTGCTCCCCAGAACCGGATGTTTTCTATAAAGCCTTTCCCTCCAGACAACATGACTTACACATGTTCCTGTAAGAAGGATTGGAAATACAGACTAATATGACAGATTTACTAATTCTTGCTCAGTAGACACTGTAGGTGACAAAAGGGCAGCAGCTGAGGGACTGTGTGGATAACAGAAATAAGTGACACTTCTGGAAATCACAGAGTGCAGCCCTTCCTGTCTCACAGAGGAAATAAGAAAGTGCACAAAACTCAGAGTTTCAACCTGAGACAAGGACCTGTGATTTCACAGTCTGGTCACACAGCCATTGTCAAATGCCTCTGAGGGCAGGGATGGATGTCTGGCCTCTTTGTTCTTGGGACAGGAGGAGAGGCTCCCTTCCTATGACCAGAGTTCTAAGAAATCTCCCCTGAGGACACAATATGTTACATAAGGAATTATAGATAGCTAGGTAAAGCACCCATTACTCTTCCTCTGTTATGTTCATGGTCCCCCAGGCAGGAATAAGACTGTGACATTGAAAGTGTCCTCAGGTTATTATGAAAAGAATGATCCTTGATCCCTATTAAGATGCAGAAACAAGACAAGATGTGCCTACTCTGCTTTGGTTCAAAAGTGCCTGTATTTTGAGGGCCTATATTCAAAACCTTTGGTTATGATAATTTCTCTCTGTCTTTTTGGTAAAACATTGAAGGATAGGCTCTTGGATATCCTGTGGAAACTTCAGAGGAGAGGGGGGAAGACACACCTCCCACATGAACTGTAAATAAACACGTAGGCCTGACAACGCGGGGGCAGTGTCACCTTTCCCAGTGCTTGGAAAGGGGAAAGCCTGTAGCAGAGGCTCCCGCACAGGAGAACTCTGAGCAAACAAAGCCTGTGAGGCCAGGTGAGTGCTAGCTCACCCCAGAGATCTGCATAAATAATGCCACCAGCTACAGGCTGAGAGCAGCAGGCAGGGAAGACACAGTTGCAGATACCACTCTCAGAACTGTCTCCAGACGCTTTTTTTTCTTTTTCTCCCTACCTTTGATGAGAGAACAACCGAATTACACCTGCAAGCCGAAAAACTTACTGAAACTGTATTGCATTTGAACTGGGGACACTTGGCGGGGCTTTTTGTGTGTGTGTGTGTGTGTGTGTGTGTGTGTGTGTGTGTGTGTGTGTGTGTGTAGTTTTGTTCTACTTTATGCATCCCCTTTGATGAGACAATTACAGAACAACATCTGAGGCACCAACTCCAGGGCTGGTGATTGAGACGGTCACACAAATTATTAAGACTGAAACTGCATTGCATATAAACTTGGAAGTTTTTTGGTTTTTTTTTTTTTAATTTTCTGTTTTCGATTTTATTTTAATTCATTTTTATATATAGATATTATGCTGATTTGCTTATTTTTTATTTTTTTATCTTTGATTTTCAATCCTCTCTCTGTCTCTCTAATGTCTGTTCGGCTTACTGTCGATTAGTACACTAACACTCCCTGTTTATACCTTTGAAACTTTCTTGTCTGATACCTTGTTCTGCTTTCTTCCTCTTGTCTGTATATTTGTTTTCCCCTTTTCTTTAACTTATTACTTTCCATCTCAGCTCACTCTTCGATTCTAAATATTACCATTGTTATTATTACAAGCTAGAAAATACTTAATTACACACAGTACAGGGACAGTAACAACACCAAGGACAATGACTGGAAGACAGAAAAAACAGGGAAACCAGTTTCCCCACAGCAAAAATTAGTACAGGAACCAGAGGGGAATGAAGAGAACAGAAACTCAGATCCAGACTCCAACAAAATGAAGATAAACTATGCCAAAGGACCCAATGAAGCCCACAAGAATAATTCAAAAGAAGACATACTACAGGTAGTCAATGAGAATTTTATAGAGATGATACTAGATAGGGTCAACCAAAATGTACAGGAGACACTCAAGAAATTCCAAGACAACAAAAATAAAGAATTTGAAAAAGCAAAAGAAGAAATAAAGGAAACCATAGAAGCACTGTATAAACACCAAAGTGAAAGAGAGAACACAAATAATAAATGGATAAATGAACTAAGGACAAAAGTAGACAACAATAAAGAATAAAACTGCCAGGATATGGAAAACCTCAGAAAAAAGAATGAAACAGAACTGCAAAACAAAACGGAAGGCCAATCCAGCAGAATAGAACAAACAGAAGACAGAATCTCAGAACTTGAAGATGAAATGGTAATTAAAGGAAAAATTGAAGAACTATTAATTAAACAACCCAAGAACTGTGAAAAGAAAATACAAGAACTCACTGACTCCATCAAAAGACCAAACTTTAGAATCATGGGCATCGAAGAAGGAGAAGAGGTGCAAGTGAAGGGAATGCGTAATATATTCAACAAAATAATAATGGAAAATTTCCCAAATCTAGAGAAAGATATTCCCATACAAATGCAAGAGGCCTCCAGGACACCAAACAGACCAGATCAAAATAGAACTACTCCACAACATATCATCATTAAAACAACAAGTTCAGAAACTAAGGAAAGAATATTGAAGGCTGTAAGACAGAAAAAACAAGTAACATACAAAAGTAAACCCATCAAAATCACAGCAGACTTCTCAACAGAAACATTAAAAGCAAGAAGAGCGTGGGGTGAGATCTTCCGGGCACTGAATGAAAATAACTTCAATCCCAGGATACTCTACCCAGCAAAGCTATCATTCAAAATAGATGGAGCAATAAAAGTCTTCCATGATAAGCAGAAACTAAAATAATATGTGACCACAAAGCCACCATTACAAAAGATTCTGCAAGGGATCCTGCACACAGAAAGTGACACCCAACTTAACCATGAAAAGTCAGGCAGCACCAAACCACAGGAAAAGGAGAAGCAAGACAGTAGAGAGTAAAATTAAGTTAGGTACACACAATCAAACCTTCAAACAACTAAGACAACTAAATGGCAGGAATCACCACATACCTATCAGTACTAACACTTAATGTTAATGGACTTAATTCACCCATCAAAAGACACCGTTTGACAAAATGGATTAAAAAAGAAGATCCAACAATTTGTTGTTTACAGGAGACTCATCTCACCGACAGAAATAAGCATATGCTTAGGATGAAAGGCTGGAAGAAGATTTACCAAGCCAATGGCCCCCGAAAACAGGCAGGAGTAGCAATACTTATCTCTGACAAAGTAGACTTCAAACCTACATTGATCAAACGAGATAAAGACGGACATTCCATACTAATAATAGGGGAAATAGACCAAAAGGAAATAATAATCATCAATCTGTATGCACCCAATGTCAACGCACCCAATTTCATCAAACATACCCTGAAAGACCTAAAAGCATATATAAACGCCAACACAGTGGTTGTGGGAGACTTTAACACTCCATTATCATCAATAGATAGGTCATCCAAACAAAAACTCAATAAAGAAATCCAAGATCTAACATGTGCAATAGATCAAGTGGACCTAGTAGATGTCTACAGAACACTTAATCCAACCTCTATACAATATACATTCTTCGCAGCAGCCCATGGAACCTTCTCCAAAATAGATCATATCCTAGGGCACAAAGCAAGCCTCAGCAAATATACGAAAATAGAAATAATACCGTGCATACTATCTGACCACAATGCAGTAAAAGTAGAACCCAACAACAAAAGTAAAGACAAAAAACATGCAAATAGCTGGAAACTATATAACTCATTACTTAATGAAGAGTGGATCATCGATGCAATAAAAGAGGAAATTAAAAAGTTCCTAGAAGTCAATGAAAATGAAAACACAACCTACCGGAACCTATGGGACACAGCTAAGGCAGTCTTGAGAGGAAAATTTATAGCCATGAGTGCATATATTAAAAAGATTGAAAGATCCCAAATCAATGACCTAATGATACATCTCAAACTCCTAGAAAAACAAGAACAAGCAAATCCCAAAACAAATAGAAGGAGAGAAATAATAAAAATAAGAGCTGAAATCAACGAAATAGAAACCAAAAAACCAAACAAAAAATTAATGAAACAAAAAGTTGGTTCTTTGAAAAAATAAACAAGATCGATAGACCCCTGGCAAACCTGACTAAAATGAGGAGAGAAAAAACCCAAATTAGTAGAATCAGGAATGCAAATGGGGAGATAACAACAAACACCATGGAAGTCCAGGAAATCATCAGAGACTACTTTGAGAACGTATAGTCAAATAAATTTGAAAATCTTAAAGAAATGGACAGATTTCTAGATACATGTGATCATCCAAAACTGAACCAAGAGGAAATTAATCACCTGAATAGACCTATAACACAAAATGAAATTGAAGAAGCAATCAAGAATCTCCCCAAAAAGAAAAGTCCAGGACCTGATGGATTCTCTGCAGAATTCTATCAGACCTTTAAAGAAGAACTGATACCAACCCTCCTTAAACTTTTCCACGAAATAGAAAGGGAAGGAAAACTGCCAAACACATTTTATGAAGCCAGTATTACACTTATCCCAAAACCAGGCAAAGACACCTCCAAAAAGGAGAACTATAGGCCAATCTCTTTAATGAACATTGACACAAAAATCCTCAACAAAATAATGGCAAACCGAATTCAGCAACACATCAAAAAGATTATTCACCACGACCAAGTTGGCTTCATCCCAGGGATGCAGGGGTGGTTCAACATACGAAAATCAATAAACGTAATAAACCACATTAACAGAAGCAAAGACAAAAACCACTTGATCATCTCAATAGATGCAGAAAAAGCCTTTGATAAGATCCAACATCATTTCATGATAAAAGCTCTAAGAAAACTAGGAATAGAAGGAAAGTTCCTCAACATTATAAAAGCTATATATGACAAACCTACAGCCAGCATTATACTTAATGGAGAAAAATTGAAACCATTCCCTCTAAAATCAGGAACCAGACAAGGATGCCCACTATCTCCACTCCTATTCAACATAGTACTGGAATTCCTAGCCAGAGCAATTAGGCAAGAAGAAGGAATAAAAGGAATACAAATAGGTACAGAAACTGTCAAAATATCCCTATTTGCAGACGACATGATCCTATACCTTAAAGACCCAAAAAACTCTACTCAGAAGCTTCTAGACATCATCAATAGCTATAGCAAGGTAGCAGGATATAAAATCAACATAGAAAAATCATTAGCATTTCTATACACTAACAATGAGCAAACGGAAAAAGAATGTATGAAAACAGTTCCATTTACAATAGCCTCAAAAAAAATCAAATACCTAGGTGTAAACCTAACAAAAGATGTGAAAGACCTCTACAAGGAAAACTATACACTTCTGAAGAAAGAGATTGAGGAAGACTATAGAAAGTGGAGAGATCTCCCATGCTCATGGATTGGTAGAATCAACATAGTAAAAATGTCTATACTCCCAAAAGTAATCTACATGTTTAATGCAATTCCCATCAAAATTCCAATGACATTCATTAAAGAGATTGAAAAATCTACTGTTAAATTTATATGGAAACACAAGAGGCCACGAATAGCCAAGGCAATACTCAGTCAAAAGAACAATGCAGGAGGTATCACAATACCTGACTTAAAACTATATTACAAAGCAATAACAATAAAAACAGCATGGTACTGGCACAAAAGCAGACATGAAGACCAGTGGAACAGAATAGAGGATCCAGATATGAAGCCACACAACTATAACCAACTTGTCTTTTACAAAGGAGCTAAAAATATACGATGGAGAAATAGCAGTCTCTTCAACAAAAACTGCTGGGAAAACTGGTTAGCAGCCTGCAAAAAATTGAAACTAGACCCATGTATATCACCCTATACCAAGATTAACTCAAAATGGATCAAGGATCTTAATATCAGACCCCAAACTCTTAAGTTGATACAAGAAAGAGTACGAAATACTCTGGTGTTAGTAGGTATAGGTAAGAACTTTCTCAATGAAATCCCAGCACCACAGCAACTAAGAGATAGCATAGATAAATGGGACCTCATAAAACTAAAAAGCTTCTGTTCATCAAAAGAAATGGTCTCTAAACTGAAAAGAACACCCACAGAGTGGGAGAAAATATTTGCCAACTATACATCAGACAAAGGACTGATAACCAGAATATACAGGGAACTTAAAAAAGTAAATTCTACCAAAACCAATGAACCAATAAAGAAATGGGCACATGAACTAAACAGAACTTTCTCAAAAGAAGAAATTCAAATGGCCAGAAAACACATGAAAAAATGCTCACCATCTCTAGCAATAAAAGAAATGCAAATTAAAACCACGCTAAGATTCCACCTTACCCCTGTTAGAATAGCCATCATCAGCAACACCACCAACAACAGGTGTTGGCGAGGATGCGGGGAAAAAGGAACCCTCTTACACTGTTGGTGGGAATGTAGACTAATACAACCACTCTGGAAAAAAATTTGGAGGCTACTTAAAAAGCTGGACATCGATCTACCATTTGATCCAGCAATACCACTCTTGGGGATATACCCAAAAGACTGTTACTCCAGAGGCCCCTGCACATCCATGTTTATTGCGGCACTATTCACAATAGCCAAGTTATGGAAACAGCCAAGATGCCCCAGCACTCACGAATGGATTAAGAAAATGTGGTATCTATACACAATGGAATTTTATGCAGCCATGAAGAAGAATGAAATGTTATCATTCGCTGGTAAATGGATGGAATTGGAGAACATCATTCTGAGTGAGGTTAGCCTGGCTCAAAAAACCAAAAATCTTATGTTCTCCCTCATATGTGGACATTAGATCAAGGGCAAACACAAGGGGATTGGACTATGAGCACATGATAAAAGCGAGAGCACACAAGGGAGGGGGGAGGATAGGTAAGACACCTAAAAAATTAGCTAGCATTTGTTGCGCTTAACGCAGAGAAACTAAAGCAGATACCTTAAAGCAACTGAGGTCAATAGGAAAAGGGGAACAGGTACTAGAGAAAAGGTTAGATCAAAAAGAATTAACCTAGAAGGTAACACCCAGGCACAGGAAATCAATGTGAGTCAATGCCCTGTATAGCTATCCTTATCTCAACCAGCAAAAACCCTTGTTCCTTCCTATTATTGCTTATACTCTCTCTACAACAAAATTAGAAATAAGGGCAAAATAGTTTCTGCTGGGTATTGAGGGGTGGGGAGATGGAGGGGGCGGAGTGGGTGGTAAGGGAGGGGTTGGGGGCGGGGGGGAGAAATGAACCAAGCCTTGTATGCACATATGAATAATAAAAGAAAAATGAAAAAAAAAAGAATATCCTGTGGATGAAAAGTCTTCAACCAGCTCTCTACCAATCCTCATGATAGTAAACCAGATCAGGGAGTGCTGCTGCCTGAAAACTAAGAGTAGATTTAAGCCACAAGCATGTGGAAAATTTTCGGAGTTTGTCTCAAAGGTTAACGAATGGGGCCAGAAACTGATTGGCAAATGATTGTCGAATTTCAGTTAGAACATCATCCTTGTATGCAGGTTACTTATGGTGAATGATTTTTCCAAGAACAGTGTAACACAATAACTTTGGGTGTTTAAATTCGGGGATAATCTACAGAGAACATGGGAGGCAGAACATATAATGGTAATGGTCCTTATTTCATGCACAATTGTCATCTGGGGAATGAGGCAGTTTAAGTGGCATCCCTATTTCTCAATTCAAATGGAATAGAATCATATTGTGAATAAATACAGGATAGAAGCATTTTCTCCAGTCCTTAATGATTCTGATGCTGCTGTGTCTTTGATCAGAGGATGTATTAGAGTAATAGAATGTCCAAAAGTTATCAAACAATAGTAATGTGACAATGTGACAAGATCCCAGGAGTCTTGGGAACCAAGTCTCAGTAGAGGTAAAGGAGAAAGAACATGGGAATTGTGCTAGAATGAGAACATGGGAAGCAAAACCTGGAGCCTGATGGGTGAGAAAGATGGGTTGGATCCAGAGAGCAGAGACTGGAGTGGCAGCAGGTAGATCTGTGTATAGGATGGTGAGGACACTCTGACCTATTTCCAGCAATACTTATAAGACAAGTGTTCTCTTATTACAGATGTAAATACTGTTAAGTATTGAAGACACATTATGTTTCACAAAACTACCAGAGAACCAAACAATTCTGACTTCAGTCCTGTGCACCTTTAAAGAACAGGACTCACCACATGCAAATTATTGTTCAAGTACAGGTTAAATTACCCTGTTGGGCTGGGGTAATTCACAGCTCTCTCCTCAACAGCACTGAGGTCACTGGGGAAGGCAGAGCTGTGGTCTAGAAATTGAGATTGTTGTGTCTTCTCCTGTGTCTGGTGGCATCTCCCAACAGTGAGTGTCCCCAATGTCACACATGTGTCTATGGGTGGTTTGATGGCATGTGACTAACATGGATGTCTTTACTTGTCTCTAGGTGTCCTGTCCCAGCTGCAGCTGCAGGAGTCAGGACCTGACCTGGTTAGGCCATCACAGACCCTGTCTCTCAAATTTGCTGTGTCTGGATTCTCCATCAAAACTAGTCCTTACTGCTGGGACTGGATCCGTCAGATCCCAGAGAAGGGCCTAGACTGGATGGGTACCATATGTTATGGTTACACTGGCTGCAACTCATCCCTCAAAAGCCGCATCTTCATCTCTAGAGACACATCCAAGAACCAGTTCTCTCTGTAGCTCAGCTCCATTACTACAAAGGACACAGTCATGTATTACTGTGCAAGATACTCAGGGAAGGAACTTCAGTGTTTAGCCAGACAAAAACATCCCTGTAGGGACCATCAGGACACACTGAGCACGAGGCCAATCACTGGAACAAATGCTTTCTGATGTATGAATTTCTTTTGCTGAGTCTCTGTCCCCTTCTCTCTTGAAGAAGAGCCAGCTTCTCTCTTGAGGCCACCATGAATATTAACTATGGAGAAGTATTTAATATATAATGGTTCTGGAGGAAATATACCAATTTGTGCTCTAAGCTTTTTGGTTTTTCAGAGAATATGCATTTCTCCTTCATTTAACAGATGCTTTTGCTAAGTAGAGTATTCTTACTTTGTAGGCCTTTTTAATTCAGAATGCAAGAAAATTTCAGAACATTCTCTCCTGGCCTGTTGTGCAGTTTCTGGTGAAAACCTCCTTTAAAGTGAATTTGGAAACACAACTTCTAATTTTTGTTTCATCTTAAAGCCTTGAGAAACTTCTCTTTGTCTTTGGCCTTTGAGACATTAACTGCCAGGGTTCTTGGGTCAAAGTTGTGGCTCAAACAATAGAACACCCATTTAGCAAGCATGAAGCTCAAAGTTCAATTCTCAGTACCAAAAAAAAAACAAATGTGTCTGGGATTAGATGGCGTTAAGTTAATTCTGATTTGTAGGTATTAGTCTTCCTGTATATGGAAATTTGATTGCTTCTACATTGTATTTGTGGAAGCTTTTCATTGTAAGTTCTTTGAATAATATTGCCCCTCAATGGGGAATATTTATCCTGTTATCTGGCAATATTTGACCAGAATATGTGTATTTAAATTAATGTGCTAAAACTCTTATAAGCTTTCTTCATTCTTCTTCATTCCCTTTACTTTTTTTTTTCTTATCCATGTGGATTTTCAAATAGTCAATCTTCAGGCTAATTATTTCATCTAGTTTCTCTGTGCTGTTGTTGATGCCTTCCATTGTGTTTTATGTCACTGAGTGTGTTTCTTATCTCAAGTTTATGCTTGATTTTACAGAATTATGTCCATCTGTCTTACATGCTTCCGTTAGGTTTTCTTGGAATTCCTTCAGTTTTCTAAAAACACTGTTTAAGTTTTCTGTATGATGGTTTGGCCACCTTATTTCCTCAGTTTCTTGGTCTTGTTTTGCATTAGGAATGTTCATTGTTTCCAGACACCTTTACATACTTGTTTGCATATGACAGAATCTAAATGCTGAAGGAGCAAATATGTATTCTAATCTTCCTGTATTACTTTTGTTTTTCTCTCTGTTTGCATAAATCCCAAGCTGGCTTCTTATTTTCTCAGTCCCATGTTTTCCAGTCACTTCCACACTATCAGTCCTATATATTGCCAGGTCTAGTTTGGTTCAGAATCTTTTGCTAGTGCACTGCTGCTAGTTTATCACTAGAGGGCTATCAAAAACCAGATTGTCCAAAACAAAGGTGAGGATTAAGAATGAACAGGGGAATATCTAGAAATAGTGGTCCAACACCAGAAGCATGCCCCAGGGACTGGGTAGGCTCAGATGTCTCATTCACACTAACTGACCTATGGCATAACGAGAATCTGCACAGCTCTTGGCAGAATCACCATGCCAGATGACTGGCTAATAGCAATGCTCAGATGACCCACAACTGAGGCATTGTCCTATATATCATCAGGTCACTGCAGATGGAAGAAGACCTGCTCTGTTTTGGGCTGCATATTGCTGAGCTACAGTCATGGACAAACAGCTCTGCAACCATCCACACTTGAAGCCAACTGAATAGAGTTCTTAGGGATTGGGTCCATCTATCTTTCCCTGGCATGGGGTTTAGTCCAGAGTTTCTTACCCAAGCCAGTGTAGAAATGAGAACATGAGGGATCTTCCCAGTGCTAGGTTGAATTAGACTAGCACTAAGTCCCAGAACAAACTTCATGACCTTGCTGCCCCTTTCCTACAACCATGTGATGTGTATTGCACCTTATTTTGGTGCCTGAGGTTGTTATAAGGCCAGAAACTCCTTGGCAACCTAGGCTAAAGCTAGTCTGGTATGTACCTGATAGTCACACCACCAGGGACCTGCACTGAATCAGATTGGAGAGCTGTGTACTCCAGGTCACTGAAGAACTGGCATGGAGTGTGTTGCACTAGCATACAGTTCAATGCCTCATGTCAGTATTGATGTACACCACGGATCTGTGAATGGTGACCTGTATGTAGGCACTTTCCTTTCTGCACAGTGCTGGTTCTCAAAGTAATCCACCTGGCCTTGAGCCCCAGTGCAAATACCTGTGCTTGTTCCCATATCACAGGCCTTGGAAATTGGGGTCTCCACTCTGCCACAAGAGGTTGGGTGAGGGGTAGTGAAAGTAATCTTTTTGCTTCTTGGCCTAAAGCCATTTCATTGGTTTTGTCCCTGGGCACTGGCCAGGAAAAAGAAGACTTGGGCTCTGTATGTCACTAAGCATCACCACAACAGGCCTGTTACAGGGCTTCACATCTTGGGAATGGACTGAATTCCCTAAGAATTAGACTTCTTTCTTCATTTGACACTGCTTGGAGGTGGCAGTGGGTGTAACACTGAATAATCCATCATCCTGCATTTTCAATGAGTCTTTGCACTGTGTTGTTCTAAATCCCCACAGCAACATCATCAGTGTTGGCAGCTCCTCATGACAGGGTTGCATTAATCCCTTGGTGATCCATGGTGTGCCTTGGCAGTGTTTCCCCACAACTCTGGTGGTCAGGAGCACCTAGGACAAGGACAGCAGGGAAGCAGCACAGTAACTTCCCAGGGTTATGGTGAGCCATCTCCCTTTGCACTATGAGCCTCAACAATGCACACCATTGTTTACCACCCTACTTTAAGCAGAGATCATCCCACATCTATAGGCTCATCCAGCCCTGGAGACCATTAACTGCACAGACCTTCTTGTCCTTTGTACACACTGTAGCATGTGAAGACATCCATGGAATCATGTGGCAGCAATTGGTCCTGTGAGCCTACTGGTGGTTTTGCCATTAAGATAGATATGTGTCATTCTAAAACATAAAAATTCCAGGCTAATGCATTTGACCAAGGGCTACATTATGGAAAACTTGATACCATAATTTTATCCCTAAAAGTTAGTCTATTATCAAAAATTTTGAAATTTTTATTTATCAAATTTATTTATAAAATTATCAAATTTTATTATCAAAATTCAAAATAGCAGAGCTAAATGTATACCAGATATGTGGAAGGATGCACAACAGTAGCACAGCACAACAAGTCACAGAAGAATGTACAAGGATTCCCGTAACAGCATGACAACCAGCATGTGGTCATTGTGCTTCCCATCTCAAGAGAAATCCACATGAAAAGGGTGGAATCCACTTTCTTTCCAAAGCCTCCACATATCCTGGTCTGCTGCAACATCCATCCTTGTGAAATAGGTGACATTTTTCCTTGCCCCTCACTTTGTTCACAACTGGGGAAATGCACAAGTTATGTCATGTGGGAAGTTTTCACCTCATTGAAAACTGAAGCACAGCTCTAAACAAAAATAGCATCACACATTTCACACTTCCAGAAAAGGTGTGAGTGATGAGAAAACAGTAATGTTAGATTGGGTTTCTCAAATGGACTCTGTAAGTATGAGTGAGATGCAGAAATTTCCTAAAATTAAACCACTAGCAGCCCAATCAGTATATTTGTCAAGGCTGCTGTCTGCTGTAGTACTAATCACATGTCCATTTTTCTTAAGCTTAAACCCACTGATTTTATCATATTTCCTCCTCATTATACTATGATTCCATTTTATCAAACATTGGTTATGGTAGACTTTAATCCTTCTCTGTTCATCACAGAGAGGGCAATTAAAAGCAGTCAGAAATAGTTTCCTGTAGGCTCCCTGACACATAGTTCTCATCCTTTGATGTTATATTTAATGTATCACTTTGTCAATTCACCAGTCCTCTAGGGAGGCACAATAGTTGCAATGATTCGTGGCTGCATATCCAAGGAGAACACCAATCTACTGGAACAGTACTCACTGTCTCCAACCATGGTGCTCCACAGAAGAATTGTGTACAGAGGACCCTGGTCCTGAGGGGACATGTCAAATTGATAGGAAGCACACAGGGAATCTTCACCTAAGGGCACAACTGCTCCTCATCACAGACTGCTCTCCTCTTGATGCCTGATACCTGACTTCACTCATCAGTATCAAGATCCCTGTGAGGGGAATGCAAATCTCCTAAGCCCCGCCCATCACTGGATTGAAAAGCCCATCACAGAGCCTGGATCATGACTGATCAACACCATGGACAGTCTGTGTTCAACAGTGATGCTGTTGACTCTCCCTGCCTGAGAGTGTTCTGCAGTGCTCCATGGGGGCGAAAGTGTCCTGTCTTCACCTCGACTGCTTCACTTCCTTCTTGTGTTTCTCCACAGGGGTCCTGTCCCAGGTCACATTGAAGGAGTCTGGACCTGGGCTGTTCCCACTCTCCCAGACCCTCAAGCTGACCTGATCCTTCTCTGGCTTCTCACTGTTCACTACTAACATGGGTGTGGGCTGGATTTGCCAGCCCACAGGGAAGACTGTGGAGTGGCTAGCGCACATTTGGTGGGATAATGGTAAATGCTATACTCAAGCACTTAAGAGCTGACTCACCATCTCCAAGGACAGCTCCAACAGCCAGGTTTTCCTCACAATGACCAGCACAGAGCATGCAGACACAGCCATCTATTACTGTGCTCAAAACCACAGTGACATGGTTTCAGGTGCCTCCTGCACAAGATCCCATGCTGTTCCTCTGTGCTCTGTTCAGAGGGAGTCTGTTCCCCACTCTGTGCAACAGGAAAGTGTGGAGGATGTGCCCTTTCCTGTCAGGCTCTGGTATTTCCTCTACACCCAGGGCCTCAGGAACCACTTGCCCTTTTGCTGATATATTTCTACATCACAGATCACTTATGAGTTGTCAAGAAGTCCACTGCTATGTTCTGTTTATGAAGTTGCAAAATGAATCATGCCTAGTGCCTAAACCACACTGGTCATTGATATGCTGCATTCTGGTACACATCACCCACAGCAGGAGGACACAAATAGCTACAACTTTTGCCTTGATTAAGCTTTTGCATATGGTGTGGAACAACAAAGAAGAAATATGAATACATGAGAAATAGTAGAAACACTATGTTTTATTTTAATGGGGAGAATTATTATAATCTATCCTCTATTAATATTATATATGAAATCATAAAGGAATTAGATGTCTCAAGTAATGGGTTTTTGATTTCCTTAGACTTCTGCTCTTCATAAAGCTTGTGTGTATGGAGTGGATTTAATAGTCATGTCTAATTCCAGGGGATGTAATACTGCAGACCAAAATTTAAACCCTCTGCCTCAGAGCTGTGTTCTTGATAGGAGCACATATTGGCACTTCAAACTAACATTAGACAGACCTTTGAACCAAACTTCATTAACCATTCCTCTGTGTCTATTTCTGTCTTAATAAATCAAAAAATTATGCCCTAAGATAAAGAATTTATAATCGTTTCATCTGAGCAAATTTTTTCTAGTTGGTAAAGGAAACCAATAAGGTGATACATCATACATGTCATCATGATTTTAAGTTATTATGTTTCTATAAATGTTAATAATTATATTACAACCCTGTCTCAGTATTTAATCACTACAGTTATAGAGAACTCTTATATAGTATAAAGAGCGTTCAAAATAAATCTTGAAGATTGAGATAATTTTGGTATTGTTCATCAGGAAAAAGTAGAGAAAAGCTGAAGAATGCATCTGTGAAATTGTGAAAGCACATTTGACCACAGATGAGGACCAAATATGAGATATAATGAAAGCCATATCTGAGTATAGCTCAAGATAACATCAAAAGCAGGGTGAAAACGATATCTCAATCAAGTTGAAGACCACAGCTGAAGAAAAGAGACCACATTTTAAGAAAGATGAAGATTGTATGTGAAGAAAGATGAAGACATCTGTGGAAATATAAAGAACAAACCTGAGGAAAGATTACATCTATATCAGAAAAAAGATAAAGATGATATTAGAGGTCAGGTGAAAAGCCTTTCTGAGGATGAAGGATACCTTATCTTAGGAAAGAAGAATGTATCTGAGGTAAGAGAAGACCATCTTTGAGGCAGAAAATGACCTTATATGATGAATGGTGAAAAATATAACTCAAGTAATTTGAGCACCATATGTAAAGAAGATAAGTGACATACCTGAGAAATTTGAAGCCCTTATCTGAGGAAAGATTAAGACCTTATCCAAAGAAATATTTAGAGCTTATGTCCTCCCCGAGAAAAAACAGAAGATCATCCACCAAGTCACAGCATGTTCCTGGCAGTGCCCACAGACATTTGGGGAGTTTGCACTCTGACATGTTTATTCCGAGGTTTGTCCCTGTAATTATCCTCTGTCTACATTTTAGAAAACTCTTATTTAGTGAACTAACAAGACCAACTATGTTTGCTGCCACCAACCTAATTTTTCTTTCAGATGTGTGGGTGCTGGTTGATCTGGTGTCTCTCAGGAAGCAGCCATCTTGCAATCCATCATGGAAACCTATTTTTTGTCTCTATATTCTGTTCTGTTGATCCTGGTGACCACGTTTTTAGAATCAGCTAATTGCTGTAGTTTCACATTGAGCCCTGGATTGACGATCAGTCTTCTGATGTCTTCTCTGTCTTTATTTTATTGTCCATGAGATTTTCTTTTCCTTTCCTACTAGGAGAACACTCTGTGAGAAATTTACTTCTCTTATAAGAAAGGCGCATTTTCAGTGTGAAATATATTAGGCTTCTGTATTTGCACAAGGTTATCATTCTACAATAACTGTGTTCATCTCCCTGAAGAAAATCTATGTCCCTCACCATTCAACTCTTCTCCACACAGATAATGGAAGCTACTTTTGTATTTTCTCTGTGTGTGGATGTGGCTACTATAGGTACTTATGTCAACATAATCATAGGGAATGGTTGCTTGTATCATTTTACATATTTTTGATATTTATCTATGTTACCATGTGGATGCTAAGATCAACCCTTTTAAGAGTTATGAATGAAGAAACATGTGTCTATAGCTCAGTTTGTTTGGCCTTCATGCATTGCTAGATACAATTTCATTTCTCTTAGGTATACAGATAAAATAGAAATATGGTTCAAATGATAAGTTTACTGGAATATTTTAGGAGACATTTAAAGACTTTCCCAGAGTGAGTATGACTTTAGATATTCTCATCAGTACTACATGAGTGTCATAATTTGTATAGTCCTCATCAACAGTAGCTAATAAAAATAGTTTCATCATATGCATCCATACTGATACAACATTGATGAAACTGGGTTATTTTCTAAGTACAAAAGCTTACATGCAGAGACTTAGGCACTGTTTCACAGCACCTATTATAAAATAAGCATCATTGAGAAATTCATAAAGACAGGGAATGTTCTTGTGTTCTCATTGACTTGGGCAGGCAGAGAAAAAAGAAATAATCAACAGTGATAGCTAGGTCAGCTGTGGAAGTGCAAACCTATAATCCCAGCTACTTAGGATGAGGAGTAAGGAGGATCAAAAGGAGGAGACCAGTGCCAGGGAAGAATTAATGAGACCCTATCTAAAAAAAACATACTAAGGACAGAACTGAATGTGGATCATGTGGTGTAGCTGCTTTCCAGGCATGCATGAAAACTGTGATTTGATCCACAGCACTGTACAAAAGAGAAAGAGTTTGTGATTACTCTGCTCCTTTTTGGAGTTTGTAAATGATTGAAATTCTATTTCACTGGTGATTGTCAAATTTGTGAGTGGAATATATGGCAAATACTGAACTGTAGGAGCTGATATTAGAGATGGGTGGCAATTAATACACTTCAGTAATTTAGTAAAATTATCTTTGCAGAAATTTTATGTGCTAAAAAGAGCTCTCAATGCTATATTTTCTGTAACTTTCTTGAAACAGTTAGTAGAACCTATTACATCACTAAATAAAGTGAGAGAGAGACACAGAGGAGTGAGAAGAGCCAGGACCACAGCAGGTGACTCTCCCTAGGGCTTCTATATTCTTGCTTCTGTGTAGGGACCCTGTACTAAATGGGAACTGAGAATCCAGCTGGTTCTTAGCCCCTTGGTGGTCTTGAACTCCCATTGGTACTCCATGTCCCAGAGAGGTCCTGAAAACTCATTAGATGCTCTACACTTGTCCTTGGGTACTCAACACACCGCACTAAGCACCTCAGCAGTGAGGTTTGGTCAGGTCTCCCACTGACTTCCCTTCAGTGTCAATTCCAAATCCTTCCAAACTTTTTCCTTAATCACATCAATACTCCATTAAAACATCATTTTAATATTTATACAGTACCTCTTAAGACTTTGAAAAATAATTTGGAGTCACAGAGTCCAGAAATATTTTCTATATTATGGAAAGGAAAACTCCTTCTGGCATTTTGCCCACACGTGCATGTGGTCTGGCTGCTGGACTGGTTCCTAAGGTGCATCTGTATGATCCCCAGCTTGGGGAAGGATGAAAGACCCAGGCCATTGTTTCCTGATGTCCAACTTCCCATTGTGCAGAAAACACAATATGCTGCTACCTCTGCTCTTGGCTGCATAACAAGCAGGTATTGATACCAGACAAAAAGTGAACTCTGGCTTTTTACAAAATTTCTCCCAAGTCCCTCTGCTTCCTGTGGGTACACATGCCAAAGGATGCTTTTCTAAACTCAGTTATCCCATCTGAAATTTTTCTTACAAAAGAATTTACCTAAGAATGCATACCATGCATATGTACTCCATTCTTGGATCTTCCTTTCATTTGTTTATGAGTATCAAAACATTTTTAGAAAGGTGCTCAAGATATGAACCTGGATGTCCTGTGAAATATAAAATATGAATAAACAATATATAACTGTCTCTTCTAGGTGCCAACTTGTCAGAATTAGTTCCAATTATTTCACTCATTAAACATTGAACTATAGTGAAGATATTTAGCAGATGATATTAGATTCCTTGCTCATCAGTGCACTCTAAATCCTGCTGTGTGTGCTTTATTCACAGCAGATATGAAGAAGGAGAAATTCCATGATGGATGTACATTCAGCTCCTGCACAACACTTCCATGCTTCTCTCTCTGATGGTCACCCATATGTGTCTGGGACAAACTATGTTACCCATGCCCACTGCCTCAACTAAAGAAGTGCAGAAGACCTGGGTGTACCCTAGCATGTGTTCCAAGGAGACTGGTGATGGTGTTGACTCTATGACATTCAGATCGTATAATATCAGAGGTACCTTCACATCACAATTTGAACAAGGCATCTTACCTTTGACAGCTTACATTTACAGTTCAAATTGTGTTGTAGTAAAAAGGACAGCAAAAGTTCCCTGGCCCATATTGTGCGTGAAGCTTTCTTTGTGGCATGCTGAAACCACATCTGGGGTGCAGGTAAATTACTTCTTCCCAGGAAATGAAATTGGAGACTCCATCCTGCAAACTAGGAAGAAGATGGAGAATGGAGAAACAAAAAAGAAAAAAAAAAGCAGAATTTACTTGTTCTGTTTGAAAAGGAAATCAAATCAGCACTGAGGTTGCTGGATTCAAATCCATTCCTGTTTATGGTTCCCTGGGCCTAGCTTATCTGTGTCTTAACTTTTGTCTGAGTCCTACAGACTGTCCATGTCTTGGACACCTAATCAAAAGACCTCCATGGAATCTCTTTTCTGATGAGAAAAGACGCACTAGGATCCCGTGAGCTTCTCGGAATCTGGGCCTTGTGACTACTGAAGAGTCTTTTGTAACCCCATAAAGGACGATTAGGTATTGATACAGGTGAGAATGTCTCTTCCTATTAAAGGGTTTTAATGCTGTATTGAATTGCATATTTGGCAGCAAAATAATAATGTGTTTCACTGTGATGTTTTTATGTGTGAATACTCTATACTTTGGTCATAATGATCCCAATTAACCAATTCCCCTTTCCTGTTACTACTTCATGCCCACTTCTCCTATTCTGCTAGTCTCCCTTCCACTCCAATTTCATTTTTTAACCTGATTCCAGTTATGAAAGCAAACATGGAATTCACGTCCTTCTAAGTCTGTCTTATTTACCTTAACATGAAGATCTGGAGATGAACTGGTGAAAACAAACCTTTCTAAATCAGAGACATCAATAGTTAAGCACAAAACAGGAAACTGTATTGTCTTGTGGGACATTGCCCTATGGAGAGGAAGATCCAGACCTCAAAAAGAAAGATCCACTTAATCTCCCACTGCACCTTATCATGGACAATCCTGGGCATAGAGTGCACTGAGTGACCAGTCCTGGCCATAAGTGCCTCTGCAGGGAGGTTTATGTCTGGGCTAACATAGAATTCACAGTGTCTCTTGCAAAGTAATATAGAGTTCTGTCCTTGGCTCTTATTTTGTTCATTTGCAGGTAAGAAATGCTTATATAAATATCTCTGGAGATGGTGAATCTGCCTTTCATGGAATCTGTGTGGCAAATGATGATACTGTTTTAACTAATGCATAAGACCCATTCCAACCCATTCCCTGGAGGCTGTCAAATGCAGTACATCACATAGTCACCGAAGGTGAATTCAGAGGCAACACAGGAGAGCCTCAGGAACCCCAATGTCTGCACAAAGCCTCCTCTAGACTCCAATAGTTGCACCTCACAGTGGACACTTGCAAATGCATACAGTTCTAGTGAGGAAATTCTCACAAGTACTCATATTCCTCTCACTCATGTCCAATCACACACTCAGTTTTTCATAAATCACCTTTTAAAATAGCAACAAGGAAAACCCAGCTTAACTGCGACTTCATGGTGGGTGGTCTGTGTTCAGTTCTGATCACTGAATGGGGTCAGCTTGGAATCCAGGGTTTGAAAACTCCCCAGTACTGCAGGGACAGTGCTGGGCTCATTTTTGTGAGAGAAGAGAGGCCATATTTGCATGTCCTCTT
This sequence comes from Castor canadensis, assembly GCF_047511655.1. Lineage (NCBI taxonomy): Eukaryota > Metazoa > Chordata > Mammalia > Rodentia > Castoridae > Castor > Castor canadensis. The sequence goes on from NC_133399.1 coordinate 7,290,095, forward strand.
GCCCTATAGGAATCTCTGGGTGGAAGTCTCCTACAGTTGATAGGAGAGTCTTGGGGAACAGTGATCATCGGGAGGACATACCAGAAAATATGACCTCACATGAATTCAACTTGTCTTGTTTTATATTTAGAAAACTACTTTGTATTTCATTTTTGTTCTTATAAAAACATAATTTATGTATTAATATTACTTCCCTCATATAGAATAGAATGTACAAAAATATTCATTGAGTTCTGTGTGAACAACAGCTGCTATGGTGTAACCATATCTGGGCCTGTGATCCTCAGTGTTGAAACCATTGCCCCTGGAACCAACCCTGAATAGACTGGAGAAGCCTGGTGAGGTATGCAGAACACTTTTTTTCATGAGGACGAGTGTGAATTTGCTGCATTTTAGTTTTTACTGAGAGAATACATAGAGAACCAAGGTTCATACAGCCTCAGGACTGTGTCATTGTCTACATGTCTGTCACTTTCTCTAATGATGCATATTGTTCATATGTAGCAACATTTCTTAGGAAGAATGCATGTGGTCAAATGCACATGTTTGAAGTGTTCATTCAGTAACTATCACTCTGCATGGAAAAACACACAGTTCTTAATATAGTGAAACATATAAAAACTTACTCCATTATAAATTCATTCCAAAATTCCTTTGCAACCTATTCTTCCACATTTTGTCCTTCCCTAGTGTCTCCAGACAGGTCATGGCATCTTTATGTTGCTTGGTTTCAATTTTTCAAAATTGCCATCAATATCACATACAGTATTCACTTTTAATAATTTGTCATGTTAACTCAGAATCTTCGTTCAAATACCTTGGTGGTTTGTGAATTGGGCGCTGATGGATTTTCAAGATGAGTAATTGCTCAGCTAATGAAAACAGTTTATATTTCTCTTTGACTTGTTCATTGTTGTTCAAACTTTTCTTACTTTCTCATTTCACCAGAAGCTGCTAGTGACCTTTCAGATTTAGAGATATGAGAAAAAGTTGCTCTTACTCTAACAATAACAAAATTAGAATTAAGAATCTGGGAAAATTTTTGAACTACCAAATTCCCTTTAGCTCCAATGACTTCACTTCTTAATAATATCAGATTAACTTCTAATGTATGAACATTGAGAAGTCATGTAATCAAATTATAGCTTTCCATCATTTACCTCCAGATACTGTTCTTGTCACATATTGAATACATTGACTCCATAAAAATAGTCCAAAGTGTGTGCATGCTACAGGTTCATGTATTTATTATACGGTACCTCTTGATGTTATTTTTAGTGCATTATGTTCTCTTGAACTTGATTTAAAGTCAAAATGTCCTCTCAGAGTTGGTGGAATTTTCTATCTTTCTGTAGAATGTGTTCAGTCGTTTTCCCCATATGATTTCTGCATGGTTCCTGTGTGTCAGTCAGTTCTAACTATGGCAATGAGGCAGAACAAAGGATAACTTGGGCCTCCATCCTCATTCAGCCTGTATTTCACATCATCCCTGTCTTCCATCATCTTTGCTCTGAAGACCCTGGCCACTCTTAGCCTGGCTCACCCTTAGGCTGCAGGTGAGCACTCTCTCTGAATACAATACTCCCCTGATCTCTGCTCTGGTGATGTAGATTAGAGTGCTGGACACCAGTTTACAACAGATTCACAGCCACTTCTTTCCATGTGCACTGGACAAACAGTTATGATGGACAAGCCCGTGTCAGAGGAGGAAGGGAGGCAGAGTCCACACATGAGGAAGTCCTCCCTGCTACAGAGACAATGTCTTCTCTCTGCCTGGTCATCTTGGATTGGACTGCAGCCTACAAATATCAGAGAAGCTGATGGGCCTCAGTGATCCTAGAGAAACAAAGTAGGGCTTTTGTCCTGGTTGTGACAAATAGTATGCTCAGCTGAATTATCTCTGTCTCATCATAGTGATGGATTTTAACCAACATTCCAGTGTTCACTGCAGCACTGTTCACCTTACCAGTAATATGGAGCCACTCTACATCCATCAGAATATATCTGAATAAATGAATAATTAGAATATTAGTCAGTAATGTAAAGGAAGGATATTCAGTAATTTGTAACAATATAGATGATCCTGGACCATATCATATTAGGTGAAATAATACAGATGAAGAAGTACAAAAAGTAATCTTCCCAGTTAACTGTAGAATATAAAATAGTTTTCATCAGCAAATTATGAAATGGAATGAATGTCAGGAGTTGCTGGGGCAGTGGAGTTAAGAAGGGGTTGATAATACCACATAAAGTATGCAGATTATGCAGTTTTATGACTGTCATCCTAGCTACAATATTTTACATTGTTGTAATGTAAGTATTAATATTTATCATAGCATCTTTATTAATAACTATTATGACATATATGATAAACTCCCTTATCGATTCCTTTATCTATAAGAACAATTTTATAAATATATATATATGTATATATATATGCATATATATATACATATATATATACATATACTGTATGTTTTATTAAGAGATCTTGGTGATGTTGCCATGACATTTAAATTTGTTTGGTCATAAAAACATGAGGCAGAAACACTGATTAATACAATTTAATTCACAGATCTCTCAAATGCCCATGAAGTGCCAGTGTGCTTTTAATAACACAGCTCTGGATCCTAGGGCATGGATTAACTTCCTGTATACACCACTTCTTCAGCAGGTTCTTAACATGATCCTTAAATTTTCTTCCTAAAATCTTATTAATAAAATGAGGATACATTAACATGGTGTAGGGAGGCTGCAGAAAACACATAAACTGACAAAGTAAAGTGGTAGTCCAGGCATGACTCTGGTTATCTATGTTAGCTTGAATAGTATCAATTTAGGTGGTTCTTATTCATTTCTCATGACTTCCCTGGGAATCCCAGCACAAGGCAGGACTTGGAGATTCAGAAGAAGAAAGAGATTTGTCTTGAGACCTATGCCCCTGGGAGGAAATTCCTGTGAGGAAAAACATCCCCTGTGCATTGGATCACATTGAATTTGCTTCCATCACAGCCTAAGACAAGGTTTACCTCTGCTTTATCACTAGAAGCAGAATGACCCTTTTCTGTACAACTATTATCTTCCCACCTTCTGTTCATTGCCTCATGTCTGGTCTATGTTCCATGTTGCTGAACTGGAAGAATGGATGGTTGTGCAAAATATGTATCAATACGTTCTCTCAGGAGAAACCATGGAGAATGTGGAGCACTGGGTCATTAGCTTGGAAGGTGTCAGTCATAGGAATCACCTCTGGAGATCCCACCAAGGGCAGCCCATCCTGCCCACAGGAAAATTATGAGAGGACAGGTCTAGGATTTTCATCTGATTCAGGGACATTCAGTCTCACACACTTGCTGTCACAACCATTGTCATATTCAGGCCCTGGGCAGAGCAAAAAAAGACTGTCCCCCTGGCTTCCCACAGTTGCTAGGGTGGTCCACACATCATGAAGGCAGTTTTCAATCACATTCACATGGCACAGGATGTTTTAGAGCAAAGCGAAGCCTGGACCTCCTTTATCAACAGCAATGTCTCCAGGTCACAGATTCCAAGGGGACATGAGCCTCATTCCATCAAATGAAATGGAGAAAGAAAAACTGGAAGCTGTTCTGGAATCAGCCCTGAGGAAGAAGACCCAGAATCTGAGTGGATGCAGGAGTTTTCACTGTGGATAAATTGGAAAGAAGTGGATTATGATGGTTTTGTGGTCAGCAGGGTGTGGACATCCATTGAACACAATCCAAGGGCTCAAACTACATGTCATCAAGAGAAGTGATGTTTGTGGTCATGGAAAACCCAAATTAATCTTCACCTGAGCCCCTTGTCATGCAGAAGATGAGGACTGCCAACATGCAAATTATAACTTGGTGCATAACTACAGACTGAAATTCTGGGGACCTCAAAAAATGTTAACATTGCAAATGTGAATGGGGTGAGGGTGACTAAATTTCAGAACAAACTTCAAATAATTAGAACTACAACCACCCCTCTTTCACAGCACCAGTTGCCCACCCAGAGGCTGGTATCCTACTTAGCCTGCCAACTAGAGGACTGAGAGACTCAGAAACACAGAAGCAGTGAAAGAGCAATAACAGATGACTTGGAAGTTTGCAAAAATGTAAATGCTTGTTGCTGCTGAAACTGTGATACAAATACCTTTTTTACTTACAGCTACTTTTCTCTTTTGTTCTTGTGTACTTTCCAAATGCAGTTTTGCCTTCTGGCTTCCAATTCCCTCTTTTGATATACCTACCTTCTTCCCCTCTCACAGTTGTTCACAAAACATTCAAGTTTGTAAACCCATACCATCTGTCCTCCTCCCCTTTTGCTCACCCTCCCCAACTTATTCTTTGTGCTTGACAACCTCCAGAACAAATCCTTAGTGAACAATATCCTGTTTGTTTTCTCTCCCACAATCCTCCTTCACTGCCAACCACTCCAATAGATAAAGTGATTCCCAGATTTTTTTTTATGTTCTATGGAGTATACATGTTTGTCTGACTGTTCAATTTTCTCCATTATTCTCCCCCTATGTCTCTCCTACTTTGCAACAATCTGAAGCCGTCTATCCATCCTAATTGGTAGCTTAACCAATGATTTGTGTTAACACAACACTCTTCTACTACATAAAATTTTCACCTTATGTTATCCACTAGACCATAGCCTCTGTCTCTGTTCCATCACAAATTTAAATGATCTTTAGCCTTATAGAACCATGAGGATTCATCATTCCTCCAATCAAAACCAAACATATTGGAATAATAGCAGTAATCAGTAACTGATCTTCATCAGGAATTACTGCTACCTCAAAGCTGCAGTTCAATATCTGTGACAACTTAAGTAGCTAAGCATTCTAGCCCAAGTGGAACAGGGGAAAGAATTCAACATCTTAAGAACAAGAAGCTGAAGGGATTGATATTAAACCACTATGACTCTATCTTTAGACAAGAAAATATATCAGAAGATAGTCACTGCCAAGTCCACTACATTCCTTCATAAAACCCCATCCATGGAGCACACTGAATTAGAACACAGACTCAAAAACAACCCCAGATGTATAAATCTCAATGCAAATCACATGAAGCAGCAAGACTACAGATCCCCTTCAAATCTAAACTACACAAGTAAGGATCTAAACAACAAAGAATGCAAGGAAATATTAAATACTGAATTGTAAAAAATAATAGTAATAATTAGTAATGAGCTGACAAAAAATAGACACAATGGCTAGTATCTGATATTAAAGAGGATACTAATATAAAACTAAATGAGATCAGAGAGAATGCAATCACACAGACAAATTAAATTAAGGAGACCATGAAATATATGAAAGTGAATATCAATAAAGATATAGAAATCCTGAAAAACTGTCAATATGAAAAAAATAACTCAATATTGCAAATAAAAATCTCAGTTGAAAGTCTTATGAAGAGAATGGAACACATTGAAAATAGAGTATCAAGATAAGAAAAAGCAGAGAAAGTCAATCAACAGTAAAACAACATAAAAAAATCCTAAGGAAATATACATGCAACATACAATACATTTGGGATACCATGAAAAGACCAAAAATCTGAATTACAGGCAAAGAAGAAGATATACAAAATAAAGGTATAGATAAACTGTGGAATAAAATAATAACTGAAAACTTCCCCTACTTGAGAATGAGAGGATCATCCAGATGCAGAAAGTTCACATATTAACAAATTGTTAGTACCAAAAGAAGTAACAGGTCCAGACAAATCATAATTACACCACTCAAAATAGAGAATTATGAAAAAATAGTGAAAAATGCAAAACAGAAAAGACAAGTCACAAATAAAGGCAAACCCAATAAAATGACAGAATATTTCTCAATACAATCTCTAAATGCAAGAAGAGACAAATTAAAGAAGAAAACAGAAAATGGAAAGATCTCCTTTGTGCATGGATTTATAGAATGAACACCATAAAAATGGCCATACTATCAAAAGAAACCTACATGTTCAATGCTATCCCTATCGAAATTCCAAAGACATTCTCCTCAAACAGATAGAAAATTCAATTCTAAAATATATATGGCAACAAAAAAGACTTCAAATACTTAAAACAGTTCTGAGCAAAATGTCCAATGCTGGACTAGAATACAGAGCCATAACAATAAAAGCAGCATTGGCACAAAAACAGACATGAAGACCATTGTATTACAACAGAAGACCCCGACATAAATCCACAAATCTAAAGCTAAATGATTCTCAAAAACAAAGCAAAAACACAAGATGGAGAAAAGATAGTGTCTTCAGCAAATGTTACTGGGAAAACTAGATATCCACATAAGACTGAAGCTGGATCCCTGACTTTCATTCTGTTTCAAATTCCACTCAAAGTGGATTAAGAACCTTGAGATAAGACATAAAACTGTGACCGAACTGCAGGAGGAAATATGAAATACACTGGAACAGAAAAGCACAGGGTAAAACTTCCTAAGCAGAACTCAAAGGCTCTATATCTGAGAGAAAGAATGAGCAAATTGGACTGTATCAAACTACAAGGCTTCTGCTCGGCAAAATAAATTGTCATGATGCTCAAGAGACAGTTCAAAAATTAGGAGAAATCCTTGCCAGCTATTTATATGATAAGGAACTAATGTCAAGAATCTATAGGGAACTCAAAAAACTTACCCACCAAAGAATCAAGATCCCAATGAGGAAATTGGCATTTGAATTAAACAGGAAATTCTCAAATACAAAAATAGGTCTTAATCTCTGGGTGTAAAACAGATGCAAATTAAATCCATGTAAAAATTTCATCTCACTCTAGTGAGAATGGCCATAATCCAGGGCAATAACAACAAAAACACTGGTGAGGATGCAGTGAAATCAGAACCCTTATACATTGCTAGTGGGAATGCAAATTAGTACAGTCATTATAGAAAGCAGAGTAGAGATTCTTCAAAAAGATAAAGATAGAATTGCCATATGATCCTACAATACTGCTTCTGGGCACATATTCAAGGAATGTAAGTAATGATACAATAGAGTCACAAGTACACTAATGATCATCACAGCACCATTAACAATAGCCAAGTAATGGAAACAACAGAGAAGCCCTACAACTGATGAACTGATAAAGAAAACGTGGTATGCATACATAATGGAGTTTTACTTAGCCAAAAGGAATAATGACATGTGCTTTGAAGGTAAATGGAGGCAACCAGAGGACATCATATTTAGTGAAGTAAACCAGGATCAGAGAGACAAAGGCCACATTTTTCTCTCCTATGTGGAAGATAGATCCAAAAGATGAACATATAAACAAAACCAAACATGCTCATTTACATATTCACATCCATTTATAGATTCACACATCTTACATCCATGTACATATTCATATATTTTAAATTTTATTCTATTTTTAAAGAAATTCTTTTTACCATCTTTCTTGATTTTTACTTCTGTGGCCACAACCACCACAGTAATGGGACTATGGAAAGGAGTCACCACACCCAGGTTTCCATATTTAGTTTTCCACTATCTCTTTTGTTCATGTACAAACTCACATGTAGAACATATTTGTATTAGTGAAACTGCTCTATGAATCTCAGAAAAAGAGAGAAAGGATAAGAGAATGATGGAGTATCAAGAATATTGTAAAACATAAAGTCTGTGAAGGTAAGAAAATAAGAACATATATTAAAAGCTGCTGAGCAATGGGGATTGGGAGGTAAAAGCATAGGGGAGAGCAATGGAAGGGGTTGAAAAGACAACAGTAATGTATAACCACAGAAAGGATGCATTGAGAAACTCCTTTGAGCATCAAGTTAGATTGTAATAATGATAGACAGGACCATTCTTACAGGTAAGTACAACGTGTGTCTGTGTGTGTATGTGAGGGTGTTGTTATAGGAGAAGGAATGGTGGAAGAAATAGATTAAGGTGATGGTATATGGTGGATGAACTTCACATTTTTACCTAAAAGAACAAAGTAATTTTATGTTACTTGTGACTTTTGTGATTGTCTTCAATGGGGTCAGTAACAGATAGATGGGGAAAGAACAGGGTAAACAGTACTTTTGTCCTAGAAGTGGGATCATCCTTAGATCAGCTTCCATCATCCATGTAAAACCAGCTATGTCCTATTACTATGTGAACACCTCTTGAGTTTTATGTTTTTTGTTGTTGTATCGGGGTACATTGTGATATTTACAGAAATTCTTACAATATATCAAATATGTCATAGCTGAATTTACCTCCTCCATGATTCTTCTCCATTCGCCTTTCCTCCATTCTTGGAATAGGTTTAACAGGTCTCATTTTTCCATTTACACACATGTGTATACAGTATTTAGACTATATTCACACTCTTAGACCCTTTCCCCACAACATCCTCTCTCCCAATTTTACCAACCCCCAGCCAGGATCTGCTCTGTCCTCCTGTTCTCTGATTTTGTAAAATTAAAAAGTGATATTTTGGTTTCCTGGGAACATTTTCATGTGTACATGTATTAAAATCTGAATTGGTTTGTCTGCTCTATTTTTCTTCGTTCTACATTAGTTCCTTTTTGGTGATTTCAACAGGTTAAAATTCTATATTAATTCTTATACAGGAAGCACACATAACCATATTCTATTTCTTGATTCCTTCTTTTAACTTCCCCCTGTTTTATGTGACCTCACGTTTTCAGGAATGGTGTTTTATACTATTGATGTTTTTATTTTATGCCTATTTCCCACATAGGAGAGAGACCATGGGGCCTGTGTCTTTCTGAACATGGAAAACTTCAGAGGATGTTCTCTAATTCCACTCAAATTATCATTCTTAATGGCTGAGTAATATTTTATTGTGTATAATAACCACATTTTCTAAACATTCATGAGTCTAGTACATCTTGGCTTTTTCCATAGCTTGGCTATTGAGAATAGTGCTGTGATAAACATGGGTGTGCAGGTACCTTTAGTTTAATCTAACATTCAGCAAAGCCACCTCACATGGCACAGAAGTACCAGGTGAGCCTTACCTCAGCCCCTTCACAGAAATAAGAAGAGGACACCCCACAAGCAAATTATTATTCAAGTCTAGATTAAATACCCACTCAAGCTGGGGATCTCACAGCTGTCTCCACACACAGGGCTGAGTTCTCTGGAGAAGGCAGGTCTGTGGTCTAAAAGATGAAACTATTGGCTCTTCTACGCATTGTGACAGCTTCCCATGGTGAGTGTCCCTATTGTAGCAAATGGGTTCCATGCAGAGTTTGTGACTGGCAGTTAATGACAAATGATTCTTCTTTTGTCCAGGTGTCCTTTCCCAGGTGTGGCTCAAGGAGTCAGGACCTGGGCTGGTGATGCCCTTACAGACTCTAACCCTCACCTGTTCTGTCTCTTGTTACTCCATCACAACCAGTTATTCTTACTGGAACTGGATCCGGCAGCCCCCAGGAAAGGGGCTAGAATGGAGAGGGCATATGACCTATGGTGGAGGCACAAGTTACAGCACATCTCTCAAGAGCCACATGTCCATCTCCAGAGTCACATACAAGAACCAGTTCTCCCTGCAGCTGAGCTCTGAGATGGCCGAGGACACAGCTGTGTATTATTGTGCTGGAGACACAGTGAGGGGACTTCAGTGTGAGCAGACACAAACCTCTCTGTGGGGGTTCTCAGGATCAGCAGGGAGTGCTTGAGAACTTCATGGGTCTTTCATGACTGAGCACAGTGTTTGCCCCAGAAGCAGGTGCTGAGGAAGGATTAAACAACTCTCAGAAGCTGTAGGCACATGCTGAGTCAGTACCAAAATTACAGCTCTCTAAATAATAATTATAGAACGCTCCCTCTCACATTTCACAGTGTTCCTCTACTCAGGTCAGTCTAGCTGACATTCTACATCTCAGAACCAGCTTCACGATACTATTTATTAATGAAGACTTTGTTTGCATTGAATTTTACTATATAATAATATCATTTGTCAATTTTATGAGCATTCATTGTCACGTATGGATCTCATCCACTCTAAGATGGATTCCATGTCCTCTCTTCTCAATGACATCCTCCCTATCCCAATGCATTCAAGGCCCTTCCCTGGACTGATTTGGGAAATGCTGAGCAGGTTGACCTTGGTGCTCTCACATTTCCAGAACTTTCCACCCCAAGGTGACATCTGGCCATGTCTGAATGTTTTCTACTGTCACACAGAAGGACAGGACTCTCATACTTGCATGTCCAATTTAGAGACCACCCATACTGACAAAGATCCCATGATTACAACACAGTATAAATCAAAGTAATTACTGAACACAAAATATTAACAGGGCTGAGAATGGAAAGGAATGTCATAAGTGTTGAATCATTTCAAACCTCATAGTCATGTATAACTTCAAAATGCGTTTGATATATGTAGGCCATCCTTCATATAATGTGGTTTAAAACCCGACACACACATGCACAATCATATTCACTCCCATACGTACACTGAAACAGACTCATGAACTCACACCCTCATATTTACACACTCACACTCACACACCAACTCAGAAGCACTTAAACACATGCAAGTACAGTCATTCACAGACATTCACAAACTCATGCACATACACAATCACACACAAAGACATGATAACACTCTCATACAAACACTCTCACACTCATGTGCACACACATACTGAAACAAGTAAGTACACAGGCACTCTCACACACTCACACTCATGCACACTAACATTCCCCCATGGCTGAGGTTGCCAGCTCTGAGAACCCAACACTTCAGATTAGCCTCTCCTCTCTCAGCGCTAAGAATCTATTGTGGGAGATTAAGAGTTGTATAACACAGTGGAGAGACGGTGGTTGGTCTGAGAGAATTTATGCAATGGGCACTGTTGTGATAGCCCAGGGATCACAAACAGTACTGAGTAGGAGAGATTGTGAGTCCTCGCCTCAATCACTAAGAAGGATACAGGAGCATAGGAGCCTGTGACAGGTTCAACTTACACATCCCTTCAATATTCAAACAATGGATTTTAACAAACAGGACAAGGATATTAAGAGGAGTTGGCTTAGTAAGGTAATCATGCTATGAAGGCCCTTCCTGCATGGTGGGATTGGTGCCCTTAAACATGAGGTTGAGGGTTTGAGGTTACACTGTTGACATCATTCCTTCATGCACAGATAAAGTATTTGTCCCTGCCATGTGGTGAAGCAAAAACTAAATGTCAGGTTGGCAGCAGAGAGCAAGACTTACCAGACACCTACCAATCAAGACTTTGATCTTGGCCTTCCCAGGATCAAACAGTGAGTGGTAAATATCTATGATACAATCATCACCTCTGTGTTGTTTTCTTAAAGCAGCACATAGACAGGTGTTATATCAATAATGTGTGATGCAGCTTTAATACATACCTGAAGGTGCAAAAGCCGATGTGGAAATGTGCAATATATAAGGATAAGTAGAAATGATTTGAAGGTGTAAGCTAGAAAATATTAGATTGTCATGAATGAAGTATTGAGACTAAATCATGTGCACACTCAGAACCTAATGATTTGACAAACAATTAGCAAGGACATGATGTAAATAATGAAGACGTGTGCTTGATGAGAACAGTTTTGGAAAATGGAACATATGATGAGCAGACTGGTGAGACAGAAGAAACCAGGAGCTGTACAGCAGGAAAATGAGGGAATGAAAGTAGGTTATTTCAAGGCTACCACTCCTATTACAAAAGGAAGTGCAGGGACTTGAGGGAAGGGAAGTGTCATCAAGACTCAGAGAACTCGTGTGACATCAGGCCTCTCTTTGCAGAGTCACCTCGAGGTTCTGCCACATGCATTGTTGTGATGCCTTCCTTGTCACCCCTACTGTGCTTCTGATGTGACCATGTACAGTGTATACTTCAGTATTGATGGTGCAGAGACCACAGACTAGAAACCTCAATGGTGAACATGTCGTGCTCATTCATCCAGTGCTCAGAAGCTAATAGTTGTGGGTGCATGACAACACCCAGCTAACTCGCAAAGAATATCCAAAACGCAGAAGCGATTGACAGAGAACAAAAGAAGGGAGATAACTGCAGAGGGCCTTAGTGGAGGTAGTGCTAGCAAAAATATGGGGATAGGGCAATCTCAGGTACTCTCCAACAGGTACAGAGCTTAACTGAACTGTGGGTTGGCTCTTAAGACTCCAGCCCCACAGTCACCAATCTGCCTATCCACATGGGACAGCTTCATACACACACCCACAGACATGAGTGCTATTTCATTAAATGCACCTCACAGCATATGCAGGTGTGGGTGAATGGGGCCACTCCAGTGTGCAAGGACAGCAAAACATCAAATCAAAGGAGAATATTCCAGAAACTAAATTGCAATGCTGTCCCAGTAGGAGATGGGATTCCTAGGAGTTTTTTTCCCTTTATCCACTCTGGAATTTGAAAGTCCAAAATACACTAGACATTTCAGAACCTCTCAACACTTAGTTTACAAGTGAAAATGTGGATAATCAAAACTGCAATTTCAGGCATATATGGTTCAGATCACATTTATGGAATTCTTGGACTTAGACCTTAAAATTGATGCTGAACAAGCTAACACTTTGGGGCTATTTATATGGAATGTATGCATTCCATATAAATGTGAGAAGGACAGTAATTTGTGTGTAAGAGATTGAAAACTATGACCTGAATTTATGACTTCTCTACATTCATACATTATAACATAAAGCCCCAGCTGATATTATTAAGACCTGGAGTTCTTGACAGGAAATTAGTACAGGAATTCTCTATCCTAACAGACAGAATATGTGCTCTGCTAAAATAGGTTTAATAAAGGGAATTTTTCTCTTATTTTCTCTTCTTCCAAGTAAGGAAAGTCTACATCTCTTCTGCCATGTGGGGTAACTAACTTTGAGCACCACCTCCTACCAGACAACAAATTTCATGGCTCCTTAATTGGGAACTTTTCATGCTTTAGAAGCCTGAAGATTCAATATTCATTTGTGATAGATTCTACAGTAATTTATTAAAGTCATGAGAGTGGACTCAGACACCGCTACAAGTGTGAATTGTAGAAAATTCAGACACTGTCTTCAGTGCTCATGGCCTTCAGTAATTCATATATAATTTCCACTTTAATCTCCATTCTCAGCCACGTGACACCCATTGAACTCTGCCCTAAGTAAAATAAAGCTGGCTCTAGTTTCTTCCCCAAAGACCTGAATCTCCAGATTCCATATTTTCTGTTGGGCCTGTGAAACCAATCCTTTGAAGTGCTGAAGGGAATTTGTTATTTTTCCACTTTTCCAAGTTTCTTGTTAGTATTGCTTTGGTTGTGGAGAGAATAAGAACAACTTTTTAAAAATTGCTATATAGGAAAGATGACAAGTGGCTTACTTTATATTAATCTGAAAGTTATAAGCTTTTAGAAACACCTGCAGAGAGGAATTGAAAAATTATTTGAAGGTCTTTCACATGCTGGGAAATTATTCCACATACAAATCAACAAGTACCTTGTAATACAAAAATGTAGAGGTACTTGAGATTCTGACTTAAAATAACAATTTATTAAAGTGTGTAATTTATGTGATAGTTATATAAATTATGAGAAATAGTACCCAAGTAAAGCAACGTAAAAATGCTCTGAGCTGAGTGGAAACAGGAAAGAAGGAGGAAGGTTGGAAATGTAGATTACATGTAAACCTTAGGGAAGAATTTAAGATGAAGTGTTTATGGGCTTGACATTGCTGACAACTTTGTATGTGTTCATGTAGATTAATATTTAACATGTTCCTACTTAATGAATGAGGTTACTACAAATACACAGCATATGTCATTATATAAAAACTGACAGACCTGTAGACAATGACAAAGGAAATGGCAAGGATTCATTAACATAACACTTTAATAAGGCTAGGGTCAGGGGTCCAAATGTTCCACCACAAGTTATGCTAGGTGAGCGTGGAGATAGTATGGCAGTCCAGGCTGTGAGATAAGTCTCATTCCCCTAAGCATTAAACCAGTTCTGAGAATTTGTTGAAATGATGTTTCCTGGACAACAAGCTAATATCACAAAAGAAAGAAATTTTTTGCTCTCCATATTGGGGAAATTTAAAACCATGTGCCATCTTGCACAGCCCCAAACTCAAACAGCATACAACACCAGCCTAGGCAATACAAATTCAGGCTGAAATCCGACGCTAGTTGAGTGCCCCTAGCCTCTTCTCATCACCCTTCATACAGCATGGAGGAATTGGGGCTGCTCCTCTGCCTGGTGGCATCTCCATGAGTTGAATGTCTCAGAGGTCTCAGGAGAGGGACTTGGACATGAGATTTATGGTGTGTGTAACTGATGGTGTTGTTCCCATCCCCAGGTGTCCTGTTGCAGATGCAGCAGAAGTAGTTGGTTCCTCTCCCTCAAGCACAATGTTAGATTATTTTGAACAGTTTGGATTTCAGGTTGTTCCACAATCTCCAGGATGTACACCAATGATGACATAAGCAAGGGTGTAAAAGTCAACAACAAAAAGCACAAAGTAAGCAGAACACTGAGTGGGTCGACCTGAAACTAGAAGTTCTGGGAAGTGTTTCCTCATCAGCATCATGTGTAATGAAGCTATGGAGCAGACCAAGACCAGCTAGAGGACTGAATCCTGAGACCCTAACATTGCCTAAGGGGTCGGCAGTGTCAGCTGAAGATGAAACACAGAGAGATTCATTTCTATCTATGTAATGAGGGTCAGGGCAAGGTCAGTCACGTCCTCACTAGAGCTTACTGGTCACATACTTCAAATTGTGCAACAGGATGTAAAGATTGAACTTGACCTTTATAGAGTTTAAACACTTATGAACTGTGTACATAGAAACAGTTACCTAGACCAGCAGGTTTTGAATGCATGTGAAAATGAGGTTTTTACTAGGTTTTTGCAATGAGATCTCTGTGGGTCAGGTGCCATCTATGTTCACTAAATTTTTATCACATCTTAGCAAGAATTTTATCCTTAATTTCCATGAGGGAATTATCAGATACATATTCAACAATTGAAAGTTGGCACTGGTTTTGTAAGTACAGGAATTGATAAATATATTTATCTGAAATATTAAATTATAGCACTTTGCTGAATAATTTAATCCTACTAATTAATCAATAGTAATCCTCAACTGACAATGACCTTTTGTTGGTGACATATTCTGTGTTGCTGATGTAATGTTTTTATTCATTTTCCATTAATGACTCTTCCATTTTTCCTGTGTCAATCAATCCTCAACCCAGTGATGCTGCATGAAGAGACCCTGATCACCTGCTCCTCAGTTCATCCTGAACTTCATGTAATCTTTTCCTGCCCTGGTTCTGTTGGCCCTGGCCAGGCACAGCCTGGCTCAGCCTCAGGCTTCAAGTCAGCTCTGTCTCTGCTCCCAGGATTCTCACTCTATTTCCAACATCTCACTGGACTCTGCTGTCATGATGCAGATTAGGGTGCAGGACACACAAGTGCAGTCATCTCAGGATAGATTCATAACCCAAGTTATAGGGTAGAGGGAAGACAGAGTTCCCATGTGAGGATGTGAGGAAGTCCTGTCCATTCTTGAGACAATATCTCTTCTCTCCTGAGACATCCTGGGGTGAACTGCAGCTTCCAAATATCAGACAAGATGAAGGACCTCAGTGATCATAAGAAAACAAAATAGGGCATTTTTCCTGCATGTGAAAAACTATTCACCCAGATAAGTCCTCGCTGTTCAGTCATTAGGGTGATGGATTTTATCCTGCAATACTTCATTCACTGCAGCAACATTCATTATCAATAAGATATGGAATCAACCCACATCCATCTGGGGGTGAGCAAATATTAGTAATTTGATATATGTACAATGGAGTTCTATTTGGTCAAATTATGAAGAATCCTCTATCATTTGTGACAACATGGATGAACACTGAAACTATCATATAAAGTGAAATAAGCCAGGCACAACGTCAGTCATATTTTTCCACTGACCTTTGGAATATACAAGAGTTGTTTCTTAGTGAATTATGCAGTAGAATGGAGGTTAGCACAGGCTGGATTACTGAGCAGATGTTGGTGTAACTACATGAAATCAACAGATCACCATTGCTCATGCCTGTAATCCTATCTACTGAAAGGCAGAGATGAGGAAGAACATAGTTACAGGACAGGCTAGACAAAATGTTAGTGAGAATCTATCTCAATTCACAGCTTCCCAATGGTGCCAGAAAGGTGTGATTCCTGCTGTGTGGGACACTGTAGGTAGGAAGACAGTGATCTGAGGCTACACCCAAGAAACTCAAGACCCTACCTGAAAAATAGCTAAAATAAAATAGAACTGGGGCATGGGTTAAGCTGTGGAGCACCTGCTCAGCAAAGACTGCCCCTGAATTCAAACCCCAGACAACCAAACAAAAATCTTTAAATTTCACTGATACATAAATAAATGTTTGAATGGAACTACTTTACCACATGACAATTATTTCAAGCAACCATCAGTTGTATTCTTTAAAAACTGCAGAGAGAGTAGATTTTGTGTTCTCATGTATACGATAGTAAATACCTCAGATAAGCCATTGGCCATAGCTAGACTGAGTCATGACACATGTGTGTCCATTTAAAAACAGCAGTGGATTAAAATTTCATGAAGCTCTTTCCTTTCTGTCTACATTTTTACAATCACATTTAAATAAATGCAGTGTTCAGCTAATACTTACATTTTATGTTATATCTGAGAAATACAATTTTATGAATTAATAAATGTATAAAATAGAAAGATGAGAAATCTTCGTACAAAAGGCAGGCAGGACTACAAATAAATGCTGCAACATAGCACTCAAGCCTCACCAACCCCTGGATTTCAGCCCAGAAATAGTTGCAGGAGGAAACATACAGGAACTTCCTTGTGGGAAAATTGGTTTTCTATCTTCTCTAACAACTCACATACCACCAGAGATGGGGCCTTCTCTGTTTTGCAATCTGTTCACTCACATTATACCTGTGGAAATAAAGGAGGAAGTGATTTTCTTTATTCAAGGTTTCACTGGAAGCAATGACTAAAACCTGTCCTTCAACAAATCCCACCAACTCCTTCTAATAGCAACAATGGATTTAGATGGTGTCTGCTATTAATCCCTGAGATACACAAACACACAAAAAGAGTTTCAATGCGGAGTCTGGAGTCTTGGCTGCCACTGACCCACTGCAGGCAGACTGGTCAATTCTCATGATATCTGCAAGGTTCTGAGAACTTTGGGGTCAGGAGACTCACAGTTCAGGCAATGTCAAGAACCCTTCTTGCACTGCGTCTGTATTTGTTCTAATGACAAACCAAGGCACAGATCCTGGCTGGGATCCATGTGGGGACATTGCCAAGTGATAGACACAGATAGCAGATACAGGAGTGACGCATCCCCACCAGACTCAGCCTGTGTGCTTGTCTACATTGTAAGAAAGGTCGACCATGGGTAATGGGGTGCTAATAGAAGGGGGTGGAAGTTCGTGGGCTCTTTGAAGTGTGACTGAAGGCAGTGCAGAGCCAACTCCTACTCGACAGGAGACATGTGAGGAAATGCTTCATGGGTATAGACATGACCTTCCCTACAAGGTGGGCTGCAAGACCTCAGGACCAACCCAGAACAGCTGCAGCCTCTGGATCTGGTTGAGAGGGCTGAAGATGGGTCTCTTTTCAGGCCTCAGAAGTCCTGCTTCAGATTCTGTAATTTTCAAAATGAAATTTGTAAACTGCTCATGTTGTTAATGTTTCTATCTTACTGAGAAAATTTCTATCAGAATATAATTCAAGGAGAGCCACATATAGAGGGGTATCCAGTGCTTATGCATTTCTTAGCCACAAGACTATGGTAGAAAGAACTCCACTAATTAATTCACATGGTTCTGAATTCTGGAAGACACCCATGGCCACAGAGCAGTACACTGACATCCAGTTTGAGTGTGAGACAGGGTATTGTTGAGTCACAGTGTGGCAGGAACATGGGTCAGATGAATCAGAAATCAGTGAGAAAACTTGAGTCATGATGGATATGAACAGATAGTCTGTGAAGATTCTACACATGCCTGCTTTGTGGATTTGGAATGAGACACAAATTTATTTAAGGCACAGATTCCTGGGCAAAGCTTTGGAAATCAGCAGTGTATCAAGAGCTCATTTGATTCCTTCTGTGACCTGCATGGCTAAGATGCTGAACCTGACTGGGAGCTATGGGAAATGAGAAACAAAGATATACAGACATAAAGGCGCAAAACTGAGGTTGGGAAGACTGCATGTTCGTAATGGGATACACCTACCTGAGTTAGAGTGCTTATTTTATAGGTCATAACAAGGAAATTAGTCAGGTAAAAATCAAGCTTACATTTGTTAGCAATTCTTTTGATCTAAGGTAAAAGGAATGGGGTCTTCTGGGCTAATTTTCCTCAGGTTTATTGAAGCTTAACTACAAACTATCTGTTTGTGTGTCAATGCACACATGACATCATCTCTAAAGTTATTGATGAATCTGACAAGAAGGAGTTTCCAAAGAGTTCTGGTGATATATCTAGTTCAGCATCAGGGAGCTGGTATGTGAACACAGCAAGTTATTTTCTTCAAAGGAGATGCAGGAATGCAGGTCACAACACCAGGTGGTGGGATGAATGTGAGCAGGAAAGCTTTGCAAACTCTTATGTGGAGAGGCTTTGCATTCTCCAATATGTCCCAGTTCAGGCTCCATGCCTAGTCCCCAACACCTCCCCCTTTTTTATTTTTTAAATGGCCTGATGCATTTCTATGTCTTATCTGAATAGAAATTTTCTGATCCTTTGAGCTCCAAATGAAAGTAAGCAAAAACAACAAATCATTAATAATATAATGCCAATGAGATACCAGAAAGTATTTTTCAGAGAATTTAAAGGGTTAAATATTTGGAATTCATCTCAGATAGTTTTTACTATATTCGAAAGAGCAACCACCTGATGATGTGCTTGCAGCATTGCTAAGATTTGTTGTCTTAAGGCTTGTAAATTAAGGGAATCATTTCTATTTTCCCAGGATCCAATGAAATGTGCTTTATGAGGTTCCATGGGAAGTCTGTTGTATCGTAGGGTGCTGCAGTAACACCAGTATGTTAGAATTCTCCATGACACAATAAGTCTTGACAGAATTTCAGCATTTGAACCTCATCTGCCATAACCAGTGAAGCAGCTTCTAGAGATTTTAAACAGTTTTTTCATCTATACTAACTTGTTGTTAGAATGCATAACTGACTTTCTGTGTTAAGGCATTAACATAATGAGCATTTTGAATGCTTTGGGAAAGGGCAACTGTAACAGTAGTCATGGTGGCAGTAGCAATGATAGCCACTATAATGCCTGCTATCAAGAGCCCTACAAATCTTTTCTCCCTTGCTAATAATGTTTTTTGTTGACTGCCTATAGTGCTCTATCATATCATGGCCCTGTGAAATTTTTAGGTACCAAGATACAGAGGTTTTGTTCTTCTGTATGTAGGCTGCCATTTATGTAATTGTAATTTAACACATGAAGTTAAATTGCAATTAGAACAAGAGATATCAAAAATAATTCCATTTCTAGAAATGTTAATTGTTCCAGACAATAAAGCAAAAGGTTGTTGAACACAAGCTTGTAACGCAAGAACAACAGAGCTGTCTGAGTGACTAGTTATATTATTAGTAGCAGTAGTGCCTCCTACTTCCCATATGTCTGATTGAATAGCCTCTATGTCTGGTCACATGAGAGGAGTGGTCCAATATCTTGTAACATTATTTTCAGAAGTATCATTATAAGAACAATATGCAAGCTTGTAACCTGTAACATTAATAGCTATTGGAGAAGCAACTGTACATTGTTTCCATAAGTCTTGTTTATGAGGGATCCAGGGATTGTGTTTGTCAGAAGAGCAGGGAATGTCAGGCCAATGTATAGCATTATATAGTTCAGTGGCATTAAAGCCAAAAAATTCTATTCTTTTAATAAAGAAATTAGTACCATTCCATAACAGAGCACTTTTCCAAATAGATGTGAGAGGGATACAATGAGGCAAATTTCCCAAACATATAGGTAAAGCAACAGCTTGTCCTGTAAAAATATAATTACTGCATGAAGCAGCAGTGCATGAGGCACAAATCCCAATGTACCAAGTTCTGGACTCCTGCAGCATTTAACTGCTGACTAATGATGGTAATCACAGCTAGCAGAAGAACAGCGGGAGTTTCTTCCTGTCCCCACCCCTTAATGGCATTCTTGACTATTTCCACTAAGCTTTTTATTTCACCCAAAGTTGTGGGATTAGATGCTGGGTGATCGTACTGCATTTGGCTAAGTGATGATGTTGCCTCTTGAAGGACCAGCAAGGGTGGTTCCTTACTGCTTCCAATGACAGGATCTCCTTTGTTTTGGTTTCCAATGGTGTTGGTCTCCTCTCCTAGTCCATCAAGTGGTGTTTCTGAATCTGAGGGCTGATGGGTTCCATGGGTCTTCACAAACCTTGAAGGCACCGAAATTAGGTTTTCTATACCTTCAGGAAAAACACAAGCATGGCCTCGGCCCCATAACAAGAATGAGATGAGGCCTTGCCAGGCCCTGTCATTACATCTTTCCACAATACCTGTGGCAAATGTTGTTTGTTATGGTGTTCTGTTTTTCAGCTGGAGTCAAGCCAGATTGAGAACAATTAAAAAAAATTAAAGTTAAATGGGCTTTGGTAATTTGAGTGGCTGAGGAGCTATCTCCCCCTTTTTGTCTTTGAAATTGAAGTTTTATGGTTTGGTGAGAATGTTCCACTGTAGCTTGGACTTGTGGGTTGTAGGGTATCCCTGTGGTATGAAGAATTTGGTAAGAGGAACAAAAAAAACTTTGAAGGCAGTAGATGTATAGCCTGGACCATTATCAGTTTTAATATGGAGAGGCTTGCCCATCACTGCAATGGCAGCCAAAGAGTGATCTATGAAATGGCATGTTGCTTCACATGATTTTGGAGAGGCAAATCGAAACCAGAGTAAGTATCAATAAGAACATGGACATAAAGCTGTCTTCCAAAAGATGGAGTGTGAGTAACATCCATCTGGAATAATTTTAGAGGCAGTAGACATGGGCAAATGGCTAGCACAACTTCATCATGATTTAGCAATTTGATGAGCTTATTCTTGGGTGATATGAAAATGTTTATGAAGAGCTCTGGAGTTTTGTTCGAACTGAGAATGACATTGTTGGTCTGTTGTACTGGTGATGAGGTATCCACTTGTAAATTTAATGGAGAAACCAGGGCATCAGCCTGGCAATTACCCTCTGCCAATGGCCCAGGAAAGCCAGAATGGGACCAGAGATGCTGACACTGCTGATCTAATGCCCATGACTCCTGACAAAGATGAAAACGTTGTTCATCACTAGTGTGTCCAATATGGGAGGTTTCAACATTTATGCCTCGAAAGCTACATCTGACAATATTCCTACACTGCATGCTGCTGGTCTATATGTACCTCATACAGACTCAACAGCAGACATGAATGCTATTGAAAGTGGTTTGCTCCATTTTGGGAGGAATGATAAGAACTACTGTATGTCCTACAGAGTTTATTTTCATGTTCTTATGATAAAGAGCATTTTGTGTAGAAGTTATCATCAAAAGATAATAAGAAATGGTGACATTGGGGCTGCAGTTTAAACACCTGATGTTAATTAAATCCTCCTCTTAGAATAGGTAACACAAACCCACACGTGAATAAGACAGAGAAGTAGAACATCACTTTGGGAGCAGAATGACTGCTATGTACATCATGTTCAGATTCTGAGGAAGTTAAGGAGACCCAGGTGACTATTTTCCATTGAGATTCTAGGCAGACACTCTGTGGGATCCCTGATTAGGAGAGGTTTTGTGATTCATATAGTGAACAAGAGGGAGGAGAATCAGATCACTGTCTGTTTAGCTTTAACAGATCTGAAATCTTTCCCACTTTCTCAAGTTGAACTGTGCATATCAGGCTCAGGAAAAATCTAATTACATTGCTTTAGCTAATTAATTTTCTTAGTCATGGACACACTATGAACTCTCATATTTCTCTTTGGTCAATCAGAAAATTCTGCTTTTGATCCCTGTAATATAAATCCTTGTGCTCAGCCATGTACCTGGAGTACAGGTGTGGTTATATTGTGGTTCCTACAGGCACATGGGAATTTCTCAGGTCTCATAGTTCAAGATCCTCTTGCTGTCATCTGTGCAAGGACTCTTGTGGGAAATGAAGTGGATACTAGGACACTGTCTGTGGTAAGACATGAGATGTGGACTTAGAACTGACCCTGTTTGTTTAGTCTGAGTTCTGATACTGAGAATGGAGGTTTATGCATAGGAAGTGATATTTACAAAAAAAGTTGTATGCTGGTGTCTGGATGCTAGATTCTCTGAAAGTTTTGAGTCTGTGGAATTCAGGGGTACATCACTCAAGTGGGTTGTTTTTGTGTTAAATCATGAAAACAACATTCTCCCTTCTTTTCTTCTACACAGGCAGAAACACCACATGTTATATCTTTTCAGCCTCATCTCCATCATAGTCATCTCTGAAACATTGGCACTTGGAATTCTGTACATTCTATTTATTTTAAAATGTTTTCTTTCTGCCGTTGCTTTTAAATTTCAACTTACTACTGCATTGCTTAAAATGATTCCAGCATATTCACAATATTTTGTGTGATAATTTTACCCAATGATTACTAATAATATTTCTTCACAATATCTCTTCTGTAGGCTAGTTCCCAATAACAACACACTTCATTTATTCACCCATCATTAATTTTGCATGTGAAGAAATGTGCCTCATCAGAAAAATAGAATAATACTTTATTTATCAAAATATTCATGTTATTCCATCTTAACATTTATGTCTTGTGGGAATCCTTCATGATAGAGAACATGTTCACACTAGTCAGTGGCCACAGGGCCAGGAGAGTTGCAGATCTGGGCACTTGTGAACCTGATGGCAGCACCAGAAAGAGCTACAGGGCATGTGTCATAGAGATTCTTGTGGGCACTTTTAAGGTGCTTGTGAGACAGATGGAAATGGACCAGGCAGAATGTGCCAGAAATCATGTGTTTTGTATCTTTGCTCATATCCTCAAATCTCCCTCCATTCACTCATATACTCAAGGCAGTAGGAGCGAAGACTTCATTCCAGCATCACCTACACGATGGAATTTTATAGAGATTTCAATCCAATAAAATCATTAAGGGAAGGTTCCTTGGAGGGAGGCACACAGCAAACTTGCAGACTGAGAAATTACTAAAACTATTTAGATCTGAACCCTAAGTATTTCTAGAGAGCAGTTCTGTGTTCTACTTTGGTAAGGTATAGGCCAAGGCGACAGGAAAGAAAATTCCCAAAATCTGTACAGTGTGAAGGTCCTTGTTTGAACAGGTTTACAGCTGACCTAAGAGTTGCACTCCCAAGAGTCAATGTCTAACTTTAGTGGAAACTGTTGTATAGAAATTATTTCATCAGCAGGAGATGAATTTCTCCAGTGTTAAACAAGTCTTCTCCAACTGAAAACATACTCCAGTTATATTCACTGCCAAGCTGTGTCCCAAATCTCATAGAGGAAATTACTGAGATGACCACAGGCTCTGATGTTATCATGCACACAACTCTACCCGGTGTGAATGTGAACACACTTAATGCCAAGCATCACATTTACCCAGTGCCACAAAACCCTGTAGCCTCTGCCACCCATATATCCTGTTTTTCTGCAAGGAAGAAGCGAGTAAGTGGGGTGGGAAAGGGATATTGAGTGCTTTTGTTCACAGTTCCTCTAGGGAGCACAAGGAAATCACTATGACAGGAGGAACAACGAGAATCTACTCTCTGGTCCCCACTTCTCCCCTCAAGTTCCTCCATCATGAATATCAGCCCCAAGCTCAGCCTTAAAGTCCAGTGCATCTGAGGATCTCCAGTGTTCTTCTGACAGGAGCCTTCACAGATCATGCAGATACTGGTTCTGATTCTCTGCCTGGGTGCAGCTCTCTGCACTGATTATCTTAGAGGGTCTCTGGAAAGGGTCCTGGGCATAGGGTTTCTTGTTTGTTTGAGTAAAAGTGATTCATTCTCCTGTCCTAAGTGTCCTGTCCCAGGTGCAGCTGCAGGAGTCAGGACCTGGCCTGGTGAAGACCTTATAGAATCTGTCATTCACTTAAGCTGTCTCTGCGTTCTCTTTTTATGAGCTGCAATCAAAGCTCAAAGCAATGGGCCAGGAATGAATTTATTTCATATAAAATGGTGAAAGAACAGATTATAGCAGCTTTTAATTGATGACTCATCAAGTGCAGTACACCTCCAAAAGCCAGGAACCATTAACACTGAGAAGTCTCAGAACTGAAGACAAGGCCATTTACAAGTCTGTGAGAGACACAAAGGGGAATTCCCTGTGAGTCCAGAAAGTAATCTCCCTTCAGAGAGTACAGGACCAGCATAGGACACTCTCAAACAGCTATGACCCTCAGTACCAACAGTGGACACTACAGATCATTAGGAGGCATGCAAGTCCATCAGGGGTCTCTCAAGACGTGCAGTATGGTTCAGGAACTGTAGGGAGGTCTCAGGAGTAGCAGGGGGCACTCAGGTCCAGCACAGGTACTTAGGGCCAGCAGGGGGCACTCCTGAACCACAGTGGACACCCTGGACCTGCAGAGGGAATGCTTGACCAGAAGTATGGCTCAGGATCTTCTAAGACTGCTCAGGAGCAGCACAAGGTTCACAGGATACACTGTGCACTGTCTCACACCCATCACCAAGTGATCCTTATTCAGTGGTTCATTTTCAGACTCTTATTTTCTCTTACTGTCAAGGAATCATCTGAGTCCCCTCATGTGTAAGATTCTATCAATGTTACTTTAATCTGATTTCCTGAAAGTCCTACCATTATCTCTTTTTGTGAATTTCCTGTATTACTGAGATCTGCAAAAATAACTGGTAACTCCACTGTGAGTTTCCTTGTAGGAGATTCGTTTATTTATTTACTGCAGTTTCATCTTCTCCTGACTTTCTTCACCTCTCCCATTCTGTTCTCTTCCAACAACCCCTCATCAGTCAGTTCCTCAGGATCCTCCTGTAGTAGGTACTACCTGTCATCTTTACAACAGCACTTGGAGATACTGGACAGCTTAACCACAGAGGAATAAATCAAGATAAATCTCTGAATGAGATTAAGAGATGCCATATGATAAATACATGGACCTGCACCATGGGAACACCACCAAGCAAGCCAACATCAGTCATAGTTTGTATGGACACAGGACACCAAGTCTAAGGAGATGACTTCAGAGCCCAAGGTTCAATGCTGTCCAATGAGGCTTTGGATTCATTGGACTTCTTATAACTGCTTCCTTTCTATTATCCCTTTTAAATGTGAATGTATATTCCATGCTCACATTATGGAAGCACTCAAGTCTTTTGATTAAATAAGTGCACCAGGGGAAATCATATCTGGAGACTCACTCATATCTGATCAGATGATGGTGGGACTTAAACCTTCCAATTGATGCCAAAGTGAGCAAAAATTCTGGATCTGTATAGAAGAAATTAATGTATTAATATGTGAGAAGGATAGTATTGGGGTAAATGATGGAGAGGTATGATTTGATGCATGGATTTACAAAGTGCATGCATTAGAACTTAATCTAATATTTTTAAAAAGTGAAGTAATTGGAGCTGAAGGGAATTCCTTAGTTTGAAATTTTTCCCAGCTTCTTGTTATTGTTGTGCTTGTTGTTAGTGGGAGAGCAACTTTTTCTCAGATCACTACATCTGAATGGTTATTAAAAGTTTACTTTGTAAAAACCATAAAGTGAGAACAATTTTAAACACCAATGAAGAGGTCAGTTAGAATAATAAACTGTTTCATAGACTGTAATATCACTAGACGTAGAAATCCATCAGTGCCCAATACACAAAAAATGTGGGTTCTGGAATGAAGATTATGAGTTAACATGACAAGTTAACAAAAATTCAAACTCTATGTGATATTGATGTCAAACACAAAAAATGGTAATCACCTTTAACCTTCATAAGCATGTCATGATCTCTCTGGGAAAGATGAAGTGTGGGAGGGAGAGTTACCTAGGAATCACAGGGATGAATTTAGGATGGATTAAGTATTTAAGATCTTGAGTGTGATGCCTACTGTGTTTTAGTCCATAGTTATGGAATGAGTACTTCATAAATGTGCATTTCACTACATGAATTCTTGTTAAGTAGGTTCCTACACATGAACAATATGTGTCATTAGAAAAAGAGTGACAATTATACAATGACACAGGAAGTGGCAGAGACCCTCTATAAACCATAGTTCTTTATGTTTTCTCTCAGTAAACACTAAAATGCAGTAAATTCACACCGGTTCTCAGGACAGGAAAGGGTTCTGCAACACTTCCCTAGCAGGTTCACACTGTTCTTGATCTAGACCAGAAGTCATAGTTTCAGCACCGAGGAGTGTAAGGCCACACACTGTTTCTAGACAGCAGATCTTGTTCACATAGCCTGGGGTAAATGTTTTGTATTTTCTCTTCTGTAGAAGGGAAGTAATATTAATGTATAAAATGTATTTTGTACATGAACAAGCATACCATGCTATGAGGGGTTATGAATATGAAATAAGTTTCATTCATTCAATCAGTGAAATATCATATTTTATAATATGCCACCATGATAATCACTGACCTCCAGGATGCTCCTGTCTCTTCTAGGCCTTGCTCTCTCTGAGACTTTCAACCAGCAGGGGAACATGCAAATAGGGCCTCCCTCTGCTCATGAAAACCAGCCTGGTACTGATCCTACAGTTCTGAGAGAGAGGAGGCCAGCCCTGGTGCAAAGGAAGTTTAAGTGCTGGTTTCCTGTCAGTCTAGTTGTTTTGTCTCTGTAGGTCAGATTCCCTTTGGAGATTCTGGTTTTCTGTTTCTGTGTTCTCTGAATTAGAAAAGTTTGTTTTCTCCAGATGATCTCCAGATCTTCATGTTAACGGAAATAAGCCAGACTCAGAAAGACAAGGACTGTGTGTTTTCTCTCAGAAGTATAATCTAGGGGCAAAAAATATTGGAGTGGAAGGAAGACTAGCAGAGAAGCAGAAGGTGTCAGGAGGCAGAAACAGGAGAGGGGAATGGGGTAATTTGTGATCAGTATGAGAAAATTTTTTATGATTCATACAGAAAAACATTGCAAAGAAACCCATTATTATTTTATTGCATAATTGCATGATTCTATGCAGCAATACAAACTTTTACAGGAAGACAACTTTTCACCTGTTTAAATGCCTAAGTGTCATTTATGGTGGTAGAAATAAGTTTGCAGTGGTCCTCAGGACCAGATACTCAATATGCTAAGTTCATTCTAGCAAGCCCTGACTGATCAGAAAAGAGATTTCATGGAGGTGTCTTGATTGGGTCTGCATTACTAGGACAGTCAGGAATATTCAGACATGATCCAGGACTGAGGTTACCCAGGATCAGTGAACTATTTGGAAGAATGGATTCAAATCCACAAACTTGGGAACTGATTTTATTTTTTAAACTAAATCCTCACAATTCCTCTTAGGTCTATTTCTCAAGTCTATCTGGTGTCTACCTTCTTCTTAGAGGGGAAAATTTAGTCTCCAATCTCAATACCAGAGATGAACTCCTATACCTGGACATCAGGTGTGGTTTCTGCTGGCCACAAGGAATGCTTTTGACAACAAAATCTTCAGACTCACCGTGGCCTAAAGAACTCAAACTGTCCTTGATACTTCAAATATTTATAAAAATGCACATAAGCTGGAAAAGGTAACATGCCTTTTTCAGATCTGGATGCAAAGATATAACTGATATTATTCTCACCTGACTGTCACAGAATCACCTCCATCACCTGTCTCCTTTGGAGATAGGCTAAGGAACATCCAGGTGTTCTGTTACTGCTAAGTTGAGAGTCCAGTCACAAAACTCCATGAAGTGTCACTCATGACAAGCAGGGGACAATTTGGACCCATTGTGCACAGGGTCAGCACAGAAGATGACACAGGGAAAGGCACCAATGTTATTCTCTGATGCTGCCCAGAGAGCCCCTCACTTGACACCATTATGCATAGAGAGCTTATCCCACAAGAATACGTCAGGTGTTTTTCTTTCCTCGGGAACAAGCTTGATCTCATTCCCTATCTCAGGACAGACTCCACAGTATTTTTTGTAATGAAGGATTTTTTGGCACAGAGTTTAGTACATCGTGCTACTAATTGTAATGTTGTAATATCAATGACACATATGGTTCTCCTCCACCTCCAGCTGGATCTCCATGTCCTCTTAGTGACCAGGTACTCACCAAATTCTTACCCATTCAGATCCTTTCCCTTGGGTTGGTGCAGGCAATGCTGTGTGAGCTGCTGGTCCACTCATATTACAGAACTCTCCATTTCCAGCTGAACTTTGACAATGTTTGCACAGTTTTCATTGTAACAATACAGGACAGGATTTTACTATTGACATGTAGATTTTAGAAACCATCCATTTTGTCAAACATTTGACATATGAGGCAATATCTACTGAAAGGAACTTTCTGACTTCAAATTTCAGTTGGGCTGAGGTTGAGAACTTCTGACCCAAATCCTCTATACTTGTCACAATCCATAATTTTCAGAATGCATTTTGATGCATATGAGATATCCTTCTCTAATTTTGTTTAAAAACAAACAACCAGAATGACACTCCACACACACTCACACAACTTCAGAGGTGTCCACTCTTCATGCAGGTCTAACTTGCATATGGACATTGTGGACTTGAGAATGATTCTATCATAGAATGGATGCCATTTTCTGAAGAACACTTTGGAAAGTTCAGGCAGAGTCCACACATACCTTTACACTGGACAGCAGGTCTTTCTCTCTGGCCTCAGTGACCTGCCTGAAGACAGGCTGTGCAGAGACCGCCTTTGACTCCCAGATTACTGTAGATGACTCAGGTCTTAGACTCCCCTGTACATAGAGACTTTAGGAAGATGTATTAGGATCATCTCGTAGGTTTCCAGTTCATGGTGACAGGATCCCTGAGGATGACAGATATGTAGAGTTTGATTTGTGTGTACACAATCACTATCAATACTATCATGTGCTCAATGTTGAAGTGCAGTCTAATTACTATTAAATTCAATTCTCAATAGTACTAAAATTCTCTTGTTTATTTGCAGGAAAGTAAATTGGTTTGAACATTTGCAAAATTCATGTCAGTTGGAAAGTGATTGATAACAAATAATTTATAGAGAAGGGGACACTTTGCAGTATGGAATTTTAGAATAATTTCAACCACTTTTGTGTCTCTCAATGATTCTTATAAATTTTAAAAGCAGAGTTATTCCTTTCAAAAGGTTAGGTGCTGGTTTATGATCAGGGTCTGGTGGTTGCTTTAGGTAGGATTGTTTGCCATGGAAGATTTTGATTTCCTATTTCTGTTTTCACCACCTATGTGTCTGAACTGTAAAGTTTTTTTTTAACCAATTGATCTCTAGATCTTCATATTTAGTGAACTAAACCAAACTCAGAAATACAACACTTGCATGCTTGCTCTCATAAGTGTAATTTAAGGGCATAAAAATTAAAAGGTGACCACATAGTCGAAGGGAGACTAGAGGAGGAAGGGAAAGAGGACCAGTAAGAACTAATAGGGAAGGGTCTATAGGAGCAAAGTGCATATTATTCATACATGAAAATATCACAATGAAACCCATTATTTTATAGTGTATAAATTTATAATTTTATGCAGTATTAAACATTTGTTATAAAAGGAAGACCTGTGTCAATGACAGGGGAAGAAATGTTTCTGCTGAGATCAGCAGGAGCAGAAACTGAGGAAGCTCTGTGTACCTGAGTGAGGGCTTTGCTATCAGAAAAGAGATTCCATGGATTTCCATGACTAGGGCAGTCTTTGGGTTGCAGACTGGATCTGGGACAGAGGTTACCCAGGCCTAGGGAACGAAAAACAGAAGGGATATTTATCTCCTGCAAACCAAGATCAGATTTCATTGACTTTTTGAAGAAATCCATTTTGTTCTAATCAGGTTTGTTTCTCACATCTCTCTGTTGTCCATCTACTTCCTGGAGCAGCAGATGTTCATTTATCTGGGGCTCAGTTGTGGTTCCTACAGGCCACAGGGAAGCTGAAGAAATCTACTCTCCATGGCTCAAGGAATTCCCATTGTCCTCTCTACTTCATACACTTGAAAAACAGAAGTAAACATATGCTGACAAAAGTAAGGCGCTTTGTTCAAAATGGAATGTCAATGTAGCATAGATATTATTCTTATCTGACTGTCAAGATTCACCTTCATCACCTCATCACCAGTGCCCTTGGTGAGAGCAGGTGATGGACACCCAGGTCTTCTGAGACCTCTAGGTTGAGTCAGTGGAGAGGGAGGGGAACTCAGTCATAAGTCATAAGGCTGACCACCAGAGAGCAGCCAGGAAGTGCTGGGCAGGAGCTGAAGGTGTAGTCATCATGGAATTTCATTTTTTTATATTTGCTCTGAATAAGTAAGAAATAGTCAGGACAATTCTGCTGACTTGGAGTTTACTAATAATAATACAATCTAATTCCATGAATTAAACACCTTCAGTGCAATACTATGCATAGTGAGGAGGGTAGTAATTGGAGTATTGAGCCAGACATATTGACACTACACATCATTATTTAATATTTTATACCATTCCTTATTATTTAATATTATTACACATATCTATTTAATATTTTGTATTCATCATTACTATACATCATTATTTAATATTTTGTATTTGACAACAAATCCTGGTTCATGTTCCATGAACGTTTCCTACTAGGTTTGGATACTCAGGGCCTAGTGAGCACAAGACCTGAGGACAGGATAGGATTGCATGACATGTGCATTTTAAAATTTGAGTTTGCAAAATTGTCCCCTGGTACATGAGTGCCCACTGCAAGGAAGGGTATTTGGGTGTTAGAGTGTCTGCCTAGCAAGTTGGTGGCCCTGAGATCAAGCCCCAGTACCACCTAAAAACAAAGAAAAAGAAAGAAAGAGTACTTGGTTGGAAATTTCTAAAACACCATGTTCCTCTTCTAGGCCTGCATCAATTCCATCACAGAACTCAACCAAGAGTGAAGGAAGCACCAGGTTGTGTCATATGCACAACAGAAAGATGGACTCAAGGAAACAGTGGGTGCCTTTGTCTTTCACCTTCCCTTCATCTGAAGACACTCAAGGTGAACTTCAGGGACCAGCCTGTTACCCAGGCTACCAGCACATATGGGAGGCCTCTTGCATTTGAATGGGAATATTTTTCTCTAGATTTGGAAAATTTTCCATTATTATTTTGTTGAATATATTACGCATTCCCTTCGCTTGCACCTCTTCTCCTTCTTCGATGCCCATGATTCTCAAGTTTGGTCTTTTGATGGAGTTGGTGAGTTCTTGCATTTTCTTTTCACAGGTCTTGAGTTGTTTAATTAGTAGTTCTTTGGTTTTTCCTTTAAATACCATTTCATCTTCAAGTTCTGAGATTCTGTCTTCTGTTTGTTCTATTCTGCTGGATTGGCCTTCCGTTTTGTTGTGCAGTTCTGTTTTGTTCTTTTTTCTCAGGTTTTCCATATCCTGGGTGGTTTCCTCTTTAATGTTGTCTACTTTTGTCCTGAGTTCATTTATCCGTTTATTCATCATATTCTCTTTTTCACTTTGGTGTTCATACAGTGCTTCTATGGTTTCCTTTATTTCTTCTTTTGCTTTTTCAAATTCTCTATTTTTGTTGTCTTGGAATTTCTTGAGTGTCTCTTGTACATTTTGGTTGACCCTATCCAGTATCATCTCTATAAAATTCTCATTGAGTACCTGTAGTATGTCTTCTTTTAAATTATTCTTGTGGGCTTCATTGGGTCCTTTGGCATAGTTTATCTTCATTTTGTTGGAGTCTGGATCTGAGTATCTGTTCTCTTCATTCCCTTCTGGTTCCTGTAGTAATGTTTTGCTGTGGGGAAACTGGTTTCCCTGTTCTTTCTGTCTTCCCATTATTGTCTTTGGTGTTGTTACTGTCTCTGTACTGTGTTCAATGAAGTATTTTTTAGCTTGTAATAATAACAATGGTAATATTTAGAATGGAAGGGTGAGCAGAGATGGAAAGCAAGAAGTTAAAGAAAAGGGAAAAACAAATATACAGATAAGAAGGAGAAAAAAGAACAAGGTATCATACAAGAAAGTTTCAAAGGTATAAACAGGCAGTGTTAGTGTACTGATCGACAGTAAGCTGAACAGACATTAGAGAGACAGAGAGATGGCTGAAAATCAAAACTTAAAAAAAATAAAGATAAGAATAAAAATAAAAATAAGTAAATGAAAGAAATATCTATATATAAAAATAAATTAAAATAAAATGAAAAGTAGAAAATTAAAAAAAAACCCAAAAAACCAAAAAACCTCCAAGTTCAAATGCAATGAAGTTTCAGTCTTAATAATTTGGGTGTCTGTCTCAGCCTCTAATCCTGGAAATGGTGCCTCAGATGTTGTTCCATAGTTGTCTCATCCAATGGGACGTATAAAGTAGAACAAATCTACACACACACACACACACACACTCACAATACCCCATCAAGTGTCCCAAGTTCAAATGCAGTACAGTTTCAGTAAGTTTTTCAGGTGTAATTCGGTTGTTCTCTCATCAAAGGTAGGGAGAAAAAGAAAAAAAAAGAGTTTGGAGACAGTTCTGAGAATGGTATCTGTGGCTGTGGCTTGCTTGCCTACTGCTGTCAGACTGCTGTTGCGGGTGACGTTATTTATGCAGATCCCTGGGGTGAGCTTAGCATTCACCTGGCCCCACAGGCTTTGTTTACTCAGAGTTCTCCTGTGCGGGAGCCTCTGCTACAAGCTTTCCCCTTTCCACGCACACTGGGAAAGGTGACACTGCACCCGCGTTCTCAGGCCTGCGTGTTTATTTACAGTTCATGTGGCAGGTGGGTCTTCCCCCCTCTCCTGTGAAGTTTTCCTCTCACCGCCACTTTCACAAGCTTTCCTGCTCCTGATTACTGGGCGGTGCTGCTGCTCCTGCCAGCCACCATGTTTATTTACAATTCATGTGAGAAGTGGGTCTTTCCTCCTCTCCTGTGGAGTTTTCCTCCCTCCGCCACTCTCACAAGCTTTCCCACTCCTGGTTGCTGGGTGCGTACCCATGCTCCCACCAGAGCCTCTCTGGCCCTCCCAGCTTGTTTATTTACAGTCCTGGGAAGGATTCCCTTCCCCCAATGTTTGGCGCTCAGTGCGCCCCACCCTCTTTCCCACGTGCCTTTATTGTTCTTATTGCTTATTAGTCAGTTTCTCTTTTTTCCCCAAGTGGAGGTCAGTCTGTCCAGGGGGCTAGGCTGCTCTGGCCCAGGCTTGTCTGTGGGAGTACTGCAGTACCACGAAGCTCACCTGGTCCTCGTCTTCCCAAGCCATCTGGGCATGGGCAACTGACGGCCCGGGGGCCCTCCTGGTTTCTCCGTTTAACATGAAGTGGAGATTCTCTGCGCCAACTGGAGGTGTGGAGAGGTCAAAGTTATGCCTCTTCTCAGTGATTATGCCTGCAAAATGTGTCTCCAGTGTCTCTCTAAGATTTCACTATAGGAGGCTCGCTTTCTGCTTCCTCCCTCTAGCTGCCATCTTGGAATCCTCTCCTAATAATTTTTTTAAGAAAAGAAAAATTGATTCAATTTTTGTCTGACTTTTGTCAGAGGCTTTTCTGCATCTATTGAGATGTTCATGTGATTTTTATCTTTGCTTTTGTTTTTATGCTCTATTACATTTATTGATTTGCTTATGTTGGCCTATCCTTGCATCCCTGGAGTAAACACCATAGTCATATTGTATGATGTTTTTGACATGTAGTTGAATTCAGTTGAGAATTTTTGCATCTATGTTCATTAAAGATACTGGTCTTCATTTATCCATTTTTTTGTTGTTGTTGCATCATTATGAGGTTTTGGAATGAGTATAATACTGGCTTCAGAGAATGAATTTTGTTGTGTTCCTTCTCATTCTATTTCCTGAAAAAATTTGAAGAGAACTGATATTAGATCTTCTGTAAGGGTCTGGTAGAATTCAGTTAAGAATTCATCAGGTACTGGGTTATTCTATGTTGGGAGAATATTTATTACAGCTTCAATATCATTGGTTATAATAGATTTATTTAAGTGGTTAACAACTTATTGGTTCAATTTTTGTTGGTAAATCCATCTAGAAATTTATCCATTTCTTCTACATTTTTCAGTTTTCTTGAAAATATGTTTTCAAAGTATTTCCTAATGATCCTCTGAATTTTGCTAGGAATGGTAATCATGTACCTTTTCTCATCTTTAATTTCATTAATTTGTGTCTTTTACCTCCTAAATCTAGTCTGGATGGCTAGGGTTTATCAAACTTATTAATCTTTCCTCACACCCAAATTTGGTTTCACTGATTCTTCACATAGTTTTTTTTTTTTTTTTGGTCTGGATCTCATCGATCTTAGTACTAATCTTTATTAGTTCTCCCCATCTGGTAGTTTGGGCTTTGATTTATCCTTTTTGTTTTAAAGGATTGAGGTGCATCAGTAGGTTGTTTATTTGAGATTTGTCATTGGGGAAGGATGAATAGACAGAAAAACAAAAATAGACACAACAAAACTGCAAAAATAATATGAGAACCTATTTATCCACTATAAGTATTGGTAGCAAAGGAGGATTGTGGGTTGATAGACAGGAAAAGGGGAAATCAGGAGGTAGGAAATGGTTATGGTTGTTGATAGGAGGAAAGTGTAAGTTGTGGAGGATGTAGGGGAGGAAAAGAAAAGTTTAAGATTGTACACTGAAAGGCAGGTTAGGGAGCTGTCATATGATGACTACCAATTGGTGTAGTAGTTAAGGTAGGACTAAAGGGAAAATTGGGGGACAAGAATGCAAAACTGCTATTGGAGTAAACAGAAAACAAGGTACTGGTAAACAAATAACACTTTTCCTCAATTGAAGACAGAAAATAACTTACCAGAACTTTAGGGATTCAGCACAGACTACCGACAGAAAAAATGAGGCAAATCTCGAGCAACCTAATGAAATACTTCATGGTCTTAGCAGAGCAAGAACAAGTGAAACCTAAAGTTAGTACAAGGGACTAAACAATAAATGTCAAGGCAGAAATAAGTGAAATTAACACTAACAAAACAGTATAAAGAATTAATGAAAAAAAAGAACTGGTTCTTTGATGGGATAAGCAAAATTGGTGAACCTTTAGCCAAACTAACCAAAAGAAAAAGAGGAGGCCAAAATTAATAAATTCAGTGATGAAAAGAGAATTACAAAAAATATGAATGAATTTCAGATTCATTAGAGAGTATTTTGAAAACACATTCCAATCATTTGGAAAGTATGAAAGGAAATTGAACCAAAAGGACACAAACAACATAATCAGAATGGTAACAAGCCATGAAATAGAGGCAGGAAGAAATAATTTCCCAAAAGAGGAAAGCTAACAAGGGATGCATTTATTGCTGAATTCCACCAGAGTTTTAGGAAACATGCAATACCAATGATCTTCAAATGATTCCAGAAAAGAAAAAGGAAAGAAAACTACCAAACTCTCTCTATGAAACTGATATTACCTTAATACCAAAACCAGATAAGGAAAAAAACCATGAAGAAATCTATAAACCAATTTCCATTATGAATTCTTAATAAAATACTTACGATCCAGTCTTACCAACACTTTTAAAAGATCATAAAGTATGATTAAGTTAGTTTCATTTGAGGCATGAGTGGATGGATGGTTCAATATACACAAATCCATAAATGATGTGTCACATAAATAGAACCAACGGGGAAAATCATGTTATCATGTCCACATTTGCAGTAAAAGACTAAGACAATGTTAAACCTCCTTTCAAAATAAAAGTAATGAAAGAAGAAGGAAGAGAAGGAATCTAACTCAACATTATAAAGGATATATAGAACAACCTTTAGTCAATATTATCTAATAAATGGGGACAGTTGCAATCATTTTCTCAAAAGTCAGAAATGGTACAAGATGACCTGGGTCTCCACTCTTATTTAATATAGTGCTTGAATTCTTAATCAGAGCAATAAGGCAAGTGAAAGAAATAAATGGGATGCAAATAGGGAGTGAAGAAGTCAAATGTTATCTTTTTGTAAATCACATGATTCTGTACTTTTTGTTAGTGTATATCAAATTGTATAGTTTTCATCACAGCATTTCTGTATATACATATAATATGCTGTGATCATAATAACTCCCATCTATCACTCTTTCTGACAATAAATACTTCCCTCTCTCTTTTTCCTTCTACTTCCACTTCTATAGTACTCCCTGATTTACTCTCATGTTCTTGATTGCTTGGGAGGTTGTCTTGTTTTTTCTTCCTCCAGCTATATGTAAAAGACCCTAAAGTTCTACAAAAAAACTTGTATGTGATAAATGGTTTTGCAAAAGTAGCAGGACATAATGTAACACACAGAGGCTTACAACAAGTTGGTGGAATTGACTCTGACTGACTCCATGAATGTGAAGAGTTGGGGTAACAAAGGAGAGTTATGTCAGGAAAATTTTGTTAAAGGAGCACAAATAACAGGGGCTAGTGGACTACTCTGGTTCCTAGAGATTCTGACTGGTTGTTGGAATTTGCTGACAGGAGGGATTTGAGACAGAGCACCACAGAGATGAGACCCAAAAAGAACTTCAGCAAGGCATATTATAGTTAAAATATTAAATGCAATGAAGAAGTAAAAATACATCATATATAAAGGAAAACCCATCAGAAAAATAGGGAATTTCTGAACAGAAACTAATACCAAGGATGGCATAGAATGTTGTATTAATGCTGTGAATGAAAGAATGGCCAACCTGGGCCAAATACAGCAGAAAACATCTTGACAGAGGTCAAGATGTTCATAACTCCAGGCAGATCAATTAGCTTTTCTGAACTCCATTTTTTCAAATCAGAAATTACTTTCCAATAATACTGACCATATATAATATAGATAGGTAAATATTAAATGAGATAATCCTTGTGAGAGTCTAAGTTCAATAGTGGTTCATGAAAATTCTAAATGCAGTTCTTCAAATCACCTAATATTTCACAAAAAAGAAATGATAATTCTTGATATGTTCCAAGCACAACTCTTCTCAGTACTTTGTAGAAATCATAATAAATTCAAGGATTATTGTAACTTCCCAGAGTTTTATAATAAATGAATAGTTTTATTTCCATTCCTTCTATATCAAGGTAAAGGAAATAACAATTTTGTTAAGATATCAGAAACTGTGTCCCTCTACAAATCAGTGCTTTGGAAGTCCAAGGTGTCTGACAAAATGAGGATTCTCAAACACTGGACCAAATTGGCACAAAGGATTGGGCAAATGTGGGCAGCAGGTTAGATTTCTGGAAGATAAGAGATTTCATTGAAGAGACATAATAAATATTTAAGTTACCGCATTTCTTTTTTTATGGTACTAGGGTTTGAACTTGGGGGTCTTGTGTTTCCTATGCAGGTGCTACACCACTTATCCCACCACACCAGCCAGAGTTACCTAATCTCTAACATGATCTATTGGGAACACAATGAGAAGAAAAAATTTCCTTTGTTGTCAGACCAATGTCCCTCAGGGAAATCAAGTAGTTGCTCAGAGGTTTTCAGGAACAAAGGAAAATGTAACAAATGAGCAGATAGAAGCTGTAAATATGTCTGTTGATGCTTTCCCTCAGAGGGTCAAATCTTTCCAAAACAGGATTCAGCTCCATTTGAAGTCCTAAGAGTCCAAATCTGACTAGAAGATCAATGGTTCACTTCCTCCTGATTTCTTTTATGGGGCATAGATTCTTGCTCTGCATCCATCATCCAGCACAGAATCCTGACTTCCACACAGAGATCTTCACCTAACAGACCCCATCCAGGTGAGTCCTTGACCCCAGTGTGTTCTAAGGAAAGGTGAAATAAGAATGGAAACTGATAAAATTTACCTCATGTCAACTGATAACCAATCAAGCCTTGTCCAGAGGTGTGAAATTACTGTGTGCCTTGGCTTGTATGAATAATTAATTGAAAACATATTTAATATATTAAAAAAGATGAGGGTTTACCCCCTGCAATGCATAGATCATTAACAATCTTGTGATGGGAATGGAAGTCCAGGTGTAGTCTAATGAAGAAGTACTATGAAGTATTTCTCATAAAAATAGAATGTATCCTGTTTGGGTCCTATGAATATAGAATATTGGAACACTAGTTGCTCATCATAGTTGTAAAAGTTTATGCTTTCAGTTTTTACTTTTATTTGCTGCAAAGGGACTACATATACTTGGGTCTGTTAATGAATGTGAACAGTTTTTAATGATTTTTGCCAGTAAACAGTTCTGCAATAAAGATATACATAAATTATAAAATGACTATAAAATGTTATGAAAGACTTGTAGAATGAGATTTTTGCCATGGTCAAAATTAACTAAGATTTGATGATTAATAAATCACATTTTAAGAAAGCTTATCAAATATTGTATAGTCATGAAACTTTTATTTAGTGTACTCTGTTAAAGTGATTCTTCTTTTAGATCATTGTCTTCCTTTTGTTAAGCAGCAAAAAAATAATTTTCTTTAAAAGAATAGAATTTATCCAAGAATATTTCTACTAGCCAGGAGGAAATTGAGTTTTAGGTATGGAAATGTGTGAGATGAAATTAGGGCATTTTCTTCTTTAGTTTGTAATATGCAGCATATTTGAGCCAGTTTTCATATTCATTAAAAAGGCAAGATGAATGGAATCCTTGTCATCTTTACCTAACAACAAGAGCTTGTAAAGCACACTTCACAGTGCCTGCTCCCACATTGGCATTCACACAAAAGAGTTCTTTGGTCTTACAGGGACTAAGTATTTTTATCTTTTGATTTGAAAAAGTGAATCGAAAGTTATTTGACTAAGTTTAGCATTTTCTGTTTATGTGTTTTAAATATGCCTTGATATGTTTTGGAGAGGGATGTGTGAAATTTTATGCATTTTGTGGAATCAAAATTATCTGTTGTTCATTGTCATAGTCATTCCCCCACTGCATTTTAAATCTGAATATTGCTGAATCATTACTATTAATAAGTTGTTTTTTACCTGTAGCCATCTTACTTTCTGTTTTTCCTGATTACTAGAGCTCTGCCTTTTGTGATTTTTTCCTGGTTTTTACAAAAGCAATCATCTTCTAATTTTGGGCCAAGTGTGATCTTCTCAATTCATCTAAAGATACAACTTCTGTAGGCATATTTTCACACACATCTGTTTCATCACCTGTGTGGGGATTCCCTTTCTGAACAGAGGTTATAAATTACTGGCATCACAGTTCAGTGTGAGAATTAAGTGTGATAATTCATGTGCTGCCTGAGCCCAGGGTGTGTTGAGACTTCAGGAAGGGAGCTGGTAAAATAATGCAATCAAGGTTTTACTTAATTTTATTACTGTTACCTAGAGTTGTGTCCAGTGAAAGCAGAATATAGTCATTCTATGCATATACTATGTGAAATTATATCTTCAGATAGTGTATATTCTACTGTTCCAAAAAAAGAGTATCTTTCCCAATTTCATTTCCAGGTCTAGTCAATTAAAGTTGGACTTAGACACTCATTTTCATATCATTAAATATTTATTTCAGATTTTTTTATTGAGAAGTTATTTTAGATTTCCATTGACTTTCATTTATGGCAAGCTGCATGGATTCCATTTATTTACCTGATAATTTTTTTTATTGGACAGTTCTCTATTTCTTAATTGTTTTCTAGATTTTATAATTTTTTATCTTTTCAGTAAACCAAAAGGAGTGAAATACTTAGATCTCTGCTTGTTTGGATCTCACTTTATCATGAAAGTGTACAACTCAATGAAATTAGTGCATGTGTGGATCAGTGATCCCACAGATAATCACATGCAGACAGAGGATAGATGTCCCAACAGGCACAGCATCTCATAGAGCCTTCCTCAGAGCACTAGGGCCTGAGCTCACATATTTTATACTGGGAATAACACTTTTAAGATGCTGTTGATTTCACTTTGCAAGCATTCCGTTGAGGATGGTTGCATCTACAATCTTCAAGAACATGGCCTATAATTTTCTTTTCTTTCATGGTTGTCATCTAACCCAATTGTGTCCCTTGCAATCCTGACATAAAAGATAAACACAGGAAAATAAACTTGAATCCACTTCTATATACAGCATGCATTTGAGATCAGAATAAAGCATGATAACATGTACATAGGATAGCAAATGTATTCAGACTCATAGATACATGGAATAGAACATTGGTATAGAAAGAATGGAAAATGTGCAGTTATCTCTTAGTGGATATAAGGACACAGTTATATAAGATCAATTTTTAGATACCTGCCCTACAGTGTAATGCAGAGAACTAACAGTATGATGTTGTGCACTTCAAGAGGTATCACAAGGGTGCAAACACCCATAATTCCAGCACAAAGGCAAATGAGGCAGGATAGATCATGAGTTCAAGGCCAGCCTACCTTACATAGGAAGACTTTGTCCCAAAACACAGAAAAAGAAAAAGACAGAACTAGAAAGAACTTTTGTGAAGAGAATAGATCTGATATTAACTGTTTCTCAAAGTAGAAAAATAAAACAAATCTAAAGGGATAAAGACAACTTCATGAGGTGACAATTATGCCTGTAACTTTGATGGTGGTGATAATGTGACTAGAGTGTGCCTGCTCTAAACTCATCCATGTGCACACATGACACGGTGCAGTTCTTTGCATATGGATTATAGCTGCTTAAAACTGAAGTATAAGAACAACAGTGGAATCAAGTTCTCTGCATCTGAAAATCTTAAATTTTTACCTGTTCCTGGAGGTTACCTCCATGCTCAACTTTGTTGGACATGGTGTCTCTTTCATCTCATTCTTGCTCTTTCTCATGCCACAGTGCCTGCATTTTGAAATTTAATGTACAATAAAAACACCAACCTTGGTGTCATTGCACTGCTCATGCCTGATGCCAAACACAGCCTTCTGAGATCACCTCATGGCTTCACTCCCATCCTCAAGGTTGTCTAATTTACCTGTCTTCTTGAACCCCATAAAAATCACCTATGTCCACTCCACTTTTACCTGCTCATTTTTTAATAGGCATTATAACCATCTGATATATTATATGGTAAATTTCTGTATTTTTATATTGGCATATAATAATTATGCAAGGGGGATACATGGTGACATTTATATATGTGCTTACAATTTATCTCAATTAGATTCATTCCTTCCATCATTCTTTCTTATTCCTTCTCCTATCCTTCTTAGGTCAACTTCAACAGATTTCACTTCTCTATTTTCATACATGTATACAAAATACCCTGAACATATTCCCCCTCCTTCACCCTCTCTTGCAACCCTTCCCCTCCCTATGATACCCACTCCTGGACAAAACTTGTTTTATCTTCCTGTTCATCACATTTTAAGTACCTTAGATTCCAGACATATATTGTGCTTTAATCAGATTAAACATGCATTACTTACACTTTTTCTATCACCCTTCTCCTTTATCATTCAGAAGTTTACAGTGCTCTCTGTTATATTATCTTCATACACAGATGTATTGCATTCCATTCTCTTTTCCTCGCCTGCCTCCCATAATTCCATCAGAGAGAAGGACAAATATAATCATGTTCTATATCACTCTATTATCTAGCTAGATAGCCAGCTGTATCTTTATCTATTTATGTGAATATGTACATAAGATCATATGTGTCCATTGACCTTTTTGTTCTAGGTTCCACAAATGAGGTAAAACGTGACTTTTTTTGTACTGTGCTTGGCTTACTTCCTTAACATGAACATCCCACTTACCTACAAACAACATAATTTCATTTTCTTTATGGATGAGTAACACTCCATTGTTTATATATACAACAATCTCTTCATCTACTCATCAATGATAGGGCATCTGGGTTATTTTCAAATCTTGGCTGCTGTGAATAGAGCTTCAATAAGTATGAATGTGCAGTTAGTGCTATTACATCCTGACTTACATTCCTTTAGGTTTCTGCCCAGGAGTAGTATTGCTAGATTGTAAGATGGCTCTATTTTAGGTTTTTGCAGAGTCTCCATATTGCTTTCTATAGTGCTTGAACTAATTCACACTCCCAGAAGTGGTTGATAAGTTTCCCTTTGCCCCACATCCTCACCAGTGCCTGTTTTTTGTGTTATTGATAATAGCCATTATAACAAGAGTGAGGTGAAATCTCAGTGTGGTTTTGACTAGTGTTCTTTTTATGGTTAGGATGTTGAGCATTTTAACTGACACATTAAAAAATAAACATGCTGATGGCATACCATGTGATATTTAATTAAATGAACAGATTGTAAGGTGTCCAAGTCTATCTATGTTTTCAAAAATGTATCATTCATTTAAGGTGAAAAATTCAAAATTTTCTTTTATGTCTTAATGTTGTGAATTCCCTTATCTATTTATATGCTTTATTCATAAAGGTCTGTGAGGACTTTTATATCTCAGTAATGTACACCCATTGCCTACACAGTGCTAAGAACAAGGATGTATCTCAATTTACATTATTCAAATACATGATAGAATTGTGTAACAAAACTTTGGAATATACAGTATTTTAAAGAAAGTATAGACATGATAGGAATTACTAACTAGAGAGGCCATCAGTGGTGTCCTACAGGGGATCAGGCACAAAAAGTGTTGTCATATAGTTTTTCTTTTTTCTGAAAGTCACATACAACACATGGAACCAAAAAATTATACACAAGTTTCAGAATTTATTCTTCTGGGATTTTCAGAACATGAACTTCTACAGCCTCTCTTCTATGGACTGTTCCTGTCCATGTACCTGGCCACTGTCCTTGGGAACCTGCTCATCATCCTGGCCACCATCTCAGACTCCCACCTGCACACACCCATGTACTTCTTCCTGTCTAACCTGTCCTTTGCAGACATCTGTATAACCTCCACCACTGTCCCAAAGATGCTGGTGAATATCCAGACACACAGCAAGGTCATAACATATGAAGGCTGCATGACCCAGATTTATTTTTTTGTTTTATTTGTGGTGTTGGACAACTTTCTCCTGGCTGTGATGGCCTATGACCGTTTTGTAGCTATCTGTCACCCCTTGCATTATACAGTCATCATGAACCATCACCTCTGTGTGTTATTGGTTATGTTGTCTTGGATCACAAGTGTTCTGGATGGAGTATTACAAAACTTCGTGGCATTGCAGCTGTCCTTCTGTACAGAGGTGGAAATCCCTCATTTTTTCTGTGAACCTAATCAATTAAGTCAACTTGCCTGTTCTGATACATTTCTTAATGACATGGTGACATACATTACAGCTATGCTGCTGGCTGTTTGTCCCCTCAGTGGCATCGTTTATTCCTACTCCAAGATCGTGTCATCCATCTCTGCCATCTCCTCAGCTAAGGGGAAATACAAGGCATTTTCCACATGTGTGTCTCACCTCCTGGTTGTCTCCTTATTTTACTGCACTAGCCTAGGAGTGTACCTCACTTCTGCCATGACCCAAAACCAACACTCAACGGCAAGAGCATCAGTGATGTACACTGTGGTCACCCCTTTGATGAACCCCTTCATCTACAGCCTGAGGAATAAAGAAATCAAGAGGTCTTTGAAAGCACTCTTTGAGAAAGAAGATATAAAAGTTGTCTTTGCTTTTGGTTTAAAAAAGCACTGTTGAGCACAAGAATGGAGCCCTTGGAACATGAAATTACTATGTTTTGATCTGATGTTCCTTTTATTTAATTACTGTTTCTTTGATTTCAACTTCTCTATAAAATGAAAGTAATTGAGTTTATAAAAATTCTGCTTCTTCTGATATCAAAATAAGGTCAGTTTATGAAACTGGTACTTTCTCAGTTATTTAAAATATTGAATAGCTTGGCTTAAGTCTATAATTCTATCTACATGGGAGGTGGAGATTAGTATTGTGGTTCAAGGGCAGTCCAGGCAACCTGTTTCAAGTCCCCATCTCAAACAATCGCTGGATGGAATGGAGTTCGGCAGTTACCCCAGCTAGAAAGGAAAAACAAATAGCAGGATGTGATCCAGGCAAAAACTGAGATCCTATTTCATAAGTAACCAATGCAAAAAGGGCCTATGGAAAGTCTGAATTGGTAGTGCACCTACCTAGAAAGTGTAAGATGATAAGTTCAACCCCCCAGAACTGCCAAGAAACAATCACAGTTTGGAATATCAGAAATTCTCAATGTGCTAAACATTTATCTTCAGATTTTATTCCCAAGTGCCTTAGGTCACACTTAGTTATGTTTCTTTATTGTTTCTCAAGGTCATACTCATTCCTGACACTACTCCTATGGGGAAAAAACATACTTAGCTGCTTAAACTGTTAATCCATTTTCATACCAGAGAACATTCTGACTGCATAATTGAGCACTATAAGTCCATCATTACTGCAAGCTTCAGTATGTCAATTGCTTCTCCTGATAAAGTAGGTTTTAAGAGATCA
This sequence comes from Castor canadensis, assembly GCF_047511655.1. Taxonomy (NCBI): domain Eukaryota; kingdom Metazoa; phylum Chordata; class Mammalia; order Rodentia; family Castoridae; genus Castor; species Castor canadensis. The sequence continues at coordinate 7,334,604 of NC_133399.1, forward strand.
GTGTGTTTCCTTGGTCTCATTTGAAGGATTATATTTTCTTATTCAGCCTGGTGCCCACAGAATGTACCACAGTCGCCAGTAAAAGATGGTTATCAAATATGTAACACCGTGTGAAGTCTAAGTGTAAGATGTTTTGAAATATGAGATGGATTTATTTGGTCTTAGAATGTGAACTTTACATAAGATGAGTTCAATGCTGACATTAAACATTGAGCAACTGTAGAAGATATTTCTTTTTCATACTGTAAATATAAGCATTTTGGTATGTAAGAATACTGTTCAGTGTAAGGGGATTTACTCACTGAGGATTTGTTCACCTGTTTTGTAAATTTTATTATTGAATCCTCCCTCTGGTTCCACTGGAAAACTTCAAATGCTCCCTACAACTATGATTCCTTCCATTGCTCTAAATTAAATATTTATTTTTCTAAATTGGATCATAGCCATTAATGTGGGAGTAGATGAACAACATTAATATCATCCATTAGATAGCTCTTTCATGCTCACAGATTATTTAAATGTTATGATCAAAGAATTTACAGGAAGCTCAAAAAATAAATTCACAAACAATCAGCATACAAATGAAATAAATGAGAAAATAACCTGACAGAATTTTTTTTCAAATGAGAATTCCAAAGTGCTGAAAATCACATACAGAAATGCTCATTGTCTCTGGCCATAAAGAAATGCATATAAAAGCCACATCAAGATTCCACCACGGAGAATTCCAAGATGGCGGCTAGAAGTAGGAAGCAGAAAGCGACCCTCCTATAGTGAAAACTTGGAGAGACGCTGGAGACACACTTTGCAGACATAATCACTGAGAAAAGGCACAACTTTGACTCCTCCACATCTCCAGCCGGCGCAGAGAATCTCCACTTCACGTTAAACGGAGAACCGAGGAGGGCCCCCGGGGCCGCCAGTGGCCGGCGCCCATACGGCATGGGAAGACGCGGACCAGCTTACTGTCGATTAGTACACTAACACTCCCTGTTTATACCTTTGAAACTCTCTTGTCTGATACCTTGTTCTGCTTTCTCCCTCTTGTCTGTATATTTGTTTTCCCCTTCTCTTTAACTTCTTGCTTTCCATCTCAGCTCACTCTTCCATTCTCAATATTACCATTGTTATTATTACAAGCTAGAAAATACTTAATTACACACAGTACAGGGACAGTAACAACACCAAGGACAATGACAGGAAGACAGAAAAAACAAGGAAACCAGTTTCCCCACAGCAAAAAATTAGTACAGGAACCAGAGGGGAATGAAGAGAACAGAAACTCAGAGCCAGACTCCAATAAAATGAAGATAAACTATGCCAAAGGACCCAATGAAGCCTACAAGAATAATTTAAAAGAAGACATACTACAAGTACTCAATGAGAATTTTATAGAGATGATACTGGATAGGGTCAACCAAAATGTACAGGAGACACTCAAGAAATTCCAAGACAATAAAAATAGAGAATTTGAAAAAGCAAAAGAAGAAATAAAGGAAACCATAGAAGCACTGTATAAACACCAAAGTGAAAGAGAGAACACAATGAATAAATGGATAAATGAACTCAGGACAAAAATAGACAACAATAAAGAAGAAAACAGCCAGGATATGGAAAACCTCAGAAAAAAGAACAAAACAGAACTGCAAAACAAAACGGAAGGCCAATCCAGCAGAATAGAACAAACAGAAGACAGAATCTCAGAACTTGAAGATGAAATGGTAATTAAAGGAAAAACTGAAGAACTATTAATTAAACAACTCAAGACCTGTGAAAAGAAAATGCAAGAACTCACCGACTCCATCAAAAGACCAAACTTGAGAATCATGGGCATCAAAGAAGGAGAAGAGGTGCAAGCGAAGGGAATGCGTAATATATTCAACAAAATAATAACGGAAATTTCCCAAATCTAGAGAAAGATATTCCCATACAAATGCAAGAGGCCTCCAGGACACCAAACAGACCAGATCAAAATAGAACTACTCCATGACATATCATCATTAAAACAACAAGTTCAGAAACTAAGGAAAGAATATTGAAGGCTGCAAGAGAGAAAAAACAAGTAACATACAAAGGTAAACCCATCAAAATCACAGCAGACTTCTCAACAGAAACATTAAAAGCAAGAAGAGCGTGGGGTGAGATCTTCCGGGCACTGAATGAAAATAACTTCAACCCCAGGATACTCTACCCAACAAAGCTATCATTCAAAATAGATGGAGCAATAAAAGTCTTCCATGATAAGCAGAAACTAAAACAATATGTGACCACAAAGCCACCATTACAAAAGATTCTGCAAGGGATCCTGCACACAGAAAGTGACACCCAACTTAACCATGAAAAGGCAGGCAGCACCAAACCACAGGATAAGAAAAAGCAAGACAGTAGAGAGTAACATCAAGTTAGGTACACACAATCAAACCTTCAAACAACTAAGATAACTAAATGGCAGGAATCACCACATACCTATCAGTACTAACACTTAATGTTAATGGACTTAATTCACCCATCAAAAGACACCGTTTGACAAAATGGATTAAAAAAGAAGATCCAACAATTTGTTGCTTACAGGAGACTCATCTCACCGACAGAAATAAGCATATGCTTAGGATGAAAGGCTGGAAGAAGATTTACCAAGCCAATGGCCCCCGAAAACAAGCAGGAGTAGCAATACTTATCTCTGACAAAGTAGACTTCAAACCTACATTGATCAAACGAGATAAAGAAGGACATTCCATACTAATAAAAGGGGAAATAGACCAAAAGGAAATAATAATCATCAATCTGTACGCACCCAATGTCAACGCACCCAATTTCATCAAACATACCCTGAAAGACCGAAAAGCATATATAAACGCCAATACAGTGGTTGTGGGAGACTTTAACACTCCATTATCATCAATAGATAGGTCATCCAAACAAAAACTCAATAAAGAAATCCAAGATCTAAAATATGCAATAGACCAAGTGGACCTAGTAGATGTCTACAGAACATTTCATCCAACCTCTACACAATATACATTCTTCTCAGCAGCCCATGGAACCTTCTCCAAAATAGATCATATCCTAGGGCACAAAGCAAGCCTCAGCAAATATAAGAAAATAGAAATAATACCATGCATACCATCTGACCACAATGCAGTAAAAGTAGAAGTCAACAACAAAAGTAAAGACAAAAAACATGCAAACAGCTGGAAACTAAATAACTCGTTACTTAATGAAGAATGGATCATCGATGCAATAAAAGAGGAAATTAAAAAGTTCCTAGAAGTCAATGAAAATGAAAACACAACCTACCGGAACCTATGGGACACAGCTAAGGCAGTCTTGAGAGGAAAGTTTATAGCCATGAGTGCATATATTAAAAAGATTGAAAGATCCCAAATCAATGACCTAATGATACATCTCAAACTCCTAGAAAAAGAAGAACAAGCAAATCCCAAAACAAATAGAAGGAGAGAAATAATAAAAATAAGAGCTGAAATCAACGAAATAGAAACCAAAAAAAACATACAAAGAATTAATGAAACAAAAAGTTGGTTCTTTGAAAAAATAAACAAGATCGATAGACCCCTGGCAAACCTGACTAAAATGAGGAGAGAAAAAACCCAAATTGGTAGAATCAGGAATGCAAAAGGGGAGATAACAACAAACACCATGGAAGTCCAGGAAATCATCAGAGACTACTTCGAGAACCTATATTCAAATAAATTTGAAAATCTAAAAGAAATGGACAGATTTCTAGATACATATGATCATCCAAAACTGAACCAAGAGGAAATTAATCACCTGAATACACCTATAACACAAAATGAAATTGAAGCAGCAATCAAGAGTCTCCCCAAAAAGAAAAGTCCAGGACCTGATGGATTCTCTGCTGAATTCTATCAGACCTTTAAAGAAGAACTGATACCAACCCTCCTTAAACTGTTCCATGAAATAGAAAGGGAAGGAAAACTGCCAAACACATTTTATGAAGCCACTATTACACTTATCCCAAAACCAGGCAAAGACACCTCCAAAAAGGAGTACTATAGGCCAATCTCCTTAATGAACATTGATGCAAAAATCCTCAACAAAATAATGGCAAACCGAATTCAACAACACATCAAAAAGATTATTCAGCACGACCAGGTAGGCTTCATCCCAGGGATGCAGGGGTGGTTCAACATACGAAAATCAATAAACGTAATAAACCACATTAACAGAAACAAAGACAAAAGCCACTTGATCATCTCAATAGATGCAGAAAAAGCCTTTGATAAGATCCAACATCATTTCATGATAAAAGCTCTAAGAAAACTAGGAATAGAAGGAAAGTTCCTCAACATTATAAAAGCTATATATGACAAACCTACAGCCAGCATTATACTTAACGGAGAAAAATTAAAACCATTCCCTCTAAAATCAGGAACCAGACAAGGATGCCCACTATCTCCACTCCTATTCAACATAGTACTGGAATTCCTAGCCAGAGCAATTAGGCAAGAAGAAGGAATAAAAGGAATACAAATAGGTAAAGAAACTGTCAAAATATCCCTATTTGCAGACGACATGATCCTATACCTTAAAGACCCAAAAAACTCTACTCAGAAGCTTCTAGACATCATCAATAGCTATAGCAAGGTAGCAGGATATAAAATCAACATAGAAAAATCATTAGCATTTCTATACACTAACAATGAGCAAACGGAAAAAGAATGTATGAAAACAATTCCATTTACAATAGCCTCAAAAAAATCAAATACCTAGGTGTCAACCTAACAAAAGACGTGAAAGACCTCTACAAGGAAAACTATACACTTCTGAAGAAAGAGATTGAGGAAGACTATAGAAAGTGGAGAGATCTCCCATGCTCATGGATTGGTAGAATCAACATAGTAAAAATGTCTATACTCCCAAAAGTAATCTACATGTTTAATGCAATTCCCATCAAAATTCCAATGACATTCATCAAAGAGATTGAAAAATCTACTGTTAAATTTATATGGAAACACAAGAGGCCACGAATAGCCAAGGCAATACTCAGTCAAAAGAACAATGCAGGAGGTATCACAATACCTGACTTCAAACTATATTACAAAGCAATAACAATAAAAACAGCATGGTACTGGCACAAAAACAGACATGAAGACCAGTGGAACAGAATAGAGGATCCAGATATGAAGCCACACAACTATGAGCAACTTATCTTTGACAAAGGAGCTAAAAATATACGATGGAGAAATAGCAGCCTCTTCAACAAAAACTGCTGGGAAAACTGGTTAGCAGTCTGCAAAAAACTGAAACTAGATCCATGTATATCACCCTATACCAAGATTAACTCAAAATGGATCAAGGATCTTAATATCAGACCCCAAACTCTTAAGTTGATACAAGAAAGAGTAGGAAATACTCTGGAGTTAGTAGGTATAGGTAAGAACTTTCTCAATGAAACCCCAGCAGCACAGCAACTAAGAGATAGCATAGATAAATGGGACCTCATAAAACTAAAAAGCTTCTGTTCATCAAAAGAAATGGTCTCTAAACTGAAGAGAACACCCACAGAGTGGGAGAAAATATTTGCCAATTATACATCAGACAAAGGACTGATAACCAGAATATACAGGGAACTTAAAAAACTAAATTCTCCCAAAACTAATGAACCAATAAAGAAATGGGCATGTGAACTAAACAGAACTTTCTCAAAAGAAGAAATTCAAATGGCCAGAAAACACATGAAAAAATGCTCACCATCTCTAGCAATAAAGGAAATGCAAATTAAAACCACACTAAGATTCCACCTCACCCCTGTTAGAATAGCCATCATCAGCAACACCACCAACAACAGGTGTTGGCGAGGATGCGGGGAAAAAGGAACCCTCTTACACTGTTGGTGGGAATGTAGACTAGTACAACCACTCTGGAAAAAAATTTGGAGGCTACTTAAAAAGCTGGACATCGATCTACCATTTGATCCAGCAATACCACTCTTGGGGATATACCCAAAAGACTGTTACTCCAGAGGCACCTGCACATCCATGTTTATTGCGGCACTATTCACAATAGCCAAGTTATGGAAACAGCCAAGATGCCTCACCACCGACGAATGGATTAAGAAAATGTGGTATCTATACACAATGGAATTTTAGGCAGCCAAGAAGAAGAACGAAATGTTATCATTCGCTGGTAAATGGATGGAATTGGAGAACATCATTCTGAGTGAGGTTAGCCTGGCTCAAAAGACCAAAAATCGTATGTTCTCCCTCATATGTGGACAGTAGATCAAGGGCAAACACAACAAGGGGACTGGACAATGAGCACATGATAAAAGCTAGAGCACACAAGGGAGGGGTGAAGATAGGTAAGACACCTAAAAAACTAGCTAGCATCTGTTGCCCTTAATGCAGAGAAACTAAAGCAGATACCTTAAAGCAACTGAGGCCAATAGGAAAAGGGGACCAGGAACTAGAGAAAAGGTTAGATTAAAAAGAATTAACCTAGAAGGTAACACCCACGCACAGGAAATCAATGTGAGTCAATGCCCTGTATAGCTATCCTTACCTCAACCAGCAAAACCCCTTGTTCCTTGCTATTATTGCTTATACTCTCTCTACAACAAAATTAGAAATAAGGGCAAAATAGTTTCTGCTGGGTATTGAGGGGGGGAGCGGGAGGGGGTGGAGTGGGTGGTAAGGGAGGGGGTGGGGGCAGGGGGGAGAAATGAACCAAGCCTTGTATGCACATATGAATAATAAAAGAAAAATGAAAAAAAAAAAAAAAGATTCCACCACACTCCTATTAGAGTATGCACTTTCAAACAACACTAACAACAACAAATGTTGGAGAGGATGCACTGAAAAAGGAACCATCATAGATTGCTGGTAGGAATGTAAGCTAGTATAAGCACTATGGAAAACACTATGAAGACTCCTCAATAAACTAAAATGTATATATATATATATATATATATATATATATATATATATACACATGCATTTATATATATAGAGAGAGAGAATGTACTGCATAATATGCAATTATATATATAATGTGTTTCCATAACTGAAACTTTTAGAAGAGACTAAGAGAAGAGGGAAAGAAGAAGAGAATGAAGAAGAGAGTGAATAATATTGAAATGCATCACAACTTTATGGGAATAAGACACAATGAAACTCACTGAAAATTCTTGGACTATACAAGATAGGGTAAAATAGTAAGGTAAAGTACCCGGGGGTTAGACTGACCAAAGTACAATATATTTTCAGGTAAAATACCCAGGCAAAACCCCACTGAAAAATGAACAGACACTTAAACATTTAAGGACAATATTTTAAAACAGGTCATGTTAAGGGGAAGGCACAAGTGGGAGGTGGACAATAAATGAAGAGGATAAAAGTGGGTGAAAATGGTAAATGTGTTTTCAATACATGTATGAATATGGAACATTTAAGCCTAATGAAGTCATTTTAAGAAGGTGGATGGGAAAGAGTGAGAAAAATGGAGGAAATGAACAAAGCCATGGTACATTGTTTGCCTATGTGAAAATATCACACAGAATCACTGTACAACTCATATACTAATAAGAAATAAATTAAATCAGAAAGAAAAATGTACTAACACCAATGCTTCTGAAATTATTCCACAATTTTGAAGCTGAAGGAATCCAATGAAAGTGACTATACAAAGTCAGTAAATATGAAATACCACAGAAACTGAATAAAGGACAAAAACCATACTATCATCTCAATAGATGAAGAAAATGCCATTGAGAGACTCCATCTTCCCTCTATGATAAAAAGCCTTAAGAAACTATAATAAACAAAATGTAGTTAAGAATATGTACAATAAATTTGGGTCAAAAATTACCTAAAATGGGAGAAAACAAACCATTTTCTCTAAATTCATGAATGAGACAAAGGTATGTGCTGTCACTACTCTTATTCAATATATTGCTATAAAACTTATTCAAAATTGGAAAGGAAGAGAAAGAAATAAAAGGGATGCAAACAGGACAGGAAGAACTGAAATTATGCCTTTTTGCAGATGATATGACCCTGTATTTAAAAGTCCATAGAGATATCACTAGAACACTCCTAGATCTACTAAGCATTTTCAGCAAAGTAACAAGACAAAAAAATCAATATAAAATTCTGGAGCTGTTTTTATATACCAATAATGAAGAGGCTGAGGAAGAAATCAAGAAAATCATCACATCCACAATTGCCTAAAACTTAAATATCTAGGAATAAACCTAATGAAGGGGATGAAAGGCCTCTACAAGAAATACTATAAAATATTGAAGAGGAAATTGGAAACAATAGGAGATTAAAGGACCTCTTATGTTCATGTATCAGGAGAACTTACACTGTAGTAATGGCATATTAATAAAACCAATCTACATATTCAATGCAATGACCATCAAAATCCCAGTGTCATTCTTCACAGAAAAAAGAAAATCAATCTTACACCTTGTATGGAAACATAAAATACCCAAATTAACCAAAAGCAATCCTGAGTAAAAAGAGCCATGCTGGGGATGTCACAATACCTTACTTAAAATTATAATGCAAAGCTATACTGAAAAAACAGTATGGTGCTGGCACAAGAACAGATACAATGATGAACAGAATAGAATTGATGATCTAAACAAAAGCCCTTATACTGACAGCCATCTGATTATGACAAGGCAGCCAGAAACCTATGTTGAAGAAAATACAGTCATTTCAACAAAGGTTGTTGAGAACACTGAATATCCACATTTAGAAGACTGAAATTACATGTTTATATCATCCTGTACAAAAACTAATTTAAAATGAATCAAAGATTATAATGTAAGATCAATAATTTTGAAACTACTACAGGAAGCATAAGAAGAACTCTTGAAAATATAAGCATTAGTAACCCTTTTCTGAATAGAACTCCAGTTACTCAGAGGATAAAAACAATAATTAAATATGGATAATGGACTGTCTAAAGAAGAATGAATATAGAATTGTCAAACCTATTGAAATTACCACAAGGAGACTAAGGTAGAAAGAAGAAAAATAGAGGAGATGAACCAATTGGGGTTATTACACATGTATACATGAAAATGTACATAGAAGCTCCCTCTATAGCTATCTTAAACATATAAAAAATGTAAATTTTATTTATCTTTTACACAATTGCAGGACAGGAGAACAGAATAGGTCCTGTCCGTTGGTGTTGGTACAAGTGGGAGGATGGAAAAATCTTGTAGGAAAGTGAATAAGGTGCAAATTCAGTGTACATATGTCTATAAAAGGAAAAATGAGACATGTTGAAACTATTCTATGATTGGGGGGAGGGGAGAATAAGGAGAATGATGGAAGAGGTGAATTCAACTATAGTATATTTGGCATATTGTAAGAAACTTTGTAAATGTCACAGTGTACCACCATCACAATAAAAAATTTAAATTACAAAATGGAACCACAATAAATTAAAAGTTATGCAATAATAAGGAAGCAATTGACCAGAATCAAAAGAAAAACTGCAAAATGAAAGTAATCTTTCCCAGGTATTCATCAGATAAAAGATGAATATCTAGCTCTTTAGAGCTCCAAAAATTAAGCACCAATAAATAAAACAATACAACCAATATATGTACAAATAAATTGAGCTATAATATGATGTAAAGGGAAGTACCTGGGAGAAAGGTGACAGAATACACCTCAATTTATAAGTTGAGTATATGAAATATATTTTAGATTAATGGGAAAATGAATAATATATCCAGTAACATCATACATGAGAGAAGCAAGAGTTGGTGCTCATAGGTGGAAAAGGATTTGTGCTTGTCCCTGAATGGTGAAAATGTCTGAATGGAGGTAATCATAGGCTAAAAGAAAATAATCCCAGAAAGGGAAACACAGAGAAGAATGATCACAGAATACTTAAAAATTTTATTGAGGAGAGTGTACAAAATGGGTGAGCTTCATAACTTCAGAAAGATCAGATAAGATTACTTCCCTCTTATATAGAAAGTATGAAGGAAAAGAAATAAACATTTATAAAATCCATACACTTAGAAAAAGTACCATCTAGGCTGCTGTGTCTCTCAGCTTCCCCACAGCCAATAGGATCATAAATTTGGGAGTTTGAAGGGCAACATTGGTTATAGTCCCAATTCTGATAATTTCATCATCCAACAGTTTTAAATTGACATGAAAAACAAACTTCCTCAGAGACTGTCTTATAACTACTTGATCCCAAATGTCCAGAATAAGGTAAAAACAAACCCAGTGTCGGCATGAATTCATTCCTTTTATTTATCTGCTTTTATCAGAAAAATATGCTAAGGTGATTTGAAGCACAAAATATTATTGTGACATGAATATGAAATTACCCATAGGCACAGGTATTGTCAATTGGTTATCATCTGATAGACTTTGCGGGAAGTGATTGCATTCTAAGTGCTCTGATCTAATCAATTGATTGATCCTTTCACGTATTTCAACTTGGTGAGAGTGTTGAGTGATAGTGAAAAGTAGTTGGTGGGGCTCAGTTAGATGATGTGAGCTGCAAAGCTGTACCTTGTCCCCTTTCTCCTCATCAATGTGCCCTGCTTCCTGGCTGCCATGAGGTGAGGAGCTTTGCTCCAACACATACTCTGTGCTCTTCTGTGTCACCACAGACAAGAAAAAATGGTGAGGTCACCTTGTATTGAAATCTATAAAACCATGAACCTAAGTAAATTTTTCTTCAAGTTTTTTCTCTCATATATTTATCCTAACAATGAAAAAAAAACCTAACAGTTATTCTGACACCACGTGATAATGTGGGGGAAATTGAAAGCAATTTTAAGTGGAAGAGGAAAAAAGGAAGCCATGTCAAAATTTGAACTGTTTTATCAATGGCTTGATCTGTAGAATTTTACTTTCTCAAATGCAATTATCACTAAACTGTTTATTTTGACTTAACTCTTGATTAACGTGCAGTAGGAATAACTGACACTGAGAGATACAGGTACCCTGAACTCTGCTTCCATAATGATAACATGATATAAAACTCTGATAGAATATTACTCCAAGGATGTTAATGCATGTAACAATGAAATGAAATCCATAGACAACAGTGGCAAATGCGAAATCTTATTTACTGTGGCACTATTCACATTATTCAACCAAGTGTTCATCACAGCATGAATGGATGAAGAATACTAGAGTCATAAAGAAGAATGAAATCCTGTCATTTGTGGTGACATGGATGGACCAGCAGGAAATTCTTCTAGGTGCAATGAGATAGAAGCATGAACTCAAGGACCACAGGTTCTCTCATCAACAGATAGAAATTTAAAAAGGTGATATGAATACAGAAGCATGATTGCCCTAATTTGAAAAGTGATAAATGGAGGGTGAATAATGGGAGGCTTGATTTAATCAGCACATGTGTGGAAACATAACCCCTAAATATCATTCCTAGTGTAAAATTAATGCATGTTAATCTAAGGAAAAATAAATTATGCAATACAGAAAAGTTCCATGAAACCAGATCCCTCAGTTTTGTACCTTCCCAGCTAATTCTTGTCCCTCCTTTCTCAAACCCTGATCCACCAATGTATTCATCATTTACATGTTATCGTTTTAAAAATACTATCTATATTATGAAAACATTCACCCAGCAAAGATAGAAAAGTAGCTAACTTTGTGAGCCTCTTTTGCACATTGACTATGGTAGTAGAAATTTTTCCAACTATGGTATAACTCCAGTACCTATTTCTCTGTTTTCAATATATTTATGCAAATTTAACACTCCATTCACTTGGTTGCAATTTCTTTTATGACATCCAATCATCTCCTTCATCCTTGGAAATTCCCATTTGTCTCTTAGAACATATTTTTAGGAATTATTCCACCCTAATGTGTGACATATATCACACTAAATAACTTTTCATTTATTTTATTAAAATTTGTCTTTATATCACCAGAGGATGGATGTGGGAATCTGTTTCCACAAAAAAATTCCATAGAATCCATTTCCACAAAAATCACAGATCCTTGAGATCCACAAACATTGAAAACCACTAAGCTATGTAGGATGGAGTTCAGGGCACTCACCATTTAGGACACCAGAACCAACAACATATAGAACTAGAGGTTCATGGTGACTGTGTAATGTAGAGGGTGACAAATGTCCACAAAGTGATCAAACTCCATCATGGTGAAAAGAAGGATGTGCGATTGTTTAAGTTGCATGAAAAACTACATTTGAGTAATGCAGTCTTTGTAAGTGAAGGCCGTGGTCTGCATTTGGGTCTTCACCAGCATCATTGGGATGATGTTGGAGGCAACACAGATGTCCACAAAGGACAGGTTAGAGGTGAAGAACTACATGGGTGTGTGCAGGTGAGAGACTGAGATCATTGCCGGGATGACTACATTCCCAAACACAGGTACAAGGGCAGAAAGAGTCCAGAGGATGGGCTGCAACCTGTGGTCTTCTGAAATCACCAGAAGAAATTCTACAATCCATGTGTCAAACTCTGGCACCATGTAGTTGATGGCCTTAATGAAAAAGAGGTATGACACAATTGTGCAGAAGTAATCAGACAAAAATAATGTCTTATATGTTCTCTATTCAATACTTGAATTCCTAGGTTTTGCATATGCATCTGCTCCTCTGTAGAGAATCCCCTTGCATTCTCTCTTTGGAATTCCTGTTCACTCTCAGACTCTTTCTAAGAGGTCATGTATTGAAAAATGTTAATCACTAATGCTTTCATGCATTTGAGGAATGTAATGTAGCGATGATCATGTTCTGGTCAGTGTGCAAGAAATGATTGATCTGCACAAGAAAGAAAATAACTCTAAAATCCACTGTGACAAATAATACAGGGAAATGAATGAAAATACAATCACATAAAGAAATTATAATATAACATGTCAGGAGATTTCAGAATTTGGAAAAAAAATAAGAGCTATGAAGCAAAGTACATCAGGAGTGGTATTTTTACTGGGCTTTCAGGCAAGAAGAACATACAGATGATACTGGCAAAGAAACCCCAGGAAGACAAAGAGGGAGTCACAGTTATCTGCAGAACTGCATTTGTGGTAGGAGGAACAGCCATGCAAATTCTTATGGAAGATACTTCATTCAGAAATTCAAGGTGCATAGGAAGCAAATACGACTAGGAGAATGAACAGGATAGAGATGGATGAGAGGGGTGCCAGGGAATAAACAGACACATCACTTATGGAATTTCAAGACACAAGGAGTCTGTCTGTTCAGATGCTCTTACACTAGCATTTTAAGCTACAAAGTTGCACTGTTGATTGAAATGCATCACCTGTTTGTTACTATTGTTGGCTTGCATTATAACCTATGCTTTTTGCATTACATTTTGAAATATATTAAACCCAGGTCCACTTTCTGTTAAACCTCCTTTCACTTTTAAAGATACACACACAACACTTGAAAACATGCCACATGTGGTGGTTTGTAAGGGCTATGTTAATACCAAGTTCTTCTCATTCTCAGTCTCACATGAGGAAGGAAAAGACACAAAACAGCTATCTTCATCTTATTATGTTTCTGTGAAGGGATGTATGAATTACACTGAGAATTTCCACGTTATAAATTTCCCATACACATTTAAACTTGAGAAGAGCCTTGGTAGGGACATTTCCTACCGTGTATTTAAAGAAATATTTTTTAAAGGGCTGGGAATGTAGCTCAGGGGTAGAGAGCTTTCCTAGCATAGACCAGAAATAGATTTGATCTCTAGCAATGAACAGATAAAAATATGGGTGAGGGGAGACACAGAGGCCTTAGGGAAGTCAGAGTCAGAAATGAGGCACCTGAGAGAAATTAAATTTCCTTAATGGAGAAAAGGTCTATCAAGTTCAAGTGGTCCTGGAGAGGTTGTATAGAACAAACAGCTTTCATGTTTTTGACTGGATTCTAACTCCAACCATATCCACTTGGGAACTAGTAAAAAATCATAAAAGATCAAAACAGCAATTCTCAAATAAGAAAAGAAATGGCATATTCTGAGTGGTATAACACACACTGAACACACATATGGGGAAATAAAACTCAAAGAAGAAATAAAGTCTTAAAGAAATACACAAAGAAGAATAAAATTTGTGAAATATTGGGAGATATCTTACCTGAAATCTTCAATATTTATTAGGCTAATTGTGCAAAATTGGATCTTCCATTGAAAGGCTGTTATCTGTGGAATATAGGCATAGCATAATAATAAAATGAAAATGCTGCCCTATCTGACAAATAAGAAATGCATATTCTTCCACAGGTAGTCACTGTTTCTCTTTTCCACCTGAGTGGATGCAAGGGTCCTAGGAATACAGTATCTACACACAATGAACCCACATTAAGAATCTCAGTTCCTCTTCTAACTGGGCTTCCATTGGCATCACTTTACTGTCAACAATGATCCTGTACTGCTGAGCTCAATATTCACTTCCTTTTATAGAATGGGAAATAAACACATCAGTGAATTAATCAAAATAGCAGCAGACAGCTACAGCCATCTCTCAGTTTTTGGGTGGGTTGAATGGGTTATCAGGTGACTTTGGGTAAATGCTCCTATCTTCCATCTCTCCGAAGCTCACCTGAAGCCCTTGAAAGGATTTTGGACTCACCTGGATGGGCTTTCTGCACAAATGTCTTACCATGGAAGTCCAGATTCTATTCTTGATGTGACAGTGGAAACTGAAGGTAGGTTCACACCCAAGGCAGCAGGAATTGCTCAAGCATCACTCCCTGACCGAGATGATTACCGCACAGGACACAACCATGTCCCACCCAGCCCAAGTCTCTCACACACACACAGAGGACAATGGCAGGGGAGGTATTGCAGCACCGTGTATGCTCACTGGGCACATTTCCCTTCTATATTCCAGTCTGGAGAACATCATTTCCCTATGTTATGTTGCTCTGCAGGCAGCCAATTTCCTTACTGATTCTCTGTTCCCAAGATCTCAGGTGAATTGATCTTTACCACCTCTTCTTCAGCTCATTTGCCCTCTAAGGATATAACCCCTAACACCTTATCCAAAAGCTCACTTAGTCTTCTCCAGCGTCTACATCTGATGAACCCATCTTATCTAGGTCCCTTGGCTCCGCAAAGCCTTGACTAGTGTTGGAGACACGGTCCCTGATAACTTCAAAATGTTTACTAAGTTTTCTTCAATAAGGGGGTGATCTGCGATCCATTGATAGAAAAGCATAAGTGTCATAAAACTTGGCTTCATGCAGTTTTCAAAATAATAAAAGTGTTAGGTTTATGATACAAATTACGAGATTATATTTAGCCATGCATTTTAAAATTATTTTAGTATAAATTAATTTGTACAAAATTGGTTCCTTTTCACAATTATATTCAATCATATGGAACACTGATTCACTTTTTCTACATCACTGTTTCATGGCTACCCTCATCACATCTTTTAACCATTTTACTGAGCTTCATTATGCTATTTTCATATGTACATATCAAAGTGTTCTTTAATTACTTTGAAAATTATAAAACGAATGCATTTAAATGATTACATGTACACTTCCCTGAAATTAACAACTAATAAATATTGTCTGATTCAGCTTTCATAAATGTCTATGCTTTGTGGTCTGAACTGTTGTGAACCCCATTCCAAATTTACTTAGAATGGTCAAGGGATCAGCCTTCCTGGGTCCCTTGGGAGTCAAGATCTCAAAACATTAATTTTAGAGGAGACAGAAATATTCAGAGTATAAAAATGAATCCAAAATTCAAGACTGTGGGGCCAAAATGCCCAAAACCTGGCAGGTGCTCAGTAGATATTTATTTTCTCAGTGAACTCATAAATGATGTTAGCACATGTGGCTTGAGATTTCAGTGTGAAATGCTGTTGAAGTAGCTCATAATAGTTTATGAATATTGTTTTGAAATATGGATAAAGTGTTTGGGGAAGGAAATAAGGGAAATTTAGTGGGCTAGAGGTATGGTACATTTCAGCAATGTCCAGGGAAGGCCCTTGACTGTTCTGCTGGTCTTGAGTAGTGACTCTCCAGACTGTGAGAGGCCCTTGTGGTAAGAAACTGAGAATAGTTACCAACGCCATAGGGG
Organism: Castor canadensis; assembly: GCF_047511655.1. Classification (NCBI taxonomy): domain Eukaryota; kingdom Metazoa; phylum Chordata; class Mammalia; order Rodentia; family Castoridae; genus Castor; species Castor canadensis. Next base: position 7,350,673 of record NC_133399.1, read on the forward strand.
GCCCTGTGCAACACCCACCATGACAACAGCCTTCAGTGCTAACAGCACTGAAGAATGAACTCTTCTCATGAGCTGAGTGAGTCTGGAGGAGCTTCCTGAGCTCCAGATGATAACTCAGCCTGTGCAATAGTAGTAACTGACCCATATAAAACTCTGAACACAAAACCCAACCATGCCATGCCAAGAATTTTTTTCACAGATGAAAAGATAACAAATGGGTATTGTTTTAGTTAGTTTCTGGTAATTTGATTCACAAAAACTACAACCTAATATGTGTGTTGTTTCTCTCTAGTGTTTATGCCTTCTTTTTTATTTTAATTTATTTATTCATTCATTCATTTTCCAGGGCTAGGGATTAAACTCATGGTCTCATATTTCCTAGGTATTTGCTCCACAACTTGATCCACAGTTCTAGCTTATTTTGTGTTTGCTTGTTTTCATATAGGGTCTCATGATAATTTTTCCCAGGCTGGCCTCAGATAATGGTTCTCTGTCCTGTACCTCCTGAGGAGGTGGGACCACAAGTGTGTGCAACCACACCCAACTTTTACTTTTTAATTTTTATTGGACACATAATTGTACAGTGCTTGCTATTTCAATATGTAATTTAGATGTATAGTGATTTATTCTGCTATATTACCATACACATCATCTTAAACATTTTTGTATTCATTGGGAACATTCAAAATATCATTTTCTAACTATATACAAACCATAAATTATTGTTAGGTATATTAACCCTATTGTGCTGATGAACTTGAGAAATTTTTACTCCTATGTAATATTTTCTACTGAATCACAAGTCTCTGTCTCTCCTCTCTCCTGCTTAACGAGTCTCAGCCTTTAATACACTCTATTTTACTCTCAACTACTATGAATCAGTATAATAATAATTTATTATAATTTATATATCTCTGCATCTGAGTAGGCATGTGTGCTATTTTTGTTTTTTACCTGGCTTCTTTCATTTAACACAATTTCCTTCTGTTCCATCTGAGTTTCTGAAAATGACACAATTTCATTCTATCTATGGCTCAGTGATATGGTATTGTGTTTATATATCAAATTTTCTTTATCCATCTGTCCTTAAGTGGACACTCAGGTTTGTTCTATAACTTGGATATTGTAAATAATCCTGAAATGAAGGGCTGTGTTTCTCTTTTCAGCATTCTGATTTCCCATTCTTTGGATGTCTATTGAGTAGTGGCACTGCTCAATCATATGGTAGGTCCATCTTTAATTTTTTTGTGTAATTTCCATACTATTTTCTATAATGACTGCATTATTTTATGTTCTATTAACAGTGTATGTGGATTTCCCATACCACACTTCCAAAGAAAATTTTTAAATATAGTCATTCTGACTGTGATGATATGGTAGTCTCTTATGTGTCAGTCTGCATCTTCCTTATGAATAGTGATGTTGAATATTTTCTGTATCATTTTACCATTTACATCTTATTCTTGGAAAAGTGTATTCCAATCAGTTATCTGTTTTTAAATCAAATTGTTTGACTATTAACCATTGAATGTTTTGAGTGTTTATATACTCCGGATTTGATTCTCTTGTTACAGTAACAATTTGTAATTATTTTCTCATATCATGCTTGATCTTAAACTGCTCATGGTCTCCACTGCTCTGTAGAGGATTTTTGGTTTGATGTAATTCTATTTGTATAGTTTTGGTTTTATAATTATGCTTTTGGGATCAGATCCATGAAATCTTTGCCCATAACAGTTTCTTCACATATTTCTCCTGTTTTCTTAGTGGTACTTGAATGTTTTGGAACTTACGGTTGAATCTTTCATCTCTGTGAGGATTTCTATGTATTGTGAAATTTAAAATTCTGTTTTTTAAATTCTGCATGCAATTATTTAGCTTTCCCAAAACCACTTGCTGAAGGTATTACTGTCAATATTTGGTTTTGCTTGTTTATTAGCATATGTTAATTGTAAAAGTGAGAGTTTCACTGCGGTATTTCCCTACATGCATGTAGCATGCTTTGATCATATTATCCCTCTGTACCTCATTTTATTCCTTCTGTCACCTCTTTATAACTTTCCTATCAATTATTACATGGGATTCATTATGAACTTTTCATACATATTTACAATATTCTTCGATTCTATTCTTCCATCTCCTCCCTCATCCTCTCCAAATCTCAATAGTAATCAATCATTTTTTCATTTCCTTTTATGCATTTTTGTCATTGTATATAAATTATACTAAGGGTTTTATTGTGATTTTCCATACATACGCATGAAGTAATTGATCAGATCCACTCTGTCTGTTGCACCTCTTTGTCACACTTCCTCCCTTTCAACTAATTTTGGTGAGTTTAACTACCTTATTTTCATACATGTGTATCAATAAATTCAATCATAATCACCCTCTCACACTCTCTTTTAGCCCTCCTCCATCCCAGTGGTTCCGCTCCCCAAACAGTTCTTGTTTCATGTTCATGTAATTTCCTCTTTTTCTGTCTGACTTATTTCACTTAACTTGATTATTTCTACTTCTGTTCATCCATTTCCTGCAAAGGACATAATTTCATTCATCTTTATAGGTAAACGCTACATTGTATATATACACCACAAATTCTTTACCCAGTCAATGGTTGATAGGAACCTAGGCTGGTTCTATAGCTTAGCCATTGTGAATGGTGTTGTTTTAAACATGAGTGTGCCCATGTCTCAATTGTATGCTGACTTACTTTCCTTCTGATGCTGTCCAGGATTGCTGTAACAGAATCATATGATAACTCTATGTTTAGTTTTTTTTCAGGAATATCCACTGAATTCCATAGTGGCTGCACTAACTTTCCTGCCCACCAACAGTCCATAATGATTCCCTTTCCCCTGCATCCCCTTTGTCACTTGTTTTCGTGATGATTGCCATTGAGACTGGGGAAAGACAGAATCTCGGAGTTCTTTTGAGTTGCATTTACTTTACAGGTAAGGGTGTCGAACTTTTATTCACGTATTTATTAGCCATTTATACATCTTTTCAGAAGTGTCTATGTAATTCATTTCCCCATTTATTAATTAGATTGTTACAGGTGTTTAATTTTTGGGTCTCTTTACATATTGTGAATATCAATCCTTTATCCCATGACTAGCTTGCAAAGATTTTCTCCCATTCTGAAGATCGTTTCTTGATTCTGGTGATTGTTTCCTTCTGTGCATAAAACTACCAATTTGGTACCATTCCCTTTGTCAACTCTTGCTCTTATATCCTGAGTAATTGTATTTCAAATGAGAAATACATTAACTATGCCTATACATTCAGGGGTCTTTCCTTTAGTAGTTTCAATGTTCTGTGTCTTACTTTTAGACCTTTGATCCACTTGGAATTCATTTAATATACAGTGAGAGAGAATTGGATCTAGCTTGACTCTTCTATATGTGGATATGCAGGTTTCCCAACATCATTTGCTGAAGAGACTATCTTTTCTCCACTGCAAGTTTTTGGCACCTTTGTTGAAAATCAGATAGCTGTAGTTACAAGGGCTTATTTCTCTGAATATGAGGAAGATGATACCCCTAAGGCTTTTCGTGTCCATGATTATAATAGGGACTGAGGAAATCTAATTGAAATAAAAACAAGAAGCAAAAATGGCAATAAAATGCAACAGTTATAATACACCCTAATATAGTAAATTATACATTATCAAGAAGGGCAGCAAACAAATGACACACAAATAATGAGAAACAAACAAGCAAAAAACTGTAGTCTCATATTTTTTCCACTAAAATCCTAAAAGTGGCCTGTGTTTTCAAGTGTAGTTTTTCATCCGAAGGAGTACAGCTTATGACTATTTTACCCAAACCAAAGAAAAATTATGTGATGTAATATATGTCACATGAGGTGAAATAGTTCCTAAAAGTTTACTATGAGATAAATGAGAATTTATCAAGAAATTCTGAAACAAAGATGGAAGAATTTGAGGTAAAATAGAAAATGATATAATGGAGATAATAGGACATTGTAGAGATCAGAAGGTATAAGAGCATGAATTTTGTACTTCAGTTGTATAGAGTAGCTGAAATCAGAGACAGAGAAACTCCAGGAATAAAACAGAAGGAACAAGATCTATCTCCACGACCTGTTCAAGGAATCTGAATCTTCAGATTCATGGGTTTTGAGTCCTGCAATCATGGGCACTTCCTCATCCTCAGTACAATTTTCCCTTTTAGAGTTTCTATCTGAAAAAGTCATTTCAGAGCACACTGGATATCTTTGTTCCTCAGACTATAGATGAAAGGGTTCAGCATGGGGGTGACCACACTGTACATCACCGAGGCTGTTGGAGTTGAGTGTGTGTTTTGGCTCACAGAAGAACTGAGGAACACACCAAATCCTGTGCAATAAAATAAGGAGACAACTGAGAGGTGAGATGAACAGGAGGAATATGCTTTATATTTCCCCTTAGCTGAAGAGATCGCACGGATGGAGGAAAATATCTTGGAGTAGGAGTATATAATGCCAACAAGAGGACAACAAACGAATAGGAAAACTGAAAAGTATGTCACCACATCATTGAGATGGATGTCAGAACAGGCCAGTTTTACTACCTGATTAAGTTCAGAGAAAAAGTGTGGGATTTCCAAGTCAGTATAGTAGGAGAGCTTCACTACCAAGAAACTGTGTACCATGGAATGCAGGATATTTATGATCCAGGACACCAGACCCACAACACAGAGACAGGTGTTCATGATAACTGTGTAATGCAGGGGGTGACAGATGGCCACAAAGCGGTCATAGGCCATCAGTCAGCAGAAAGATGTCCAACACTGAAAAAAGCAGGAAAAAAATCATTTGAGTGATACAGGATTTATAGGTGATGGCCTTGCTCTGCGTCTGGATGTTCACCAGCATCTTTGGGACAGTGGTAGAGGTTAAAGCAAGGTCCACAAAAGACAGGTTGGAGAGGAAGAAGTACATGGGTGTGTGCAGGTGTGGGTCTGAGATTGTGGATATGATGATGAGCAGATTCCCAAGCATAGTGACCAGGTACATGGACAGGAACAGCCCAAAGAGGACAAGCTGGATTCTGGGGTCCTCTGAAATTCCCATAAGGAGAAATTCTGAAATTTGTGTGTCATTCTTTTGCCTCATGTGTTGATGTGGCTACCAAAGAAAGGGAAAAAATATATCATAATCCTACAATTGTCAGCTGAGAGAAATATTATCATGTATATTCAATACTGAAGATTTGAATTAATAAGTTTTATGTGGGAATTCTCCTCTGTAGAGCATCCCCTTGCCATCTCTGATTTGGAATTCCTGTCCCATACTCAGACTTCTTAGACGAGGATCTGTGTTCAAAAATTTCAAATGCTAACTATTCATGCCTTTGAGAAAGAATATTTAGTGATGATCATGTTTCATATATTAAAAAATCAAACACTCCTAAAATACAATGCAGAAGAAGTCATATAAGCAAATGTATCCAAAGACAGTTTGGTGCTGAAAAAACATGTTACGTGTTATTTGGTGGCAGGAGGAGCTAAAAATTGATCTACAGATGTGTGTTCATGTGGGATAAATGGCCAGTGGGATAAATGGCCAGTAGAATAAAGCCCTTGTTTCATATGTTCACGATCAAGAGGAAACCAGGGTGACAAGAATACTGGCCAAGAAGTAGAGTGATAAGTGATGGTGTCAGAAAATAATAAGAAACAGACTGGATACATTGCTGCTGAACTTCAGTACATTGGGATTTGTGCTGTCCAGATGTTCCATATGCTTTTTAAGTAGGCTGTAATATGCCTTATGAATTGAAATGCATTCCCTACTAATTTCAATACATTGCCTTAGTCCTGGCCTCTGTATTATTAGTTATCATTTAGAATATATTGAATCCAGGTACTCTTTCTGTCACTCATAAATAAAAACAAACAAACATGCACACACACACACACACAAACTCAAACACACACCACAAAAAACATGTCATATTTTGCAGTTTCTCATGGCGATGAAAACATCATGCTCTTCTCACCCAAAGTCACAATATAAGAAATGAAAATACAGCAGGCAAGATGTCTGTATCAAATTATGACTAGGTGAACAAATGTATGAAATGAACTCAGAAATTCCAAGGTGTAAAATGCCATACAAAGGCTCCCTTTGTATGGCCATTTTTTATTCTATGCTTTAAGAAATCTGGTAAATATAGGATGGGAGTAGCTCAGTGGTAGAATCTTTGCCTAGTAAAATAATGGCCTGGTTTCCATGCCTAGCACCATAAAGAGAAAAGATTACAAAAAAACTTGCTCAGTGTAAGTACAGGGAGAAGAGACGGAGAAGGAGAGAGAGTGAGCAAGAGAGAGAAGGAGAGAGAGAAAATGAAAAATTTAATAAAAAGTATTCACAGAGAACACCAATATAGGCATTTCATATGTTAAATATTAGTAGATTTTTTTCCTGTAACATTCAGTATTTATTAAGTTAATCAGGTTTTTATGTTTTCCTGCATTTTAAATAATATATAATAGTTCTACCTATATATGGGGCACAGCGTAAGTTTCAATACATGCATACATTGTGTAATGACAAATCAGGATAATTAACATATCTGTCACCTAGAACATTAATCATTTTGCTTCACTGAAAATATTAACATACTCTAGCTATTTCAAACACACAATTCATTACTATTAAATTTAATCAATTTACTATGCAATAGAATAATAAAATTTATTCTTCCAATGTGCTTGTAAATTTGTACCCTTTGATCATATTTTCCCCAGTCATTTTGTTGTTGTAAGTGCTGGGGTTTGAACTCAATGCCTCACATTTGATATGCAGGCATTCTACCATTTGAGTTATTACGTCAACTTGATTTCTCCCACTTCTTGCTTCCTTTCCTCACTCCAGTCTGTGGAAACCACTATTCTATATTCTACATCTATGAGATGACTTTTGTAGATTCCACAGGGAAAACTAATTATTATTTCTCATCCTAGTGAGTTAGCCAGATTCAGGAAGACAAGTAATAAGTGGATTTTGTGGACAATAGCAGATGAGGCAGACTGCTTCCTATATTTATTGTTTGATATCCTTTCTTTTTTATTATCCCACTTTCAGCTTTGAAGTATTTGGAGAAATCCAATGAGCACACTACCAAACCCGCCTCTGTTTTTAACAAATTTCTGAAGACTTCCTGAGAATAAATAATATAAATTCTGCACACACCACGACAATTCTTTCCTTTTACACTGAATAGAATCCTGGCTGTGACTGCCCCCCAGGGACACTGCATCACACTCTCCACTGTGTGAGAGTCTCAACATGATGAAGTGAGATCCAAATGAGCAGAGATTCACCTGCTTTGTTCACCTTTCTGTTTGCACAATAGCATGGATATGTTTGTATTTTATAGAATAAAATTAAACAAAAGAAGGAGTTATAAAATGCAAGAATTATAGGAAAAATAGGCTAAGTTGAGTGGTTTCAAAATAACCTGTTTAAACAAACTTATTTGGAGTGTCAAGCATTCACTGGAAAAAGATATATGACTCTAATAATTTGATACTATCAATGGATTAACAGTTAAGTTGGGGAAGTCCTAGACATAGGGTAAAGGAAAGTCCAAGACAAAGGACATAATGAAAGTGTTCTCAAAGGTTATGATGTGATAGACACTTATTTGCTGTTATTTATAAATACAACACATGGAAATTTTGTATTTTAACTGGGTTGGAGAATTTGAATATTACAATAAAAATGGTACAAATGGTTGTCTCTCTTGAGGAAAATAAGTTGCTTCTTATCCCTATACCTTATGAAATATCAGTTGAATTAAAGACATCAGTATGAAAGTAAACCATGCATTTTAAACAAACATCAAGAAGACTACATAATGAGTTTACAGGTTGGCAAAAGCATCCTGAATAAGGCAAGGAACTCAGATGTAAAAAGGGAGACTTATTTCACTAAATGTATTTAAAACTTTTATGAGCAAAAGATCACTCAAAAAATAGAAAAATGGTAAATTGGACAATTCAATGACGGAGATGAAAACTTTGAATAATGGGCTTAGATTACAAACAAGCAAGAGCAAGGTAGTGCTCCATTTTAGAAACAAGAAATGCTCTCACAACACTGTGTGTCTTTCCACAGGTAAAGCAGTGTTTCTATTTTCCACCTGATTAAATTAAAAAGTCTATTTTGTCACACATTCTACTCACACCAAAACCACTTTAAATCTCTCAATCTGTCTTATAGCTGTGCTTCCATTTGCATCGATTCACTGTCAACAATGACCCTGCATTGCTGAATTCAATATTCCCGTCCTTCTAGCATGGTAAATAAACACATCCAGGATGTAATCAAAGAAGCAAGCAGCCACAGCATTCTCTCAGCTCTGGGCTGAGCTGCATTGAATCTTGGGTGATCTTAGGTGAATGTTCTTGTCTTTCATCTCTCACAAGCTCATCTTGTCTTTCACACTTACCTGAACTGAAGCTCTCTTGTGGAAGTCCAAATTCCTTCTTGGAAGCTTAACAGTAGAGACTGAATTGATGTAGGCAGACAGAAGTGCAGGAAGGGTGGAGCATCAGTTCCTAAGCCAGATGAAGGACTCCAATATTTATAACCATGCCTCATCCATATCAAGGTGGCACAAACATGAGACAACGGTATTGGAAGGATTGACATCTCTGAATGTGTATGTGTTAGACAGATTTCCCTCTTGTTACCTTAATCCTGAGCTCATCGTTTTCCTGTGGGACATTATGCTACACAAGAAGCAATTTTTTCTTGTTGTTTCACCATTCTCAAGATATCTTAGAAACTGTCACATAAATCATTCTTTATTCCCACTCCATGACCTCTTCCTGGTGTTCTAAACTCCTGACACCTTACCCCAACACAAAATTCAATTTTTCTCCACAGTCTAAGACCAATGAGCCTGTCTTGACAAGGTCCTTGACTTCCCAAAGTCTTGACTAGTGTTGAGATTGCAGCCTCTGATATCTCCAAAAAATTTACTAATCTTTTCCAGGAGGGGGTGATCTGCAATCCCTTAATATTAAAACTTGAATACTACCATCCTTGGCATCAACCTTTTCACAATGTACAAAAATATGTTTATAGTCCAAGTTAGAGCTACTTTTGTCATCCATATAAAAAACTGAGATTAAAAATTCAAAGATATGTTTTGACCATTTCATGAACTCTTCCCTGAGATTAGCAACTAATAAGACTTCTATAGTTTGTCTTTATAAAATTCTTCTCTTGTCCACACTACTATGAAATTTATTCTACATTCCTGCAAAAGAATCTCAGAGTGATTAAGTCTTCTATCTAATTGGGCCCATTGGGAGTTGGGATGCCAACATATGAATTTCAGAGGAGACCAAAAGATTCAGTCCATAACAGAATGGAAATGGGATGACGGCAGGGTCTCTATCTCTATGCCTGGAAGCGAGAAGTGCTCGTTAGCTCTTTGTTGAACCAAAAAATACATGAAAGATTTGATAGGGCAGATGGATTTAGATGTCAGTGGGAAATTCTGAGATAGCTCAGGTTGGTGGATGAGTGAGTGTATGGAGTGATAGGATTGAGAATAGGCTTAGAAGATTTTCAAATGTGTACAAACGTGTTGAAGAAAGTGAGTATGAATGTTTTCTGGGCCAGAGAAACGGAATGATCCCACAATGTCTATGGGAGGCGTAGCAATCTTGGTTGTTCTGCTAGACTTTAAGCCCTAATCTGCCATGTTGAAAGAGGCTCATGGCTAGAAATTGTGGACAGTTCCTAGTGCTGAAAGTGAGATTTGTCAAACAACGAGAAAGGTATGAAGAACTCATTCCTAACTACACAACTCACTACGTTGCCTCTATTACCTTAAAGAGCTTGGAGGATTTTCTTTCTCTCTGTTGGCATTTTCATTTTATTTTGTTTATTATTGCTGTTCAGGGGATATGTTGTGACATTTACAAAGGTTCTTACAATATATCATAGTCAACATCAGCCCCTCCATCATTCTCCTTTACCCCTTCACTGTCCTTGTTAGGATAGTTTCTATAGACCTTATTTTTCCATTTTTGTGCATGAGTACACAGTATTTACACCATGTTCCTCCACCTACTCCACTGCTGACTGGTAATAACCTCCTAAACAGGACCTGTTTTTGTCTTCCTTTTCTCCATTTTTATAAAAATAAATGACAGGGTTTTTGTTTAAGATAGCTAAACAATGAGATCATTGTGACATTTCCATATCTATGTATTATAACCTGAATTGATTCATCTCCTCTAATTTTTGCCTTTCTACCTTAGTCCCATTTTATGGTAATTTCCACATATTTAAAATTCTATATTCATTCTTGTATAGAAAGTACATTTTATTTTGATAATTGGCTATTTCAAACAATTGACCATTTTTGTTTAAAATGGTTTGATTTTTTTGTGTTAAGTTTTTTTAAATATTCCATTGATGTTCTAGATATTAACCATCTCTCCCATGAGTAGGTTGCAAACATATCCTCCTTTTCTACAGGGGGTGTCTCTATTGTATTGAGTTTGCTCTGCCCTGCAGAAAAGGTTTAGTTTGATGTGATCCCATTTGTGCACCTTTTCCTTCTTATGCTTTGTGATTCTGTTTTGAAAAAATCCTTTTCCATTCCAATTGCCTGACATATCTCCATGACATTTTCTTCTAGTCATTTTAAATGTTGTAACTTGATTTTTTTCTTTTTTTATTGTTTGTGTAATGTGAATGCATTGGGACATTTGCCAAAGTTCTTACAATATAGCATAGTTAAATTCACCCCTTCCAAAGTTCTCCTTTATCCCTGTCACCCCTATTCCTGGAGTAGTTTCAACACATTTCATTTTTACGTTTTCATATATAAGTACATAAGATTTCAAGCACTTTCACGCTTCAAAACCCTTTCCTTATATTCTCCCCACTACTACTGGTGCTCACCCCTTTTTTTTGTTTAAGATCACTAATACAGGGTGTTTCGTTGTGACATGTACATATTTATGTATTACAGCCAGAATTTGGTATCCCCTCTGTTGTTCTTTTCTACCTTAGTCCCCTTCTTATGGTGACTTAACAAGTTTAAAAATTCTGTATTCATTCTTGTATATAACGTACAGCAACAATATTCACTTTCTTAGCTTCCTTGTTTTAATCTCCCTCTCCTGTTAGTGACCTCCTCTTAGCACAGCCAGTTTTTCAAAATATTGCTGTATTTGTGTTGGGTCTGTGTTTCACATATGAGAGAAACATGCACCCTTTGGCTTTCTGAAGCTGGTTAACTTCACCTAAGAAATTCTCCAGTGCCATCCATTTACCTGCAAATGATGCAATTTCATTCCTCTTTACATCTGAATAAAATTCCATTGCATATAAACACCACATTTTAAAATCCATTCGACAGTTTTGGGCCATCTCGACTTATTTCCAAAGCTTAGCTACTGTTAATAGTGTTGCAGTAAACATGGGTTTGCAGGTGTCTTAATCATAGTTTCTTTGGGTCTATCCCTAAAAGTGGTAATGATGAAGATTTAAGACTTAGATCTATTTAAGTTTGTTTTTGTTATAGCAAATTGTCAATATCCAGTTTTTCTCACCTGCACATACATGTTCAGTTTTCTAAGAAGCATATATTAAAGATATTATCATTTTTCAAATGTGGAGAATTAATAGGCTCTAATTGTATGGATTCATTCCTGGTCTCTTTATTCTGTCCACTGTTTAATATCTGATTTATTGTCAGTAGCATGTGATTTGAGTTATTTCTCAATAAAGCAAAACATGACCATGGGAGTTTTTTTTCCATTATGAGTGTCTTCAATTTCTTTCATTGTTTTGTAGACTCTACTGTATATATCATTCACATTCTTCATTACATTTATTTGTAGTATGTTTTAGCTGGTATGAAAGAAACAAAACTCAGCATAATAAAATATATGTGACAAAATTATAAACTAATGTATTAAACGGAGGAAAACTGGAGCGATACTCTTTTTTAAAATTTTATTATTCATATGTGCATACAAGGCTTGGGTCATTTCTCCCCCCTACCCCCACCCCCTCCCTTACCCTCCACTCTGCCCCCTCCCTCTCCCCCCCACCCCCTCAATACCCAGCAGAAACTATTTTGCCCTTATTTCTAATTTTGTTGTAGAGAGAGTATAAGCTATAATAGGAAGGAACAAGTGATTTTGCTGGTTGAGATAAGCATAGCTATACAGGGAGTTGACTCACATTAATTTCCTGTTCATGTGTGTTACCTTCTAGGTTAATTCATTTTGATCTAACCTTTTCTCTAGTTCCTTGTCCCCTTTTCCTATTGGCCTCAGTTGCTTTTAAGGTATCTGCTTTAGTTTCTCTGCGTTAAGGGCAACAAATGCTAGCTAATATTTTAGGTGTGTGCTCTCGCTTTTATCATGTGCTCAAAGTCCAATCCCATTGTTGTGTTTGCCCTTGATCTGATGTCCACATATGAGGGAGAACATATGATTTTTGATCTTTTGGGCCAGGCTAACCTGACTCAGAATGATGTTTTCCAATTCCATACATTTACCAGCGAATGATAACATTTCGTTCTTCTTTATGGCTGCATATCATTCCATTGTGTGTAGATACCACATTTTCTTAATCCATTCGTCACTGGTGGGGCATCTTGGCTGTTTCCATAACTTGGCTACTGTGAATAGTTCCGCAATAAACATGGGTGTGCAGGTGCCTCTGGAGTAACCTGTGTCACAGTCTTTTGGGTATATCCCCAAGAGTGGTATTGCTGGATCAAATGGTAGATCAATGTCTAGCTTTTTAAGTAGCCTCCAAATTTTTTTCCAGAGTGGTTGTACTAGTTTACATTCCCACTAACACTGTAAGAGGGTTCCTTTTTCCCCACATCCTCGCCAACACAACATTTGATTATATACTTAAAATATGCTAAAGACCACATCTAGAATTCATATATCAATAATGAAGCAACTGGCAAAAAGTCAGGAAAAATTATCCTATTACCAGTAGCCTCAACAAATAAATACTTTGGAATCAATTTAACTGAAGATGTCAAGGACCACTACAATGAAAACCATACAAAGTTAAATTTAAAACAAAAGTTGAAGATGAAACTAGAATGTGGAAACACCTTCCATGTTCATGGATCAAAGAATTAATAGTGTAAAAATGGCTATACTATCAACAGCAATCTACAGCCTCAAAGCAACCCCCATCAATGTCTCAATGTCATTCTTCACAGAAATGGGAAACTATATCCTGAAATTCACATAGAAGCACAAAAAAATCCACAAATATCCAAATCAATCCTGAGCAGAAAGACCAGTGCTGGAGGTAACACAATACCTTGCTTCAAATTATAAAGCAGAACCAGAGTAATGAAAAGCAGTATGGTACTGCAATAAAAATCGACACATAGACCTTTGGAATGGAATGGAATGTTCACAAATAACCCCTCACAGCTACCGACATATGAGTTTTGACGAAGGCACCATAAACTAATACTGGTGAAATATCAGCCTCTTCAACAAATGTTATTGGTAGCCAAATGTAAAAGATATAAAATAATTCCTATCTTTAACCCTGTATGAAACTTAATTCCAAAGATCTTAATGTAAGACCTGAAAATTTGAACTACTAGGGGAAAATTCATGAAAATATAGGCATATGCAGTACTTTTCTTGATAGGACTCTAATAACACAGGAAATAAGAGAAGTAATAGACAAACTGGAAGATATCAAATTAAAGTTTCTACATAGGAAAGGATATAATTAATAGCATTCAGAGACTATCTATAGAACTAAAGAGCATGCTTTCTAGCTTTTCATCAGATAAAGTACTAATATTCATGTCATATAAAGAACTCCAAGACAGATGTGATGATTTATGCCCGGAATCCTAGCTACTCAGGTGCAGAGATCAGGATTATGCTTTGAGGACAGCCAGGGCAAACAGTTAGTGACAACCCAACTCAACCACTACAAACCTGGTTATATTGGTACATGCCTGCCATTCCTGTTACATGGGAAGCAAACTGGAGAGATCATTCCAGAATACCCCAGGCATAAAAACAAAAATAAGTAAAGCATAAAGTTTGTAGCCATGTCTCAAGCAGTAGAGTGCATACACACTAAGTGAAAGGGCCTGATTTCAAATTTCAGCACCGATCATAAATAAGAGTTCCAAAAATTAAACACTAGAAGAGGCAATAATACAATTACTAAATGAGCACATGAATTTTACTGACAGTTCTCAGAAGGATTACAAATGGAAAGAAAATGCATGAATCAATGTTTAACATCCTTTCCTATAAAGGAAATGCAAATTGAAAGATCACTGAGATTCTATCTCACCCTAATCGGAAAGCCTACCCTCATCAAACTAACATTATAAAATGTTAGTGAGGATGCAAGGGTAATGAAAATCTGTATACTTATGGTAGCAATGAAAATTACTACAGCCATTGTGGAAACTACTATGAGAGTTCCTCATAACTGAGAAAAAGCTATGAAATGATCCTGCTATACCACTCGTGGGAATATAACTGAAGTAATGTAAATAGCTATACAGTGAAGACACCTGAACACCCATGCTTATAGCTGTAACCAATCTCTGTAATCACCTGGATCTCCATCAACTGATCAATGGGTAAAGAAAATACGATGTATACACACACTTCTGGGGGCATACATTGAAAGTGCATGATTTTATATATTTAAAAATATATTTAAAAGTGAAAAACATATCATCACTGTTCAAAACTGAAAAAGTGCCAGGTTGTGGGTGTGAAAATGATATTCAGTGTTCAGTGTGACTTCATAAGGACATAAAGTATATAATGAGTAATGACACTTCAATGCTGTAATCCATTACATATATTTGGTTGCCATGCATTATCGTTAGTATACAGGGACATTTAACATCTGATACGGTTTATTATTTGGGATGTTACTGATTTTAATTGGGGTACATTAAATTGCACAAAGCAGTTTTCCACAAAGACATTTAAGCAAATGTATATGATGAACTTTGAACGAATTCACCCCTCTATCACTCTTTCTTCTCCCTTTCCTTCTTCCTCTATTCTCATCCCCCTTTACCCTCCCTAATAACTCCCTTTTTACTTTCATGAACTTGGTTCTTGTTTTCCACCCTAGCTCCTACAAATTAGATGAAAACATGTAATACTTGTCTTATGGAATAGGCTTTTTTTAATGTTACATGATAATCTCCTGTTAAATTATATTCAAATTTGAGCTGGAAACACTTAAATACATTTTTTAAAAGCTGGTACAATTGAGTATCAACATGAAAGAAAATGGTCCCTTAACTCATGTGTCTTACAAAAACCCAGAAGAATTAAACATGTGACTATGCAAGTCACAATATATTTAAGAGGATCATCAAGAAAAGCACATATGAAGTTCAATCAAGAGTAAAATCCTCAATAAGGCCAGAAAGTTAGACGTAAGAAGATGGAAATATTTTCTTCAGTGAAATTTTAAATCTTCATGCCCAAAATATCACTATAAAAATAAATAGAGAAAAAATAGACTAGAAAATTACATTGAAATGGTGAAAATTGTATTAACTAGACATAAAATAATAATAATATTGGTAATAATAATAATTAAAGTATATTTTGTGTTTCATATCAGAAAAAATAACTTCAGAGCTTGTCCCTGCACATTAATGCCCAATTTCTCCTTTCCTATTTATTTACTGGCAAAGTCCCAGGACACATGTTCTATTCACACTGAATTCACTTTAAGCCTCTCAGTCCCTCTTCTAACTGGGATTCCATTGCCATGCTTCAATTGTCAACAATGACCCTGCATTGCCAAATTAAAAGTTCACTTCCCTTTCTAGCATGGGAAGAAGACACATCAATGAACTAATCAAACAGCAAGCAAACAGCCACAGGCATCTCTCAGGAGTGGGTTGGACTGAATTGGCTCTCTGATGACCTTATGTAAATGTTCTTGTCTTCCATGTCTCGGAAGTTCTCCTGCATCACCTGCATGGAGGGACCACATTTAGGCAACACAGCCAGCACAAAATGAGTGTTTGTTAAATGGTGAATACACCAATCATTTTGAGGAGACAGGTGGTTTCAGATATCACTGGGAAATGCTGGTGAAATAACTCAGGCTGATGGATGAGTTAGAATACACAGAGACAGGAAAGGGAATAGGGCTTTATGATGCTTATGAAAATAGTAAAAGTGTTGAGGGTAACAATAAGGGAAGTTTAATGGGTAGCTAAGGGTAAATTCTCATAAATATCAGGGAGGGGGTCCTGAAGATCATGATTTTTCTGCTGGACTTTAAGCACTAAGCTGCCATTTTGTGAGATGCCCATGTGGCTAGAAGCAGATGAGTTGACAGTGCTGAAATGAGCCTTGTTCCACAACCAGCAAGATAGCAAGACCTCAGCTCCACCAACACAAGCAAATTAATTCTGTCCATCACCTGAGGGAGCTTAGAGGAGCCTCCTAAGCACCAGTTGAAAACTCTTCTGACCAATGGTTTGCACTGGTCGTGTGAGACTCTAAGCAATTGAACCAGACATGCTATGCCTAGAATTCCAATCTAGAGAACAGAAGGACAACAAATGGTGTTCTCTTATAGCATTATTTTTGTGGTAATCTGGGGGGAGAAAAGGGGCACAGCAAACTCACCATATGTTTGTTGTTATGTGTGTTATTATATATGTGCTGGATCACTCCAATTGGTTAGTTTTTCTTTTTTGTTTTAAGGGACACTTAATTGAAAATATTTATGGGGTGTGGTTTATTCTTTCAATACATATTTAACATGTGTAATGATATATTTGAGATGATTTTTATATCTGTCATCTCAAATATTTTTATTTATTTGCATTGACAACATTCAAAGTGCTCTTTGTCTTGCTGTTTTGCAATACACACTAAATTATTATTAATGATATTCACTCTTTTGTGGCATAGATAACGCCAACTACACTTGTACCTAAATACAAACGTCAGTCTATGTCCCACTCCATCTACACTTTCCAGCCTAGGTAACTCTATTTTGCTGTCATCTATGAAAAAAAATTAATACAGTTTCAATGTTGGAGTAACAACATGTAGAATTTGCCTTTCTGTGCCCAGCTTCACTCACTTAACTTAATATCCTTCATACTGATACAGTGACAAGATTCAATTGTTTATTATGCCTGAATAATATTCCATTTTGTATATACACCCTATGTTCTTGTTCTTTTGATAGGTGGAATATTGCAAGGAAAACTTGACCATTAAGAACTGGTGACTCTCCAGTCTAAATTCAGGAAATGGGACACAACTAAGTCAAACTGAAAATTGTCTTAGATGTTTCCTGGGTTCAAAGTCATCTATCCATGACACTCTTACTATAACATGTTGCTGTCTTTTGATATCAGGGTTCAAACAGATTCAGACAATTTTCAGGGATATTTATTTTCATGTAATTCCAAATAATTTTTATAGACTGAAAGTAAGTTATACTTCAACATTAGTAATTTGGCAGCTTTTCTTTCATGAGAAATAAATTGTTTCAAAGAAGTGGTTTCTTTGCTTGCGATGGGGCCATTATATTTTAATTAAAAATACCTCCATTGAACAGAAATTATGGCTTTATCATCACTCAGGAGAATTATGTATATCTACATATTTAAATGTTTATTAAACTCACAATTACTTATTCTTACCATCTCTATTATTATGAATTTTAAACACAAAGTCAAAAGCAACTCAAACAAAATCTGTGATGATGAAAAATGGCCAACCAGCTGTCAAGGCAATTGAATAAGTGATGTAGCTTGGGGCTCTAAATTCCATTTTCTCTCTTGGTTTTCCAGTTCTTTTGGCACCACAAGAGAAGATGGTGGCATTTGGAATCCCCAATTTGGCAAACAGAGAATTAATCATTAAGTTAATGCCTCATATCTTTAACGCACTGAGTGAAAGGTGAATTCAATCTCATTGCTCAGCTGCCTGTGGCTTCTTAATTAAGTCTTTCTGCTGTATGTCTCTTGTGGAAATTTACTTTACTTGAAACTGGAAAACCACAGGGAGTTCCAAGTATTTCTCTTTGGGAACTTCATAAGAAATCAGAATGACCCAAACATTGTATGCACATATAAATAAAAGAAAGAAAATAAGAAGTCAGAAATTCAATGTGTCCTCTTTGGGTTTTCCCAACTTTAGAAACTTGCTCATTGGAGAATGTTATGCACATGTACTTATTCCTCCACAAGTTGTCATTCTCATCTCGTGGTGATCTCGCTGTTCTATGGAACCAGCCTGAGTGTCTAAGTCAGCTCGTCATGTGCATACAACCATCATGGACAGGAGTGGTACCTTCCATCTTATCCACTGTAGTCACTTCTGTGATGAACCAATTCATCTACTGCATGAGGGGCAGGATATGAAGAGAGCCCTGAACATGTTTTTCTGCACCTGTTCTTCTCATGGTGGACTGATCTTGACTTTGTGTCTGGACAAGTGTGATCAAAGGCAATGGAACAGAGCTGTTAATAGTCTGCATGCATGACTCGAGATGAACACTGATGCTTAATGTATTGTGCTTACAGGGAACTTGTAAATTTTCAGATATGAAGAGAATGTTTCAAGACCTTTGCCCATTTTATACATTTTTTTCTTCTTTTCAATCTGGGGAGGAATTAAATTTCTATCAGATTTATACTATATATACTGCACACACTCATACACACACACACACACATATATAATCTGTATGTTACTTACCAATCCTTCCATTTTATTAATTGGTCTTATGTCAAACTTAGAAAGTTCTGAAAAATTCCACCTTATCTCTCTTTACTTATCTTCTTCTGTAGTATAAAATTTAAGATCATAACAACTATTTGAACCCTGAAATTAACTCATATAAATGTCCCCAGCATGTGATGTTTAGACTTCTCAATGATGTGCCAGTCACACACATTGAGTGAAAGCCCTAGTCTAAATGTTGGATTTCTATCTTCTCCTGGGATAGCTTCTGTATTTTAATACTTGGGTCTTTGCTGGTTCTACACTGATTCTCTGAGTGGTTGCTCACTTAGCCTGTGGAGTGGGAGAATTCCATGTAATTTGAAAAAGTGCAGAGTCTTCTGCATTCTCCTCCTGAGAGGTTTTAGTAAGACCTTACCTGAGATGACTGCCCTCTACCACACAAGTGGCAAACTACAAAGTGCTGTGGACCCTTCACCAGCATCTACTTGCTGTGCAGTGTGGAGATCTCCCATCTTAAACTTTATTTCTGTACAGTCCCAGCTGATGCACAGCTGTAGGTCTCCATGAGGTTTGCTTTTCCTCTTTTTCTCACAGCTATGCTGAAGATGACTCTCCCTCTGCTCTACTACTTTTCTCATTACTTAGTTAAGACTTGTTGTTACTTTTATAAATCTAAAGTTCAGTATTTCTGGCTTTCATCTGTTTTCTGTCTACTATTTGTTGTTACTCTCCCTTACCTTTGATTCTCACCCAAGTCTCCCTGAGCCTAGAATATGCTAAATTTGTTTCAAATTTGTGAACATGCAGTGAGGTGACCGGTGTCTCTACTCTGTCATAGTAAAGCCTCTCTTCTCAGAATGATAGAGTAATTATATTGAAATGCATTACATCTGTGCATGAAGATAATAAAAAATGCACTGAAAGCTGTTTAATGCTTGTGAAGAAGGGTAATAAAGCATAAGAAATAGAATGGGTTAGTCTGACTATAGTAGAATACATATACATGTGTGAAATACCAAGGCAAAAAGCCTTTGAACAATCATTACATATTTTATGAACACACAAAACCAAACATGATCATATACAAATTCACATGGAGAACATATTTTTATAGCTGAACCAGTCTACGGAACTCAGGGAAAGAGGGAATGGAAAAGATAATGATAGAGCATAAGTAATATTGTAAAACATAAATCTGTGAATGTAAAGGATATAAGGATGTGCATTGAAACCTGTTGGAAAAGGGAAGGTAGGAGATAAAGGGTTAAGGGAGAGTAATGGAAGGAGTTGAATGGACCAAGTAAAATATACGCACAGCAGGCATACATTGAGAAACACCTTTTAACATCAACTTAAATATTAAAAACAAAAGACATTACTGTAAAATAGGTACATTGTGTGGAGGGGCACTAAGGTGAGGGGGGAAGGAAGGAGGTTAATTTGAGGGTGTACAGTTGATGGACTTCACATGCCTAAATGAAATAGAAGAAAGATACCTATCACAATTTCTTTAACTGGGGTGGGGAGTGGGTACAGGGAGAGAGAAGATGGGGAGATGTAACAAATATACAATATATGTCTAATCTGAAGTATCACTATAAATCCCCCATGTATAACAACTATATCTTAATAAAAATTTATTTAAAATAGAAATGAAAGACAGGAAGAAAAAGATAACCTTTCTGAATTAGGCACACTGGGAGGGGGGAGGTAAGCAGAGAGTGTGAAAGTGGGCAAATATGACAGATGAATTTTCTATTCATGTATGACAATTGAGCAATAAAACCTGTTGAAATTGTTCAAAAAAGGTAGAGGAAGACATAAGGGAGAATAATGGAGGGGTGAATCTCATTATGATATATTGTAAACACATATGTAAATGTAACAATGAAATCCTCCATCTGACTAACATGTACCAATAAATAATCTCTCCTCATTCATTTTCCTTTGCTGACCAGTAGTCCATCACGTATGTAGAATACATTTTCTTTATCCATTTATCTACCCATTGGTACTGTTATAAATAGTGCTATAAAAATATTCTACTTTTGGAGGAACCTCTTTGCTATTAAACATTGATTTTTGTCGTCAATCAGAATTGAGAAGTATCCTGTGTTTGTTGTCTATTGTTAAACATATCACTACAAACCTTGTGGCTTAAGGTTGTGTTATCTTATAGTTCTTGGATTCAAAACTCAGTAGCTTGCCTCATTGGGTAATGTCACAGTGTTGGTGTGAGTGGCTTTGGAAGCACCCAGAATAGAGTGAGATGTCTTGATTTTTTCATCTTCCAGTGGCCACCTGTGTTCCTTTGCCTAAATCTCATTCTCAATCCTATTCTGCTTCTGTTATCCCTTTTGCTTCTCTTCTGTAGCCCAAGCTTCCTTTCCCTCCATCTTATTAAGGACAATTTTGATTTTATCTAAGGTCTATATAATATGGAATAGAGCCCCTATCTTGATTATTTAATCACATCAGTGGAGTTCATTTTGCAGATATTGTTATTTTATTTTTGCAGCCAGAGTATTACTGTGTATCCCAGGCTGGTTTCAATCTCATGATCCTTCTGCCTTGGTTTCCTGAGTCTTGGCACAAGAGCTGTGCACCACCACACCCACCTAATTTTATCCTTGTAAGTGACATGGACACATTTTAATTTTATTTTCACCAGCCGCAGAACTGATTAGCTCCAGCAGAAACTTGTTTCTGTTGTAAGACATAGGTGATTTGGAAAGTTAAGCACAACAATGACCGTAAGGGGTGATAATTATTACTGTTCTCTGTAATCCAGGACAGAGTGACCTTGTTCCATAAGATCATGGGTGTCTTTGTATATTGCATCTATTATTCAGGCTTTTGTCAAATGCATGAGTTAAAGATAGCAAAAAAGCGTTATAATGCCATCCTGCCATAAATTTTAAATAATATACCTTAAAAATCATAAATTCCTAAATAATGACTTAACATGGTACAAAATATATTGATAGACACATAAAAATATTGAAATCCTTAAATATGAAAGGTTTAATATTAAATACTAATACAGAGAACTACATCTACCAGTTATGTTGGAAATTAACAAATTTTCTGAGTGTATAGTTGTGTCTACACACTATGGGATTTTTTTTTTATTATTCATATGTGCATACAAGGATTGGTTCATTTCTCCCCCCTACCCCACCCTCTCCTTTACCACCCACTCTGCCCCCTTCCTCTCCCCCCCCACCCTCTCAATACCCAGCAGATACTATTTTGCCCTTATCTCTAATTTTGTTGTAGAGAGAGTATAAGCAATAATGGGAAGGAACAAGGTTTTTTGCTGGTTGAGATAAGGATAGCTATACAGGGAGTTGACTCACATTGATTTCCTGTGCATGGGTGTTACCTTCTAGGTTAATTCTTTTTGATCTCACCTTTTCTCTAGTTCCTGGTCCCCTTTTCCTATTGGCCTCAGTTGCTTTTAAGGTATCTGCTTTAGTTTCTCTGCGTTAAGGGCAACAAATGCTAGCTAATTTTTTAGGTGTCTTACCTATCCTCACCCCTCCCTTGTGTGCTCCCATTTTTATCATGTGCTCATAGACCAATCCCATTGTTGTGTTTGCCCTTGATCTAATGTCCACATATGAGGGAGAACATACGATTTTTGGTCTTTTGGGCCAAGCTAACCTCACTCAGAATGATGTTCTCCAATTCCATCCATTTACCAGCGAATGATAACATTTCATTCTTCTTCATGGCTGCATAAAATTCCATTGTGTATAGATACCACATTTTGTTAATCCATTCATCGGTGGTAGGGCATCTTGGCAGTTTCCATAACTTGGCTATTGTGAATAGTGCCACAATAAACATGGGTGTGCAGATGCCTCTGGAGTGACCTGTGTCACAGTCTTTTGGGTATATCCCCAAGAGTGGTATTGCTGGATCAAATGGTAGATCGACGTCTAGCTTTTTACGTAGCCTCCAAATTTTTTTCCAGAGTGGTTGTACTAGTTTACATTCCCACTAACAGTGTAAGAGGGTTCCTTTTTCCCCGCATCCTTGCCAACACCTGTTGTTCGTGGTGTTGCTAATAATGGCTATTCTAACAGGGGTGAGGTGGAATCTTAGCATGGTTTTAATTTGCATTTCCTTTATTGCTAGAGATGGTGAGCATTTTTTCATGTGTTTTTTTGGCCATTTGAACTTCTTCTTTTGAGAAAGTTCTGTTTAGTTCACTTGCCCATTTCTCTATTGGTTCATTAGTTTTGGGAGAATTTAATTTTTTAATTTCCCTATATATTCTGGTAATCAGTCCTTTGTCTGATGTATAGTTGGCAAATATTTTCTCCCATTCTGTGGGTGTTCTCTTCAATTTAGAGACCATTTCTCTTGATGAACAGAAGCTTTTTAGCTTTATGAGGTCCCATTTACCTATGCTATCTCTTAGTTGCTGTGCTGCTGGGGTTTTGTTGAGAAAGTTCTTACCTATACCTACTAACTCCAGAGTATTTCCTACTTTTTCCTGTATCAACGTTAGAGTTTGGGGTCTGATATTAAGATCCTTGATCCATTTTGAGTTAATATTGGTATAGTGTGATATACATGGATCTAGTTTCAGTTTTTTGCAGACTGCTAACCAGTTTTCCCAGCAGTTTTTGTTGAAGAGGCTGCTATTTCTCCATCGTATATTTTTAACTCCTTTGTCAAAGACAAGTTGGTTATAGTTGTGTGTCTTCATATCTGGGTCCTCTATTCTGTTCCACTGGTCTTCATGTCTGTTTTTGTGCCAGTACCATGCTGTTTTTATTGTTATTGCTTTGTAATATAGTTTGAAGTCAGGTATTGTGATACCTCCTGCATTGTTCTTTTGACTGAGTTTTGCCTTGGCTATTCGTGGCCTCTTGTGTTTCCATATAAATTTCACAGTAGATTTTTCAATCTCTTTAATGAATGTCATTGGAATTTTGATGGAAATTGCATTAAACATGTAGATTACTTTTGGGAGTATAGACATTTTTACTATGTTGATTCTACCAATCCATGAGCATGGGAGATCTCTCCACTTTCTATAGTCTTCCTCAATCTCTTTCTTCAGAAGTGTACAGTTTTCCTTGTAGAGGTCTTTCACATCTTTTGTTAGGTTTACACCTAGGTAGTTGATTTTTTTTTGAGTCTATTGTAAATGGAATTGTTTTCATACATACTTTTTCCGTTTGCTCATTGTTAGTGTAAAGAAATGCTAATGATTTTTCTATGTTGATTTTATATCCCGCTACCTTGCTATAGCTATTGATGATGTCTAGAAGCTTCTGAGTAGAGTTTTTTTGGGTCTTTATGGTATTTTTCTGCATCTATTGAGATGATCAAGTGGTTTTTGGCTTTGCTTCTGTTAATGTGGTTTATTACGTTTATTGGTTTTCATATGTTGAACCACCCCTGCATCCCTGGGATGAAGCCTACTTGGTCGTGGTGAATAATCTTTTTGATGTGTTGCTGAATTTGGTTTGCCATTATTTTGTTGAGGATTTTTGCATCAATGTTCATTAAGAAGATTGGCCTATAGGTCTCCTTTTTGGAGGTGTCTTTGCCTGGTTTTGGGATAAGTGTAATACTGGCTTCATAAAATGTGTTCAGCAGTTTTCCTTCCCTTTCTATTTCGTGGAACAATTTAAGGAGGGTTCATCTCAGTTCTTCTTTAATGGTATGATAGAATCGAGCAGAGAATCCATGAGGTCCTGGACTTTTCTTTTTGGGGAGACTCTTGATTGCTACTTCAATTTCCTTTTGTGTTATAGGTCTATTCAGGTGATTAATTTCCTCTTGGTTCAGTTTTGGATGATCATATGTATCTAGAAATCTGTACATTTCTTTTAGATTTTCAAATTTATTTGAATATAGGTTGTCAAAGTAGTCTCTGATGATTTCCTGGACCTCCATGGTGTTTGTTATTATCTCCCCTTTTGCATTGCTAATTCTACTAATTTGGGTTTTTTCTCTCCTCGTTTTAGTCAGGTTAGCCAGGGGTCTGTTGATCTTGTTTATTTTTTCAAAAAACCAACTTTTTGTTTCATTAATTCTTTGTATGGTTTTTTGGTTTCAATTTCATTGATTTCAGCTCTTATTTTTATTAATTCTCTCCTTCTATTTGTTTTGGGACTTGCTTGTTCTTGTTTTTCTAGGAGTTTGAGATGTATCATTAGATCATTGATTTGGGATCTTTCAGTCTTTTTAATATATGCACTCATGGCTATAAACTTTCCTCTCAGGACTGCCTTAGCTGTGTCCCATAGGTTCTGGTAGGTTGTGTTTTCATTTTCATTGATTTCCAGGAACTTTTTAATTTCCTCTTTTATTTCATCAATGATCCATTCTTTATTAAGTAATGAGTTACTTAGTTTCCAGCTGTTTGCATGTTTTTTGTCTTTACTTTTGTTGTTGAGTTCTACTTTTACTGCATTGTAGTCAGATAGTATGCACGGTATTATTTCTATTTTCTTATATTTGCTGAGGCTTGCTTTGTGCCCTAGGATATGATCGATTTTGAAGAAGATTCCATGGGCTGCTGAGAAGAATGTATATTGTGTAGAGGTTAGATGAAATGTTATGTAGACATCTACTAGGTCCATTTGATCTATTGCATATTTTAGATCTTGGATTTCTTTATTGAGTTTTTGTTTGGATGACCTATCTATTGATGATAATGGGGTGTTAAAGGGTCCCACAACCACTGTGTTGGCGTTTATATATGCTTTTAGGTCTTTCAGAGTATGTTTGATGAAATTGGGTGCGTTGACATTGGGTGCATACAGATTGATGATTATTATTTCTTTTTCATCTATATCCCCTTTTATTAGTATGGAATGTCCTTCTTTATCTCATTTGATCAATGTAGGTTTGAAGTCTACTTTGTCAGAGATAAGTTTTGCTACTCTTGCCTGTTTTGGGGGCCATTGGCTTGATAAATCTTCTTCCAGCCTTTCATCCTAAGCATATGCTTATTTCTGTCGGTGAGATGAGTCTCCTGTAAGCAACAAATTGTTGGATCTTCCCTTTTAATCCATTTTGTCAAACAGTATCTTTTGATGGGTGAATTAAGTCCATTAACATTAAGCATTAGTACTGATAGGTATGTGGTGATTCCTGCCATTTAGTTGTCTTAGTTGTTTGAAGATTTGATTGTGTGTACCTAAGTTGAGGTTACTCTCTACTGTCTTGCTTTTTCTTTTCCTGTGGTTTGGTGCTGCCTGCCTTTTCATGGTTAAGTTGGGCTTCACTTTCTGTGTGCATAATCCCTTGCAGAATCTTTTGTAGTGGTGGCTTTGTGGTCACATATTGTTTTAGTTTCTGCTTATCATGGAAGACTTTTATTGCTCCATCTATTTTGAATGATAGCTTTGCTGGGTAGAGTATCCTGGGGTTGAAGTTATTTTCATTCAGTGCCCGGAAGATCTCACCCCACGCTCTTCTTGCTTTTAATGTTTCTGTTGAGAAGTCTGCTGTGATTTTGATGGGTTTACCTTTGTATGTTACTTGTTTTTTCTCTCTTACAGCCTTCAATATTCTTTCCTTAGTTTCTGAACTTGTTGTTTTAATGATGATATGTCGTGGAGTAGTTCTATTTTGATCTGGTCTGTTTGGTGTCCTGGAGGCCTCTTGCATCTGTATGGGAATATCTTTCTCTAGATTTGGGAAATTTTCCATTATTATTTTGTTGAATATATTATGCATTCCCTTTACTTGCATCTCTTCTCCTTCTTCGATGCCCATGATTCTCAAGTTTGGTCTTTTGATGGAGTTGGTGAGTTCTTGAATTTTCTTTTCACAGGTCTTGAGTTGTTTAATTAATAGTTCTTCGGTTTTTCCTTTAATTACCATTTCATCTTCAAGTTCTGAGATTCTGTCTTCTGTTTGTTCTATTTTGCTGGATTGACCTTCTGTTTTGTTTTGCAGTTCTGTTTTGTTCTTTTTTCTGAGATTTTCCATATCCTGGCAGTTTTCTTCTTTAATGTTGTCTATTTTTGTCCTGAGTTCATTTATCCGTTTATTCATTGTGTTCTCTCTTTCACTTTGGTGTTTATACAGTGCTTTTATGGTTTCCTTTATTTCTTCTTTTGCTTTTTCAAATTCTCTATTTTTGTTGTCTTGGAATTTCTTGAGTGTCTCCTGTACATTTTGGTTGACCCTATCCAATATCATCTCCATAAAATTCTCTTTGAGTACTTGTAGTATGTTTTCTTTTAAATTATTCTTGTGGACTTCATTGGGTCCTTTGGCATAGTTTATCTTCATTTTGTTGGAGTCTGGATCTGAGTTTCTGTTCTCTTCATTCCCCTCTGGTTCCTGTACTAATTTTTTGCTGTGGGGAAACTGGCTTCCCTGTTTTTTCTGTCTTCCCGCCATTGTCTTTGGTGTTGTTACTGTCCCTGTACTGTGTGCAATTAAGTATTTTCTAGCTTGTAATAATAACAATGGTAATATTTAGAATGGAAGGGTGAGCTGAGATGGAAAGCAAGAAGTTAAAGAAAAGGGGAAAACAAATACACAAACAAGAGGGAGAAAGCAGAACAAGGTTTCAGATAAGAAAGTTTCAAAGGTATAAACAGGGAGCGTTAGTGTACTAATCAACAGTAAGCTGAACAGGCATTAGAGAGACAGAGAGAGGATTGAAAATCAAAGATCAAAAAAATAAGAAATAAATACATGAAATAAATATATATAAAAATGAATTAAAATAAAATGGAAAATAGAAAATTAAAAAAAAAACTCCAAGTTTATATGCAATGCAGTTTCAGTGTTAATAATTTGGGTGTCCGTCTCAGTCTACAGTCCTGGAGATGGTGCCTCAGATGTTGTTCTGTAGTTGTCTCATCAAAGAGTACACATAAAGTAGAACAAAACTACACACACACACACACACACACACATACACACAGCCCCACCAAGTGTCCCAAGTTCAAATGCAATACAGTTTCAGTAAGTTTTCCGGCTTGCAGGTGTAATTTGGTTGTTCTCTCATCAAAGGTAGGGAGAAAAAGAAAAAAAAGCATCTGGAGACAGTTCTGAGAGTGGTATCTGCAACTGTGGCTTGCCTGCCTGCTGCTGTCAGTCTGCTGTAGCTGGTGGCATTATTTATGCAGATCTCTGGGGTGAACTTAGCACTCACCTGCTCCCACAGGCTTTGTTTGTTCAGAGTTCTCCTGTGCGGGAGCCTCTGCTACAAGCTTTCCACTTTCCAAGCACTGGGAAAAGTGACACTGCACCTGCATTGTCAGGCCCACGTGTTTATTTACAGTTCATGTGGGAGGTGGGTCTTCTCCCCTCTCCTGTGCCATTTTCCTCCCACCGCCACTTTCACAAGCTTTCCTGCTCCTGATTACTGGGCAGTGCTGCTGCTCCTGCTGGCTGCCATGTTTGTTTACAGCTCATGTGGGAAGTGGGTCTTCCCTCTTCTCCTGTGGAGTTTTCCTCCCTCCGCCACTCTCACAAGCTTTCCCACTCATGATTGTTGGGCGTGTTCCCCACTCCCGCCAGAGGCTCTCCTGCCCTCCCGGCTTGTTTATTTACAGTCCTGGGAAGGGTTCCCTTCCCCCAATCTTCAGTGCTCAGGGCGCCCCACCCTCTTTCCAGTGTGTCTTAATTGTTCTTATTGCTTATTACTCAGTTTCTCTTTTTTTCCCAGGTTGGAGGTCAGTCTGTCCAGGGGCTATGCTGCTCTGGCCCAGGCTTGTCTGTGGGAGTACTGCGGTACCGCAAAGCTCACCTTGTCTGCGTCTTCCCAAGCCATCTGTGTGCTGGCCACTGGCAGCCCAGGGGCCCTCCTCGTTTCTCCATTTAACGTGAGGTGGAGATTCTCTAGGCCAGCTGGAGATGTGGAGGGGTCAAAGTTATGCCTTTTCTCAGTGATTATGCCTGCAAAGTGTGTCTCCAGTGTCTCTCCAAGATTTTACTATTGAAGGCTTGCTTTCTGCTTCCTACCTCTAGCTGCCATCTTGGAATCTCCTCCACACTATAGGATATTTAAAATTTTGCAATTGACTCAGCATTTTAATTGAAAATTAAGAAAAATAAATAAAACTCAGAGTTCATTGTGCATTGAGTATTATTGTAAAAATTGCAAAATGTATATTTTTCTGCATTGCTGGGTTTTGAACTCAGGGCCTACACCCTGATCCACTCTGAAGGCCCTTTTTTGTGGTGCAATTTATTGAGGCAGAGTCTTGTGAACTATTTGCCCAGGATTGGCTTTGAATCACGATCTTCCTAAGCTCTGGCTCCTGAGTAGTTAGGATTATAGGTGTGAGCCACTGGTGCCCAGCAAAAATGCATTAATTAAATGCTAAATAGGGCCTAACATACCCTCCTATGGGGATCATCATTCAGCATTCATGGAGGAAAGTTGATTAGAATCTTCTGTGCAGAAAAAAAAAAGTAAAAATTATAGGCGAGGCATGGTGGAGCATGCTTGTAACACCAGCATGTGGAACAAAGAATCCAGATGATCTTGAGTTCAAGGGAAGCCTATGTAGCCCATAGCAAGAACCTATTTGAAAATACCATGGGCTGAATTATTGAGGTCAAAGGTAGAGTGTTTGCCTAACTATTCAAAGTCTTAGGTTTGGTCCCTAGCACCACAAAAAAGACAGAAAAATGAAAAGAGAAAACTACAGATCAGCAAATATTTGATGACTTTTAAGAAGAGGCTCCCAGAGGGCTACAACATAACATGTGCAATGTGTTCAAAGTGTATACAGTGGAGTTGAACAGAAACAATCAACACAATTAGATGTTGAATGCTTAGCCTCAGCGGTCAAGGAATTGGTCATAAACTACTTCTTCCTTCTACACAGTCTTTAAGGAAATGCACTCCTGGGATCACAGTGGTCTAATGAGGAACTTTGGAAATTGAGCAGCAGGGATGCAGAGGCTGTAGGAGTTGGCATTTGCCTCAATCACTCAACAGCTCTGCCAAGTCAGGAATGAACATCTGAGCTTCCCCTCAGTCATGATCCTTCCTGACCAGGATTCTGTAGTACCAAGTGATGTGTCTACCTGTTCTGAGAACAGGATGCTTCTACTTTCAGAATCTCGGTGAGATGCAGACCACTTACCAGTGAAGTCAGCAGGTAATTAATACTAATTAAATACTTTCAAAATTGGGCAGATATTTATGACAATTTCATCCTGAGGGGGAAGTAGGAGAGAACATGCATGAGAATATGAGAAACAAGTCCCCATGCTGCTCCTGTCAATTGTGTGTCATCCTCTTGACAAATTCTTATATTGGCATGAATGCTCACCCGGAGTACTGGCCTCATTCTCTCATCAAGAACAGGATACATTTCTGTCAGAGCAGACATCTTTCCTTCCTCGAGCATGACTGTTTCCAAATATATTGATGTTCACTTGAGTTCTTGTGCAGGTGTTAATGGGGTTTTGATCAATGTATTAGTTTTCTATAGCAAACTACCACTAACTAGGTGCTTTAAAATTGAAGTTTAGTTTCTCATAGGTGCAGCTAGTATTACAAAGATCAAATGTCATCAGGGTTAGTTTCTTCTGAAGCATTTCTTCATGGCTTGTAATTGTTTTAGGGTAGTCTTGTTTCCATAGGGTGTCTGTGTCCTAGTGTCTTCCTATTAGGACACTGGTCATATTGGATGATGGCTTACACAAATGAGTGCTTTGTACTTTGATTATATTTGCCAAGAACTGTCATGTTCTGGGTTATTGAGGTTTGAGATTTCAATATATGCATTTTGATATTTACATATTTCAGCAAATAGCAATCTATTTCTCTCTTATTCTCCATGATGATTGATTAATCATGGTACAAACAGCTTTTGACCTATTGCTGTGAGGATGCTATGAGGATTCTGGGGAAAGATGTGGAGCTTCACCTTGCAGCATTCTAGTCCCATATTTTGCTTCCTAAAACTACAAAATATTTTCAACAAGAGCAGCAGAGGTGGTGTAAATAGCAACACCTCTCTTCTTTCCACAATTAATCATTGATACCATTTTTCTCTGTTTCAGGTATTTTCAATGAAGTAATAAAATGATAAGAATATAGAATTCACCGTTATCTTATTTCCCTCCATACTGCTTCTTCTTCTCCCAAAGACAGGCTATCATGAATGTGGTTCTCTCTCCCATGAATGGACCTATATCTAAAAGGCAGTAACCATAAGTTAGGAAATATAGAAATGCATTTTTGTGACAGGATGGTGCAGTATTGTGGGACTTACCATAAATGAAGGAGGACTGATATGTCAGTATTGATCAAAACTTAAACTAAGAATACCAATTTTAAATGTTATATACAGTCATGTGCTGGCAATATAAAATATTTAAAGTCAAACAGATTTGCTATTTAGAAAAGTACTATGAAATACAATAAATTTGTGAGAAGAATAATGTTTACCATGATAATGTGGTGATTTTCCTAGGAAGGAAAGTTTTCAAGGTTGTACATGGGGTGTGGGGCTTAAAAAATGCCTGTATTATTTCTTGCAATAAATGTAACTGCAGCAAGAAGGGTAAAGTATGTGAATTTTGTGCTGTTGGCTCCTGGGCATCCAGCCATTCTTTTTTCTCTGTACTGTCTATTATGCACACAGAATCCATAACAAAAATACAGTTATCTGTACACCTTCAAAGATACTTCACATTTTCTCATTGTGTGTACATTTTTCATGCAATGTATTTCCTAGACTAGCTATTCAAAAGTTATGTATCACATTGTCTTATTTAGGTATTATTTTATTCATTTCATTGTCATACATGCTATTATATGTCTAAGCCAAACAGACATAACCAAGATTCCGGTGGTCATGTCATGACAGACACTTCCTTTAGCTTGCATTAACCAAGTTAAAATGTCCTCTTTTCCCTCTTGAATCAACACCCCCAACCTATCACTTCCTTCTGAAGGGACCTGCCACAAATTCTCATTCATGGGAGACACACTCGCACACATACATACACCCCTCTGTTTCTCACAAATGCACATTCACACGTCTCTCCTTCACATACACACACACACAACTCTCTCCATCTCTCTCATACACACATTTGTCTCTCTCACCTCTCTCACTTTCTCTCTCTCATGCAGTTGTCTCTCTGTCTTTCTTACATTCAGAGAAAATCTGCTCCCCGCTCCACGCAATAGCAGAACAAGTATCCTGCATTCCCAGCACTGTGCTGGTTGCTCATTTTCTGTCCATTTCTCATCATTGTGACATCTCCATTAGGTCTTCCCCCAACTTTATTCAGATCTTATTGCACATGTAAATGTTGTGAACTTTTGTGATATGAAATATCATGGTTGGAAAAGTAGTTTGTGTAATGAGTCTGACACCGCAGCTAATTAACACATCCACCAGGAAGTCCCACAAAGGAAATGAGCAGAGCAGATTTTTTGCTCACATGAAAATTTTCCCCATTCATAAAGCTAATGAAGGAGCCTGGGCTGAATTCAAGATGAGTTTGTATAATATGAGAGTTGCTGACATATATGTCCTTCTTCCCCATGAGTGGAAGACCATTGCCCTCAGGGACACCTCTAGTAGTACACTTGATTATCTAACTCCTTGTTATCTTGTAAGTCTCTCTTCTGAAAACCAACAAATTATTCAATTTCTATACAATCTTATAGGAGCACTACATTTAATCCTTTATTTAATTTAGCAATTTTCCTGGTATTTATTATATTTAATCGTGTACTGTCTATCTCATTAAAGGGAGAGATTCCATTAGATTGAGAGAGAAAATTTCATCCACATTGTAACCAAGCTTGTCTTAGAATCAATTCCTAAAGCAGATGGTTTCCAAGGGAGACTCTCATAAGTTTTAAGCTCAGGTTTTATAGTGTTCACTCACAGTTAACTAGATGGATACTCTCCACCTGCTTTAATAAACTTAATGTGTAGAAGTGAATCTACCTAAATGTCAAGGAAACCTTAGTACTATGTTCAGGAAGAATTGTAAGGGCGAGCTATGTGTCCTGAGTGATCATTTACAAATGCTAATTCTGTGCTGAGACGATTAACAGACTTTGGTTAAGAGAGTCAACTCCAAAATCAGACAATCTGAGAGCTCAGTCAAGATTCCTTCAGCTACAAATGTTTATTTTAAACCTATGCCATAAACTCTTCTTACCTAAGTGTTCTCATAAATAAACAGCAATGATTTTAAAAACTAAAACACCTGCAGTTGACAAGTCATTAAGATGAGTACGAGAGAAGCCAAAGTTAGGGATCTTTGCTTTAGAAGTAAGGGATCATAACTTTATTGTCATCTTCTATTTAAGACCAAGAATGATTCTTATAAAGAACATGTCTTACATTTTGTGTGATGGCACAATGCATAACATAGTTTATGTGCAATAATTTTTGTTTAAATAAATGGAGTGTTAGGAAGAGAAGTGATAGAAGTACTATGAGTGGAGAAGCTAGGAGAGGAAAGTATTTGAAGATTCACTTTAGGGTCACAGTACCCACAAGAATGCTATGGTATCGAATATATATTTTCTCAAAATTCAGCACATGTAAAAGCCATCTGGAGGACTTGATGAAGCATAGAGTGCTTATTTCCATCTTCAGAGCTTAGGCAAAATAAATGTGGACAGGGACAAAGAACTTGCATTCTTAACATGTTCCCCACTGATACTTCTGGTAGTCATGGTGGTGGTGGTGGATGTGGTGGTGGTGGTAAATTCATTTCATTTCATATTTCCATCAGATACTTAAAAAACATGATAACTAAAAGCCAAACAGAAGTTTCACTCAATATTTTCTACTGGAATGACAGATGATCTAGCACTGCACTCACTCATCCTCAGCCTCTTTGGGTCAATGTACCTGGTCACCATCCTGGGAAACCTGCTCATTATCCTGGCCATCAGGTGTGACTTCCATCTCAAGCACTGAAAGCAACCTAGATTGTAGTATCCAGAAAAAGTACCCTTCCTAATTAAAGGACAAATAAAATTGTTATGTGATAAATAGAAACTAAAGCAATTTGTGGCCACTAAGCAAGCACTGCAAAAAATACTTATGAGTCCTACCTACAGAACAGGAAGACTAAACACAACCATAAAAGTATGGAAAACAATAAATCTCACAGCAGGAGTAGATAAGAATTGAGAATTATGAAGTGATCAAACAATGTAAAACAACAAAATGCAGGCCATACAAAAAGAAAATACAAAAATACAGTTACTATATAACTTACAATAATAACTATAAATGATAATGGTCTCAAATTTATAATCAAAAGCCATAAACTTGAGAAAGATTGGATTAAAACAAGATGTAACCATTTTTTTACCTCACAGGAAAAGGTGAACATGGGCTTAAAGTGAAAAGATGGGGGAAAATGATTTTCAAGTAAATGGAGCAGGAAAGCAAGGAGGAGTATGGATATTCATATCTGATCAAGGAGACTTCAAGCAAAAATTAGTCAGAAGAGACAGAGAACGTCACTTCATATTGATAAACAATCTACCAAGAAGATATAACAACTGTAAAAATATATGCTGCAAATTTTGGAGCACCAAAATTCATAGGAAAACATGACTGGACCTTAAAGCACAGATAGTCCAAAACACAATGATAGTGTGTGACTTCAGTACCTCACTCTCACAAGTATATAGGCTTTCCAGTCAAAACCTTGATGAAAATGTTCAAAATGAAAAGACACCATAGAGAACATGAATTTAACAGATGTCTGCACAATATTCTACCCAACAACTGAAGAATATACATTATTCTCAGCACACCACAAAACTTCCTTCAAATATACCATATTTTAGGACAAATACTAAGTCTTTAAAAATACAAGGGAGTTGAAATAATACCATGTCTTTTATCAGACCACAACAGAATAAAATTCTGAGATATCAGTAGGAAGACAACCAGATAAGGGCATAATTAAAAAAGAAATTATAGACCAATTTTCTTGATGGAAAATTTGCCAACAAAATATTTGAAGAGCTGATACAACAACACATTGGAAAGATCATAAACTATGATCAAGTAGGTTTCATTCCAATGAGGCAAAATGGTTCATCATATGAAAATTGTTAAACATAACACAACACGTAAGCAGAATCAAGGACAAAAATAACATGAGCATCTCAGTAGATGCAGAAAACTCCTTTGACAAAATTCAAAATCCCCTTATAATAGAAGACCTGAAGAAACTAGGAATACAGGAAATGTATCTCAACATAATTAACCTACATTCAGTTAACCATTTGCTGAAAACTGAAAGCAATTTCTCTGAATTCAGGAATGAAACAAGGATGTCCAATCTCTTCAGCACTATTCAAAATATTTCTTGAAATCTTACCAAAAGTGATAAAGCAAGAGAAAAAAATAAACAGAATGCAACCAGGAAAGAAATGAAACAATTTAGTTCTATTTTCATATGGTATGATCTTATACATAAAATACCATAAAAAACCCAAAAAGCTCTTAGATTTGATAAACACTTTTGGAAAATTAGTAGTATATAAAATCAACATTAAAAATCAATAGCTTTATTATAAACCAATAATGAACAGAATAAATAAAATCATGAGAAGAATACTATTCACAATAGCCTCAAATTATAATACATAGAAATAAATTTAACTAAGTGAAGGATATCTACAGTTCTGTGAGGATTCCCCTCCCGCACTCTTGGCACTCAGGGCACCCCACCCTCTTTGCTACATGTCTTTATTGTTCTTATTGCTTATTACTCAGTTTCTCTTTTTTCCCCAGGTAGAGGTTGGTCTGTCCAGGGGGCTATGCTAATCTGGCCCAGGGTTGTCTGTGGAAGTACCGTGTACCGTTTAGCTCACCTTGTCCGTGTCTTCCCAAGCCATCTGGACACGGGTGTCTGGCAGCCCGGGGGCCCTCCTGGTTTCTCCGTTTAACGTGATGTGGAGATTCTCTGTGCAGGCAGTAGGTGTGGAGGGGCCAAAGTTTTGCCTCTTCACAGTGGCCTTGCCTGCAAGGTGTATCTCCAGCGTCTCTCCAAGATATCACTTTAGGAGGCACGCTTTCTGCTTCCTCCGTCTAGCTGCCATCTTGGAATCCCCAGTGTTTTCTTTTTAACATTTCCATATATACACATACTGTACCCCAGTTTGGTTCATCTGCTCTATTATTCGGCCTTTCATCAACTTTCATTGTGAGTCTCAAAGTGACTTCAACTGGTTTTAATATTTCATATTTATACATTTTCCCATCTTTGGATCCAAAATACTTTGAAATTCCCATTGATCACATAAGTACATACTTTTCAGGAATTATTTCATTTCAGTTGATATGTACCACACTTATTTTTTCTTTTACTAAAATAGTCATAAGCCTTACTTGTGTGGAGGAAAAACTGAATTTGGGCACATACACCACTATTCTCTCTCCTAAAGACACATACACACGTACGCACACGCACACATGTGCACACACACACACACACACACACAAAATAATTTAAGAACCATAATAACAGAAGTTATTCCTAAGCAGTTCACATTTTCATTCATTTCCATTTCCTCCTCATTTCACAACACCTTTTCACTTTCCCCTACACAAT
The DNA here is from genome assembly GCF_047511655.1 of Castor canadensis. Lineage (NCBI taxonomy): Eukaryota > Metazoa > Chordata > Mammalia > Rodentia > Castoridae > Castor > Castor canadensis. The sequence goes on from NC_133399.1 coordinate 7,386,993, forward strand.
CACACACTGCCATAGCATATCTATGATAGTCAGTTTTCCCATTGCTGTGACACATATGTCAGAATAACAACATAAAGGAGGAAATATTTTTTTATGATCATGGTTTTAAAGACTCAATTCATGGTTAACTGATCCCATTGCTTCTAGGCTATTGTGAGGCAGAACAGTACGGCAGGTGTACTGGACAAAGCAGGTCATCTGCTGGTGGAAACAGAAAGGAAAGAGGAAGGGGCATGAAAAAGACACATCTGGGGCACAACCCAGTGACCTACTTCCTCCAACCAGGATGCTCACCCTCCTTTTTATTACCTCCAAATAATGCCATCATACTGGAATCCATCAAGGGATTAATCTGTTGATTAGGTCACAGCCTCTATAATTCATTCACTTCCCAGAAGTCCATCATCTGATATCAAAAGCACAATATGTGAGTTGGCTGGGGGCATTTCATACTCAAACAATAATATCATTGCTTAAAATTATTGTAACATACTGATAAAAGCAGGTAAATGCAAAAGCATGGAATCAGGTTGATAATAGGTGGTGTCTTTACATCATGCCCTCATGGAAATTTCATTCTGTTATGAATATTATAAATATTTTTATCTCCAGTAAAATTCATGTGTTGGCATCCTAACACCAAATGGGCCCAAATGGACTCATTGATTAATCACTCTGAGCCCGCTTTGTGTGAAATCCACAAAAGTAATAAGCACAAAGCATGGAATTTTGTACAAACTAATCAGAGAATTAACACAAGTTCTTAATTTCAGGGATTAATACATGAAATGATTTGAATAGATTTCATATCATTTTCCAGCTACTTAAAAATTCCTGAGTAATTGTTTTAGAAAACTTATGATGTATTGAAAACATTTTTTTTTTGATGTCAAGAGGTCGAAGAGAACTTAGTATGATTTTTCAGATATTAGGGACTGTGTCCCCAATGGTAGTTAAGGCTTTGCTGAGTCAAGGGACCTAGTCAAGGTAGGTTCATCAGTCTTAATTTTGTAAAACACTTTGTATGAGAAGATTAGATCTGTAGATGGAAGAAGATTTCATGAAGTTTACATGATAAAGACCAAACCTGACAGTTAACCTGGTGGCCTGGGAACAGAGAATCAGAAAGACTGGACTCTGCAGAGTGATGTCTCATGACAAAGTTATGACAGACACAGAGCTGTAAGTACCTCTGCTGCCATTGTCTTCTGCTTGTGTAATCCTTGGTCTAGACAGAGCATGGTAGTTTACCTTGGAGTCAAATTCTGTTTAGACTGATACTTAAAGACTTCCTGCTGTCTTTTCTGTCAACCTAGCTTCAATTTCCATTGTCCTTCCATGTAGAGGCCCTCTATTAAGAACATCCATACTGTTGAATCTGAGATCCACCCAGGTGCTGCAGGACAGCTTCTGAGAGATGGAAGACAAGACCATTTACCTAAGGTCATCTGTGATCCAAACCAGTTGGTACAGAGCAGAGACATAGCAGTGGCCCTTTGTTTGCATATTTAATAAATTCATTAATGTTTTTATTTATCATGGTAGAGAGGGACATGAACATATAACCCAGCAAGGCAGGCCAACTGCTGACAGTGAGGTGATGGCAATTGAAGCTCTGGTAGAAGACTGACAGGACTCAACTGGGTTCAGTGTCAGTTCAGCAGGTGCCTCAGGACTTTGAATTTAATCAGAAGATAAGAGAGCAATGAAAACATGTTCACATTTTTGATTGTATTATAATAGACCCAAATGGAAACAAGCCAGCTATCCATCAGCTAATGAATAAATAAATAAATGTGAAATGCTATCCAAATTAAAAAAAAAAGAAGATAAGAGAAACCATGTTAGCTTTGGAAAGGTACACTTTTCTTATTTCAGAGCTAGATCACCATTTTGTTTTTCACATTATTATTCTATTCCTGTGTTTCATACCAATAAACATTTCAATGGAAATTTCCAGTTTTCTGTTGATCCTATTACCTTATTTATGCCCTTAAATTTTAAACTATACTTAGTGAAAAATGTTTATTTTCTTAAGTCTGCATTTTTTACTTATTCAAAGGATTTAACCAGCTACAAATTTATATATAGTTTTCTTCATGTTAATCTAAACACATTGTGCACTTTCATGCTGAGGTCTTTAATTTTTCTGATGTGCTGGTAATGTACAGTCTTGGGGGCCACTACATATGCTTCAAATACACAGTATATGACAGCAGCACTTGCTTTGCATTTCAGTCTCCTCCAACCCAAGTAAAATACAACCTTGCCATGTGTAAAATATCAGTGTACCCTGAGCTGGAATTCCCAATTCACTCAACAAATAGTGACAGGGTATCAGCTACATGCCATGAAATTCGAGAAATGTGTTCATCATATTCTTTTATGTTTAGGTCTGCCAATTTAATTATTAATTCATGATGATAGCATTAAATTATTGGTGTTAAATGTCCCTCTCACTTTCTTGAAGCTCTATTAGATTTTGGCTAATGCAGCTGTTTGGAAACCATTTGATTTCACCTCTTGTATATTACCCCTTTGCCTCAATTTCATTTCATTTTTTATCATACACACTTGCATACCATTGTGCACACAGAAATGTGAACAAAGAGGTGGATTCTCTGCTCATTTGGGTCTTGCATCATGATGTTGAGAGTGAGCACAGTGTAGGAAATGCGTGAGTGATGCAATGTTCTCAGGGAGCAGCCCCACACAGGACTCTATTCAGTGTGAAAGGAAAGAATTCTCATGGTGTGTGCAGAGTTTATAGAATATGTTCTGAGGACTCCTCTGCATATGAATTGAAACAACAGCAACACTGAAGTGTGTGCCCATTGGATTTGTCCAAACAACTGAAAACTAAAATCCCAATAATAGAAAAGGAAAGATGCACAGAAGGAAGTGGGGACGAGGATTGGCTCCATTTTCACTGCTGCCTAAAAAACAATAGATATTTTGTTGTGTGCATCTGGCTAATATACTAGAATGAGAAATGCCAGTTGGTTTCTCCTGTGGAATTTAAAAATTCATATCACAGATGCAGAGTGTAGAATATTGTTTAACAAGAGACTGAGGAGGAAAAGAATACAAGAAGAATTATCAATGGGTAAAGGTTACAGTTAGGTAAGGTAAATAAAATTTGATATTTGTCACACAATATAGTGACTATAATTAGAAAAAAAGTATTGTGTGTTTGAAAATATTTAGAAGGAATAATGTTAAATATAACCAGAAAAAAATTGAGAACTATTTAGGTAATAGATGTACAAATTACCCTGAGATTTTCATTGAACAATGTGTAAATGTTTTGAACCATCATGTGGTTTTAGATAGATATGTAGATAAATATAGTTATAATGTGTTAATTGAAGTACAGTAATCCTAAAACTAATAAACTCTTCATGTTTCAGGAATCATGTCTTTTATTATTTTATGAAAAATTGCCCAAATTTGTTATTATTTTGGAATTTATAGTTTTCTCTCTTTGAACTAGTTTGCTTTTTGTCAGTCAGTCTGTCAAAACAACCCAAAGGTTTGACTTTTGACTTTTGAGAAATTTGGTTTTCATCTTTTCTGATTTTTTTGCTATTCCCCACTGTATTTAGAATGCAGTCAGCAACAAGGAGTCTTTTTTCCTTTTCTTGCAAACTTATCCAGGACAACCTGATTCTTTTAGACCTTTCCCTTCTAAAAGAATTTAATTTCACTCTCTTGGTTTTGGTCTTATTTTCTCTCTCTTTCTCTCTCTCTCTCCCCCTCTCTGTCAATCACATATCCTTTTACTAAGCAATCTTTTTTGTTAGTATTTTCAGTGATGAAGATAGACCCCAGTGTCTTGCCTATGTTAGATAAGCTCTCTATACAGATCTAGGATCCCAATTCAATTTTTGTATTTCTTTGAACAACGGGTGGAAAATTGTGACAACAAAATCTAGCCCCAAGGTTAAAAGGGTATGGGCTATTACACCATGGAATTTTGGGGTCCAATTCTTACAAACCTTTAGAGAAACAAGTTTGATTCACTACCTTGCCTGGAGTCTTTTTCATAATGAGACTGGGTGTGAGAAAAACATGAAATTAAGTTGGTCCCCAGAGACTACTGCATTTTTGCATGTTTTCAAGTGGTGTGTGTGTGTGTGTGTGTGTGTGTGTGTGTGTGTGTAAGTTGAAGAGACCTGGGTTCAATATATAACAAACTGTCACACATAGTACATAGTACAGAGGTCAAGGTGATAAACAGAGGATGCATTTTAATCACAATTTACTTTGACAGTGAACTTAAAATATAAGTGCAGCAGCATCTGGACAGAAAACGTTCTTGTGTCTTGAAATTCCAAGAGCAATGAGTTTCTTTATTCTCTGAGATCACTTTCCATCACATGTTTTCCTGGTCATTCCCTTGAATTCCTCTTGACCTTGAACATCTGAATCTGTTATTGTCCATAGGACTTATGCATGACTGTTCCTCCTACCTGGCACAGATTTCTGCAAAAGACAGCACCTGCACCTCCTTTTCTACCTTGGTTGTCTTTTCAAGAGTCACTAATCTGCTGGCCATGCCTAATACTCAGTTAACAGTCATTTCAATGTACTTTCTCTTTTATATCTCCCATTTTGCTCAAGAATGTCCTAAAATTGCTAAAAGGTAAAATAATAATTTCTTTATAAAATTGTATTTGGCTTAATTTCCTTTTTATTATTTCTTTTGCTCATTGGATTTAAAAGCATTTGCATTTTGAACAGGTCACTAAATTCTGCAACGGTGATTGCAGCACGATCATGACTATGCTGTATTCCTCAAATGCAGGAAAAATTATTTTATAAAAATTTGTGATACTTGGTCACTGGTAAAAAGACAGAGTGAACAAGAATTCCAAATCACGTAAGGTAAGGGTATTCTCTAGAGGGGAACAGATTCATATACCCAAGCTAGATATTCATATCTTAAGTGTAGACTACACATGACACTCTCTCTGGTGAGTGTTATGTCATTGTGTCATTTGATTGTGTCATGTATCATTATGTCATTTTTTTCCTTTTATTATCCTTAGGCACATCAACCACATGGGTCCAGAGAACAATACACAAATACAATTTGTCCGGGAATTTCAGAGGAACTCAGATTTCAGCCAGTCTTCTTTGGACTGTTCCTGTCCATGTATCTGCTCACTGTGCTTGGAAACCTGCTCATCATCTTGGCCACAGTCTCAGACTCCCACCTGCACACACCCATGTACTTCTTCCTTTCCATCCTGTCCTTTGTGTACATCTGCATCACAACCAACACAGTCTCACAGATGCTGGAGAAATCCATACATGGACCAAGGTCATCACCTATGCAGGCTGTATCACATATATGATTTTTTCATAATCTGTATTACACTGCACATTTTGGTGCTGACCACGATGGCCTATGACTGCGTTGTGTCCATCGCTCACCACTTGCATTACAAAATCATCACAAGTCCCAGGCTCTGGTGCTGCTGTTTTGGGTATTCTGGATGGCGAGTGTCCTCTATTCCATCATACAATGCTTAGTGATGCTGCGATTGTCCTGTGATCACTCAGAAATCCCGATTTTTTTCTGTGAAGTTAGGCAGGTGGTCCACCATGCTTGTTCTGACACCTTTGTTAATGGTGTAATATATTTTGGATCTTTGCTGCTGGGTGGTTTTCCCTTTGCTGGCATCCTTTACTATTACTTTAAGATATTTTTTTCTATCTGTGCAGCTTCCTCAGCTCAGGGGAATTACAAGGCATTTTCTACTTGTGCATCTCACTTTTCAGTTGTCTCCTTATTTTATTGCATAAGCTTGGGTATCTACCTTAGTTCTGCCACAAGACAAAACTTAAACTAAGTGCAAGGGCCTCAGCGATGTACATGTACATGTGGTCACCCCCATGCTGAACCCCTTTATCTAGAGGCTGGGGAATAAAGATGTAAAGAGTTCTCTGAAAAGACTTTTGGAGACAGAAATTATAAATTATTCAGAGACTGAATAAGTTCTCATGGTTACAGAACTCAAATAATCAGGGTCAGACTGGTATGGTTTGCTCACATGGTGGGAGTAAAGTTTGTTGATTCTGTTTCTTTTTTTTTTCTAGAGTTTCTGTCTCTCTGATTTTAGGTTCCATACAAAATTAAAACATGATTCACTTTAATACTCTTTCTGAATGCTATTAAATCATCTTCATTTTTATCTTTTCCTACTTTTCCCAATGATTTTTCCTCTTTAGGTCATAAATAATTGGAAATTCCCATTAATCACATAGTACATATTTTTAGGAATTATTTCATTTCAAATGATATTTCACACTAATTTTTTTTCTTTTATTACCATGGCCAGAAACCCTACTTCTGTTGCAAAAACCTGCATTTGAGAACTTCAGTCATTTATTGGATTTAAGAGTAAAAATATCTGAGAATATAATTTCCCTTGCATATTCATCAGTCCTTGGCATGCCACTTCATTATCTTCCTGACACTGTAAGATTCATAGCTGCTGACAAAATTTTAATCTCACTTTTAGGATGATGTGTCTGTTTCAGGTTGATGCCCTCATGCCTATCATAGATATGGCTAAAAGAGCAAGGTATTCTCCCCACAGGTGTTTGCTCCCCAATGGATATTTAAACTCTAGTTACCATTAGAGAAATGTTGACATTATACAAATGATAAACCATGGTAGGTTATGGGATGAGACACTGAGAAGGGAGGTGCTATGGTTGTAAGAGAGCAACAGTCAGCTGTGTTGTGATGGAAATTTTGTTGTATTTTATTTTAGTTTAATGTATATTAATTGTTTACATGGATGAGTTATACTGTGCTATTTGCACACATGCATACAGTGTGAACTGACCAAATCTAATCTCCCTTTAACTAAACTCTCACACACTTCCCAAATTCTGGTAATCATGATTCCACATGCATATCACCTTTTTTTCCATATATAAGGTAGACAACATGTAGTACTTCACTTCTGTGTGTGGCTTATTTCCTCTAACATTATGTCCTTAACTTCCATCCATGATGAAACAAATGATAGGGTTTCATTCTTTATGGCTAAATAACATTCCACTGCCTCCACACATACACAGAAGTATATATATTGTATATATATGTATGTCTATATTTGTATATAAATACTAACTTTATCCATTCATCTCATGGTAGACATGCAGATTGATTTTATACATTAGCTATCATAAATAAGATAATAATGAACATATGCAGGCAGGAGTCTTTTTAATCTACTGATTTTATCCCATTGTTTTCAGGAATCATGTTCTGAGTGTGATGCTGTGTAATCATTTTGCTCAGTGTATACTTGTGGAAGCTGAGCAAAGGATCACTACCTGTTATTTTTACTACTGCATGTTAACCTGCAATTACCTGAAATAAAATGTTTAGGAACTGTAATGACAGAAGTTGAAATTTTTAGAGAATCTGTCTTTCATACATTCACATTTTCACTCATTTTCGATTCCTCTTCATTTTACAATTCTTTTCACTCCCTCCCCCCATAATCACATACTGTCATAGCATATCTGTTTTAGTCCATTTCCCCATCACTATAACAAACATTTCAGAGAATCCACTTAAAGCAGGCAATATTTATTTAGGGTCATGGTTTCAGAGATTTAGTCCATGGTCAAGTTGGGTCCTTTCCCTGTGGGTTAGAACATCTTAGAGAGTGTCTTGAACAAAACTGTTCATCTACTGGTGGCCAGAAAGCCAAAAGGGAAGAGGAAAGCACAAAGCAAAGACATATTTTCCAGGGCACAACCTAGTGAACTACTTCCTCAAGTAGGACACATTTCCTCCTTTTCACCCCCACCAAATAGTGCCATGACATTAAGAATCCATCAAGGGATCAATCCATTGTTTAGATCTGAAACTTTATAATTCAATCGCTTCCCAAAATTCCATCAGCTAGCAACCAAATGCACCATACCTGAGCTGAAGAGGGGGATTTTATATCAAACCAAAATAATATCCTATGGTTAAAATCACCACAAGATACTTCCTTCTGATAAAAGCAGGCAAATACAAAACCATGAAATCAGGATAATAGTGTCTGTGTCTTTACATCATTCTTGACATGTTATGTTCCCTTATTTATACAGCTGTCTGTGACAGGGTTTATTTTTTATATCTGTGTAAAAAAGAGAGAAGCTATAGCATTGGGGACAATTACAAATGCTTTTGTAACATTAAGGTAATGTCAGCTATGACAAAGATGATAGTAAGGATGGAAATTTGAAACAGAAATGACTTTTATATCAATGAATATGTTATACCTAATCTCTTCTACATAAACAAGGAAGCACTATGTAAAACTGTATATTCATGAAGGATGTACAATAATTTGTCCATTAAAAGTAAAAAGGGAAATGATGGGTTTGTGGTTCATACCTGCAATCTCAACTACACAGGAAGACATGGAACAGAGAGGACAGTGTGACTACCATTCAAGACCAACCTGGTCAAGAGTTAATGAGAGAAACTACTGGAAAAACAAACTTAAAGAAAAAATACTGAGTATAGGTTTAAATAAGTAGAGTGCTTGCACTAGGCTTTGAGTTCAAATTGCACTACCCTAAATTATATAAATAAATAGCACAAAAAGACTGAAAGTTGGAGACATGAAAATGCAATTCATTTGCTCTTATCGTGAAATTGATTACCCCAAGCTGTCTGAAAAGAATAGCCATTTTTTGCATTCCACTCTGGTTTTATCTGATGTGGTCTCATAAGAGCAAAATCAAATCGTTGGTCAGGCTGAGTTTTCATCTGGAGCTCAGAAGACTCCTCCAGACACATTCAGTTCCTGTGCAAAATTCATCATTTGTGATGGTTGTTAGACAAAGATATCTTTAAGCACTGGGTACTGTCCTCAGTGTCTAGGCATATCTGCCTCTCACCATGTGGCAGTTTAGTGCTTCAAGTACAGCAGAATAATCACAATTGTCATGACCCTTCCCTGTCAAGGCTGGGTCATTCCATATTTCTGGCTCATTAAGCATCCATATTTTCTGCCTCTACACCTTTCTGCATTTCAACACCTTATGAATTTTCCCATAACTCCACTTTCTCGACCCTCATCCTTTTTACCAGCATTTCTCACTGCCAAATCAAACCATTTTCCTATCACATCACTTATGTGTCATTGAGTCAACAAATATCTCTAAGCAACTGCTAGGTTTCATGTCTGTATTCTATTTCCCCAGGTATCTCCATTCTGATGTGGACAGATTATTTCTGTCTCAGCACAAATTCGTATGTTGGGATCCTCATACACAATGGGCCCAAATGGACCCATTTCGGTATTCTGATCCCCTTTTGTGTGAATTTAGAATGGAGTTCACAAAAGTTCATACACAAACTATGGGAGTATATATAAATGAAATCCTATTAATTTCTAATTTCAAGGATTTGTACATGAAATGGTCTGAATAGATCTTGCTGAATTTTTAAGCTACTTAAAAAAGCAAAACTAATGATTTTAGAAAAATATGAAGTATTGTAACAGTTATTCGTTTATATCATGAGATCACAGATTAATCCTTTGTTGAAGAAAATTTATCACACTACTTGGAGATATTAGGGACTCATCTCCACCACTATTAAGGATTTTTGGAGCCAAAGGACCTCGTTAAGATATATTCATCAGTCTTAGTTTTTGGAGAACAGTTCAAGTGAGTGTTTGGTGTCAAGAGATTAGATCTCTAGATGGAAGAAGACTTCTTGGAGAGGAGATAATAAATATTAACTCACCTGACTGCTAACCTGGTGTCCAGGGATTAGAGAATAAGAAAGAAAAATTATAGTGTGCAGAGTATTGCTCCATGGCAAAAAGATGTTCTCAGGACTGGAATAACAAGGGAGAAATCTGCCTAGTGAGCAGACACAGAGCTATAAATACTTCCTCTGCCACTAGCAACTGCTTGTGTGAGCCTTGGTCTGGAAGCAGCCTGGTAGTTTACTTTGGAGTTCGCATCCACTTAAAGACTGATGATTGAGGATTTCCTGCTGTCCTGACTATCAAAATAGCTTAAATTTCCTTTGTCAGCCAAAAAAGAATCTTTCTTTCCATGTAGAGACTCTCTCCATGAAGAAACCAGATCCTGGTGAGTTCAAGATCTCCACAGGAGTTGCAGGACTGCATCTGAGAGATGGAAATCAAGCACATTTACCTAAGGTCACCTGAGAGCCAGTGTTCCCCAGCTCAGAGCTGAGAGATAGCTGTGGCTGTTTGTATGATTAATTCCTGGTTATGTTTATTTTAAGTACTAGAAAGGGAAATGAACATTTGACTTGGAAATATAGGATCATCATTGACAGTGACATGATGAAAATAGAAGCTCAATTAGAAGAGGGACTGAGAGACTTACATTGGTATCAGTGTCAGTAGAATATGTGTTCAAGGACCTTTGTATTTGATCTGGTAAAAAAGAAAAGCAGTGAAATCCTTGTGGGAGGATACACATTTGTTATTTCTAAGATATCACACAATTATGGTTTTGTTATTTATCTTATACCCATATTCCACAGCTTTCAGCATTTCAGTTCAAGTTTCCAGTTTACTGTTTCTTTTACTTTATTTTTGTCCTGAATATTTAAGTTATATTTAGGGAAACAAGTTTATCTACTTCACTCTGAGTTTTTGGCTTATTCAAATGATTTGATCATCTAAACATTACATGTAGTTTTCTTGATGTTGTTCTAAACATATTGTTTACTTTAAAACTGAGATCTTTAATTTTTCTGATGTTCTGGTAATGTTCAGGGGTAAGGGTCACTGCCTGTTCTTCAAATAGACAGCTATTGATACCTCTTTTATTTCACATTTCAAACTTCTGCAAACTCACTAGAACTGAACCTTCCCATGTGTTAAATATCAATGTATACTGAGCTTTAATCACTGATTCACTCAACAAACAGTGATTGGGAATCAGGAACACATGCCACAAAATTTGTGGAACATTTTCATTATATTCTTTTATGTCTAAGTCTGCCAATTTAATTATTAGTATATGATAATAGCATTAAATTATTCATATTAAAATCACTTTTTACTTCTTCCACTTTCTTGGTGCTCTATTTAAATTTGGCTAATACAGCTTTTTCGAAATCATTAAATTTCACCTCTTGTACTTGAATGTTTCCCTTTTGCTTTAATTTCATTTTATTAGATGTTCAATTTCATACAACCGTTAAACACAGAAATGTGAACAAAGAAGTAGTCTCTGCTCATTTGGATCTGGCATCAGGATGCTGAGACTCAGCACAGTGTGGGGAAATGTGTGTGTGACTCAGTGTCCTCAGGGAGCACCACAGGCAGGATTCTATCCAGTGTGAAATGGGGAATTGCCATGGTGTGTGCAGAGGTTTCAGAGCATGTTCTGAGGAGGCCTTTGCATGTTATTTGAATCACAACCAAGATTGAAGTGTGCCCACTGAGTTTGTCCAAAAACCAGAAAACTAAAATCCCAGTAATAACAATCAAAAGATACCTCAGAAATAAATGGCAATTGGGATCTCCTGCATCTGCCCCAGTGCATAAATAACGATAGATATTTGTTTTTCTGTGTCTCACTAATTTACCAGAATGAAAAATAACAATTGCATTTCACGATGGCATTTATAAAGTTGATCTCAAATGCAGAGAGTGTACATATTGGTTGACAGAAACTGAGGAGGGGAAAGAAAGAATGGGAAAAGAATTAATAATGGGTAAAAAGATATGGTTTCATAGAAAAATATAATTTGGTGTTTGCTCCACAGTAGAGGGACTATAGTTTTCAATTCAATATTGGAGATTTAAAAATAGCTAGTAGGGAGAATTTTGAGTATGATAAGTTTTTAGATAATGGATATGCGAATTATCCTGATTTTTATCATTAAGCAATGCTTTTTGAAAAATCATGTGGTTGGCTACAGATAAGCTAATATGTACAATTATAATGTGTCAAAGTGCAATAAATCTAAAATTAATAAATTATTACTGCTTAAGGAAACATGTCTTCTAATATTTTACTTAAAATTGCCCAAATTAGTGAACTTCTTGGAATTTATATTTTATTTTTTCCCTTTGAGCTTGTTTGCTTTTTGTCAGTTTAGTCTATTTTGCAACAACCAAAAGGTATATCTTTTGACTTTTAAGAAATTTTGTTTAGATGTTTACCGTTTTTTCTATTCCCAACTGTGATATGGTTAGGGTTGGAATGCAGCCAGCAACAAGGAAGAATTTTTTTCTTTTTCTACCATCCCTCCAGGAACACCTGACTCTCTCTCTCTCTCTCTCTCTCTCTCTGTCTGTCTCTCTCTCTCTCCCTCTCTCTCTCTCTCTCTTCCTCTCTCTCTCTCTCTCATGAACCAATTGTTGTAAGATTTTTTAGTGCTAGAGATAGCCACAATGTCTTGCCTATGCTGTTTAAGCTGTCTACACAAAGCTACCCTTCCAACTCAATTTTTATGTTTCTTTGAAACAAGGGTAGAAATGGTGATGGTAAAATCTAGCCTCAAGGTTAATGGCTATGGAAATTTATATCATGGAATTTCTGGTTTCCAGTTCTTATGCTCTTCTGTAGACACAACAGCTTGCTTGGAATATTTTCCTTTTTCATAGTAAGACTGGGTGAGACATCACCTCTCAGCACCCTATTTTTTGCTATTCTTCTAGTCACAGTTGCTTCCTCGTGACCTCGCACAACAGAACCAAGAATCTTCCACAGGATCTTTGCATTGCAGCTCCTCCTACCTGGCACAGACTTTCCAGGTGAGTCTGCAACCCCTCCTTATGTTCCTGTGAACTTTCTACAAGAGTCACTAATCTGCTATTTCTAACTAAATATCCAGCAAAAAGTACCATTTCCAATGAAATTTCTCTTATATTTCCCATTTTCCTTCTAGGTTCCTAAATCTTCTAACATGTTAAGTAATGATTTCTTTACCTAATTGTATGTACTTTCATTTCTTTTTATATTTCCCCCTCATTCAATTTAAAAACATTTGTATATCGTAAGCATTAATCATTTCTTCCACAGTAGCTACAACATGATATGTCTAGGTTGTATTCCTCCAACATATGAAAAGTTAATGTTTTAAATTTTGGATACATTAACTCTTGATAAAACATCTGGAAAGGAATTCCCAATTGGAGATGGTAAGTGGATACAGAAGAGGTTAACAGATTCAAATACAAAAGTGTAGAATATACAGAAAGCATGCCTCTATGGTTAGTAGTGTATAGTTGCATCATGTCTCTTCCTTTTTCTTTTTGTTAGGAACATAAGCCATATGGATTTAGAGAACAACACTCATATATCAGTATTTCTGCTTCTGGGAATTTCAGAGGACCCCACAATCCAGCCAGTCCTCTTTGGACTGTTCCTGTCCATGTACCTGATCACTGTGCTTGGGAACCTGCTCATCATCATGGCCACCATCTCAGACTCCCACCTGCACACACCCATGTACTTCTTCCTCTCCAACTTATCCTTTGTGGACATCTGCTTCCCCTCCACCACTGTCCCAAAGATGCTGATAAACATCCAGATACAGACCAAGGTCATCACCTATGCAGACTGTATCACCCAAATGCTTTTTTTCACACTCTTTATAACATTGGACATCTTTCTGTTGACTGTGATGGCCTATGACCGCTGTGTGGCTATCTGTCACCCCCTGCATTACACAATCACCATGAATCCCAGGTTCTGTGTGCAGCTGCTCCAGGCATCCTGGATAGCAAGTGTCCCTAATTCCCTGATACATAGCTTACTAGTGCTGCGACTGTCCTTCTGTGCTCACTCGGAAATCCCACACTTTTTCTGTGAAGTTAATCAGGTGGTCCACTGTGCCTGTTCTGACACCTTTGTTAATGATCTGCTGATGTATTTTACATCTCTAATACTGGGTGGTGGTCCCTTTGCTGGCATTCTTTACTCATACGTTAAGATATTTACTTCTATTCATACAATCTCCTCAGCTCAGGGGAAGCATAAGGCATTTTCCACCTGTGCATCTCACCTCTCAGTTGTCTTCTTATTTTATTGCACAATCTTAGGTGTGTACCTTAGTTCTTCCACAAGCCAAGACTTATACTCAAGTGCAAGAGCCTCGGTGATGTACACAGTGGTCACCCCCATGCTGAATCCCTTCATCTACAGTCTGAGGAATAAGGATGTAAAGAGAGCTCTGAAAAGACTTTTTGAGAGAGAAATTATAAGCATGCCATTTGTGCTGAGACTAAACAAGTGCCCATGATGGCAGAACACATAGCTTCAGGGTCAGTCTGGGATGGTTTGGTCAGGTGGAGGAAGTAAAGCTTGTTGACTCTATTTTTTCTTAGTGTTTCTGGATCTCCTATATAAGCTTCTTTACAAAGTTAAAACAAAATCCACTTCAGTGCTTTTCCTGCTCTCTATAAAATCATCTCCATCTTATCTTTTCTCAAAGATTTTCCCCCTTTGTTTCAGAAATAATTGGAAATTCCCATTGATCACATAGGACATATTGTTAGGAATCATTTCATTTCAAATGACATACCACACTGAGTCATTTTCTTGTCTTTTACTAAAACAATGATAAGACATATTCTTTTGGCAAGCACTGCATTTGGGGACTCTGACTATTCATTGGATTTTATAGTAAAAATATCCAACACTATAATTTTTCCTTAGCATGTTCGTCAATCCTCCTTATGCTGTTTATCTTCACTTTGTGACAATGCAGTCTTTTTCATATTAGAAATTTTCATTGGTGCTAATTAAACTTGAATCTCACTTTGAAGATCATGTATCTCAGCTAGGTGTCCTCCATGGCTATCATAATTATGGGCAAAATAGCTCTCTATCATCTCCACTCCACAGGTATTGACTCTCCAGTCCTTCCCAGGTGTGTATATATATATATGTATACACACACACACACACACACACACACACACACACAACTATTACAGAAATGTTGACAGAATACAAATGCTTAACAGATGGTAGGTTGTGGGGCCCACACCTTGAGCCCCTCCATGAAAACTATTTCCCTTCCCAGTGGTTGCTGTCAAACCATAATCCTCCTGATCACTGCCTCCTGAGTAAGCATAACCCACCAATGCCTGGCTGCTTTCTTTTCTGTATGTGGCTTATTTCCCATAGCACAATGTCCTTAAATTCCATCCACTCTTTCACAAGTGACCAGATTTCGTTTGTTATTGGTGAATAATATTCCACCTCATGCACACACATAGACACATACACACATATATTATATATATTATATATATGTATATAGTGTGTATATCTATATGTATGTATAATCGTATAAATAATTAAACTTTATCCCTTCATCTCATGATAGGCATGCAGGTTGAATCTATGCCTTAGCTATTATGAATATTACAACAATTTACATGAATGATCAGGAGTATTTTTGGTCTTCTGATATGATTTCCTTGTTACCACTCTTCATATCTTATTTGTGATGTTGTGATGTTTTTCTCAATGTACATTTATGGAAGGTGAGCAAATGGAACATGGATCTCTCTGTGTCATTTCCTACCACTCCATATTAATCTGCAATTGTCTCACATAAAATGTTTATGAACTATTAAGTGGCCAAGTGAAATTTCAGAGTAGCTGTTTTCAGGAAGTTCACATTCTCACACATTTACATTTCCTCTTTATTTCTCAATTTCTTTTCACTTTCCCCCACATAATCACGTACTATCATAGCAAATCTGTGTTACTCAGTTTTCCTATTACTGTGACATGCATGTCAGGGAAAGAACTTATAAGAGGAAAGATTTATTTAGGATCATGGTTTTAGAAAGTCAGTCCTTGGTCAGCAGGATCATTTTATTATAGGCTGTGTGAGACAGAACGTATTGAAAATAAACTAAAACACAAAAGACTTAGTACATGGTTTAATTTGTTGAGTGTTTGCACAGTAAGCAGTAGGTCTTGAGTTAAATTCAGATACCAAAAATGTATAAATTTAAAAGAACAAAATGCAGACCTAATAATTGGAGATGTTGAAATTGCAATTAGTTTGCTCTTGGTGTGAGACAAATTACCCTAAACAATACCCATTTGTTAGCCTTGTCGTCTTAGATCTGAATTTCAGGCATGGCTTGGCTTGTTTATCTGGTCTGGTCTCACAAAAGCAAAATCAAACCACAGGTCTGAATGTGTTCTCATCTGGAGCTCAGGACGTCCTCAAGACATATTCAGGTCCTGTGCAGAATTCAGTATTTGTGATAATCTAAATGAAGTCCCATCATCTTGCTGGTTGTTAGACAAAGGTCACTGTCAGCACTGAATGCTGTCCTCAGAATCTGGCCATATGGGCCTCTCACATCATGGCAGCACAGAGCTTCACATCCAGCAATATAATCACCATTGTCAGAACCATTCCTTAACATTGCTGGGTCATTCCATAACTCTGACCCATTAAGCTTCTGTATGGCTGCCTGTACCTTTTACCACACTTCAACACTTTGTGGATTTTCCTATTACTCCATATTCTTATTCCTCCACTAGTCTGATTCATTTTACCAGCATTTCTCATTTTTCCCAGCATACCACTTCTGTATTCATTAAGTGAAGAAACATCTACTGAACATCTCTGGATTCCAAGTTCATAGCCCATGCTCTCGCTGAATTTCCATTCTGTATGAAAGGCACATTTCTATCTCCTCTAACATTCACATGTTTGGATCTTCACATCCATTGGGCACAAATGGACTGAGCCCCATTTGTGATCTTAAAATAAAATTCACAGAAGTTCCAACCACAAAACACAGCATTTTGTATAAATTAAATGAGAGAATTCTTATTAGTTACAAATTTTAGGGATTTGCACATGAAATGGTCTGAATAGACCTTTCTGAATTTTCAAGATATGTAAAAATACACGACCAATTGTTTTGGAAAACTATTAAGTGTTGTATCACTTACTCTTTTATATTATGGGATCACAGATAACTCCCTTGCTGAATAAAACTTAGTTAAATCTTTGAAGATATTAGGGACTGTGTCCCCATCACTTTATGGGGCCAAGTGACCAAGTCAAGATGGTTTCATCAGTCTTAGATTTTGGAGAACACTTAAAGTGAGTGGTTGGTGTCAGGAGATTAGATCTCTAGATGGAAGAAGAGTTCATGGAGATCACATCATAAAAATCAATTCACTTGACATTTAGCCTTGTATCCTCAGAACAGAGAAGGAGAAAGAAAAATTGCAGTCTTCAGAATAATGTCCCATGTCTTGATGTTCTCAAGACTAGAGTATCAAGAGGGAAGTTTGCCTCTCGAATAGACACACTAAGCTCTAAATACCTCCCCTGCCATTGTCTTCTGCCTATGTGAGCCCTTGTCTGGATGGATCTTATATTAAG
This sequence comes from Castor canadensis, assembly GCF_047511655.1. Lineage (NCBI taxonomy): Eukaryota > Metazoa > Chordata > Mammalia > Rodentia > Castoridae > Castor > Castor canadensis. The sequence goes on from NC_133399.1 coordinate 7,404,394, forward strand.
TTATACTTAATGTAAAATGTCTATATTCTTAAGTCTGAGATTTTTGGCTTATTCAAAGCTTTTGACCATCTATATTACATATAGTTTTCTCTTTGGAATCTAAAACACATCGTTTACTTCAGAGTCCTCATCTGTTTGGGGATAATGCTTGAGGACTTCCTGTTGTCCTGTCTGTCAACTTAACTTGAGTTTCCATTGCCAGACAGGGAGGAATCTGTACTTCAATGTAGAAACACTTCATCCAGAAAACCCACCCAGGAGAGTCCAAGATTCCCCAACATGTTGTCCAGCTGCATCTGGAAGAAGGAAGACAGGTACATTTACTTCAGGTCACCCAAGAACAAATGCAGCCCAGGCCAGAAATGAGAGATGGCTGTGGCAGTTTGCTTGTTTGTTTGATTAATTCATTGATGTGTTTGTTAGCCATGCTAGAAAGGGAAGTGAGCATTGATCTCAGCAATGCAGAGTCACTGTTGACAATGAAATGATAGCAATGCAAGCCCAGTATGAAGAGGGACTGAAAGGTTTAAAGTGGATTCAGTGTCATTAGAACATGTGCCAAGAACCTTTGTATTCAATCAGGTGGAAAAGAAAAACAGTGTTACCCATAGAAGGTTATAAATTTGTTTTTCTGAGCTCGAGCACCATTTTGGTTTTCTTATTAATTTCCTGTACCCATATTTGACAGCTAATCAGCAATGTCACTGCAGTTTCTAGTTTATTGTATCTCTTACTCACTTTATGTTATTAAAATTAAATTATGCTTAATATAACACATCTATATTCTTAAGTCTGAGAATTTTGGTGTATTCAATTTTTTGACATCTACATTATATGTAGTTTTCTTTTTTATTCTTAAACACATTGTTTGCTTTAATGCTGAGGTATTTATTTTTTCTGATATTCTAGTAACATACAAGGATGAGGACCACTAAATGTTGTTCAAATAGAGAGGCATTGATTGCAGTGTTTGCTTTACATTTCAATCTTCTACAACCCAATTAAAATATAACCGATCATGTGTCAAATGTCAGTATACCCTGAGTTATAATTCCTGAATCACTCAACAAACAGTGACCTAGCCTTGGCTACATAATATAAAATTTGAATGAATTTTTCAATATATTCTTTTATGCTTAGGTCTGCCAATTTAATTATTAAATCATGATGATAGCATTAAATTATTGGTATTAAATATTTTCTTTCACTTTTTATGCCCTGTTTAATTATAGCTAGTAGAACTGTTTTGAAACTATTAAATTTCACTTCTCATATATTAATATTTCTCTTTTCCTTGAATTTTATTTTATTATATGCACACTTACATATGATTGTGAACACAGAAATGTGAACAAAGATGTGACATTTCTGCTCATTTGAACCTTGCATCGTGATGTTGAGACTGAGAACAATGTTGGAAATGTGTGTGTGATGCAGTGTCTTCTAGGAGCAGCCACAGGAAGGATTCTATTCGGTGTGAAGGGAAGGAATTGTCATGATGTGTGCAGAGTTTAAAGAATTTGTTCTGAGGAGCTCTTGCATTTTGGTTGAATCCACAAGCAAGTCTAAAGTGTGCTCATTGGATTTGGCCAAACAGCTGAAAGCTGAAATCCCAGCAGTAACAAAGAAAAGATGCCACAGAAGGAATAGGGATAGAGATCTCTCATATTTGCTCTTGTCCATAACCACATTAGCTATTTGGTTATCTGTGTCTGGCTGTATAACAAGAATGAGAAATAACAATTTGGTTTTGCATGTGGGATCTAAAAAGTTGATCTCACCGACACAGAGTGTAGAATATTGGTAACTAGTGACTAGTTCTTAAACCTTTTATTTGAGATAATTTCAGATTAACATGCAGTGATTAAAAATGACACTGAGAGATCCATGTCCCCTCTGTTCAGTTTCCACAACTGTTCATGAAGAAAAAATATGACCCAATATCAAAACAGAATATGAACCCTAGTAACAAGGAATTCGCACAAGGAGACCAAAAAGGCATGAGCCTATCATTTTAATTGTTGCAATATTTATAATAACTAAGATTTGGAATCAAATCTCATGCCTATCAGGAAACAAAAGGGATAAAGTATAAGTATGTATATATATACATATATAAAAATATACATATACAGTGTATATGTATGTATATATACAATGCATATCCAATATATACGTGTTTGTATGTGTGTGTGTGTGTGTGTGTGTGCATGAGGTGGAATATTATTCAAACATAACCAAAGAAATCTTGTCACTTGTGACATCATGTATGAAATTTAAGGAGATTTCCTGGGGAAAATAAACTACATACAGAAAGAAGAGTACCAAATGTTGTCTGCCTTATGTAATGAAATAAGTAACGTGCATGGTTGAATCATGATTACCAGAAGCTGTGAAGACAGTGGAGACTTTGGATAAAGGGAGGTTGGACTTGATCAGGACACACTGTAAGCATCAGTGGAAATAACACACTGAAACTCCTTCATAGAAATGATTAAAGCACATTAATCTAAAATAAAACGCAACAAAACATTTCATTAGCTTAACAATCCCGATCGGTGCCCTCTTGCCACCATATACATTTTCCCTCCTTTCTCAGTGTCTCACACCACATAGCACCATCTGTTCTTCATTTGTATACTGTCGCCGGTTCCGAAATGTTATCTAGAGTCAAATATTGACCTTGACAGAATTGTGAGGCCAATATATCTGGGGGGAATAGACAGATATTTTGCCCATTAACTATGATAAGCAGGGAATACAACTTTTCTGAAAGACTCATGATTCTAGAAGTGATATTCAAATTTTATCAGCAGCTATGAAATCTCTAATATGATTAAGATTACATTCTCAAGAAGTGAAGGTAAAATATTGACACAATGAGGTTTGATGAACTATTAAATCCAGTAAATAGCAGAAGTCCTTAAATGTAGTTTTGCCAAAGGAGTATGGATTATGACTATTGTAGTGCAATAAAAGAAAATTATTCCATGTGACATGTCATTTAAAATGAAGAAATTAGTGAAAATTATTTGATCTGTTAGAATTTCCACATATTTCTGACTCAAAGAGGGAAAATCAATGGGAAAAAATAAAAGGGAGAGCATTTATACAGACCAGAAAGAGTAACAAAGAATAGGACCTACATTAAAAAAAAGAGTGAAAAAGTGAATTCTGTTGTAATCTTGTAGAGAAGCTACAATCAGACAGCCAGAAAAACTAAGAAAAAAAACAGAAACAACAATCTTTTCTTCCACCATCTGACCAATCCATCCCAGTCTGCCCCTGAGGCTTTGAGTTCTGCAATCACAGGCAATTACTTTGTCCCAGTACAATTGGCACTTTTATAATTTCTGTCTCAAAAACTGTTTTCATAGATCTCTTTGTATCTTTATTTCTCAAACTGTAGATGAAGGGATTCAGCATGGGGGTGACCACAGTGTACATCACAGAGGTTCTTGCACTTCAGTAGAAGTTTTTGCTTGTTGCAGAACTAAGGTACAAACCTAAGCTTGTGCAATAAGGAGATGACTGGAAGGTGAGATGCACAGATGGAAAATGCCTTATACTTCCCTGATCTGAGGAGATTGTACTAATAGAGGAAAATATCTCAAAGTAAGAGTAAAGAATGCTGGCAAAGGAACTACCACCCAGTATTAGAGATGTAAAATACATCACCAGATCAATTAACAAAGGTGTGACAATTGGCACAGTAGATCACCTGATTAACTTCACAGAAAAAGTGTGGAGTTCCTAAGTGACCATAGAAGGACAGTAATAGTACCATCATGCTATGTATTAGGGAATTCAGGACGCTCACCATCCAGGACACCTGAATTAGCAGTACACAGAGCCCAGGATTCATGATGACTATGTAGCGCATGGGTTCATAGTTGGCCACAAAGCAGTCATAGGCCATCATGTTCAGCCAAAGGATGTCCAATGTTATTATAAAGAATATATAGAAAAGCATATGCTATACAGCCTCCATAGGTGATGACCTTGCTCATCTGGATAGTCACCAGCATCCTTGATACGGTGATGGAGGTTAAACAGATGTCCATAAAGGACAGTGGGAGAGGAAGAAGTACATGAGTGTATGCAGGCAGGAGGCTGACATGGTGAGAGGATCATGAGCAGATTCCCAAGCACAGTGAGCATCACGTGCAGCAACAGTCCAAAGAGGACAGGCTGCAACCGGGAGTCCTCTGAAATCCCCAGAAGTAAGAATTCTGCTATTTGTGTGTTGTTCTCTGGATTCATGCGGTTGATACGTCTTACAAAATGAGAAAAAGAAAAAAGGTATGACACAATTATTCAACACTAAGTTGTGAAACATACTGCCATGTACATTCTACACTTGAGATACGAATGTGTAATTTTGACATATGAATCTTTCTCCGCTAGGAAATACCCTTACATTCTCTGACTTAGAATTCTTCTCTATACTCTCTTTTCCAAGTGGTCAAGTATTCAAAACTTTTAAACACTATTTTTCTACATTGGAAGAATGTAGTGTAGATATAATCATCTTGAAGGCACTGTTGAAAATTTGATTGATCTGAACAAAGTTAAATGTTTTTAAATCCAACAAGAGAGAAATTATAAAAAGAAACTAAACCAAATGGAGTTAGATGAAGGAATTATTATTTCACTTTTTAGAAAATTTAGAAACTTTGAGGAACAAGGAAGATATAAGAAATGACACTTCACTGACTGTTAGCCAAGACCAGCAGATTAGTGACTCTTGGAAAGACAACCCAGGAAGACAAGGAGGGAGTGCAGAGTCATCTGCAGGAGTCTGTGCCAGATTGGAAGAACAGTTATGCAAAGGTCCTACAAAAGGTACCTGATCCAGATGCTCAAGGTCAAGAGGAAGTAAATATAACTAAAAGAACAACCAAAAAAAGGTGAAGGCAGGTTGGTCAAAGAATAAAGAGACTTTTTGCTGCTGAACTTTCAAGACACAAGGATTCTGTCTGTCCAGATACTGCTGCACTTATATTTTAAGGGAGAGAGAGAGACAGAGAGACAAGAGAGAATGACTAGAGAGATAGACATATGCAGAGAAAATGACAGAGAAGAATATTAAATTCTGTTAGTAGGGAAAAGTTCTAATATGGTCAAGTGGTCCCAGAAAGTTTGTAATGGAAAGAAAGCAACCTTGTTACTGGCTGTTTTCCAACTAAACCCATGTCACATTGGGGTTTAGCAAAATCTCAGAAAAGAAAATAACCAAAATTCTCAAAAGTCAAAGTGACAGATTTTGGGTGTTGTGACAAAGACTGGACTGACTGATAACAAGGAGCTCAGGGAGAAAAAATAAAATATAAATTTCAAAAAATTCATAAAATTTGGGCAATTTTACATAAAATATTAGAAGACATGCTTCCTAAATTGTTGATAATTATTAGGCTTACATTTACATTTATTTTGCTTTAATTGACATTTTATCATTGTATATGTGTATACATCTATGGGAAAGCATGTGATATTTCAATAAATTAACATTGTTTAATGATAAAATCAGGATGATTTGCATATGCATTACCAAAACAGTTATCTTTTTTTTGTTCTGAGTATATTCAAAATTCTACCTTCTAGCTATTTTAAAATATAAAATACATTATTATCATGTATAACCACTCTACTGTGGAACCGACCCCAAAATGTATTTATCCTATTTAACTTTAACTTTTAAACCATTGATCAGTGTTCCCCCAAACTTGTCCTCCCATCCTCAGTCTCTAGGTGCCAGTATTTTATACTCTGTCTGAGATCAATCATTTAGTTTACATAGGAAAAAAAAACAATGGTTATTTATCATTCATGTAAAGTACCCAGACACAGATAACAAAATATCTATTGTTTTTTAATAACAAGGGCAGATGTGAGAGACCTCTATCCCCATTTCCTTCTGTGGTGTCTTTTCTTTGTTATTACTGAGATTTCAGTTTTCAGTTGTTTGGACAAATCCAATGAGCACATTCTAGTCTTACTTGTGGTTTCACCAACACTCATAGGTACCTAAGAACAAATTCTGTAAACTCTGCACACACTGTGACAATTCCTCCCTTTCACTCTGAATCAAATCCTGCCTGTGTCATCTCCTTGGGGACGTTGCATCACACATACATTTTCTATACTGTGCTCAGAATCAATATCTTGATGCAAGGTCTGAATGATGAGAGACTTCACCTCTTGTTCACATTTCTATGTTCACAATCGTATGTAAGTGTGACTACAATAAACTAAAATTCAAGCAAAATTCAAATGTTAAAATTCAAAAATTGAAATTGAGTGGCTTCAAAACAGTTCTATCAGTCATAATTAAATATGGCATGAAGAAATTGAGAGAAGATATTTAACACCAAGTATTTATGCTATCATCATGGGTTAAAATTAAATTGGCAGACCTAGACATAATAGAATATAATTAAAAATGTTGCTAATTTTTGTGTCATGTAGCTGATGCCCAGTCACTGTTTGTTGAGTGATTCAGGAATTACAGCTCAGTGCACACTGACATTTACAAATGGCAAGGTTGTAATTTGCAACCTTGGAAGAGAATGAAATATAAAGCAAATGCTGCTATCAATCACTGTCTATTTGAAGAAATATAGTGGAACCCAACCCTGTATATCAGAACATCAGAAAAATTCAGGATATTAGCATTAAAGTAAACATTGTGTTTTAGATTAACATAAAGAAAACTACATATAAAGATGTGGATCGACAAGCCACTTGAATAAGCCAAAACTCAGACTTAAGAAAATAGATATGTTTCACCAAATGTAATTTAACAATCAAGGGGAAAAAAGGAGGTAAGAGAAACAGTGATCTGGAAACTTGCGCTGAAATGCTGATGACTGTGGAATATAGGCAAAAGAGAATAATAAGTAAGCTCAGTATTGTACACTGCGGTCACGTCCATGCTGAAACCATTCATCCACAGCCTGAGGAATAAATATAAGGAGTGCTCTGAAAAAACTTTTTGAGATAGAAAGTGTAAATGTCCCAATGGTGCTGAGACTGAAAATAGCACATGCTTGCAAATTATGGGCCACACTGGGATGGGTTTTCAGATGCTGGATGTGAAGCTTGTGCAATTTATTTCTAGAGTTTCTGGATCTCTGATTTTAGCTTCTCTACCACATTTAAATCCACACTTTCCTTCATTGTAATGTCTACTCTATATGACTTCAAATCATCTCCATTTTATCATTTCCCAGTTTTCTCACCGTGTTTCCCTCTTTGAGTCAGAAATATGTGAATATGCCAATTTATCAACTATGGTTTATTTTTAGGAATTATTTCATTTCAAATGGCATATATCACACTGAATAATTTTTTTCTCATACTAACATTGTTCTAAACCATACATGTTTGGGCAAAACTGAGTTTGGTAACTTACATCATTTATGAGATTTTATATTGAAAAATTTGAGACTAGTTTTCCACTTTCATTTTCATCATTCCTTATGTGTCACTTCCTTAAAATCCCTTCCTGACAATGTACCCTTTATGATATTAGTGTTTTCCTAGATGCTGATTAAATTTTAACCTCATTTTTATGATCTTGCATCTAATTCTACATGATGTCTTTGAGAGCATATGTTAGTTATGGCCAAATAAGTGTCCAGCCTCCCAGAAGTATCTGCTTCTCCAGTGGATATGTCATATTTTACACAGCATCAATGAAATGCTGCCCATATACAAATGATGACCAGATCATGGGATATGAGAGTTAGGGTTTAGGTGAGGGAGCATAAGAAAGAGTAATTAAGTATGGTAAATATGATCAAAGTACAATATATGTATGTAAGAAAATATCACAATGAAACTCCCATCTTGTATAACTAATATATGGTAATAAAAATAAAATAAATAATCCCTATGTTTACACCTGTGATGTGTGAATAAATAAAACCTGAATTTGTTCCAGTCACTGTTTTGGTTGGCTTTCTATTATGTGCAGCTGTATGTCATCCACATTTTGATACACTTTCACTGACATTTTAGAATTTTGGTAACATGTCTTATATATAAAAGTTCTGCACAGGGACCCCAAGTGGGTCTCTTCCCAATATGATAAGATTTCATTTTTAATGGATAATCAATATTCCAGGGTATATATACATCACATTAATTGTATCCATTAATCATTTGATGGTCAGCTAGTTTTTCTTCACCTCTTAAAATATAATATATTATTGTAAGTTATATAAATTATATTATCATAATATATTATATTGTATTTCATTATATAACTATGCTATAATTATATACTATACTATACTATATTATATAGTTACAAATATCACTGCAACAAATGGTACTAATGCATGTTATATTAAATGAAATGAATCATGCTCAGAAAGGGAAACACTGCATTCTCATTCATATGTAGAAGATAAAAACTCCAATATCATAGAAGTACAGAGCAAAATATTGGTTTGAAGGAGCTGGGAATTGTAGGTGGAGATGGAGATAGAGTTGGTGATTATATATCACAATACAGTGTAGTCATAATTTGTGGTGTTCCATAGCAGTGTAAGGTTACTAGAGTCAATAATAACATATTTCAAAGTAGCTGGAATAAAAGGATTTTAATGTTCTCCACACAAAAAATAATAAATATTTGAAAGGATGGATATGTTAATTGTGCTGATTTGGTTATTATATACTGTATACACACATGACAATATCACATACCATCAATATGCGTTAATTAGAAGTATTAAGACAGAATAAAGGATACATTACCATGTGTACTTTGTAACAAATTAGTTATAGAGTATTCTTATTCTTTGATGTAAGTTGCATATAAACAAATGCATTAACAAATTTGATGACTTCCAAAGGAGACTAACTCAGAAAAATTTCCCCAAAATTGCCATAAGAGCCTGAAGAAGGAAATGAATATCTATTTTTTAACATTCTTTATTCACATGCATTAATATTACAAGGGATTTCATTGTGATTATTCCAAAGATGTGAACAGTGTACCTTGGACAAATTTATCATTTATTACATTAATCCCATTTTTTCCTATCCCCTTTTTTTAGCGTGTTTGGTGGGATATGGTCTTTTGTTCTGCATAAGTGAAGGCTTCGTGTCATGAAACCTGCCTGGAATTTAAAAGGACACAGCAGAGATCCTTGGGAATCAACTGTGACATCCCTGCTCCAAACCCTAATTTCCTCCAGGAACTTCACTTCTCCTCAACCATCCTACTCAGGACACTTATGTTGGAACTTACCTACATCAATTCCCCCTCCCATGTGTGGTTTTTGTCTACTTGCATTTCAGATGCTACTCCTGTGAGGAGCTCTTCTGTCTTGTCCCATAAAATCCCATCACCATTGATTATATCAAAAAGAAAGTGCATCAGGTACAAGGGATGTGAAATTTCTCTGGTCTGTCAAATACTGACTAGACTTAACGAAAATGTATCTATGAAGTATCTGGAAGGAATGAAGATGAGTTTCTTCTAAGCCTTGCTGGAGGCAAGGGGCACAGAAGGAATATTTGCTTTGGTTGGGAGAAAGTTGGCCTCCTGGAAGAGAATTTCTATAACTGTGAATAAAACTATATAAGTAAGCTACCCATACCATTGATTTTTTCCAAGGTTCAGCTGACCTTGGATCAAATATATTTAAAATTTTTTTATATCAGTGATGTTCAGATATAATTTAAAGTATAGAGTAGAAAGAGTACCAGCTGTGTGAAATACAACCACATTTTGCATAAGGGAGTTGGTTATCCATCCATGATTTTTAGTATCTGGGGGGTTCTGAAAACAATTAGGAGACTGATTGGGTTAGTGATAAGAGCAGAAGTTGAAAAATCATGGTATGTATGCCAAACCCATGCAATGCCTGTCTTTGTGAATAAAGTTTTTGGAACATTACCATGATCATTCTCTCTTTTGTCTAAAGTGGCTTTCATTTGCCTACAGTGTCAAATTTTGTTATCTGTGCATTCTTCAGTCTCAGTCCGTCCTCTCACATATCAACTGGCTACTGAAGATGAATGTGTCAGGAGTCATTCTCCGCCCTGCCTCCCTCCCTCACCCTTTCCCCCACTTCCTCCCTCACTTCCAGGCAGAACCTGTTCTGCCCTTATCTCTAATTTTGTTGAAGAAAAGACATATGACAAACCTACAGCCAACATCATACTTAATGGTGCAGTTATAATTTCTTTATGTTGTGTTTCCTTTCTTAACATGTAGTGACCTTCTTTTGAGTAATATTGGGAAATAAAATATGAAGATAGCTTTTCTGCTTATTTTCACTTTCACTTGCTTTGAATATCATTTTCCACCTGTTCTTTCCCTTTATTTTGGGTTTAAACTCAAGTCCTTGTGCTTGCAAGACAGACAATCTACCACTTGAGATATACTCTGAGCCATTTTCATCTGTTGCTTTTAGGATATAGGTATCTTTGCTATGACAGTTATTTCCTATAGACAACAAAAGTTATGTTTTTTCTTTTAATCTCCTCAGACAAAAATATCAACAAGGTAACTTAGAGTTACACTGCAACACACATCAAATGGACTTAACAATGTCTACAATGTGTTCCACCCAACAACTAAAGAATATGCACTCTTCTTAAAAGCCCACATGAGTTTCTCCAAAAGTAGATCACATTTTTGGCCACAAAAAGATTCTCAAAAGCAAAAATACATAAAATGTCTCCCTGTATATTAACAGATAATAATGGAAAAAAACTAGAAATTTATAGTAAGTAAAACTGTAGAAGATGTACAAACATATGGAGATTAAACAACACACTTTAAAATGGCTTGTGTGTCTTTTAAGAAATCTGGGCAGAAATGCAAAACATTCCCACAATAAAATGAAAACTCAACTTGCAAAAACCTTTGGAAAACAGCAATGTCAAATGTAGCTATGCATGCCAACATTTTTAAAAAATCAGAAAGATTGCACACATATAGCCTCATGATATACATCAAGGTATTAGAATAACAAGAACAATCTAATTACAAAATCAGTACATGGAAAGAAATAATAGAGACCAGAGCAGAAATATATGCAATGCAGACTAAAAGAACAATGCAAAGAATCATCAAAACAGGGAGATGGTTCTTTGAAAAGAAAAACAATATTAACCAACCCTTAGTCAAACTAACAAAAGGAGAGAGAAAATCCAATTGAATACAACTAGTGAAGAAAGGTAGAATATTACAAAAATACCAATGAAATTCTGAGAATAATTAGGAATATTTTGAAAATATGCATTCCAGTACAATGGCAAATCTTGAAGAAGTGGATAAAATTGAACTAAGAGTATATAAAAACTTCAGTAGATCTATAATGATAAACAGATTGAAGCAGTAATATTCCTCAATTAAAGAAATCCCAGGACTGAATTTTCTAGACTTTAAGAATAATTAATACCACGACACCTCAACCTATTCATAGAATATCAAGTGAAAGAATGTTTACAAACTAATTCTTCAAAGTCAGCACTACCCTAATTACACACATATGAAAAGGAAACTATAGATTAATTTCCCTGATGATCACTGACACAAAATTTCCCAGTAAAATACTTGCAAACTGAAATTGAAAACATTGAAAGTATCATATATCATGGTCAAGCTGGTTTCATTCAGGGATGCATGGATGGTACAACATACACATATCAACAAATTTATCACAGCAATTATATAGAATCAGTGACAAATATCACATGATCATCTCAAAAATGTAGAAGATGGTGTTGATAAAATTCAACATCCCTGCACGATGAAAGCCCTGGAAAAAATCTAGGAATACAGGAATTTATCTCAGTGCAATAAAGGCTGTATATTACAAACCTATAGCTAACATCATACTAAATGTGGAAATCATATATCACAATATCAGGAAGAAGTGAAGCATGTCCACATTTCCCCTTTTATTAAATACAATGCTTGAATTCTTATAGCAATAAGAAAAGAGAAAGAAATGAAAGGGATGAGAATAGAATGTCAAATTGTCTCCTATTTGTGGATTGAACAGACAAGAGTACAAATGGCTAATAAATATACTAAGATATGTTCAATATCCTTAGTAATAAAGGATATGTAAACCAAAGTGACATAGCTATTGACATACACATAGATACACATATATATGCATTCACATATAAAACACATATATCAACATATATACATATATACCCTATATATTTATATATACAATGAAGTTTTATCAGCCATAAAAGAACAAAATTATGTTGTCTGTTGTATAGCATTTGTAAGAAATTATTAAGAAATTTTGTCACAATAGATATATGTGTGCTTCTTGTATTTCCAACACAAGTTAATAATTTTGAAGAAAAATGACAATGAAAAAAGGAAGTTATTTATGCAGAGAGGAGGAAGCTTATCAATGTGGGATGAATAAATATTATGCAGAGCCAAAACAAAAAATAGACATTCCAGGAAACATATAGGAGGAAGTACTGCTCTTATATCTAATCAAAATATTGTAATTTCTTGCTGTGAGAAATATAGTCTTAAAATCAACTGTGTTTTTTTAGTTGGAAGGAAATGGCTGCTTTTATTTTTTCTCTCTTGAAGAGTATTGTCAGAGCTTTCTTGATGTTTTTGTTACTCAGACTGTAGATGAATGGGTTTAGCATGGGGGTGACCACAATAAATCACTAAGGCTCTTATAGTTGAGTGTACTTTTTGGGTCACAGCAGAGTTTGGGTACACTCCTAGTACCACAGAATAGAATAAAAAGACAACGAGAGGTGAGACACACCGGTGGAAAATGCTTTGTACTTGCTCTGAGTTGATGAAATTTTAATATAGAGGGAACTATCTTAGAGTAAGAATAAAGGCTGCTTGTGAGGTGACCCCCACCTAGGAACCAAGCTCCAAAATTCATCATCATATTATTAAGAAGAGTGTCAAAACAGGCAAGGTGAACCACCTGCTTAGGCTCACAGGAAGAATGTGGGATTTCCACATCTCTGCAGATGGACAGCCACAACAACATGAAGCATTGCAACAGGGAATTCTGGGCACTCATGATTCAGGACACCAGCAACAGAAACCCACATAGCTGGGATTCATGATGACTATTTCTTGCAGAGGCTGACAGATAGCCACAAAGCAATTACAGGCCATCACAGCCAGAAGAAAATTTTCCAACCACACAAATAATGCAACAAAATAAATCTGTGTGATGCAGCCTGCATATATGATGACTCTATTATGAGTATGGATGTTCACCAGCATCTTTGGGACCGTAGCAGATGTGAAACATATGTCCACAAAGGACAGGATAGAGAGAAAGAAGTACATGGGTGAGTGCAGGTGGGAATCTGAGATTGTGGTCAGGATGATGACCAGGTTCCCAATCACAGTGACCAGGTACATGTTGAAGGAAAGTCCATATAAGAGGGGTTGTAGTTCTGTTTTTTCATAAAATCCCAGAAGAAGGATTTCTAAAATAGTGATATAATTTTGGGGTCTAATACATGCTTTGTATGTGACTATCAGAGAAACAAATACAATGTGACTACTTTTGCTACTAAATGTTCTTTTAGACATCCCTGTGGCATCTTGGATCATGAATTGTGAAATTATCTGTCTAAAAATAGGAAAAGCTAGAAAAACTTGAATTGAAAATATGCTGATGGACCAGGGTTGTTGATGAGTGGTAGAGTTTGCACAGGTCCTAGTATTGATCCCTATCACTGCCAGAAATGCTGCTGATATTGAGGAACTAGTTCTCTAAGGTCTTGCAGAGTGGATCAAGAGGTAGAGGACCTGCATAGTAAGCATGAGGCTCTGAGTATCACCTTTATATACCGAAAAAATGGAATATATCTAATAAGATGTTGGTAGAATGTTAGTTAAGGTAGCCATTATGAAGAACATCTAGAGGTTGTTCATAAAACTAAAGATAGGTCACCCATCTGAAGTCATACTATCCTTGCCTGCAGATGATATGGCCATCTACATAAAATACCCAAAAGCCTCCAATAGATGACTCTTAGATCTGACATACACTTTTATCAAAATAGCAGCATAAAAAATCAGCCTATGTAAAACAGTAACTTTTCTCTACACCCACAGTTAATACATGGAAAAAAATGTCAAAAGAGCAATACCACTCATCTGCAATAGCCTCAAAAATATCTAGGGATAAACTTAACCAAAGATGTTGAAGGCCTCCACCATAAAAAACTATAAAAAATTGTGCAGGATATTGGAAGGTATAAGGAGCTGACCTCCAGTGTTCTTAGATTGTCAGAATAAATATTATTAAAATAACAATACTATCAAATGCATTATAAAATTCAATGTAATCCTCATCAAAATTCCAATGACAGTCTACTCAGAAATTGAAAAAGAATTATCATTCATATGGAAACACAAAAGACTCCAGATAGCCAAAGCAATTCTGAAGTTTGCTTCAAACTATACTACCATCATAAAAACAAAGACAAGCAAGATACTGGCACAAAACAGTAGATCAGTGAAATAGAACATCTGTAAATAATCCCAAGCAAGTACTTCCACTGGACTTTTGATAATTGGAAAAAAATGGCTTTTTAAGCATTGCTGGGAAAATTGGGTATCCACATGTAGAAGATGGAAAAGATACTTCTAACTCTCCCACTGCAAAAAAATCAATTCAAAATGAATTAAAGGCCATAATTTAAAACCTAAAACTTGAAATGTACTATAAGAAATCATAGGAGAGGCACTTTAAGCTATAGGCACAGGCAAGGAGTTTCTGAATAAAATCCCAATTTCTCCAAAAATAAAGGAAGAATTGACAAAATGTAACTCATTATATTAAAAAGCTTTTGTTTCATAAAGAAAACAGTAATCAGTGTGAAGAGACAAGTACAAAATGGGACAAAATTTTGCCAGATAATCATCAGACAAGGGATAAATATCCAGAATATATAAGGAACTAAAAACCTTAAACAACAAAGTAACAAATAATTCAATTAATAAGTAAACTGAACAGTCTTCAAATGAAGTACAAATGGAAATAAATGTATAAATGTTCAACATTATTCACCATCATAAAATACAAAACTGCCTAGATGAAGGTTATGATAAGGAAAACAAATAACAACAAATGCCGTTGAGGTGCCTGGGGAAAATGAACTCTTATTATTCACTGCCGGTGGAAATGTATATTAGTCTGGTCACTGTGGAAATCTGTATGGAGCTTTCTGAAAAAAATAAAAATACAACAACCCATGATCCATCCCTACCACTTCTGTTTTTATAGTCCAATGAATAAAAGTTGACCCTGTATGCTGTGGACAGGCTGAGGGAGACAGTAGTATGGATGGAGATACTATCTTAACATGTGGAATTTTCACAAGTCAATGTCTTGGACCTCTTCCCCTTGACATAAGCATGAAAACTCCACACTTTTTGTAGTCTTACCTCTTCAGACTCCCACATCGATATACTGTCTTGTATTCTGTAACCATTTTTCAAATTGTTTCTCACATGCCTGTGATTGCCTTATATTATTCTAAGATTACATCCTTTATCCAGAATATCTCATCAGCTGGGGACAATCTAAAGTCTTTCCCACTTGTGAGTCTCACCTACCCTACTGTTGATCTCTTTGTTAGTTGAAACAGACGGTGTTAGTCAGTTTCTCATTAATGTAAAGAATACCTGATACAACCAACTTATAAAGAAAGAGCTTTAGTTTGGCTTGCCATTTTGGAGGTTACAGACCATGATTATTTGTTTCCATTGTTTTGTTCCCCTGGAGAGATTGCACATCAGGAGTGATGGAGTGCACACAGTGGAGGAACACTGTTCAAGCCATGGGAAGGAAGTGAAAAAGGGACAGGAATATACTGACCTCCCAATGTTCCCTTTAAGTACACGGCTCCAGTGAGACAGATTAGGGATGACCCTCTCCCTGGGGACTGGAGCAGGAGCTATGCATTGTCAGACTACTGTTAAATACTGTTAAAGCACTCCTAATGTTAATGACAAGTCTTTGCTATAATCATCCCTTTAGAGTTTGTTTCTATAAACAAGCTAGGATGTTGGGAGCTGGGAAAATTTGAGTCCATAATTAACAGCTGCAAGAGTCTTTCCTGTACCTAAACTGCCTTGAGCAAAGGACTCTCAGCAAAGTATCCAGCAGTACTTTTCTTATGAAAAATATGACTGCTTCCAATACTCCACAGACACCTTGAAGAAGCTATGGGACAAACACAGCTGCTTGTTGCCAAATGGAACCTCCAGCTTGTGAAGCCAACATTCCAGCCATGAAATGATCTCATAAAAATCCCCAAGGTACCATTACACTGATAATAGAGGCATTACATTTCAGGATGTGCTTTTAAGATGCTTTTGGGGCATCAACAGCTGACACATTAAGCAATACAAATATAACTGAGGGAAATCATATTAATTTGGTACTTTGTATTTCTGTCATTGTCTCTGATAATAAGGGAATCACTCAAATATACTCTTTTTACACAAGTTTCTTTGATAGAACTCTATCTAAAGTAATTACATGGAGATCACTTTCCAGATATAGGAATATTGATAGCTGTGCAGAAAATCTTATGATATAAAATCACATGACTGCATAAGATTTGAAGCTGTACAATGAATTACACTTTCATTATAAAAATTGAAATTATTTCTAAGCACAAAGAATGATATTGGTGTTGTTATTCCCTCACCTGTCTAGTGGTTATGTGAAAATTAATAATGGACAGGAGTTTTAATTTTGAACAATGGAAGGGTTCATTTTATTGGTAACACTAAAAGCTTTCAAGCAGAAAAACATTAGTCAGATTCAACAGTAATAATTCAATTTAACAGTAAAATATAAAATATGCCATTCTATTGTTAAGGAATAAACCTCTTTACACATGACACTGAACTTCTGTAATTCAATGACTATATTTACAATGTGATAAACAAATATATTGAGAAGAAATACAAAATTGAAAAATGGACATTGGTCCCATCATATTTTAGTTCATTTCTGTTTATGGGAATCAATTAACCTGTTCACTATTTCCAAATTGTCGGTGTATATAGACTTCATTTGGAGACATGAATTACATAATCATCTTTTGACATTGGTTATGATACTGTGGAAACTATGCTGAAAAAGAAAACACAATTCTGTCAATGAGAAGAAAAACCATAACAACACAAGTTTGCTAAAATCTGCATGAACAGAAGTTAGATAGTGATGCATGAAGGATTGATGTTCCCAGAAATGAAAATAATGGCCCAATAATGTCCTCTACTAAAAACTTATGTAATTGGACTTTGTTATCAAGTGTACTTTTATTCCCATAGGTGGAGAGCAAACCATGAATATGTTTCATAGAAATGAAAAGAATAAACCAATCTCTTCTACAGCATTTGAAAGAAATGTTATTCAAAAATTCTTATTGCACAAAGAGATAAATGGGAATTTCTTAGATTTCTAATACAAGTTTCAAAATGAATAATTATGAAGCAAATAAAGGGGAGCTTTTTAAATGCCAGAGAGAGAAAAAAGCTTAAAGGGGGATTAGACATATCAGCAAATAAATAGGAGCAAGCTCTACTTCCAAATTTGATTTAAAAAATCAAACCAATTTGTTGCCCTTAGGATCAGTCATAGAATAAACAGCAATTCCTTATGCTCAGGATATTGAGTGACTTAGTAATTTCTTTCTCAAGAAATGTTTTCAGAGCCCTGTTGATGTCTTTGTTCCTTAAACTGTAGATGAAGGGATTCAGCATGGGGGTGACCACACTGTACATCACCGAGGCCATTGCTGTTGAGTGAGAGTTTGGGGTCACAATAGAACTGAGGTACACGCCTACAATAGTACAGTAAAATAAGGAGACAATTGAGAGGTGAGACGCACAGGTGGAAAATGCTTTGTACTTCCCCTGAGCTGATGAAATTGCATGAATGGAGGAAACTATCTTGGAGTAAGAGTAAAGGATACCAATCAGGGGACCACCACCAAGCAAGGCAACTGCAAAATCCATCACCATATTATTAAGAAAAGTGTTCGAACAGGCTAAGTGAACCAACTGATTAAGTTCACAGAAGAAATCTCTAACCTCCACATCTGTGCAGAAGGACAACCGCACAACCATGAGGCTGTGTAACAAGGAATTCAGGGCACTTGTGATCCAGGACAGCAACAGCAACAACCCACAGAGATGGGGCTTCATTATGACAGTGTAGCGCAAGGGGTGACAGATGGCCACAAAGCGGTCATAGGCCATAACAGCCAGGAGGAAGTTGTCCAACCCTACAAAAAACGCGAAAAAGTAAGTCTGAGTGATGCAGCCTTCATATGTTATTGCCTTGCTCTTTGTCTGTAGGTTCAACAGCATCTTTGGGATGGTGGTGGAGGTGAAGCAGATGTCCACAAAAGATAAGTTGGAGAGGAAGAAGTACATGGGTGTGTGCAGGTGGGGATCTGAGATTGTGACCACAATGATGAGCAAGTTCCCAAGCACAGTGATCAGGTACATGGACAGGAACAGACCAAACACGAGTGGCTGCAGTTTCGGATTTTCTAAAAAGCCTATAAGATGAAATACTGAAAATTTGGTATAATTTTTGGGTTCCATGTACTGAAAGTGCCTATGAAAACAAAAATAACATGGTTATTTTGGTACTAGGACTTGATTTACACGTACCATTTGCTGTGCTTGAATGCAAATTCCCTTCCATTTCTCTATTTTTATCTCAATATACTGAATAGTGTACAGGGTTTTTTTTCTGGTATTGGGATTTGAACTCAGGGCCTCATGCTTGCTAGGCAGACACTTGATCTACTTTGCCAGTAAGCCCTTTTCTGTGCTGGGTATTTTTGAGCTAGGGTCTCATGAACTATTTGCCCATGTTGGCTTTGAAACTTGATCTTCCTAATATCTGACTTCTGTGTAGTTAGAATTATAGGCAGGAGTCACTGTGGCCAAACTATTCTGCACTTTTAATGAGAATGTCTTTTATGCACTAGAGGAATGTAAATTGAGTTCTAGTCATGTTTCTGCCACTGTCTAGGCAAGCAATTTAGTGGTGAGAAAGAAAAGTCCTATAATCTAATTAAGGATGAAGAATATATGTAGATTATAAATACAATGTATATATTTATTAAAATATCACATTGATCACATAAATTTGTAGACTTTTTATGTCCTTTGAAAGCAAAAGAAAAAGATTAAGCAAATATCAGATGGCCCTAATTGTAAGGAAGAAAAATTAAGCAAGTACAAAGAAAGTGAATGGATGTGCTTTTTATGGGGTTTAGGTAAGACAGGTAAATAACAAGGCTGGAAGCACAAAGTTATTAAAGAAATTTGTGCTTGACCCAAAGCATGAGCAGTGTAAGGGCCTTGAGGATGGAGCTGTTTCAGATACAAAGTTCAGAACAAAGCAATGATGGTACTCAGCAAGAAGGAGATGAGGGAGAGATCCTGTCTGAGAATGTGTAGGCAGAATGTGCTACTGCAGACACGGGAAGATTGTCAAGATGCAGAGTCCTATGCTTCTGTACTTTAATATGACTCATTAGGGAATAATCTATAAACAGATAACTGCACAGATGTAATGTGTGAAATCTGTTGATTTATACATTCATAATTCCTGACTATACCATCATCACAATTGATGTCTCAGAATGTCTTGTGTTTTATCTTTTGTTCTATTGTTTTTTTCTGGGGTAAGCACACGTAATCTGAGATGCATTCTTCTAGTAAATTTTGAAATTAAAAACAGTATTGTAAAGAATGTGTCCAGAGATTTTTCAGCATACACAATAGTGTCTTTACACCCATTAGCAAATAACTCCACATTTTCCTTTTTCCACTCCTGACTCCACCACTCTATCCTGTGTGCCTGTAATTTTGACTACATCTGATATCTCATGTACATGTAATCTTGCAGTTCTTTGATTTCAAAGACATTATGTGGATCAGGGTATATCCCTCATTGTTTCCTTCTTTGTCCAGGATTGAAATGTATTTATTGTAAAAGTTACAATTGGTTAGACAGGAACTCTTAGAAAATTACATTCCAGTGTCCCTGGTGGACATGTATGCTAATATCTTGAACAAAATACTTGCAAAGTAGAATCAACACTGGATTAAGAGGTGATTCTAAGCCTGAAATAGAGAAACTCCAGGACTCTAGCTCTGAGTATTGCTCATTCTATAATAATCCGAGTAAAATTATGTGCTTGTTCTGAAAATCTATGCATTTACTTCATAGGATTCTTCCTTCTGGTGGCTAGGCCATGTCAATTTATTTATTTTCTAACTTACTTATTGTAATATAAAATAAATTGATCAGACATTTTAACTGTTCATTTTTGTTTTCTCCAAACTGAAAAAAATTGGAAATGTCAAAACATTAAGAAATTTAGGTTTGTACAATAAACAAGATGATAAGATAATTAAATATATTCAAATTAACTGTAATGAATGACATTGAATTAAGATCTAAAATATATTTTCAACAGATGGTTCTAAAATAACAATAAATTGATACCATTTATATGAGTCTGTAATTCAAGATAGCAATCAAGAAAATAACAAAATGATATATTTATAAGCACCGTGAGAGGAAAAACTACCCAAATTTATTTAATCCTACATAAATATAACTGGAATCAAATGTGCTTTTGATACCAGACACAATGGCAAAAATATTGAAAATAACTGTCAACTATGATTAAAATATTCTGGGAGCCTCTTTTATGAGTTCTTCCCACACCTGTGATGTAGGGCACTAAAAGAATCATCTCAGTCATCCCTTCCTTACAGTAATGCTATGGTGCCAATCATTTATACTCATCACAGAGAAAGGACATCTCTTTAAATATGGTGAAGATTCTATGTATACAAATTACCTTTCAAAAGAAGGTTGGTGATTGCTGGTTTAAGGCAAAAGCATATGTTCCCCAGATCGCAGGTGATTAGGGCTATTTATGAAAAGGAGGTTAAGTGGACCAAAGTAAATTATACCCACAGTGGGCATATATTGAGAAACCCCTTTGAACATCACCTCAAATATTAATAATGAAATACAGGACTGAAAATAGACACAGTGTGTTTTTGGGGGGGACTAGTGGGAGGGAGAGGGGGAATGGAGATTAAGGTGATGTTATACAGTGAATGGACTTCTTATACCTAAATGAAACAGAACAAAGAAACCTCTTGCAATTGCTGTAAGTAGGCCAGGGAGGGGGTTGGCAGGAGACAGACAGTGGAGTTGATGTAACTAATGTTCAGTTTAAATCTAACTGGAAATGGTGCTATGAATCCCCCCATGTATAATGAATATATCCTAATGAAATAAAAAATTAAAAATCTACAAAAGATCATAATGAAAGGCAATGTATAAATAAAAATAAATATTAAATGAGATGGTAAAGGAATACAAGGAATTGATTGTTACTAGTAATGCAGAGAGAATTAAATCTTCCCATTCTTCCTTTGAAAAATGAAATAAAAATTTAAATGCCCCCAATTCCCATAAAAGCAAAGAAATCATAGTAATATTGTGGAATGCACAGAGAAAGATATGGTCTAACAAATGCAAAAATATATTTAGCCTCAACAACAATGGAAGAATTGCAAGATAAATCTCTTGAGTTTTCCACTTTACCTATCAAATAAAGACTATTTTGTGCTTGTCAATCCCCAGCATGAGAGAAGACACTGTGAAATGTATCTCTCACTAATCTGGTCTTTGTAGAAACAGGAAAGCAGACTCAAACACCCTACTAAATTAAAAAGTAAGGAAAAATGTCCTCCCTTCACTGCACATCCTTGAAAACGTACGTGCAATTTTTCCACCTCCCTAATTGCAAACATGCTTGGACACATGAATTTTATAAGAAATATCTTATACTATCCCTTCTTCATTCAGTCTCATCAAATTAGGCTTCCATTCCCTTCAGATAATCATCAAGATTTAAAAGGTGCATATCTATATATAATGTTGAGTAAATTACCAATTAATTACAGAAGTAAACAAACACATACAGTTATCTCTCAGCTCTGGGCTAGGCTGGCTTGGTACTTAGGTGACACAGTGTAAATTTTGTCAGGTTCCACTCTTGATGACCCTTTCCCATAGTACATACCAGGATCTCAGACTCAACTAAATGGGTCTATGAAAATAAAGTCTGGGTCTGGAAGTCTTGATTCCTCCTTGAATGGTTATGATGGATATTGAAATATGGTATAGACAGATGGCAGGAGGAAGTGATGCATTGTGCCCTACCCAGACATAGACACCTAAAGGAACCACCAGGCCCTATCTACTTCAGGAGTGTACCCTCTGAGGAACAACAGCAGAGGATGAATTTATACCCCCCTATGTACTCATTAATCACATCTCCTCGTTACTTCAGCCTCTGATTCATTGATTTCCCTGAGGGCTATTGGTCTGAGCAGAAAGGAAAGTTTTCTGCTCAACCTACGTTCTCAAGAGACAAGATTAGAAATCAGGTGAATCCAGTTGTTTTCACTCCATTGCCCAACTTCTTCTGACTTGTTGGTCCAGTCTCTTCAGCACTTTTGCCCAGTTGTAAGTTCCACTTCTTTCCAAAATCTGAGTCTCCTGAATTTGCCTGATTTGTAGTGAGAACACAGCCCTTAATAACTCATGAAATTACTTTTCTCACTTCATCAAGAGGGATATCTTTGTTCATTTGTAATGTAATCATGAATCATTAAAAGAACCCTGTCTTTTTAGCTCAATTTGCAAAACATGGAGGAGATTTGGATGACAACACATCATTATAATTGTCAATTATATTTTAATGTCTTAAACATTTGATTCTTAAGGGTTATATTTAAATTTTTTTATCCACTATAAAATTAACTCAGAAACTTTCAAGAATTAAATATTTTCATTTCCATACATATGTTAAATGTCAGTACCATTCAGTATTCATTTTTTCATTTGGAGAACTGAGTCTCAGGCTCAGTGATCTGCCAACAGTTATGAACTAAGTAAGGAAGAGCTTTTCTTGGAAATCTATCAACATGTTCCTATTGCCATACTCAAGGTCAGTGGTCCTCCAGTACAGGAGGACAGGCAGCCAGCAGACACCTAGCAATGTCAGCAGACAACTCTAGATGCTGCAACTGGGGAGTTGGTGCTGTTGCTAACGGGTTGACACCAAAGAAGCTGCTCAGCATTCTAAGATGCACAGCACAGTTCACCAGAAAGCGTCATCTAGCACGAATATCACCAATGAAGACTCTGAGAAGCTCTACTGCAGTTCAGAACCTCTCCTCCTTCCATGTGACTGTGGAGCCCTGGGGATCTTGTTCAAATGCAGATTATAATTTTGCACATCTAGGTTGACTCACAAATTTTTCATTTGTGATATGGTCAGTTGATATTGAGTTTGCCTGTCTGAGTTTGTGGACAACTCATTTTTTCTTTAACAGATAAATTTCTATTTGTGCTTTGTAGCCTAATGTTTTGAAGTTCAAATACATTGTGAAATAACTAAGTTATCTCATTAACATGTTCACTACCTCACATTAGCATTTCAATAATGACAATGCTTAATATCTACTCCTGATGTGAATTCTTATGAAGAATACAAGACATAGGTAGCTACAGTCTCCATATTTACAGTAG
Source organism: Castor canadensis (assembly GCF_047511655.1). Taxonomy (NCBI): domain Eukaryota; kingdom Metazoa; phylum Chordata; class Mammalia; order Rodentia; family Castoridae; genus Castor; species Castor canadensis. The sequence continues at coordinate 7,428,051 of NC_133399.1, forward strand.
ATCTCTTGATCTTACTCCTCACACAAAACTGTCATTTTTGGTTGAGGGACCAAGATCTCCAACAGCCTTCCACAACCACTCTCAGTCCCTCATAACCATCACTCTAGTCCTATAAGAAGTCAACATTTTTAGATTCTAGATGTGAATGAGATCTGTGGCATTTGTCTTTCTCTTCTTTTCATGTGTCACAATGACTTCCAGTTATATCTCTATTGTCCCAAATGACAACAGAGTTGTTATTAGGTTCATGGCTGAATCCTAACCCACTGTTAGATGCACCACAGAAACCATTCATCCAGTGACCAACATGTAGGTGGATTCCATGTCTTGATGACTTTGAAGAATGATGAAATGAAATAAATAAATAAGTTAGTACAAGGGAAGATTAGTGTTGGTTATATGCATATTATGTAAATACTTCATTTTATGTAATAGACATCTGTATTTGTGGCTTGTGGTATATCTTAGGGTGAAGGGTCCTGAAAACGTAGTGAATAACGGTGGAGTTGAATCACCAAGGAATGTGGGAGACATCCCATTCGTGGCTTACTTTTTTTTTCTTTTATTTTATTATTTTTACATTTACTTACATGTGTATACATTGCTTGGACCACCTACCCCCCCAACTTCCATGCAGAACCTATTCCACCCTCTTCTTTTCTGATTTTGTTGAAGAGAAAATATAGGCGATAATAAGAAAAACATAGCATTTTTGCTAGTTTGAGGTAAACATGGCTATACAGAGAGGTTCGTGGCATTGCTTCCATGTACTTGTGTATTGAAACCTACATTGGTTCATCTCTGCAATACCTCCTCACTACTTCCTGGTCCTCTTCCCATAGTAGCCTCTGCCAGTTTCAGAATGCTTTATTCGCTCCTCTGCATTAAACATATCAACCACATTCAAGTTTTAGGTTTCCTTCCCTTTCCCTATTCCTCCCATGCACATTCTATCCTTAGTGTGTGACCCATGTTCAATAAAATTACTGCATTTGTTTTAGGTCTATAAACTGAATATGAGGGAGAACATGTGAATTTTGGCCTTCTGTGCCTGGCTAACTCCACTTAAAATTATGTTCTCCAGTTCCATCCATTTACTTGCAAATGACAACATTTCATTCTTCTTTGTGGTTTAGTAAAATTCCACTTTGTGTAAATACCACATTTCCTTAATCCATTCATTGGTAGCAGGGCAGCTTGGCTGTTTCTATAGCTTGGCTATTGTGAATAGTGCTACAATAAACATGGGTGTGCAGGTGCCTTTGTAATAACCTGAGTTGCGTTCCTTCAGGTATCCCTAGGAGTGGTATTGCTGGATCATATGGCAGAACTATGTTTAATTTTTTGAGAAGCCTCCATATTATTTTGCAAAGTGTTTGTACTAGTTTACATTCCCACCAGCAGTGTATGAAGGTTCCTTTTCCCCCGTATCCTAGCCAACACCTGTTTTAGTGTTGTTTTTGATGCTAGCTATTCTAACAGGGATAAGGTGGAATCTTAGTGTGGTTTTGATTTACATTATCTTTATAGCCAGGAATGGTGAGCATTTTTTCATGTGCTTTTTGGCCATTTGAACTTCTTCCTTTGAAAAATTCTGTTTAGTTCAGTTGACCAATTCTTCATTGGTTCCTCAATGTTTGTTGAGTTTAGTTTTTTGAGCTCCCTGTATATATCAGTCCTTTGCCTGATGTATAGCTAGCAAGTATTTTCTCACATTCTGTGGTTGGGCACTTCAATTTACTACTATTTATTTTGTTGTCCAGAAGCTTTTTAATTTCATGTAATCACATCTGTGCATCAGTTTCTCTTAGTTGCTGAGCTGGTGGAGTTCTACAGAGGAAGTCATTGCCTATACCTATTGTTTCCAGGGTATTCCTTGCTCTTTAATGTACTAATTGCAAGCTTTCAGCTCTAATATTAAGGTCCTTAATCCACTTTGAGTTGATACTAGTTCAAGGTGACAGGTATGGACCTAGTTTCAGTTTTCTGCAAGCAGAAAGCCATTTTTCCCAGCAACATTTGTTGAAGAAACTGTCTTTTCTCCATTGTATGTTTTTGGCAACTTTATCAAAAATAAGGAGAACATAGTTGTGTAGATTCATATCTGAGTCCTCTATTCTGTTTACTGGTCTTCATATCTGTTTTTGTGCCACTACCATACTGTTTTTATTTCTATGCCTCTGTAGTATAGTTTGAAGTGTACTACAAACTTTTGTGTAGGTATTGTGATACCCACACCATTGCTCTTTTTGCTGAGTATTGCCTTACATATTCTCTGTCTCTTGTGTTTCCAAATGGACTTCAGTGTAGATTTTTCTGTGATGAATGTCATTGGGATTTCGATGGCAATTATGTTGAATATGTAGAAGGCTTTTGGTAGTATAGCAAGTTTTACTGTGTTTAATCTGCCAAACCATAAACATAGGAGATCTTTCCATCTTCTGTAGTCTTCTTGATCTCTTTCTTCAGTTGTTTATAGTTCTTCTTTTAGAGGTCATTTACATCCTTTGTTAGGTTTATTCCTAGGTAGTCAGGATTTTTTTGAGGCTATTGTAAATGCATTTGTTTTCCTATATATATTCTTTCTCAATTTGTTCACTGTTCCTATATAGAAAGGCTACTGATTTCTGTAAGTAGATTTTGTATCCTGCTACATTGTTGACACTGTTTATGGTGTCTAGGAGTTTTGGGATATAGTTTTTTGGGTCTTTGAGATATAGGATCATGTCATCTGCAAATAGAGGTACTTTGATTATTTCTTTACCTACTTGTAATCCTTTTATTTCATCTTTTTTTCTGGCTAGGAATTTCAGGACTATGTTAAATAAGAGTGGGTAGAGTGGGTATCTGTACCTTGTTCCTGACTTTAGGGGAAATGTTTTCAGTTTTTCCTCATTAAATATTCTGTTGGCTATAGGTTTGTAATATATAGCTTTTATAATATTGAGGTATCTTCCTTCTACCCCCAGTTCATTTCTGACTAAAATGAGAAGGGAAAGATCAAAATTAGCAAATTCAAAATTGAACAAGGATAGATAACAACAAACACTAAGGAAATCCAGGGAATCATCACAGACTACTTTAAGAACATATATTCCAATAAATTGGAAAATCTTGAAGAACTGGACAAATTTCCATTTATGTATGACCACGAAAAACTGAATAGAGGGGATATTAACCACCTGAATAGATCGATACATATAATGAAATTGAAGCAGCAGTAGACTCTCCCAAAAAAGAAAAGTACAGGACCTGATGGATTCTATGCTGAATTCTACCATACCTTCAAATAAGAACTTATACCACCACTCCTTAAACCTTTCCGTGAACCAAAAAGTGAAGAAACATGCCTAACTCATTCTATGAAGCCAGCATTATACTCATCCCAAACTAGACAAGGAAACATCCAAAAAGTACTACAGGCTAATTTCTTTAATGAACATTGATGCAAAAATCCTCAATAAAATAATAACAAATCAAATCCAACAATATATCAGAAAGATCATTTACCATGACCAAGTAGGCTTCATCCCAGAGAGGCAGGGGTGGTTCAACATACGAAAATCAATAGATGTAATGCAGCACATTAATACAAGCAAAGACAAAAAGCACTTGATCATCTCAATGATCTGGGTCGAATCAAAGGCACAAAAAGCCTTTGATAAGATTTGGGGCTTACTTTTGTACATAAAATTTCCTTTTAATAAAATTGTATTGGTACACACACTGGCGTGCTTATTCACTATGTGAATGTAGTTGAGTTCTTGCCATACTGGCAGATTTTCATGTATGTGAAGTTCCTGAAACCATTTCCCCATGTATGCTGAGAGGTGATTGTCCCTTGACCTCAGTGTCTTCTCTAAGAAGACCATTCAGTTGCTGAGTAGAGATGTAGTAGTTCTCCAAGGCTTCAGGTGAATTAAGGATTTTAAGAATGTTTTGACAATAGGATATTGTGGGATTGATACCATGCATCATTGGGCCTCTGGAGACACTTCTGCTGCACTGTTTTGAAATCCTACCTGAGCCACATGAGAAATCCATCTAGTCAGCTGGAAGAGATGACATGTGAAGGAGAAGCCAGGGCCCTGGCCAAGACTACCCCAGATCTGTCTATAGTCAATTGAGTCCCTAACATGTAAAAAATCCCAACCAACATTGGCAGAACTTCTCCAGCTGGCCCACAGCAGTTGATGACAGATTTGTAAGGGACCAACTCAATTCAGAAAAATCCCCCATGTACTATTTCATTGATTATAAATGCATCACATTAAGTGACATGCTTTTTGGAGGTTTGTTGGGTACTAATAGATAAATGCACACATTAACAATTAGAAATAAAACTGAGAGCAATAATAACAATTTGGTACTTTGCATTTTCCCATTTTCTCTGATAATGAGGGAATCACTCATATTTACTTTTTTATACAAATGTATGTGATACAACTCTACTTAGAATAAATGCATGAAGATTGTTTTCCATACAAAAGAGTATGGATTTTTATTCGGGATACATTAGGACCACAAATTGTAAGACTTAGCTCTAGTTAATGCAGCCCTGTAAATTATGCTTTGATCATGAGGATCAACATTAGCCCTGAGCATAAAGTAGATCTATATTGGACAAAGTTTTCATTTTTATTAACATATGTTCATTGTACATGGGGATTCATTGTGACATTTCTGGATAGCCTGTCATTGTATATTGGTTAGATTACCCCTAAAATCTCCCACACTCAAACCCTCTCTGCCCCACTTAAAACAATTGCAACAGGTTTTGTCATTCTATTTCATATAGGTATACAAAGCCCATGAACCATATTTCTTCACCTTCCTCTCCTCCATTTATTCTCACCTCTCCCAACTGCCCTCCATATGGTACCTATTTTATAGTCCTTTCATTTTTTATAACAATGTCAGTGTTCAAAGAGGTTTCTTTTTTTAGGTAATATAATCCTCTATTTATTTAACTTTATTTTTTTTCATTTATTCATATGTGCATACAATATTTGAGTCATTTCTCCCCACTATTCCCCACACCCTCCCTCTTCCTCCAAACTCCAACCCCCTCCCTCTCTCCCCATACCCCCTCACTTCCAGGCAGAAACTGTTCTGCCCCTATCTCTAATTTTGTTGAAGAGAGAGAATAAACAATAATAAGAAGGGCAAAGCATTTTTGCTAGTTGATATAAGGATAGTTATACAGGAAGATTCCTAGCATTGCCTCCATGTACAAATGTGTTGCATTCTAAGTTGATTCTTCTTGAACTGACCTTTTCTCTGTTCCTAATCCCCTTCTCCTATTGGCTTCTGTAGCTTTAAGTTTCCTGCATTTGTTCTTTGCATTGAGGACATCAAATATTATCATGCTTTTTGGGTTTCTTATCTATCCTCATACCTCCGTTGTGTTCTCTCATCTTATCATGTAACCAAAGTCCAATCACATTGCTGTATTTGCCCTAGATCTAAAGTCCACATATGGGAGAGAACATATGATTATTGGTCTTCTGAGCCTGGCTAACCTTGCTTAGAATGATGCTCCCCAGTGCCATCCATTTACTTGCAAATGATAAGATCTCATTCTTCTTCATGGCTGAGTAGAATTCCATTGTGTATAATACCACATTTTCTTAATCCATTCGTCAGTGGTGGGGCATCTTGGCTGTTTCCATAACTTGGCTATTGTGAATAGTGCTGCAATAAACATGGGTGTGCAAGTGTCTCTGGAGTAACCTGTGTCACATTCCTTTAGGTATATCCCCAGGAATGGGATTGCTGGATCATATGGCAGATTTATGTTCAAATTTTTAAGAAGCCTCCAAAGTATTTTCCAGAGTGGTTGTATTAGTTTGCATTCCCACCAGCTGTGTACGAGGGTTCCTTTTTCCCCACATCCTTGCCAACTCCTGTTAGTGGTGTTTCTAATGATGGCTATTCTAATAGGGGTGAGGTAGAATCTTAGTGTGGTTTTGATTTGCATTTTCTTTATGGCTAGAGATGGTGAGCATTTTTTCATGTGTTTTTTAACCATTTGAATTTCTTCTTTTGAGAAATTTGTTTAGTTCATTTGCCCATTTCTTTATTGGTTCATTAATTTTGGGAGAGTTTAGTTTTTTGAGTTCCTTATATATTCTGGTTATCAGTCCTTTGATGTGTAGTTGGCAAATATTTTCTCTCACTCTGTGTGTGGTCTCTTCAGTTTAGAGACCATTTCTTTTGTTGTGCAGAAGACTTTAGGTTTTATGAAGTCCCTATTGTCTATACTTTCTCTTAGTTGCAGAGCTGCTGAAGTTCTATTGAGGAAGTCCTTGCCTATACCTATGGCTTCCAAGGGGTTTCCTACTCTTTCCCCTACCAACTTTAGAGTTTGGGGTCTGATATTAAGGTCCTTGATCCATTTTGAGTTGATACTAGTACAGGGTGATAAACATAGATCTAGTATCAGTTTTTTGCAGATAGCTAACCAGTTTTCCCAGCAGTTTTTGTTGAAGAGGCTGTCTTTTCTCCATCATATATTTTTAGCAACTGTGTCAAAAATAAGACGGGTATAGCTGTGTGGATTCATATCCGGGTCCTCTATTCTGTTCCACTGGTCTTCGTGTCTGTTTTGTGCATTTTTTATTTCTATTGCTTGTAATATAGTTTGAAGTCAGGTATTGTGTTACCTCCAGCATTGCTCTTTTTGCTGAGTGATGCCTTGGCTATTCGTGGTCTCTTGTATTTCCAAATGAACTTTAGGGTAGATTTTTCAGTCTCTTTGATGAATGTCTTTGGGATTTTGATGGGAATTGCATTAAACATGTAGATTGCTTTTGGTAGAATAGTGATTTTTACTATGTTGATTCTACCAATCCATGAGCATGGGAGATCTCTCCACTTTCTGTAGTCTTCCATCAAAGAGGTCTCTTTATGTATCTCATCTATGAATACACTGTACTTTGGTCAGTTTAACCACCTCCATTACTCTCCCTTACTGTTTTCTTCCCACCCCTATTAGTTAACAGCTTTCAGTACATATCATTATGTCATCTTCCTGTATATATGCAATGCCTTTCAGTATTGCTGACTATTATTCTCTTTAACAGATGATTTTTGATGCTGTTCACTTTTTACACTTTTGGTGGTTATGACAGAATTTAAAAATATAGGCAATTTTATTTAAAACAACTGAACAATTAATATTTAGTGGTAGCACTTGAAGTTTTCAAGAAAGACCACATAGATAATCCAATAACAAAATAAAAAACATTCCATAATCCCTAGTGAATATATCCCTTTGCCTATGAACAACAGCCTTCCACATTTCAATGATTGTAATTGAAGTGTGGAAAAGAAATGTAGAATGAAGACATTTACCTCAACCTATTTCAGGTCCTCCTTGATTATGAGGACCAATTAACTGATCTATTACTTCAAATTTCTCCTTCTATATAGAATTCCCTTAAAATGATGTACCTGGTAATCAGATTTTGCTTGAGAACAGTAGATAGTATGGATACCCTGCTGAATAAGAAATCAGCACACAGATAATGAGAATAGCCAGTGTTCAGTTATGGCACATAAATGTTTATAAAAACCTACTTCATTGGGAATCGCAGTTAATGAAGTGACGCATGCAGGAAAAATGGTCACAAGAGTCAAACTCTGTCTCAGAATTTATTTAGTACAATATTATATAATTTGTCCTAATTGTCCAATGTAGGTTTTTTCAATAGTTTGAGAAGAACAGATGCATATGCTTCGTAGGAAGAATAAAATCTAAGAGCTAGAGACCCTGGCTAGCAAGAGTGAGGCTGAGTTGAAACCTTAGAACTACAAAAAAGGAATAAAATCCCTTGTGCATTTTTGTCCCCATAGGTAGAGTACATAAAATGATTATGTTTTATATTGACAACAGAAACATAAACTTCTCTGATATATACTATTTGAGAAACTATTGCTAAGAATTCACATTATTTCAATTAATAGTTTTCATATTTCTAATCCAACTTGTAAAATCATTAACATGCAAGAGAGAGCCAAATACTTAATGAAAGTTATCCATCTTCGTTTCCCCACAGTTTTATAGAGAAGGTGTACTCAACAAAGCAGAATCATCCAAAAATAAATTGTGGAAATTTCTACTTCCATAATCTGATCAAATGTGACACTAGGAGTCTTGGATATTTTGATTTGCAGCACTGTATGAATCCCAGGACAAGGCATTTTTTATAGTCTTGATCTCACAGAAGGTTTTTCAGATCCCTCTTGATGTCCTTAGTCCTCAGACTAGATAAAGTCATTAAGCATGGAGGTGACCAGAGTGTACATCGAGGCCATTGAGCTTGAGTGTGAATCTTGAGTCACAGCAGAGTTAAGGTACATTCTTAAAAGTGTAGAACAAAATAGAGACTACTGAGAGAACAGAAGCACAGGTCAAAAATGCTCTATCCTTGAGATGAAGAGATTTCATGGAGGAGGAAACACTTTTACAGTAAGAATAAAGAATGCCAGTGAGAGGACCAACACCCAGCAAGCCAACTGCCAAATTCATCATAACATTATTTTTAAAAGTATCAGAAGAGACAAGGTAAAGCAACTGATTAGTTTCACAGAAGTAGTGAGGCATTTTAACTTCTTTACAGAAGGACATCCTCAACACCATGAAGCTCTGTAACAAGGAATCCAGGGCACTTATGATCCAGGATGCCAACACCAGCAACACACAGGACTGGGGCTTCAAGATGATTCTATAGTGCAGGTAGTGATAGATGGCCACAAAGCAGTCATAGGCTACCACAGCCAGAAGGAACTTGTCCAGTACAAAAAATAACACAAAAAAGAAATTTGGTTAATGCAGCCTTCACAAGTTATGGCCTTTCTGTGTGTCTGGATATTCACAGGTGTCTTTGGGAACTGGTGGTGGAAGTGAAGCAGATCTCCACAAAGGACAGGTTGGACAGAAAAAAGTACATGGGTGTGTGCAGGTAGAAGTCTGAAATTGTAGCCAGGATGATGAGCATGCTTCCAAACACAGTGACCAGGACACTGACAGGAAAAGTCCATACATGAGGAGCTGCAGTTCTGGGTCTTCTGAAAAGCCATGAACAAGAAGTTCTGAAATTCAGGTATAGTTTTGTGATTCTATTGCTGCACTGAATATCTGAAAGAGAAAAGTACCCTTATTATTTTTGTTTTTAGATGTTTACTCAGATCTTCTCCACCCCATTCCATATCTGTTTAAGCATTCTTGTCCACATCTATACTGTTTCCTAAATGTGGAATGTAAATTGAGTTTTAACCATGTTTCTAGCATTGTCTAAGCAATGACTTTAGTGTGATGAGAAATCAAAGTCCCTACAACCCACTAATGGAAAGAATACAATAAATAAGGGAATTATCAAATAATACAACCTAGAAGAGGATTTGGGCTTTGTTCAACTTAAAGACAAGGTACCATTGTGGATCCAACAGTAGAGCACCTGCTTTGAGTGCCTGCTGTGCCAATGTGAAGCCCTGAGTTCAAATCCCAAGCCTGCTAAAAACAAAAAAAATCAATTTAAAGGCAAAATACATGTATGAGGAGATAGATTTGAACATTATACTATATATACATTTGTTAAAACATTACATTGCTTCCCATAATTTTCTACAGTTTTTTAATGTATGTTTAATAACCAGAAAATTATCTAAATATTAGATGGTACTAATTGCTATGAAGAAAAAGTGTGTAGGTCAAAATCAGAGGATGGATGTGCTTTTTAGAGAGGACAAGAAAACAAGATGGTATATGAAGAGGGACTTCAAAGAGGACAGGTTTGAAAACACAAGGTTATTTGAAGTTTGATTCTGGAAGGGAAAAGTGGCAAGACAGAGGCCTGAGGATGGCTCCTTTTCCACATCAAAGTTCAGAACAAAGCCATGGTGGTGATCAGAATGAGAGGAAGCAGGTGATGGAGAATGTGGAGGAAAGAGGTGATCTCCCTGCCACTGCTGAAACTGAAACATTTTCAAGAACCAAGTCCTTCATTCCCATGAGATCCTTGTACTGTTTTCCTCAGGATATTTGAGTATAAATGGTACATGAATAACAGCACATATCCATCGTGTAAAATCTAGCCCTGGTCATAGCATCACCACAATCAATGTGACAGACATATTCATCACCTCCCAGAGTATCATCATGTCCTATTTATTTCTTGTGTTTTGTTGTTATTGATTATTCTGTAGTTACAGTTAGCATAAGAACTGTCCTCCTAGTAAATTTTGTATTTCACACTGTCATATTGCTAGTGCTAGACATGCTGATGTATAGCATGTGGAGAGAAATACATTCTTGCATGCAGCAATACCTTTTTATGCAATAGCAAACAATTCTGACATGTATCCTCTCCATTGCCATGACTCCACCATTCTCTTCTATGCATCTTGAATCTGACTGCCTTTGATAACTCATGTACTTGCAATCCTGTAATAGTTTGATTTCAAACATTTGAGCATCAGAGTGAACCTTTCCTTGTTTCCTCTTTGTTTAATCTTCAGGCATCTGGATTATAATAGTCACAATTTGTTCCGAAAAGTACTCTGCAAAAAAAGAAATGCTACAGATCAAAGTCATTGATGAATAGAGAGGCAAAATCCCTCAATAGAACATTGGCAAAATGAAATCAACAGTGTGTTAAATAAATGATTCTTAGTTTGGAATATATTAACTCCGGATCTCTGGCTACTAGTGCTGCCCATTACATGGTTATCTCTCTTAAATCTGCAGATTTACATAGATTTACAATCTATTCTCTTTCTGCACAGGCTTCAACCTTGTGGTGTTTATACAATGTATGGATCAAATTTATCGTTTTCTCTTCTAGCAATTATACAATAATATCCACTTTACAAACTATTTTACCTGCCTTGTTCACTGTTGTGTTTTATCAAATGAGAAAAATTTTAGAAAAGTTAAAAACTAAGAACATAATTGTGAAGAATGACAAGATAAGTAAATGGGTTACAAACAACTGTATTAAATGTTGAATAAAAATGTAAAATTAATCATTGGTATAAATTTCTAAAATAACAGTAAATTAATTCTCCCAAAATAAGTCCCTTGTTAAATGGTTAATTGAGAAAGACCTGCAAATAAAATAATAAAAGATATTAAACAACAATGGAAGAAACACTGTGGAAAATTATTTTATTGTATATAAATATAAATGGACTCAGTTGTGATTTTTGACATTGGAGGCAATACAATGATAATGAAATTAAAGATCCACCATTATTAGTATATTCTGATAGTACCTTTGTGAGTTCTTACCACACAGGTGAGCAGGTGCATCATTTTCCTGGTTCTTCACAGTGACCTTGTGATGCCGATTATTTGAATATACTGTTTAGAAACAGGATCCTTATAAATATAGTGATGTTTCTCTATATAAAATATGCATATGAAAAAGCTATAGTAGATGTTCATTTAAAGGCAAAAGAACATGTTTCACAGGATGGAAGAAGATGATGGCCACTTACACAAACAGAACCAATCACAAAAGTCAAAAAGACACTAACAAGGAAAAACTTTTATAAAATACGGTACCAAAAGACATAAGAACAACCTGACTATTAATGATCACCAAGAAGAACATTTTAATCTGTAAAAGCATGTGAGATATTGAGTGATTTGACCACACAAATTATAAATTCCATATACTCACCAAATATATCTCTAAATATATAAAGGAATTGAATTGAAAACCTAGTGAAAAAATACCTTCCATTTGTCCTTAGAAAAATTAAAATCAAATGATAACCATACTCGATCCCCATAAAAGCAAAAAACAGGCAAGAAGAATTTGGAATTGCAAAAAGAAACAAAAAAATTCAAAATTGTTCCTCCTCAATAGTAACAACTGAATTACAGCATAAAGCTCTTTATTTTTACCTCTTTATCCATGATATGGAACTTATTTATGTCTGTGAATCCCCAACGTGAAAGAAGACATTATGAAATATGTCCTGCTAATTGTAAACAGGTCATGTTTGTGAGCAATGTTTTCTGTTCTTTGTAAGAAACACAGAAACAATCCCAAATAAAACCTCATGTGAAAATTAAAGAACAATGCCTTCACTTCACTATACACACCTCCAAATCTGAGACACAATTTTCCTCCTCCCTAATTGCAGGTGTCGTTTTATGGAAAAGGTTTTTTCCACCTTCCTAATTTAGTTTCACCATTTCCACTCCCATTCTCCCCATATAATTATCAACAATGATCTTTGCATTGCAGAGAATATGAACACATTTTTTAAAATATTAAAGAAATTGACAGGTAATTAGACAAGTAAACAAATACACACAGTGATCTCTCAGCTCTAAGCCACGCTGGCTTGATCCTAAGATGACGTAGGTAAATTTTGTAAGCTTCCATGCTGGCTCAACCTTTCCCACAGTACCTACCAGGTTCCCAGACTCACCTCTATGGGGGACCTGAGTAGAAGATCTCTGTGTGGAAGTCTGTATTCCTCTCCAGATGGTTATGTTGGAGACTGCAGCTCTTCTCCAGACAAGACAGGAGGGAAAGAGGCTTTGGCTAGCCAGGCTTTGAACTACAAAAGGTATAAACCCATCCTGTCCAACTCAAGATTTTGCCCTTTGAGCAATATCATGAAGAGATATATTTATACTCCCTGCCAACTCCTTAGGTATTTTTCTCTTGTTATCTAACACTCATGCAAACCTGATTTCTCCAGAGATGTTGGTCAGAACAGAAAGAAAAATTTTCAAACTTGTTCTGTGTTCTCAAGAGACAAGGTTAGAAATGAGGTAAATCCAGTATTCATTATTTCATCTCTATGAACTCTCCTGCCTTTCTTATGTCTAACTTCCTCAGCACCGTTGCCTAATCCTTGTTTTTCTTTTGTGCCAAGTCAAGATACCTATCTATCCTAGATTTCTTACAAGGCCTGACTTATAGAATGGACATGTTTCCTGACAGCTTAAAATAACTACTATTGCTTCTTCATCAAAGGAAATAACTCTTACCCTTCATAAGACCTCAGTACTTTAGGAATTCCCTTGGGGTTTTGGTGCTTTTTATAAAGCTGTAGAAGTTTTATTCTTGTAACACAAGTTAAGAATTGTCATTTATGCTTTCATTTATTAAATAATTGAAAATTATGAGAAACTTATTTGGACAATTTTAATGCACTGTGGACTGAAGTTAGAATCTGAGAAGGATTGTCTTGGATAATTTTAACACATGCTCACTATGTGATAACAACACTATCAGGCACTCATTTTTCATTTGAAAAACTGAATCTCAGAGAGGCTCAACCAGCTTTCCACAGCTATGAACTGAATAAGGGTGAGCTATGTTTGGAAATCCAGCAGGATATCTCCAGTTGTCACACTCTAGGTCAGTGGCCCTCCACTCGTGTTCTGGCACCCAGGAGACATGTTAATGTCTCCTGATAACTCTGGATCCTGGGCTGGTGGTGCTGTCCCTAAAGGATTGAAGCAAGGGATGCTCTTCAACCTTTTAAGATGCATAGCATGTTTCACCACCTACCATAAATGTCACCATTGGGAAGGATGACAAGGACTACTGAAGAGCAGAAGCTCTTCTACTTCAGTGTGAATGTGGTTCCCTTTGACATTGTTCACATACAGGTTAGGATCAAGTACATGTAGGAAGACTTAAGTGCTTTTAACTTATAACTTGGTCACAGTTGATAATTGAGACTCCTAACACCAGTTTTTGTACCACTCCTTTTTTTCTTTGACAGATAAATTTGTATTTTTGCTTTGTAATCTAATGTGTTGATGTTGAAGCATTTTTCAGAATAACTACTTTATCTCACTAACATGTGCATTAGTGTGATGTTAGCATTTTACTGGTAAGAATGTTTAACTTCAACTCTTAGTGTTTGTTAAGAATAAAATATGTAGGATGCTGTAGTCATATTTAAAACATCTGATTCTTTACAGACTGTCATTTTGTATCCTTTGACCAGAATTCCAATATTCCAATATTCCAAGTTATGGAAACAGCCAAGATGCCCCACTACTGATGAATGGAATAAGAAAATGTGGTATTTATACACAATGGAATTTTATGCAGCCATAAAGAAGAACGAAATGTTATCATTCCTGGTAAATGGATGGAATTGGAGAACATCATTCTGAGTGAGGTTAGCCTGGCCCAATAGACCAAAAATCATATATTCTCCCTCATATGTGGACATTAGATAAAGGGCAAACACAGCAAGGGGATTGGACTTTGATCACATGATAAAGCGAGAGCACACAAGGGAGGTAAGACACCTTAAAAACTAGATAGCATTTATTGCCCTCAATGCAGAGAAACTAAAGCAGATACTTTAAAGCAACTGAGGCCAATAGGAGAAGGGGACCAGGAACTAGAGAAAAGGTTAGTTTGAGAAGAATTAACTTAGAAGGTAACACACATGCACAGGAAATCAATGTGAGTCAACTCCCTGTATAGCTATCCTTATCTCAACTAGCAAAAACCCTTGGTCCTTCCTCCTATTATTTCTTACAGTCTCTCTTCAACAAAATTAGAGATAAGGGCAAAATAGTATCTGCCAGGTAGCGAGGGGGTTGGGGGGAGACGGAGGGGACAGGGGGTAAGGGAGGGGGTAGGGGAAGAGGGGAGAAATGACCCAAACATTGTATGCACATATGAATAAAATAAAAATTAAAAAATAAGAAAAACCACCAGGAAATTTACGTGGCAAGTCACAAAATGGTAATGATATCAGCAGGATATTTAAATGTCAAAGGATTAATATCCAGAATATATGAAGAATGCTCATGAATCAATAAGAAAAAGAAAAAAAAATCTCTGTTCTTGTAAATGTTTACATAGTTGTCACCAGATTCATGGATGAATCATGTCCCATTGAGCAGATACACCATGCTATCCATCCATCCACTGAAGATTATGTAGGTAGTTTGCATATGTTGACTATTTTCAATTGTGCTGCAATTAAATCAATCAATCAATCAATAAATCAATAAAGTTTAGGGTAGGAAATGTGTTGGTTATATGTAAATATAACACCATTTTACATAAGGGACTTGAGTTTTTATTACTTTTGGTGTCACTAGAAGAAGGGGTTCTGAAAATAATCTATGTTAGAACTGAATGAAAGTGGGGTCGACACACCAAGGTATGCAGAAGAAATCTAGTCCATGGCATATTTTTATTAATAAAGTTATATTAGCATATACATTGCCATGCTCACTCTCTGTGTCATATTTACAATTGTGTTCCTGCTAAAGTGGCAGGTTTTTGTGTCTGTGGATTACCTGTGGTCCTACAGGAATAAAATTATTACCATTAATAAACAACTTCACATTTCTCCTCCCAACTCACCTGACTCCACCATTGTATCCCATGCATCTGTGAGTCTATCTTGGATGTCTTATATACATGAAATCATGAAGTATTTTCATTTCAAAGGCATCTGTAAATCACAATTGCTCCTTCCTTATTTCCTTCTACATTTAGCTTTCAGTGATCTGTATAATAAGAGTCACAATTTTGGTCCTACAGGGACTCTACAAGAAAAGTGATTGCATAGGTCAATATCGTTGATGAACATGGATACAAAAATCTTCATAGAACACTAGCAAAATGAAACCAGCAGCACTTTTTTTATTATTTTATTATTCATATGTGCATACAAGGCTTGGGTCATTTCTCCTCCCTGCCCCCACCTCCTCCCTTACCACCCACTCTGCCCCCTCCTTCTCCCCCCCAACCCCAATACCCAGCAGAAACTATTTTGCCCTTGTTTCTAATTTTGTTGTAGAGAGAGTATAAGCAATAATAGGAAGGAACAAGGGTTTTTGCTGGTTGAGATAAGGATAGCTATACAGGGAGTTGACTCACATTGATTTCCTGTGCATGTGTGCTGCCTTCTAGGTTAATTCTTTTTGATCTTACCTTTTCTCTAGGTCCTGGTCCCCTTTTTCTATTGGCCTCAGTTGCTTTTAAGGTATCTGCTTTAGTTTCTCTGCGTTAAGGGCAACAAATGCTAGCTGATTTTTTAGGTGTCTTACCTATCCTCACCCCTCCCTTTTGTGCTCTTGCTTTTATCATGTGCTCAAAGTCCAATCCCCTTGTTGTGTTTGCCCTTGATCTAATGTCCACATATGAGGGAGAACATACGATTTTTGGTCTTTTGGGCCAGGCTAACCTCACTCAGAATGATGTTCTCCAATTCCATCCATTTACCAGCGAATGATAACATTTTGTTCTTCTTCATGGCTGCATAAAATTCCATTGTGTATAGATACCACATTTTCTTAATCCATTCGTCGGTGGTGAGGCATCTTGGCTGTTTCCATAACTTGGCTATTGTGAATAGTGCCGCAATAAACATGGGTGTGCAGGTGCCTCTGGAGTAACCTGTGTCACATTCTTTTGGGTATATCCCCAAGAGTGGTATTGCTGGACAGCAGCACATTAAATGAATAGTTTCCCATTTGGAATACATGAACTCAAGAAATCTGGCTATGACGACTGCCTGTTCTATAATAATTTCTGTAAAAATCCTCCACATATGTCATTACATTACAATCTCTTTCTTCACAGACTTCATCTTTGTGATGTTTGTACTGTATATAGATTCTTTGTTATTATTTGCTGACCTGGCCACTAGAATATAATATATGACTGACCAAGTACTCACCCTGCATTGTTCAGTTTTATGCTTTCTCAATGGTGCAAAATTTTAGAAAATGTAGAATAAATAAGAAATTAAGACTGTAATTGAAAAGAAGAATGAGGTAAATAAGTGGACTAAGACAATTATATTAAATTTTATTAAATAAACATTAAAATATATTCTCAATGATAGATAATTCCCCTAACATCAGTTTCTCATTAAAGGTTAAATTTACAAAAAACTAGAAATAAAATAAGATATTTTAGCAGCAATTGAAGAAATGAAGAAAACATTATCAAGTTATTTCAATATATTTATGTATAAGTGGATTTAATTGTATTTTTACAGGGGAAATTAAAGAAAACCTTTATTAGTATATCTAATACCTCCTTTGTGAGTTCCTACCACCCAGGTGAGCAGGTGCATTATATTCATCAGCTCACTCATTCTTCAAATTGACCATATGATGCTGATTATTTGAACACATTGTTCAAAAGTAAGAGTATTATGAATAGAGTGAGCTTTCTACATATAAAATATACAAATAATAAGACTGTAGGGGAAGTTTATTTGAGGATAAGGAGTATATTTCTTAAGAAGCAGAAGCTGATGGCTATTTATAAAATCAGGACCAATCACAAAAGTCAAAAAGGGAGTAATAAGGGATATCAGATATGAAATACAATGGCAAAAGGTGTAAAAGAAACTGATTATTACTGATTATGCAGAGGAACTTTCTAAATTAAAAATAAGTGAGGGATTGAGAAATTTGAACACAGAAACTAAAACTTTCATATATTCACCAAATATATCTATAAATATATAAAAAAGAATCAAATGGCAAAGTGGAAACAAACCCTACAATTCTTCCTTAGAAATATTAAAATCAAATCATCTACATATTCAATCTCCATAAAATCGAAGAACTCTCAGGAACAATTTTGAATTGCAAATAGAAAGAAAAAACAAAGAAACTCAAAAATTTTCCTCAGTATTTACAAAAGAATTGTGGCATGAAGTTATTTATTTATTTTTGAATGCAGAGAAAGGTTTATTACATAGCTTAGGACATGCCATGGGAAGAAGGATAGTAAGCATTCAACTCATCTTCAGTCATCTTTGGGATACAGATATGAACTATAGGTTTAAGTAGGCAAAAGAACTGGGGGAAGGGTACAAAATGTATGCATAGCTAAACAGTTCAGTCACAGGCCTGGTCAGGTTGGTCATTATCTCAGTACTTGTTCTGAGAGAGGTTTGGGAGTTGTTATTTGGAGCCAGGCAAGTGGTCCACTCAAAGGGAGGTTTACTGTTGGGTGTAGTTTCTGTCCCTTGTCATGAAGATGTTGTGTTTCCTGGTGATTGCAAAGTGACTGCAAAGAGAATGGCTTAGAGTAAAGACAGATACAAAGATGAAGGCAGGGATGCCAAGCTTCTCCTGTTTTTAGTTAATTCATGGGCCCAAGGAAGGAGTCAGTGTTTATCAGCAAAAGCAATTTGGGCACCTCTTACAGAAACACATTGCTTAATGATGGGTAACAGCAAAGTACTGTAGCATCAATCTTAGCAAGACATCCCAAAGACTTTGTTTCTATTGATTACATATCTTAATTATAGAACAGTAGGTCTAACTTTTCTGGGCTACAGATACCTTTAAAAATTAGGGGGAAACTATGAATCATTTCCCCAGAAGATCAGCTTGGTCCCATATGCATTCTAATCCTGGGGTGGGGTGTTTCACAGAATCTGAGAAGAATTCCATGAGTGCCTTTTTTTTTGTTTTTTCATTTTGTTTTGTCTTGTTGAGGTACTCATGGTTGAACTCAGGGCATCATGCTTGCTGGCAGGTGCTATACCACTTGAGTCACTCTACCAGCCCTTTTTGCACTGGTTATTTTTAGATACAGTCTCACTTTCTGCCTGAACTGCCTGGACCACGATCCTCCTCCTTGTGTTCTCCCATGTAGCTGTGATGACAGGAAGATAGCACCATGCCCAGCCATTGGTTTATGTTTTTATTTATTTATTCAAATGTGCATACATTGTTTGGGCCACTTCTCTCCCCTCCCAGTCCCCCACCCACCTTGATTCCAGGTAGAACTTGCTCTGCCCTTTCTTCCAATTTTGTTGAAGAAAAGACAAGTAATAATAAGAAAGAAAACGTGTTTTTGCTAGTTCAGATAAGGATAGCTATACAGAGAGATTCCTAACATTGCTTCCATGCATATGTGTATTACAACATGAATTGATTCATCTCTACCAGACCTCTTCACTACTTCCTGGTCACCTTCCCATAGTGACCTCTATTGCTTTTAGGTTTCTGTGTAAGCTCCTCTGCAGTGGGGACATCAAACACTTTCAAGTTTTCGGATTCCTACCTATTCCCATTGCTCCCACATGTGCTCTCCCCTTAGCGTGTGAATCAAGTCCAACCACATTGCTGCATTTGCCCTAGATCTAAAGTCTACATATGAGGGAGAACATATGATTTTTGGTCTTCTGAGCCTGGCTAACCACACTCAAGATGATGTTCTCCAGTTCCATTTACTTGTGAATGATAAGATTTCATTCTTCATGACTGAGTAAACTCCATTATCTATAAGTCCCACATTTTCTTAATACATTCATCAGTAGTGGGGCATCTTGTCTGTTTCCATAACTTGGCTACTGTGAATAGCATTGCAATAAACATGGATGTTCAGGTGCCTCTGGAGAAACCTGAGTTCCATTCCTTTGGGCATATCCCCAGGAGAGGGATTGCTGGATCATATGGCAGATCTATGTTTAGATTTTTAAGAGGCCTCCATACTTTTTTCCAGAGTGATTTCACTAGCTTGCATTCCCACCAGCAGTGTATAAGGGTTCCTTGTTCCCCATGTCCTCACCAACACCTGTTGGTGGTGATGTTTTTTCAGACGGATCACCACTTTTCCCAGCAACACTTGTTGAAGAGACTGTCTTTTCTCCATCATATACTTTTGACATCTTTGTCAAAAATAAGGTGGGCACAGCTGTGTGAATTCATATCCAGGTCCTTTATTCTGATCCACTGGTCTTCATGTCTGTTTTTTGTGCCAATACCATGCTGTTTTTATTTCTGTTGCTTTGTGATATAGTTTGAAGTCGGGTGTTGTGATACCTCCAGCATTGCTCTTTTTGCTGAGAATTGCCTTAGCTATTCGCAGTCTCTTGTATTTCCAAATGAACTTTACGGTAGATTTTTCAATCTCTGTGATGAATTCCATTGGGATTTTCATGGGAATTGCATTAAACATGTAGATTGCTTTTGGTAGTGTAGCCATTTTTACTATGTTGATTCTACCAATCCATGAGCATGGGAGATCTCTCCACCTTCTGTAGTCTTCCTCAATCTCTTTCTTCAGGGGGTTGTAGTTCTCATTGTAGAGGTCATTCATATCCTTTGTTAAGTTTACTCCTAGGTATTTGATTTTTTGAGGCTATCGTAAATAGAATTGTTTCCATATATTCCTTCTCAGTTTGTTCATTATTGGTGTTGTATGCCTGTTTATGTGCCTGGCAGTTTTTTGGTAGAGTTTTTTGGGGGTCAAGATATAGGATCATGTCATCTGCAAATAGGGATATTTTGACAGTTTACTTATTTGTATTCCTTTTATTTTTTCTTCTTGCCTTATTGTGCTGGCTAGGAATTCCAGTACTATGTTGAATAGAAGTGGAGATAGTGGGCATCCTTCTCTCATTCCTGATTTTAGAGGGAATGGTTTCAGTTTTTCTCTATTACATATGATGTTGGCTATAGGTTTGTCATATATAGCTTTTTCAATGTTGAGATACTGTCCTTCTATTCCTGGTTTTCTTAGAGCTTTTATCATGTAGTAGTGTTGGATCTTATCAAAGGCTTTTTCTGCATCTATTGAGATAATCAATTGGTTTTTGTCTTTGCTTCTATTAATGTGCTATATTACATTTTAGATTTACATATGTTGAACTACTCCTGCATCCCTGGGATGAAGCAGACATGTCATGGTGAATGATCTTTCTGATGTGTTGTATTCAGTTTGCCATTATTTTATTGCGGATTTTTGCATCAATGTTCATTAGCGAGATTGGCCTATAATTCTCCTTTCTGGAGGTGTCTTTGTCTGGTTTTTTGATGAGTGTAACACTGGCTTCATAAAACAAATTGGACAGTGTTCCTTCCCTTTCTATTTCATGGAACAGTTAATGAGAGTTGGTATTAGCTCTTTTTTTTTCCCTTCTCTACCTTCTCCTCTCACCCACATCCTGGCTATTTTTGACATTTAGACTCAGTGGGAAAGTTGTTAAAAACTCAGGCCTTTCAGAATAGCTCTATAATTTAGAATTCTGTCTCTGCATCCAGCTCTCCCCACAACACACATATACTATTTCTCAAAAATGTTATTTGCAAGTTAGCAGGCAGCCAGCCCATTAATACTATCCCCTTCCTTGTGGAGCAGGTGCTCAAGTCTTTCATATTTCTTTGGCCACTTGTGGTTAATTTTCTTCTAGGGTAAGATTTTGTAGCCTTGAGCACCTCTTGAAGGGCCAAGCAGCCCAGATAGAGGCCCACTGAAAGTTTGAGTTAGGAATAAGAAAAGAATCAGAACTTCCAGTTAGATGGTGGAGAACAGATGGGCTGGTGAAAAAGAGAGGTCACTTAGGGATCATCTTGTTCTATTGTTTTTTTTTCATTTTTCTTTTATTATTCATATGTGCATACAAGGCTGATCAAATTCAGCAGAGAATCCATCAGGTCCTGGACTTTCATGAAGCTCTTAGTTTTACCTTTTTACCCATAAACTAGAACTTATTTATTCCTGTGTGAATCCCCAGCATGAGAGAAAACTTTATGAAATGTGTCTCACTAATTATTGTTCAAAGGTCACATTTATTATCTACATATACTGTGTTCTTTGTCAGAAATATGATAGCAGTCTCACATAAAACTTTATGTGAAAATTAAAGAACAATGCCCTCACTTCACCATATATCCTTCTAAATCTGAGACTCAATTGTCCTCTTCCCTAATTGCATGTTCTATTTTATGGGAAATGTTTTTACTATTTCTGAATTTAGTCTCACCAATTACACTTCCAATCTGCTCACATATTGTCAATGATATATACATTGAAGAGAGTATAACAGTATCATTTAGCAATATTTAGTAAGTTGGCAATTTATTAGTGAAATATACATTGAAGAGAGTATAAAAGTATCATTTAGCAATATTTAGTAAGTTGGCAATTTATTAGTGAAGTAAGCAAATAAATACTGTGATCTGTCAGCACTGGGCTAGACTGGTTTAGTCCTCAGGTGATGCCAGTTAAATCTTGTTAACTTCCAGGCTTGCTGAACCTTCATAGGGTCCCAGACTCACCTGGATTGGGGCTTAGAAGATCTCCATGTGGAAGTTTGCATGTTTATAATGGATACTGAAGCTCTTTCCATACAAGACAGGAGGGTGGAGTAAGTTGTTGACTAGCCAGGCTTTGAGCACAAACAGGAACGATCACATACTACAGCCCAAGGTTCTACCTTTCAAGTGACATTACCAGGAAGTGTATTTATATTCCCTACCTGATCATTAGGTAAATTTCCAACTGTTATTCAATGCCCATGCAA
Source organism: Castor canadensis (assembly GCF_047511655.1). NCBI lineage: Eukaryota > Metazoa > Chordata > Mammalia > Rodentia > Castoridae > Castor > Castor canadensis. Next base: position 7,450,341 of record NC_133399.1, read on the forward strand.
ACCTGATTTTCCTGGAGATGTTGGTAAGAACAGAAAGGAAAAATTTCCTCCTCATTCTATGTTCCGAGGAGACAACATTAAAAATGAGGTAAATTCAGTATTCATTCTCACCCATCCATCTCCTGCCTTCCTGAAGTCTTACTTCCTGGAACTCTTGAACAGTCCTTATTTCCAGTATTGTTTAAAGGCTGGGATACCTGCCATTGCTAGATTCCTTCTAATGGGAGTGTCCTGATGGTGGAGGGAAACCAGCTCCTGACAGCTTCAGAAAATTATTATTCCCTTTTAATCAAGGAATTCCACCTTCTTCACTCATCATAAGACCTCAGGACATTAGCCAAACCCTTTAGGTTTTGATGAGTTTTGCAAGCTGTCAAAGTTTTATTCTTGGAACACAGTTTTAGAAATTTCATTAATGTTTACATTGATTAAATAATTGAGAGTTATAAGAAACATATGTAGATCATTTTAATGCACCACGTAGTGAAATTAGAATCTGTGTCGGATTGTCTGGGATAATCTTCACACATACCCACTATATGATATCAACTCTATCAGGCACTCATTTTCCATTTGAAGAACTGATGTTCAAACCAGGCTCATTGATCTGCACAGAGATATGCGCAAAATATGAATGAGCTTTGTTTGGAACTCCATCAGCATGTCCCCAGTTCTCAATCCCCTAGATCATTGGTCCTCCACCAGAACACCAGGTACCCTGTAGATATTTGGCAATGTCTACAGAAAATTCAAGATGCTAAACCTGGGAAGGTGGTGTTGTCCTTAGTGTGAGGAAGGCAGAGTTTCTGCTCAATCTTCTAAGATGCACACTACAGTTCATCAGAAAGTATCATCTAGCATATATACCACCAGTGGGAAGGTTGAGAAACACTACTGAATAACAGAATCTCTCTTACTTCAGTGTGAATATGGATCATTGGGGACCTTGTTCAAATGCAGGTTCAGATTTGGAAGGTCTGGCCCTGAGATTCTGTAAAGTGCTCCCTGATGATATTGTGCAGCACCCTTTTTTTCTGAACAGATAAAATTGCATTTATTTGTGCTGTGTAACATAATGTTTTGAAGAACATTACTTTGTGGAATAAATATAAATATTAACCTGAGTACTACCTCACATGGTTATAATTTCATTGGGGAAAATGTTTTTTATCAACCAGTATTTCAAGAACACGTTATACTGGTGGCTATATTCAACACATTATAAAGTATATCTCTTCATCTTTTTCCCTCATATACAACAGTTATTTTGTGTCCATTAACCAGCATCTCCCCCAAACCACCCACTTCAATTATTTAAGGCCCTGAAAGCCATTATTGTATTTCTTATTTCTATGAAATAACATATTTTAGATTCCAGATTTCAGAATGTTCATATAATAGTTGTCTTTCATTTAACATTATAACTTCCAGATACATGTATGTTGTCCCAAGTGACAAAATAGTTGTGATCAGTTTTGGGGCTGAGTCATATTCTCTTGTGCTGGTGCACCATATTTTCCATTCTTCCACTAATGACTACATAAGTGGATTCCACATCTTATCTATTTTCAGTAAGGCTGCAATGAACTGGAGAGTGCAGGTATCAATTTCATGTCCTTTGGATTTTAAATCCAATAGTGGATGGCGTTGTAGTTCTGAGAACCAAGAATGCAATCCAGTGTTTGAGTCAAGTATGTAGGCATGTTGCTGAGTCTCCCCCAAGAACACTCCCCCCACCTCGGTTCTGATTTTAGGTGGTCAGATTTCCATCCTAATTCTTCCTTCATAACATGGAAACAATCATATAAACCTTGTTTTCTCCTATATAAACTTGCAACTTCCCTCTACTTAATGAATAATCTAAAGAACATATTACACACCATAGCAATTTACTTGGAAAATAATAGAGTTCAATAGAGAGTAGCCATTGTGAGTAACACACTGTTCCTCATTTTCTAACTTCATGGTGACATAATAAAATTTTCTTGGGACAGGAAGTGAATCAGCATTGTCCTAATCCTGGGAGATAGCAGTGATGATGGAGATGGAGTCATCCTCCCAGATCCTAAGAAGACAACTCAGAACTTGGGAGTCCATCATTCTATGTTGCACTGATCTCATGGAAATTGTCTCTGACCCTTCAAACAGGCTCCAAATAGACTTTGTTGTAAGCAGGGTTACTATGCTCCATAGTTGGGAATAACTAGAAGGCTGATGTGTATGTTACTGGATCTGGTGAGGCCATAAGGAGGAGGGCTCTACCTGGCCCTTGGATACTGAGTTTGTGATGTTGTTGCAGAAAAGGATTTGAGAATACATCATGACAGAGAATGAGATAATTTATTGGTAAAGCAAATCAGAGAAAGTATAGTACACAATTCAGATATTAATGCAGGCATATCTGATAATAGGTGTGATGAGTGTGGAATATCAGCATTTCTTAAGTCAGTGGGTTTTGAGTTTGGGTAAATTTGCATGAGTCTCAGTATTTCCCTTTGTTTGGGATATCAGGTATATATAATTATTGTGTTGTTACACTGATTTTTCAATTGGGCCCAGAAATATCAAGATTGTTACGTTTATTAAATTTGGGACACTATGACAGAGATGTCTGAGCAATCCCTTAAACAAAGGATGAATTTTGCCAGATGCTCCCTTTAGGAAAGGTATCCTACCTTGAAATAAATATTTTCCTTCATAAATGCTTTTGTAATCAAAGGAGTGATTTTCTTAAATATTTGTTCCCAAGACTAGTGTCTTTTTTCAAAATATCCCTTTTTAATTTCAGGAGTGTATTCATATTTGAGCAGTATGAAAGTTCAGAGGGAGAGCTGTCTCTTTTTTTTCACTGTACGTTGCAACTTAGTGTGGAAATGTGAAGCTTAAAGAAAAGAAGGTAGTATTTGTGTGTTTTTAATCAAGCTAGTCATTAATACTGTGTTTATCTCTAAATACCTGGATCCTATATTTAAAGCCTCATTTTCCCTGATCTATCCTTTCTCATTTCTTGGTGCATCAAATTATGTCTTCTTCTTTTCCTTCTTGTTTTAATCTATAGCTTGCATTTTAATACATTTTCTGTCAAAGACAGAAAGAAATGCTTGCCAGTCTGTTCCTGCTCCATATAAGATTTAATGAATATTTTATTATTTGTGATTGTTACTCTTTTTTTCTATAAGAAGATTGTTCAATCCTATCCACTGCTTTGGGTCCAGATAGTACCTCACATGATAAGAGTACATGTCACTCCCATGTGGCTTTGGCTTTAGAAAAGTGGATGCATAGTTTTGGGTATGAATTCAACTAGATTAAGGAATGTCTAGAGAATTGACAAATCATTAATTCTGATTGTCTGGGAGGATATTCCTTGAGAAGACTAACACCTGGTTTATCAAACAACCAAGTGAGGATATCCTGCCTTTAATGTGGGCAGCAGTGTCCAGTTGTTTGGTAATCCAAATGGAAGGGAGAGGAACATCAGGGAGTCTCTCTCTCTCTCTCTCTCTCTCTCTCTCTCTCTCTCTCTCTCTCTCTCTCTGTTTTCCTTCTGGCTATGGCATACTCTTTCTGGCTGGGTCATAAGACTCTAGTTACTTCAGCCTTTGTACTCTGAGACTGGCATTATCAGCAGCCTTGCTGACTGATGCCAATTAGCTTTATCTGGACATCTCATCATACATACTTGTTCATGACTTCTTTCCCAGATGACTTTATGGCCATTATAATCTGGTTGGGAAGTAATAGAACAAGTGTAGTGGGAGGTTAAATAATGGAAAGTAAAACCAGTTATAAAGAAGGAATATTTTCTAATGCTCTACAGCATAGTGGGTGGCCATCCCTCATAGTTATATATCACATATTTCATTATTAATGAAAAAGAGAAGCTTAGAAACTATAAATATAAACTATTGACAGGTACACAGAAATTTGTTTACCTGAACTGATCAGTACATATTAAAATATCACACTGTGCTCCAAAAACATGTCCAATATTATGTGTTAATGAGAAAATTATGACAATTTAAAATTGCTCACTTTATGATTTTGTAATTATATGCTGTATATATGTAGCTAATTATGCACTATACCCATAAAGTTATACATTAAAAGTAATAATTTATTAAAACTTAAAACTTGAGTCTTAAATACATTTTTAAAGTAATTATGGCACTTGTCTTCTGTTTTCCAATGGCTTATTTAAAAATCCAGAAGAAAGATACTCAAAACAATGATATGTACCAATGTACAATCCATTAAACCCATCATATCTTGAAAATGTCATGAGTCTCAGAAAAATTTAACTCACCTAACCAACTGAACATCATAACTTAGCAACACAGTATGTTGTGGAGAATTGGTTTTATCCATGGAGATGGCAAAAAATACTGCACTATCTTGTCATCTAGCAATCCTACTACACAGTATAAGCCCAAAGGAAAGCAAATCACTGTTTTGAAGAGATATTTGCCCTCCTGTGTTTATTTCAGTACTATTCACAATGGCCAAGATATGGAATCAGTGTGAGCATCCATTTACAGATGAATGGTTGAGGTAAATATGCCAGACATATAAAACGGAATCTTACTTGGTCATAAAAAATGAATTTGTGCCCTTCATAGCAAAACAGAAAGAACTGGATGAAGTTAAGTGAAAAAACAAAGACAGAAATTTAAATAGAATAAGCCTGCATTAATCCTGAATTTTTTGCAATCAATTTTAACAAATCATGCTCAAAAAATAAATAAATTCTAATCAAAATAAAATTCAAAAAGAAAAATATTAAATTCTCACCCATGCATTACTCAACTCCATTGATGTGGAGAGGCGCTCAGTCAGTCTCATTTTTCATCAGTTGTGATTAATTTGCTATTGATCTCCTGTGTGTTTCTCTGACCTTAATTTCATGAAAATATGCTTCTGCAAAAGAAAATGGTGCCCAGAAAGCAAGGAGAGTTATGATAATCCTCCCAAACCAAAAAAAATGGCATGGAATGTACTTAATTTAAGTGGTAAATTGAAAGAAGGCATGCTTTTAGCAAAATTTGTATGGATTAATGGGGAAAATGTGTCAAGAATTTGCATCACATTACTGAACTCTGTGCATCCTTCCAGTTTTTCCTCAATGATGGTCTTCTTGGAACCATGTCCCTATGAATACCAAAAGTCTACACTATAACATGTATTTAGTATATGGAGAAGTCAAATAAACTGATGACATATTTAACTTATTGGCTATGAGATTATAGTAAAATTATTAACTCCCAACTGGTGAGAAAGAAGGGTGGAGGGAGAACAGAGAGAGATTTGTGTTGGGATAGAAAAAAATGTAGCTAGATAAGAGGAAACATTTCTGATGTTCTTTACATATGATACTATGGTGACTGCAGTTAATAATAACTTATTGTAGATTTCAAAATTGCTTGAAAAAGATTTTGAATGTTCTCTGAAGTAATTAATAATAAATGTTGGAGATGATAGATACCCTAATGACCCTGATTAAATCATTGCTTATTTAAAATATATTGCGATAACATACTATTCTCATAAATACATACTTTATGTGTACTTTAAAAATAAAAACCTAAGTCACTTAAGAGATATTACATGGATATTATTTTCTATGTCTGTGAAACAAATTATCCCAAATTAGGAACCTTAAACAACACCCATTTGCTGTACTTCTAATTTGCAGATGGAATTTCCACACAGTCCTCTGCTGATTTTTCTGCTCAGGGCTTCACATTAGCTAAAGTACACCATTTTTCTGATTGTGTTCTCACCAGGAGCTCAGGAGCCTCACCCAGGCTCATCCAAGTCATGAGCAGAATTTGTGTTTGTTGTTGGGACTGAGGTCCAAGTTTCTTGATGGGTGTTCCACAAGGGTCACTTTCAGCACTAGGAGCTGTCTTCACCTTCTCACCAAGTGGGCCTTTAACAGCATCATAGCTTAGTGCTTAAAGTTGAGCAAAACAATCATGGTTTTCATGACCCCATCCACAAATGTTTCTGGAACATTCCATATATCTGGTTAACTATGTTTCCTTTATTTACTGCTCTCAGCACCTTTGTATATCTTTCAAAATCTTAGACATCTTTTCTCTTTCCTATCTCACTTATGCTCCATCCTGAATATTTCATCAGTGTTTCTCACTGATGTCTATATCTATCTGTCCTATCAAAGCATTTACAGAGTCAAAGAATCAACACATATGTACTGACACCTGCTTAATTACAGGTCTGTAGTCTATACTGTCATGGCATTTCCATTTTATATGGACTACATATTTCTGTCTCCTTTAAAATTTCTGTGTTGTGATCCTAACTCCCAATAAACCCAATTGGGCTGATGGCTTAACCATTCTGAATTCTATTTATGTGAACATATAATGAGGTTTACATTAGTTCATAGCACAAAAATATACTTTTTGAAAAAGTAAATCAGTCAAATTTCATCAGTTGCTAATATCTTAGTATTATATATAAAATAATCAAAATATATTTCTTGAAATTTCAAACTACTTATAAATGCATGATGAAATAATAGCTCTTAACTTGTTTAGCTATTTTGGAAAATTATAAACCAAGGATTGCAAGACTAATGCCTTTGTATTAAGGGGTCATTCGTAAAGAAGGATGAGTCTGTTGTTCAGATATGTTGGGGCAGGATTTTCCAACATATGTCAAGTTGTGGTGCCAACGGACCTGATCAAGACAGGCTCGTCAGTCTCAGACTTATGGACTATCTTAATGAAGAAATGAAATATCATTTCAGAAGTTTATAATTCTGAAGGAAGGAGTTGATGGAGGATAATTGAAAAGCACTGATTTACCTGATATTTAAACAGGTGTTTTAAGAACAGAGAATCTGCAAGGAAAAATTTCTTCTGTACTGTGGAGTGTCCCACAGAAATGACATACTCAGGATTGGAATAACAAGAAGGAAGCATGCCTGGTGAGCAGACAAACAGATCTGAAAATACCCATGCTGCCATTGTTTTTGGCATGGTCTAGAAGGTGCATAGTTTTTTCATGACAGTCTTCGTATGCATTGGGGACTAATGTCCGACACCTTCCTAAGGTTATGTCTGGATACACAGTTTCAGTCTCCATTGCCAACCATCCACAAAGGAATTTGTACTTGTAGGTGGAGACCTTCCATTCAGGAAATTAATCCAGGTGAGTCTAAGTGCTCATTAGTGGTTTCAGGAGAGCTTCTGAGAGATATAATCCAAGAACATAGAGCTAAGGTCACCTGTGAGTCAGCTCAGCCTCTCTCAGAGATGAGATATGCCTATGGCTATTTGCTCATTTGTTTTATTAATTCATGGATGCATTTATTTACCATGCTGGAAAAGGAAGTGATCATGGAACTCAGCAATGCAGGGTCATTGTTGACCAGGATTGATGGCTATGGAAGTCCAGTTACAAAAGAAATTTTTATGCTTAAATTGGGTTCATTGTAATAGAACAATTGTCCAATGATTGTTTTATTTAAGCAGGAGGAAAAGAGAAACTGCAATAATGGTGGAGGGATGTGCTGTGACAGGAGGCCATTTCTAATTTTAAAGTACACTGCTGTGTTTATTTCAATATGTATATCCTGCAGCCATTTTCCAGAGTTTTCAGCATTTTTGTGGGATGTTATTTAAAATTTTTCTATTTACTTGTTGAGTGATATTTTGCTCATAAATACTTAAATAGTATTTATGAAATACATCTATCTATTTACAGCTCGCTTTCTTGCCTTAGTCAACATGAGTTTGCTGACTCACAAATTTCATATGTAGTTTTTTTATATACTTGTAAAATAAATGGTTTACTTCCTTATTCTGGTCTTTACTGCCTCTGATTTTGCATAAGATATGGATGGAGCTTCAGGGTCAACTTTACTTTCTTCAACATAGACAACTATTTGTGTCACTTTTACTTTACAATTCTTGCTACTCCAACCCACTTAAAAATAAACTTTTCATGTGTTAAATGTCAGTACATACAGAGGCATAATTTTTTATTCATTCAACTAATAACTATGGAGCATTTGCCGCATGCCATGATATTTGAGGACAATTTGTATTATTCTCCATATGAACAGATTATTGATAGTTATTATTGAATATTGAAAGAAATAAATTATTGGTAATATATATCTTCTTTCTCTTAATGCATTTTGCTCCATTAAGTGTTGAGCAGTAAAGACTTTTTAAAACCAGTTTAATCTGTTTTTCTTTTTTTTTTGTCAGTTTTAGTTTTGACCTTTATTCATTGCTATTTTACACTAAGAGAATATACAAAAATATCAATATTTCAGTGTTAATAATATGACAATAACAACAATACAAAATGGTAGTGATCCTTCACTGAGTCTAGGTGTCAGCATGTTTTTCTCCTAACATAATTTTATTTATCAAGTATTCTTTTAAGTTTATATAGCACATACCTATGTTGTTCTGCAAACAGAAAGGTGACCAGATCAGGTGAATCTCTGCTCATTCAAATCTTGCATCATGATATTGAGAGTCAGCACAGTGTAGGAAATGTGTGTGTGATGCAGTCCCCTCAAGGAGTAGCCACAGGTAGGATTATACTCAATGTGAAAGGAGGAATTGTAATGGTATATGAAGAACTTATAGAGTTTATTGTGGAGAGGTACTTTAGATAACAGCACATGTGGGATGTGAGTGTATTCATTGGATTTGTCCAAAGAGGTCAAATCTGAAAATATGGCAATAAAAAAGAAGGGATGATCTGTTATTGTCTATAGTAAACAGTTGTTATTTGTCTTGCTGTGCCTTGCTAGTTCAACACAATGAGAAATTCCACATGTTTTGCCTGTGGAATCTAAAAAGTTGATATTACTGATGTAGAGAGTAGAATATTGGTTAACAGAGAATATGGATGAGAGAGAGAGGAAGACCGGGGAGAAGTTATTCAATGGGTACAAAGTCACAGTTAGATATGAGGAATCAATTTTGCCTTTCAACTGCAGAGCAGAGTGACTGTAGTTAACACTAATGAATTACATGCTTTAAGGTAACTAGAAGGGAGAATTTGAATATGCCAAGCACCAAAAAAAAAAGATCAAAGTGTGAGGTACAGATAGGATAATTTCCCTGATTTGACCATTATACAAAGTCCACATGTATTGAAACTTCCATTACATTCCATGTGTTGGTAAAATTGTCATGTGTTAATTTAAAATGCTGTAAGAAATAAAAAACCCAATTATCCAAGTTAAACTGAATGTTTCATCAACAACAATAGGTTTTGGCAAGGACGTGGGGAAAAAGAAACTCTTGTTCCATTTCTCAAGTAAATGGATGGAACTGGAGAACATCATTCTGAGCAAGGTAACCCAGGCTCAGAAGACCAAAAATCGCATATTCTCCCTCATATGTGCACTTTTGATCTAGGGCAAATACAGCAATGTTGTTGGACTTGGGTCACATGCTAAGGTGAAAGCACATTCAGGAGGTATGGGGATAGGTAGGAAACCCAAAACTTGAAAGTGTCTGATGTCTCCACTGCAGAAGACCTAATACAGAAATCTTAAAGTGACAGAGGTCAATATGGGAAGAGGATCAGGAACTAGTGAAAAGGTCAGGTAGAGATGAATCAATTCAGGTTGTAATACACTTGTGCATGGAAGCAATGCTAGGAATATCTCTGTATAGCAATCCTTATCTCAACCAGTTCTGGTCTATGAACAACTCTTTGAGGATTTATTCTCTGGTCCTGTATTAGAGTCATGTGTGGACTTTTTGAAGCCAACTTCATCAAGAATGCTTCCACTCACCTCAGTTCTGATTCTATGATGTCAAATGTTTGACTTGGTAGCTCAGTTTCTGCCCAAACAAGCTTATAGTTGCCTCTCTGCACATACTTTGTGATAGGAAATCATACTTATTGCCCTTTCCTCATTAAATGTACCCTTGGGAAATTCCACCTACTTAATGGAGTTTATGTGTGAACTAAACATACTTAAAAGTTCACAGTAAATTACATGGCATGCAGTGAATGTTCAGTAGATAGTAGTAATGGTGACTAACCCATTGTTCCTTATGTAGTATGCTTAATGTGAGACAACAAAGATTTCTTGGGACAGGGAGTGAGTCTGGCATTGCCCTGCTCCTGGGAGATGGCAATGATTATGAGGATAGGGTCATCCTCCTGGACCAGTTTGGTAGCACAGTACCTGGGCATCCATAATTCTATGCTTGTGTCAGAAACCTAACGCAGTTTCCAACTAGGCAAATAAATAATTTCCAACTCTTTTTAGTTGTTTTCTATGTTACAGTCTTGGGAATACCTATAAAGATGATGTTTCTTGATTTATCAAATTATTCCTCCCATTTTCCTCCCTCTTGCAAATCTATAGCATGTAATTCATAAACTTTTGCTGTCAGCAGAAGTATGAAATTCTTTCCTGTCTACTTCTCATCCAGGCAGAATCTCATTTCACAATTGGTTAGCACTTCCCCATTTTATGTGGAAGCTTTCTAGAGACAGACCCACTCTTTTGGTTCTGATAATACATATTCATATGATAATCCTGCATGCATTTAAAATAGAACACAAAACTAAGAATTATTAACAAAACATACAAGACCTCTGGGACATCATTGAAAGCCAAAATTTATAAATCATGGATAATTCATAGAAAGTGTATGAAATAAAATGATAATGGAAAATTTCTGAAATCTCAAGAAAGAGATGGCTACCCAGGCACAGGAACTGGTAAGACTCCAAAAAGATAAGAAAATAACCCCCCATCTCATATTATAGTAAAACATTAGCCACACAGAGAAATGAAAGAAAACTGAAAGATGCAAAACAGAAATGCCAAATCACCTATAATGACAAACTTTTCAGAATAATAGATTTATCAAGAGAAACTTTTAAATGCAAAGTTAGTGGAATGATCTATTTCAAGCCTGAAAGAAAATACTTGACAATTTATATTACTGTATCTGACAAAGCTATGCTTCATAATTGAAGGAGAAATAAAAACTTTGAATGATAAACAAGAACTAAAGGAGTTCATGACAGTAAACCAGTGCTACAAGAGACAATACATGGAATCCTACAGGCAGAGGAGAAAGATAAATTAAACCATGAATTTGGGAAAGAATAAGTCTCACTACACAATTAGACAAGCAAATGACAAGTAAAGAAGAATCATACACTACCAAACCAATAAAATGGCAGGAATAACTACACACCTTTCCATAAAAACTGTGAATGTCAATGGTCTCAATTCTACAATCAAATGACCCAATCTGGCAGATTGGACGAAAACTGATCCTACATTTTTGATGCACATGAAGCCAACCATAGTGACAAAGATAAGTATAGGCTTACAGTAAAAGGGAGGATAAATATTTAGATTTTCCAATGCAAATAGATCCTGAAAACAAGCAGGAGTAGCTACACCCACATCAAACAGAGAGAAATCAAATCAAAATTAGAAGAGAAACAAAGTCATTCAATATGGATAAATCAAACAATTCAGCAGGAGGAAATAAAAATTGTAAACAGATACACACAAAATATTCACAAATGCAATTTTATAAACCAAAAACTACTAGACATAAAAACACAAGTAGATAATAACACACTTTTGCCAATAGACAGATCATTCACAAAGACAATCAATAAGGAACCATCAGAAGTAGATGACACTGCAGATCAAATTAACTTCTCAGACATCTAAAGAATATTTCACCCAAGAAAGAACAGAAATTCTTCTCATCAGCCCACAGAACTTTGCCCTAAATAGACCATATGTGCTGGCAGAATGGCTCAAGCGGTAGAGTGCCTGCCTAGCCATTACGAAGTCCTGTCTTCAAACCCCAGTGCCGAAAGGATTCCAAGATGGCTGCTAGAGGCAGGAAGCAGAAAGCGACCCTCCTATAGTGAAATCTTGGAGAGACGCTGGAGACACACTTTGCAGGCATAATCACTGAGAAAAGGCATAACTTTGACCCCTCCACATCTCCAGCCGGTGCAGAGAATCTCCACTTCACGTTAAACAGAGAAACGAAGAGGGCCCCTGGGGCCACCAGTGGCCGGCGCCCATACGGCTTGGGAAGACGCGGATCAGGTGAGCTTCATGGTACCGCGGTAGCCCCACAGACAAGCCTGGGCCAGAGCAGCATAGCCCCCTGGACAGACTGACCTCCACCTGGGAAAAAAAAAAGAGAAACTGAGTAATAAGCAATAAGAACAGTTAAGACACGCTGGAAAGAGGGTGGGGCACCCTGAGCGCTGAAGATTGGGGGAAGGGAATCCTTCCCGGGACTGTAAATAAACAAGCCGGGCGGGCCAGAGAGCCTCTGGCAGGAGCGGGGCGTGCGCCCAGCAACCAGGAGTGGGGAAGCTTGTGAGAGGAGGGAAGACCCACTTCCCACGTGAACTGTAAACAAACATGGTGGCTGGCAGGAGCAGCAGCACCGCCCAGTAAGCAGGAGCAGGAAAGCTGCTGAAAGTGGCAGTGGGAGGAAAACTTCAGAGGAGAGGGGCTCCCACATGAACTGTAAATAAACACGCAGGCCTGACAATGCGGGGCAGTGTCACCTTTCCCAGTGCTGGGAAAGGGGAAAGCTTGTAGCAGATGCTCCCGCACAGGAGAACTCTGAGCAAACAAAGCCTGTGGGACCAGGTGAGTGCTAAGCTCACCCCAGAGATCTGCATAAATAATGCCACCAGCTACAGGCTGAGAGCAGCAGGCAGGCAAGCCACAGTTGCAGATACCACTCTCAGAACTGTCTCCAGACGTTTTTTTTCTTTTTCTACCTACCTTTGATGAGAGAACAACCGAATTACACCTGCAAGCCGAAAAACTTACTGAAACTGTATTGCATTTGAACTGGGGACACTTGGTGGGGCTTTGTGTGTGTGTGTATGTGTGTGTGTGTGAGTGTGTAGTTTTGTTCTACTTTATGCATCCCCTTTGATGAGACAACTACAGAACAACATCTGAGGCACCAACTCCAGGACTGGAGATTGAGACAGACACCCAAATTATTAAGACTGAAACTGCATTGCATATAAACTTGGAAGTTTTTTGGGTTTTTTTTTTAATTTTCTATTTTCAATTTTATTTTAATTTATTTTTATATATAGATTTTACTTTCATTTACTTATTTTTTATTTTTTTCTCTTTGATTTTCAATCCTCTCTCTGTCTCTCTAATGTCTGTTCAGCTTACTGTCGATTAGTACACTAACACTCCCTGTTTATACCTTTGAAACTCTCTTGTCTGATACCTTGTTCAGCTTTCTCCCTCCTGTCTGTATATTTGTTTTAACCTTTTCTTTAACTTCTTGCTTTCCATCTCAGCTCACTCTTCCATTCTCAATATTACCATTGTTATTATTACAAGCTAGAAAATACTTAATTACACACAGTACAGGGACAGTAACAACACCAAGGACAATGACGGGAAGACAGAAAAAACAGGGAAACCAGTTTCCCCACAGCAAAAAATTAGTACAGGAACCAGAGGGGAATGAAGAGAAAAGAAACTCTGATCCAGACTCCAACAAAATGAAGATAAACTATGCCAAAGGACCCAATGAAGCCCACAAGAATAATTTAAAAGAAGACATACTACAAGTACTCAATGAGAATTTTATAGAGATGATACTGGATAGGGTCAACCAAAATGTACAGGAGACACTCAAGAAATTCCAAGACAATAAAAATAGAGAATTTGAAAAAGCAAAAGAAGAAATAAAGGAAACCATAGAAGCACTGTATAAACACCAAAGTGAAAGAGAGAACACAATGAATAAATGGATAAATGAACTCAGGACAAAAATAGACAACAATAAAGAAGAAAACTGCCAGGATATGGAAAACCTCAGAAAAAAGAACAAAACAGAACTGCAAAACAAAATGGAAAGCCAATCCAGCAGAATAGAACAAACAGAAGACAGAATCTCAGAACTTGAAGATGAAATGGTAATTAAAGGAAAAACAGAAGAACTATTAATTAAACAACTCAAGACCTGTGAAAAGAAAATGCAAGAACTCACTGACTCCATCAAAAGACCAAACTTGAGAATCATGGGCATCGAAGAAGGAGAAGAGGTGCAAGTGAAGGGAATGCGTAATATATTCAACAAAATAGTAACAGAAAATTTCCCAAATCTAGAGAAAGATATTCCCATAGAAATGCAACAGGCCTCCAGGACACCAAACAGACCAGATCAAAATAGAACTACTCCACGACATATCATCATTAAAACAACAAGTTCAGAAACTAAGGAAAGAATATTGAAGGCTGCAAAAGAGAAAAAACAAGTAACATACAAAGGTAAACCCATCAAAATCACAGCAGACTTCTCAACAGAAACATTGAAAGCAAGAAGAGCGTGGGGTGAGATCTTCCGGGCACTGAATGAAAATAACTTCAACCCCAGGATACTCTACCCAGCAAAGCTATCATTCAAAATAGATGGAGCAATAAAAGTCTTCCATGATAAGCAGAAACTAAAACAATATGTGACCACAAAGCCACCACTACAAAAGATTCTGCAAGGGATCCTGCACACAGAAAGTGACACCCAACTTAACCGTGAAAAGGCAGGCAGCACCAAACCACAGGATAAGAAAAAGCAAGACAGTAGAGAGTAACCTCAAGTTAGGTACACACAATCAAACCTTCAAATAACTAAGACAAGTAAATGGCAGGAATCACCACATACCTATCAGTACTAACGTTTAATGTTAATGGACTCAATTCACCCATCAAAAGACACCATTTGACAAAATGGATTAAAAAAGAAGATCCAACAATTTGTTGCTTACAGGAGACTCATCTCACCGACAGAAATAAGCATATGCTTACGATGAAAGGCTGGAAGAAGATTTACCAAGCCAATGGCCCCCGAAAACAAGCAGGAGTAGCAATACTTATCTCTGACAAAGTAGACTTCAAACCTACATTGATCAAACGAGATAAAGAAGGACATTCCATAAAATAAAAGGGGAAATAGACCAAAAGGAAATAATAATCATCAATCTGTACACACCCAATGTCAACGCACACAATATCATCAAACATACCCTGAAAGACCTAAAAGCATATATAAACGCCAACACAGTGGTTGTGGGAGACTTTAACACTCCAACTCCATTATCATCAATAGATAGGTAATCCAAACAAAAACTCAATAAAGAAATCCAAGGTCTAAAATATGCAATAGATCAAGTGGACCTAGTAGATGTCTACAGAACATTTCATCCAACCTCTACACAATATACATTCTTCTCAGCAGCCCATGGAACCTTCTCCAAAATAGATCATATCCTAGGGCACAAAGCAAGCCTCAGCAAATATAAGAAAATAGAAACTATACCGTGCATGCTATCTGACCACAATGCAGTAAAAGTAGAACTCAACAACAAAAGTAAAGACAAAAAACATGCAAACAGCTGGAAACTAAATAACTCATTACTTAATGAACAGTGGATCATCGATGCAATAAAAGAGGAAATTAAAAAGTTCCTGGAAGTCAATGAAAATGAAAACACAACCTACCGGAACCTGTGGGACACAGGTAAGGCAGTCTTGAGAGGAAAGTTTATAGCCATGAGTGCATATATTAAAATGACTGAAAGATCCCAAATCAATGACCTAATGATACATCTCAAACTCCTAGAAAAACAAAGCAAATCCCAAAACAAATAGAAGGAGAGAAATAATAAAAATAAGAGCTGAAATCAACGAAATAGAAACCAAAAAAAACATACAAAGAATTAATGAAACAAAAAGTTGGTTCTTTGAAAAAATAAACAAGATCGATAGACCCCTGGCAAACCTGACTAAAATGAGGAGAGAAAAAACCCAAATTAGTAGAATTAGGAATGCAAAAGGGGAGATAATAACAAACACCATGGAAGTCCAGGAAATCCTCAGAGACTACTTTGAGAACCTATATTCAAATAAATTTGAAAATCTAAAAGAAATGGACAGATTTCTAGATACATATGATCATCCAAAACTGAACCAAGAGGAAATTAATCACCTGAATAGACCTATAACACAAAATGAAATTGAAGCAGCAATCAAGAGTCTCCCCAAAAAGAAAAGTCCAGGACCTGATGGATTCTCTGCTGAATTCTATCAGACCTTTAAAGAAGAACTGATACCAACCCTCCTTAAACTATTCCATGAAATAGAAAGGGAAGGAAAACTGCCAAACACATTTTATGAAGCCAGTATTACACTTATCCCAAAACCAGGCAAAGACACCTCCAAAAAGGAGAACTATAGGCCAATCTCCTTAATGCACATTGATGCAAAAATCCTCAACAAAATAATGGCAAACCGAATTCAGCAACACATCAAAAAGATTATTCACCACGACCAAGTAGGCTTCATCCCAGGGATGCAGGGTGGTTCAACATATGAAAATCAATAAACGTAATAAACCACATTAACAGATGCAAAGACAAAAACCACTTGATCATCTCAATAGATGCAGAAATGCCTTTGATAAGATCCAACATCATTTCATGATAAAAGCTCTAAGAAAACTAAGAATAGAAGGAAAGTTCCTCAACATTATAAAAGCTATATATGACAAACCTACAGCCAGCATTATACTTAATGGAGAAAAATTAAAACCATTCCCTCTAAAATCAGGAACCAGACAAGGATGCCCACTATCTCCACTCCTATTCAACATAGTACTGGAATTCCTAGCCAGAGCAATTAGGCAAGAAGAAGGAATAAAAGGAATACAAATAGGTACAGAAACTGTCAAAATATCCCTATTTGCAGACGACATGATCCTATACCTTAAAGACCCAAAAAACTCTACTCAGAAGCTTCTAGACATCATCAATAGCTATAGCAAGGTAGCAGGATATAAAATCAACATAGAAAAATCATTAGCATTTCAATACACTAACAATGAGCAAACTGAAAAAGAATGTATGAAAACAATTCCATTTACAATAGCCTCAAACAAAATCAAATACCTAGGTGTAAACCTAACAAAAGATGTGAAAGACCTCTATAAGGAAAACTATACACTTCTGAAGAAAGAGATTGAGGAAGACTATAGAAAGTGGAGAGATCTCCCATGCTCATGGATTGGTAGAATTAACATAGTAAAAATGTCGATACTCCCCAAAGTAATCTACATGTTTAATGCAATTCCCATCAAAATTCCAATGACATTCATTAAAGAGATTGAAAAATCTACTGTTAAATTTATATGGAAACACAAGAGGCCACGAATAGCCAAGGAAATACTCAGTCAAAAGAACTATGCAGGAGGTATCACAATACCTGACTTCAAACTATATTACAAAGCAATAACAATAAAAACAGCATGGTACTGGCACAAAAACAGACATGAAGACCAGTGGAACAGAATAGAAGATCCAGATATGAAGCCACACAACTATAAACAACTTATCTTTGACAAAGGAGCTAAAAATATACGATGGAAAAATAGCAGCCTGTTCAACAAAAACTGCTGGGAAAACTAGTTAGCAGTCTGCAAAAAACTGAAACTAGATCCATGTATATCACCCTATACCAAGATTAATTCAAAATGGATCAAGGATCTTAATATCAGACCCCAAACTCTTAAGTTGATACAAGAAAGAGTAGGAAATTCTCTGGAGTTAGTAGGTATAGGTAAGAACTTTCTCAATGAAACCCCAGCAGCACAGCAACTAAGAGATAGCATAGATAAATGGGACCTCATAAAACTAAAAAACTTCTGTTCATCAAAAGAAATGGTCTCTAAACTGAAGAGAACACCCACAGAGTGGGAGAAAATATTTGCTAACTATACATCAGACAAAGGACTAATAACCAGAATATACAGGGAACTTAAAAAACTAAATTCTCCCAAAACTAATGAACCAATAAAGAAATGGGCATGTGAACTAAACAGAACTTTCTCAAAAGAAGAAATACAAATGGCCAGAAAACACATGAAAAAATGCTCACCATCTCTAGCAATAAAGGAAATGCAAATTAAAACCACGCTAAGATTCCACCTCACCCCTGTTAGAATAGCCATCATCAGCAACACCACCAACAACAGGTGTTGGCGAGGATGCGGGGAAAAAGGAACCCTCTTACACTGTTGGTGGGAATGTAGACTAGTACAACCACTCTGGAAAAAAATTTGGAGGCTACTTAAAAAGCTGGACATCGATCTACCATTTGATCCAGCAATACCACTCTTGGGGATATACCCAAAAGACTGTTACTCCAGAGGCCCCTGCACATCCATGTTTATTGCGGCACTATTCACAATAGCCAAGTTATGGAAACAGCCAAGATGCCCAGCACTGACGAATGGATTAAGAAAATGTGGTATCTATACACAATGGAATTTTATGCAGCCATGAAGAAGAACGAAATGTTATCATTCGCTGGTAAATGGATGGAATTGGAGAACATCATTCTGAGTGAGGTTAGCCTGGCTCAAAAGACCAAAAATCATATGTTCTCCCTCATATGTGGACATTAGATCAAGGGCAAACACAACAAGGGGATTGGACTATGAGCACATGATAAAAGCGAGAGCACACAAGGGAGGGGTGAGGATAGGTAAGACACCTAAAAAACTAGCTAGCATTTGTTGCCCTTAATGCAGAGAAACTAAAGCAGATACCTTAAAGCAACTGAGGCCAATAGGAAAAGGGGACCAGGAACTAGAGAAAAGGTTAGATCAAAAAGAATTAACCTAGAAGGTAACACACACTCACAGGAAATCAATGTGAGTCAATGCCCTGTATAGCTATCCTTATCTCAACCAGCAAAACCCCTTGTTCCTTCCTATTATTGCTTATACTCTCTCTACAACAAAATTAGAGATAAGGGCAAAATAGTTTCTGCTGGGTATTGAGGGGGGGAGCGGGAGGGGGTGGAGTGGGTGGTAAGGGAGGGGGTGGGGGCAGGGGGGAGAAATGAACCAAGCCTTGTATGCACATATGAATAATAAAAGAAAAATGAAAAAAAATAAAAAATAAAAAATAAAAATAAAAACTAAAAAAAATTAATTAATTAATTAATTTAAAAAAACTATTAGAAATTATAAAGTCTTTGGACAAAATAGCAGGATACAAAATTAACATATATAAATCAGTAGCCTTCCTATATACCAACAACAAAGAGACTGAGAAAGAAATCAGGAAAACAATTCCATTCCAATAGCCTCAAAAACAATAAAGAACTTGGGGAAAATGTAATGAATTAACCCAAAGACCTTTTTATGAAAACTATAAACGGCTGAAGAGAGAAATCAAAGAAGACATCAGCAGATGGAAAGATCTCCCATGTCCATGGATTGTTAGAATCAACATTGTAAAAATGGTCATACTACAAAAAGCAATCTACATGTTCAGTGTAATCCCTATGAAACTTCAATAGCATCCTACACAGAAATAGAAAAAACATCAATCCTGAAATACATATGAAAACACAAAAGATCTCAAATAGCCACAGCAATTCTGATCAAGAAGTCCAATACTGAGATTCCAAGAAGGAAGCTAGAGGGAGGCAGCAGATAGCATGCCTCCTATAGTGAAATCTTGGAGAGACGCTGGAGACACACCTTGCAGGCAAAACCACAGAGAAGAGGCAAAACTTTGACCCCTCCACAACTCCAGCCAGCGCAAAGCATCTCCACTTCACGTTAAACGGAAAAATCTGTAGGGCACCCAGGCCGCCAGCCACAGGCCGCCAGCCACCAGCCATCCACGACAAATAGCTTGGGAAGACGTGGACAAGGTGAGCTTAGTGGTACCGCAGTACTCCCACAGACAACCCTAGGCCAGAGCAGCATAGCCCCCTGGACAGACAAACCTCCACCCAGAGAAAAAAGAGAAACTGAGTAATAAGCAATAAGAACAATAAAGACACACAGGAAAGAGGGTGGGGCGCACTGAGCACCAAAGATTGGAGGAAGGGAATCCTTCCTGGGACTGTAAATAAACAAGAAGGGCGGGCTGGAGAGGCTCTGGGAGGAGCAGGGGTGTGCATCCAGCAACCAGGAGCAGGAAAGTTTGTGAGAGTGGTGGAGGGAGGAAAACTCCACAGGAGAGGAGGGAAGACCCACTTCCAATGCGAACTGTAAATAAACATGCAGGCCTGAGAAAGCAGGTGCAGTGTCACCTCCCCCAGTGTGCTTGGAAAGGAGAAAGCTTGTAGCAGAGGCTTGCTCACAGGAGAACTCTGAGTAAACAAAGACTGCAGGGCCAGGTGAGTGCTAAGCTCACCCCTGAGATCTGCATAAATAACGCCTCCAGCAAGAGCAGGCTGACAGCAGTGGGCAGGCAAGCCACAGCCACAGATACCATTCACAGAACTGTCTCTTGACTCTTTTTTTTTTCTCTCTCCCTACCTTTGATGAGAAAACAACCCAACTGCACCTGCATGCTGAAAAATTACTGAAACTGTATTGCATTTGAACTTGGGACACTTTGTGGGGTTTTTTTGTGTGTGTGCAGTTTTTTTCTACTTTATGCATCCCCTTTGATGAGACAACTACACAACAACATCTGAGGCACCATCTCCAGGATTGGAGACTGAGACGGACACCAAAATTATTAAGACTGAAACTTCATTGCATTTGAACTTGGAGGTTTTTTTTATTATTGTTTTTATTTTTTATTTTCTATTTTTCATTTTGTTTTATTTTATTTATATATATATATATTTCTTTCATTTACTTATTTTTTATTTTTATTCTTATCTTTATTCTTTTTATTTTTTATTTTCAATCCTCTCTCTGTCTCTCTAAGGCCTGTTCAGCTTACTGTCGATTAGTACACTAAAGCTCCATGTTTATACCTTTGAAACTTTCTTGTTTTGTTTTTTCCTACCTGTCTGTTTGTTTGTCCCTTTTCTTTAACTTCTTGCTTTCCATCTCCTCTCACCCTTCCATTCTAAATATTACTGTTGTCATCATTACAAGCTAGAAAATACTTAATTGCACACAGTACAGGGACAAGAACAATGACGGGAAAACAGAAAAAACAGGGAATACAGGAACCAGAGGGGAATGAAGAAAACAGATACTCAGATCCAGACTCCAACAAAATGAAGATAAACTATGCTAAAGAACCCAATGAAGCCCACAAGAATAATTTAAAAGAAGACATACTACAGGTACTCAATGAGAATTTTATAGAGATGATACTGGATAGGGTCAACCAAAATGTACAGGAGACACTCAAGAAATTCCAAGACAACAAAAATAGAGAATTTGAAAAATCAAAAGAAGAAATAAAGGAAACCATAGAAGCACTGTATAAACACCAAAGTGAAACAGAGAACATGATTAAAAAATAGATAAATGAACTCAGGACAAAAATAGACAACATTAAAGAGGAAACCACCCAAGATATGGAAAACCTCAGAAAAAAGAACGAAACAGAACTGCAAAACAAAATGGAAGTCCAACCCAGCAGAATAGAACAAACAGAAGACAGAATCTCAGAACTTGAAGATGAAATAGTAATTAAAGGAAAAACCGAAGAACTATTAATTAAACAACTCAAGACCTGTGAAAAGAAAATGCAAGAACTCACTGACTCCATCAAAAGACCAAACTTGAGAATCATGGGCATCAAAGAAGGAGAAGAGGTGCAAGCGAAGGGAATGCATAATATATTCAACAAAATAATGATGGAAAATTTCCCAAATCTACAGAAAGATATTCCCATACAGATGCAACAGGCCTCCAGGACACCAAACAGACCAGACCAATATAGAACTACCCCATGACATACCATCATTAAAACAACAAGTTCAGAAACTAGGGAAAGAATATTGAAGGCTGTAAGAGAGAAAAAACAAGTAGCATACAAAGGTAAACCCATCAAAATCACAGCAGACTTCTCAACAGAAACATTAAAAGCAAGAAGAGCGTGGGGTAAGATTTTCTGGGCACTGAATGAAAATAACTTCAACCCTAACATACTCTACCCAGCAAAACTATCCTTCAAAATAGATGGAGCAATAAAAGTCTTCCATGATAAGCAGAAAATAAAACAATATGTGACCACAAAGCCACCACTACAAAAGATTGTTCAAGGGATTCTGCACACAGAAAGTGAAACCCAACTTAACCATGAAAAGACAGGCAGCACCGAACCACAGGAAAAGAAAAAACAAGAAAGTAGAGAGTAACCACAACTTAGGTACACACAATCAAACCTTCAAAGAACTAAGACAACTAAATGACAGAAATCACCACATACCTGTCAATACTAACACTTAATGTCAATGGACTTAATTCACCCATCAAAAGGCACCACTTGACGAAATGGATTAAAAAGGAAAATTCAACAATTTGTTGCTTACAGCCGACCCATCTCACCAGCAGAAATAAGCATAGGGTTAGAATGGAAGGCTGGAAAAAGATTTACCAAGCCAATGACCCACAAAAACAGGCAGGAGTAGCAATACTTATCTCTGACAAAGTAGACTTCAAACCTACATTGATCAAATGAGATAAAGAAGGACATTCTATACTAATAAAAGGGGAAATAGACCAAAAGGAAATAATAATCATCAATCTGTATGCACCCAATGTCAACGCACCCAATTTCATCAAACATACCGTAAAAAACCTAAAAGCATATATTAACGCCAACCCAGTGGTTGTGGGAGACTTTAACACCCCATTATCATCAATAGATAGGTCATCCAAACAAAAAAATCAATAAAGATATCTAAGATCTAAAATATACTTGATGTCTACAGAACATTTCCTCCAACTTCTACACAATATACATTCTTCTCAGCAGCCCATGGAACCTTATCCAAAATAGATCATATCCTAGGGCACAAAGCAAGCCTCAGCAAATATAAGAAAAAAGAAATTATACCGTACATACTATCTGATCACAATGCAGCAAAAGTAGAACTCAACAACAAAAGTAAAGACAAAAAACATGCAAACAGCTGGAAACTAAATAACTCATTACTTAATGAAAAATGGGTCATTGATGAAATAAAAGAAGAAATTAAAAAGTTCCTGGAAGTCAATGAAAATGAAAACACAACCTACGAGAACCTATGGGACACAGCAAAGGCAGTCCTCAGAGGAAAGTTTATACCCATGACAGCATATATTCAAAAGACTGAAAGATCCCAACTCAATGACCTAATGATAAACCTTAAACTCCTAGAAAAACAACAAGCAAATCCCAAAACAAATAGGAGAGAAATAAAAGAAATAAGAGCTGAAATCAATGAACTAGAAACCAGAAAAACCATACAAAGAATTAATGAAACAAAAAGTTGGTTCTTTGAAAAAATAAACAAGATCGACAGACCCCTGGCGAACCTGACTAAAATGAGGAGAGAAAAAACCCAAATTAGTAGAATCAGGAATGCAAAAGGGGAGATAACAAAAAACACCATGGAAGTCCAGGAAATCATTAGAGACTACTATATACTTCTGAAGAAAGAGATTGAGGAAGACTATAGATAGTGGAGAGATCTCCCATGCTCATGGATTGGTAGAATCAACATAGTAAAACTGTCTATACTCCCAAAAGTAATCTACATGTTTAATGCAATTCCCAACAAAATTCCAATGACATTTATTAAAGAGATTGAAAAAATCTACTGTGAAGTTTATATGAAAACACAAGAGGCCACGAATGGCCAAGGAAATACTCAGTCAAAAGAACTATGCTGGAGGTATCACAATACCTTACTTCAAACTATATTACAAAGCAACAATGATAAAAACAGCATGGTGCTGGCACAAAAACAGACATGAAGACCAGTAGAACAGAATAGAGGACCCAGATATGAAGCCACACAACTATAACCAACTTGTCTTTGACAAAGGAGCTAAAAATATACGATGGAGAAATAGCAGCCTCTTCAACAAAAACTGCTGGGAAAACTGGTTAGCAGTCTGCAAAAAACTGAAACTAGATCCATGTATATCACCCTATACCAATATTAACTCAAAATGGATCGAGGATCTTAATATCAGACCACAAACTCTAAAGTTGATACAGGAAAGAGTAGGAAATACTCTGGAGTTGGTAGGTATAGGTAAGAACTTTCTCAAAGAAACCCCAGCAGCACAGCAACTAAGAGATAGCATAGATAAATGGGACCTCATAAAACTAAAAAGCTTCTGTTCATCAAAAGAAATGGTCTCTAAACTGAAGAGAACACCCACATAGTGGGAGAAAATATTTGCCAGCTACACATCAGACAAAGGACTGATAACCAGAATATATAGGGAACTTAAAAAACTAAATTCTCCCAAAACTAATGAACCAATAAAGAAATGGGCAAGTGAACTAAACAGAACTTTCTCAAAAGAAGAAATTCAAATGGCCAGAAAACACATGAAAAAATGCTCACCATCTCTAGCAATAAAGGAAATGCAAATTAAAACCACACTAAGATTCCACTTCACCCATTAGAATAGCATCATTAGCAACACCACAAACAACAGGTGTTGGTGAGGATGCGGGGAAAAGGAACCCTCTTGCATTGTTGGTGGGAATGTAAACTAGTACAACCACTCTGGAAAAAAATTTGGAGGCTACTTAAAAAGCTAAACATTGATCTACCATTTGATCCAGCAATACTACTTTTGGGAATATACCCAAAAGACTGTGACACAGGTTACTCCAGAGGCACCTGCACATCCATGTTTACTGTGGCACTATTCACAATAGCCAAGTTGTGGAAACAGCCAAGATGCCCCACTACTGACGAATGGATTAAGAAAATGTGGTATCTGTAAACAATGGAATTTTAAGCAGCCATGAGGAAGAACGAAATGTTATCATTCGCCGGTAAATGGATGGAATTGGAGAACCTCATTCTGAGTGAGGTTAGCTTGGCCCAAAAGACCAAAAATCGTATGTTGTCCCTCATATGTGGACATTAGATCAGCAGCAAACACAAGTGGATTGCATTTTGAGCACATGATAAAAGCCAGAGGACACAAGGGAGTGGTGAGGATAGGTAAGACACCTAAAAAATTAGCTATCCTTTTTTGCCCTTAACACAGAGAAACTAAAAGCAGATACCTTAAAAGCAACTGCGGCCAATAGGAAAAGGTACCAGGAACTACAAAAAAGGTTAGATTAAAAAGAATTAACCTTGAAGGTAACACACACGCACAGGAAATTATTGTGAGTCAACTCCCTGTATAACTATCCTTATCTGAACCAGCAAAAACACTTGTTCCTTCCTATTATTGCTTATATTCTCTGTTCAACAAAATTAGAGATAAGGGCAAAATAGTTTCTGCTGGGTATTGAGGGGGTAGGGGGAGAGGGTGGGGGTGGAGTGGGTGGTAAGGGAGGGAGAAATGACCCAAGCCTTATGCACATATGAATAATAAAACAATAAAAAACAAAAGAAGTCCAATACTGAAGGCATCACAATACCCAACTTCAAATTATACTACAGAGCCATAGGAATAAAAATAGCATGTACTGGCACAGAAACAGACAGGAAGGCCAATGGATCAGAATAGAAAAGTAGAAATAAACCCATGCATCTACAGCCAACTGATCTTCAACAAAGGAGCCCAAAACACATGATGGAGAAAGAAAATCTCTTCAAAAAATGTTGCTGGGAAAACTGGATATCCACATGTAGAAAACTGAAACTAGATCTCTTTCACTTCTACCAAAATCAATTCAGTCTTACAAAGACCTTAATGTGAGGCAAGAAACTTTGAAATAATTCCAGAAAGTACTAGGAAATGCAATGGAACATATAGGTAGAACTCAAAAGGCTCAGTAACTAAGAGGAATAAAATGAATAAATGGGACTGCATCAAACTAAAGAGCTTTTGCACAGCAAAAGAAACAGTCACTAGATTCAAGATACAGCATGCATAATGGAAGAAAATTTTTGCCAGCTGCTCATCCAATAAGGGACTAATATCCAAAATCAACAGTGACCTCAAAAAGCAACCCCCAAAGAATCAACATTGCAATGAAGAAATGGACACATGAATTAAACAGGGAATTCTCAAAGAAAGAAGTACAATGGCCAGTAAATACATGAAGAGTTCAACTTCCCTGGTTATAAAAGAGATGCAAATTAATACTAAACTTTGATTTCATTTTACCCCAGTTAGAATGGCCATATTCAAGGACAATAACAACAACAAATATGGCATGAAGATGGGTCAAAACAGGAAACCTTATGTGCTGTTGGTGGGAATGCAAACTAGTACAACCACTATGGAAAGTAGTATGGAGATTACTCAAAAACTAAAGATAGATCTGTCATATTATCCATCAGTACCACTCCTGGGCATCTAAAGGAATGTAAGTGGGATACAATAGAGACACCTGCACACCAATGTTCACTGTAGCACTATTCACAATAGGCAATCTTTGGAAACAAAACAGGTGCACTATAGCTGATGAATGGATCAAGAAATTGTGGTATATATACACAATGGAGTTTCACTCAGCCATAAGGAATAATGATGTGGTTTCAAGGTAAATGGATGCAATTGGAGGACATAATGGTAAGTGAAGTGAACCAGACTCAGAAAGAGAAAGGCCACATGGTTTCTCTCATATGTGGAACATAGATCCAAAAGATATAACATATGCACAAAAACAAGCATGATCATATAAAAACTCATGTGTAGAACATGTTTGTAACAGTGTAACTAATCTATGGTACTCTGGGGAAAGAGGGAAAATAAAAGGAATGATAGAGCATCAGTAATATAGTAAAACATTACATATAGGTATATGTATATTACATATAATTAAATTACATATAGTGAAGGTATAGGATATTTAGGTGTGTATTGAAAGCTGTTGAGTAATGACACATGGGAGACAAAAGGATAAGGAAAAGCAGTGGGAAGGTTTGAATGGACCAAAGTAAAGTGTACCCACAGCAGGGATTCATTCCAAAACCACTCTGAACATCATCTTAAATATTAAGGATGAAAGACAGTACTGTAAAATAGGAGGGGAGGGAGAGTTAGTAGGAGGGGGAGCATGAATGAAGGAGATTAAAGTGAGGTGTAAGATTGATGGACTTCATATATTTATATGAATCAGAAGTAAGAAAGCTCTTGCAATTGCTTTAAGAGGGCAGGGAAGGGGTTAAAGGAGAGTGATGATTTAACTAATGAACAATAAAAGCCTAATCAGACTTGTAAGTATGAATCCCCCACTGTACAATGAATATATACTTATAAAAACAATTTTAAAAATAAAATATTGTTTTAAAATATGCATGTCAAAAACATTGCTAAGACATTAACAACAAATGAAAAAATATACCCAGAGGAATGCGACACAGGTTACTCCAGAGGCACCTGCACACCCATGTTTATTGCAGCACTATTCACAATAGCCAAGTTATGGAAACAGCCAAGATGCTCCACCACTGATGAATGGATTAAGAAAATGTGGTATTTATACACAATGGACTTCTACTCAGCCATGAAGAAGAATGAAATCTTACCACTCACAAGTAAATGGGTGGAAATGGGGAACATCATTCTGAGCGAGTTTAGCCAGTTTCAGAAAACCAAAAATCATATGCTCCCCCTCATATGTGGATTTTTAGATCTAGGGCAAATACAGCAATGTGATTGGACTTCAGTCACATGATAAGGTTAGAGCACACAGGGATGGGGATAGGTGAGAAACTAAAAAAACATGGTAGTAGTTGAGGTCCTCACTGCAGAGGGACTAATACAGAAACTTTAAAGTGACAGAGTTCAATATGAGGAGGGGATCAGGAACTAGAGAAAAGGTCAGTTAGAGACGTATCAACTTAGAATGTAACACATTTGCACATGCAAGCAATGTTAGGAATCTCTCTGTATACCTATCCTTATCTCAACTAGCAAAAATGCTTTGTCTTTCTTATTACTGTATATACTCTCTCTTCAACAAAATTAGAGATAAAGGCAGAACAGATTCTGCCTGAAAGCAAGGGGTGGGGAAGGGGAGTGGGTGGGAAGGACGAGGGAGAAATGGCCCAAACAATGTATGCGCATATGAGTAAATGAGAAAATAATGAGGAGAAATTACCTAAAATATTTTGTACTAATGAACTCTTCCTCACTCCAGCAACAATTTATGGTGTGTACATATATAGCATGACATCGAGTTGAAAAATCTCAAATATACACAAAACATCAACTTTAAAAATTAAGTCAAATTAAATTTAAATAGCAAAATAGATATATACAAACTATTTCAAAATATATAAAATGAAAACAGTTAAGGACATGATCAAAGTATGTTAACTAGTGCTTTAGAAGAACAAATGTGAATAAATCATAAACATGAAAATATGTTGATTCCACAAATATACACAGAAATTTAAATGAAAATATTTAGGGATTCTTAAGGAATCTTACTTTGGTGTTTACCATACATCTAAATCTCCAACGCCCAGAGACTTTTGTTCAGGAGAATTCCAGAAGAAGTTGTTGATATCAGAAGGCTGCTATTTATCTTTGGATTTAGCCATCGTTTCATAAAACTTGCCCAAAGACATCACAAGGCCTAAAGAGCAGCCTGAGAGCCACAGGCTTGGGTTTGAGCCTCTTCATTATATCAATGACCTCAAAGTAGTTGCCTAGTTACCATAACCACTTATTTCCTCATAAAAGAGTTTCTAGGAGCCAGGTGCCAGTGGCTCACACCTGTAGCCCTAACTCCTGGGGGGTCTGAGATTGGGAGGCCAGCCTATACAAACACTTCAGGGGACCCCATCTTCAAAATAACCAGAACAAAATGGATTGGAGGTGCAGCTCAAGTTGTTGTGTGCATTCTTTGTGAGTATGAAGTCCTGAATTCATACCTTATTCCCACCAAAGAAAGTTACTAGAAACACTGTTTGGGACATGTATGTAAAATAGTTTAATGGTATTGACATATAATTATTACAGTTTTTTAATCTAATTTAAAGTAATAACCATGTATTAATGGAGCACACTATGGTGTTTCAATATATGCATATAGTTTGCATTGAGTAAATGAGAATTGTAGCATTTAATCACTCAGAATTTACCTTTCAGCTCCTCACTTCTAGATCTTCATAAAGTATATAACAAGATAATGCCAAATGTAGTCATATACTATGCTTTGGAACACCATGATTTGTCTCTTCTTTGACTCTTCTGATATTCATTATCCAACTTCTCTTCATGCCCCCCTCCCTCCCACCTTTTCCAGATTTTAGGAAAATTCAAATTGACTTATCTGAGCTTCCATATTGAGAAAGAACACAATACATGTCCTGAATCTGGCTTACCTCATGTACCATAATGTCCACTTCTATCATGTTGTATATGACAGGATTTCATTCTTCTTTATAGCTAAATAACATGCCATTGTGTATAAATGCCACATTTTCTTTTTTCCATTAAGTGTCATTGAGTTTGTTTATCTGCTTGGTGGTAGTGGGGTATTGATCTCAGGGCATTATGCTTGCTAGACAAGCAGTCCAACATGTGAACTATGCAGCCAGAAAATTTTTACTTTAGGGCCATGATTCTCCTACCTCTGCCTCCCACATAGCTGAGATTGCAGGCATACACCATTATGCCTGATTTCTTTATTTGAAATAAGGTCTTAATAACGTTTGCCCATGTTGGCCTTGAACTGCAATCCATACATCACTCCCTCCTGCCTAGTTAGCTTGGATTATAGGCATATACAACCACTTCTGGATAATGGATTTTTCTTTTTGCTATACTATAGATTGAACCTGGAGTGTCTTGCTTGGTACCTTTCTGCCTATTCCCTCAGTCATTTGTTGGAACTTTTTCTATACCAATTATTTTTTTCTTTCTGTCCACATGTAATTTTCCGATTCACACTCTGTATTCAATCATTGCCCATATAAATTTTTGCTGCATTTGATGAAATTCTGACTATAAATTTCTAATCAAGATCACTATAGCATGTTATGGCTGAAAACAGGAATAAGATACTGTTCTCAATTTATACCAGTAGAATGTCATTCAATTGAGTTGAATGACAGAACAGTGAACCAAATAAAAATGTGTGAAAGTGTTGAGTTGATTTCATTACTTCATCTTTGAATCCATCTCTGTACCTGAGTATCCTGGCAAGATTTCCAAACAAGATCCACATGCCATCGTGTTGGAGGATGTATGGATTGTTAAAAAGAGAAAAAGGTGACCAATATTTAACATTATGAACATGAGCTGTGGCAGGAAGAGCACAATAGAGGACCCAACAAAACACATGCTTTAAAATGCATAAAAGCAGAAGCAAAAATATTGAACCAGGCCAGTGTCTCAGTACTGTGCACATTGCTAGCCATGAGGGTCCTGCCATTATCCCTTCACTGAGAGGAACCATCTTATTTGGGAGTCTCTTCAGGAACTCTTACTCTCCCCACACCTCAGACTGTAGATGCAAGGATTCAGCATGAAGGTGACCACTGTGAACATCACTGAGGCCATCAGATTCTCTTAGAGTACAGAGTGACTTCAAAATGGAAGAAAACCTCAAGGCCATCCCTAAATTTTAGCTCTTAAATGTCCTTAAGAGCCCATATATTAAATTCTTCTTGCCCAACTCAGCATGATGGCATGCCCTTGAAGGAGAAATTGAGGTGCTAGTTCAAATCAAGTTTTGAACTTTGTGGTCATGACACACACATCTTTTCTCCATCACACATGCCTCCCATTCATCTCTTTCTGCTTACACACATGTTCAAAGCCTCAGAACCACCTATCACCAATTAGATCCACTGAAGCTGTGAGACAAGATTAACCTAATATATTTATAAGTTCATTTGCTCAGGTATTATGTTATGGAAAGCTGACTAACACAGGCAATGCCATAGAACAAGGAGACCAACAAGAAGAGGGGCTCCCAAATGGAAAAGGATTTGTACATTCCCGAGGCTGAAGAAATTCTGATGATGGAGGACAAAATCTTAGAATATAAGATGATCTTGGGAAGAGGGAAAAGAGTTAAGAAAATAGTCACAGAATGCACCAAGATATTATTGAAGAAGCTGTTACAACAAATGGGATTCACAACTTCAGAGCAGAAAACTGGAATTTCTATGTTTGTGAAGAGGTAGAAGATGTTCCCTGTGGAAAATTCATATCTCTAGAACAAATTCTCATCTGCATCACTGTCTCTCCCAGCCTCTTTACTGAATAAAGGAACTTAACAATGCAAGGTATGGCATCAACATATTTTATTCTCACAACTCTGCTTCATTATTCAACTTATTTACATAAATATGAAAAATAAGCTTACTCACAGATTTATATATTATTATGAGGTCTTAGCATGTCCAGAATGACATTAAAACATTCATTTTTATTTACCTTCTTTTGGCAAAATAAAGTATGTTAATTTTAAACATAATATAATTTTATGGCTTGAATATGAATTGTCCTCCACAGGCTCATATTTTTAGCTCTTGGTAGTCAATTTCCAGGCTTTAAGGAAGGGGCTGGAGTCATCCCTAGAATGACTCCTAATCTGATGGCATTATGGGAGGTGGTGAAAAGTAGGAGGTGAGGTCTGGTTGGAGGAGGTAGGTCACTGAGGGCATGCACTGCATAGATTTATCTTGTCCCCTGTCCCTTACCTTTTGATGTTGGTTGATGGCCTCACCAAGGTGAGCTTTTTTGCTCATCCACACCTTCTTGATGTTCTGCCTCACTATAGCCCAGAAAAAATGGAGGCAGCTGACCATGTACTGTAACCAAGAAATTGAATAAATCTTTCTTCTCTTCAAATGGGAAAAATCTAATGAAATAGTAGACCAAATGATAAAATTGCCAGTAAAACACTGTGGTCTAAGATTTTCTTCCAAAATAAAGCCTTCTAAATGGACTGAGCTTTCAATTGCATACCCCATCCCCCTGCAAGAGTAAAACTTATAACTATTTTAGTAAAACAAAAGAATAGTTATTTATTGTGATAAATGTCTCTTGAGATTAAACAATTCCTGAAAATGGGCCCTATGGGAGAAAAGAGAATATCCAACTATTTCCAATCCAAAGATGGAAAAGCTTTGGGAACAATGAAAAATGACAAAATGGAAAAGAGGAGATGTCACCAAGAACATAAGGAGTCATAAGGCAATTTTGTATATGCATTGCATAGCAATAATGATCAGAACAAGAGAAAAATCAAGGATCTTTCTTCAGTTTTAGCATAATTCATCCTTTTACTGATTCAATCCAAAAGTGTGTTTTCAGAGCACTCTTTTTTTGCTTTTCTCCTTTTATTTAATCATTTTTACATATACTTACATGTGTGTGCATTGTTTGTGCCACCTCCCCCTATCCCATCTCACCCCCCCAACTTCCAGTCAGAACCTGTTCTGCCCTCTTCTACGATTTCATTGAAGAGAAAACAGAAGATAATAAGAAAGACATATTGTTTTTGTTAGTTTGGGATAAAGATAGCTATACAGAGAGATTCCTAGCATTGCTTCCATGCACTTGTGTATTGCAATCCACATTGGTTCATTTCTACCACACCTCTTCATTACTTCCTGGCCCCCCACCCAAAGTGGCCTCTGCAAATTTAAGATTATTTTATTTGCTACTCAACAGGGAGCACATGAACCACATTCAAGTTTCAGGTTTCCTTTCCTTTCTCTATTTCTCCAATGTGTTCTCCCCTTTGTGTGTGACCTATGACAAATAATATTACTGAATTTTTTTGGATCTACAATCCACATATGAGGGTGAACATGTGATTTTTGGCCTTCTGAGCCTGGCTAACTTCACTTAAGATGAGTTCTCTAGTTCCATCCATTTACTTGTGAATGGTAAAATTTCTTTCTTCCTTGTGGCTGAATAAAATTCCATTTTGCATAAATACCACATTTTCTTGTTCCATTCATTGGCTGTGGGGCATCTTGGATGTTTCCATAGCTTGGCCATTGTAAATAGTGCTACAATCAACATGGGTGTGCAGGTGTTTTGTAATAACTTGAGTTGTATTACTTCAAGTATATCCCTAGGAGTGGTATTGCAGGATCATATAGCAGATCTTTGTTTAGTTTTTTAAGGAGCCTCAATATTGTTTTCCAAAGTGGTTGTACTAGCTTACATTCCCACCAGCAGTGTATGAGTTTTCCTTTTTCCCCACATCCTCACCAGTATTTGTTGTTGGTAGTGCTCTTGGTGATAGTCATTCTTGCAGGGGTGAGGTGGGATATTAGTGTAGTTTGATTTGTATTTTCTTTATGGCCAGGGATGGTGAGCATTTTTTTCATGTGTTTTTTGGGGCACTTGGATTTCTTCTTTATAAAAAGTTCTGTTTGGTTCAGTTGCCCACTTCTTTATTGGTTCATTCATTTTGGGGGGGGTTTAGTTTTTTGTTCTGTCTATATATTCTGGTTATCAGTCCTTTGGTGGATAGCTAGCAAATATTTTCTCCTACTCTGTGGGTGGTCTTTTTAATTTAGAGAACATTTCTCTTTTGTGCAGAGGCTTTTTAAATTCTTGTAGTCCCTTTTGTCCATCCTTTCTCTTAGTTGCTGGGCTGGTAGAGTTCTACTGAGAAAGTCCTTGCCTATACCTATTTTTTTCCAGGGTATTCCTTGCTCTTTCACATACTAATTGCAAGGTTTCAAGTCTGATGTTAAGGTCCTTAATACACTTTGAGTTGCTACTAGTACAAGGTGACAGGCATGGATCTAGTTTCAGTTTTCTGCAGGCAGATAGTCACTGTTTCCAGCAACATTTGTTGAAGAGGCTGTCTTTTCTCCATCATATGTTTTTGACAACTTTGTCAAAAATAAGGAGGGTGTAGTAGGGTGGATTCATATCTGAGACCTCTATCCTGTTCCAGTGGTCTTCATATTGGTTTTTGTGCCAGCAACGTGTTATTTTTATTGCTATGGCTTTGTAGTGTAGTTTGAAGTAGGATATTGTGATACCTCCAGAATTGCTCTTTTTGTTCAGTATTGCCCCGACTATGTGAAGTTTTTTGTGTTTCCAAATGAAATTTATGGTAGATTTCTCAGTCCCTGTGATGAATGTAATGGAATTTTGATGGGCATTGAGTTGAACATATAGATTGCTTTTGGTAGTATAGCCACTTTTATTATGCTGATTCTAGCAATCCATGAGAATGGGAGATCTTTACATCTTCTGTAGTCTTCCTTGTTCTCTTTCTTCAGTGTTTTGTAGTTCTCCTTGAAGTGATCATTTACATCCTTCATTAATTTTACTCTTAGGTATCTAATTTTTGAAGCTATTGTAGATGGGATTGTTTTCCTATCTTCTTTCTCAATTATTTCCTTGGTGTGTAGAAAGGCTACTGATTTTTGTAAGTTGATTTTATATCTTGCTACATTGCTGAAGCTGTTTATGATGTCTACAAGTTTTGGGGTGGAGATTTTTTGGTCTTTGAAGTATAGGGTCATGCTATCTGCAAATAGGGATATTTTAGCTGTTTCTTTACCTATATTTTTTATTCCTTTCATTTCTTCTTCTTGCCTTATTGCTCTAGCTAGGAATTCCAGAACTATGATGAATAGGAGTAGGGAGAATGGACACTCTTGTCTCATTCCTGAGTTTAGGGGAAATAGTTTCAATTTTCCCCATTAAGTATGATGTTGGCTATAGATTTGTCATATATAGCCTTTATAATGTTGAGGTACATTGCTTCTATTCCTAGTTTTCTTAGAGCTTTTTTCTTGAAGTGTTGTTGAATCGTATCAAATGCTTTTTTTGCATCTATTGAGATGATCATGTGGTTTTTTTCTTTGCTTCTGTTAATATGCCGAATTACATTTATTGATTTGCATATGTTGAGCCATTCCTGCATCCCTGGGATGACCAAGCTAACTTGGTCATCGAGAATGAAATTTACTGATTCAATCTGAAAGTGTCTTTTCAGAGCACTCTTGATATCCTTATTCTTAAGACTGTAGATGAATGGGGCTTAGCATGGAGGTAAACACACTGTACATTACTGCAGATTTTGCATTTGAGTGTGAGTTTTCCATAGAAGCAAAACTAAGGTACATACCTTGGACCATGCAGTAATAGAAGGAGACGATAGAGAGGTGAGATACACAGGTGGAAAAAAGCTTGTACTTACCCTGAGATGTTGAGATTGCACAGATGGAGGAAATGATCTTGCAGTAAGAGTAAAGGATGCCAGAAAGTGGATAGAAAGCCAGTAGCACAACTGAAAAATATATCACAACATCATTAAGAAAAGTGTCAGACATGCGATGTGGACCACCTGATCAAATTCACAGAAAAAGTGTGGAATTTCCCAATATGTACAGGAGAACAGCCATAGCACCATTAAGCTTTGTAGGAAAAATATACAGCATTTATCCTTAAGGATTCCAGAAATAGCAACACACAGAGTTGGGTTTCATGATGACTATCATAAGCCATCACAGTCAGCAGGAAGATATCTAAACCTGAAAACAGTATGAAAAACAGGATTTGGGCGATACAGCCTGCATAGGTCTGTTTCCCTTTGTCTGGATATTTCCCAGCATCTTTGGGACAGTGGTGGAGGTGAAGTAGATGTCATTAAAGGACAGGTTGGAGAGTAAGAAGAACAGGGGTGTGTACAGATGGGAGTCTGAGATGGTGGCCAGCATGATGGTCAGGTTCCCAAGTGCAGTGACCAGGTATATGGACAGGAACAGTCCAAAGATGATGGACTGCAATCTGTGGTCCTCTGAAATCCCAAGAAATAGAAATTCTAGTATTTGTATGTTGTTATCTTTCCCCATGTGGTTAATGTGAATAACAAAAAAGAGAGAGAAAAGTTATGACCGAATTATGTAATACTAAACTGACTAATACACTGACACATATATTCTATAGTCAAGACTTGAATGCATGAGATCTGCATATAAATCTTTTTCAATGTACAGAATCTCTTTTCAGTTTATGATTTGGAATTCTTCTTCCACCCTCAAACTTCTTCCAAAAGGTTATGCATTAAGCAAATTGAAACACTAATACTTTAATGCATTTCAGAAATATAATTTAGTGATGATCACATTGCAGGCACTATCCTAGAAATAATTGATCTGTCAATAAAAGGAAATAGCCCTAAAATCTACTAAGGGTCAAAGAATACATGCAAATGC
Organism: Castor canadensis; assembly: GCF_047511655.1. NCBI lineage: Eukaryota > Metazoa > Chordata > Mammalia > Rodentia > Castoridae > Castor > Castor canadensis. Next base: position 7,486,444 of record NC_133399.1, read on the forward strand.
AAGCAAATACATGTAGGTAAAGAAATAATCATGTGACATGTCATAAAAATTAGATACAAAACCCAAAGTACAGAGTGAGGGTCTTTTTTTTAGCTAGGTGTTCTGGAAAGACCAGCACTCTTTCCAGGCGACACTTGGAAAGAGACCACAGGAAGACAGGGGGGAACCTATGAATTTACTGTAGATGGTTGTCTCAGGTAAAGGCCCTTTGGAACCAGATTTATTTTAGGTGTCCAAGGTCAAGAGGAAGCTCATGTGACTAGGAAAATGAGCAGTAGTTACATGATGAGAGATGGTCTCAGAAAATAGTGAAAAATAAGACCTTTATTACGGAAACTGATAGGCACAAGGAGACTGCTGCATTTTATTTGGAATTGTATACATTTGTGTCTTGTGGTTTGAAATACCTCCCTGTTTATTTCTACCAGTTGCCTTTTGTTCTGACCTCTATACTATGAGTTATCATTGAACTTATACTGAACCACGTCCTCATTCTCTTAAACTTACTCTCAGTCCTGAAGACACACACACACACACACACACACCAGGCACAACCTCAGACACCACTGGAAAACATGTGAAATGCTGTGTCTCCAGCAGCCCTGTTAACATCGTGCTTTTCTTGTCATACACCACACTATGAGAGAGATGCCAGGCAGCTTGTCTGCATAAGAGTGTGTTTCTCCAAAGGATGAACAAATTTAACTCAGAAGTTCCACATTATAAATTTCCCATACGCATTCAAAATTGCAGCTATTTTTTGCTATTGTCATTTAAAGAATTGTGAAAAAAAAAGGTCTGGGGAGATCTCTCAGTTATAATGAACTTGCCTAGCACACAAAAAAAAATAAAGTACTGAGGTCTGTCCCTAGCACTGCATAAACAAGAATTATTATAAAAAATTGCTCAGTAAACAGACAGTGAGAGAGAGAGAGAGAGAGAGAGAGAGAGAGTATGAGAGAGAGCACAACTGAATGTCCTTAAGGGTGTAAGGTCAAGTAGTCCTGGAGTAGGTGAAATGAAGACATACCTTCCTTCTTTCTGGCTGCATTCCAATTCCAACCACATCCACTAGAGTACTAGCAAAAATAATAAAATATAAAAATCAAATTTCTTAAAAGACAATAGTACAGATATTTTTTGAGTACTACTACACAGATATATCATGGTATGAAGGAAGTAAATAAGCCCTAGTGGAAGAAAAAACAAATAATCCAAAAATATATAAAAAGAACACAAAATTTGTGCGATTTTTATATCAAATATTAAAAAAGATTTTTTCCTGTAACATTCAGCTTGATTTGGTTAATTGGGGTTTTAATGTGTTACTGCATTTTTAATTCACACATAGTAATTTTACATACATGTGACACATAATGTTAGTTTCAAAACATATAGAATTTGTATAATAATCAAATCAAGGAAATCAGCCTATCCATCACCTCAAATTTTGATCACTTTGTTGATGCTGAGCATATTCAAATTCTCCCTTCTAGCTACTTTAATACATGCAATCCATTAGCGTAAACTTCAGTCACTTTACTGTGCAGTAGAATAACAAAACTGATTCCTCGTATCTAACGGTAAATTTGTACCCATTGAACAACTTCTCCCTGGTCTTGCTCCCTCTCACCTCCCTAGTCTCTGTTAACCAATATTCTATTCTCTATGTCTGTGATATCAACGTTTTAGATTCCACTGGGAAAACCAATTGATATTTCTCATGGTAGTAAACTAGTGAGATGCAGCAAGACAAATAACAACTGTTTTTTGGACAATATCAGATGAGACAGTGCTGTTTCTCCAGTTCCTTGTGCAGCATCTTTCCTTTGTTATTACCACATTTTCAGTTTTGACAACTTTGGACAAATCCAATGAGCAGATTCACTTCTTGCATGTGCTGTTACCTAAAATATCTCTCCAGAATAAATTGTATAATTTCTTTACAGACCATGACATTTCCACTCTTTCACTGTGAATTGAATCCTGCCTGTAGCTGCTCCCTGAGAACATTGCATCACACATTTGCTACACTGTGCTGAGTCTCAACATCATGATGCAGGATCTGAGCAAGCAGAGATTCACCTGATTTGTTAAACATTCTGTTTGGACAACAGCATATGTATGTGTTTCACAAACTTAAATTAAGAGAATACTTTAGAAATAAAGAATATTAGGAGAAAAACAGGTAACACGGTGGTTTCAAAATGTCTTTATTGCACAACATTAAATGGAGCAAAAATCATTAAGAGAAACAAGATATATAACACCAATAATATATTTCTTTCAACATTCAATAAGTAATATCAATGATCTATAAATCAAAGTGTATAATGTAAATTGTCCTAAAATATCATGGCATGTAGCAAATGCTCAATAACTATTAGTTGAGTGAATTATCAATTATGCCACTCTATGTATCAACATTTAATACATGCCAAGTTTGTTTTTCATATGTTTGTAGTAGCTATAAATGAAAAGTAAAAGTGGCACACATAACTGTCTATCTTGAAGGAAGTGCAGTTGACCCCCAAGCTCCAGAATCAGATGAATGCCATAGTAAGAGGTAAAATATGTGCTTTAGAAGAACATCAAGAAAACTACATATCAAATTTGTGGGTGGGCAAACATCGTGACTAAGGCAAGAAACTCGGATATAAAAAGATAGACGTATTTCACTAAATACTGAATGAAAATTTTATAAGCAAAATATCACTCCACAAGTAAATAGAGAAATAGAAAACAGGATTTCACATGAATTCTGAAAACTTTGGTAAATAAGTGTAGGATATACATAATCAAATAAACACAGCACTGTACTTCATAAGTAAGAAATGCCCTCATCCTACTACACATCCCTCCAGCAGTATTGCAGTTTCTCTTTCCCACCTGATTAAATATTAGTCCTTGGACATGTGTTCTGATTATGTTGAACACACTTTAAGCATAAAAATTTCTTTTCTGACTGGACTTCCATATCCATCAATCATTGTCAACCTGCATTTCTGAATCTAATGTTCACTTCCTTTTCCAGCATGGTAAATAAACAAACACATTAATGAAGTAATGAAATAAACAAACAAATAACCACTGCCAACTCTCAGCTCTGAGAGAGGCTGGGGTGACTCTTGCCTTCAATCTCTCAGAAATTCTCCCAAAGCCCCTACTGAGTTCTCAGATCTGCTGAATGGAAGGTCTCCATGTGCAAGTCCAAATTCCTTTGTGGATGTTTGACAATGGAGACTGGATCCATGTATCCAGACGTAAATGCAGAAAGGTGTCAAACATTAGTCCCCAACTCAGATGAGAACTCTAATGGAAAGACCATGTCCATTCCAGACCACAGCCGTACAGGCCAAAAAAAAAATAGGGGGATATTTTCAACTCTGTGTGTCTGCTCACTAGGCACATTTCCCTATTGTTATTTCAGTCCTGAGTATGTCATTTCCTATGAAACGTTGCAAATCACACAAGAAAACTTTCCCTGTTGATTCTTTGCCCAAGACCACTGGTTAAATGTCAGAAAAATCAATCCTTATTAATTATCCTCATCAATTCTTCTTCCTTCCAGAATTCTAACCTCCAGAAACCTTACCGTGATCTTCAATTAAGGTTTTCCATGACTCTGTGACTGATGAACCTGTTTTAATCTGGTCCCTTGGCTCCACAACACCTTAACTAGTGTTGGAAATATTGCCCTCAAATCTCCAAAATCCTGACTCATCTTTCTTCATCAGGGGTCTAACCCATGATCCCTTGATATAAAAGCATCAGTACTGAAATCCTTGGTTTAGCATCTTCCAAAATAGCTAAACAATTTAAGAGCCATTATTTAGTAATGTGCTTGTAAGTAGTTTGAAAATTTGAAGACATGTATTTAGATCAATTTATATTTAATATCTGGATATTAGCAACTGAGATTTGTCTGATTTAGTCCTTGGGGAAGTATATTTACATTTCTATGTAAACCTCATTATACATTCCCATAAATAGGACACAGAATGGATAAGGCATTATTTAGTTTTTTAGTTGTTAAATGACACATACTTGTACATATTTATGAGGAATAATATTTTATTCCAATATATTTTGAATAGGCAATGGTTAACTCAGGGCAATCAGGGAATGTTTCATATCCAACATTTATTATTAAATATATCAAAGAACATTCAAAATGCTTTTCCAAGCTATTTTGAAATCTATAATAAGTTATTAACTAGAGTAGTCATAGTATGATATTTAAAGGATGTCAGAAATATTTCCTCCTATCTAACTACATTTTTCTACCCCATCAAAAATCAGTCTCTGCCTCCTCCCTCTCTCTTACTTTTCTAGCCATTTGGCAGAGACAGTTTTCCTCTCATCTTCATAGTCAATAAGTTGACTATGAAGTCAATTTATTTGACTTCTACATAAACTAAGTACATGTGGTGGAGTAGACTTTTGGTATCCACGGGGACATGGTACCACAGAGGCTGTCATTGAAAAAACCCTGCAAATTCTGAGGATGTAAAGAGTTATGCACCATGCTGTGGATTCTTGATCCATTTTTCCCATAAAGCAACATAACATTTGGTAAGGCTTGCCACCTTTCATCAAGCCTGAAATTTTATTTGTCATTAAAATTAAGCAAATTGCATTCCACTTTTAGTGTGTGAGGATAGTTATAATTTTTATCTTTCTTTTTGGGTGCATTTTCTTGGTGGAAACATATGTTCACAAAATTAAGGGCAGAAAAACACTCAAAAGATCAAACAGCAATTTAAACACAATGATAAAAACATAAGAGTGACTGAGAGCCTTTCCACATCAATGGAGTTGAGTAACGCATGGTGAGAATTTAAAATGTTCCACTTTGAAGTTTATTTTGATATTTAAGATTTATTTATTTTTTGACAATGCTTGGTCAATAACAAGTATAATAAATCCATGAGTAAGGCAGGATTAATGTATTTGTCTTTCTCTTTGGGGTTTTATTTAATGTTCTCCAGTTCCTTCTTCCTCACTACAAATGGCACAATTTAATTCCTTTTTATGGCCAAGTAACTAACATTCCATTGTGTTATCAGCCTTGTGTTCCTCATCCATTCATACATAATTGGATGCTCACGTTGATTCCATATCTTAGCCATTGTGAAGAATACTGAAATAAACATGGGAGGGCAAATATCTCTTCAAAAATAGTGATTTGCTTTCCTTTGTGGTCATGTCTGTAGTAGATTGCTAGATTACAAGGTAGTACTATCTTTGGTTTTCTGACATCTCCAGGGTTAATACCAAGGTTCCACAAAATACTGTGTTGCTAAATTATGACTTTCACTGGGGTAGGTGAATTACATTTATTTGAGACTCATCATATTTTCAAGATATGATGGATTCAATGTATAGTACATACATTGTTTAAAGTATCATTTTTCAGGATTTTTAAATACACCATTTGAAAACAGAAGATAATGACCAAGGTTACAATAAGAATGTATTTCATTCTCAATCTAAGTTTTAATAAATTATTTTAATGTATAAATTTATAGGTACAGTGTGCTAGTAGCTACCTATACATATATACATATATGCAGTATATAATTATCAAATTAGAATTTTTTACTTTTCATAATTGCTTCATTAACACATAAATGGGATATGTTTTGGGAGCATTGTGATATTTCAGTACATATATAAATTATATACTGATCAAATCAGGTAGCCAGTATTTCTGTGTATATAGTTCTAGTTTATGCATGGTGTTTGTAAGCTTCTCTATTTAATTAACAATGAAGTAGGAAACAGGTAACTGAGAGAAATGGTCACCCACAGTACTGGAGGGCACTAGAAAATCTTTCTTCTTTCTTACAGGGTTTTGGTACCCAGTATTTGACCTCCCACTACCCCTCTTCCACCACTTTCCAACCAGTTTTTAATGGCCACGTACAAGTCATCTGAGTAGGCAGACATGGACAAATATGTGTGCTGAAATGTCTAGACAAAGCTAATGTTCCATCAAGCACCAAGGGTGATGCTGGTGCCAGTTTCAGAGCCCAAAGGCTGTAGAAACTAGAGTCTGATGTCCCGGAAACAGAATGCCCCAAAAGGACAAATGGAGAGAGAGAGAGAGAGAGAGAGAGAGAGAGAGAGAGAGAGAGAACTGGACACTGCCACTGCTGCTTATATTCAGGGCAGGATATCCTCACTTGGTTGTTTGATAACCCATGTGTCAATTTCTCAAGGAATACCCTTCTGCACAACCAGAATTAATTATTTACCAGTTCTCTATGCATCCCTTAAGCCAGTCAAGTTTGCACCCAAAAATAAGCATCCACTTGTCCAGGCCAAAGCTACAAAGGAGTGACATGCACTCACTGTGAGGACTCAAAGCAGTGTGTAGGATTGAACTCTCTTCCTATAGAAAAAAGAATAGCAATCACAAATGATAAAATGTTTCTTATTTATTTTCATCTCTTTTTTGGAGTTTGGCTTGTTCTTGGTTTTCTTGGAGCCTGATGGGAAGCATTAGATTATTAATTTGAGATCATTCTGAATTTTTGCCATAGGCATTCGTAGTTATAAACTTATAGTTTAATAGTAAGCATAGAAAATGAGGGGCAAGGTGGCGTCATAATTGCTGCCATCTGTTGAACATCTGCTATACTCCATGTAATTTTCTATAAGCTTTAAATGATTATTGAGTTCACACATAATATGCATATTTAAGTAAAATTTCTCATATATATATATATAATCAGCCAAAGTATATAAATGGGTTTCTATCAGGAAGGAAGTATATAAGGATAAGAATCAGTTGTTAACAAGGGGATTGGACTTTGAGCACATGATAAAAGCGAGAGCACACAAGGGAGGGGTGAGGATAGGTAAGACAACTAAAAAATTAGCTAGCATTTGTTGTCCTTAATGCAGAGAAGCTAAAGTAGATACCTTAAAAGCAACTGAGGCCAATAGGAGAAGGGGACCAGGAACTAGAGAAAAGGTGAGATCAAAAAGAATTAACCTAGAAGGTAACACACACGCACAGGAAATTAATGTGTGTCAACTTCCTGTATAGCTATCCTTATCTCAACCAGCAAAAACCCTTGTTCCTTCCTATTATTGTTTATACTCTCTCTACAACAAAATTAGAGATAAGTGCAAAATAGTTTATCCCAGGTATTGAGGGGGTGGGGGGTAGAGGGAGGGGGCAGAGTGGGTGGTAAGGGAGGGTGTGGGGGCAGGGGGGAGAAATGACCCAAGCCTTGTATGCACATATGAATAATAAAACAATACAAATAAATAAATAAATAAATAAATAAAATGGAAAAAAGAATCAGTTGTTAAATTTTAGCTAGAAACTGAACTATTGAATGCAGTATCTATCAACCTAAGATCAGAAGGGAACTGATTGACATTATTGCTGAAGAAGATTCAACATGCCTACATTTGGCTCTAACACCAGACCATGCCTTTGGGTTGTTATGGAACTATAGTGTGATCCAGAATTCCCACTACTGAGTATATACCCAAAGGATATGAAATTGCTACCTCAAAGGACATCTGAACTTTCATATTTGCTCAAGATTATTAAAAACAGTCAAGATAGGAAATCTACCAATGTGTCCATTATTGTATGAATGAGTAATGAGGTAGTTATGAATAATGAATTCAAACTCAACCAGAAAACTGATGCACTCTTATCATTTGGGACAGCATATATATTACCAGAAATCATTAGTTAAGTGAAATAATCCAGAGAGCGGTAAATGTCATATGTCCTAATATCCAGAACCTAAAACTTTGAGTTAATAGAAATTAGGAGAAGATTGCTGGGTGTTATGGACAGAGTTGGTTGACATGAGGTGGTTGGAGAGATGTTGGCCAAAGGACACAAAATGACAATTAGATATGAAGAATAAGTTCAAGAGATCTATTCTATGATGTGATAACTGTAATTACTAATATATTGGGTACTTGGAAAATACTGATTTTGTGTCTTCACCCACAAAAATCAAAGCTCATACCAACATGTGGTAATGCACATATAGATGAGATACACTTTGTCATTCCAGAAAATACATAAAGTTTACAAAATGTTACGTTTTCTGATATCATCCCATGGTTTTACAACAAATGAATGTGGTTGTCTCCCTTGAGGAACAAGGAGTTGGAATTTTCTGAAGCTGTCAAGAGCTGTGTCTTCTCTATACAATGGGATTTGAACTCCAAGAATCTAGCAAAGTAATGTGCCTCAGACTTTGGAGATAATTAGAAGTAAGGATGAGGCAGAAACACTATAGTAGTTATAATTCAGGAAGGCAGGAGAGTTCAAGACCCCATGAAGACTGGATTCACGTTAATATTAACTTGGTCTCATGGGATCATAGCATGAGGAAGAAAAATTTCCTTTCTGTTCAGACCAGTGTCTCATGGAGAAATGAAGTGATCAAGAGTTGGAGTAACAAGAGGAAATCTACCTAATGAGCAGGGACTGAGATATAAATACATCCCACGGTATTTTCCCTCAGAGGGTACACTCTTGATCTGGACAGGACATCATGGTAAGTTTCAGATTTAAAAACATAGAAAATTCTGTAAATGTCACCTTGTTCTCCCAGTACAACAATAAATGACAATAAATTAAAAAGCAGAAAGAAGATAGTAAGAAAAACTGATGTTAAGGTGGTTTTATCATTTTTGTACATGATGTCAATTCATTTTTATTTGAATTAAAATGAAACCCTGATATTTTAATTTAAATTGACTGATGTTTATCTTAATTCTGCCCAGTACCTGACCATATCATACCTAGAAGATATTTTATATCCCAACCTAGGGGTTCTTCTAAATTGGAGTTTATTTTATTTATACATATCATTTCAATTTAAAGCATAATATTCTATCTCTTACATTATTCTTGTAAGAGCTAAGCATTATCATGTTTTCATTTTTCTAACATCAAATTTGTGGTATAAAAAATGTATGATATGCTGAAATTAATTATAATAAACTGAGCATCAACCTCTTCTAACCTACTAAAAGTAATTAAAAGGCTTATTAGGTGACCAATGCTACAGTTACTCCTGTTTTTGCTTTTTAAATTTTTAATCTGTGCAGAGCTTCAGTCCCAATATCATCATTCATGGAGGAAACCAAATTTCCACATGAAAACGTTTATCTGGGGTGCTTCATCCAAGCCAGTCTGTGACCATGATCGGTACTATAGGAAAGGCTCACAATTTACCAGCAGTCAACTGAGGATAACATAAACCCACAGCAGCGATGGACCTGCTTCTGTATGCTGCTTAATGATTTAATTGGGATCTTACTTAATATTTTAAAAAGAAATGTCTTGTAAAGTCCACAATACACAGGTCACTGATAACAATTGCATGAAGGTAAGTCTGAGTGGATGAGAGGAAAAGGCCATGTGATAAAAAGTATTCCCAATAAAAGACAAAATCTAAGGAGTTTTTACAATTGCAGAGCAAGAAAATTGAATATTAGCTTTAGAGGAATAAACAGTGAAGTCAGACCACTTTTCTTCACTTTTAATGTGAGTGTGTTTCACTGTTTCTGTATATATTACAAAGTTCAAATGAATGGAAGTCTTTCAAACATGACCTTGCAATAATAGTTCATGAGTCATTCATATCACTGTCTTCTCTCAAGCTGGGGATTCATGTAAGCAACATAAGTTTTATTTGATAGGTGAATGAGAAAATAAAATTTTTATTTTATAATTCTCTCCCTACTGCTGAGATTGAATATATTTTGTGAGTTGCTGGTGTTTTCCATCTCTTTGGAATTCCAAATTATTTCTTCAAGTTCTTTGCTTTTTTCAAGACTATGTGCTTTTAAATTTTTATTTCATTTTTTCAGTGGAAGAATTGGAAGGTTTTTTGCAGTAAGTTTTCTATTTGCTTTTTAGTGCTCTAAATAGATAATATAGATGGATGATAAATACGTACATAGATACATAGAAAGATTCGTAGACAGATATAGACAAAAATAGATAGGTAGATAGATGATAGATATATAGATGAAGAGATAGATAAAAAGATATGTGTAAGTTAATAAAATTTGTATGGTGAAATAATTCAATCATACAGAGGTCCCAACACCTCAAGTATTTTAACATTCAGAAAGTTCTTCCAAATAAACATCAATAATAAGTTTGCTTTTATACCTTTTTTCATCTTATCACATATGCTAAATTTATTATCACATTGCTAAATTTTTGTCTTATATAACCAGTTTTATTTTGAAAAGTAGCCATCATCTTCTGCCATCTTATAAAATGTATGCTTTATATTAAATTAACCAAAACCCACATCATTTACAAGCATAGGTTTATATACAGTAGCGTCATTGTATTTATAGACATCTTATTTCTGTACAATGTGTATAAGTAATTATCATAACATGGTACTGTGAGGAATTAGTGAGACAATGTGATTCTGAATTATTTCTGCAGGTTCTTTGCTTTTATGAATACCCTGCATTTAATTATTAAATGTAGCTAATGGTATAGTTTCATAACAGTTATTAGTTATTAGAAATTCATTATTGTTTCCACTGCTTCAAATGTCAAAACATATTTGAGTCAAATTCTGTTCATGCAAGATACAATTAAATGCCATAGAATTTCATCCACTGCTTCTACAAAAGTGTCATCTTCTTGTGTGATTTCCAGGGCTTTGTCAATGAAATCTTGTATTAGAAACTCATTTTGATAGGATTAATTTATTGTCATCCTAGATATTTGGGTTCAGAATTAATTTCAGATTTGTATTCACTTTCATTTTAATACAGTTTATTTGAATCAATTTACTTCATTGTTTTTAGTGTACAAAGTCTTCTTTATTTTTTTTCTACATTTTCCAATTTTTTTAACTTTGAGAAAATACCAGTATGAACAAAGCCTGTAAGACATTTGCTAAACTGTAGCTTTAATTGTGGTCTAAAAAATGGAATAAATCTTTTTTTTTTTCATTTTTCTTTTATTATTCATATGTGCATACAAGGCTTGGTTTATTTCTCCCCCCTGCCCCCACCCCCTCCCTTACCACCCACTCCACCCCCTCCCGCTCCCCCCCTCAATACCCAGCAGAAACTATTTTGCCCTTATCTCTAATTTTGTTGTAGAGAGAGTATAAGCAATAATAGGAAGGAACAAGGGGTTTTGCTGGTTGAGATAAGGATAGCTATACAGGGCACTATTCACAATAGCCAAGTTATGGAAACAGCCAAGATGCCCCAGCACTGACGAATGGATTAAGAAAATGTGGTATCTATACACAATGGAATTTTATGCAGCCATGAAGAAGAACGAAATGTTATCATTCGCTGGTAAATGGATGGAATTGGAGAACATCATTCTGAGTGAGGTTAGCCTGGCTCAAAAGACCAAAAATCATATGTTCTCCCTCATATGTGGACATTAGATCAAGGGCAAACACAACAAGGGGATTGGACTATGAGCACATGATAAAAGCGAGAGCACACAAGGGAGGGGTGAGGATAGGTAAGACACCTAAAAAACTAGCTAGCATTTGTTGCCCTTAATGCAGAGAAACTAAAGCAGATACCTTAAAGCAACTGAGGCCAATAGGAAAAGGGGACCAGGAACTAGAGAAAAGGTTAGATTAAAAAGAATTAACCTAGAATGGAATAAATCTTTGTGTAGTATAATTAATAGCGATGAATTCTATGAAGAAACAGGTTACATCACCATGACAGGTACAGGAAGGAGGTTATTGCAATAGGCTGAACTGTCCTCAGACCTGGGATCCTGGAGTTCAAATATTTAAAAAATGGGAATAATCCTTTTTAATGCACTATTGAATTCATTTTGCTGGTAACTTGTTTTGCACCTATTTCCTGAGGACATTGGTGTGCAAATTTTTTACAACTTTTATTACATATGTTAGTCACTCAGGGTATTTCATTGTGATGTTTCCATATAGCCTTACAAAGTACCTTTGTTAGATCCATCCACTACATCATACTCCCTCCTCCTCCTTGCTTCCTACTTATAATGATTTCAAAAAGTTTCATCACCCTATTTTTATAGAAGTGTATAACATTTTCCTACTATATTCACCTTCCTTTACCTTCTTATTTCACCACCCTCCCACTAGTATCCACTCCCTCACAGGTCCAGTTTTATATTCCTGTAATTCATTTTAAAGTATATGTTCATTATTCAAAGCAGATTTACCTTGCAACTTCACCCACAAATATATTTTACTTTAATCACAATAACACCCACTGTTAATCTCCTTACTCACACCCTCTACTGTTCAACAACTTTCCGTTCATTTCATTATGAATATACAGATGCAGTGTACTTTAGCATTATTCACTCACTAGCATTCTCTAATTGTCTGATTCTAGTAGAGGCCTCTTTGGCCAAAATTGTGACTGTTAAGACACAGAAGTTGAACCCTTAACAGTGAAGGGAATAAGAAACAACCTACTCTGATTGACATGACACCTTTGAATCTAAAATGCTGCATGATTCCTTGTACCTGAAGTTTCTAAGGTAGCCAGACTCACATGGTGGAGTCATGGGAGGGGAAGTGTGGAGTTGTTTATCTATAGGTATAAAGTTATCACTAATTAAGATGAATAATTTCCAGGCATATGTTGTATAACATAGTACCTAGCAAAACCAATATGAAACTTTGTACCTCACAATTTACTAGGAGGACAGATCTGTTTACTAGGAGGACAGTTAACTGTTTTCACTCCAGAAAAAAAGTAGAAAAACTAAATAGACACAAGAACAGTCTTAGGGTGATGCATGTATTTGGAGCATTAATGGCAATGGTGGTGTGATCAGGGTGTGAGAGTGTCTAAACTTATCCAGTTGTACACATTACATATGTATAGTTACTTTTATATTAATTATTCCTCAATAAATCTTAAAAACAAAACCACACAGAAATGGAGGACTTGCTGCATCTGAAAAATCTTAACATTTCTGCAGCAGATGGGAAGAACTAACCTCTACCTTCGAGGACACAATCTCTCCTTCACCTCCATCTTGCTGTCTCTGGTCACCTCCGTGCCTTCACTCTGAACTTTTATATCTGAAACAAACACCGTAGCATTGCTGTCTCTGCTGTCAGACACACACTTCTGCATAAACCCTTGTGGTTCAAGCCCTCTCTTTAAATCTCTGTCCAAATTGCCTCTTCTTTACCTGTTTTGAGCAGACTCCATGCACTATCCTTTCTGCCTAAACATTATTCTTCATAGGAATTTTCAAACTCATAACATAATTTTTCACACAGATACATAAAACTACATATGTATGACCTAAAATTTGACGTTCTAATAAATGTATACAGTGTGAAACACTCAAATCTATATTTCTTCTCAAACATTCATCATTTCTTAAAGGGAAAACATTCAAAATCCTCTTCTACTTCTTACTATTTTCTTATTTCCTTGTCTCCTTATATTCTTTCTGCATAATTGGATTGTAGGGATATTTATTTCTCACCATCAAAACCTCATTGCCTATACAGTGCCAGAAACATGACTGTAGTCGACTTTGCATTCCTCAAGTACATTAAAAAATTGCTCATTAAAGGTTGGAGGAATGGCTCAAGTGGAAGTGCATGTGATTAGCAAGAGTAGCATCCTGAGTTCAAACCCCAGTACCACCAAAAATGCTCATTAAAACTGTACAGTATTCAATATACTGAAGAATATACATATAGAACAATATATTGTTCCAAATATTGGAGTGTTCATGAGTTCTGAAGTTAGCAACCCCTCCACTAAAAATGTAGTAGACTTAATTAGGTATTTTGTGGTCCCTCAGATGCAGAACCCCTATATCTAAAGTTGCACCAACAGGGAAATGAAGGAAGCCTTATGGAAGCTCACTGCTGGGATGCCCTCATTTCTATGACTGTGTCATCTTCATGTGCTTGCTTTCCATAATGAGTTAGTGACAGAAATACTATTCAGCCAGAATACCTTATCTCTCCATCACCAGGTCCTTCCAAAAATCACCAGATCATGTTATGTCTATTTGTATATCAATTTGGGATTTTAATCCGACTATGATTTTTTAATCTCTATGTGATGCATTTTCACGTGATTTCAATCTCTGTGCTCCATTGTACTACTCTTCTTCCACTGATGGGGAACATGAGTTAGGTGATCTATTTTATCCAAATTTTATGGAACTGTTTCCAAAGAAGAAAACTTCTATAGGTGGATAGAGCAGTGAGGTTTCAAGCAAATTCAAGACCATGTCTAGAGACTAGATTCAGCTGTTCCTGTCATTGTGCTCAGCTGGGTGGCATCACACAAGTAGACCTACTGTGATGCAAATGAATGAGCCTTCATTCTCAGATTAGATGCTCCATGGAAAAATGAAATCTTTGTGAGGTCATGTTGCCATCTTTCCTACATTTCATTATTTCTAAATATTACATTATTAGATTTTTCAGAGGCTTGGGATGGCTTTTTAATTAAAATGTAGGCAATTTTTAAAAAAGATACAATTGGTTCTGAAAAAAAGACACAATAATTCAAATCTCCTGATGTATGTTTTATGAATCTGTTTGCCTTGATATTTGGTGCATTCATGTTTCCAATAGTTACATGATCTTGATGAACTCTTCCCTTTATCAGTTTGAAGTTACCTTCATGTCTGTTTTGACTAATTTTGGCTTGAAATCTGCTTTGTCATAAATGAGAAAAACTCCCTTTGCATGCTTTTGGGCTTTGTTTTCTTGGAAAACCTCTTATATTCCTTTTATTTTTGTCCTATGTTTGTTCCTCATTTGATCATGACTGTCCTCTCCTATTGCCTCCTCATGATGAAATTCTCATGAAATATCTGTGCCATTTCCAAAGCCTTTAATGAGGAACTGTCCATTATCTGACTGACTTCACTTGCAAAGGTGGTCTGCATCTCACTTAGATGTTGAACATGGAAGCTGTGTTCTCAGAACAGGTAGACACATGGCTTGATACCACAGGGTAATGGTCAAAAGTATCCTCCATTTTGATCCCAGGAATGCATTTCCTTAAAGACTAATTGTATAGAAAGGAGGAGTTGAGTATGGCTGATTCCCTGACTCCTGAGGTCAAGAATTCAGCATCTGGTTATAGTCATTTTTTTTCTGTTCAACTCCATTGTATGTACATTGAACACATTACACATAGTACTTTCATAGAACTCTGGGAGTCTTCTTAAAAGTCATTGAATATTTGCTGATCCATAGTTTTCTCTTTTCTATTTCCTGTCTCTTTGTGGTGCTAGGAGTCAAACCTAGGACACTGGGCAGTTAGGTCAGCACAATACCATTGACCTCCATACCTAGCCCTTGGTGTTTTGAAGCACAGTTTCACTATGTAGCACAGGAAGCCCTTGCTCTCAAGATCCTTCTGCCTCTTCTTTCCACATGCTGACATGACTAGCATGCAGCATCAGGCCTGGCCTATAATATTCATTTTTGTTGTTTTTTATTTGCAAAGATTATAATCTACTTTCTTCCATGAATGTTGAATGCTGAGTCCTTTAGGAGGGGCTGATAGTACCTCTTTAGCATTTACTAAATACATTATGCACTGGGTGCCAGTGGCTCATGACTGTAATATTAGCTGCTCAGGAGGCAGAAATCAAGGGGATTGTGGTTTGAAGCCATTCCTAGGCAAATAGTTCACAAGACCCTATCTCAAAAAAAAATCTTGAAAAAAAGGGCTGGAAGAGTGACTCAAGGTGTAGGCCTTGAGTTCAAAACCCCGTACCACAAAATAATATACATTTTGCAATTCCATCACAATACTCTCAAAGCAGAGTTTTCCTCATGTTAGCAAACTGTGAGTAATAATTATATTTCTTATTTTCCAGTTAAGATGCTAATTCAGTTACAAATTACCAAAATCCAATAAAGTGCAGATGCATCTATATACTCAGTAAATTTGTCAGATTTCCAACATAACAGGTAGAGGTGGTACTATGTGTAAATACTTATTTTCAACCATGTTTTATTTAAGGAATTCGTGTCTATCAGCATGTTTTGCACTGTGTTAACTCATTATGAATTAATAATTTTCCAGATACATATATGAAATTTATGGCAAGATGACAATACAATACATTTTTGCCATCCTAAACCCATCCATTTGACAAGCATATGAATAATGAATACGATATACAAAAATACCCATCATCTTATAGAAGATGGTCAGATTTTCATGTATCATAAAGATATTAGTAATAATTATACACCCTTGTAATCATTGTTGTTCTTTTCTTTCTGAGTCATGTATGTCGTAGAACAAGTTTCTCCTGAAGTTCATCAGTTCCGTGGTTGGTGAACAAAATGAAACCAAAATGTTTTATTTATATGTATAGAAGTCATGAATGTAATTTGCAAAGGTAAAAGTAGCTGGGTATGGTGATACACACCACTTGTCCCAAAACTCAAGAGGCTGAGGTAAGAGGATCGTGAGTTTGAGGCAAGCCTGGGCTACATAACAAGAGTTTGACTTCACAATAAAATAAAAGTAAAGGGAAAATTCAACTTTGCCAATGTGATAAAGTAATTAAGGTAGTGACTATTCTTTACTATATAGACATTAAATAAAATCAAAATCATCCTTAACAAGAAGGATGCAGAGGAACATTGGGCTTCAGAAGAGATTCAAAAGCAGCCACAGAGGCATAGATAGGAATGAGAAAGCGACCCTAAGTCAGGGAGCACAAGTGGCCACCGGAATGTGAGAAAATCAAAACAACTCATTCTATCTTGCTTGCTTCCAAAGCCACCTACACATTACCCCCAGTGAAGCTAGCTTCTGAATTCTGACCTGCAAGACCTTAAGAGAGTACATGTGAGTTGTTTTAAGCCAGTAGGTTTGTATAATGTGTTAAAACAATAGGCAATGAGCACAGGAACCGCCCAATAAAGGTTGATAAAAAATCAATGTTTCCTAGCAATGAGGTTCCTCAAGAAATAGAATATAGCTACCACGTCGCCCAGGATGTCCACTCCTGTGTATTCAATCAAGAGAAATAAAATTATCTATCAGGACGTTCCTCCAGTTTCACTCAGGACGTGGGCAGAATTAATTTGCTTGTGTTGGTGAGACTGAGGTCCTGTTGTCTTGCGAGGTGATGTGCAAGGCTCATTTGAGCACTGTGCTTTGTCATCAGCTTATACCATATGGGCCTCTCACAACATTGCAGCTTAGTGCTTGAAGTCCTGTAGAACAAACATGATCTTCAGTATTCCTTCCCTAACATTGCTGAGACTTTCCCTATCTTTAACCCATTAAACCTCCCTTAGTACCGCCCTCAACATTTTTATAACAAATTTCCATAAATATTATATAACCCTATTGTCTTGCCTCAAGTAAATATTTTCACTCACCCATCAGCCTGATTTGTTTCACAAGCACTTCACTGAGTTGTTTCACGAGCATCTATAGGCACCTGTCCTATCCAAATCATCAGTGTAGTCAACATGAAACAAACACCTACTGCATGCCTGCCATATTCCAGGCATGTAGTCCCCACCCTCACGACTATTCCATCCTGTTATGATCTGAATACTAATTCCCTCCAAAATTCATGTGTTGAGCTCCTAACTGCCAACATACACAACTGTCAGGTCATTTTTACCATTCTGAGCACTATTTGTAGTAGTGTATAACCAAGTTCTCAATAGTAAAGACCACATATTATGGACTTTTCTAAAAGTCAAATCAGGGAACTCTTATAAGATTCTAAACTCAGGACCATGTGTGTAAAGTACCTAAATGTATCTCTTTGAATTTCAAATATTTTGAATCTATATGATTAAGTGGGCAGTTCTTATCTTCTATTATAAACACTTTTTTGGATTTGGAAAATAAGAATTAACCTAGAAGGTAACACCCATGCACAGGAAATCAATGTGAGTCAATGCCCTGTATAGCTATCCTTATCTCAACCAGCAAAAACCCTTGTTCCTTCCTATTATTGCTTATACTCTCTCTACAACAAAATTAGAAATAAGGGCAAAATAGTTTCTGCTGGGTATTGGGGGGGAGAGGGATGGGGCAGAGTGGGTGGTAAGGGAGGGGGTGGGGGCAGGGGGGAGAAATGAACCAAGCCTTGTATGCACATATGAATAATAAAAGAAAAATGAAAAAAAAGGATTATACTAATCTTGTTTTTAATACCAACGGACCACAGATAACCAACTTGTTCAAGAAAAGAAGAGTAAACTGGGTATATCAGAGGATGTTTACCCAACAGAAGTGAAGACTTTTGGGGACCAATGAGACCTACTCATAGAAATTCTTCAGGTTTGATTGTGAAGAAAACCTTAATTGAGGATTGCATCAAGTATGAAGAGTTTAGAGCTGCAGAAGTCCAGAGTTCATAGTGAAGCAGTAATAAAGACTGATTGATTCAACTGCCATTTATTTAGGTGTCTTGGAAACAGAAAATCAGCACAGAAAATGTTGTATGTGCAGAGAATTGATCCACAGGGAAATGATGAGCTCAGGGTTCAAATAATTGTAAGGAAATATACTGAATGAGCAGACATATGGACCTTTAAATACCCACTCTGCCATTGTCCCTCAGTATGGGTGTCCTAGGTCTGGATGGGTCATGGTTATTTCCTTGGAATCCTCATCTTCTGAGGAACTTTTGATTTTCACATCCTGCTGTCTCATATCACTGCATTGCTTCCATCTCCAGGATCATCCACCTAAGGAAGAATTAGCTTTTCCATACAGAGCCCAACCATACAGAAAACCCACCCAGATGAATCTGAGAACTAAGTGGGTGATGAAGGAGAGTTTCTGACAGTTGGAAGACAAAAATACTTAACTAAGATCACCCAAGATTAAACCAAGCTAAGCACACAGTTGAGAAATGGCTGCAGTTGTTTTCTTGCTTCTCTGATTAATTCATTGATGTGTTTATTTACCATGATAAAAAGGAAATTGAACATATTGAGCTCAATAATGCATATTTTAGGTAACACAGCAATCTTAAAAAAATAAGAAAATTGAGATAACCCCCTGAATACTGTCTGGCCATAACACAACAAAAATGGAATTCAACAACAAATGAAACAGCAGAAAACACTCAAACTCCTGGAGACTTGTACACTCACATGTGTATGAATACACACTTATACATTATACATGTTTACTTCATGTGGGTTTTTGTAATATATGTAAGCTAAGGTACCAAGTTCATTTTCCTCCATGTTTATAGCCATTTATGTCAGCTTTTGTTTAATTATTCAAGTGTTACCATCTCAAATCTAAATATAATTTAAAAGGATATTATCATGTAAAGTGAAAAAATACCATTCCATGAACCCAAGTATTATATATTTTCATTCATTTGTAGAAGTTTGGGGGTCAAAACAGAAAAAAGTACCATGAAAGTAAAAGGGGATTTATTAGGGAGGCTTAAGGGAATGAAAATGTAGAAAGAATGAATGAACGGGAGAAGAAAAAGTAATAAAGGGGGCAGTTATGGTAAAAATTCATCCTATACATTTGTGCTAATGTCATTATGGAACCTGCAGCTCTATACAATTTAATATACACCATTTAAGCCAGTAAATTCCCCAAGTAATAAAGCTGTGTGACATGTTAGATGTTCCTATATATTATGGATAATAAATGGTTACCAAATACTGGCAATGGGGCACAGCATTAGAAGTTCATTCCTTATTTTTTTTCTATGTAGCTCATCACCTATTAAATTATTAGTTAATCCTGGTATCATTAAATTATTGGTCTTATATATCTTCTTTCACTTAGTCTTCAATGCTAAATTCAATTTTGTTTGTTAGTTGTTTGGAAACCACCCATTTTAACACATTCTAGGCTCTTCCATTTTTTGTATGTCTCCACAGTTCTTTTGCTTTAATTTTATTCTGCACACTGCAGCCATAATTGCATATCACAGTGAAAATACAGAGGTGAACAACAAAGTAGGCTTCATCCCAGGAATGCAGGGGTGGTTCAACATACAAAAATCAATATACATAATAAACCACATTAACAGAAGCAAAAACAAAAACCACTTGATCATCTCAAGAGATGCAGAAAAAGCCTTTATTAAGATCCAACACCAGTTTATGATAAAAGCTCTAAGAAAACTAGGAATAGAAGAAAGTACCTCAACATTATAAAAGCTATATATGACAAACCTACAGCCAGCATTATACTTAATGGTGAAAAACTGAAACCATTCCCTCTAATATCAGGAATGAGACAAAGATGCCCACTATCTCCACTCCTATTCAACATAGTACTGGAATTCCTAGCCAGAACAATTAGGCAAGAAGAAGGAATAAAAGGAATACAAATAAGTAAAGAAACTGTCAAAATATCCCTATTTGCAGATGATATGATCCTATACCGTAAAGACCCAAAAAACTCACTCAAAAGTTCCTAGATAGCATTTGTTGCCCTCAACGCAGAGAAACTAAAGCAGATACTTTAAAGCAACTGCGGCCAATAGGAAAAGGGACCAGGAACTAGTGAAAAGGTTAGATCAAGAAGAATTAACCTAGAAGGTAACACACACGCACAGGAAATCAATGTGAGTCAACTCCCTGTATAGCTATCCTTATCTCAACCAGCAAAAACCCTTGGTCCTTCCTATTATTGCTTATACTCTCTTTACAACAAAATTAGGGCAAAATAGTTTCTTCCTGAAAGTGAGGGGTAGGGAGGGAGAGGGGGGGTTTGGGAGGGTTAAGGGAGGGGATGGGGTAAGGGAGGAGAAATGACCCAAACATTGTATGCACATATGAATAAAATTTTAAAAAATAATAATAAACTAATATGTGTAGTTCATGCTTATAATCCCAGCACTGGGGATCCTGAGGTAGGAGGATCTCAAGTTTTAGGCCAGCTTGTGCTACATAGTAAGTTCAAGACCAGCCTGAGCTATATGGTGAAATGCTGTCTCAAAAAAAGGAAAGAAATTGAAAAAAAGGAAAATGCAGAGATAAACAAGGAGGTGAATCTCTGCTCATTTGGGTCTTTCACCATATGATTAGATGCAGCACAGTGTAGGAAATATGTGTTATGCATTGCTCTCAGGGAGTACCCACGGGCAGAATTCTACCCAGTGAGGAAGTGAGGAAGTCTCGTGGCTTGGGCAGGGTTTTATATAACATTTTCTGGAAGGTTTTGCATAATGGATGAAACCACAGGCAGCACCAGTGTTCCTATGGGTTTTTTTCCACATAGTTCAAAACTCAGAGATTTGCAATAACACAAAAAATCACACAAGGAAATGGAGATAAAGTCTACCTCATCTGCTATTATCCATAAAAAACAACTGTCATTTGTCTTTCTGTGTCTGGCTACTGTGCAGAATAAAACACACCAACTGGCTTTCCCCTTGAAATCTAAAAAAAAAAAGTCTCTTAAAAATAGATAGTAGTGCATTATTTCCTGGTTATTGACAGGGGAGAGGTAGACCAGGAATGGGGAGAGATCATTCAAGGGATAAATAATTATATTCACATATAGGGAATAAATCTTGGGGAGCTGTTGGAAGTTGAATGACTACAATTGAAAGTAACGTATTATATATTTCAGTATAGCTAGAAGGAAGGATATTGAATATTCTTAGCACAAAAACATGATAAATGTTTGAGGTTATGGAAATGATAATTGCCCTGATTCAAGTATTACACCTGTATGCATCTATGAACAATTCATATTGTACCAAATATGTATGTACAATTATGATCTTTGGTGTGGATCAACATTGTAGTTCAAGCTACTTGGGAATCATTGATCCCCAATGACTGGGGAGCTAGGAGGATTGCAGTGTGAGGTCAGCCCAGACAAAATATTCAAGGGATCCCACCTGAATGTCTGGACATGATGATGTGTATCTGTAACCTGCATTTATATAGATTAATGCAAATTGAAGGTTTTAGTCCAGGTTACACTGGGCATAAAGCAAGATCCTATTTTAAAAATAACCAACAAAAATGGCAAGAGTGTGGCTCAACTGTTGGAGCACCTGCCTAGCAGCCCTCATTATTGTAGATAAATGAAGGAAAAATATTAACTTAAATATGGAATAAAAAGTAAAATCCCAATTAGTGAAATTAATGCTGAATTTGCAGAGGAAATAACTTCTAATATTTAATAAAAACACTGCAAACTATTTTTGATGTTTGCATTGCTTCCATCTTATGCTCTAAAATGTGAGTCATAATACAAAGGTCTGAATGTAATATAGAAGGTGAAAATTAAAAACAGATTCACTGGAATTCACAAGGCACTTAGTCATCCAAGATAAAATACAAATTCAGCAGCCTCTGTACAGACAGACTACTGTGTCTTGAAGTTGCAGTAGTGATGAGTTCAATTGTTCTTCATAATTCTTTCTGTTTCTCATCCTTCTAGTCACACTGACTTATTTTTGACCTTTAACATCTGAAATAAATCCTTTCCTCAAGGTCTTTGCAATGGACATTCCATTTGCCAGGTATAAGAATCTGCAGTTAACTTTGTAGCTTGCTCCTATCTTTCTGGCTCTCTTTGTTACCAATCTGCTGTTTTTGTTTGAACACCCAGTACAAAAGAGCACTCACCATGGATGTTCTCTTTTAAGTATCCCCTTTCCCTTCAAAGTCCCTGTCACCCTGTGAAGTGGTCCACATTTATTTCCTTACCTCGATGTGTTTTATTTTGTTTGATGATGTTCTTTCTCCCCCATTAGATTAAGGGACTTTGGCTATAATGTGATCATTACTAAATTCTATTCCTCAATTTGTTGAATGACTTAGTTTAAAATATTTGAACACATGACTTCTTGGAAGAAGGCTGGGAGTGGGAAAGGTATTCCAAGCAGCAAGGGGAAAGCCCTACAAGGGAGAAGATTCATGTGCAACATCCAGGGATTCACATCTTGATTACAAAATGTAGAGGACAGTATTTCTGTCAGTTGGGAATGAATAATTCTGTCAAGAATTATTTCGTTCTTTATTAGTCACTTCAACCACATGGAGCCAGAGAATTAAACTCACATTTCAGGATTTCTATTCCTGGGAATTTCAGAGGACCACAGGTAGCATCCCATCCTCTTCGGACTGTTCCTGACAACGTTCCTGGTCTTGGACTCCTGCTCATCATCCAGGCCACAATCTCATGCCATCACCTGAACAGAACAATGTACTTCTTCCTTCCCAAACTGTCCTTGGTTGGTATTGGATTCACCTCCACCACTGTTCCAGAGATGCTGGTGATCAACCGCACACAGAGCAAGACCATCACTTATGCAGGATGCATCACCCAAATGCATTTTTTGTACTGTTTTCAGGTTTAGATATCTTTATGCTAACTCCAATGGCCTATGAAGGCTTTGCAGCCATCTGTCATCTCATGTGTTCCTTGGTAATTATTGCTGGTTCTGTGTCCTTGGTCATCCTCTATTCCACAGTAGAAACCTTAATGGTGCTGAGGCTATCCTTCTGTACAGACTTAGAAATCCCACACTTTTTCTGTGAACTTAATTACCTGGCCCACCATGCCTTCTCTGACACATTTCTCAATGATGTGGTGATTTATTTTGCAGCTGTGCTACTGTCTTGCTGTCCCCTTGCTGGCATCATGTACTCTTACTCTAAGATTGTTTTCTTCATCCGTGCAATCTCATGAGTTCAAGGGAAGTACAAAGTACTTTCCACCTGTGTGTCTAACCTCAGTGGTCTCCTTATTTTATAGCACAAGCTTAAGGGTTTACCTCAGTTCTGCTGTCACAGGAAACTCATCTTCCACTGCCAGAGCCTCAGTGATGTAGATCATGGTCATCCCTCAGCATCCAGACTGCCTACTGAACTCACAGGCACACCATCTCAGGCGTATCCACTACATATTATATTCCAGGGCAATACTTTTGTATTAGAGACATTTGAAAAGGACCAATATAAAAATTATTAATATATTTGTGCTTCTTTGGAATCAGGCATTTGGAAATGAGGGAAATAGATGTGGACATAACAGGGCACCACTCAGTCACTCAGTGTCCTGGAGTTGATGGAACTCTTCTCATTTTAGTTTGTATGGTTCTAAGATTTGAACTTACTGCTTCCTGCTGTGCAGATACTCTACTTTAGCTATACCTCCAGACCATTTTGCTTTCACTATTTTTTCAATAGGCTGTCACACTTTTGCCCAGGGTGGCTGGAACATGAGCCTTTTGCCTAGCTGTAATGACAGCTATGCACCACCTTGCTGAGCCTATTCTTTAAGGTGGGTCTCACTAACACTTTCTCCTGAGCTGTTCTTAAACTACAACCTTCCCATTCTCTATCTCCCATGTAGTTGGGGTTACAGGTATGATCCACCATGCCCAGTCCCTTATTTTAAAGTTGATTAAAATGTATTCATTATAATTATTAATGTGTTGTAGCATAACATTTTTGCTAATGCATACAGCAAACATCAATCAAATCCAGCATGTTTTCACCCTCTTACCATGTTCATCATGGTACTTTTCATCTATAATTATGTCAAAATAAATATTTTATCAAAATTATCAATGAAGAAAGAAAATTATCAGAAATAGCTGTTTTTAAACAGTCCAAATTTTGACAAGTTTCCCTTTTCCTCTTCAAATCACAATTTCTTTTCACTTTCACCAACATAATTTTATGTGTTGCAAATATACTTTGCTATGGGGCACATAGGTAAACAGCTAACTATAATGAAGTGTGTTTTTCAGATTGCTGTAAATATGCTGACAAAACACTTTTAAGGCAATAACAAACATAGCCATCTCATCATCCATGGTTATGAACCCATTGACCATGGGGAGACTGAGGGAGACTGTAGGACACATAGAAATCTGAGCTGGAAACTAGGCTTCTACACAATTTAACATTTTCTACCCCTTCCCTTCTGTACTAACAGAGAATTCCCACCCTTTCTGAACTCCCTGAAATCCCAGTGCTCCAGCTTCATCAATGACATAGCAGTATATTTTGTGTCTATCATTCTTCTTGCCTCTCCATCTTACTGGAATACTCTTCTAACATTTGCAGACTTTCTCCTCCATCCTGAGTCTTTCATCAGCCAAGGTCAATGCAAAGCCTTTTCTATCTGTGGGTCATACCGTTTCCATTACTGTAACAAAACACCTGAGATAATCCACTTATAAAAGAGAAGGTGTATTTTGCCTTCCTGATTTGAAGGTTCCTGTCTGTGATGAGATGGTTGCATTGCTTTGCACCTGTGGTCAGGCAGCACATCATGAGGGTGAAGATCATGTGGTGTGGCAATGGTACCCATCTCATAGTCAGGAAGAGAGAAATAAAAGCAAGATCCTGGGGTCCCAACATCCCTTTCAAGGGCACCCCTCCAGTTCCCTTACCTCCTACTTGGCTCCTCATCTTCAGGTCTCCACTGCCCATATAGCAACAAACCTTTCATACATGGCCATTTGGAGGATATTTATGTTCCTAATTGTAGCATAGACTTTTGGATCTAACTTTGCAGACCCTCTGTTTTCTATGAAAATCTTGTGGTCTCAGTGATGTGCACCATGGTTAACCCTATGTTGAGTCCTTCCAAGTGCAGAGACATGGAAGGACCCTGGGGAGATTTCTCTGCAAGACAGAGCCTGTCAGTGAAAGGCACATGGAAGACACTCATGAGAAGTTTGGTACACAATAGTGAGGGCCAGACAGCCTGTCCTCTCCCATCCAGTACATTGATTACTTTTGTGTTTCCATATCTTAATTGGTCTTTCATTGGGTCTTCCTTTGGGGTCATTCCTACTTTATCTACTCACTATAAAGTTATACATTGAATGTCATTTTCACTCCTATAGCCTGTCATTTTTTCAGTTATCAATAGTCATTGTTTGTTTTTAATTTTTAAATATATAAAATCATGCACTTTCAATATATACCCTCAGAAGTCATGTTATATGTGCATGTCTTTTGGAAATGTTACTCTAGTTGAAGTCACTTAAAGAGATGCATTCTGAGGAAATGTAAAAGAAACCAACTTTCTTTTTATTTGAATTAAATTCTTTCCTGTCCACACAGTTTACTGATTCTTACTCTTCATGTGCAATGTGGATTCATGGAAATTAAGACCTATATGTCACATGTGTAAACGTAATATCTAGCACAGTGATGGTTTAGGGGATTTTACTCTGAATAATTGTAAAATAGAGGGAAAATAGACAGGGAGTGGTTGAACAGAGTCTGAACAAGAAAAGTACAAATGCTTTAAGTTAAGAAGAAGGTTTGAGGTATAAAATGTATTCAAACACAGCAATATTGATTTTTGATAACAGAAACATCACTGCAGATATACTTACTCTTCCACACTTATTTCAACACTATTTAAAACAATTATCATACACATTCCCAACTGTGGATGAATTATAAATTTGGCATACATTCAAAATGAAATATCACTCACTCATAAAGAAGAAAGAAGTGCTGTCATTTGTGAGAAAATAGACAGAACTGGACATATGTCAAATGAAATAATGTAGACACAGAAGCACACATACCACATTGTCACTCTCCTGCATGGGAGATACATAAAGTGATTTGAACCCTGAAGAGTGATTAATAGAGGCTGGGAAGGATGGGAAAGGAGGGAATATAAACGAAGGTAGGAAGATAAGTGTCAAAACACAGAAAGAAGGAATTAGTGCTTATTTTAGGAAGCACAGTATGTGAGCTACATTGACAGCATCTAGTTATGTTCTGTAGGAAGACCTAGAAGTGAGGAGTTCTTAAACAACAAAGGAGGGAAACCATAGTTAAAGTCTAAGGAATATAGAGTCTTGTGATACAAATTTATGCTGATAGAAACCTCAAGTAAGAAATGTTATGTTCCTGGGTCTTGCAGACTTACATATAAGAACAGCACCAAAGAAGGAGTCCTAAAATTTCCCTTCATACTTTAATTTTATTTTCTTTGGATATTCATAAAATCAGGTACATTTTCCTCTTTACATATCACATGTATTTATAATTTTAAGTCACCTCTTCATACTATTTGATCATTTTTCTGATAATTTTTTATTCCATTTGGTCAGAAATAGAGTATTTTATTTTTTAATTCTTTAATTTTAATTTAATTTAAAAGAAAATTTAACTGTAACAATTTGAGGAGTAATACGTGAAATTACATTATGCATGTAGATAGTAAAAATGTTTGTTGCTGTGAGGAAGACATACATAATACACAATATATTATGTATTCTACCTTAGTTTTTCATAATGCTTGGGAATTTTTATTAGCATATTGTACTTGTACAAAGGAGGTTAATAGTGATATTTCCATACATGCATAAAATATACTTTGATTAAATTCATCCCTTCTATTAGTCTTTCTTATCTCCCCCCTTTTAAAAAATTAACAAGTTTCATTGTTCTATTTCCATACATGCATATAATGTGTTTTGATCATATTGACCCTCCTTTCACCATCTCCTTATGCCCTCCCTTCCTATGAGTTCCCTACTCAAGCAGTCCCTATTTTACCCTCATATCATAACCAAAAACATCTGATATTTTGTATCCTCATTCCACTTATTTCACTTAACACAAACATCTCTACTTTTGTCCATTTTCCTGCAAACAACAGGATTTCAATCTGAATAGTACTCCATTGTGTTTATGTACCATATTTTCATTATTCATTCATCAGTTGGTGGGTATCTAGTTTCCATCCATAGTTTGGCTATTGCTATAAACATGAAAGTTCAGGTGTCATTATTGTATACCTGCCTACATTCCTTCAGATATATTTCCATGAATGATTTAGCAGGACCATATTGTGGCTCTATTTTCAGTTTTGAGGAATCTTTACACTGATTTCCATCGTGGCTGGACTAATTTTCATTCCTATCACAAGTATATAGATTTTCGTTGTCACTGCATGCTCACCAACATTTGTTACTAGTTTTCATTATGGTAGCCATTCTGACTGGGGTGAGATAGAATCAGAACGTTGTTTTGATTTGCATTTCCTTTATAACAAAGGATGTTAAACATTGCTTCATGTATTTACTCCCCATTTGTATTTTGTCTTTTGAGAGCTGTTTGTTAAATTCATTTTCTTATTTATTGATTGGATTGTGGTGTTTTTTGTGTTTAATTTTTGGAGCTCTTTATTATTGTCAGTACTGGGTTTTGAACTCAGGGCCTTGCACTTGTGGGTACATGCTTACTGCTTGAGCCATACCTCCAGCCCTTTTTGATTTACTTATTTTTTGTTTTTATGCTTGGGACATCCTGGACTGATCTAGCCAGTATGTTTCCCATGTAGCAGGGATGGCAGGCAGGTACCATTATCCATTATGCCCATCTTTTTATTGGTTGAGGTGGGTTGTCACTCACTGTTTGCCCTGGCTACTTCAAATCATAATCCTGCTGATCTCTGCCTCCTGAGTAGCAAGGAATCCAGTGGGGAGAGATCACATCCATCTTTGTGTTCTTTATATATTCTGAATCTAAATCCTTTATTGGAGGATAAGCTAGTAAAGATGATCTCTGATTCTATATAAAGTCTCTTGATGCTGTGAATTAATTCCTTTGCTGTGTAGAAACTGTTTAGTTTGATGCCTTCCAATTCGTCAATTACTGCCCTTATTTCCTGAGTTATCAGAGTTCTATCAGAAAGGTATTGTCTATGCCTGTGTCTTCAAGAATTTTCCCTATGTTTTCCTCAAGTATCTGAAATTTTCAGATCTTAAATTAAGATATTTGATAAATGTGGAATTAATTTTTGTACAAAGTCAGAGGTAGGAATTTGTTTTCTGTCTTTTACATGTGGCTATTCAGTTTTCCTGATATCATTTGTTGAAGAAGCTGGTTTTTTTAACCAATTTGATTTTTCAGTGCCATCATCAAAAATCATATGGTTGTAGCTGTGTGGACTTGCTTATGGACTTTTTATTATATTCCATTGGTCTACGTATCTCTTTTTGTTCCAATACCATACTGGTGTTTTTACTGGCTCTTTTGCATAATTTGAAAGTAAGTATTTTGATACCTCTGGTATTGCTCTTTTTGCTCAGGATTGCATTGGCTATTTTGAGGTCATATGAATTTCAGGAGTGAGATTCCTATTTGTGTGAAGAATGACATTGGGATTTTGATAAGGATTCCTATGAATCTGTAGCTTGCTTTTGTTAATGTAGCCATTTTTACACTATTAATTCTCTAATCTTTGAATATAGAAAGTGTTTCTACATTCTATTATTCTATTATTATATTGAATTACATTTCTTTATACCAGCTACAAAAATACTACAAGTAATAGTAATGAGGAAAGCAAATGATATATACTTTAGAATACATAAAACTTTGAGAGGTATTGAGAGAAATTGAGGATGCACATAACAGAAAAGAACTTCCATGTTCATGTGTTGGATTATTAAAAATTGACACAGCCACATGCTACAGACCATA
This sequence comes from Castor canadensis, assembly GCF_047511655.1. Classification (NCBI taxonomy): domain Eukaryota; kingdom Metazoa; phylum Chordata; class Mammalia; order Rodentia; family Castoridae; genus Castor; species Castor canadensis. The sequence goes on from NC_133399.1 coordinate 7,515,891, forward strand.
AATCAGCTGCATCTAACAGTGTACATGATAAAGAGACCAGAAATGAATGCATGACAATTGCATCCAAATAATTCTCCAGAAAGGTATTAAATAATATGCACTGGAAAAAATATAGTATCTTCAATATATGGAGCTTAGAAAACTGTATGTTTACATGCAGGTGAAAGAAATGATAGTAATATCTCACCATAATAAAAATAAACTCAAATGGATCTAAGAGTTAAATCTCCACCAATACCACTTCTAGGGATATAACCAAAGGAAAGTAAGTCAGACTACAATAAAGACACTTGCACATCCATGTTTATTGCAGCATTATTCACAAGACCTAAGCTATGGAAACAGCCAAGATGCCCTACTACTGATGAATTGATTTAGAAAATGTGGGATTTATAGTCATTGGAATTTTATTCAGACCGGAAGAGGAATGAAATTTTGTGGTTTGAAAGTAAATGGATGGAACTGGAGAAAATCATCTTAAATGAAATTAGCCAGGTTCAGAAAGCCAAAAGCCGAATGTTTTCTCTCATATGTGGAATATAGTTCCAAATACAAATGAAACAATATTATGAAAAATAGGTCATGTTAAGAGGAGGTCACTAAAGGGAGAGAGGGGTAAAGAAGGAACTAAAGAAGATGAATATGATTTATTTACTTTCTACACAAGAATGAATACAGAATTTTTGAATCTGTTAAAATCAGAATAAGAAAGGGACTAATGTAGAAAGGAGAAAATAGAGGGTATGAATCAATTCCAGTTATAATACATGTATACATGGAAATTTTCACAATGAAAGTCCCTACACAGCTACCTTAAACAAAGGGAAATGTTTTGTTTTTCAAAATGGAGAACAGGAAGGCAAAATTGTTCCATTCTGGGCATTGGCACAGGTGGGAGGAAGGAGATATAGGGAAAGAGTATAAAAGGATATATTTGGTGGAAATTTTATGCACACATGTATAAAGATGGAAATGAGACCTTTTGAAACTATTCCAGAAACAGGGGTAACTGGAGGGGGTGAATTTAACTATGATACAGTGTAAGCACATGTCACAATGTAATCCCATTGCACCAATAGAAAAAGAAAAAATAATAAGACCCAACACTTTAAAATGACTAGAATAAAACTTCATAGAAATATGTCCAGCAATTGGAATAGGAAAAGATTTCTTTTCAGAAAAGATCCCCAAAACATAGGAAACAAAAGTCAGACAAATAGATCACATCAAACTACAGTTTCTGTACAGCAGAGCAAATACAATGCAGTATAGAGACACCCTGCAGAATGAGAATATATATTTGCAATCTATTCATGTGACAGAGGTTAATATCCACAATATCAAAGAGAAATTTAAGAAACCCAAATTGACACAAAAAAAAATCAAACCATCTTAAATAAAAATAGGCAATTGTTTGAAATAGTCACTTCTCAAAATAAAATGTACTTCCTACACAAGAATGAATATAGAATTTTAAACCTTTGAAAGGTAGAAAGAAGAAAAATATGGGAGAGGAACTATTTCAGTTTATAATACATATATACATGGAAATTTCACAATGAAACTCACTATACAGCTACCTTAAACAAATTAAGCTGTCATTTCATTTTACTAAAAAGGAGAACAGGAAGGCAAAAATAGGTCCTGTTTGGGGGTAGGTACCAGTCAGCAGGGGAGGATATAAAAAACGTGTGTAGGAGGGCAATATGTTATGGACACATATATGGAAATGGAAAAATGAGACCTGTTGAAACTACTCTAGAAACAGGAGTAACTGGGATAAAGGAGGATAATGAAGAGAGTGAAATTAACTAAGATATATTTTAAGAAGTTTTGCAAAAATGAAAATACACCATCAGTATAACAATATTAAAAACAAGAAAAAAATGAAAATGCCAGCAAACAGAGAGAAACACCCACCCAGTTCATTCAGACAATGGGGACAATTCAATGGTTTGTGTAGTTAGGACTGATGTCCTCAGGTCTTGCTGGCTGTTTGACAAGTCTCACTTTCAGCACTAGGAACTGTCCACAGTTTCTAGCCATGAGTTTGTTTCAACCTGGTAGCTTAGTGCCTAAAGTCTAGCAGAACAGGCAAGATTGCTATGATCACTCCCATAGACACTGATGGATCATTCCATTTCTCTAGCACACATAATATGCATATTTGCTTCCCCAAATTCTTCTACTCCTATTCCCCTTCCCATCACTCCATACACTCACTCATCCACCAACCTGAGCTATCTCAACAGCATTTCCTACTGACATCTTAATCCATCTGCCCTTTCAAATATTTTATGTATTCATTGATTCCATAAATATCTATCGATAACTTCTGTCTTCCAGGCATGTAGGCATGGCTTCATGACATTTCTACTCTTTTATTAAATAAATATTTCTGTCTCTTCTAAAATTCATATGTGGGAATCCTAACTCTCAATGAGCTCAATTAGGTAGGTGACTTGATATCTGTGAACTCCATTCATAGGAATGTAGAATGAGTTTCATAACACACACAGACACTACTCAAAAACATGCCATATTCTGTGGTCTCCCATTACCATGAAAACATCATGCCCTTCTCACCTGACGTATCAGTAAGAAAAATGAAAATGTAGTGGCAAGATGTCCATACAAGATTTTTGGTAGTGCTATGGTTTGAACTCAAGTCTTCACACTTGTGAAGCAGGTATTCTACCTCTTGAACACACATGAAGCCCCATTTGATCGAATTATTTTGGAGCTAGGATTACAGGACCAGCCTGGAATAAGATCTTTCTATTATGGTTAGAGGAGAGAAGTTTCAATATTCTCAATATATGACATCACAAGTGTTTATATGATGAATATGGTAATTACCCTAATTTTTCATTACATAATATATACATGTATTGAAACATCCCATGGTACCACAAACATATGTACATGTGTACAACTATTATGTGTCAACTAAAAATAAAATAAACACAGAAGTCCAATTAACCTAATCAACACTGAATATTTCAGGAAAAATGTCTTCTAACATTGCATGTAAAACTTGCTCAAGTTTGTTTTTGTTTGTGTATTTCTTTGAGTTTTATTTTCACTTTTTTCCTTTCAGTTAGTTTTATTCCTCCATACAGATGTTCATTGTGTGTTATACCACCTAGACTATGTCATTACTGTTGTGTTTGAGAAATGGGTTTTTGATCTTTATGATTTTTACTGGTTCTCAAGGGGGTATGGTTGGAGTTGAAATGCAGCCAGAAACATGGAAGCTTTTGTTTTACAGTCTCTTCAAGGTCACTTGAAATTTATATGTTTTCTCCATTAAGTACAATTAATTTCTCTCTGTCTCTCAATCTCTGTCTCAATCTTTCTCCCTCTCCCCCTTCCTCTCCCTCTGCCTCTATATTTTCCCTTCTCATAGAGAGTCTGGGGATGAGAATATGGTACGAACATGGCCCCAGGACATCAGAGAATGGGGCAAGTTTTCAAGTGGGGTGTGTGTGTGTGTGTCTGCCTGTCTGCCTTCAAAAGTGAAAGGAGGCTTTATGGAAAGGGAACATGGACTCAATATATTCCAAAACTTAACTCATAGAACAGAAGAAAGAACAAAAGGGAAAGATAAGGCTAAACAGGGAACGCTTTTCCACCCACAGTGCACCTTTTCAGCCAACTTAAAATGTAAGTACAACAACATTTGGACAGACAGGCTCATTGTGTCTTGAAATTCCAGCATCGATAAATGTTTATTCTCTGGCACAACCTCTCATCCCTCTAATTCCTGCTCACTCCTCCAGTAACATTGGCCTCCTCTTTTTTTATTTCTTTTATTCATATGTGCATACAATGTTTGGGTCATTATTCCCCTCTTCACCCACGACCTTTCTCCCCACCCCCTTCCACTCCCCCAACCCCCTCGCTTCCAAGCAGAAACTGTTTTGCCTTATCTCTAATTTTGTTGAAAAGAGAGTATAAACATTAATAAGGAGGACCAAGGGTTTTTGCTAGTTGAGGTAAGAATACCTATACAGGGAGATTTCTAGCATTGCTTCCATGTACATATGTGTTGCATTCAAAATTGATTCTTCTCGAACTAACCTTTTCTCTAGTTCCTTGTACCCTTCTCCTATTGGCCACTGTTGCTTTAAAGTTTCTGCATTAGTTCGTTTGCATTCAGGACATCAAATGCTATCTTGTTTTTTGGGTTACCTACTTATCCTCATACCTCCCTTGTGTGCACTCACCTTATCATGTGATCAAAGTCCAATCCCCTTGCTTTTGCTTTGTTTGCTCTTGATCTAAAGTCCGCATATGAGGGAGAACATATGATTTTTGGTCTTCTGGGTCTGGCTAACCTCACTCAGAATGATGCTCTCCAGTGCCATCCATTTCCTTGCAAATGATAAGACTTCATTCTTCTTCAGGGCTGAGTAGAATTCCATTGTGTATAAATACCACACTTTCTTAATCCATTTGTCAGTAGTGGGGCATCTTGGCTGTTTCCTTAACTTGGCTATTGTGAATAGTGCTGCAATAAACATGGGTGTGCAGGTGCCTCTGGAGTAACCTGTGTCACATTCCTTTGAGTGTATCCCCAAGAGTGGTATTGCTGGATTATATGGCAGATCTATGTTTAGATTTTTAAGAAGCCTCCAAATTTTTTTCCAGAGTGGTTGTAGTAGTTTGCATTCCCACCAGAAGTGTATAAGGGTTCCTTTTTTGCCACATCCTCACCAACACCTGTTTTTTTGTGGTGTTTCTAATGATAGCTATTCTAACAGGGGTGAGATGAAATCTTAATGTAGTTCTGATTTGCATTTCCTTTATGATAGAGATGGTGAGCATTTTTCATGTGGTTTTTGGCTATTTGAATTTCTTCTTTTGAGAAAGTTCTGTTTAGTGCACTTTCCCATTTCTTTATTGGTTCATTAATTTTGGGAGAGTTTACTTTTTTGAGTCCCCTATATATTCTGGTTATTAGTCCTTTGTCTGATGTGTAGCTGGCAAATATTTTCTCCCACTCTGTGGGTGGACTCTTTTGTTTAGAGAAAATTTCTTTTGTTGAGCAGAAGCTTTTTAGTTTTATGAAGTCCCATTTGTCTATATTTTCTCTTAGTTGCTGAGCTGCTGGGGTCCAATGAGGAAGTCCTTGCCTACACCTACTACTTCTAAAGTATTTCCTATTCTTTCCTGTACCAACTTTAGAATTTGGGGTCTGATATTAAGGTTCTTGATCCATTTTGAATTAATAATAGTACAGGGTAATAAACATAGAGTTTTTTACAGGCTGCTAACCAGTTTCCCAACAGTTTTTGTTGAAGAGGCTGTCTTTTCTTCATCGTATATTTTTAGCACCTTTGTCAAATATAAGGTGGGCATAGTTGTGTGGTTTAATATCCAGGTCCTCTATTCTGTTCCATTGGTCTTCGTGTCTGTTTTTGTGCCAGTACCATGCTGTTTTTATTGCTATTGCTTTGTAATATAGTTTGAAGTCAGGTATTGTGATACCTGAAGCATTGTTCTTTTTGCTAAGTATTGCCTTGGCTATTCATGGTCTCTTGTGTTTCCAAATGAATTTTAGGGTAGATTTTTCAATCTCTTTGATGAATATCATTGGGATTTTGATGGGAATTGCATGAAACATGTAAATTGTTTTTGGTAGCATAGCCATTTTTACTATGTTGATTCTACCTATCCATGAACATGGGAGATCTCTCCACTTTCTGTAGTCTTCCTCAATCTCTTTCTTCAGGGGTTTATAGTTTTCCTTGTAGAGGTCATTCATATCCTTTTAAGTTTACTCCTAGGTATTTGACTTTTTTTGACACTATTGTAAATGGAATTGTTTTCATATATTCTTTCTCTGTTGTTCATTATTAGTGTATAGAAAATCTAATGATTTTTCTATGTTAATTTTATATCCTCTACCTTGCTGTAGCTGTTGATGGTGTCTAGGAGTTCTGGGATAGAGATTTTTGGGTCTTTAAGGTATAGGATTATATCATCTGCAAATAAGTTATTTTGACAGTTTCTTTACTTATTTGTATTCCTTTTATTCCTTCTTCTTGCCTAACTGCTTGGCTAGGAATTCCAGTACTATGTTGAATAGGAGTGGAGATGGGCATCCTTGTCTCATTCCTGATTTTAAGAGGGAATGATTTCATTTTTTCCCCATTAAGTATAATGTTGACTGTAGGTTTGTCATATATAGCTTTTATAATGTTGAGGCACTTTCCTTCTATTCCTAGTTTTTTTAGAGCTTTTATCATGAAATGGTGTTGGATCTTATCAAAGGCTTTTTCTGCATCTATTAAGATGGTTGAGTGGTTTTTGTCTTTGCTTCTATTGATGTGCTGTATTATATTTATTGATTTGCATAGGTTGAACCACCCCTGCATTCCTGGGATAAAGCTAACTTGGTCATGGTGAATGATCTTTTTGATGTGTTGTTGGATTTGGCTTGCCATTATTTTATTGAGTATTTTTTGCATCAATGTTCATTAAGGAGATTGGCCTATTGTTCTCCTTTTGGGAGGTGTTTTTGCCTGGTTTGGGGATGAGTGTAATGCTGGCTTCATAAAATGTACTATGCAGTTTTCCTTCCCTTTCTATTTTGTGGAACAGTTTAAGGAGGGTTGGTATTAGTTCTTTAAATGTCTGATAGAATTCAGCCAAGAATCCATCATGTCCTGGACTTTTCTTTTTTTTTTTTTTGGAGACTCTCTATTTTTGTTTTCTTGGAATTTCTTGAGTGTCTCCTGTACATTTTGGTTGACCATTTCCAGTATCATCTCTTTAAAGTTATCATTGATTACTTGCAGGATATCTTCTTTCAGATTGTTCTTGTGGGCTTCGTTGGTTTCTTTGTCATAGTTTATCTTTGTTTTGTTGAAGTCTGGATCTGGGCTTCTGTTTTCTACATTTTCCTCTGGTTCCTGTACTAATTTATTATCAGGGAGGAAAGTGGTTTCCATCTTTTTTCCATCTTCCCATCATTCCACTTGCTGCTGTTACTGTCCTTATACTGTGTGTAATTTAGTATTGTGTAGCTAGTAATAGTAAAAATGATGGTATCTAGAATGGAAGGGTAAGAGGAGAAAGAAAACAAATAAGGTAAAGAAAAAAGAAAGGAAAAGGAAAAAAATACAGAGCCAAAGAAATAAACAGGGAGAGATAGTGTACTAATCATCAGTGAGCTAAATAGCCATTAAAGAGACAAAGAAAGAAGAAAAAAACCCAGGTTCAAATTCAATAAAGTTTTAGTCTTAATAGTTTTGTTTCTTGTGTTAGTCCTTCAGCATCCAGTCCTGGTGTTGGTGTTTGAGTAGTAGTTCTGTTGGTCTGTGTCTCCCGAGCAGGTTAGGAGCAAGTACGTACCAGCACAGGAGCCCTCCTGGTTTCTCCATATAACGTGGTGTGGGGAAGCTATGTGCAGGCTGGGGGTGTGGAGGTGTTGGAGTTTTGCCTCTCTTGGTTGTTTTTCCTGCCTGGTGTGTCTCCAGGATATTCAGCAAGATTTTTACTTTAAGGAACACACGCTATCTCTTTCCTTCCTCTAGTCACCATCCTAGAAAAACTGGCCTCTTCTTTATCTTAAACATCTGAATCAAGTATCTTCTGTAGAACATTTGTATTACTGCTCCTCCTATCACAGATGTAGTTCTGAAGATAATATATTTATCCTTTCCTGTTTCCATGTGTTATTAATGTGCTTGTCTTGCCTGACCATCCAGTAAAGTACCATTCCCAATGTACTTTCTTTTATATATGTCCCATATTCTTTCAAAGTTCCTAAATATCTTGACATGTTAATGATAATTTCGTTTCAAAATTGAATTTGCTTCCATTTCCTGGTATTATTTGTCACTCAGTAAATTTTAGAGTCACTGTCTTTTTTAAGCAGATCAGTTGTTTCCTGCAGTGCCCACAACAGGATCATTACTACATTCCATTCCCCAAATGCATAAAAGCATCAGTGTTTAACATTTTAAATGCATGATCTCTTGGAAAGAGTCTGAGAGTGGAGAGGAATTCCAAATCAGGGATGGCAAGGGGATTCCTTACAAAGGATTAGATACATATGCAACCCTAGGAATTAAATTCTCAAGTACATAATATATATGACATTATTTCTGTGCATAATTGGGTCACTCCAAACAGATGGAACCCACAAATGAAACATGGATTATAGAATTTCTTCTTCTTGGGATTTCAAATGACCCCAGACTGCAGCCCAAGCACTTTGGTCTGTTCCTATCCATTACCTGGTCTCTGTACTTGGGAACCTGCTCTTCATCCTGACCATGATCTCAGACTCCAACCTGCACACACCAGTGTACTTCCTCATTCCAATCTGTCCTCTATGGACATCTGTGTCACCTCCACCATCATCGCAAAGATGCTGGTAAACACAGGATGCAGAACAAGGGCATCACCTATAAAGCATGTATCACCCAAATGTAGTTTTGAAAACTACTTGTAGAATTGGACATCTTTCTTTTGACCAAGATGGCCTATAATTGCTTTGTGTCCACCTGTCACTTCCTGCATTAAGTCATCATGATCCCCTGGTTCTGTTTGTTGTTGATTCTGGTGTCCTGGATGGTGAATGTCCTAAATTACATCCTACATTGCCAAATGATGTTGTGACAGTCTTTCTGTGCTGACTTAAAATTCCCCATTTTGTCTCTGAACTTTATTAGGTGGTCCACCTTGCCTGCCCTGGAGGCACCTTTCTTAATGATGTGGTGACATACTTCCAGTTTTGTTTCTGGCTGGTGCCCCTTTTGCTGGCATCCTTTATTGTTACTCTAAGATAGTTTCTTCCCTACATTCAGTCTCTTCATCTCATGGGAATTACAATGCATTTTCCACCTGTGTGTCTCACCTCTTGGTTGTCTTGTTTTATTTTACTGGACAGAGTGTCTACCATAGTTCTGCTGTGAACCAAAATTCACAGTCAAGTGCACTCTGGTAATCCCATTCTGGACGCTTTCATGTACTGTCTGAAGAACAGAGACATCAAAAGTGTTCTGAGAACACTTTTGGAGAAACTGTAAGACAGCCAGTTGTCCTGAGACTGAGGATTTGCCCATGATTGCAGGACTCATGGCCTCAAAGTCAGTCCTGGGTTCATAGATCTATGTTGTCATTCAGTTCTAGATTTCTTTGTGGCTATTTTGTCTAGATGAACTATCTGTTGGTGATAGAGGAGTATTAAAATCTTCAACTTCCACTGTTTTGGGATCAATCTGTGATTTTAAGTCCTTTTGTGTGTGCTTAATGATGTGAGCACACCAACGTTGGTTATTTGTTATTTCCTCTTAATGTATTGCTCCTTTTATGAGTATGAAGTGACCGTCCTTGTCTCTTCTGTTTAAGTTAGATTTAAAGTCCACATTAGCTAGCATTGGTTCTCATGCCTGTTTGGGGGGGGGTGATTACATTTCACCCTAAGATAGTGTTTTTCTATCAATAAGGTGGGCTTCTTGTAAACATCAGATTGTCAGGTTTTTCTTTTCAATCCCATTGGCAATATGGTGTCTTTTGATGGGGAAGTTGAGTCCATTAACTTTCAGTGTTAATATTGATAGGATTGTGATGATTCTTGCCATTTAGTTGTTTTTGTTGTTCAAGGATTTGAGTGTGTGCAGCCAATTCAATTCTACTCTCTCTTAAGTAATTGTCTTTTCTTCTAATGAGGATTAATGCTTTGTTTTTGTAGTTACTTTTGTTTTTGTCTTCTGTGTTCAGGATTCCTTTCAGAATTCTCTGTAGCATTGGTTTTGGTGGTCATATATTATTGTAGTTTCTAATTATCATAGAAGAATTTTATTCTTCCTTCAATTTTGAATGATATCTTTGTGGGTAGAGAATCCTAGGACTGAAATTGTTTTCTTTCAGTGCTTGAAATACCTCACTTATGCCTTTCTTGCCTTTAACGTTTCTATTGAGAAATATGCTGTTATTTTTATGGGTTTACCATTATGTGTTATTTGTTTTTCCTCTCTTACAGTATTCAATATTCTTTCTCTGTTCTCTGTGGTGGTTGTTTTAATGATGATATGATATTGAGAGGTCCTATTTTGGTGAAGTCTGTTTGATGTCCTCATGGCTTCCTGTACATGAATGGACAACTCTTTCTCAAGATTTGTGAAATTTTTTCCCTTTGGAAAAAAATTCCCTCTTCTCCTTCTTCAATCCCCATGATTCACAGGCTTGTACTTTTTATGGAGTTGCTGAGTTCTTGTGTTTCCCTTTCACAGATCCTGAGTCTTTTGTCCAAGAATTCTTCTATATTTTAATTTAATATCTATTTTGTCTATGAAACCTGAGTTTTTGTCCTCCACTTGTTCTAGTCTTTTGGAGTGGCTTTCAACTCAATTTTTTATTTGCTTTAAGAAACTTTTTTCCCAAGATTTCTGTTGGATTCTTTTTTCGGGGGTTTTCTATATTTTTGTTAAACTACTATTTCCTATCTTTTGCTGTCTTCTGTATTTCATATGTATCTTTCTTACTTAGTTGTTTTTTCTGTGTATTCTCAATTTTTTGTTTGTTGTGCTTGATATTCTTTGAGTTGGCTTTGTATGTTTTCTTTAACCATCCTTGAAGCTTTTCCAAGAGTATCTCAGTGAGATAGTTGTTGATTTCCTCTTTGAACAATTCTTTACAGATGTCACTGTGCTCATTGGACATATTTATTAACATATTGTTGGTGTCAGAACTGGGTATATATTTTCTTCATCTCACATTAAATCCTCTGTTGAGTTGTTGGTGTTTTGAGGGATGGAATTCCCTTGCCTTGTTCTTCTCCCCATGCTTCTATTTTGTTCCAGGGCCCTTTTTTATTGATTGCTAGTTGTGGGATTTAATCATCTATTATCTTTTCCTTGACTTTGTTACTGTTATAACTGGCTTAGTTGTTAGCTAGGTTGATTTGCTACATCTGGCCCTGACAGGGAGGTGTAAATTAGGAATAACAAATTTACATATTCAATGCCAGAGCAGATGTTTATATAGTATATAGAGAAACACTTAGTGATATTATCTATAAATAGTGGTGATGAATTTTTGGATGTAGTTAGTTACATGAGTAATTTAAAAAGGTGCACTGGATGGCCTGACAAAAGTGGAGATGGAGTAAAGCGGGGAAGAGGTGTGGGAGTTATAGGGTTTAATGCCCCTTGTGTTTATTAAGGTGTAGTTCAGTTGTTGTAGTAAAGGATGCTGGTGTCAGGGATTGCAGATGGATAAAGGTGTGAAGGGTTCACACAGTAGATTAATCAGTGAGTCATCAGTGTGGAGGAATGGGGAGTAATGGGGTGAAAGGTAGGGGAGGGGAGGAGGAAGAGGTGAAGAAAGAGTGAGTGAATTGATGAAAAGGTGCAGAAAAAATTAGATTGATAGAGAACAATGGATTTTAGCACAAGTAAAGGAGACAAAGTTAGGGGAGCAAGAATAAATATAAAATAGTAGTAATAAAATCAAATACACTAAATAAAAAGTGAAAATCATAAAAACAGAACTAAAAAATAGAATAAAGTGAAAAACAGTTTCATGAAAGCTCTAGACTTATTCCTTTGGCATCAAATTCAGGTAGTGGTGCTTAAATCAGGGGTTTCTCAGTGTCCCTGTCTCTTCTTAAAGTTGATTTGCTAGGCTATGTAGCAAAAGATGTTTTTTGGATTTCAAATTTTCTTTGACAATAGTATAGGTCAATATTGATAGTGTGCCTCACGAGGCCTTATTTGACATTTCTATTGCTCTCTTTTGGAAAGGTTTGTCACAATCATGTGACAAACTCCTAGACTAGACACGTAGAAGAGGGAAGAGAGGAAAACAAGGCAAAGACAATGTCCCAGCAAACAGATCAGCAAGCAGTCAGCTGAGTTCCTAATATGTTAGAAAGCTGAACCATGATCAGTATGGCTTCCCAGATGACACAGGACTGACAAAGAAGAAAATGTAATAATGTGTACCCAATAAAGAAATCCACTGATAATAATGATATATTAATGCATTTGCTTTTAGGATTGCTATTCAGCAATAGCTGGTCCTTAAATTATCCAGTTAGAATAGATTTGGGACAGTTATAATAACCTGCTACTTTGGGTTTTGCACAATTACCCTGATGCTTACAATTAACAACCACATTTATTCTGTCATTCAAGTTTATTTGATGTAACTATATTTTAAAATGAAGATTTGGTGATTCTTTCCCATGATATCTGTGCAGGATGTTGGTAGGCTGAAATCATGTGACTGCATGGGAAATCAGGCTCTTTTGCACTTCATGTTTCATCATAAATATTGTACTGATTCCTGAGCATGAAGGAGATATATAATGAATGATGTTGATGCTACTGATTCGTTGCTTCTTTGTGGTTACAGCAAAACAGCATGGGAAGGATATTTTATTACAAGAATGAGATCATTAATATTCCCTTGGTGGCACAGGATTTTCCTCCAGGCTCATTCAGGTCATGGGCAGAATTAATTTTCTTGTTGGTGGAACTGAGGTCCTGTTGTGTTGCTGGTTGTTGGACAAAGTTCACTCTCAGCACTGGAAATTGCTCAGCTTCTAACAACATGCGCCTCCCACAACATGGCTTCAATTCCAGCAGAACCATCATGATCTTCAACATCCATCCTGGACATTGAAGAGAACTTCCCTACCATTAGCTCACTAACATTCCCTTATTTGCTGCCCCAAACACTTTCTCTACATTTCAAAATCTTCTATTTTTTTCTCTTTCCTATGTTGGCAAATTTTCACTCAACCACCAGTTTGAGTCATTTCCCCTGCATTTCACACTGACATTTCAAACCACATGTGATAACATCATTTATGTATTCATTGAGTCAACAAGTATTTACTGAGCACCTGACCGGTTTTGAGAATGTAGGTTCTTCCCTTCTGAAATTTGGATTCATGTTAATGTACTGAATAATTCCCTGTCCTTGAAAACTCATGTGTGGGGATCATAATACCCAGTGGGGCCAACTGGGCAAATCACTTGACCATTCCTAAGCCTCATTTGTGTGAATTTATAATGGGATTCACAAAAGCTCAGATCCCAAACCATGGGATTTTATACAACCTAAACAGTAGAATTCTTATTAGTTTTTAATTTCAGGGAAATGTACATAAAAGAATGTATACTTCTCTCAATTTTCAAATTACTTAGGATCTATCAATGTACATTATATATATGTATGGAAATGGCACAACGAAGTTCAGTGAAATTGTTGAAAGATGAAATGAGGGTGGCCAAGAAAGGGTGAAATTAGATTAAAATAATTATGCATGCGTGTAAACATAAAAAGGAAACCCTCTTATGCAATTAATTACTGCTAATGAAAATGTTTAAATGCATGACTAAATAAGAGTTCTGAAATTTTTTGATAAAACATTTTTATTTTTTTACTTTGGAAAATGTATTAATCCAAGTATCATAGCAGTTATGCTTTTAGGAAAACACTTAGTGAGTATTCAGATAAAGAGTTAGGAGGTTAGATCTCTAGAGGTGATAAAGATCGATACACCTGACACTTAATCAGGTGTCTTGGGAAGGGAAGTTATGCAAGAAAAATTTCTTTCTGTAGACACTTTCCCAAAGGGAACTGATGTTATCATAACTGGAATAACAAAGTGAAAGTGTGCCCAGTTGAACAGACATATGGAGATATAAATATCTCCCTTCACACTGTCTTCCATGCTTGTATCTTGTTCTGGATGGAGCATGCTTGCATCCTGTGGGGTCCTCATCTGGCCCAGGGACTGATGTTTGAGCACTTCCTGCTGTACTGTCTGCCAGTCTAGCTTCAGTCTCCATTGTAAAACAATGAAGGAGGACTCTGGACTTTCATGTGGAGACCTTCCAGGGAGAAAACATCCAGTTGAGTCTGAGATTACCACAGGGGCAATCTCTCAGAGCTTCTGAGAGATGCAGAAAAAGAAAATTTACCAAAGGTCATGTGAGAGCCAATGCAACCTAGCTCTAAGCAGAGAGATGGCTGTGGGTGTTTGTTTGCTTGTTTGATTAATTCATTTATGTGTTTATTTACCATGCTAGAAAGTGAAGTGAATAGAACTCCACAATGCAGGGTCACTGTTGACAGTGAAATCATGGCATTTGAAGCCCAGTTAGAAGAGGGACTGAGGGTTTTAAAGCAGTTTCATTGTAAGTAGGACATGTTTCCAAGGACCTTTGCATTTAATCCAGTGGAAAAGAAAAGCAGTGAGTTACCTGTGCAGGGACATGTATTTCGTATTTCTCAGGGACAGCACCATTTTGATATTATTATTAATCTATGCCCAAATCCCATAGTCATCGGCATTAATAATGGAAGCTTCCAGATTACTCTTTCTCTACTTATTTTTGGAAGAATATTTTGTCCATAATATTTAAATAACATTTAGTGAAATACATCTTTCTTCTTACTTCTCAGTTTCTTACCTTAGTCAAAATTACTTTGCTTACCCATTAACTTTCTAAGTAGTTTTCTTGATGTTTCTCTGAAATTCATGGTTTATATTCACATGGAGGCCTTTAATTTCTCTCACTTTTGTTAAGATATAAAGATAGGGAAACTACTGCATATTCTTTAAGATGCAAAGCCATTAATCCAGCTTTCACTTTATAATCCAAACTTCTCCAATCAAATTAAGACACACCATTCCTGTGAATTAAATGTCAATGTACACCATGGCAGAATTCCTGATTCATTTAACACATAGTAATGGAACTCCTGCCACTTAAGGCAACATTTGTGGGATATTTTCATTATATTTTGTCTAGATGTTTTCCAATTTAATTGTCAACCCATGTTAATATCAATATATTTTTGGTGTTGTGTATCTTCTTTCACTTAATTATTGATACTGCAATCAATTTTGGCTTAGACTGTTGTTTTGAGACCATTCAATTTCTCTTTTATTTCAGCACTTCTCACTTGCTTTAATTTTATTTTGTGACATAAAGATTTATTCACATAGCACCATGAAAACAGCACAAAAAATCAGGTGAATTTGCTCAATTTAATCATGCACTATGATGTTCAAGCTCCACACAGGGCAGGAAAAGTTTGTGATGATGAAGGTCTTCAGGGAGAAGTGACAGGCAGGGCTTTACTCAGCTTTAGGAAAAATTGTTATGGTGTTTGCAGAATTATAGAATATGTACTTAGAAATCCAAGTCAGATCAGGGGTGCACTCAGTGGATTTTCATGACTGATTGATACTGAAATTCCAGTCATAAGAAAGAAAGATCCCAGACAAGGAAATAGAGAGGTTTGCTTCATTTGCCATTGCACATAAAAATGATGGTGTTTACCTTTCTGTGTATGGCAACTCCCCTAGAATGAAAAATACGAATTGTCATTTCTGTGGAATGTTCAAAGTTAACCTCACAGTTGTAGGGAATAGAATATTTGTTACAAGAGAATGGGAAGACTAGGACAAGAATGAGATAGTTCTTTACAAAGTTACACCCAGATGGGAGGAATGTACTTTGATGTTCTCTGGCACAGTAGTGACTATAGTTAAAAGTAATGTACACTTGAAAACAGTAGCTGGGTGCTGATGGCTCTAGCCTGTAACCCAATTTCTTGGGTGGACTGAAATTTGATGCCAGGAAGGACAATTAGCTTAGGAGTCCCGATCTCAGGCAATAGCTGGGTGTGGTGGTACATGTGCCTGTCATCCCAACTACAACAGGAAGCATAAAATAGAGAGATCTCAGTCCAGGATGGCTTGAACAAAAAGCAAGACCCTGTCTCCAATATAATGAGAGCAGAAAGGGCTGGAGCAGTGGCTTAAGCATTAGAACAGATGCCTCATAAGTAAACAAAAGAGCATAGCTAGAATTGAGGTTTTTCAACATTCTCAGTATATATAAATGCTAAGTGTTTAGGTGATGTATATGCTAATTGCCCTAATTTGTTCTTACACAATATGTAAACATATTGAAACAATTATTTTGTATAATATAAAAATCTAATAAACCTAGAAACCCAATTAACCTAATCCATACTAAATACTTCAGGACAACGTTGTGTAACATTTTATATAAAACCTGCCCAAATTTTGTTCTTCTTTAGGCATTTCTTTGAGATTTTTGTTTTATTTTTTCCTTTGAGCTAGTTTTATTCCTCCATAGAGATGTTCAGTTTGTGCTGTGCCACTCATACTATATCCTTCCTATTGTCATTTGAGAAAAATGCTTTTGATCTTCTGTATTTTTACTGGTTACCATGGGAATATGGTTGGAGTTGGAATGCAGCCAGAAACATGGAAGATTTTGTGCTTTACAACCTCTTCGGGACAAATTGAACTCGATAGACCTTTTTTCCATTGTATTGAACTGTTCTCTGTCTCTCCACCTCTCCTCACTTCTCTCTGTTTCTCTTGCCCTTCTTTCTACTGAGAAAATTTTCTGAATCCCTTTTTATCTTTTTAATGCTGGTAAACAAATCCAAATTCTAGTCTATGCTACCAAAACCCTCTCTGAGCTATAAAATCAGCAACTTTTAAAAATTATTTCTTTAAATGCACTGTAAGAAGTGATCTTAACAAAGTTTTCTCAATGTTAATTGTATATGAGAACTTTATAACATGGAATTTCTGTGTCTAATTCATACATCCCTTTCAAGAAACATGATTCAATTCACATGACTTTTTTTGTATCTTTTCCTTTCTCACAGCAAGACTGCAGATGACCAAAACATGGTAATAACATGAACCCAGGAATAACAGCATGTAGCATGTTTACAAGTAATGTGTGCTCATGTGTGTGTGTATGTGTGTGTGTGTGTGTGTGTGTGTGTGTCTTAAAAGTGAAAGTAGAAGGAGGTTTAATAGAAAGAAGACCTGGGCTCAATGTATTCCAAAATGTAGTTCATAATACAGTAATACGCAGGCAAGAATGCAAAGCAAATACAGGATAAACTGTGCATCTTTGCAGCCAGCTTAAAATGGAATTGCAGCAGCATATGGACAAACAGAATCATTGTTTCTTGAAATTCCAGTACCGATGTGTCTGCTTATTCTCTGGCACCACCTGTCATCTTTCTTTTTCCTGCTCATTGTCCTAGTCACTTTTGCTTCCTCTTGACCTTGAACCTCTGAATCACATATCTTCTGTAGGACTTTTGCATGGCTGTGGCTCCACCATCCTGGGCTCTATATTCAAACATCATTAATGCTACTTGTTTTGCCTGAACTCCAGGTAAAATACCACTCTGAATGTACTTTCTTTTTAACATCTATCGTGTGCTTTCAAAGATCCAAATTCTCCTGACATGCTACATGATAACTTCTTTACCAATTGTATTTCCTTTCATTTCCCTGTATTGTTTGTCTCTCAGTGGATTTAGAATCATTTCCTTTCTTGAGCCTGGTGTTCTACACAGTGTCTAAAATATGATCATCACTACATTACTTTCCCCAAATGCATGAAAACATTAGTGTTTAACATTTTTGAAAACATGACGTCTTGGGAAAAGGTTAAGAGTGGAGACAAATTCCAAATCAGAGAAGGCAAGGGAATTTCTTATAGATGAGCAAATGCATATGTAAAACATATGAATTCAAGTCTTGACTAGAGAACATAAATGAAAGTATTTCTGTCAGGATAATACTGCATAATGGTGCCATACCTTGTTTTTCAATGTCTTTTTGTTAGGCATATCAACCACATGGAAGCAAAGAATGAAACACAAATTATAGAATTTCTGCTTCTGGGTATTTCAGAGAATCCCAGATTTCAACCTGTCCTCTTTGGACTGTTCCTGTCCATGTACCTGGTCACTGTGCTTGGGAACCTCTTCATCATCCTGGCCACAATCACAGACTCCCACCTGCACACTCCCATGTACTTCTTCCTCTCCAACCTTTCCTCTGTGGACATCTGTGTCACCTCCACCATCATCCCAAAGATGCTGGTGAACACCCAGACCCAGAGCAAGATCATCACCTATAAAGCTTGCATCACCCAAATGTATTTTTTCATACTCCTTATACAATTGGACATCCTTCTTTTGACTGTAATGGCCTATGACCGCTTTGTGGCCATCTGTCACCCTCTGCATTACACAGTCATCATGAACCCCCGGCTCTGTGTCTTGCTGGTTCTGGTGTCCTGGATCATGAGTGTCCTGATTTCCACATTACACAGCTCAATGGTGTCATGGCTGTCCTTCTGTGATGACTTAGAAATTCCCCACTTTTTCTGTGAATTTAACCAGGTCATCCACCGTGCCTGCTCTGACACCTTTCTTAATGATGTAGTGACATACATTGTACTTCTGTTTCTGGCTGGTGGATCTTTTGCTGGCATCCTTTTCTCTTACTCCAAGATAGTTTCTTCTATACTATCAATTTCTTCATCTCAGGGAAAGTGGAGAGCATTTTCCACCTGTGCGTCTCACCTCACAGTTGTTTCCTTATTTTATTGCACTGGACTAGGTGTGTACCTTAGTTCTGCTGTGAGCCAAAACTCTCATTTAAGTGCAACAACCTCGGTGATGTACAGTGTGGTCACCCCCATGCTGAACCCCTTCATCTACAGCCTGAGGAATAAGGACATCAAGAGGGCTCTGAAAAAGCTTTTTGAGAAACTCTAAGACAGTCAATTATCCCGAGTCCCAGGAATCATCCACGATTGCAGAACTCATCAACTCAGGGTCAGCCCTCAGATTCATTTAACAGATGGTTGAAGAAGAAAATGTTTTTTCTATGTTATTCTTGTAGTTCCCATTTCTCTGATTTCAGCTTCTATATAAAAATACCCAACTAATTTATGCCCATTTCACGTTTCTATGATATTGAGTCATCTCAATTTTGTAATTTTCTTTTTAAGTTTTCTTATAAGCTGTAATAATTCTTACATTTTATTGTGTCAGGAGATGTAGTATGTGCTATGTATGCAATACAATGTTCATGCATGAGTATGTTTAAACCAGGCAGCATGCTCTTTGTTTCTTTTTGTTTGTGAACTATTTTTTATTATTGTTGTGCTGGCAGAACAGTGTGACATTGACAAAATTTCTTACAATATGCCACAATTGAATTCACTCCCTCCACCATTCTCTCCACCATACCTCATTCCTGGAATTGTTCCAACAGTTCTCATTTTTCCATTTTCATACATGAATACATAATATTTCCATAATATTCACTCTCTTACACCTTTCCTGATATCCTCTCCCCTCCCACTGCTACCAACCCCCCAACAGGACCTGTTTTGCCTTCTGGCACTCCATTTTTGAAAAAAAAAGACATCTTACTTTGTTTAAGATACAGGGAATTTCAATTTGTTTATGTATTATTATCCAAATTGGTTCATCCCTTCTATTTTTCTTTGGGCTAGAAATATTTCCAGATTCCCATTTTTCTCATAGAACATATTTTTAGGAATTTTTTAATCTCAAGTGACATATATCACACTAAATAATTTTCAATTAACTTTTATTAAAAATTGCCATAAGATCCACTCCTGTGGGAAGAACTTCATTTGACAATACACCCCATTTCTAAATTATTGTGCAAGAAAATCTGAGACAATAGTTTTTCACTTTGGAGTTTTTCAAACTTTGTTGTTTCACTTCCAAGGGGACTTTAACATAGTAGAGTGTTTTATACCTGCTCATAAGTTATTACTTCTGAATTTAGAATCTCTTTAATATTTTAACATGAAATTCTCAGGGATTACCATAGTCATGGGCAAAGCAGGCCCTAAAGTTACCTATTTTCCTACCTCTTCTGATGGCTGTTTCCATGAACTGTATGGCATTTCTGAAGTGATACCTACATATAAATGATGCATAGATTCGTGGATCAGGCACTAAGAAAGGAGTGAGATGGTTGTAGTCAAGAAAGAATGAGACTATGGCACCTTGATTTCATAAAACTTATCTGTATTACATATTTCATTTTAGTTTAGATTAACATGCATTAAGTTTTCATATGAGTGATGTTTAGAGGTACATTTCCACACATGCACTGATCAACTCCCGTCTTCACCTATTTAACCTCTCTGTATCCCTTCATACCTTCTGGCAATCAATATCCTCTATTAAGTTCATCTTTTTAACTTTCACTATGTAAGTGAGACAACCTGTGGTACTTGTGTTTCTGCTTCTATCTCATTATTCCTAGCAAAACATTCTATACTTCTACCCAAGTTGACACAACTGACAGAATTCCATTCTTCTTTATGACTGAGTAATACTCTTTATACATTCATCTCAAGATAGACATTATGTTGACTCATAAACGTAGAGGTGAGACTTCAAATGCTACAAAAATAAGGCTTCAAATGCTACAAATGATAAGTGGAAGGGAATTCTAATGGCCCTCATTAATTGAGTGTAGGCTGTTTGCTTGTGTTGAAATGCCACAGTGCACACTATTAATACATAAAATAATTATGACAATAAAAATTAAATTCAATTTAAGTGCTATATTCATTATATGCCAGTGTTATTACACTATTTTAACAAATTGTCTCATTGAATGTTCCTAGTCATCAGAAGTCATGGTAACTAGGTTACTATTTCAAGGTCACAGGCATAATGAAGAAGCTCAAACCCAAGGTTATATATACCTGTCCACTGTCTCAGGCCTGATGTCATCTCTACACAAGTTTATGAAATGATAGTTAAAAAAATGATGGATAGAAAACAGAAGGCTTCTGATAATAACTCCTGCTTCTGGAATTCTCTCTAGCAAAAAATCTTTTGATTTTTGTTATTACAGTGTTAGAAATATAGTAAATACTAAAGTACATATTCCTCATATTACCTTAATATTTTGAGTTTTCTTTTTATTATAATTATGATGTTGAGGACATTTTCGTATTTATGAGTTAATTGTATTTAATTCATAAGTCACCTATTTGCATTCTTTGCTCATTTTCTTACATGTTTTTATTCCAATTGGTTTAATGAAATCCTTATACATATATTTCTCCATTTTGAATTTAATTTAGTTTATTTGTAAAATCAATTGTGTATGTTTGAGGTTGACAGAAGTTGTTATGAGAAATACATAAATGGGAAAAATTTTGCCTTAGTGATGGAGAGTTGTATAATATACAATATATTATGCATTGTCCCCTAGTTATTAATTTCTCTTTCATTCTTTAGCAATGCTTTGACATGCACATTTTAAAACAATAATTTCAAAATATTATTGTAGTTATACAAATTTATGCAGTATAGTACAAAAATTTGATACAATAATGCAGTGTAAGGATCAAATCAAGATACTTATTTCATCTCCTTGAACATTTTTGTTTTTTGATTAATTTGTAATAATTATGGAGTTATGCAATATTTCAATGCATGTATAGAAGTATTGACCAAATTGGGATAGTTAATATTTCCATCTCCTTTACATTGCTTTTCTTTTTAGAGATTCATGTTACTCTTTTTCAGTTATTCTTAAATGTATTAACTTATTATGAATGATACACACCTCCCTGTTGTTTAGAATGATAGATTATTTTCTCTCTGTCTTTGAGTACTGTTTTCTAACCTCCCACTATTTCCCCTTTCCCCACTCTCCCCAACCCCTGGTAATCACTATCATCCATTCAACTGACATTGATTGATTGGCTGATTGATTATTTTCAGTGCAGGAGATCAAACCCAGGGTCTCATGTATGTGAGGCAAGTGCTTTACCACTTCAGCCATGCCTCCATGATTCTGGTTTTATTTTTGCTTTGAGACAGGAACTTGTTAACTTATTGCCTCAGTTGTCTGCAAACTTTCCTCTTTTCTATCCCTTCTCCCTGATAATTAGCTGGAATTATAGGCATGGTCCAACACACTCATTTTCCAATTGAAATCTATAATCTACATATTGATAGACAATATGTGGAAGTTTTCTTTCTGCATGAGACTTATTTCATTTCCATTAATGCCTGGAGCACAGGAGTATTTTTAATAAACTTAATTCCATCAATGTGTCCTTAATTCTATTCCTCTTATTTTTTCCATCTCAGTTTATTCTGAGTCTCAGTCTATGACTTCTTGATAAGTACTATCTTATTGCTGCTCTTTAATCCAAATTAAATTTCCTATGGCTATTTATTTTAACACTCTAATTTTATTTACAGCCAATGAATAATCATCCAAACATCATTTATTTCAAAATCCTTCTTTTCCCTGTGAACTTTGAAGTTTATATTTTTGCTGATTTGTTTGTAATAATTATAGTTTCATTGGACTATCTGCATAGATTTATTCCAATTTCACAGTATTTGATGAACACAACTTTATGACACATCATAATATAGACCAAGTAAAACATACACTTTTGTTCATTTAAAAAACAAACATCCTATTTTCTTGGTGGAAATCTGGCTAAGTTGCTTTTCTAATTGTGTATCTATCCTGGATTCTTCCATAATATCAAAGCACTGATTTGTTTGAATTGTCCACCCTGACAAACAATTCAATCTGAGGTTCCTCATGTGTATTTGTTTTTCCTGCATGACCAACAATCTTAAGTCAGTGACTTAAAAGACAATATTACTATCTTTCAGTTCTTGAGTTTGGGAACCCAATGTGTGTGTCATTGAGTTAAAAATTGAGGTGACTTCAGAGTTATGGTCCTTTCAGGAAGTCACAAAGAGAGAGTCCTTTCCATTGCCTTATCCATCTTCTAGCAGCTGCCTGTGTTCCTTGGATTTTGGCTTCTTCCACTCTCTTCAAAATCAGCAATAGCAGGTTGAGTCTTCCCATATTGTACATTTCTCTCCCACATTTAAGGATCTTTATGAATTTGACTCACTCTCAACACACACGTTAATGTCTCCATCTGTGATTGGCTTATTAGAATCCTAAATTTTATTTACAATCAAATTTGCTCCTTGCTACTATGTCTAATACAGTCATAGGTTCTGGAGACAAAGGCATGTACCTCATGTGAGGGCATTATCCTTCCTTCTAAATCATATTCCTGAACTATGGCCAAAGCTAGACAAGGTGAAGTCTGTTATGTGGAGTTCTGTGAAATATTTATTTTGGTTGGGAGGAAGTTGACTTCCTGGAGTGGTATTTCTATAGATGTGCAAAAAGATACAATCAACCCTTTGTATTCATACCTTCAAAATTCCACCTACTCAATTGATGTTGAAAAAAAATATTTTTTAAATATGCATGAGCAATGAACATGAACAGAAATTTTCCATTACCATCATTTCTTAAGTAGTACAGAATTAACAATTTATGAATCATTTACACAGACATTATGAGAAATTTTGAGACATGATTTAAAGCTTGTGAGAGGATTTTGTAGGTTATACAGACATAAAACACCATTTTCCACAAGAGACTTGAGTGCCAATGACTTTTGTATGTCTAGGGACCCTGGGCCCTAAAAACAATATCCCTTGATCCCAAGTACATCTATTTAGAGCAGAAGGGGATTCCACAGTCTGTGATCAGACAACTCATCGCCTGTCATTGTCAATAAAGTTTTATTGGCATACAGCCATACCTATTCACTAATGCTGTCTAAGTTGATTTCATGCACATTGTCAGATTTTGGTATCTGTTGAGCATCATTTCCACTCTTGCTGTTAATGCAAAATTCAGAATGGCAAGTATATTTCATTTTGATGAATGGAAGAATTCATATTTCTTAGCAGCATGGAAATGTTTTAAGCAGAAGCTGAAATATAAATCAATAATAGACTATAAATCATGCTAATCAATCTTTAATGAATAAATACCTCCACTTGTGGAAAGATAACTTCCATACCTCAATGATTATATTTACAGTATAGAAAAGAAATATTTTGTATAGGAATGCAAAAAAAGTGTAGACATTTATCTAGTCATAATTAACATCCTATGGACATTAAGTGATTATACCTCAGTCTCATAGTTTTCTCTAAGAACATCATTCAGCTGCTAAGGGTGGATGTGGAAAGAGTCATCTTACAAGTCTTGAGGCTTAGGAGTTTAAATTTTCTTTAGCAATATAGTAAGGTGACATTGACAGTGTCCCTCAATGTTCCTCAATGAGCTCTGTGTTGAAATCCTGCCTGAGCCACATGACAGATGCAATGTATACAGCTGGAAGAGGAAGAGACAGTTGTCCAAGTCACTCAAGATCACCCAGTAGTCCTCTGAGACTGTAATATATTAGTAAGCCCAGCCAATAATAGCAGAGCCTCCCCAGGAGACTCTCAGTTGAGTGCAGATGCAGAAGAAGATGAACTGAGCTCAGCAAAACTCCCCACCATACAGTTCTGCTATGGCAAAGACATTGCATTAAATCATTTTATTTTCGGACAGTTTGCTATGCAGCAGCAGCTAACACAACAAACAAAGGGAATAGAACTGAGAACAACTATCACCTGTGTTTTTGTACTTTTGGCCTTGCTCTGGCATTTATTTATTTATTATCCTGACATCAGGGCCTTATGCTTGCATGCCTCCACTTGAGCACATACCTAGGCCTTTATTGCTTTAGCTTTTCTCAGACAGCATCTCACTTTTTGCCCTCAGCTGGTCTCAGACTGTGCTCTGCTTACCTGTGCCTACAAAACAGCTGAGTCACTATGCTTGGATTGCTTCCTGGTGTGGTGTCAGGTTATCCTTTTTTGCCCAGGCTTTCTTCGAACTACCATCCTCCTATTTCTGTGTCCTGAGTAGCTGGGATTATAGGCATGAGCTTATACTCATTTGCTCTGGTATTTAAAGACAGCATTTAGAACAATGCTGTCATTAAATTTACTTGATATTATGGCATTTAAAAATGACTAAATGGATATTATGTTCCAGGCTAAATACAAAATGAATATCTGTGCAAAAAAATGACCTGAACTCACATGACAAGGCTGGAATTTGTGTTCTATTTCAACTTGATGAAGATTCAAGTGATTCCTATGAAGTGAGGAGTTATACAATCAGTGATAATGGTGTTTTCCAATCATTTCCACATGAGTGTTTATTACAAAATTCAGAAAGGTGAGAATTTTTCATTCTGATGAATGTAAGGATTCATATTTCTAAGCATCATGGAAAAACTGAAAGATACTTCAATAATAGAACATAAAACATTCCTATCAGTTTTTAGTAAATAAGCATCCTTATACATCTCAATTATAATATTTATAGTAAAGAAAAGAAATATACTATAGAGTAAAAAAAATGAAGTGTAGACATTTATCTATTCATAGTTCAGATTCTCTGGCTAGGAGACAAAATTAATCAATTAATTCAAAATGTATTTTCATATAGACTTCACATAAAGACATGTATTTGGCAATCAGTTTTTGCCACTGAGTATTAAGTAGGCCACTAAAGTAAATAAGGAAGAATACCCATGATGAGACTAAAAGCCATGAATCAGTTGTCAAAGAAGCTAATTTGTTTCAGTCAAGATGATCAGGGGCTTGGAGCATGGCTCAAGTGGTTGACAATCTGCCTAGCAATAGTAAGGCTTAGAGTCTAAACCCAAGTAACACCACAAAAAGATGATCAGGAAGAACAGTTACAAAAGTGATGCATGAAGGAATGATGAACTCCCAAGTGCAAACCTGTGGTCTCAGAGTTTTCTATAGCATAAGTTATATAAACAACATTAGTTGTTAACGATGATTTTCCATTAGGTGGAGTACAACACATGACCAGGATTTGTAGTAACAGCAAGAGAAAACTAATTGTGTCTGGTCTGGGCATTTGAGAAGAAATTATTCTTAAGAAACCCATGATGTTCATGAAACAAGTCAGAATGTCTAATATTTCCATTCAATGATTAAAAATTAACTTGAGGAAGTATAAACAAAAGTATGATAAAGAGGACACTGTCTAGTTATCAGATAAGGCAGTAGAAAGTTTAAAGTAGTGAGTTACATAACTTTTATAATGAAATTGAAATGAAAGCAATGGGAACTCAAGAAAAGAGAGAAGAAGCAAGTTTAACTTCCAGAATTAGATGAAAATATTATGATTTCTTGTTTTGAGGTTTTGAGACCTGTGATCAACAAAACATTTTTATTCCCAGGACAAGTGGAACTTTTATCACTTCTCTATTGAGTAGTGTTTTCAGAGACCTCTTGAGGTCCTTATTCCTCAAGGTGGAAATGAAGGGATTGAGCACTGGTGTGACCACAGTGTACATCAACGAGGCTGTTGCAGTTGAGTGTGAGTTTAGGGTTACTGTAGAACTCAGGTACACTCCCAGGAGTGTAAAAGGACACCACTGAGAGGTGCAACCCACAGGTGAAAATAACTTTGTACTTCCCCTGAGCTGAAAAGATGGCATGGATAGAGGAAACTATCTTGGAATAAGAGTAAAGAATGCAAGCAATAGTTCCACCCTCCAGCATACCAGCCAAAAAATGCATTACCATATTACTAAGAAAAGTGTCAGAACAGACCAGGTGAACCAACTGATTGTTTGAATTCACGGAAAAGTGGATAATTTCTACACCTGTGCAGAAGGACAGCTGCAACACCATGAAGCTTTAAGAAGTTAAAGACACTCATCATCCACAATGCCAACACCAGCAATCTACAGAGCCAGGGCTTCATGATGACCATGTGTTGCAGTTGGTGACAGATGGCAACATAGCAGTAATTGGACATCACAGCCTAGAGGATATTTTCCAAAGCTACAAATAATGTGGGAAGAAAAGCAATCAGGATGATGCAGCATTTGTAAGTTTTTGACCTTGATGTGTGTCTTGATGTTCTACACTATCTTCGAAACAGCGGTGGTGGTGAAGCAGATGTACATATATGACAGGTGGAGAGGAAGAAGTACATGGGTGTGTGCAGGTGGTGGTCAGTGATGATGGACAAGATGGTGAGCAAGTTTCCCAGCACAGTGATCAGATACATAGAGAGGAAAATTCCAAACATGAGGATCCCCAGTTCTGGGTCTTTTGAAAATCTCAAAGGAAGAAATTCTGAAATCTCAGTAACAATTCCCGGTTCCATATGCTATAGTTAATTACTATAAAAGAGGAATATACCATAACTAATATTTGTATCTGGCTTCATTGAAGATGTCTACTGTGACATTGTTAATGAGTACTTCCTGTTCCTCCCACTACCTTATACTAATGTATTGTGTAATCTACAGATTCACTGAAAAAGTCTTTCTTGGCTTGATGAATGCAAATTGAGTTGCCACCCTATTCCAGGGAATTTTTAGGCACCATGTATATGATAATGAATACTGAAACTCATGTAATCCAAACATTAAGAATGTACACAGTTAAGTTATTTGAAAAAGTGGCAAAATAGAGTATTTGGTGTTTTAACCATAAAGAAATAGTAAGTATTTTGTTAGAGAGGTTTGAACATTAGACAATGATTATACAAATTGAAACAACACTGGTGCCCCATCAATAAGTATAATTTTATGTGTCATTCTAAAATAGAAATGAATAAGCACACAGAATATCAGATGGGAATAATTGCTATGAAGTAAACATATGTAGGTATAAAAGAGTGAATTGAGGTGCTTTTTTATGGGTTTTACTTCAGATGGGTGCACTAGATGCTATTTTTAGAGAGATTTCAAATGCTTTGGAACCATGTTGTTATCTACAGAGATATGTGCCTGAAAGGAGGAACTATTTGTGCAGAGGCCCCAAGGATGAAGCTTGTTACATGTATCAAATTTCAGAATGATGCTATATTGATGGCCAGAAAGAGGGAGATGTTGAATAGATCATGTGTAAGAATGTTGAGGAATGAGGTAGCCGCCATAAATCTGTAGAACTGTTAAAAATTTCAAGATGCAGAGTCCTTTATCCACGTAGTGATGGTTGCAATTTTGTTTTAAACAGGTTTGTTGAAGTATACTTGATACATGAAGAACTACATATGTCTAATGCATACAATTGGATGAGTTCAGACATGTGTGTGAATCTATCACCACACCAATGTTACAAGCACACCCAGCACCTCCCAGAGTGTCTTTGCATCCATTTTTCTTGTTTTGAGTTTCTTTGTGGTAAGAGCACTTTATGTGAGGTCTACCCTAACTACAAATTTTGATTTGCACAATATCACATTGCTAGCACTAGGCACAATGTTGTACAAAAGATATCAAAAGTAATCATAAAACTGTAACTTTATGCACATTACCAAACAACTACTGGTTTCCTCTCCTCAGCTCTCCTTACACTATGGTTGTATTCCATGTACCTATACTTAAAAATTTGATCAGAAAAGTAATCTACAAAATATGAAAATTATGGGCCAATGTTCTTGACAAACATAATTGCAAAAATCCCCAAGAAAATATTAGAACAATGAATTCACCAGCCTATTAAAATGACTATTTCCAGCTTGAAATGTATAAGGTCAGGCACCACTGCTCAGTGCACTGCTAGCCCTGTAATTGTCTTATGAAATCTGGTCCTGTCATGAAAATCTCACCTCTTTCTTCATATGATTGTTTCTTTGGGTCACTGTACCATGCAGACACTTATTTCATGCCATTCTGCATTTGTCATTATAAAGTAAGATTCAATTTAACAGAAATCTTTGATTTTATTTATTTATTAGCATATTACAGTTGTACAAGGGGTACATTATGACATTTATAAAGAAGCTTACAGTATATCTTAGTTAGATTCACTCCTTCCATCTTTCTACTTCATCCCCAATCCCTCTTTCTTAACAACAGTTTCAACAGGTCTCATTTCACTTTCATACATGAATACATGGTATTCACCCATCTTCACCCTTTCCTTATCACCTCCCTCCTCCCATGAGTACCAACTCCTGGACAGGGCTTGTTTTACCCTACTACTCTTACTTTTTAAAAAGACCAGGAAGAAACCTAAGCATGGAAATGAAAGAACTCTATAATGATAATTATAAAGAAGTGAATAAAATATTTGAAGAAGATATTAAAAGATGGGAAGACCTCCCTTATACTAGAGAGGCATAGTAACAAAACAGCATTTTATCATCACAAAAACAGACATGAATTCCAGTAGTATAGATTGAAAGATCCAGAAGTAAACCCACAGAGCTACAGCCATCTGATTTTTTAGCAAAAGTTCCAAAAAACAAGGAGAAAAGACAACATTCAGTATGTATGGTGTTGAGAAACCTGGATATCTCCATGTAGAAGACTGAAACTTGATCTCTGTCTCCTACCCTGTAGAAGTGGATCAAAGATCATAATATAAGACCTAAAACTTTGAAATTATGGGAAGAAAACATTTTAGGATCTAGGCACTGACAACAAATCCCTAAATAGGTCTCCAATAGTCAGGAAATAATGCAAAAACTAATAGGATAATGTCAAATAAGCAACTGCATAAAGGAAGAAATATCAGATACTTAATTTCAGATAATGATAGTGAGAATAATTAACAAGCTCAAACAAGAGAAACAGAAGCTAGTGTCTGATATCAAAGAGGATTTTAATAAACGATTCAATGAACTCAAAGATAATACAAGCAAAAAGATGAATAAAACTTAGAAGACGTTACAGGATATGAAAGAGGAAAGCAATAAAGTTATGGCAACCCTGAAAAATAATTAATCTGAAATAAAAAGCTCACTATTACAAATAAAAATCTCAATTGAAAGCTTGAGAACAGAACAGAGCAAGTTGAAAATATTGTCTCAGGAAAGGAAGGCCAAGTAGAGGAATTACATCAAACACAAAAGATCATGAAAAATGCTAAGAAAACATTAATAAAACATGCAAAACATCTGGGACAACAGGAAAAGATCAAATCTATGAATCATGGGTGTACTAGAAGGAGAAGAGATATAAAATAAGGGCATAGAAAGCCTATTCAGCAGGATAATAGCTAACAAAGTCCATGACCTTGTGAAAGAAAGAGTCATCCAGGTGCATCTAGCTTGCAGAATACCAAACCATCAGTTCCAAAAAAGTCACACCCCCAGATATACTATAATCAGAACACAGAAAAATGAAAGAATACTGAACACTGTAAAAGGGAAAAGATAAGTCCCATAGAATGGCAACCCCATTATTATAACAACAGACTTCTCAACATGAACTCCAAGCACAAGAAGGTCAGGGAAAGATGTAATTCATGCCTTGAAAGAAAGCAACAGTCAACTGAGATTAGTCAATTCATCAAAACTGTCTTTGCTAATTGATTGAGAAATTAAAACCATCCATAACAAGGAAGAACCAAAGAAATTCATGTCTACCAAGCCAGCACTGCAGAAAAAAATTAAAGGGCCTTTACACACAGAAGCAGAAACTAGAGTCAGACAAGAGGATTCAAGAAAGAATAAATCTTTTTGACCAAGCAGCCCAGTAAATAAGGAATTGGTAAAAATAAACAACAGGAGAATAAAAATAAATGGAAACATCACTCTCCTCTCACTATTAACACAATGTAAATGGTCTCAATGCCCTGATCAAAGCATGTAGAATAGCGAACTGAGATTCCAACTGTATGTGGCTTACAAGAGATGCATTTCACTGAAAAAAAAATAGACAGTGGCTTAGAGTCAAAGGCTGGGAAAATGTTTTACAAGCAAATCAACCCCATAAACAGGAAGGAGTAGTTATAATCATATCTGAGAAAGCAGACATCAGACTAAAATCAGTCCCAAGAGATGATGGTCACTTCATATTAATTAAAGGAACATTAGATCAAAGGGGAATTTCAATTCTTAACATATATGAACCAAACACAGTGACTGTGCTAAGGAAAAAGCTCATAACTATAAGTCCCTACATTAAAAAAAACAGAGTCTACACAAATAAGCAACCTACTAATGTATTGTAAGCAAAAACAATACAAACCCAAAACCAGCAGACAGACATAAAAAATTAAGATCAGAGCCATGATCAAGGAGATTGAGACAAAAAAAATAAAACTAAACAAAGAATCAATGAAACAAAAAGTTGTTTCTTTGAGAACATTAAGAAGAGCAACAAACCCTTAGAATGAGAAAACAGAGGAGGGAAAAGACACAAATTAATAAAATCAGAGATGAAAAAGAAGACATAGCCATAAATAGATAACCACAAATAAATTAATAACCATGAATACAGAAGACCATTAGAGAATTCTTTAGAAACATACATTCAAGTAAACTGGAAAATCTAGATGAAATGGATTAATTTCTATGTGCATATAACCAACCCAGAAAATATTAACCTTAAATAGACCTATTACAAGCGATAAAATTGAAGTAGTAATAAAGAGCCTCCCTACATAGAAGGTCCAGGACCTGATGGATTATGAAGTACTATGAAACCTTTAAAAACTAATACCAATACTCCTCAAAATTTTCTGGGAAACAGAAAGGGAAGGAACACTATCAAACTCATTCTTTGAAGTCAGCATTACATTCATTCCAAAACCCAAGAATATGCAAACAAAAAAGAGACTGATCTACCATTACTATTTTTTTTATTTTTTAGCAGTACTAGTGTTTGAACTCTAGGCCTACACCTAGAGGCACTTGACCAGTCCATTTTTGTCATGAGTGTTTTTGAGATAGCATCTTCTGAACAATTTGCCTGGGCTGGCTTTGAATCATGATCCTCCTGATTTCTGCCTCCTGAGTAGCTAGGATTATAGGCATGAGCCACCCAGGCCTACTGTCCAATATCATTAATGAATATAGTTGCAAAGATTCTCAGCAAAATACTGGCAAATAAAATTCTACAACACATCAAAAAGATGACCAAGTTGTTTTCATTGCAGGGATGTAAGGATGTTTCAACATATGTAAATCAATAAACTTAATACAGCATATAAACAAGCAAGGACAAAAACCATATGATCCTCTCAATAAATGCAGAAAAAGCCTGTGACAGAATTTGACATTTTTCATTATAAAAGCTCTGAAGAAACAAGGAATAGAAGGAATGTTCTACAACATAATAAAGACTACCTAAAATGAACATATGGACAACATTATAGTAAATAGAGAACAATAGAAACCATTCCTGCTAAAGTCATGGATGAGACAGGGGTGTCTGCTTTTCCCACTTCAATTCAACTTAGTTTTGGAATTCCTAGCCAGCACAATAAGACAAGAGAAAGAAATAAAAGGGATTGAAATAGTGAAGGAAGTAGTCAAATTATCCCTATTTTCAGGTGACATGATCCTACACCTAAAAGAGTCTAAAAACTCTACAAAATACTATTAGAAATCATAAACTCTTCTGGTAATGTAGAAGGATACAAAATTAACATGCACAAATTAAGAGAATTCATATATGCTAACAATAAACTGACTGAGGCAGAAGTCAGGGAAACAATCACATTTAGGATAGTCCCCAAAACAATAAATAACTTTGGAATAAATTTAATGAAGGAAACCAAAGACATTTTCAATGAAAACTATAAGCCACTGAAGACAGAAATTGAAGAAGACATCAGAAGATGGAAAGACCTTCCACGTCCATGAATCAATAGAATCAACATTGTGAAAATGGCCATATTACAAAAAGCAATCTACATGTTAAAGGCAATCCTTATCAAAATTTTTCTGCACAGAAATTAAAAAATCAATCCTGAAATACATATGTAAGCACAAAAAACCACAATTAACCAAAGTGATTCTGAGAAAAATATCCAATGCTGGAGGCATCACAATACCTGACTTCAAACGATACTACAGACTCCTAAAACTAAAATCAGGACAGTATTGGCAAAAAACAGAAAGGAAGTTTGATGGATCAGAATAGAAGATGCAAACAGTTGCATCTACAACAAACTGATCTTGACAAAAGACTCCAAAATATAAGGTGGAGAAAAGACAGCCTCTTCAACAAACATTGCTGACAAAACTGAATATCTGAAAACTGAAACTAGATCCCAACAAACATTGCTGACAAAACTGAAAACTGAAACTAGATCCCTGTCTTTCACCCTGTACTGAAATTAACTTGAAGTGGAACAAAGACATTAATATAGGGCCTGAACCTTTGAAACAACTCCAGAAAGAAGTGGGAAATACATTGCAACATATAGATGCAGGGAATGACTTCCTATATATAACTCAGTAGAATCACCATCAAAGAGAAAGAATTAACAAATGGGGATGCATCAAACAAAAGAACTTTACACAGAAAAAGAAACAGCCACTAGACTCAAGAGAGAGTCCAAAGATTGGGAGAAAATCTTTGCAGCTACTCATCTGATAAGCACTAATATCCAGAATCTACAGGAAACTCAAAAAATTCAACCCCCAATGACTCAACATCCATGTGAAGAAATTGGCACATGAATTAACAGGGAATTCTCAAAGTAATAAGTTACAAATGGCCAGAAAATAAATGAAGAATTGTTCAACTTCCCTCTTTATAAAAGAGATGCAAATAAAAAGTACACTACATTTCATCTCAACCCAGTTAGGATGTCCATATTCAGGGGTAATAATAGCAAATGATGGCAAGGATGCAGCAAAACAGGAATCACTATGGAAAGCAGTGTGGAGATTCCTGGAAAAGGTAAAAATAGAGCTGCCATATGATGTAGTGATACCGCTTCTGGGCATCTACCCGAAGGAACAAAATTAAGGATACCATAGAGAATCCTGTATTCCTATGTTCATCACAGCACTATTCATAATAGACAAGCTTTGTAAACAATCCAGGTTTCCTACAACTAATGAATGGATCAAGCAAATGTGGCATATATACACAATGGAGTTTTACTCAGCTATAAGGAATGGTGATATGTGGTTTGAAAATAAACAGATGCATTTGGAGGACATCATGTTAAGTGAAGTAAGCCAGGATCAGAAAGAAAAAGGCCACATGTAAAACATAGCATTTGTGAAGGTAGAGGATCTAAAGATGTGTGCTGAAAGTTGTTGAAAAGGGAAGGTGGGGGGGACATCCAAGATGGCGACTAGAGTTCAGAAGCAGACAGCATGAGCTCCATAAATCAAAAATCTTACTGAGATGCTGGAGCCATGGCTAGCAGGAAAAAAAGGCACCAAGAAAAATCAAAACTTTGACACCCTGAACTTCCAACCCATACAAAGCCTCTCCACACCATGTTACACTGAGAAAAAAGGAAGGCCTCCACCTGCCAGATGCCATCTCCAAACCTGCTTGGGAGACACCCAGCAGACCAACAGGTGAGCAAATAAGCATCATGTGGTATTCCCAGAGCCACCCCTTGGATAAACCAGCATAGCCCCCTGGACAGACTGATCCCCTACCCCACAAAAAAACTGAATAATAAACAAGGAACTGAAAAGGAACATGCAGCAGAGGGGCAGGGTGCTGTAAGTGCACCAGAGAAGGGGAGAGAGGCAAGGAGCTGATCTCCACAGGAACGTTCAGTAAACAAAGACTGGAAAGGCAGAAGGGCTGACAGCGGGCGGGTGATAAGCCGCTGCCTGAAATAGGACAGATAGCGGTCCACAAAGCTCATCTCCTGAGCCAGTGAGCAACATCCAAAGTCAAACAGTGCTGTAAAATTGAGAACCAATCAGCAAACCTGCATAACATGCTGACAGCAGGGAGCCAGCTGAAGGATCTCTTACCTTGCCCCAGAGAAAGGGAGTGAGGCAAAGAAATAAGCCCCCAATAAACCAACACAGTGAAAATCCAACTCCAAAGCAAGATGGCTGGTGGGCTACAGAGCTGTTTTCCTGAATCTGAGGACAATATACAACCTCAAAATGGGTTTTGAGGAACTGACTAAGCAGCTGCCATTGGAAGACAGGAAAAAAACTGGAAAGACTCCTTAGTCATCTGGTGAGACTAAGACAGAGCTTCTGTTTAAATACCAACACCAGGACTGGATGCCTAAGGAGTACACCAGAACTACTAAGACTGAAATTCTATTGTTCCTGACCATGGAAATTTTTTATGTATTTGTTTGTTTGTGTGTTTTGTTGCCTGTTGGTTTATCTGTGTGTGTTTGTCTGCCTCTCCCTGTTGATTTCTTTGATTTTCTTTTCTTTCTTTGTTTTGTTAGTTTTACTATTGTGATTTAGCTAAAACTAAATTACACACAGACCAGGGACAGAAATAGCATACATACACTAACCTAAAACCCAACACACACACAAAACAAAATTAAACCAAGGGAAAAAACAGGTGAATGAAACCACAAATAGTCTACCATAAAAATTGTTACACAGTACCAAGTACAGCAATGGTAACTCTAAAAAGTGATGCAAACCATTCTCATCCCAAAATAATTTAATACCGGATTCAGAGGGAAATGAAGAAAACAGATACCCAGTTTAGACTCCAACAAAACAAAGAAAAACTATGCCAAAGAGCCCAGTGAAGCCCACAAGAACACCCTGAAAGAGACATCCTGCAAGTAAACATCGAGAATTTCATGACAATGTTACTAAACATGATCAACCAAAAAATACAAGAGGCACTCAAGAAATTCCAAGACAACAAAAATAAAGAATATGAGAAGACACAACAAAGAAATGAACTCATAGGAGCCCTAAATTAACACCAAAGTGAAACAGAGATCACCATACATAGAGAGATAAATGAATTAAGGACAAAACTTGAAAATAATAAAGAGAAAGTGACCCATGATATGGAAAACCTCAGAAAAAAAGAATGAAACAGAAATCAAAAACACAAAGGAAGGTGACTTCAGAGACTAGAACAAGTAGAAGACAGAATCTCAGAACTAGAAGATGAAATGGAAATTAAAGGAAAAACTGAAGAACTATTACTCAAACAACTCAAGACCTGTGAAAGGAATATGCAAGAATTCACCAACTCCATCAAAAGAACAAACCTGAGAATCATGGGTAATGAAGAAGGAGAAGAGGTGCAAGCAAAAGGAATTCATAATATATTCACTAAATTAATAACAGAAAATTTCCCAAATCTAGAGAAAACTATGCCCATTCAGGAACACGAAGCCTCCAGGACTCCAGACTTGACTAAAATAGAACTACCCCATGACATATTATCATTAAAACAAAAAGCACAGAGAATAGAGAAAGAATACTGAAGTCTGTAAGAGAGAAAAAACAAATGACATACAAAGGTAAACCCATCAAAATCACAGCAGATTTTTTAATGGAAACCTTCAAGCAAGAAGAGTATGGAGTGAGGTATTCTGGGCACTGAATGAAAATAACTTCAACACTAGGATACTCTACCCAGCAAAACCATCATTCAAAATAGATGGAGCAATAAATGTCTTCCATTATGAGCAGAAACTAAAACAATGTATGACCACCAACCCACCACTACAAAAGATTCTTCAAGGAATCCTGCATGCAGAAAATGAAAGCAAAAAAACCATGAAAAAACAGGCAGTACCAAACCACAGGAGAAGAAAAGACAAGGAAGTAGAGAGTAACATTGATTCAGCTGAACACAATCAAACTTTTAATCAACAAAAACAACTAAAGGACAGGAATCACCACATACCTATCAATACTAACACTTAATGTTAATGAACTTAACTCCCCCATCAAAAGACAGAATTTGGCAAACTGGATTGAAAAGGAATATCCAATAATCTGTTCCTTACAGGACACCCATCTCATCGACAAAAACAAACACTGGCTTAGGGTGAAAGGCTGGAAGATTTACCAAGACAGCGCCCACAAATACAGGCAGGAGTAACAATACTTATCTCAGACAAAGTAGACTTCAAACTTACATTGATCAAATGAAGTAAAGAAGGACACTCCACACTAATAAAAGGTGAAATACACAAAAAACGATAATTATCAATCTGTATGCACCCAAAGTCAATGCATACAATTTCATCAAACATACTCCAAAGGGCCTAAAAATATATATTGACTCCAACACAGTGGTAGTAGGAAAATTTAATACCCCCATCACTAATGGATAGGTCATCCAAACAAAAAATCAATAAAGAAATTCTAGAACTAAATCACACATTAGATCAAATGGATCTAGCTGATGTCTACAGAATATTCCATCCAACTTCTGCACAATATACATTCTTCTCAGCACCCTATGGAACCTTCTCTGAAATTAATTATATCCTAGGGCACAAAGCAAGCCTCAGCAAATATAAGAAAACAGAAATAATCCCATGCATTCTATATGATTATAATGCATTAAAACTAGAACTCAAAAACAAAAACAACAGTCAAAACATGTAAACAATTGGAAGCTGAACAACACATTGCTTAATGATCAATGGGTCATTGATGAAATAAAAGAGGAAATTATGAGGTTCCTGAAAGTTAATGAAATTGAAAACACAACCTACAGGAACCTATGGGAAACATCAAAGGCATTCCTTAGAGGAAAGTTTATAGCCAAGAGTGCATGCATTAAAAGGACAGAAAGATCTCAAATCGATGACCTAATGCTACATCTCAAACTCCTAGAAAAACAAGAACAAGAAAATCCCAAAACAAGCAGAAGGAGAGAAACAATAAAAATAAGGGCCAAAACTAATGAAATAGAAACAAAAAAACCATACAAAGCTTCAATGAAACAAAAGGCTGGTTCTTTGAAAAAAAATAAATAAGATTGACAGACCTCTGGCAAATCTGACCGAAATGAGGAGAGAAAAAACCCAAATCAGTAAAATTAGAAACACATAAAGAGGAGATAATAACAAATGCCACAGAAATCATCATAGACTACTTTGAGAACTTATATTCTAATAAATTTGAAAATATTGAAGAAATGGACAGATTTCTAGATACTTATGACCATCCAAAATTGAGTCAGGAGGACATTAATCGCTTGAATAGATCTAACACAAAATGAAATTGAAGCAGCAAAACAGATCTCACAAAAATGAAAAGTCCAGGACCTGATAGATTCTCTGCTGAATTCTAGCAGACCTTTAAAGAAGAACTAATACGAACCCTCCTTAAACTTTCCATGAAACAGAAAGGGAAGGAATACTGCTTAACTCATTTTATGAAGCCAGTATTACACTCATCCCAAAACCAGACAAAGACACCTCCAAAAAGGAGAACTATAGGCCAATTTCCTTAATGAGCATCGATGCAAACATCCTCAAAAAAATAATGGAAAGCCGAATCCAACGACACATCAGAAAGATCATTCACCATGACCAAGTCAGCTTCATCCCAGAGATACAGGGGTGGTTCAACATATGCAATCTATAAATGCAATGCAGAACATTTTTTTTTTCATTTTTCTTTTATTATTCATATGTGCATACAAGGCTTGGTTTATTTCTCCCCCCTGCCCCCACCCCCTCCCTTACCACCCACTCCACCCCCTCCCGCTCCCCCCCTCAATACCCAGCAGAAACTATTTTGCCCTTATCTCTAATTTTGTTGTAGAGAGAGTATAAGCAATAATAGGAAGGAACAAGGGGTTTTGCTGGTTGAGATAAGGATAGCTATACAGGGCATTGACTCACATTGATTTCCTGTGCGTGGGTGTTACCTTCTAGGTTAATTCTTTTTAATCTAACCTTTTCTCTAGTTCCTGGTCTCCTTTTCCTATTGGCCTCAGTTGCTTTAAGGTATCTGCTTTAGTTTCTCTGCATTAAGCAATGCAGAACATTAATTAAAACAAATACAAAGCCCACTACATCATCTCAATAGATGCAGAAAAAGTCTTCAACAAGATCCAACACTATTTCATGATAAAAACTCTAAGAAAACTAGGATTAGAAGGAAAGTACCTCAACATTGTAAAGGCTATACATGAAAAACCTATAGCCAACACCATACTTAAGGGTGAAAAACTGAAACCATTTTCACTAAAATCAGGAATGAGATAAGGGTCCCCACTATCCCCCCTCCTATTCAACATAGTGCTGGAATTCCTGGCCAGAGCAATTAGGCAAGAAGAAGAAATAAAAGGAATACAAATAGGTAAAGAAACTGTCAAAATATCCTTATTTGCAGACGATATGATCCTATACCTTAAAGACCCAAAATACTCTACCCAAAATTCCTAGATACAATAAAAAGCTACAGCAAGGTGGAAGGATACAAAATCAACTTACAAAAATCATTAGCTTTTCTATACAACAATAACAAATAAACTGAGAAAGAATATATGGAAAAATTCCATTTACAATAGACTCAAAAAAATTAAATACCTAGCAGTAAACTTAACAAAGGATGTGAATGACCTCTACAAGGAGAATTACAAACCACTGAAGAAAGAGATCAAGGAAAACTACATAAGGTCCAGAGGTGTCCTGTGCTCATGGATTGGTAGAATCAACATAGTAAAAATGGCTATACTACCAAAAGTAATCTACATGGTTAATGGAATTCCCATCAAAATCACAATGACATTCATCACAGAGATTGAAAAATCTACCCCAGTATTCATTTGGAAACACAAGAGACTTCAAATAACCAAGGCAACATTCAGCAAAAAGAGCACTGTTGGAGGTATCACAATACCCTACTTCAAACTATATTACAAAGCAATAGAAACAAAAAACAGCATGGTACTGATACAAAAACAGCCACAAAGACCAGTGGAACAGAATAGAGAACCCGGATATGAATCCACACAGATATACCCACTTTATTTTTGACAAAGGTGCCAAAAACACAAGATGGAGAAAAGAGAGCCTCTTCAACAAATGTTGCTGGGAAAAGTGATTATCTGTCTACAAAAAACTGAAACTAGATTCATGTCTATTATCAGGTACTAGTATCAACTCAAAATCAATCAAGGACCTTAATATCAAGGGCAAAATAGTTTCTGCTGGGTATTGGGGGGGAGAGGGAGGGGGCAGAGTGGGTAGTAAGGGAGGGGGTGGGGGCAGGGGGGAGAAATGAACCAAGCCTTGTGTGCACATATGAATAATAAAAGAAAAATGAAAAAAAAAAGAAAAAAAAAGGACCTTAATATCAGACCCAAAACTCTAAAGGTAGTACAGGAAAGAGCAGGGAACACTCTGGAACTAATAGATATAGACAAGGACTTCCTCAATAGTACCCTAGCAGCCCAGCAACTAAGAGAAAGGATGGACAAATGGAACTTCATAAAATTAAAAAGTTTCTGCACAAAAAAAGAAATGGTCTCTAAACTGAAGAGACCACACATACAGTGGGAGAAAATACTTGCCAGCTATACATCAGACAAGGGACTGATAACCAGAATATACAGGGAACTTAAAAAACTAAAGTTTCCCAAGATCAATGAACCAATAAAGAAATGGGCAACTGAACTAAACAGAACTTTCTCAAAGAAGAAATTCAAATGGCCAAAAAACACATGAAAAAAATGTTCACCATCTCTAGCCATAAAGGAAATGCAAATCAAAACCACACTAAGATTCTACCTCACCCCTGTTAGAATAACTATCATCAAAAATACCACCAACAAAAGGTGTTGGTGAGGTGTGGGGAGAAAGGAACACTCGTACATTGCTGGTGGGGATGCAAGCTGGTCCAACCACTCCTGACAAAAATTTGAAGGCTTCTTAAATATCAAAACATAAATCTGCAATATCTATGCTGCATATGATCCAGCAATCTCACTCCTAGTGATATACCCAAAGTAATATGACACAGGTTACTCCAGAGGCACCTGCACACCCATGTTTATTGCGGCACTATTCACAATAGCCAAGTTATGGAAACAACCAAGATGCCACACTACTGATGAATAGATTAAGAAAATGTGGTGTCTATACACAATGGAATTTTACTCAGCCATGAAGAAGAATGAAATCTTATCATTCACAAGTAAATGGATGGAACTGGAGAACATCATTCTGAGCAAGGTTAGCCAGGTTCAGAAGATCAAAAATCGTATGTTCTACCTCATATGAGGACTTTAGATCTAGGTCAAATACAGCAGTGTGGTTGGACTTGGGTCACATGACAAGGGGAGAGCACACAAGGGAGGTATGGGGATAGGTAAAAAACCCAAAACATGAAAGTGTTTGATGTCCTCACTGAAGAGGAACTTATATAGAAACTTTAAAGCAACAGATGTCCATATGAGAAAGGGATAAGGAACCAGTGAAAAGGTCAGTTTGAAATGAATCAACTTGGTTGAAACGGATTTGTACATGGAAGTAATGCTGGGAATCTCTCTGTATAGCTATCCTTATCTCAACTAGAAAAACTGCTCTGTCTTTCTTATTATTGCTTATGTTTTCTCTTCAACAAAATTAGAAATAAGGGCAGAACAGGTTCTGCCTGGAAGCAAGGTAGGGAGAGTTTGGATGTGGGAGATAGGTGGGAGTAATGGCCCAAACAATGTGTGCACATGTGAATAAATGAATAAAAGTTGATTCAAACACTTTCATGTTTTGGTTTCTTACCTATCCCCATACCTCCTGTATGTGCTCTCCCCTTAGTTTTATGAAGTCCCATTTGTCCATTCATTCTCTTAGTTGCTGAGCTGCAACTCTAATGAGGAAGTCCTTGCCTATACCTATTGCTTCCAGAGTGTTCCCTGCTCTTTCCTGTACCAACTTCAGAGTTTCTGGTCTGATATTAAGGTCCTTGATCTATTTTGAGTTGATACTAGAACAGGATGACAAACATGGATCCAGTTTCAGTTTTTTGCAGACGGATAACCACTTTTCCAGGCAACATTTGATGAAGAGGCTGTCTTTGTCAAAAAGAAGGTGGGCAGAGTTGTGTTAATTCATATCCTCATCCTCTATCCTGCTCCACTGGTCTTCATGTCTGCTTTTGTGCCAGTGCCATGCTGTTTTTATTGCTATTGCTTTGTAATATAGTTTGAAGTTGGGTGTTGTGATACCTCCAGCATTGCTCTTTTTGCTGAATATTGCCTTAGCTATTTGCAGTCTCTTTTGTTTCCAAATGAACTTTAGGATAGATTTTTCAATCTCTGATATGAATGTCATTTGGATTTTGATGGGAATTGCATTAAACATGTAGAGTGCTTTTAGTAGTATAGCCATTTTTACCATGTTGATTCTACCAATTCGTGAGCACAGGAGATCTCTGCACCTTCTGTAGTCTTCCTCAATCTCTTTCTTCAGTGGTTTGTAATTCTCCTTGCAGCGGTCATTCACATCTTTTGTTAAGTTTACTCCTAGGTATTTGATTTTTTGTGTGTCTATTGTAAATGGAATTGTTTCCATACATTATTTCTCAGTTTGTTCGTAATTGGTGTATAGAAAAGCTAATGATTTCTGTAAGTTAATTTTGTATCCTGCCACCTTGCCAGAACTGTTTTTGGGTAGAGTTTTTTGGGTTTTTAAGATATAGGATCATGTCATCTGCAAATAGGGATATTTTGACAGTTTCTTTACCTATTTATATTTCTTTTATTTCTTCTTCTTGACTAATTGCTCTGACTAGGAATTCCAGTACTTTGTTGAATAGGAGTGGGGATAGTGGGCACAATTGTCTCATTCTGGATTTTAGGTTTAATGATTTCAGTTTTTTTCCTCATTAAGCATGATGTTGGCTGTTGGTTTGTTATATACAGCCTCTACAATTTTGAGGTACTTTCTTTCTATTCCTAGTTCTCTTATAGATTTTATCATGAAGTGGTGTTGGATCTTGTTAAAGGCTTTTTCTGCATCTATTGAGATCATTAAGTGGTTTTTGTCTTTGCATGTATTAATAATGTGCTATATTACATTTATAGATTTACATATGTTGAACCACCTCTGCATCCTTAGGATGAAGTCAACTTGTTCATGGTGAATGATCTTTCTGACGTGTTGTTTGATTTTGTTTGCCATTATTTTATTGAGGATTTTTGCATTGATGTTCATTAAGGAGATTCACCTATAGTTCTCCTTTTTGGAGGTGTCTTTGTCTTGTTTAGGGATGAGTGTAATACTGGCTTCATAAAATGAGTTAGGCAGTGTTCCTTCCCTTTCTATTTTGTGGAAAGGTTAAGGAGGGTTGGTATTAGTTCTTCTTTAAAGGTCTGATAGAATTCAGCAGATAATCCATCAGGTCCTGGACTTTTTGGTTTTGGGAGATCTTTTTGGCTACTTCAATTTCACTTTGAGTTATAGATCTATTCAGGTGATTAATGTCCTCTTGGTTCAATTTTGGATGGTCATAAGTATCTAGAAATCTGTCCATTTCTTCAAAATTTTCAAATTTATTAGAATATAGGTTCTCAAAGTAGTCTCTGATG
This sequence comes from Castor canadensis, assembly GCF_047511655.1. Classification (NCBI taxonomy): domain Eukaryota; kingdom Metazoa; phylum Chordata; class Mammalia; order Rodentia; family Castoridae; genus Castor; species Castor canadensis. The sequence goes on from NC_133399.1 coordinate 7,558,892, forward strand.
ATTTACTGGATTTCTGTGGTGCTTGTTTTTATCTCTCCTTTTGCATTTCTGATTTTACTGATTTGGGTTTTTTTCTCTCCTCATTGTAGTAGGTTTGCCAGGGGTCTGTCAATCTTATTTATTTTTTTCAAAGAACCAACTTTTTGTTTCATTGATTGCTTGTATGGTTTTTTTGTTTCTATTTCATTGACTTTGGCCCTTATATTTATTATTTCTCTCCTTCTGCTTGTTTTGGGATTTTCTTTTTTATTATTATTATTTTATTATTCATATGTGCATACAAGCCTGGGGTCATTTCTCCCCCCTGCCCCCACCCCTTCCCTTACCACTCACTCCGCCCCCTCCCTCTTCCCCTCCCAATACCCAGCAGAAAATATTTTTCCCTTACTTCTAATTTTGTTGTAAAGAGAGTATAAGCAATAATAGGAAGGAACAAGGGCTTTTGCTGGTTGAGATAAGGATAGCTATACAGGGAGTTGACTCACATTAATTTCCTTCTAGATTACCTTCTAGATTAATTCGTTTTGATCTAACCTTGTAGATTAATTCTTTTGATCTAACCTTTTCTCTAGTTCCTGGTCCCCTTTTCCTATTGGCCTCAGTTGCTTTTAAGGTATCTGCTTTAGTTTCTCTGAGTTAAGGGCAACAAATGCTAGCTAATTTTTTAGGTGTCTTATCTATCCTCACCCCTCCCTTGTGTGCTCTCACTTTTATCATGTGCTCAAAGTCCAATCCCATTGTTGTGTTTGCCCTTGATCTAATGTCCACATATGAGGGAGTTTTTTGTTCTTGTTTTTTGGAGTTTGAGGTGAGGCATTAAGCCATTGACTTGAGATCTTTCTGTGCTTTTAATATATGCACTCATGGCTATAAAATTTCCTCTTAGGACTGCCTTTGCTGTGTCCCATAAGTTCTGGTAGGTCATGTTTTCCTTTTCATTAACTTCCAGGAACCTTTTAATATCCTCTTTTATTTCATCAATGACCCATTGATCATTGAGAAATGTGTTCTTCAGCTTCCAATTGTTTGCATGTTTTCTTCTGTTGTTTTTGTGTTGCATTCTAGTTTTAATGCATTGCAATCAGATAGAATACATGGTATTATTTCCTTTTTCTTATATTTGCTGAGGCTTGCTTTGTGCCCTAAGATATGATCAGTTTTGGAGAAGCTTCCTTGGAGTGCTGAGAAGAATGTGTATTGTGCAGAAGCTGGATGAAATATTCTGTAGACATCAGCTATGTCCATTTGATCTATGATGTGATTTGATCTAGGATTTTCTTACTGACTTTTTTTGTTTGATGACCTATCTATTGCTGATGGGGGGTTATTAAAGTCTCCCCCTACCATTGTGTTGGAGTTTATATTTTTTTTAGGTCCTTCAGAATATGTTTGATGAAATTGGCTGCATTGATGTTGGGTACATATAGATTGATAATTGTATTTCCTTTTGGTATATTTCCTCTTTTATTACTATGGATTGTACTTCTTTATCTCATTTGACCAATGTAAGTTTGAAGGCTACTTTTTCTGAGATAAGTATTGCTACTACTGCTTGTTTTCAGGGACCTTTGTCTTGGTCAACCTTTGGTTTGGTAATGCCTGTCTTTTCATGGTTTTGTTTGCTTTCATTTTCTGCGTGCAGAATTCCTTGAAGAATCTTTTGTAGTGGTGGCTTGGTGATCATACATTGTTTTAGTTTCTGCTTATCATGGAAGACTTTTATTGCTCCATCTATTTTGAATGATGGTTTTGCTGGGTAGAGTATCCTAGTGTTGAAGTTATTTTCATTCAGTGCCCAGAATACCTTCTTGCTTTAAGGTTTCCATTGAGAAATCTGCTGTGATTTTGATGGGTTTACCTTTGTATGTCATTTGTTTTTTCTCTCTTACAGACTTCAGTATTCTTTCTCTATTCTCTGTGCTTGTTGTTTTAATGATAATATGTCATGGGGTAGTTCTATTTTAGTCATGTCTGTTTGGTGTCCTGGAGGCTTCGTGTTCCTGAATGGGCATAGTTTTCTCTAGATTTGGGAAATTTTCTGTTATTATTTTGGTGAATATATTATGAATTCCTTTTCCTTGTACCTCTTCTTCTTCATTACCTGTTATCCTCAGGTTTGGTCTTTTGATGTAGTAGGTGAGTTCTTGCATATTCCTTTCACAGGTCTTGAGTTGTTTGAGTAATAGTGCTTCAGTTTTTCCTTTAATTTCCATTTTATCTCCAAATTCTTACTTTCTGTCTTCTGCTTGTTTTAGTCTGCTTAAATGGCCTTCCATTGTGCTTCGTATTTCTGTTTCATTCTTTTTTCTGAGGTTTTCCATATCATGGGTCACTTCTTCTTTATTATTTTCAAATTTTGTCCTTAATTCATTTATCTCTTTATTTATGGTATTCTCTCTTACACTGTGGTATTTATTTAAGGCTCCTATGAGTTCACTTATTTTTTTTTTGTCTTCTCATATTCTTTATTTTTGTTGTCTTGGAATTTATTGAGTGCCTCCTGTACATTTTGGTTGACCTTGTCTAGCAACATCTCCATGAAATTCTCAGGGATTTCTTTCAGGATTTCTTTTTTAATGGTGTTCTTGTGGGCATCATTGGATTCCTTGGGATGGTCTATCTTTGTTTTGTTGGAGTCTGGAACTGGGTATCCATTTTCTTCATTTTCTTCTGAATCCTGTAGTAATTTATTTTGGGGGAAAAATGGTTTCTTACCTTTTTCATCTTCCCATCATTCCACTTGGTGCTGTTTCCATGCTTTGTCTGTGTGTAATTTAATATTTGCTAACTTACAATAGTAAAACTAGTGAAACCAAAAATGAAAGAGAGGAAAGAAAGAAAAAAATAGAGAACCAAAGAAATCAACTGGAAGAGATAGTGGACAATCAAACAGTGAACAAGACAAACACTGTTGGTATGCATCTCCCAAGCAGGTTTGGAACCAGATTCTGGCAGTGTGGCAGCCCTTCTGTTTTCTCATGTACCATGGCATGGAGAAGTTTTATGAGTTGGATCTCAGGAGGTCAGTGTTTTGCATCTTCTTGGTGGGTTTTTCTGCCAAGTGTGGCTCCAGCATCTCAGCAAGATTTTTGGTATGTGGTGCTCACGCTGTCTGCTTACTCCCTCTAGTCACCACCTTGGATCCTCAAATGTGAATTCTTGAACCTAGATGATAATGTAGCTTCAGTAGTTTTGGATATCAGATGGCATTACACCATGCTGTATGGGCAGACATGCAGAGTTGGAATTCCATGTGTCTTTTCCTAGAAGCTTTTTTATTTTATCCAATACTTCAGGCTGACCTGGGCTTTCTCCTCATAGGAGACACCCCCACTGCCTGCTGGGTGACATTTGTGCATTCCCCTGTACAGCTATCCTTATCACAGCTACCAAAAATGCTTTGTCCTTCTTATTATTGCTTATGTCTTCTCTTCAACAAAATTGGAGAGAAGGGCAGAACAGGTTCTGCCTGGAAGTAAGGGGGGTAGGGAGGAGATGGTGGGGGTGGGGAGCAGGGGAGAGAAATGGCCCAAACAGTGTACGCACATATGAATAAATGAATAAAAAGAAGAAAAAGGACGGTGGTATGTAAAGGGGTAAGGGAGAGTAACCCAATAGGTTGAATGGATCAAAATGAAGTATACCTACAGCAGGGATACATACAGAATTCCCTTTTGACATTAACTTAAATATTAATAATGAAAGGACTGTAAAATAGGTATAGTGTACTAGTGAGGTACTAGTGGGAGGGGGATGAATGAAGGAGATTAAGGTTAGGGTATGTGGTTTATGGAATTCAGATACTTATATGAAATACAACAAACAAACATCTTGCAATTGCTTTAAGTTGTGCGGGGAGGGAGTTGAGGGGGTAAGAGGCTGAGGGTAATCTAGCCAATGTACAATATAAGCCACATTGGAATTGTCACTTGTAATCCCCTCCTGTATAATAAATGTGTTCTAGTAAAAAATTTTATTAAGAAGATTCCAAGATGGCGGCTAGAGGTAGGAAGCAAAAAGCGACCCTCCTATAGTGAAATCTTGGAGAGACGCTGGAGACACACTTTGCAGGCATAATCACCGAGAAAAGGCATAACTTTGACCCCTCCACAACTCCAGCCGGTGCAGAGAATCTCCACTTCGTGTTAAATGGAGAAACGAGGAGGGCCCCCGGGGCCGCCAGTGGCTGGCGCCCATATGGCTTGGGAAGACGCGAACCAGGTGAGCAGTAGCCCCACAGACAAGCCTGGGCCAGAGCAGCATAGCCCCCTGGACAGACTGACCTCCACCCGGGAAAAAAAGAGAAACTGAGTAATAAGCAGTAAGAACAGTTAAGACATGCTGGAAAGAGGGTGGGGCGCCCTGAGCACTGAAGATTGGGGGAAGGGAATCCTTCCCGGGACTGTAAATAAACAAGCCGGGCGGGCCAGAGAGCCTCTGGCAGGAGCGGGGCGCACGCCCAGCAACCAGAAGCGGGGAAGCTTGTGAGAGGAGGGAAGACCCACTTCCCACATGAACTGTAAACAAACATGGTGGCCGGCAGGGGCAGCAACACCGCCCAGTAAGCAGGAGCAGGAAAGCTTCTGAAAGTGGCAGTGGGAGGAAAACTTCAGAGGAGAAGGGGGAAGACCCACCTCCCTCACGAACTGTAAATAAACATGCAGGCCTGACAACGTGGGGGCAGTGTCACCTTTCCCAGTGCTTGGAAAGGGGAAAGCCTGTAGCAGAGGCTCCCGCACAGGAGAACTCTGAGCAAACAAAGCCTGTGGGACCAGGTGAGTGCTAGCTCACCCCAGAGATCTGCATAAATAACGCAGCCAGCTACAGGCTGAGAGCAGCAGGCAGGCAAGCCACAGTTGCAGATACCACTCTCAGAACTGTCTCCAGACGCTTTTTTTCTTTTTCTCCCTACTTTTGATGAGAGAACAACCGAATTACACCTGCAAGCCGAAAAACTTACTGAAACTGTATTGCATTTGAACTGGGGACACTTGGTGGGGCTTTGTGTGTGTGTGTGTGTGTGTGTGTTTGTGAGTGTGTAGTTTTGTTCTACTTTATGCATCCCCTTTGATGAGACAACTACAGAACAACATCTGAGGCACCAACTCCAGGACTGGAGATTGAGACAGACACCCAAATTATTAAGACTGAAACTGCATTGCATATAAACTTGGAAGATTTTTGGGTTTTTTTTTTAATTTTCTATTTTCCATTTTATTTTAATTCATTTTTATATATAGATATTACTTTCATTTACTTATTTTTTATTTTTTTCTCTTTGATTTTCAATCCTCTCTCTGTCTCTCTAATGTCTGTTCAGCTTACTGTCGATTAGTACACTAACACTCCCTGTTTATACCTTTGAAACTCTCTTGTCTGATACCTTGTTCTGCTTTCTCCCTCCTGTCTGTATATTTGTTTTAACCTTTTCTTTAACTTCTTGCTTTCCATCTCAGCTCACTCTTCCATTCTCAATATTACCATTGTTATTATTACAAGCTAGAAAATACTTAATTACACACAGTACAGGGACAGTAACAACACCAAGGACAATGACGGGAAGACAGAAAAAACAGGGAAACCAGTTTCCCCACAGCAAAAAATTAGTACAGGAACCAGAGGAGAATGAAGAGAACAGAAACTCTGATCCAGACTCCAACAAAATGAAGATAAACTATGCCAAAGGACCCAATGAAGCCCACAAGAATAATTTAAAAGAAGACATACTACAAGTACTCAATGAGAATTTTATAGAGATGATACTGGATAGGTCAACCAAAATGTACAGGAGACACTCAAGAAATTCCAAGACAATAAAAATAGAGAATTTGAAAAAGCAAAAGAAGAAATAAAGGAAACCATAAAAGCACTGTATAAACACCAAAGTGAAAGAGAGAACACAATGAATAAATGGATAAATGAACTCAGGACAAAAATAGACAACAATAAAGAAGAAAACTGCCAGGATATGGAAAACCTCAGAAAAAAGAACAAAACAGAACTGCAAAACAAAATGGAAAGCCAATCCAGCAGAATAGAACAAACAGAAGACAGAATCTCAGAACTTGAAGATGAAATGGTAATTAAAGGAAAAACCAAAGAACTATTAATTAAACAACTCAAGACCTGTGAAAAGAAAATGCAAGAACTCACTGACTCCATCAAAAGACCAAACTTGAGAATCATGGGCATCAAAGAAGGAGAAGAGGTGCAAGTGAAGGGAATGCGTAATATATTCAACAAAATAATAACAGAAAATTTCCCAAATCTAGAGAAAGATATTCCCATACAAATGCAAGAGGCCTCCAGGACACCAAACAGACCAGATCAAAATAGAACTACTCCACGACATATCATCATTAAAACAACAAGTTCAGAAACTAAGGAAAGAATATTGAAGGCTGTAAGAGAGAAAAAACAAGTAACATACAAAGGTAAACCCATCAAAATCACAGCAGACTTCTCAACAGAAACATTAAAAGCAAGAAGAGCGAGGGGTGAGATCTTCCGGGCACTGAATGAAAATAACATCAACCCCAGGATACTCTACCCGGCAAAGCTATCATTCAAAATAGATAGAGCAATAAAAGTCTTCCATGATAAGCAGAAACTAAAACAATATGTGACCACAAAGCCACCATTACAAAAGATTCTGCAAGATACCTTAAAGCAACTGAGGCCAATAGGAAAAGGGGACCAGGAAGTAGAGAAAAGGTTAGATCAAAAAGAATTAACCTAGGCAGGGGGTGGGGGCAGGGGGGAGAAATAAACCAAGCCTTGTATGCACATATGAATAATAAAAGAAAAATGAAAAAAATAAAAAAAATAAAAATAAATAAAAAGAATTAACCTAGAAGGTAACACCCACGCACAGGAAATCAATGTGAGTCAATGCCCTGTATAGCTATCCTTATCTCAACCAGCAAAACCCCTTGTTCCTTCCTATTATTGCTTATACTCTCTCTACAACAAAATTAGAGATAAGGGCAAAATAGTTTCTGCTGGGTATTGAGGTGGGGAGCGGGAGGGGGTGGAGTGGGTGGTAAGGGAGGGGGTGGGGGCAGGGGGGAGAAATGACCCAAGCCTTGTATGCACATATGAATAATAAAAGAAAAATGAAAAAAAAAAAAAAAGATTCTGCAAGGGATCCTGCACACAGAAAGTGACACCCAACTTAACCATGAAAAGGCAGGCAGCACCAAACCACAGGATAAGAAAAAGCAAGACAGTAGACAGTAACATCAAGTTAGGTACACACAATCAAACCTTCAAACAACTAAGATAACTACATGGCAGGAATCACTACATACCTATCAGTACTAATGCTTAATGTTAATGGACTTAATTCACCCATCAAAAGACACCATTTGACAAAATGGATTAAAAAAGAAGATCCAACAATTTGTTGCTTACAGGAGACTCATCTCACCGACAGAAATAAGCATATGCTTAGGATGAAAGGCTGGAAGAAGATTTACCAAGCCAATGGCCCCCGAAAACAAGCAGGAGTAGCAATACTTATCTCTGACAAAGTAGACTTCAAACCTACATTGATCAAACGAGATAAAGAAGGACATTCCACTCTCTCTCTCTCTCTCTCTCTCTCTCTCTCTCTCTCTCTCTCTCTTCCTCTCCCTCTCCCTCTCCCTCTCCCTCCCTCCCTCCCTCCCTCCCTCCCTCTCCCTCCCTCTCCCTCTCCCTCTCCCTCTCCCCTCTCTCAAAAGAAAGAAAAAAAAACAAATAAAAAAAAAAAAGGACATTCCATACTAATAAAAGGGGAAATAGACCAAAAGGAAATAATAATCATCAATCGGTACACACCCAATGTCAACGCACCCAATTTCATCAAACATACCCTGAAAGACCTAAAAGCATATATAAATGCCAACACAGTGTTTGTGGTAGACTTTAACACTCCATTATCATCAATAGATAGGTCATCCAAACAAAAACTCAATAAAGAAATCCAAGATCTAAAATATGCAATAGATCAAGTGGACCTAGTAGATGTCTACAGAACATTTCATCCAACCTCTACACAATATACATTCTTCTCAGCAGCCCATGGAACCTTCTCCAAAATAGATCATATCCTAGGGCACAAAGCAAGCCTCAGCAAATATAAGAAAATAGAAACTATACCGTGCATACTATCTGACCACAATGCAGTAAAAGTAGAACTCAACAACAAAAGTAAAGACAAAAAACATGCAAACAGCTGGAAACTAAATAACTCATTACTTAATGAAGAGTGGATCATTGATGCAATAAAAGAGGAAATTAAAAAGTTCCTGAAAGTCAATGAAAATGAAAAAACAACCTACCGGAACCTATGAGACACAGCTAAGGCAGTCCTGAGAGGAAAGTTTATAGCCATGAGTGCATATATTAAAAAGACTGAAAGATCCCAAATCAATGACCTAATGATACATCTCAAACTCCTAGAAAAAAAAGAACAAGCAAATCCCAAAACAAATAGAAGGAGAGAAATAATAAAAATAAGAGCTGAAATCAATGAAATAGAAACCAAAAAAACCATGCAAAGAATTAATGAAACAAAAAGTTGGTTCTTTGAAAAAATAAACAAGATCGATAGACCCCTGGCAAACCTGACTAAAATGAGGAGAGAAAAAACCCAAATTAGTAGAATTAGGAATGCAAAAGGGGAGATAACAACAAACACCATGGAAGTCCAGGAAATCATCAGAGACTACTTTGAGAACCTATATTCAAATAAATTTGAAAATCTAAAAGAAATGGACAGATTTCTAGATACATATGATCATCCAAAACTGAACCAAGAGGAAATTAATCACCTGAATAGATCCATAACACAAAATGAAATTGAAGCAGCAATCAAGAGTCTCCCCAAAAAGAAAAGTCCAGGACCTGATGGATTCTCTGCTGAATTCTATCAGACCTTTAAAGAAGAACTGATACCAACCCTCCTTAAACTGTTCCATGAAATAGAAAGGGAAGGAAAACTGCCAAACACATTTTATGAAGCCAGTATTACACTTATCCCAAAACCAGGCAAAGACACCTCCAAAAAGGAGAACTATAGGCCAATCTCCTTGATGAACATTGATGCAAAAATCCTCAACAAAATAATGGCAAACCGAATTCAACCACACATCAAAAAGATTATTCACCACGACCAAGTAGGCTTCATCCCAGGGATGCAGGGGTGGTTCAACATATGAAAATCAATAAACGTAATAAATCACATTAACAGAAGCAAAGACAAAAACCACTTGATCATCTCAATAGATGCAGAAAAAGCCTTTGATAAGATCCAACATCATTTCATGATAAAAGCTCTAAGAAAACTAGGAATAGAAGGAAAGTTCCTCAACATTATAAAAGCTATATATGACAAACCTACAGCCAGCATTATACTTAACGGAGAAAAATTAAAACCATTCCCTCTAAAATCAGGACCCAGACAAGGATGCCCACTATCTCCACTCCTATTCAACATAGTACTGGAATTCCTAGCCAGAGCAATTAGGCAAGAAGAAGGAATAAAAGGAATACAAATGGGTAAAGAAACTGTCAAAATATCCCTATTTGCAGACGACATGATCCTATACCTTAAAGACCCAAAAAACTCTACTCAGAAGCTTCTAGACATCATCAATAGCTATAGCAACGTAGCAGGATATAAAATCAACATAGAAAAATCATTAGCATTTCTATACACTAACAATGAACAAACTGAAAAAGAATATATGAAAACGATTCAATTTACAATAGCCTCAAACAAAATCAAATACCTAGGTGTAAACCTAACAAAAGATGTGAAAGACCTCTACAAGGAAAACTATACACTTCTGAAGAAAGAGATTGAGGAAGACTATAGAAAGTGGAGAGATCTCCCATTCTCATGGATTGGTAGAATCAACATAGTAAAAATGTCGATACTCCCCAAAGTAATCTACATGTTTAATGCAATTCCCATCAAAATTCCAATGACATTCATTAAAGAGATTGAAAAATCTACTGTGAAATTTATATGGAAACACAAGAGGCCACGAATAGCCAAGGCAATACTCAGTCAAAAGAACAATGCAGGAGGTATCACAATACCTGACTTCAAACTATATTACAAAGCAATTACAATAAAAACAGCATGGTACTGGCACAAAAACAGGCATGAAGACCAGTGGAACAGAATAGAGGATCCAGATATGAAGCCACACAACTATAAGCAACTTGTCTTTGACAAAGGAGCTAAAAATATACGATGAAGAAATAGCAGCCTCTTCAACAAAAACTGCTGGGAAAACTGGTTAGCAGTCTGCAAAAAACTGAAACTAGATCCATGTATATCACCCTATACCAATATTAACTCAAAATGGATCAAGGATCTTAATATCAGACCCCAAACTCTTAAGTTAATACAAGAAAGAGTAGGAAATACTCTGGAGTTAGTAGGTATATGTAAGAACTTTCTCAATGAAACCCCAGCAGCACAGCAACTAAGAGATAGCATAGATAAATGGGACCTCATAAAACTAAAAAGCTTCTGTTCATCAAAAGAAATGGTCTCTAAACTGAAGAGAACACCCACAGAGTGGGAGAAAATATTTGCCAACTATACATCAGACAAAGGACTGATAACCAGAATATACAGGGAACTTAAAAAACTAAATTCTCCCAAAACTAATGAACCAATAAGAAATGGGCACGTGAACTAAACAGAACTTTCTCAAAAGAAGAAATTCAAATGGCCAGAAAACACATGAAAAAATGCTCACCATCTCTAGCAATAAAGGAAATGCAAATTAAAACCACGCTAAGATTCCACCTCACCCCTGTTAGAATAGCCATCATCAGCAACACCACCAACAACAGGTGTTGGCGAGGATGCGGGGGAAAAGGAACCCTCTTACACTGTTGGTGTGAATGTAGACTAGTACAACCACTCTGGAAAAAAATTTGGAGGCTACTTAAAAAGCTGGACATCGATCTACCATTTGATCCAGCAATACCACTCTTGGGGATATACCCAAAAGACTGTTACTCCAGAGGCACCTGCACATCCATGTTTATTGCGGCACTATTCACAATAGCCAAGTTATGGAAACAGCCAAGATGCCCCACCACTGACGAATGGATTAAGAAAATGTGGTATCTATACACAATGGAATTTTATGCAGCCAAGAAGAAGAACGAAATGTTATCATTCGCTGGTAAATGGATGGAATTGGAGAACATCATTCTGAGTGAGGTTAGCCTGGCCCAAAAGACCAAAAATCGTATGTTCTCCCTCATATGAGGACATTAGATCAAGGGCAAACACAACAAGGGGATTGGACTATGAGCACATGATAAAAGCGAGAGCACACAAGGGAGGGGTGAGGATAGGTAAGACACCTAAAAAACTAGCTAGCATTTGTGGCCCTCAACACAGAGAAACTAAAGCAGATACCTTAAAGCAACTGAGGCCAATAGGAAAAGGGGAACAGGAACTAGAGAAAAGGTGAGATCAAAAAGAATTAACCTAGAAGATAACACCCACGCACAGGAAATCAATGTGAGTCAATGCCCTGTATAGCTATCCTTATCTCAACCAGCAAAACCCCTTGTTCCTTCCTATTATTGCTTATACTCTCTCTTCAACAAAATTAGAGATAAGGGCAAAATAGTTTCTGCTGGGTATTGAGGGGGGGGAGCGGGAGGGGGTGGAGTGGGTGGTAAGGGAGGGGGTGGGGGCAGGGGGGAGAAATGACCCAAGCCTTGTATGCACATATGAATAATAAAAGAAAAATGAAAAAAAAATTTTTCCTAAGTTAATCTGATTTTATTTTTGGCAAAACAAAAAGAAAAAAAAAACAAAAAAAAATTTTATTAAAAAAGAACAGCAAAAGAATAAGTAATCAAACCAATAAACATAGAAATGAATTGAACAAATAGTTCTCAACAGAATAAGTACCAATGTCCAGTAAATAAATAAAAAAATTGTTAAACATCCTTACTCATCAGAGAAATGCAAAGCAAAACTACAATGAGATTCCATCCCTCCCTCACTAAGAATGGTTATCATAAGGCAAAGAAGAAATGGATGCAAAGAAGCCCTTACAAGCTGTTGATAACAATGTAAGTTAGTACAGGCACTTTGGAAATCACTGTGAATTCTCAAAAAGTCAAAAATAGAACTTTCATACCATTGTGCTATACTTCTTCTGGGTATATACCCAAAGGAGGCAAAGTTATCTTCAATATTAAACCTGTACACCCATATTCATAGTAGTACTATCCACAAAATTAAACTTTTGTAGTCAGCCTAGGGGAACATCAATGAATGAATAAAGAAGGTATGGTATATATGCACAATAGAGTATTTTAATTGGTGTATATAATTATACAAAATGTTTCCTTGTGATATGTCCAAATCTGTATATATTGTACTTTGATTAATTACCCCATCTTTTAATACCTCTTATTCCTCTCCATCTGTTTTTATAATTTTAATAAGCTTCATTATCCTATCATTCATGCATCCAAAGCACTTTGATAAAGGTCACCTTCACATCACCCTCACCTTTCATCTCCTTCTCATCCCCCCCATTAATATTATAGGAAAAGATTCATATATAAGAAAAAGCATGACCTTCTGAGTCTTGCTGATCTCACTTAATATGTTGAACCCCAGTTCCTTGTATTTCCTGAAAATACATAATTTATTTTCTCTGTCTATCTATTGATCTATCTATCATATAACTATCTATTCCAAATCTTCTTCATCCATTAATTGATTGATGGGCACTGAGGCTGATGCCATAGCTTGTCTATTGTGAACAATGCTGCAGGAAACATGGGTGTACAGGTGCCTCTATTTTATGCTGACTTAACATTCCTTCACATACATGTCCAGAATTCCTACAGAAGGATCATATGGTACTTCTGTTTTTAGTTTTCATAATAATCGCCAAAGTGGCTGCAGCAATTTCTATACCCACCAGTAGTGTCTAAGCATCCCTTTTACCTATATCTTCATCAGCATTTTTTCTTGATATTTGCCATTCTACCTAGGGTCTTTTTTTTTATTCATATGTGCATACAATGCTTGGGTCATTTCTCCCCCCTCCCCCAACCCCCTCCCTTACCACCCACCGCCTCCCTCTCCCCTCCAACACCTAGGGTCTTTTGATATGCACTTTCTTTATAGCTAAAAATGTTGAAAGTTCCTTCATGTGTTCATGGGCTATTTGTACTTATTTTGAAAACTGTGAATTTTATTTGCACTTTTATTAATTGTACTATTTGCTAATTTGGTATTTAATTTTTTGCTCTTTATATATTCTGGATAAATAGCAAAGATGTTTTTCCACTCTGTGTATTGTCTCTTCTTCTGGCAATTGCTTTTTTTCCATTAATGAGCAAAAGCTTCTAAATTTTATTCAATACCATTTGTCAATTCTTGTGATTTTTTCCTGACCAATTTGAATACTATTCAGAAAGCTGTCACCAATGCCCATTTCTTTCAGGTGTTTTTCTGTTAGTTTCAAAGTTCCAGCTCTTAAATTAAGATCTTTGAATCATTTTGAACTGATTGTTTTACAGTGTGAAAGATAGGAAGATAGTTTCAGTTTTTGTATGTGGATTTAGTTTTCTGAGTACCATTAGATGAAATGCCTATCTTTTCTCTAGTAACTTTTTAGCACCTTTGTCACAAATTAGATGGCTGTAGCTGTGTGGGTTCATTTTTGTCTCTCATATTCCATTCTGTTAGTCTACTGTTTGTTTTATGCCAGAATCATGCTGTTTTTATTACTATGAATCTAGTATAATTTGAAATCAGGCATTGTGATACCATCAGTGTTAATTTTTTGCTCAGGATTGTTTGGGCTATCATTTCTTTTATGGTACCATATGAATTTTAGGATTGTTCTATTTTGTAAAGAATAGAATTGGGATTTTGATGGAGTTTCAATTAAATCTGTACATTTATATCAATCCTATAGTCATTTTCACATTATTATTTCTGACTATCTGCAAATAGGGGAGGTCTTTAAATTTTCTAGTGTCTTCTTCACATGCCTTCTTCAATGTTTTGTAGCTTTCTTTGTACAGGTCTTTCAAATCTTTAGTTATTGGTTTATTTCTAGGTATTTTGGGATTTTTTGAGGCTATTGAAAATGGGATGGTTTTCATGGACATCAGTCTTAGATGTTGGAGACAAGTTAATTGAAGGTTGGGTCAAGGTGTTAGAAGTTACATGTTTTGAAGGCAGAAGAATTAATGAAAAATAAGTAATAAAGATGAATTCACCTGACATTTAACTAGGTGTGTTGGAAAGATATAATTAACATGAAAAATTGTTTTGGGTACAGAGAAACATCCCAGAGGGAAATAATGTGCTCAACTTTTGAATAGCAAGAGGGAGTTGAGCATAATGAAGTGACAGACAGAGCTATAAACATCTTCCCTGCCATTGTCACTTAGCATGTGCAACCTTGCTCTGGGTGGGACATGGCTGTTTCCTTTGGGGTCATCATCTGGCTTGGAGCATGATGTTTGACCCCCTCTTGCTTTCCTGTCAGAGGGAAGAGTTTCAGCCTCCTCTGTCATCATCCAGTAACGAATTTTCAATTCATGTAGACTTTCCATTCAAAACATTCATTCAGGTGAGACTTGAGAACTCTTTAGATGGGGCAGGAGAGATGCTGAAAGATGGAACAAAAGAACATTTACACAAGGTCATCCAGTAGCTAAAGCTACTGAGAGATGACTACTACTGTTCACTTGCTTGTTAGTTAACTCAATGCAGTGTTTATTAAATATATTCAAGTGAACATTGAACTAAAAAATTTAGGATTATTCTTGACAATGAAGTGATGCAATAAAAGCCAGGTTTTTTTATCTTTATTCATATGTGCATACAGTGTTTGGATCATTTCTCCCTCCTTCCTCCTGCCCCCTCCCTTTAACCCCATCCCCTCCCTCTCCCCTTTACACCCTCACTTCCAGGCAGGAACTGTTTTGCCATTATCTCTAACTTTGTTGAAGAGAGGGTATAAACAATAATAAGAAGGACAAGGGTTTTTGCTAGTTGAGATAAGAATACCTATACAGGGAGATTCCTTGCATTGTTTTCATGTACATATGTGTTACATTCTAAGTTGATTCTTCTCGAACTAACCTTTTCTCTAGTTCCTGGTCCCCTTCTCCTATTGGCCTCTGTCGCTTTAGAGTTTCTGCATTAGTTCCTTTGCATTGAGGACATCAAATCCTATCATGTAAAAGCACAGTTTTAAGATGAATTGAGAGGCTTAAAGTCACTTATTGTAAGTAGAACACATGTCCAAGGTCACATTCAGTTTATAGTGTGGGAGGGCGGGGTCTGTGCAGAACCATAGAGTGCAGTGAGTGTGTTTCATATACTTGAGATGGAGCTCATTTTTAACTACCATCATCAGCATTTCCATGCAGTATTCCAGATTATCGTACCAGTATTTACCTTTGAATGATACTTTGCTATAAAATTTATAAAAATTTAATTTTGTAAAATATTCATATTTTCTTACATTGGAGTCTCTTGCCCAATTCAAGATGATTTTGCCCATCCACAAACTTTATATGTGTGATTTTTCTTGGTGTTACATTAACAATGAATTCTTACTTTCATATTGAGGTCTTTGAGGACCCTGATATGTGAGGTAGGGGATCAACTTCATTTACCCCCATATAAATATCTACTTATGGTAGCATTTATTTTGCTGTTGAAGCTTATTGCACTCAATTACAACACAATATTTTCTAGTAATAAATGTCCATATGTACTGAGTGATAATTCCTGATTTTTTCAAAAAAATAGTAACTGAGTATCTCCTACATGCTACATTACTCAAGGAACACATTTTAATTATATTATCTTATTTTGTTATCAATTCATGTGGATAGCATTAAGTTATTGGAGTTATACAACTTCTTTCACTCAATGTTTAATGGCCTAATCAATTTTGTTTAATATGTTGTTTGGAAAACTTTCAACTTAAACTGTTTTCCTGACATTCTTTTATCTTATATCTCATTGTCTTTAATTTTATTCTGTACAATACAGACATAATGACATGTCATTCTTAAAAGAGAATGGTGAACAAAACAGGTGAAATTTTTCTCATTTGGATCTTGCATCATGTTTTCAAGGCTAAACACAGCATAGTAAATGTGTATGTGATACAATGTCCTTGGGGAGCAGTCATTCAGAATTATACTCTGTATAAAAGGGAAGAATTTTCATGGTAACAAAGGGAAAAGCTTCATCAAATGTTACAAATTCATAGTCAGATAGGAGGAATAAATTTTGGTATTGTACTGTAGAGCAGAGTAACTATAGTTAACAACATAGTATATTTCAAAACATTGAATTATTTTTGAGTATTCCACACTCAAAAAAATGATAACTATTTGAGGTGATGGATATGCTAGTTTGGACATTACACTTGTATACATGTATTGAAATATCCCACTACAACACATATATGTACAAGTATGTGACAATTAAAAACTAAAAAAAACCAATTATTCAAATAATATTGAATGGTGAATGAAAAATCTCTTCTAATATTTCACACAAAATCTCAATTTTTTTGAAAAAATATTTTATTAGCATATAATAGTTCTATGTGGGATACATTGTGATATTTACATATATGCTTACAAAATATCTTAATGAGATTTACCCCTCTATTGTTTTCCCTCTTTCTTCTAACCCCTTTCTTAAAACAATTTCAACAGTTTTATGAATGCTCAAATTTGGTTGATCTTTGTATGTTTCCATTTTTCAATTTTTGGTTTACTATTCCCTTTGCATTATTGTCATACTCTATGAATGTGTAATGTATGTTTTGACTTTTGAGAAATCAGTATTTTTTTTTACTTTTCATCATACCAATTGTCCTCAAGGAGATATACTTGGAGGTGGAATGTAGCCTCCAACAGGGAAGCTTTTTTTTCCTTATAGTCTCTCAGGGTCTCCCTTCAGACCCATTTAATTTCTCTCTTCGTGTTTATTGATTACATTTCTTCTATTCCTATCAATAGAAAAAATATATCATTCACCCCTTCATCATTCTCTATTATCCTCCCCTATAACTGGAGTACTTTCAACAGGTATCATTTTCCATTTATTTACATGTGTACACAGAAGAAAAATAGAGGAGATGAACCAGTTTGGTTTCAGTATATATATATATATATATATATATATATATATATATATATATATATATATGGAAACATCACAAGGAAACACCCTGCATAACTATCTTAAATAAGCAAAAATGTCACTTTAGTTTTATAATATTTAACTACTTGGGGGTAAGCCTGAGAGTGGGACTGAATTTCAAAACAGAGACAGAAGTGGATTACCTGAAGGGGAATTAATTCATATGCAAAACATGGGACTTAGTGTCTTTACTATGGAATAGAAATGATAGTATTAAATTCTAGTAAGTATTACATACTTATCTCATGTTATTTTTTTAGGCATATTAACTGCATGGAACTGAAGAATGACACACAAATTTCAGAGTTTCTTCTTCTTGGGATTTCAGAGGATCCAAAATTGCAACCCATACTATTCGTGCTGTTCCTGTCCATGTACCTGATCACTGTGCTTGGAAACCTGCTCATTATCCTGGCCATAATATCAGCCTCACACCTGCACACACCTATGTACTTCTTCCTCTCCATCCTGTCCTTTGTGGACATCTGTTTCACTTCCACTACTGTCCCAAAGATGCTTGTCAACATTCAGACACAGAGCAAAGTTATAATGTATAAAAGCTGCATCACCCAAATGCATTTTTTTCTACTCTTTTCAGTGTTGGACATCTTTCTGCTGACTGTGATGGCCTATGACCGATATGTGGCCATCTGTCACCCCCTACATTACACAGTCATCATGAATCCTCGGCTCTGTGTGTTGATGGTTTTGGTGTCCTGGATGGTGAGTGCCCTGCATTCCATCTTACAAAGCTTAATAGTTCTGCGGCTGTCCTTCTGTGCACAATTGGAAATTCCACACTTTTTCTGTGAACTTAATCAGGTGGTCCACCGTGCCTGCTCTGACACCTTTGTTAATGACATGGTGATTTATTTTGCATCTGTTCTTCTAGTTTGTTTTCCCCTTGCTGGCATCCTTTATTCTTACTCCAAGATAGTTTCCTCCATCTGTGCAATCTCTTCAGCCCAGGGGAAGTACAAAGCATTTTCCACCTGTGCGTCTCACCTCTCAGTTGTCTCTTTATTTTATTGTACAAGCTTAGGTGTGTACCTCAGTTCTGCTGTGACTCCAAACTCACACTCCACTGCAACAGCATCAGTGATGTACAGTGTGGTCACCCCCATGCTGAACCCCTTCATCTACAGTCTGAGGAATAAGGACATTAAATATGCTCTGACAAGACTGTTTGAGAGAGAAATTATAAAAAGACCTATTGTCCTGAGGTTGAAAAAGTGCCCATGAATATAGGGCTCAAAATCTCAGAACAGAACCTGTGTTTCTTTGATTAAAAGGTAGAAATAGGACTTGTGTATATTTTATTCATAGAGGTTCTTATTTCAGCTTTTCTATACAATTCTATATATTCAGAAAAACTGAATTTGTCATCTAACATCCTACATATAATTGTATCATGGGAGAAAAATCAGAGAATGAGGTTTTTCACATGTTTGTTAGTGATTCCTGCATGTGTCATTTTCTTAACTTCTCAACTGATAAGGTAGACTTACTCATGTTTTGGTATTTTTGGCTGGTCATTAAGTTTTGTTGTCATCTTTAGGATCCTATTTCTGTTTTGCCTCATTATCCACAGTGACTACCATAGTCATGGAAAAAACTTCCCTCGCTTGATGTACCAGGTGCCCAGGGGACAAGAAAAGCATTTTTGATCTGTGCATTACAACATCCAGTACACATACCATCACTCTTCCCAATGGATAATTTCATCCTTTTGATAGTATTATTGAAATTATAACAACATCCAAGCAATAAATAGATTGATGGTTCTTAGAGGTCAGGTACTGGGAAGGGAGAGAGATGGATGTGGCTTTAAAACTGCAACTCTTGGGATAGTTGAGGCAATATAACTATGTTGTATTTCATGTTACATTTTAATTAGTATATGAATTCTATATATGAATGAGATTCAGTGTGATAGTTCCACACATATAGTGCATGCTATCCAACTTGAGTGTCCCCCTTATCCACTGTATGCCAACCCATTCCCATATTCTAGTAATTGCTATTCTATATTAATATTGATTTTTTAACTTTAACATATGAAAGAGAACAAATGGAACTTGTTTTTCTGCATCTGGTTAGTTTTATCTGGCAAAATGTCTTCCAGTACCATCCATGTTGCCACAGATTATAGGATTTCATTTTATAATTTTACCAGTGGTACATTGTGATATTTACAAAAGCGTGCACAGTGTATCATATTTACATTCACCCCATCCATCTTTGTCCTTTTTCCTCCCTCTCCACTTTCTTAGAACAGTTTCAACAGGTCATATTGTTCCATTTTCATACCTGAATGCATACTGCTTCTATCATATTCTGCCTACCTCTTCCTTTCCTTATGCCCTCCCACCTCCCACTGGTACCAACTTCTTGATAGGGATTATTTTACTGTCTTGTCCTTCTTCTTTTAAAAATAATTTATGATGACTGTCCAGGGAGTTTCATTGTGCATTGTGACAACACCCTTTCCTTATATCCTCCTCCCCCCACTGGTACCAACACCCAGACAGGAAATGTGTTACATTCCTGATCTCTGTTTTGTTAAAAAGGCATTTTTGTTAGTTTAAAAGAGTTATTCAGGGAGTTTCATTCATATTTTTAATCAAACATGCTTAATTGGAACTAAACTTGGATTATTAGGCAGTAGTGATAAAAGACACAGTCACTTGTGCTCTCCTTTGGGGGGCCTCATCCTTTAAAGCCTCCACCTCCTTCTGGTAGTGATAAGCTGAAGACCAGAACTTTATCCTACAGGCATTGGGAGACATTTAGGTTCTAAAATGTAGCACTGACCTTTAATCTATATTAGTTCTGTAGACACTCTGTACTCTAGGTCAATTCGGATGGCCTTAGTGTTTTTGCTTTGTTTATTTGGTGGTTTGGGGTAGCACTAGGGTTTGAACTCAGGGTTTAATGCTCGATGGACAGGTGCTCTACCATTTGAGCCATGCCTCCAGTCCTTTTTGCTTTAGTTATTTTCTGCATAGGGTTTGGCACCTCTTTCTTGGGGCCAGGGTCAGTCTACAACCCTCCTATTAAGCCTCTTGCATAACTGGAATGCTAGGCTCATACCACAATTCCCAGATTATTAGATGAGATGGGGGTTTCACTAACATTTTTTCCTTGTTTCCCTTGAAACCTCAGTTCTCACCACCTCTAGCTCCCAAGTAGCTGGGAATAGAGGTGCACAATGATTTTTAATAAGATCCCTAAGAGCATATACAACAAAAAGCAAAATTAAACAATTTACATCAAACTCAACAACTTTTATACAAGAAAGTGAAGAGATAACCTGTAGAATGGGGTAAAATGTTTGCACACTATTCTCACTAAAGGTTACTATTCAGAATA
Source organism: Castor canadensis (assembly GCF_047511655.1). Lineage (NCBI taxonomy): Eukaryota > Metazoa > Chordata > Mammalia > Rodentia > Castoridae > Castor > Castor canadensis. The sequence continues at coordinate 7,579,500 of NC_133399.1, forward strand.
TAAAAGGAACACAAATACCTTAATAGCAAAAAAATAATAATCTGATTACAAAGCAGGCAAATTACAGTTATAGATATGTCTCAAATAATAACATATAAATGGCTAGTGAATACATGAAAAACAGCTCAAATCTCTAATCACAATGAAAATTAGATAACATCTCATTCAATAGAATGACCGTAATCAGATTTTTTTAAATCCTGATGAGCATAGGAAAAAATGTAATATTTCTATATTCTTACTTTGTAGCTTTTAATCAAGATGATTTTGCCCACCAATGAACTTTATGTGTTGTTTTCTTGATGTATCTCAAAAACGTATCATCTAATTCTAGTGTGGTTGTTTATGTTTGTAATTCCCAGCTGCCTGTTAGGCTAAGGCAGGAGGATTGTAAGTTCAATCCTATCCTGGGTAACATTGTGATATATGGCTCAAAACAGAAGATAAAATATATTGTTTATGATCATAGTGAGATATTTATTTCTCTAAATTTTCATAAGATCCTTGATCTAATGAACTAATTGCTTTTTCCTCCAGACATGAATTCACATATCCTATCTTTTATTTTTGTATTTGAAGTTTTTCCAATTAAATTTAAATGCAACTTTGTCACATATTAAATGTCCCTGTACAGTGAGGAATAATTCCTGATTCATTCAACAAGTACTAACTAACTATTTGCTATGTGTCACAATATTCAAGGAACACTCTTTATTATATACGTACATTTGTGCTGGTCTTTGCCAATTTAGTTATTAACCATCTTGATAGCATTGAGTTATTGGTGTTATGTAACTTCTTTCATTTAATGCTTGATGTTTTATTCAATTTTATAGCATGCATCTATTTTTAAATTACTAATTTAAACCAGATTTTCTTCCTGTCATTCTTTGTGTTTCGTAATTTCTCTTCTTTAACTGTATTTTATGTAATGATGACATATTCATATTCCACTGTGAAGACAGAAAGGTGAACAAAACAAATCCATGGAAGTCTCTGCTCATTCGGATCTTGCATGATGATATTAAGACACAGCAGAGTGAAATAAATATGTGTGTGTGTGTATTACACTCCCCTCGGGAGTCATATTTAGGATTTCACTGTGTTAAAGGGTAGACTTTTCATGTTTGTACAGGATTTTATAGGTTACGGTGTAGGGAATCCATTGCATGTTAGGTGGTGACCATGACTAAGATGGGAGTGTGTCCACTGGATTTGTCCAAACTCTTCAAAATTGAAAGCCTGAAATAACTCAGAATATATGCCAGACAGGGAAAGAGATAAACAGGCTTGTGTCATCTACCATTTTCCATTAGAAACCAATTGGTATTTATCTTTTCAGTGTCTGGCTTAGTTCACAGAACAACAGATAACAATTGAGCTTTCCTGTGCAACCTAAAAGGTTGATTTCACATAGTCAAGTTTACAACAGTACTTTCAGAGAGGAAGGAAGGTTGATCAACAAGTACAAAGTTATACTAAGACACGAGAAATAATGTTTGGCATTCCACTGCACATTCCAGTGACAATAATGTACTATCTACTTTCAGAATACCTGGAAGTGAGGAACCAGAGTAATCTCAGCTCAGCAAAATGAGCAATGTTTGTAGTGATAAATATGCTAATTATCCTAATTTTATAAATATGTAAGGTATACATATATTGAATCTTAACATTCAAACCCATAAATAGGCACAATTATTGTGTATTAACTACATGTAATAAAACTTAGAAATTAGTCAATTTAATATTTAGTAGTATAGGTAAAATATCCTCTAATATTTCATCTAAATATGCCCAGATTTTCTTATTCTTTGTGTGTCTGCTTTTTTGAATTTTTGGTTTATTCTTCCCTTGTGCTATTTTTACTGTATGAAGTTCAATCAGAAAGTATCTTGGCACCCAAAGGATGTTAATACTTTCGTCTCCTGGGAAATTTGTTTTTAATCTTTATTATTTTTGTTCAGTCTCAAAGGGTTGTAGTTGGATTTGGAATGCTGCCAGAAACAGATTGCAGTTTCTTCTGTACAGTCTCTCTGGGACTAATTTAGCTTGTTAAAACTTTTTCCTCATTATATCACTTAATCTTTTCTTTCTTTTGAGCAGAATGTTTAGACTTTTCACAACACAGGGAAGGAATTAGTCATACCACAGTGGAGCACCAAGTTTACATGCATATGGGAGATTTAAAACCTACCATTATTGCTAACTGAGAGGGGAAGGGGGGAGAGGGTGGGGGAGAGGGGAAGAGGGGAGAGGGTGGGTGAGGGGGGAGGGGGGAGAAATGACCCAAACAATGTATGTACATGTGAATAAAAGAATAATAAAATAAAATAAATAAAACCTACCATTACTGCTAACATTTTACATCCCTTTAGAGAACGATACCAAGATGCAGTTTACCTGGAATCCACTGTTTTTAAATGGCATGACTGAGGGTGTGAGAAATACAGTGTCACCATAGTCACATGAGAGCAAGACTTGCTACATGATTTTATGTGCTGTGTATGCAAATTTGCTTTTAGAGGTGAGAGAAGGTTTCAGAGAAAGGAGATAACTCAAATCTCTCTATATAGAACTCACTATATATACCAAAGATACACAAAGAAGAACATTAAGCAAAAGATAGAAATAACCAAATGATATATTTGTTTTTAAAAATCATGCTAGCATAAATTAATTGTGCAAAGGTGTTTCATTGTGATATATTCACATGCATACAATGTACTTTGATCTAATTAATACCACCAATATTACTTTTTCTTAACCCCAGTCTCTCCTTCCCCTCCTTTTTAACAGGTTTAGTAGGTTTCATTATGCTATTTAAGTAAGTATATGTAATGCACTTTCATCACAATTTCCTATCACTCTCTCTTTTCTTCTCTTCCCATATCCCTGGTTCCCTCAAAAATTCCCCTTTTACATGTGGATCTTATTGTTATTTATAGGTCCAGATTCCACACATGAGTAAACTCTTGTTACGTTCACCTTTTTTGAGTTTGGGGTATGTTGAATTCACGGGAACCTTGGAAGCAAACATAATACAAAGCAAATGGTACAACACCTGTTCAGGAAGAATATTTTTGTTTTGAAATTTCAGCAGAAATGAGAATTTATTCTTCATTATTCTCTGCTTCTATCTCTTATCACTCTCCATCTTTGTCAACCTCCTTATCACTCTAGTTTCCTTATTGATCTGAAGCAGTCATCTTCCTGAGATCATTTGCCTTGGCCATTCCTCCTGCCAGGCACACCTTCACAGATAATTTTGTGATTCCCATCTTATCTTTCTTGAGGTAACTTTTTAATTGTCACAAATCTTCTGTTTTTTCTGAACATCCAATAAAATTAACACAATGCACTTCCTTTCACAACTGCTTTTGTCTCCTCTGTTCTTACTATTACCATTTGGCATGTTATATGATTATTTTTTACTGTTTATATTTGTGGTCATTTTCTTACATTATTTCTCCCTCGTTAAATTATAGAAACATTTAATTTTTTATCCATGTTCAATCATTCCCCAGATAGTGCCTGGAATATGATTATCATTCAATTGTACTACTCAAAAGCATTAAATTCAAGTTTTTCAATACATGACGTGTTGAGGAAGATTGAGAATGAGACAGGAATTTTTAATCAGAGATCGTTAAAGGTCTGCAGAAAAGGGGAATAGATCCGTACACAAAATAGGAACAACCATCTTGGTTGAAGAATATATGGTAGTGTTTCTGTCAGGTGAGTACTGGCTAATTGTGTCAGGTTCTTTTTGATTTTTTTGTTAGTTACCTCAACCACATGGAGTCAAAGAACTACACGCAGCTTTCAGAATTTCATCTGAAATTCTGAATTTCATTTTCAGAAGACCCCAAATGGCAACTCATCCTCTTTGGACTCTTCCTCTCAATTTATCTGGTCAATGTGCTTGGGAACCTGATCATCATTCTGGCCATGATCTCAGACCCCCACCTACAAACACCTATGTACTTCTTCCTCTACATCCTGTCCTTTGTGCACATCTGCTTCACCTCCACCACTGTCCCAAAGATGCTGTTCAACGTGCAGACGTAGAACAAGGTGACAAAATACGAAGGCTGCATCATGCAGATATATTTTTTCATAGAGTCTTGAACAACTTCCTCCAGACTTTGATGGTCTAGGACCATATGTGGCCGTCTGTCACCCCCTGAATTACACAGCCATCATAAATCACCTTCTCTGTGGATGGCTGGTTCTGGCATCCTGGATCACAAGTGCCATCAATTCCTTGTTACAAAGCTTGATGGCATTGATGCTGTCCTTCAGTACAGAATTGGAAATCCCCCACTTTTTCTGTGAACTTAAAAGTGGTTCTGCTTGCCTGTTCAGACACCTTTGCTAATGACATGGTGATGTATTTTGCTGCAGGACCGCTATTCTGTGGACCCCTCTCTGATATCCTCTATTCTTACTGTAAGATAGTTTCCTCCATCTGTGCAATCTCTTCAGCTTAAGGGAAGTACAAGGCATTTTCCTCCTGTGCATCTCACCTCTTGGTGGTCTTTCTGTTTTATTGTACATGTTTAGGAATGCATTTTAGTTCTTCTGCTACACACAACTCACACTCCAGTGGAACAGCCTCAGTGATGTACAGCATGGTCACCCCTTTGCTGAACCCCTTCATCTACAGTCTAAGGAATAAAGATGTAATAGGGGCTCTGAGAAGACATTTTTGAGAGAATACTTTAAAAAAACAACTTTTAAGATGTGCACATGACCATGGGTCTCAAAACCGCAAAATCAGACCTTGGTATATTTTTGTTACTTTTTTCTTTACCATTTTCATTTCTCCTTTCTCCCTCTCTTCCTACTTTCCTTCTTCCCTCTTATTCTTTCTTTCATTCCTTCCTTCCTTCCTTCCTTCCTTCCTTCCTTCCTTCCTTCCTTCCTTCCTTCCTTCCTTCCTTTCTTCTCTTGCCTCACTCTGTAGCCCAAGCTGCCCTTGAACCCATTATGATGGCCAAGCTGGCCTCAAATTTGTGACCTTCCTTCCTCATTCTCCCAAGTGCTGGGATTTTAGGCTTGTATCACCACACCAACTTCCATTGTAATTCTTTTATCACATCATGATGTAGAAATTTCTCTTTTAATGTATTTTGTGGCATTTGGATTTCTTAATTCTCAACAGTTTTATTTTAATTCAAGTCACCTCATTACTAAAACTTCCTCTCTCATTTTCCTTATTTTTTTCTTTTCATACTTTCCCAGTGTCTGATCAGAAGCAATTTTGGACACCCTCATTAGACTCATATAGTGCTGTTTTGTGCTAGCACTAAGGAAAAATTACACCTGGCAAGTGAAGTGATTGATAGAATCATACAGCTGCAATTCTGAAATTATAGGTTTTCAATTTTCTGTCTAACATTACTTTCTATATTTCTACTATAATTTTACTTCATTACAATAAAATTAACAGGGTTGTATATTTATAGCTGGTCATGGGAGGTTATTATTCTCATAAGGACTTTATTCCTTAATTCAGCATCTTGCTCACGATCTTTGGCATGCAGTCATAGTAATAGTTTACCACATAGTAATAGTTATATAAAATATATATACATTTACTTACTTATTTATTTATTTATTTAAATATAGGGCTTACATAAAGAAACATATTTGCATGAATCCATTGACTTAATATGTTCGTAAAATCAGTCAGTGAGGAATTTACATATGCAAAATTAAATCTACACTTTGAATTTCCAATCAGTTATCTTCCATGAAAGCTCTAGTTTTGATGAAGGACATCTAGTTATTGATATATAAAATCTTGATGGGTATGCACAAGGGAGTTTATTCTCAGGATTCAAGGGTTTGGTGTCATTCTATACCTTACATTGCATCACCTTATTCATTCTGCTTAAAATTTCCAGTACTTCCTACAAATATGAACCTTTCCATTGCCTTATACAAAATACCTCCTTTAAATCTTTTTGTCACAAACATTAATGTGTAGGTATACCAATATATGTGTTGCTCTATCATCATTTTCACTTTGTGGTTTACATGTGACTCTGTGGTTTTGACAGAGTTTTTTTTTTCTTTAAAAATTCTCTCTGAACTTCTCAGAACCCACATGAACTAACCTCTCTTCAATGTTTATGAGCAAATGGTGACTTTCACAAGTACTTGACTCCTGCCTATGAATGCCTCTGGGAATGAAGGCTTGTGCTTTGGTGTAACAAGGTATTCCTGCCTAAATATACCTGTCCTTTCCATCTCTCCTGGTTGCCTGGAATAGAACGGTCAGCAATGGTCACTTTTAAATACTGTTATCTGAGATAAATGTGAACAACTAGGCATTGATGAAATTGTGTTCAAACATCAGAACAAATGGAAAATATCAGATGCAGCATATTATTCTAACATCTTCAGTTTGGTTTGCATTACTTATTGTATCAGTCAGCTATTGCTGCATAAAAAGCTGTCCCTAAATAAATCATTTAAAATAATGCTCCTCATATTTTATCTGTGGATGTCCTTGCTAGGGAGTCTTCTGCTCCTCCATGGCTTATTAATATGTCTGTAGCCAGCTATGATTCATCCCAGACTGCTCGGCCAGTCTTGGCTGAGTTCTCTGCCATTTAAGGGCTAATTGGCCATAGGTGGCCATGGTTGTGTCCTCTAGACTTTTCTCCACAGTTGCTCTCATCCCACACCAGTCTTGTCCAGATTTTTTTGTTTGGCACAGTCAACATTATAATAAAGAGAAGTGGGTGCACAGTAAGACACATTAAGTTATACTGCACGCACCCTATTCTACTGGACAAAGAAAATATTAAAAATCCTAAGACCACAAGACATTAAAAGGCATGGAAATATACACCACCTCACAATGACAGAAGATCCTCAGTCCCATTGAAAAAGTCATGGATAAAGCAAATGTGAAAATCTGGGTGAGTTGGCACACACCTGTCATCACAGCTACTTGAGAAGCAAAAATAGAATGATCACTATTCAGACTTGCCTAAGCATAAATGCAACATAGTATTGAGATATACAAAAGGAAAAAGGGCTGGAGGGTAGATCAAGTGGTAGAGTTCCTGCCTAGCAAGACATAAGTCCTGATTTAAACTCTGTAACTGCCGAAAATGACACACAGAGAGAGAGAGAGAGAGACAGAGAGAATAAAGGTTAATGAGGAGCAATGGAAATTTTATTGCCAAGGTCAAGAGTACTCAAACATGAATATTCCCTTTGTGCACTTCACCCTTACTTCATCATTTCTGAGCCATTATTGTATACTTATTTTTTCTTTTAAACGCCTGAATGTAGGAATCTTCTATCACACACTGAGAATCAGAAGGTTGTAACTTTTGTTTCTCCAATCATATTGGAATTGCCCAGGAGGGTGCAGTAAATGGTTGACCTATGTAGGGTGGGAAGAATTGCTTTATGTGAAGAATCTCCAGGGATATAGAGAAAAACTTGTGCTAGGCAAAGTCTCCAAAGAGAATATCTTATAAAACTTAACTATGGGGATCCTTGGGCTTCTCTCAGGTTCATTCTCGCCCAGGCTTCCACTGATCCCCTGCCCACTGCACTTCTCAATTTCTGTTTTGGATTTCTACTGCATTAATTTTCCTCCCTTGTTTCTGATATTTATTTTCTCACTCTCAATCTTACACCATTTCTTACTATTTCAATGAAACATGAATACTCTCTTCTTCATGTTATAGAATTTCTTTATTGAAATATGAAATTCTACATATAACAGCAACCTATATAAAAAATCTGAAAGAAAGGATCTTGAAACTTTTCAGTATAAAGAAATAATAAATGTTTAAGGAACAATTATGTCTACTGTGATTTAAACAGCATTACACAATGTATCAAATATTATATTGTACTCCATTATTATGTATAGTTTTCTGCTTTTATACATCAGTTAAAATGAATTTTAAAATGTGAGGCACTATTACAAAAATATGATATTCACACATAAATGTACATTATTAATAGTTAGAAGTATCTTTGCAAACTTTGTAATAAAACAAATGTAAATAATGTCACCTTTGCCTCTAAACACCACATCCCAAAAATAGGAAACCATTATTTTCCCCCTAATAAACGGCTTTATTTTTTATTGTTTTGCTCTTTTTTTTGAGACAGCTTCTATCTATGTAGCCCAGACTAGCCTCAAGCTTGCAACATAATCTATGCTTCCCTTGTTTTGTTCTTTCTGTGAAAGAATCATATTATATATCTTAGTTAATATCAAGCTTCTTTCAACCCATGTTGTTGCATATGTTCCTATATCAACCACTATCTTTCATGTATGGTAGTCTATTATATGACTACAAGTAGTTTTGTTTGTTTATTTTATAACATATTGAACATGATACATATACACTATGGGATATTATCCATAAAGGAAAATGAAATCATATAATTTGCAGGAAACAGGATGGTACTGAGATGAACTCATCTCAACTCAGAAAGGCAAGTGTCATATATTTTATTTCATATATGGAATGTATAAAAAAGACCTGGAACTTATCAGGGTACTACTAGCAAATATGAAAGGTATCAGCTTGGTGGGAGGATAGGAGAAGTTAATATGATTACAGAATGTTTCATGGACGTATGAAAATGTCTAAATGAAACCCAATATTTAAATAATTAATATTCACTAATGAAAATTCAGTTGTACATTAGGGTGTCTATAAGTAATGAAAATGTACCATATAATTCAAAAAAGCTAATAAAAGTATTTTGAGTATTTTCACCACATAGAACTGATGTTTTAGGAGATATATATACTCTTACTCAGATTTGAACATTATATGATGTATACATGTATTGAAACTTCACATGGAACTTATAAATATTGAGAATTTTTGAATTTCCAGAAAATTAAAAATGAAATATGATAAATTTATTTAGACAGTTTAGATCTATGAAAGTGTGAATAGAAAGGACAGAGATCCCAAATATATCTTCAAATTTTCCACCACCCTGTTATTACTATTTTGTATTTGTCCTGTCAATTTTTATAATTTGTTGTTATTATTATGATAATATTTAAAGTATAGTTTCCTTCAGGGCTTGTTCTTTGTGTTGTACATTCTATGCATTTTGGTAATCGAGGATGACATGTATTCACTGTTGTAGTATTATACAGAGCAGTCTCATACCCTTCAAATCTTTATTCCACTTCTTCACATCTTTTTGTCTCCCTCTATCTTTCCTGGAAGCCACTCATCTTTCTGCTATAAGCCAGTTTTGCATTTTCCCCAGAATGTCATATAGTTGAAAAACATTCAGTATGTAGCCTTTTCAGGTTGGCTTCTCTCACTAAGCAATGTGCACTTAAGTTTCCTCTGTCTTGTCATGGCTTGGTAGATCATTTTGTTTCATTGCTGAGTAATATTCAGTTGTGAAGGTATACCACTATTTGATTAACATCTTGGAGGATGTTTTGATTGCATCCATGTTTTGGCAATTATAAATAAAGCTAGCATAAACATTTTTGTGTTAGTTTTTGTTTGGTTGTTTGTTTTGCTGGCATATATTTTAAACAGATTTTGTAAATACTATGGAGTGCATTTTCTGTACTGTGTGGGGAGTGTTTATTTCTGCATGAAATTGGTGAACTATGTTCTAATGTAGTTATATAATTTGCATTACATCATCATGAATTATAGTCCTTACTACTCCATGGATGTCCCCACAGTTCAGCATTTGGCTAGTCTAATAGATAGGAGATGATACCTTTTTATTTTAACTTGCAATCCTCTGTAACATATGATGCTGAGAATTCCATGCTTTCTCTTTTCAGATATTTTGTATATTTGTCAAATTAGTTTATTTTCTTTTTATTGAGTTTTAAATTTTATTTGTGAATTTTGGATACATGCTCTTTATTAGATATGTATTTATAAAGGTTTTCCTGACTACCATGAGGTAAGTAGTCATTCCAATATGTTTCAGCAGTCCAGAAGTTCTGTCTCACCACAGGCTCAGCAACATCAGAGCCAAGGTCTATGGAAGCTATAATCTAAAATAAATCATTCTCTTCTTAAGTTTCTTATATTTGATGGCATGCTACAACAACATATGGTCTGGATTATACATTGAGTACCCTTCAACTGAAAATCAAATATCAAAAATGCTACACAATCCAAAACTATTTCAGCCCCAACATGACACTGTAGGATGAAAATTTCATACCATGAAATAATGTTTCATCACAAACTATTAAACTCATATATAAAATTATCATTCACTCATGTGTATAAGGGGTATATGGAAAAGAAATTAATTTAATGTTTAACTTTTGGTTCCATCCTCAAGATATGTCATTATGTATATGCCAATATTTCAAAATTTGAAAAATCCCCAAATATGACACAATTCTTATCCTAAGAGATGGAATTCTCAACCTGTATACATGAAAGAATTTCCTGAAATTTCTATTAGAATTGGAAACAATCTGTAGGTTTAAGTTGCGAAGCCCTCATGGTTTCACAATATTCATTTTTTTTCCTATTCGTGTACACGTACTATATCTCCTTTTTATGTAGAATTTTGAGTTTTTTAATAAAATGTACAGATTTCCTCATATGAATCTTGTCCAACTTATGTTATATTTATTTTTTCATACTATATTTGTTTTTAATAATTAACTTACCAATTATTTTAACCATTTATTAAAGTATGCTAATTATACAATGTAATGAGTTTCATCAGGATATTTCCATACATGGAAATAGTATATTTGATTATATTCATCCCCTCTATGACCCTTTCTTATCCCCCTCCCCCTTTTCTACTTCTGCATCACATATAGTCCACCTATTGCTTTCATATCCTTTCTTCACCTTAAATTACACACAGACGTGTACGCATCTAAAACATATTGTTGAGGCTGACCTATTTTATTTAACATGAAAATATATATATCCATTCATTTTCCTGCACATGTTTTTCTCACTGAGTCAAATTCCATTGTATATACATACCAGGTTTTCTTTGTCCACTTGTCTGATTATGGGCAATCAGGTTGATTACAACCTGCATATGCAGATAGCTCTGGAAAAAACTGACTGAATCTTTTGGGCATATACCAGAAATGGGGTGCTTGCATCATACAGAAGACCTGTTTTTAATTTTTTTAGTAACCTTTATGCTGATATTCATAGTGGCTTAATGGTTTATATCCCCCCCAACAGTTTATAAGGGTTTAGTTCCCAAATCCTTCAATTTTTTGGATGATAGCAATTGTGGTGGGTGAGACAGAATCCAAAATGTGGATTTGATTTATGTTTCTCTGATGGCTAAGGTTTTATTTATTATTACTACTTTTTCCTGTCTTATTTGTGTCTGTTTTTATTTCTTTCCTTTGCCTTATTGCTACAGATAAGATTTCATGCATGATATTGAGTGAATTATCATAGTATATACCTTTTGTTGATTTTCAGAGGAAGTATTTTCTTATTCAATACAAGGTAGGCTATTTGTGTATTGTATATAGTCTTTATTATGTTGTGTTGTGTTCTTCCAATTCCTATTTTCTTTAGCAATTTTATCATGAAGAAATGCTGAATTTAGTCAAAAACCTTTTCTGTATCAATTGAAAACTCTTGTGATTTTTGACCTTGTGTTTATGTGCTGTATTAAGTTTGCTGATTTACACGTACTGAATAAAGCTTGTATCACTTGAATGAACCAACTTTATCATGGTGTTGAATGCATTTTATTACTTTAGTTTGTAACTCATCTTCTTCTATATCAAGCACACTTGGCATCTTGAAAGTGGTGGTTAAGAGTGTTCATTTTTTTGTTTCTCTCTGAATGTAATAATTTCACAACTATCTTCAGTCAAAAATACAGCCTACATCATTGGAGAAAGTCACGTAAGTTATTCATGTGACAAAGGTTTAATGTCTAGACTATATGAAGAACTCAAAAAAAAAAACCTAAAGTAATTCAATCAGCAAATAGGTACATGGTCTGAGTAGACTCTTATCAATGAAGTACAAATAAGTAATATATATAATGGAAAACTACAAAATATAATTACCCATCCATCATGTAAACTTTAATAAAAATTACATATAGATTACATCTCACCCCAGTTAGAATGGCTATAACAATTTTTTTAAATGCTCATGAGGAAGTGGAAATAGAAAAATAAATATACTCTAACGAATTGAAAAATGAAAAACATAGATAAATTTGTTACATTTCTAGAAACATAAGACCCACCAATCCCCTTGTTGTGTTTGCCCTTGATCTAATGTCCACATATGAGGGAGAACATACGATTTTTGGTCTTTTGAGCCAGGCTAACCTCACTCAGAATGATGTTCTCCAATTCCATCCATTTACCAGCGAATGATAACATTTCGTTCTTCTTCATGGCTGCATAAAATTCCATTGTGTATAGATACCACATTTTCTTAATCCATTCGTCAGTGCTGGGACATCTTGGCTGTTTCCATAACTTGGCTATTGTGAATAGTGCCGCAATAAACATGGATGTGAGAAAAGGTTAGATCAAAAAGAATTAACCTAGAAGGTAACACCCACACACAGGAAATCAATGTGAGTCAATGCCCTGTATAGCTATCCTTATCTCAACCAGCAAAACCCCTTGTTCCTTCCTATTATTGCTTATACTCTCTCTACAACAAAATTAGAGATAAGGGCAAAATAGTTTCTGCTGGGTATTGAGGGGGGGAGCGGGAGGGGGCGGAGTGGGTGGTAAGGGAGGGGGTGGGGGCAGGGGGGAGAAATGACCCAAGCCTTGTATGCACATATGAATAATAAAAGAAAAATGAAAAAAAAAAAAAAAAAAAAAGACCCACCAAAATTAAACTGAGAGAATAAAAAAGACCTGTTTGGATCTATAATAAACAGGAAGATTGAAGCAGTAATAGTCTCAAAACAAATAAAAGTACAGGACTAGAAGATTCACTCCTGCATTCTACCAAAACTTTTAAGAACTAACACCAATTCTCTGCAAACTCTTCCATAATATAGAAAGGGAAGGAACCACCAAGCCCATTCCAGAAGTCTCTCTTGCCCAAATATAAAAATGGGATAAAGAGATAATAGGAAAATAAAAAGACAAATTTCCTTGATGAGCATAGATGCAAAATCTTCACCAAAATACTTGCAAACTGAGTTCAACTACATATTATAAACATTATTCATCATCATCCAGGTGCATTCTTCCCAGGAATGCAAGATTGAGTTTCTATATGAGAATCATAAACATAGTACAGCACATAAGTATAATAAATCACATGATCATCTCAGCAGCCTCAAAACAAAGCCTTTGACAAAGCATATCACCCTTTCACAGAAAAAGCCCTCAAGCAACTTGGAAATGAATTAACATACCTCAACATAACAAAGGCTATATATGAAAACCCTATAGTTGACAATGTACTAAATTTGAAAAAACCTGAAATTCCTTCCTCTAACATCAGGAAATAGATAAGTGTACTCTCTGTGTCCACTCTTATTCTATACCATGCCTGAATACTTGATTAGAGCAATACAACAAGAGAACAAATAAGAGAAATTCACATAGTAAAGAAGTAATTCAAATTACTCCTACTTGCATATGACATGATCCTATACTTGAAAGATCATAAAAACTGCACCAGAAAGTTCTTAGCTCTGATAAACATTTTCAGGAAACTTGCAGAATGCAATATCACTATTCAAAAACAAGTATATGATTTATTTACCAGTAGTGAGTGTGCTGACAAAGACACTAGGACAACAAATTCTTTCACAATATTCTCAAAAATGCCCAAGAATAAACTTAACGAAAGAGCTGAAAGACATCTACAATGAAAACTAGAAAGCAATAATAAAATAATTGAAGAAGGCACTAAAAGATGGAAATTCCTTACATGTTCACGGTTTGGCCAGAATATTTTGAGATGGTTACATTAACAAACTTAACCTATGTATTGAATGCAATAGCCATGAAAATTACAATGACATTCTTCATAGAAATAGGAAAAAATCAATCTGGAATTTCACATGGATGCACAAATGACCCCAAATTGACAAAGCAGTCCTGATCAAAAAGAGCAATGATAGAGGTATCACAAAAACTGACTTCAAGCTATACTACAGACCCATAGTAATAAAAACAAGTGAACTATCTAAAATGTTAATATCCTCTCTTCTGTATGAGGAACAGCCATGCACATCAACCTAAGGTAACTGATCTATCAACACGTATAACTTCCACAATGAATGTAAAGACATAAGCCCGCTCCCATATGTAGGTAAATGAGTTAGTATCACTTGTGATTTTTTGTTTTTACTTGTCAGATGGCCTTGCTTCTTCCTCACTTCTCAGTGTCCAATAACTCAAACTTACTTCCATTCCCTGCCAGCTCTCCAAGCTACTCTAGTTTTCCAGCTCCCTAAGCCTAAAATTTCCCTATTGCTGTCAAAGTTGAAAAGAAATAAGAGAGCAAACTATCAAAAATCCCTTTGGGACTGAGCAAAATGATTATATTCTGGGATGCAATCTATGGCAAGCCATACTTGCATCCAAAGAAAGAAAGGAATAAATTCATGTAAGCTGCTTAGTTAGGATACAAAGTGAATCAGTCTTGGAGACCTAAGGCAAAGGATGGCATCTTGTCATTGATGGAGGTGACCTTGCTGGCAGAGCATCTTATTTGAAATATAGCAATTTTTTTAAATGTGCAAGATAAACTTCATTACAGCAATGAATATAAAATGGGGACTGAAAAGAAGGGGAAGGGGAAGGTGAATGGAAGAATATGATCAATATATTTTATACGCAGCTATGAAAATAGAATAATGAAACCTATTAAATTATTTAAAATGGAAGAGGGGAATAAGTAAGAGTAATAGCAGGGCTGAATTTGATAAAAGTTCATTATATGCATGTATGAAAAACTCACAATGAAATCCCTTTATACAATCAATATACACTAATAAAAAGAAATCTGTGCATACGTGGGAGGTGTGAAAAACATGGGGTGTTAGAAGGACTTTTCGGCAGGATTATCTTTAGACAGTACTTGATACATTTCTTATTTTAAAGAAGAAGAATAAGATCTCCTTTTCTCATGTTGTCCCATCTCTGAATACTGTCTTTGTTTAACAAGAGTAACTTCATCTTGATATTGGCAATTTTTACTTTACAAAAAATCCCAACTAAATCTTGTATGTATTTGTTCCCTCCTGGAGAATGAAGGCAAAGAAAGTTCTGTTGTGTCAAATGTGAGGCTTAACTCCCTGTGGCAAACATACCGGCTTATCTCTCACATTGCTCTGCCCCTCCCACATTGATTTCAAACTTGAACTTAATTTTCAGCTTCACCAGACCCTAGGGATTTCATGATCAACCTCTGTTCTCTCTGGAAAGTCCCACTCATTGATTCATTTGGAATTTCTCACACCTCTCCACCTAAAAAATGTCATTTACTTTTTCAAGACCCCTTAGAGTCAGCTCTTCTCTTAGAATTTAAAAAGCATTCCAACAGTTAAAAAGATACTTTCTACATACACTTAATTGAGATGTAGGAAGAATAACAGTATACTTTATTGTATATCTTTTATCCCTCCTAGATGGATAATGAATATCATGTTGCTTATAGAAACATACATATGCCACCCGCTCCACTAAGTGTAGTTGGGAAGTATGCCTGAATTTAAACATATTCTATGAAAAAATGAAGAACATAGTATTATGTAAATTTCTGATGATGAGGGGAAAAAAGAAGCAGAGAGATGTTAACATAGGCATAGAGAACATGCTAGGGAAATATTTTCCATTTACTGAGATCTGAATCCATTATTTGGCCACACGTTTATGGGTGTCTGGGGCCCATAGGGCATCAGGCAGTCTCTCCCCTTGCTTGTCTTTGTGGCATGTTCTCATGATTTTCATAGGTTTGAGTACTTTAAATCTTTTTGACAAATCTCAAAAGTACCCTCAGTCCCCTCTACATCTAACAAATACTGTACTATATGGCAATGTATCCTCTTTCTTCACAGGATTCATCCCTAATGACATTAAATAACTTATGTACTTATTTAATTGTACTCTTACACTTCCATTACAATGTAAAATTAAACTCAGTGGGAATTTCACATGCTTTGTTCACTTTTGTGGTTACTCAGAATTGCAATCAATATAGATTTTTAAAAATTAAGGACAGAAAAGTAAAATAGGTTCTGTTCAGGAGTGGGTACCAGTGGGAGGGAGAGGTTAAACAGAGAGGATGAAAGGGATGTACTTTGTATTCATGTATAAAAATAGAACAAGGAAATCTATAGACTTTGTCCTAAGAAGGGGGAAGACAGAGGGGGTGAATCCAATTAAATATATGATAAGCACATATGCCATATGTAAATGTCACAGTGTGTCCCTCTCATACAACTGTTACATGTTAATAAAAATTATGCATTTATATGGAAATAAATTTTAAGAAATTAAGAATTTATATAAAGAATGGCAGGAAAAACAAAATCAGGTTAAATATAGTGGAATTAAACCAACTTGTTAAGTGAAATTGAATAAAAACCTAATACAAATGATCTAAAAGGTTAAAGAACAATCACATCAACAGGACTGTCTAATTCAAGATTGAACTGGCAAAGGCTTGGAAATAAAATAATTTTAAAATAAAATTTTCAAGGACTGAGGTATAGCTCAGTGTCAAAAGTCTTGCTAAACATGCATAAGACCCTGGGTTAAATCCCCAACATGACAAAAATAAAATGAATTAAAGTGACTGGAGTGATGGCTGGGGATCTAGTTCAGTGTTAGAGTGCTTTCCTAGCATTCCCAAGGTCCTAAGTTTCATCCTTAGCAGTCCATATCACTGTTTTGAATGAGAATTGGAGCAGGCACTATGTAAATGTGTAATTTCACCTTAAACAGGAATGAATTATGATATTCTTATGAAAAGCATAGGAAACCTTCACGTGAATGCCAAAGAATTTGTGTTACTTGAGGCAGAAGATGACTGATGTTCAAAAATAGAGCTGATTTGAGCTGGGGATGCAGCTCAGTGGTGGCACAGTGCTTGTTTGATCACAAAAAATGAAAAAGATGTTAATTATTATGGCCATGGGATGTGAGTTTAAAAATAGATCAGATCACATTAAATCAGCATACCAAGAGATACATGAACACCGATGTTCATTGGCTCACTCTTTACAACAGCCACTGTCCATTGCTGACGAAGAAAGAAAATAAAAAATATTTATATCCAAATGTAAACAGATAGATATACATATATATGTACATAGATGGAAAATTCTTCAGCCACAGAAATGTTATTTGTGGCAGCATGGATAGAACTCAAGAACATGGAGCTAAGTTAAATGAGTCAGACAGAGAACGATCAGGGCCACACATTCTCTCATATGTGGAAGCCTCAGAAGTTGATTTCATAGAAGCAGAGAATGGCACAGTGATCTCTAGAGACTAGGAAGGGGAGGAAGAAAGGTGAAAGAGGGAAGTCAGTTATCAGGTACTCAAATGCACTTATCTAGGACAAATAAGATTTTATATTCTACAGAAAATACAGCATACAGAATATTGAGCATTCAATTTAGCATCTCTTTTATAAATAATAAGAGAAGGGTGGTTGAAGTCTTACAAAATACAAATGATAAGTATTGAAGTAGATATAGATGTTCTTTACCTGCATTTGGTCATACACGTGGCACACATGTATGAACTTACTTCAGTGTACCTCATAAACATATATATGTGCATAATTATTATGTGTTAATTAAGTATTTTAAAATAAAAATGTATGCGTAAAAAAAATGGCCATACCAGTAGGGATGCAGAAAGTTTTTGAAATTATTTCCCCCTTAATTTTTAAAATTAAGATATATTCATTGTACAAGGGGGATTCATTGTGACAATTCCAAACAGGCTTGTCTCATACATTGGTTAGATCACTCCTACTGTCTATCCCCCAGACCCCCATGTTACCATACCTAAAACTATCGCAAGACTTTTCTTTGTTCTGTACGTTATCTAAGTCTAAAAAGTAATGAAGAAAGCTACATAATATGACTTTCTCATAATCACGGCCAATCCAAATTTGTACTTTGACACATTCTCTCCAAATATATCTATAAATACCAAAAAAACTAAATGGCATAAAATAGAAATGTTAGTGAAAACTATGTTCTTGCTTTTGAAAGAATGCGATGAAGAACAGGAATAAAATGCTGCTAGCCCACTGTATGAGAGCAAAGAATTCATGCAGACTGCCTACCATAAAGTTAATTACTTAACAGTGTCACAACTCTTGCCTGGGGGAGTGGCTCAGATGGTAGAGCACCTGAAGTCCCTGAATTCAACTCCCAGTACTGCCAAAAACCAAAGACAAACACAAAAATATCTGCTTGCAAATACTGTACAGTAGAGGAACACTGTAATTATACTCAATCTTATAAGCAAGGGCATCGTTGCAAAATGAAGCCTATTATTCCCCTTCTCACCTACTAAATAAACATTTTTTCATCTGTACACACAACTCTGCAAGCATGAGGAAAGACTGAGAAATGTAAAACCCATAAATGGCTGCCTCAAAGGAGTACTAGCAAGGAATATTGGCTGGATCATTTAATGATGGAAAGGCACTCGAACCCAACCTCCATCCTTTCACACTTAATTAATTTTCTGCTCCATTAACTTCAAAACATGAATATGATCCAATTTTACTGGCATTATGATTTTTGCTTCTTTTTAGTCATTTGCATATGTACTTATAATAAATGTTAGTTATATTTACTCCCTCTGCCACTCTCACTCATCCTGTATTCCCCTTTGTTAGAACAATTCAACGAGTTTCATTGTTCTATTTTCATATACAAATGAAAAATACATCCACCATATCTGCTCTCCTTCACCCTTTCTTGTGCCCTCCCCCTGCTGCTAGTACCCACTCCCAGATAGGACCTGTTTTACCTTTCTGTGCTTCATGTCTTTAAATGTGTGTTGATTGTTTAAGTGGATTCCACTTTATCATTTCAGACTTTAATAATTTAACCCCACCCATTACTTGCTCTTTCTCTATTGCCTATTCAACAGCTTACAGTGTATTACATTATGTTATCTTCACAAATAGATACAAGGTTTCAATAGTTTTCATTTTCTAACATTTTCTTTTCTTCTTCCCCTCCCTGTAGTCCCCTCAGTCAGACCCGCTAATATATCCATATTCTCTCTCTGTATATATATATATATATATATATATATATATATATATATATATACATATACATTTATCAAAGGCTGAAAGTTTTCCCTCAAATGTTATGATTCAGGTTTTCACTGTGCAACCCAAGCTAGCTTTGAACTTGCCATCCTCCTTTCTAGGCCTCCTGAGTGCTTGAAATATAGGTGTGCCTCAGTCTCAGGTCTCAAGTGGTACCATACCATTTTATGTCCTCCCTTTGTTCTGTGGTCTATTCAGTCGCACTTCTGTTTCAATCACTTCCTTTTCTGCATTGCTGAATCTAACAGACACTTCCCATTTAAGCACATTAATAAAGTAATTAGTAATTAAGTCCACCAAATAAACAAGAATAACAATCTCCCAGTAATGTGCTGAGTTGAAATGGCTTTCAGGTAACCTTAGGTAAAGTATCTCAGCTTCCATTCTCTGTGAACCTTTTCTGCTAGGTGCTCTTGGACTTACCTGTAGGGGCCTCAGACAGGAAGACAGGAAGATTTCTTGCAGAAATTAACCCTGGGTGAATGATGATAGAGAATGAAGCTCTTCCCTCAGATAAGACAACAGAAAAAAGTGAAGCTCTGGTTTCCCAGACAGAATTAGAACTACAGATGCAACCACTGTATCCTGCCCAGCCAGTGGTTACACCCTGAGAGAAAACAACAGAGAAGACATTTACAGCTCCATATATTTACTCTTTAGCTGTGTTTCCCTTGTTATTACAGCTCTGACCACCAGATCTCTCTGTCCGGCACTGATCTGGAAAGAAAGAAATTCTAGTGATTCTCTTTTCCCTGGTGATCAGTTAGAAGTCAAGTGCATTCAGATTTCATTACTTCTCCATAAATTTTCCTGACTTCCAGAGGGACATCACTGCTCACTCCAACCTGGTCTCCAAAACCTAAGACCAAGTCCCTTGGGTTTCCAATGCATAACTTCTGGTCGGTAGAGGAGGAACATCTGCAATCTTCAGAAAATTGCCCTTGACTCTTTATGCTTGAAGGAGTTGGAGGGGACCGGGGATGATCTGATCCTGAATTTTCAATCAAAGTACAGTCTGCATTTTTCATATGTATAGCTATGCTCAGAAGGTCTTCTTCAAGAACTTCTGATACTTCATTTCCAACAAAATTAGAGTACATGTCTGATGCTTACTTCAAAATGCCAATCCAAATCAATGTGACAGGTCTTTAAGTTTGAACCCAGGCTGGTAGGTTTGAAATAGATTTTTGTTACTTTTATATTGGGTTAGGACAAATATTCAAAAATCTCTCATTATTTTGATTTGATTATTATGTTTATATCCCAAGTTTAATATAGCCATCAGCATTTCAAATTATATGTACAGATTATTGTTTTTCTATTTACACAGGGAGACATATTTTTGCCAATAAACTTGAAATTTTTTATATAGTTAAATAAATAAAAAGTTACTTCTGAGAGTTTTTTTGGTCTTTGTAAAATAGGTCGATTTTTATTTGTTGATTTCTACATGTTTATCTAAATTCTGTTGTTTGTTTTTATGTGAAGGTCTTTAACTCCACTGATTTTCAATAATAGTGTGTGACAGGGAAAAAACTTCATTTCACTTCAGATAGATGGCTGTGGAGGTCATCTTTATTTAAAAATGCATTTGTGTTGGGTGCTGGTACTGACTCCTGTAATCCTAGCTGTTCAGGAAGCAGAGACCAGGAGGATCATGGTTCAAACCAGCCTGGGCAAATAGTTCATGAGACCCTATCTCAAAAAAACCATCACACAAAAAAACAGGGCTTTTGAAGTGGCTCAAGTGGTAAAGTGCTTGCCTAGCAAGTGTGACATCCTGCGTTCAAACCTCAGTACTGCCAAAAATATTTTTAAATGGAGGTAGAGTATCCTTAATTTGAAAATCAAAAATCCAGTGTTGGGTGTGTGACTCAAGTGGCAGAGAGCCCACATAGTGAACACAAGGCCCTAATTCAACCCACAGCACCACAAAAACATCCACAAAAATCCAAAATCCAAAATCCAAAATGCTCCAAATTTGGATTTCTTTTAAGGCAAAACTGATGCCACAAATGAAAGTTCTACTTATACCTCTTTGACAAGTCACATTTAGAGTGCAGGTATATTAAAAATATGGTGGAAAACTACCTTCAGAGTATGTGTAAATGTTGTATATGAAACATAAATGAATATAGTTATCAGACTTGGGACCCCACTCAAAGAAATTATGCTCATCCAAATGTTTCAAAATGCAAAATTCCAAACTATGAAACAATTATAATGTCAAGAAGTTTGGCTAATGAATACTCACCAAATACTATTTTTCCCAACTAAATTTTCATACAACATTGTCAAATATAAATAAATATATGCACTCTGATTTAATGCCTGTTAAATCAACAAATAATAAGTCAATATATGCTGGTAGCTAGAATATACTAATAACATTGTATGTCAAGTTATTTTTGTCTAAATTGTTGCAAATTTAATTAAAACCCATGTTGTTATTGAATTATTAGTGTTTTACATATATAAGCTAAATAATCTAAACTAAGTAATCTAAACTAAATTTTGGTGCTTCATTCAATTTTATTTAAGACAGTTGTTTAAATTTTTTATTCATTCTTCTTTTTTAAAGAACTGTATTTTGAACTCAAGGCCTTGCACATCCTAAACCAGCTCTGTTCCCCTTCAACCAAGTCCCCAGCCCTTTTTTGTTTTTTGAATAGGGTCTTGCAGTTTTTCCTTTGGACCACAATCCTCCTACCTATACGTCCATACTAACTAGGATCACAAGAAAGTGCCAAAATACCCGGATTGTTTGTTAAGATGGTATCTCATTAGCCTTTTGCTGACCTCGAGTCATGATCTTCCTTCCTCCCACATAGATGGGATTGTAGGCATAAAACACTGTGTCCAGCTATATTCATTTTATTTGTTTCATAATAATTATGCATATTTATGAGGTACAATATCATATTTTGGTGTGTGCATGCATTATATAAAGGTTCAATTGAACTAATTAATATATCCACCTCATCAATTTATCATTTTTGTGGTGAGAACATAAGAAATATTCCTAAGCAATTTTGAAATATGCAAGATTAACTGTGGTCACCATGAAGTGAGATTGATCACTAAAACATATTTCAGTCTAACAGAAACTGTGGACCCTTTAAGAAACTGTCCTTTTATACTTTGGTCTGCATCTCTTTTTTTTAATCCTTCCCCTCCCTCTTCTCTGATAACCATTTTTCTGCTCTATTCCTATGACATCAACTTGTTTAGACTCCACACATATGCAAGACCATGCAGCATTTTTATTTCTTTGCCTGGATAATTTCACTTAGCATAGTGTCCTCCAGTCTTATTGATGCCGCTGTGATAGAATTTCCTTGTGAAGACTTTGTATACATACACATTTTCTTTATTCACCTATAGCTCTATGGACATTGAAAATGTTGTATTAACCTGATTTTATTTCCATGACATTATTTTGTTGCAAAACTTCTTTCTTCATTGTTTTGTGTAATGTACATGCACACATGTATGTAAATGGAACAAAGATACCTGTTGAAACTATTCCAGGAAGGGGAGGAGGGTGGATAAGGGAGAATGGTGGAGGGAGTGAATTCAACTATGATATATTTGAAATATTTTGAGAAACTTTGCAAATGTACCCCTAACCTTCACAACAATAAAAAACTTGAAAAAATACCTTTCTCTAAAGGCAAAATCAAACAGAGCAGGTAACGCCTCTGATCACTTAAATCTTGTATTATATTGGTAAATAAAAAATAAGAAAAATGTGTGTCTGGTATGATATCCCCAGGAAAAAAATCACATGGAAAAGGTTATTTTGTGTGAAAGATAGAATTGGCATGGTGTGTCTCAAATTTTATAAAACATGGTCAGTAGTATTTTAGAAGAAGTCCAAAACCAGGACTAGAGTGTAACAATTAGATTTGTCGAAAAGGAACTTGAAACCCAGAGAAAACAAAGAAAAAAATGCCACTCAGAATGGTGAGAAATGGAACTACCTCATTTGCTACTAGGTCATCTAAAAAGCAATTGGTCAAGTAACTATGTACTAAATAGTAGCAACAAATCTTCTATTTTGTCATATAAAACATTGAATTTGTGGGGTTTTGGTATATTTCCTTTTGCTAATTTTTTCTTTTCTCCCTTTGTTCATTTTTCTCTTGAATGTTCAATCTATGAATGTCTTTGCATAAAAATATAACATTAATCCAAACTACCTATATCCATGAGTGAAAATGTCATAATTAACCCCATTATTCTGTGTGATTAATATATACTAAGTTTAAGAAAGAATAAAATATCAAAAAGAATAAAAAATCATGTCTCCTCTCTTATTGTTATTTTGCTGTTCATTAAAGAGATATAAAGGTAAGTTGGAATGCCACCAGAACCAAGGATTCTTTTGGTTCTTACAGTCCTTATCCCAAACAGATCCATTTAGTTTCTCTTTTTCTCCCTCTCCTACCCTCCTATTCCTCATCCACTTTCTCCTCTTCCTTTTCTCCTGCTCCTTTCTCATCACCTCCTCCTCCTCCTTCTTATTCTTTTCTCTCTCTCTCTCCATGTTGCTTATTCATAGTAAGATGTTGTTATGCTTTTTTAAGCAGTTCAGAAAATGGCCACAGCAAAAAAGATCCCCAAGTTTATATATTTATGAGAGTTATGATGGAATTTCTGGGTACCATTTTTTTATTCTTTAAAGGCAAATTTACATCCTTTTGACATCATTTCCTGTATTCATTTCTTTTTAACACTGTGGATTGAGATGAGTATAGGATGGTATTCCCATAGTCCCTGGAGGGCACAGCGTGCTGCATGTGGTCTATGTAGTGTGTGTGTGTGTGTGTGTGTGTGTCTGTGTGTGTGTCTGTGTGTGTGTGTCTGTGTGTGTGTGTCTGTGTGTGTGTGTGTGTCTGTGTGTGGGTGTGTCTGTGCGTGTGTGTCTGTGTCTCTGTGTGTGTGTGTCTGTGTGTGTGTGTGTCTGTGTCTGTGTGTGTGTGTGTCTGTGTGTGTCTGTGTGTGTGTCTGTGTGTGTGTGTCTGTGTGTGTGTGTGTCTGTGTGTGTGTGTCTGTGTGTGTGTGTCTGTGTCTGTGTGTGTGTGTCTGTGTGTGTGTCTGTGTGTGTGTGTGTCTGTGTCTGTGTGTGTGTCTGTGTGTGTGTGTGTCTGTGTGTGTGTGTCTGTGTCTGTGTGTCTGTGTCTGTGTGTGTGTCTGTGTGTGTGTGTGTGTGTACCTTTAAGAGTGAGAACAGATTTCAGAGAAAGGAAATCTAGGTTTAATATATTCCAAAATATCACTCATAATGTAGAGGCCAAAAGTTGATAAGTAATGGAAATAAGAGGGGATGCAGGGCTGGGGATTTAGCTAAGTGCTAGTGTGCATATGGCTCTGTGATTCAATCTGCAGGACCAGACAGAGAAAAAGATGGATGCATTCCAATTTATAGGATACACTTGCATCCAAATAATTGAGTATAATAAATTCAAAAACATCTGAATGGAGGAGCACCTTGTTCTTTAACATTCTCTGATGCGATCTCTCATTGCTCTTCATCGTGCTTAGTCTTCTCTCCATATCCATTTCTCTTCTGTAACATTCTCTTCTTTTGGAATTTATTAGGATTAATAATTAACAATTATTAAGTATATTCTAAGTTACAGTTCACTCTTTGTGATGTACATTCTATAGCTTTTGTCAAATGTAGAATGGCAGGTATCCACTTTTCCAGTATTCTACAGAACAGTTTTCAATACCATTGAGAACCACCGGTTCATCTTTTCCTACCTCCTCCCAACTCCCTGGAAAGCCCTGATTTTTTTAGCATCTCCATTTCATATTCTCTGGATTCTCATGTAGTTGTTTTTATTTTGCAGTGTTGGGGATGGCATCTAGGGCCCCATGCATGCTCAGCACTACTGAACCAGCCTTGTGTCACATGACTGGAATCACTCAGAAGGCAGCCTGTAGAAATTGGCTTTTTGATTGAACAAGTGACTCTTAAGGTTCCTCCACATCTCTCTGAGGATTGAAAATGCATTTCCTTTATTTCTGAATAATAAATAATGCATTCTGTGGATGTACCATGGTTTGATTATCCATTTAACTACTGAAGACCTTTTCTTTTTAGTAGTACTGGGATTTGAATTCAGGGCTTTATGCTTGATAACCAGGCGCCCTAACACTTGAGTTATACTCCCAAGCTTTTTACTTTTAGCTATTTATCAGACAGGGTCTCATGATCTTATCCAGTGCTGGCCTTAGACCACATTCCTACTATTCTACTTCCTTCATAGCTGGGGCATGTGCCACTATGCCCAGCTCTTTGAGAAAATGTCTTGATAACTTTATTCCCAGGCTGTCCTTGAACCATAAACTTCCTATCTTCACCTCCCAAGTAGCTGTGATTACATATGTGAGCCACCATGATGCCCAGAATAATTACTGAAGGACATCTTGGCGGCTTCTACATTTTAGCAATTATTATTAAGCCACTATGAATACTTGTGTGCCAGTGATTTGTTTGTATTTTTCTTTTTCACTTGTGGACATAGTTTTCAATTGATTTGAATAACTATGATATGGAATAAAACTGTGGTATCCTACCATAAGAGACTCTTTAGTTTTATAAGGAAATCATCAAACTGTCTTTTAAGTTTGTCATACCATTTTGCATTCCCACCATCATTGAATGGTAGTCCATTGTTCCTCACTTTTGTCAATATTTTGTGTTTTCAGTGTTTGAATTTTAGGTAATTTAATGGGGATTAGTGGTATCTCATTATTTTAATTCAGAAATCTGATTAAATTAATTTTAGGATCTACTCATTTCTTTATTTTTCATTCATATGTCTTCCTTCATGAGGTATCAACTGAAATCTTTTTCCAATTTTCCATTTCCAAATTGAGTTTTTTAATATTTTTCTTCTCCTCCTCTTTCTCTTCTAAATCCTCTATTTCCCCCTCTTCCTTCTCGTTCTTCTTCTTCTCCTGATTGCAGTAGTAGGGTTTGAGCTCAGGGCTCCACACTTGCTAGACAGGTGCTCTATCACTTCGCCAGTCCATTCCCCTTTAATCTTCTTATTATTGAGTTTTTAACAAAGTTACGTGTATATTATGGATATCAACACTTTATTAAATATGTGTCCTATGAAGATTTTCTTCCTGACTGTGACTTCTATGTTCAGTTTTCTAACTCTATTTGCCATAAAAAGTTTTTAATGGCATAATATTAAGTGACATAAGCCAGTGTCAGAAAAACATATGCCCTATGACTTATCTTATAAGGAGAACCTTTTTATCATTTTAAAATGACAAAAAGACACAAAAGAAGAGGGGTTTCAGTTGGTGACCAGGGATGAACTGATGTGAAAACTTAAGAGAATGATTGATGGATGAATATGATCAAATTATGTAATATGAAAGTATGAATATGTCATAATGACCTCACTATTCTTAAAATTAGTAATATTTTAAAAAGCAATGATAGAAACAGAGTAGAACCAGTTCCTGCATTTCTAGAAATAAATTGTATAACCCTTCACACATTTTCCCCAAATTCTTTTATGAATAAATAAGTGATCAAATTTTCAATCTATCAAGTTGATGAAAAATTCCAGTTCTTTAGTTCAAAAGAATCCATTAAATTTGAATAAAACCACACTGTCCCTTCCTTACAAAAGCAAATTCTCACAGAAAATTTGCAGTAGAGAAATTAAATGTCTAAGCAACTCATAGGTACATGTGGCCTCTGAGTCATGGAAAAATTTCAAAATAAAGCTCATGAGTACACCCTATTTTAATGTGAGTACACAAGATGACAGGAGGTATCACAATGTGTGTCATCTATAAATTTTTGTTGCCAGATTTCACCCACAACTAGTCCATTGGTCTGAAACTCCCTGAGACATTGCTTCAATATATAACAATTTATAAATAAATATCTTTCATTTAGCTTTATATAATTCAATGTCTAATGCCATATTTCTTTACCCCAAACCCCTTGGACTCATTTCCCTATGGGATTTTTTTCCTTTCCTACAGAGTCTGTTTCCTAAACCACAAGTGTAAGATTCTGGGCATACAGTTTTTATTCCTTCTGTTCCATGAACTCTTCTGCTTTCAAGAGATCATACCTGCCTTCTTATCCCAGCCCCAAGTTATATTTTTGCCTAAATTGGACACAGAATAACTTTAGTAGGTGCCATGGCTCTCCAGTGCCAACATTTGTGTTGGGGATAGAGATCCATAATATCTTCACAGACTTTCTATTCCCCTCTGCAACGAGAGAGAATCTGTTCCTGTGATTATAAAACTATGGGTACTAACTTTCCTGGCTTTGTGAGAGTTTTGGAAAAACACCTAGAAAATTCATACTTATATGACACATTAAACATTGTCATTCAGTCTTTCATATTGGAAATAATAATAATCGTACATTTTTGTCACTTAATGCACACTGCTCAAATCTTAATGCCTTATAATCATGTCTATTTTATTTTAAAATTTTCATTCTAGATTTCATTCTACATTTTTCTAGAATGGAGCTCAAAGTCATAAGCTGGGTAGATTGGTATGACTTTCAGTGGAACTTTTTTGAGTTGATAAAAGATTTCCAGAACCAGGTTAGTGCCCATTATCCAGTTATGTTTTTTTTTTCTGTGATAATCACATGGGAATATCCACAGAATTTTGATTACCAACACATGGGAAGTGAGGCAAAGACCTAACCAGTAAAGGCCAGGGAAGGGATGGAGCTCAGCATCTTATAAGGCACAGGATAGCCCTTGCCAAAAGAATATTCTACCAGAAATGCAAGCCATAGGAAGGTCATGAAGCCCTGTTCTAGATGAGAACATATCTAACTTCAATGGAGTATATAAAGCCCTATTTCTGATTCCAGGGTTACAAGATGCCAAGGATTCTGCACACCTAACCAGCTCCCAGTTGCTATTGGTGTCCCTGGTACTGATGTGCAGAACACACTTGGATTGTTAAGACTGGGTTCCCAGGTGAGTCCATTGTGGGTATTTTGAGTCAAGCACTCACCATCTATAACAGCTTTGAGTGTAGGGGTTCATATATTGGACTTTGTAGACTAAATTTGAAAATATTAGTTTAAAGTTACCTTCTGAGTATGTCTCATCACAGGAAATAAAAGTTTGAAACATTTGGCACCAAATCTGTAAACTTGGGAAATCAAATGTGAACTGTTTTGAATATATGATTAGCTGACTAGATTTTTTGCCTTTCTGGAGATTTTCCCTATGGTCTGTAGAGAGATCCCTTTTCTGTGCAGAAGCTTTTTAGTTTGATGCAATCCCAACTTGTGTTTCATGTCATGAAATGTTTTACAACGATGGTCTCACTGTAGCAATGTTTTCTTGAGGATGGGATGACCTATTTTCAAAGTAGCCCATTCTATGACCAGCTTATTCAGCTCAGGAGCCTTATAATCAAGTGTGGTCTAAGAACTCTTAAGTAGACTTGTGACAACTAGCCAACTTGTGTCCTGAACTCTGAGATTCCTGTGAACACCTTGGGCAATGATTTCCCCCTACCTATGTACACAAGAAAAAGAATGAAGAGAATCCCAAATCTGTAAGAATTGCTGATATCCAGTCACACATCTATTTCTGTAAATAAGAGCTGTCACTTACTGTTATGGCTTGGGTGAAACTTGGGTCTTACCAAAGGCCTGTGTGCTTATGTGGTGGTCCCTTGGGTGGCACTATTGAGAAGTAATGGGACCTTTGAGAGGTAGGGCATATTGGGAGGTCAGTAGATCATGGGTTGAATTCCCTTGAAAGGAATTGTGGAACTCTATCAATACAGTCATTCTCTGCTTCCTAATTCAAGATAGATGCCTGCTCTGACACATCCTCCCACCGTGTGATACTTTCATACCAAAGGCAAAAAACAATGAAGTTGCCCAGTGTTAGACTTGAAACTCCATAACTACAACCACAAACAGAATGTTCTTCACTTCATAAGTCCCCTATGTCAAGTATTTCGCTATAGTGACCAGAAGCATACTAATCCACTATGTTTTACAAGTGCAGCTATTGTCAATTACTCCTCAGCCACAATATACTCTAATATTGAGCCCTATGAGTGATTGTCCTGTCATTTGTGACAAATATAGAATCTGGAGGATATCATGCTCTGTGAAATAAGTTAGACATTTGTATGTAAAACTATATTGGTATTTCTTCATTTGAAAAGTATCTTTTCAGTTCATATGCCCATTTATTTATTTGGAGTATTTGTTCATTTGGTACTTAATTTTGAATTCTTTATATAGTCTGAATATTAAACATCTGATGGATAAAGAGCTGGCAAAGAATTTCTCCTATTCTTCAGGCTATCTCTTCCTTCTGTAGAGTGAAAATCTCTGTGTATCATTTCCTTTGCTTTACAGAATCTTAAAATTTAGTATAACACCACTCACAATAGCCAAGTCATAAAATCAGCCTTGGTTCTCCTCAGTCAATGAATGGATAAATCAAACATGGCATATATAGAGCATAGAGTATTACTCAGTCATGAAGAAGAAATCACACTGTTTGCAAGAAAATTGGTGAAACTAGAGATTATCATGTTAATTGAAACAAACCAGACTCAGAAAGGAAAGTATTTTGTGTTTTCTCTCATATGAGTAATATGTTTTGAAGATGTGAAGGTATAAGGCAGACTACAGGGAGTAGGAAGGGTACCTTTTGGAAGAGAAAAAAGGATAAGTGTAGGTAATAGGGGAGTTATATAATTAAAATACATTCTAAAAATATGTGGAATTATCATAACAACTCACTATTTTCCAAAATTAACATACACTAATTAAAATCTTTCAAAATTTAGATAACCTTAGATTTTTACATGATTTTAATTACACACAATCTTAAAATGTCAATTACATTGAGACACAGAGCAAAATTGTCAATATGGGAATGGAATGGTATATGTCAATGAGAAGGCATGGTTCGAAAGGTATAGAATTAGATTTTTGTAGAATGCATAAGTCTAGATATATAATATACATCAGTAGGACTATGCTCAGTAATATTGCACCATACACCGTAGATCTAGTAAGAGGGTAGAGTTTAGGTATTCTTGTTCACTTAAGAAAGAAGTGAACAAGAGGTGTTCATTTGAGGTGATGGACTAAGGGTTTTGAATTTGCATTGGCCAAAACAATATGGTGGTCTGGGGAATGGTCCTTAAGAGGTATTGGCATGATTTTGCTGCTGCTGCTATTAACCCTTCCCTACCAAGTAAACAGGACAAGTAGAGGAGTCCCCAGGTGTCCCAACCATGGTCATTCTTAACAATCCTACAACCATGGAACTCTCAAAAGTTAGAGGACCCTGCCAAGACTAGTAGAGTATTTAGAATTGATGTACGGCTGATGACATGAGAAGACCCAAAGAAATAAGAAGTCATCCTCAATATAGATTCCTATGACACAAGAAAAACAGTGCCACAATCCGTTTACTTAGGAAAGAGTGTTATGCAACAATGAGTGTTATGCAACAACAATATTACTGATGCAATAACCAATGCAAACAGAACCGAGATCACTCTGAATAATCTACTGCTTATTTTGGTTCTGATAGTTGAGGCAGCACTCATGGTGACCTGACTCTTCAAGCTTATTTCAGATAACTATATAAAAAAGAGAATCCCTTCTAGATAATCATGAGGTTTCAAGGATATGTATTTTTTTACAGGAATACCTTTCATGACTGAATCACAAGTCTCCATTCCCACAGGTAAGATTGTGAGAATTAAAGGTCTGTCATGTGTCATCCATTGATTGACAGGATTTAAAGAACACAAAAGAGATAACAAAATTGATGATAAAGTAATACATATGTTGTTCACTCACAAGCACTTTAACATTTGTGACAAAATTTTAATAGTAGGAAATATTTTATTTAGGGTATTGGATAAAGTCATATTTGTAGGGGAAAGGGGGGAGAAATGACCCAAACATTGTATGCACATATGAATAAAAAAAAAGTCATATTTGTAGACAGCATTGGAAACTTTTAAACTTGATCCAATCAAGCCATAGAGCCAATGACAACAAATCCTTGAGTCCAATGAACTAAATAGAAAATAAAAAATTGATAAGTGGGACTGCATCAAATTAAAAAGTTTCTGAACATCAAAAAAAAACAGTTACCAGAATCAAAAGACAATCCACAGAATGGGAGAAAATATTTACTGACTATTCAATAAATAAGGGATTAATATCCACAATATACTAAAATGTGAAAAAACAAAATAGCAGAAGAAATGATCCAGTTAATAAATGGGCAAATGAATTGAACAGTCTTCTTGTTAGAAGAAGAAATACAAATAGCTAATCAATACATGAAGAAATGTTCACCATTCTTAGACATAAAGGAAATGCAAATAAAAACTACACTAAGAAGCCATCTCACTCCAGTCAGATTGACCATCATCAAGAAAATACAACAAAAACTAGCAAGCATGTGAGGGAAAAAGGAACATTTACACACTGTTGATGGACATGTAAATTTGTACAACCACTGTGGAAACCAGTATGGAAGTTCCTCAGAAAACTAAAAATACACATGCTTTAGTACTCTAACTTACCACTACTGGGCTTATGTCCAGAGGAGTGTAAACCAATATACAAAAAAGATACTTGTATACCCATGTTTATTGCAACTCTCCTCACAATAAACAAAGTGTTGAAACAGCTAAATAGCTAAGGTGCCCAACAACTAGTGAATGAATAAAACAATTATCTCTCTCTCTCCATGGATTATATATATTCCATATGCATATACATGTATATTACATGTACATGTATATGTTCATTATATATACACATGTATATGGAATATATATAATCATACATGATATATTATATATATGTGGAGATATACTCATACATTACTCTTCCCTCAACAAAAATGTAAATATGCCATTTGGAGGAAAATGAATGAACTGGAAAACATCATGCTGAGTCAGATATGCCAAGCTTAAAAGGCCAAATATTCCATGTTCTTGCTCA
The DNA here is from genome assembly GCF_047511655.1 of Castor canadensis. Taxonomy (NCBI): domain Eukaryota; kingdom Metazoa; phylum Chordata; class Mammalia; order Rodentia; family Castoridae; genus Castor; species Castor canadensis. The sequence continues at coordinate 7,611,822 of NC_133399.1, forward strand.
TTTGTGAATCTAAACCAAAAATTATAGTGACAGTGATTACCATAAAAATAATGATTTGTAAATGTAATTGGGAAAGTTTCTAGGGTGAACCAGCAAGAGGGTGGATGTGGAAAAGAAAGAATATCAAGGGGAGAAGAAGATGGATGTATGCTGCCTATGCAAATATGCAGACTGCATAATGAAGCACGCACAAAAAATTTGAAAATTGGTGGAGCTCATAGGGGGAGAATGGAGGAGATGAACTTGTACAAGGTACACTTTACACATGTAATTAATTATCACAATGAGATAGCCTTGCATTATTAGTATTTGCTAACTGAAACAAGCTTTTTAAAAAATAAATTATGTAAAGCATTTGAAGACAAAGAGATTCAAAGTGCAGAAAATAGAGTGGAGAGGTTGATTCTCCACTTCTACACTCTGATTAAAGAATCAATTCCTAGCTCCAAGGTTTATAGACCTGCAACCAAGAGCACTTCCTGATTTTTATGGAAGTACTGTGGTTTAAACTCAGGGTCTCACATTTGCCAGGTAGGTGCTCTACCACTCCAGCCACTCCACCAGAGCCCAGGAGTACGTTTTGAAAAATACTCGTATGGATTTTCCCTCAGAGGTATCTTTTCAGAGCCCTCTTGATGTCTTTATTCTTCAGGCTGTAGATGAAGGGGTTCAGCATGGGGGTGACCACACTGTACATCACCGAGGCTGCTCCACTGGAGTGGGAGCTGTGGGTAGTAGCAGCACTAAAGTACACTCCTAGGATTGTACAGTAAAACAAGGAGACCACTGAAAGGTGAGACGCACAGGTGGAAAATGCTTTGTACTTCCCCTGAGCTGAAGAGATTGCACAGATGGAGGAAACTATCTTACAGTAAGAGTAAAGGATGCCGGCAAGGGGCCCAACACCCAGCAACACAGAAGTAAAATACATCACCAGCTCATTAGGGAAGGTGTCAGAACATGCAAGTTGGACCACTTGATTAAGTTCACAGAAATAGTGTGGGATTTCCAAGTCTGTACAGAAGGACAGCCGAAGCACCATTAAGCTTTGTAACAGGGAATGCAGGACACTAAGGATACAGGACACCAGAACCATCAGCACACAGAGCCGGGGGTTCATGATGACCGTGTAATGCAGAGGGTGACAGATGGCCACAAAGCGGTCATAGGCCATCACAGCCAGGAGGAAGTTCCCAAACCCAGCAAAGAGTATGAAAAAATTCATCTGTGTGATGCAGGTGTCATAGGAGATGACCTTGTTCTGTGTCTGTATGTTTGCCAACATCTTGGGAACAATGGTTGTGGTAAGGCAGATGTCAGAAAGAGACAGGTTGGAGAGGAAAAAATACATGGGTATATGGAGATGGGTATCAGAGGTGATGGCCAGGATGATAAGCAAGTTTCCAATCACAGTGATGAGGTACATAGAGAGGAAAAGCCAGAAAAGGAAGGGCTGCAATTCAGGTTCTCTTGAAAATCCCAGAAGAAGAAATTCTAACACTTGTGAACAATTCCTTGGTTCCATGTGGTTGTATGACTGAAAGCAAGAGTGAGATTGAGAACAATTAGAGAGAGAGAGAGAGAGAAGAAATATACATATATTATTAAACTTTCAGAAATTCTATCAATTTATATCTTATACTCAAGAAGTCATTCTTATAATTCATGCATGAGTATGGTCTCTTTTAAGGTATTACTTGCTATCTATGAATAGGAATTCCTTATCCACTCTCAGCCTTGCCTCCAGAGATCATGGGTTCTGTAATTAAAACAAAAAATTTTCCTTATGTGTTTGAGGAATAAAAATTACATATTAACTATGTTCCAGAAACTGTCTAGAAAATGTATTCATAGTGCAAAAAAGACAAATGTCTCTATATCCTAATGATTGTGAAAAACATAAGCAAACAGAAAAGTTGTATACCATGCCCTGTAATGACAGATTCCAGAACAAAAGGAAAGGAGGGGGTTAAAAAGAGATGGATGACTTTTTTTAAAACTGTTGGTTAAACACTAAGATTCCACCTCACCCCTGTTAGAATAGCCATCATCAGCAACACCACCAACAACAGGTGTTGGCGAGGATGCGGGGAAAAAGGAACCCTCTTACACTGTTGGTGGGAATGTAGACTAGTACAACCACTCTGGAAAAAAATTTGGAGGCTACTTAAAAAGCTGGACATCGATCTACCATTTGACCCAGCAATACCACTCTTGGGGATATACCCAAAAGACTGTTACTCCAGAGGCACCTGCACATCCATGTTTATTGCGGCACTATTCACAATAGCCAAGTTATGGAAACAGCCAAGATGCCCCACCACTGACGAATGGATTAAGAAAATGTGGTATCTATACACAATGGAATTTTATGCAGCCATGAAGAAGAACGAAATGTTATCATTCGCTGGTAAATGGATGGAATTGGAGAACATCATTCTGAGTGAGGTTAGCCTGGCCCAAAAGACCAAAAATCGTATGTTCTCGCTCATATGTGGACATTAGATCAAGGGCAAACACAACAAGGGGATTGGACTATGAGCACATGATAAAAGCGAGGGCACACAAGGGAGGGGTGAGGATAGGTAAGACACCTAAAAAACTAGCTAGCATTTGTTGCACTTAACGCAGAGAAACTAAAGCAGATACCTTAAAGAAACTGAGGCCAATAGGAAAAGGGGACCAGGTACTAGAGAAAAGGTTAGATCAAAAAGAATTAACCTAGAAGGTAACACACACTCACAGGAAATCAATGTGAGTCAATGCCCTGTATAGCTATCCTTATCTCAACCAGCAAAACCCCTTGTTCCTTCCTATTATTGCTTATACTCTCTCTACAACAAAATTAGAGATAAGGGCAAAATAGTTTCTGCTGGGTATTGAGGGGGGGAGCGAGAGGGGGTGGAGTGGGTGGTAAGGGAGGGGGTGGGGGCAGGGGGGAGAAATGACCCAAGCCTTGTATGCACATATGAATAATAAAAGAAAAATGAAAAAAAAAACTGTTGGTTAAGCAAGAACAGCAAACAGTGACATTTTAACAACGATCTCACAGAAAATTGGTCAAAGGCCTCAAAGTTACCTGGAGGAAGCTTATTTCCAATGCTCAAAGCCACCAAGGGAGCCAGTGTGGAAACAGAGTAACAAGAGGGAGAAAGATGGCTCAAATTTGGAAGACAAGCAACATAACAGAAGATGATGTAGAACACTGGTTAAAAGAGGCTAAGATAGGTAGAGGAGGAGGAAGAATGGAAAGGGTGTCATTAATTGAGGGAAAATGAATTTTGGTTGGAGAACTAAGGTCTAGTTCTCTATTTTGCATGGTAGTTTGACTGCAAATAACATTAATTATTTATATTACAAAATATCTTGAGGGCATATTGGAATGTTCCCAACACAAAGAAAACATAAATATTAAGGAAATACAAATGATAACTACTTTGCTTTCATTATTACTCATAATTGAGTCATATGGAACACCATGAAAATGTAGAGTTTTATGGGTTAAAGTAGATTATAAAGTACTGTCTCATTGTAATTACATATGCACCATAGTATTTTCTTTTTATTGTATGTTATATATTGTAATTATGTGATTGTGGAGGGGTTAGGTTATGTAACACTTTTCACCACGGAGTTTGGAAAAACTTAAGGAGTTTAGAAAACCCTCAGCTGTACTATTTATTATTCTTGCGCAAATAGGAGTTAAACACTTGAGTCTCAATTTTGTTGGCTATAAATTTTGGTTACAGTGGTACCCCATTATTAAGAATCTTGTAAGAATTAAATGAGGAAATATGCAAAGATAGAATATGGAATGATGCTTTCAAAGAATGAAGAGTAATTGAATTTTCATATCCAAAAGAAGAGAAATAATTATATAAGGATATACAAACAGTATTATATTTATTGCTGCAATATTCATAAGAGACAAGATATGAAATCAACCAAGGTGTCTATCGATGTGTAAATGGATGAAGATCCTGTGATAGAAAGACACAATGTTCCCATTATTCAGTCTAAGAAAAGGAATGGTATTCTGTCATTTGTAGCAAGTGGATAGAAATGGAACGATATTATGTTAGGAAGAGTTTAATAGAGACGGAGAGGAATAGGAGAAAGAAGGGTTATAGGCATAAATTAACAATGATTTAATGACATGAATATAGATCCATAATTACATTGTTGAATACCTACTCATGAGATAATATAACATATGATATTCAGGAATGTTCTGGCTTCTACACATTCCCAGTTGTTATTTGTTAAAAGAATCAACTATTTTGTCTTAGGATATGGAGATTTATTGTATGATAACATTATATTTCAAATTATTTGGAAAAGTTTAAATAGTTAAATAAAAGCTGGCCTAAATGACATATATCTGCAAGAAGAAGACATTGGGCCTGTGCTAGCATATCTTACAAAAAATATCAGAAGAATTAAGGACCTCAGTGTAAAATTAAGCAATATAGTTTATATGATCATCAAGAGGATTATGGTTGGCGGTGTGCCTCAAGTGGAAGGGTACCTGCGTAGCAAGCATGAGGCCCTGAATTCAAACCCCAGTACTGCAAAAAAAAGACTTCATATAAAAATCTGTGGGTTGGAAGCTTTGAAGGACCTTAGTAGTATAGTGCTTGATGCACACATACCTGGGTTCTGTCCCCAGCACTGCAAACAAAGTTGCATGCAAGTGCAAATTATCTTCATTAAAACAAGGAATTAAGAAGTAAAATGACTGACACATATTTAAGTAAACATTTTATTGCCAGCAATATTCACCAATAATCACTTGAGAAGCAACTTTTGAAGGTAATTTAAAATGCTAACCACAAAAATGGGCATATAGTAAATATCAACAAATTGAAATTATGATTATTTAGAAATCCTATAACAGTAGGAGGAAACAATAAGAAATCTCTTTCATAGGAATTTGTATTGGGAAAAGCATATAAACAGCAGTTACTCCAATGGTGCTGGAAGTCTTAAGCAGGTGGCAAATGGGGTACTCTGACTTTTCTCAAGGTGGAAGTGGAAGCATCTAAGGATAGTTCTAAAAGTTTAAAATGCCATCAAGGAGACAATCAAGACTGAGAAATGCAAATGGCCCATGCTTTTCTCATATGCAAAATCTAGACTAAAAGTTGACATTTGTGTAAAATTGAGACTATTTGGGGTAAAATTGAGACTATTTGGGGAACAAGTAGAAGGAGGAGGGTGAAAGGAGAGGTTGACGGGGTGGTGGTGGTGGGTCTGAGTAAAAGCACTTTATATGCATGTAAAGACATAAAATATTGAATCCAGCTAATATTTTTACAATGGGGGAGAAAAAGGACAAAAACATGCAATACAGTGAGTGAATTTTAGCAAAGTACATTTTCTCCATGCGTGCAAATATCACAATGAGATATCTGTGCATAACTAATCTAAATTAATAAAATGTAGTTTGGCATGACAATACACACCTGTAAACCTGGTTATCCAGAAGGCAGAGGCAGGATGATCACAAGTTCAAAGCCAGCCAATCAAATTTCAGTCATCCATATCTCAAAACAAAACATAAGCAAAAGGGCTGGGGGCATAGCTCAAGTGGTAGAGGGCTTGCCTAGCAAGGGCAAGCCCTGAGCTCAACCCCAGTACCTGAAATGTTGCAGACAACTTCTATCTCACATTTTCTCAGTTATGGAACTATGGATATAATGGACAAGATCAACAACTGGTGGGGTCTGTGCGTGACTTAATCCACATTCAACAGCAGCAGTATCCTCCACTCACCCTTCCTCAGGGCAGAGTGAAGACCATCTCCAGCGATGGCTCATTTTCAGCATGGGCGAATACATATATTTTTGAGAACTGTAGTTCTAAATTAATAATCCCCAAATATATTTGCCCAAGTCATTGAAGATTGATGATATTATAGGATTTTTTTACTGCATGCACTCATTTGTTTTTGTTAGCATATCAATACAATAGCAATCATACAATATACAGGGGGATACATTCTGACATTTACATATGTACTTACAATATATCTTAGTTAGATTTACTCCTTCATCATTCTCCCTGAATTTGTCGCTTAAGGCTAAAGATAGAGACTTAACTTCATCCTCAGACAAGGCAGCAGGAATAAGTGAAACATTGGTCCCTTTTCAGAATTAGGAATCAAAAAGAAATAAAGTTGTCCTGTTCAGCCCAAGGTTGCACAGTATTAGGGACACTAACAGAGAAGATATACACAGGTACTTAGATCTGTCTGTGAGACATAACTGTCTCTGTTACTCCAACCCCTGGGCACATCATTCCCCAGGGGCATTGTATTACACATACAGAAGTTTTTCTCCTGAAGATTCTCTGTTCTCAAGAGACCAGGTCAGAAGTCAGGCGAATTAGTCTTTATTACCCCTTCTCCTTGAACTTGTCTGCTTTCCAGAGATCTAACTTCCTAACACCTTGTCCCAACTCCATTTGAATTTTCTCCCAGATCTCACAATGAGAAACTTGTCTTAACTAGGTCATTAGGGTCTCCAAATCCTTCACTTATGTGGGAGACATAGCACTTGACATCTCCAGAAACTTGTTATTCCCCTCTTCAACAAGAAAGAGACTGTATTGATTTGATTATAAAACCAAGGGTACTACATTACTTGGTTCGTAATACTTCTCCTGAAACAGGAAATGTATATTTATTGCATTAATTAAGAGCTGTCATTTAAATTTCATTAATAAAATCTTTGGTAATTCTACATTATGAATTTAGATCTTCTTATACACGTTACTCTAAGCTTCTTTATCTTATAAATTTTATTTATTTTTATAAAAGTCTATTCTTTGGCCAATACTTTTTTACCTTCATCCTACATTTGAAGAAGTGGAGCTCAGAAGGATCAGTAATATGCCCAAAGTAAACGTTAGGTGCCCATGATGTCTTTAATTGGAAACTATTTTTATGTTTCCAATTCTTTTTTTGTAGACCAGTGGCCTTCACTCAGAGATGAGTTTGTTTCTAATGGACAGCTGGAATTATCTGGAGAATTTTAATTGTCACATAGGTGGTGCAAGTACCTAGCAGGTGGAGACCAGTGATGACATTCAATATTGTACAATCCACAGGAAAACCTTCAGCTCTCCTAGAAATATTAAATGTGGAAAGGCTGTGAAACCCTACTGTAGACAAGAACATCTCCGAATTCAGTGGGGTACATGAATCCCTTTTTCTGATCCTACAGGTCAAGGATGGTTCACATGTCCTGTATATGTAACCAGTTCCCAGTGAACATTGATGTTTCTGGTTCCAGTCTGTGAACCAGTCTTGGAGTATTAAGCCAGCAGTCCAGTCATGTGTAGCTACTTGGAACATTTACCAGCAGGATTCTCTATGTACATCATGTCTGGTCTTAGGTGGTCAAGTACTGAATTCCATAACACAATACCTACATACATAAGTTTGCAGTAACCTTGAGTATGTCTCATGACAGGAAATGAAATTTTATGACATTTGGTACCTTATCTATAATCTTAGGAAGTCCCACCTTTTATAGAGTTGACATTAGAAATAAGCATCAATTTTGAGCTCATGGGACATAACCAGGCACATGAAGATGAACAATCAATATTAGCTACTGTAATGATGTCCCAGTTACACATTTACTAAACTGCTTGTGACCTGAGAATTGCCTCTTGTGACAGGAAGTGATTTGAGATCGCTCTTCTCTTGGTCAGTCAGTAAATATTGATAATGAATGGACACCTCTCCATACATTCTACTTGGAGTCCAGAATATTTGAAAGGCCACCATTATAACTTTTGTACCTGTGTATACATCTTCTAAGCACTCAGGATGATTCAAATAGCCACTGTAATAATATTTCAAACTGTTTTCTGTGTTCCACATTTTGGGATTTCTGCACAGCTGCCATTTCATGGTGTTTCATATATGTACTCATGGATGAAAATGGAAAAATGAGGCCTATTGAAGCTATTCAAGAACTGGGGGGAAGGAGGAGAAAGGAGAAAGATGGAGGGAGAGAATTCAACTACAATAAAATGTATGAACTTTTGTACATGTCACAATGCATCCCTAGTAAAACAATAATATGATAATAATAAATATAAATAAGTAAAAAATAAAACAGTATTGAAAAATCTCTCAACATTTCTTATTCTCCTTGTCACAACTCCACAGCATAGAGTTCATAAATGTTTGATGTCAGAAGCAGTATGAAATATTTGCATTTTCTCCCATTTACATTGTTTTATTTTTCAAAATTAAGCATTTACTTGGTTTTCTCTATCAGAGTACTATACACTACTACATTTGCCTTTAGGTCTTGATGGCTCCTCAGGTGGAAGAAGCCTATTCCTTGAGATATGCTGATTTATGTGAGTAAACATGACATGTTCCATATCTAAGCAGTAGTTGTGATTGCAATGTGAAATGACACCATTGCCCAGTATGGTTGCTCATGTCTATAATACCAGCTGTTTAGAAAGTGGAGATCAGAGGATTATGTTTTAAGGAAAATGGCACAAAAGTTTGTAGGATCCCACTCCATTTCAATACATAAAAGTTGGATGTTGTGGTGCATGGATGTTCTCTCAGTTACATAAATAGGAGGATCATGATATAGATCAAAGTTGGCAAAAGGATGAGACCCCATTCAAAAAACAAACTGAAGCACAAGCACGGGAGGTATGGTTGTAGTGGTGGAGTGCTGCCTTGCAAGTGGAAGACCGTGAGTTCATATCCCAGAACTACCAAGTGATTAAATATCAAAAAAAGTAAAATGCCATGGTTTTCTCTGATCCTTCTCTCTTAAACTGATCTTGCTGTTGTGCTAGCTACAGAACTAATTAGATTTATAGACTAATATAATATGAAGACTTGTGTCCTAATGTTCACAAATTAAGCCCATTTGTCCCTGTACAAAAGATTTTGGAAGCAGGTCCTTGGGAAAAATTATGTCATGAAAATAGAGCACTGATAAATGTTTGTTCAAAATCAACATTATTATTTTTATATCATGCCTAGGTGTGGTCCATTGTGGGGAAAGAAAACATGTAGGGTTCTCTCTATGCTAGTATCAAAATTGTTTATTCCATTGACTAGAATGTTCTGTAAGTTTTTGTTAAGTTATAATTTTCTGGATTTCATCTCATTAGACCTATCAAAGAAGGATTAAAAGATTATAAGACAAGCAAAAACCTAACCTGATTAATAGACAAAATGTCTGAACTGAAAGTTGGCAAATACCCATATAAAACTGTCAATACCTTATGTTATCAGGGAATTGCAAGTGAAAATATGAGCTATTATTACATATATTTTAGAACAGTTAAAATCTGAACAAACTGCAGGTGAACACATGGAGAAAAAGGAATACTCATTTATTGCCGTTGTGGATGCAAAATTGTACAACCAAGTCAGAACACAGTTCAGCAGTTTCTTACAAAACTAAGTATCTCACCACACTATCTATTAATTTCACTGCTTAGAATTTGCATAAATTAGCTGAAAACTTCCACTGACAAAACAAAGAAACAAACAAAAATGACACAAAAATGTTTACATCAGCTTAATTCATAATTGCCAAAAGCTTGATGGAATCTCTCAATATGCTCGTCAACAGGTTATGGATAATCAAATAGTGGTATGCCTTTACAAATAAATGTTTTTCAGCAATGAAAAGAAATTAGCTATCAAGCCATGAAAACACATACAGAACCCCTAAGTGCATATTGCTAAGTGAGAATGTTAAACACTGTGGTTCCAGCTATATGATATTCTGGAAAAATACAAACCTGTGACTGTCATAGGGCTGTGAGACATTGAGGAGAGGCAGGACAACACATGAAGTTAGAATATAGAAAACCTGTAGGCAACTGGAAATATTCTGTAGAATACTGTAATGTTGCATAGATGCTATACTACATTTGCAAATATCCATAGAATCTACAAAAAAAGAAAAAGCCCTAATGTAAATATCCATTTTAAATAATAATAATAATTATAATAAACCATTTGTAGTCATTGTACCACATTTATACAAGATGCTAGTGATAGGAAAAAATGTGGGAAAATTGATGTGGTATGTTGGGTCTCTGCTGTTTCTATTCACTGGTCTACAATCCTAAGCTGCTCTAAAAACTATTTCAAATTAAAAATGGAGTTAATAAAAATAGTTATAGTCACACAAGTGAATTAGACACCAACCTGAATGGTTGGAGTCCATATCCAAAAATCTGTGGTGAAAACTGAATTAAGTTTAACATCAACCAAAATACACAAATGATTCACTCCCACAAAAAACAGAACAATCAAAATTACTGCGTCATGCAAGGGTCAGAACCCTGGCTTCCAGATGGTGACCTTTGGTGTCTATAAGGTGGCACTGGTGAAATTGTTTCTAGGGCATTTGTTTTACAGGTGTAAATAGTTACAAAAGTTCATACAACTGAGTATTAATAACACACATTTATACATGAATATTATGTCTATTTTTGTGACTGTGCTTTAGTATTTCCAATTCATTTAACCTTATATATACAAACATAAATATTATATATGTTAAGTTGTAAAATGTAATGCTAATGTTTTTGAAGAAAACATTTACTTATTAAAAACAAGTGAGAAGCCAGTTTTGCAGTTGCTTGTTATCTACTAAATATATATTTTAACTTAATTTCTTCTTTTTAGTATGTTATAATTGTGCTGGTGGTACCTTGTCATATTTACAAAAGCTGTTAAAATATTTCATAGTTGAATTTCCCAAATCCATCATTGTCATTTATCTTCTCCCATTTTTGGAGTAGTATCAACATGTCTCATTTTTCATTTTCAAACATTAGTATATAATATTTCCATTACATTCAACCTCCTTCACCCCTTCAAGAAATTATTTAATGTGAATAGGAGTGTATGCATATCTCCAGTCAAATAATAACAATTGTCACAGGTGTGGAAACGAGGAGATAGATATCAGGGAAGAAAAGCTCATGCTGTAGAAATTGAGAAACCCCTACAATTAGAGACATGTAGAGGGAAGGAGGAGAAAACTGTGACTAAGAGAGAACGAACCCAAGAGAAACCAAAGGACCCTCCACCGCTAAACTTTTCAAATTGTCTACTTGCTCATTATGCATCTATGTATTTATCCTTGAATATTTTGTTGGTAAAATCAGTCCTTTATTCTTGTTCTTTCCATCATTCACTGGCCTCTGCTTGGTCATTAAGCTGACCAAAAATTCTATACCTTGGTAAGTCAGTGTGTGAGATGTAAAATACATGCATAAATGAATTTAGAAGGAGAAATAAGTTTATTTCTTGTTAGTATAGAATAAGTAAGCCAAAAGTGAAGGAAAGAAAGAGAATGTTTAGTTCTGGGAAGACTTGTTCTTCCACAGTAGAATTTCCACAGATATTCATTAATCATGGAGTTTGACTTTCACTTGATTGCCCAAGAAAAATTCACTCAAATACTGAAGGTGGAGGTGGAAAGAATCATCCCACAAAACAATGCCTGACAGTACTGATTCCAATAAATGTTTACTGAATTGAAAATTCAGAGTTGAACTCAATTCAACAACTTTCTCTTTACCCTGACTCTTTCAATGTTAGTATGAAGCTCACCCATTGTAGATGAAGTGTCTATTTCTCCATGTTTGAAACTCAGCTGGTCTTAGGATTTTTTTTGCCTTATCCAACAGAAGGTGGTGAAAGTGTCAGCATGCTTCAAAGAGCTTTAGTACATCTTTTGTGTTCTCTGTTATAATGTTGGCTGTACCATGTAAGCAAATCCAGTCTAGACTGCTGGAGGATGAGAAAACACAAGGATCAGAGCCCATTGGACCCGATCAAGTTCACCCTTTGTATCCTACAAGCAACAAGCCTTGATATCTGAGAGATCTCAGTCAAGGTTCGCAAGGCATCCCCAGATAACTCTCATCCAATTATAGATGTACAAGAGACCAGAAAGAAAGATATGTAAGAGATTCACCAACATGGACTTCTATGTGTTAAAAAATATTTCAAGTCATTTATTTAAGTATGCCTGAGTATGCAGAAACAGCTTACCAATATAATAATAACCAACTCAAGCAGAACTCAAGACATTCAGAACAGTCTGCTGCATGTTATATCTGGCAGTTGTCCAGACATTTGAAGACAAGGTTCACGATTACCTGGCTATTACATTTACTTCATGCAACTGTATTTAAAATTGACCATTGGTTACTCTGGTAACCAGAATATTTAAAGTGTGTGTGTGTTTATGCAGAAACATGGGAACACTTCATGCCCAAGGGGACAAAGACCTCATTCCAACAGGCACTAATAAGCAGGATTAAAGATCTTGTGCAAATCATCCTTCACTCATGAGCACTGAAGAGACATCAGAAAATAACACGCAAGATGAAAATGATGACGGAACAAATGCATGTATATTTATTCACCTGTACATTAATGCTCATAATTTTTTAAAACAAGAAAGAGGTATTTTGTTAAGGGCAAGAAAAGACATCAGACCTACTGGTAACTCTAGAAATTTTTAAGCAGACAAATTAAGATGATGAAATAGAAAATATAGAACATGACATCGAATTTTTCAACCCACTGAAAACACCCATGTATTTGTAGACACAAAGAATTTACTTTTCAATGGATAGGCACACATCACTGAAAATAGATCTTGCATAGAAGATACATGATTGAAGTTTTAATGTTTATCCAAACTTGGTAGCTCATGCCTATAATCTCAGGCACATAGAATGCATAGGTTGTAAGACTGCAGTCCAAGTCTGTCCCGAAACAAAAAGCATGAGACCCTGTTCTAAAAATAATCAAAAGCATAAAGGTTCCAGAGGCACAGCTCAGGTGTACAGCACTTGTCCTGCAAGTATGAGGCACCAAAAAGAAAACTTAATGTATGAGTTAAGCATTGCCATCTGTAAGGTCCTTTCTGACTTTCAGATTTTGTTAAGTCAATATATTTATGAAAACCTGCCTTTCTTAGTGACATCTACATTTAATATAAATCTGCTAGTGATATTTTATTTTCAGTCTGTGCATAAAGATAGAATAGGAATTGTGACTGAGGTACAGAATAAGGAAGCAGTGTCCTAACCAGGATAATCAATGCCCACAATCAGATATAAAATTGCTACCATGTTGAAGTCTACATGATAAGGAAACACAGTTAAGGTACAACATAGAAAGGAACGATGAATAGAAAATTTGAAGGACTATGAAATTACATGAACTTCCTCAGATGCTAAGTAGAGTTTATTCCAAAGGATGGGTACAATTCATCCCTAGGTGACATGAGTGGAGATTTCCAAATTGCTTCTGATCTGACATCGGAAAAGTAGAAAAATGACAAAAGAGGAAAATACTGGATAGAAGAGACAGTGAAAAGGCTTACTAATTAGTTTGTGTAAATCAACAAAAAAGTGAATATGAAAGAAATCAAAACTCCAGGAAATATCTGATTAAGGAATAGCAATGTTTACTTCTGTGGTTTAGAGCCCCAGGAACACACATACTTCTTGCAAAAGAGGTGTTTCATGGCTTCCCTCTGAAGAGTTTTCTCAGAGCCCCCATAGGTCCTTATTCCTCAGAGTATAAATGAAAGGGTTCAGCATGGGGGTGACCACCCTGTACATCACTGAGTCTCTTGCAGTTGAAAGTGAGTATTGAGTCACAGAAGAACTAAGGTACACTCCCAGGTGTGTACAGTAAAATAAGGAAAACAGCTGAGAGGTAAGATGCACAGGTCGAAAATGCTTTGTACTTCCCCTGAGCTGACAAGATTTTGAGGATGGAGGAAACAATCTTAGAGTAAAGGATCCCAGCAAGGGGTCCACCACCCAGCAACACAGCTTCAAAATACATCACCACATTATTAGGGAACATATCAGAACAGGCAAGTAGAACCAGCTGATTAAGCTCACAAAGTGTGGGATTTCCAAGTCCGTACAGAAGGACAGACTCAATGCCTTTATAACAAGGAATTCAGGGCAGTTATAACCCAGGGCACAAGAACCAGAAATCCACAGAGCTGGAGGTTGATAACAATTGTGTAATGCAGGGGGTGACAGATGGCCACAAAGCAGTCATAAGCCATGACAGCCAGGAGGAAGTTGTCCAAAACTCCAAAGAGTATGAAAAAGTATACTTGAGTGATGCAGGCTTCACATGTTATCATCTTGCTGTATGTCTGTTCACCAGCATCTTTGGAATGCTAGTCGTGGTGAAGCAGATGTCAGCAAAGGACAGGATGGAGAGGAAGAAGTACATGGATGTGTGTAGGTGGGGGTCTGAGATTGTGGCCAGAATGATAAGCATGTTCCCAAGCACAGTGACCAGGTACATGAAGAGGAACAGCCAAAAGAGGACAGATTGCAATCTGGAATCTTCTAAAATTCCCAAAAGAAGAAATTTTAAGGTTCATGTATCATTCTCTGACTCCATTTGTTGGTGTAGCTACCAAAAAATATGACACAATTACATGGTACAAACTTAACAAAAATGTTATCACACATACTTTGTAGACTAGATGGTATATGTGTATGGATTTGTTTCCTTTTAAGGCCATCACTAATTTGGAATTCCTGTCTCACTCTCAGGCTTTCCCCCTTATAAATTTTGGGGACTAATTCTTTCTTGAGTACTGTATTTCAGTGTTAGTCATATTCCAGGCACTGTATCAGCAATGACAGATCAATGCCAAACAGCTGTTTGTGCTTAAAAGCAGATGAGGGAGCAATTATACAATAGAATGAAAGAAAATATATCTAGGAAAGAAAGAAAAAAAATATATCTATTGAAAGAAAAAAATCATGTAATCTGACAGATAGTGTCAGAAAATGTGGAGAAAAAAAGGATAAAAATGAAGAGCTCTTCATTCATATAGGGAATGTTCTCTTTTGGTGGCTGCTCAGGCAAGAACAGCAGATTGTGATACTGAAGGACATTCCTCCAGAAACACACTGAGAGAGCCACAGTGTCATAAGCAGAAGTCTGTTCGTGACAGGAGGAGTGGCCAGTGTAAAAGCCCCGAGGAAGGTGCTTGTTTCAGATGTTCATGAGCAATAGGAAGCCAGTGCGACAAGGAGAATGAGAAAGATGGAGATTGATGTGAGATGCCGTCAGAGAATAATGAAGAAAAAAGCCTCTAGGCTGCTGAAGCTTTAAGACACAGGAGTCTCTATGTCTGAATGTTTTTGAATTAATCTTTATTAATTTGTGTGCTAGAAAGCTTTGTGAATTAAAATGCATCCCCTGTGTATTTCCATCTGCTGGCTAATGTTCTGGCCTCTGTGTTATGAGGCCAGGTTCTGTCTTTCTAAAAGCTTCTGTCACATCTAAAGGAAACAGACACACACACACACACATACACACACTTAAATACATGCTGCATTCCATGTTTTCCTGAGGCCATCCTGTTCTCATGTTCCTTTCTACCCTGGTCACACTACATAAAGAGAATCACCTAAGCAAGATGCCAGTATCATATTTTTCTCCGAAAGAATGTAGAAATGGTACACAGAAAATTCCAGTGTGTAAATCTCCCATACACACATAACATTAGGCTTCCATTTGGCAAGGTCATTTTCTAACCTGTGGCTAAAGAAATAAAAGAGACATCTGTTCAACTAACAGAGAGAAAGAGAGATATTAAACCTTCTGAAAGGGAAACATGTAATATTCTCAAGTGGCCCCTGAGAACTTGTAAAGAAGAAAATGCTTCCTTGTTTTAGGCTAGCAAAAATCATAAATGTCAAAGACAAATTTCTCAAAAAAACATAAATATGATATTTTGGTGCTCATATAATTACAGATTGAACATCATGTAGTCAAAAAACACAAAAAAGGAAGGGGCAAACAAAAATTTAAAAAGAAAGCAGATAGAGAACAACAAAATTGGAGCATTTTATATGAAACATAAGAAGATATTTTTTCTAGTACCACTCATTCAAAACTGATTTGAAAAACTGGCTTTCTTGCACTTGTAACTGACAAAATAATTATACATCATTGTGGGACACAGTGCAATATCCCACCTTCTAACATCAAGTCAGCATCATCAACATGTCCGCCACCTCAAATGCATTTTATTGTGGTGAGAAGATTCAATATCCCACCTTCTAGCTATTTTTAAATTTAAAATACGTGGTTGAATAAGGCATCCTACTGTGCAATATCACGGCAGAATTTAATTCTTCCATGTAGTGAAATTATGACTACCCACTGATAAACCTTTCCCTGTCCCACCTCCTTTTCCATTCCACAGTAACCACAGGGTAACCACTGTGCTACCCTACGCTTCTGTGGGACCACCTGATTTATATTCCCAATTGACACCTAACTGGTATTTCTCATTATATGGAATAAGCCAGGCACAGAAGTCCAAATACAAATAGGTTTTCTGTGAGCAATAACAGATGAAACACAGTTTCTCTAGTTTCTTATGTGAAATAATTTCAGTGTTATTTCATGGCTTTCAGTTTTGAACTTGTAGGAATTGAGGCAAACTCTACTTATTTTAGCATTTCATTTCTATTTGTTATAGTTGTTAACACATTGATTATACAAATTGATGGGATACATTCTGATGCTTCTTATTTTTTTGTTGTGGTACCCTCCCCCCACTCCTGAAATAGTTTCAACAGGTCTCATTTTTCCATTTACGTACATGTGTACAATAATATTTCTACCATATTTAACCTTCTATAATCTTTCCTTATATCCTCCCCCTCCCACTGGTACCAACTCCCCAGAAAGAACATGTTTTGCCTTCTTCTCCATTTTTGTAAAAAGCAATGATGTGTTTATTTAAGATAGCTATACAGTGTGTTTCATTGTGATATTTCCATGTATAAAGGAAGCTAAGAAGATGAATATGGTTGTATAGGTACAAGAATGAATTTACATATATTTAAATCTGATGAAATCACTATAAGAAGGGGACTAAGGTAGAAAGGAGAAAAAATAGAGGGGATGAAACAATTTGGGTTATAATACATACATACAAGGAAAAGTCACAAGGAAACTCCCTGTGACTTAAACAAACAAAAATTTCATTTTTTCTTTTACAAAATTGGAGAAAAGCAGGGCAAAACAGGTCTTATCCTGGGCAGGGGAGAGATTGGTACCAGTGAAAGGGGGAGAAGGTGGGATGCAAATACTGTGTGAACATGTTTGTAAATGGAAAAATGATACCTGTTGAAACTGTTCAAGGAATGGGGGGAGGAGAGATAAAGAAAAATTATGGAAGGAGTGATTCAAGTATGATACATTTGATATGTTTTAAAAACTTTTGTAAATGCCACAATGTACCCCATCCAGCCCAACAATAAAAAAGGAGAAAAAATATAGGGGATGAAGCAATTCAGGTTATAACACACAATCTAGTTCTTTTTGTGGTTTTCATCCACCATAGAAAGTTCTCCTCGGCTACAGTGTATAAAATAATGCACACATCATGAAAAGTCTACCTGTTTACATGGAATAAAATCAATCTTGGCTATGACTGATCTCCAAGGGCATTGCATCACAGACAGAGAGAGAGAGAGAGAGAGAGAGACAAAGACAGAGACAGAGACAGAGAGATTTATTACAATCTAGACTGTCTCTATATTATGATTCAAGATCCAATGCAGCAATTTCCCCTGTTTGGTTCACATTTCTTTTCAAAGCAGTATGGGAATATATCTGTGTCATAAACACTAAAATTTAATAAAAAGAGACACTATGAAATACCATGAATAGCAGGAAAATACAGCTAGGTTAAAATGAGTGGTTTTGAAATACCTGTATTAAACAAAATTGGGGCATCCATCTTTAAATGAAATAAGATATATAATGACTAAACAATTTGTTATCAATATGCATTAATAATCAATTGAAAAAGACCTAGACATAGAAGAATATAAAATGTAATGTTAGTCAAATACGTAACACATAAAAATACTGAGAATTTTTGTCAAATAAATCAGGGTTTATGCCTTATTATATATGGACATTTACTATATAACAAAATGTAGTTGAAAATGCTTGAGTAGTTAAACAAAATCTGGCAAAAATATCTATTGTGTAATAAAATGTAGTTGGTCTCCTAGATCACATGTCTTTAAAAAATCAGAATTACAGACTACAGTATCAAAGTAAGCAATACATTTTAAAGGAACATCAATAAAGCTACATATAAGAGTCATGGGTGGACAAAATAATCCTGAATAAAACAAGAAACTCAGAAGTCAATTGATAGGCATATTAAACTAAGTGAAAATCTTTGAATGGACACAATGTCACCCCCAGAGTAAAGAGAATCAATTCCATTGAAATGCTTCAGACATTAGGGTAATGATAATCCAATCAAAATGGTGCTCTATCTCAAAAATAATCAATGCCCATACTTCATGTATATCCCTCCCCAGATAAGGGAATATTTCTCTTCCTGATCTAATTGATTACAAATGTCCTTATACATGTGTTCTACTTCGAATGAAGCCACATTGAGCAACTTAATCCCTTTCTAAGCAACATTCAATTGCCATTATTTCAGTCAAGAAAGGGTTTTTACTGCTGACTTCAGTGTTCTCTTTTCAGCATGATAAACAATCACCTCAGTGGATTAATCAAACAAGCTCAAAAACAGTCACAGCCATCTCTTAGTTCTTGTTCGAACTTAGATAAATGTTCTCTGCTTCCATTTCTCAGAAGATTTTCTGCAACACCTGTTGGCATCTGAGACTCACTTGGATGAGTGTTCTAAATGGAAGTTCCCTGTGTGACAAATCCAAATTCCTCCCTGGATGGGTGACTATAATAGAGACGAAGCTAGGTTGTCATAGAGACAGCAGTAAAAGGTCAAGCATCAGACTCCACACCAGATGAGGGCTCCAGAGTAAACAAACATGTCCTGTCCAAACCAAGGTCGTAGATGCTAAGGGACAGTGGCAGGTATATACAGTGATAGAGCAGATATACAGCTGTATATCTGCTCATTAAGTACATTTCCCACTTATTCTTCCAACCCTGAGCTCATCATTTCCCTAGGGACTTTGCTCTGCATACCAAACAATTTTTTTCTTGATGACTCCTTGTTCCCAAGATACCTTGTAAAATATCAGGTGAATGATACTTTATTACTCCTCTATAAACTCTTCTATCTTCCAGAAACCTAGTCTCTGAATTAAAGTTTTCTGTGAAGTATAATGCTTATTAAAAATGGGTTCTCCCACACAACAATGGGATTGGACTTTGAGCACATGATAAAAGCGAGAGCACACAAGGGAAGGGTGAGGATAGGTAAGACACCTAAAAAATTAGCTAGCATTTGTTGGCCTTAACACAGAGAAACTAATGTAGATACCTTAAATGCAACTGAGGCTAATAGGAAAAGGGGACCAGGAACTAGAGAAAAGGTTAAATCAAAAAGAATTAACCTAGAAGGTAACACACACGCACAGGAAATCAATGTGAGTCAATGCCCTGTATAGCTATCCTTATCTCAACCAGCAAAAACCCTTGTTCCTTCCTGTTATTGCTTATACTCTCTCTACAACAAAATTAGAAATAAGGGCAAAATAGTTTCTGCTGGGTATTGAGGGGGGGGGAGCGGGAGGGGGCGGAGTGGGTGGTAAGGGAGGGGGTGGGGGCAGGGGGGAGAAATGACCCAAGCCTTGTATGCACATATGAATAATAAGAGAAAAAATAAACAAATAAATAAAAATGGGTTCTCCCATAGTCTTGACTTTGGTTGGGGACACTACCCTCATGTACACTAAAACTTTACTATTCATTTTTTCAACAAGGGAGGGTCTGTGATCACTTGATATAAAACAAATATTGCTATATTTCTTAACATTATGGTATTTTCAAAACAATTAAAAATATCAAACAAAGCATAAGATGCAAGGTTACAAGAAGAGGTGGAACGTGTGGAAACACATGAGAAGAAAACAGCAAATTATGGACAGCTAGAAACCAGGTGAAATTGATCTTAAATTGTAAAGACAAATGTAGACTAGAAAGAAATAAATGAATATCCTTGGATTTGAATCCTATGAAGAAAGCAAACATACTTACTGACGGGTGCAGCATTTTAACAAGATCATAACATTGACAGCTGTCATCAGAGTCATAGCCCTAAACTTATATATTCCAAAGGAGGAGTAATCCTTTGAAAGTACTGTTGAATTCTCGTATTTTGATAAGCCATGCACCCAGGTCTGTTCAGAGTTTTTGTGTGTATGTTCACAAAGGTCATTGGTCTATAACTTCTCTTTCATGTAGAATCTTTCACTAAATTGTAACTTTTGTAACACAGACACATTTCTAACAAAACAGGGCAAATAAAGAAGGACCCAATTTGATTTACAGGATGTCTTTGAAACTAAATTACTGCATTTTCATTTTATATATCTAAATATGTCAGACTTATATATAGTATAGGGAAAGTGCATGAGGGAAAAACATACGCATAATTACAGTTGCATAGGATTTCGTAACAGCTGCTGCACAACAAAGTGCCTGGTGCTAAAAATGATAATGCACATTTCAAAAATTCATATGAGCATAAGTCCCAGGGTAAGTACTTGCACAAGAGAAAAAGAAAAAAAATAAACAAACAAGTAGAGGACACAGTGACACTCCGGCAGATGGTGGGTGTGTCTGTACCATCAATGGTGGTGATGGACGGTCACGGTGTGTTTAAATCATCCAATCATGCATGTTCCATACGCAAAGTTCTTCATATTTCAACCAGTAAACTATATAAGCTCAACAAAGTTGCCTAAACCAAAAACATAAGGACAGCATGGAGGCAAAGGCCCAGCTCATCTTCAACATTTCAGCACCTTCAGGGAGCCTCCCCTTTCATCACCATCCTCAGGCAGGATCTGCTCTCTGCCTCCCTCCTACTCATTCTGGTCACCAGCTTGGCATGGTTCTGAAACAGGACCCATCCTCAAGATCTTTGTACTTCTCATTCTCTCTGCCAGATGCACACTGTGCCTTCCACGGTGTCCCTTCAAATGACATTCTGTTCCCTGTCTTGCCTAGATGCAACAGAAAGCCACCTACACCCACTCTCCTTTTTTGCCAGCCAATGGTATCTTCACAGCAATTATTACCACCTGATAACATAGTGATGATTCTTATATTTCCAAATGATACATGGAAATTATAAATATGTAATCTTGTCATACAGGTATGCAATGTATAATTTTCAAAACT
Source organism: Castor canadensis (assembly GCF_047511655.1). Classification (NCBI taxonomy): domain Eukaryota; kingdom Metazoa; phylum Chordata; class Mammalia; order Rodentia; family Castoridae; genus Castor; species Castor canadensis. The sequence goes on from NC_133399.1 coordinate 7,633,057, forward strand.
ATTTCCTCAAACTTCTATCATTTCTTCACAATGAAAATACACAAAATCCTCTTTTATCTCTTCTTTTTACAATTTCCACATCTTTATATATTCTTTCCCCATGATTTTTTTAATGGAAATCTTGCTTTAATATCACAGTTTAAGACTGCCCATAACAACATTTTATTTATTTATTTATTTATTTAATTTCCCTATTACTTTATTTTTTATTGTTTTATTATTCATATGTGCATACAAGGCTTGTGTCATTTCTCCCCCCTGCCCCCACCCCCTCCCTTACCCTCCACTCTGCCCCCTCCCTCTCCCCCCCACCCCCTCAATACCCAGCAGAAACTATTTTGCCCTTATTTCTAATTTTATTGTAGAGAGAGTATAAGCAATAATAGGAAGGAACAAGGGTTTTTGCTGGTTGAGATAAGGATAGCTATACAGGGCATTGACTCACATTAATTTCCTGTGCATGTGTGTTACCTTCTAGGTTAATTCTTTTGATCTAACCTTTTCTCTAGTACCTGTTCCCCTTTTCCTATTGGCCTCAGTTGCTGTTAAGGTATCTGCTTTAGTTTCTCTGCGTTAAGGGCAACAAATGCTAGCTAATTTTTTAGGTGTCTTACCTATCCTCACCCCTCCTTGTGTGCTCTCGCTTTTATCATGTGCTCATAGTCCAATCCCCTTGTTGTGTTTGCCCTTGATCTAATGTCTGCATATGAGGGAGAACATACAATTTTTGGTCTTTTGGGCCAGGCTAATCTCACTCAGAATGATGTTCTCCAATTCCATCCATTTACCAGCGAATGATAACATTTCATTCTTCTTCATGGCTGCATAGAATTCCATTGTGTATAGATACCACATTTTCTTAATCCATTCGTCAGTGGTGGGGCATCTTGGCTGTTTCCATAACTTGGCTATTGTGAATAGTGCCGCAATAAACATGGGTGTGCAGGTGTCCCCATGATTTTTGTGACTTTTATTTTTCAGTCAGCACACTGTAATTGGATCTCAATTTATATTCTATATACACATAAAAGTCTCACTAAATAGAATAGTATAATATACAATGTATTGAAGAAAGAAAGGTTTATGAGTTCCAAATGAGAGTTGACACACGGATTATCCTAAAGTGACTAAGTAGAAATCTAGTCATGTTATTTTTTCCTTTCTCAATAATCATCTACAGCACATGGAAGGACAGAATTATATTCAAATTACAGAATTATTTCTTCTGGGATTTTCAGATTAATCAGAGCTGTAGTTCCTAATAAATGGCCTCTTCCTTTCCATGTACCTGGTCACTGTGCTTGGGAACCTGCTGAACACCCAGGCCACAATCTCAGACTCTCACCTCCATAAAGCCATGTATTTCTTCCTCTCCAATCTGTCCTCTGTGGATACTTGTTTAACCAACACCACCATCCCAGAGACAGAGCAAGCTCTTACCTTATGAAGCCTGCATCATCCAAATTTACTTTTTTTATTATTTATAAGACTGTACAACTTCCTCCTGGCTCTGATGTCCTATGACCACTTTGTAGCCATCTGTCATCCCTGCAATAAGAAGTCATCATGAATCCCCAGCTCGGTGGGATTGCTGGTGCTGATATCCTGGCTCACCAGTTCCTTTTGACAGTGCTTAATATTACTAAAGCTATCTTTCTGTATAGATGTATAAGTCACGCATTTTTTCTGTGAACTTAGTCAGCTTGTTTACCTTGCACGTTCTGACACTTTTCTTAACAATATGGTGATGAATTTGTTAGCTGCCTTGCTGGGTGGTGGATCTCTTGTTGGCATCGTTTATTCCTACTCCAAGATAGTTTCTTCCATCCATGTAATCTCATTAGCTCATGGAAAATAGAGGGAATTTTCCATCTGTGTATCTCAACTTTCTGTTGTCTCCTTGTTTTACACTCCTAGGACTATACCTCAATTCTACTGTGACCCAAAACTTATACTCAACTACAAAAGCCTCTTGGATGTACACTGTGGTCACCCTATGCTGAACCCCTTAATCTACCATCTGAGGAATAAAGACATCAAGAGGGCTCTGAGGACATTCTGAGAGAGAAACTATAAAAGTCACTGTTATCTTGGGCCTAAAAAAATTGCTGTTGATCACAGGATGTGACATCTTAGAGCAAGAAATTGCAATACTTTGATCACATTGTCAAAATAGTACTGCCTCCTTCTATTTGTTTTCTGGAATTTCTTTAATTTGATTTCAATTTCTCTAAAAATATATAATTCACCTTCTATACTTTCATACCTCTCATTCCCAAATAGTGTTCCACTTTATCACTGTACTCCTTAACGTTTGGAAACGTTGCAAATTCCCATTTATCATATGTAATTACACAAACTCCTTGGATAATTTTTTCTGTAATGACACAGATAATTACACATTATTTTCCTTTTGTTGTTACTAAAACAGTCATGTGTTATAGTCCACCTACAGGGGAAAATGAACCTGGCAACTAATTTCATTTAGATAATTTTATACAAGAGTAAATTCTAAGATCACAATTTTGGACTAGTGAGTCTATCTTTCCTTTGGGGGGGTTACTATGTGAACTGATCTTCCAGATCATGTAGATAAATTAGTGTTTTTTAGAACTTATTGTTTCATTTCTTTTCAGCAGGATTGGGTATTCTTAAGTGTGTAGCTCAGAACATCTATCACCTAACTGGCAAAAATTAATTGTAATATATACTTCTACATGGGATTTCCACTTAGAAAGACAAACTGAATAATAAATTCATTCAGGGATCACCTTGCATATGAGAAGGACAAGGTGGTTTAAACACTGGACATTGATGGACATTTTTATTATTGTATTATTTTCTTGCTCCTGCTTGAAAGCTTTCACTGTTGCCTAGAAATATGAACCCTTCCTTTATTTCTGAAAGAAACATCTTCCCCAGTCTTAATTTCCTCATAGTCATTGCATGGGTAATAAACAAACTGTATAAGTGCCATCAAGTGTATAAGTCTGTCATGCTCAAGAAGCACTTCAATCTGTATTACCAAATCACAATTTGCCAAAGCTTAAGATTCTACCCAGCTGTGAGAATATGGGCCACAAGTTGGCTGTACTAACATCCACAACCTTATACCTGACAATAATCTCCATGTAATCATTTTGAAACACAATTATATCCTATATACAAGAATAACAGAATATTTATGGTTGTTGTCTTCAAATATCAATTCTGTTTTGTTGGTGTTACAGGGGTTTTCTAAGCTGGCTCTCTACCACCTGAGCCACATCCCCAGTCCTTGTCTTCAAATATCAAGCCAAATGCCAAAAATAAAATGTCTATTATCAGTGGGCCACATGTTGTGGAATTATCCTAAGCTTGTCTGGAACCCACATACAGCTACAGTCGGGTTTTGGATAGCTTGTGATGCTCTGTGCATCTTGGGTGGGTTTTCTAATATTTTGGGGGACTCAGCATATCCAAGGTGGGACAACTTGATCTCATCCACAATTCCTCTCACTTCTAGTTGATCTGATTTGTCATGGGACTGAGACAGGATTTCCACACAGGTCACCAGAAATACCCATTGATTCCTCATGAGGCACACTGTCAGTCATAACAGATTTTATTGGCAAAAGCAAATTTATGAAACTCAATCCATCTCAAGTCTTAGAAATCACATCAAGCCCCAGCAGGTGAATGATACTCTTACAATCTGAAAAGAAATAAATCTTTCCTTCCAGAAACATTATATTTCCAGGATCCACATGCCTAACTCAGTAGTTAATGAAGCTAGAGAAATCCCACTTCTCTGATACCGCTGAAACAGTATTTCACTATTATGCATTTGCTCTTTATCATATTCATAAGGTCACAATCCTGAGATTGGCATTTGTGGGACAGGGCTGAAGGTCTAGTCAAGGGAACACCACTTGAAATTCAAATGGTCAGTAAAGACATATGAAGTGGGAAGGAGAGGAAAGTTCCAGTGACAATGTCTTGTTTGTTGAGTCTGAAGGTTGAAGTCCCTGCAGAATCCACGGTTTACCGAGGAACATCACAAACCGATGGGACCTCAGCCAGTGTCCTTTTCAGTTGTAGCCAGGTTTTCTGACCACCTACTCTTCCCTAATGCAGAAAAAAGAGAATATTTTCTTGATGAGGAAATCCGTATTTGAGAAAAGAGGTTTTCTTTTATCAAGGTATTGATTTATCTGAAACATGCATCAAAGAATATTAACATTCTATAAATGAATTTCCTCTTACGCACTACACAGGGTTATGTAATCTTTGCACTCTACTTAATATTTCTACTAAGACATATATATTGTACATAGTTATATTGTGTAGTGTGAGATTTTGATACATGTACAAAAAGTATGATGGCCAAATCATAATAATTAGCATACCCACCTTCTCAATCATTTACTATTTTCTGTGCTGGGAACATTCAAAATTCCTTTTTCCAGCTGTTTTATAAACTACAGAAAGCCTACAATGTTATAGAGCACTAGAACTTATGATAAAAACTCTATTAGGTACTTAATTAACAATGCTCTCTTTCTGCACCTACCCATATAAATTTCTTGGAATTTTATAAAATTGGATGCTCTGAGAAACATGCATATATATTATATATTTGTGTACATATATGTGTGCATATATATGTGATATAGGTCACATCTATGCACTATTAATATTATTAATTTGTTATCAACCTTTCTGTTAAAATTCCTTCATCATAAATATTGTCTATAAAATAACTTATATACCTGGGAAATATTGTGGATTGCATACTTCTGATGGCCTCTTTTGGCCATCATTATGGTAGGCATTGTGAATATTAACATGAAATAAAAACATGATCCAAAAGCTGAGAATAAAACCTAGTGACCATCTATAAAACACTAATATGCTATTGTCGACATTATCAGAAAGGGCAGTTGAAGAAATGATGTATAAAGGAATGATAAACAAGTGAAAAACTGTAGTCTCAGAATTTTCTCCTCTACAAAATTAAATTTGAGGTCCTAGTAGCCAAATAGCTTTTTCCATACATTTAAAATTTATGACTTTTCTTAGTATTAAAAAAGAAAAATCGTATCCCATTTGAGATGAAATTATTGCTAAATATATGTCCTATGGGGCAAGTGGGAATTTCTGAGTATTTCTGATCCAAAGATGGAATAACTTTGGGAAAGTGAGAAGATGATAAAATGGAGAGGTGTGGGAATCACAGAAAGCAGAGTCTAATAAAGTAAATTTTGCAATTAAAAGCAGAGGAGAAACTCCAAGAATAGAATAGAATGAAACTTCTCCTTCTACCATCTGCTTAAATAATCCAGGGCTGACCCTGAGACTTTGAAAAGTCCTCCGATCATGAGCACTTCATCAGTCTCAGGACAGTAAGTACTTTTATTGTCTGTACCTCAAAAAGCTTTTTCAGAGATCTTTTCTTGTCCTTATTCTTCAAACTGTAGACAAAGGGGTTCAGCATGGGTGTGACCACATTGTAATCATCGATATTTTTGCACTTGAATGTGAGTTTCAAGTCACATTCACAGCAAAACTGAGCTACACACCTAGAATTATACTATAAAATAAGGAGACAACTGAGAGTTGAGACGCACAGGTGGAAACGCTTTGTACTTCCCCTGAGCTGATGAGATTGCACCGATGGAGGAAACTATCTTGATGTAAGAATAAAGGACACCACCTAACGAAAAACAAACCAGTAGCACCACTGAAATACATCACCACATCATTGAGAAAGCTGTCAGAGCAGGCACGGTGAACCACCCAGTTAAGTTCACAGAAAAATGAGGGATTTCCAATTGTGTGCAAAAGGAGCACCATTGAGCTGAGTAATGTGGAAACCAGGACACTCATGACCCCAGGACACCAGAACCAGCAACACACAGAGCTGGGGGTTCATGATGACAGTGTAATTCAGAGGATGACCAATGGCCACAAAGTGGTCATAAGCCATTACAGTAAGTAGAAAGTTATCCAATACTGAAAAGAGTGTGAAAAATTCATTTGGGTGACGAATCTCTTATATGTTATGACCTTTCGCTGTGTCTGAATACTCACCAGCATTCTTGGGATTGTAGTGGAGGTAAAACAGATTTCCACAAAGGACAGGTTGGAGAGGAAGAGCGTGGTGTGTGCAAGTAGGAGTCTTACATTGTAGCCAGAATGATGAGCAGATTCCTAAGCACTGTGACCAGGTACAAGGAGAGGAACAGTCCAGAGATGATGGCCTGCAATTAGGGGTCTTCTGAAATTCCCAGCATTAGAAATTATGAAATTTGTGTGTCATTCTCTGGTCCCATGTGGTTGATGAGTCTGAGAGAGAGAGAGAGAGAGAGAGAGAGAGAGAGAGAATTATGACATAACAATTTAATAGTAATCTGACAGATATCCTATCATATGTATTATATTCTCCAGAAGTAAATTCCAAGGTTTTACATGTGAATCTACTCCAATATGGGACACCTCCCTACCATTTCTGATTGGAATTCCAACTGCCAGCCTTTACCCATTGATCATATGTTTAAAAAGTTTAAACACCAAGATTTTATGCATTTACAATAAAAATAAGCAATGATCATTTTTCAGGCACTGTCCAGGAAATGACTGAACTATGCATAAAAGCAAATGCTTCTAAAATTTAGTGGGGGAGAAGTAACACAAGCAAATGAAACAAATATAGTCAGGTAAAGAAATGATTGTGTAACATGTCAGATTTTAACAAATGTATACTATGAAATAAAGAATGAGAAATAAAGGAGAAAGTATCTGGGGAGAGTTATTTGTTGAAGAAACTCAGGCAAGGTCAGAAGACATGGAGGGAGCTACAAAGTTATATGCAGAAGTTTGTGGCTGGAATGAGAATTAGCCTGTGCAAGAGTCCTGAGAAAGTTAATTCTTTCAGATGCTCAAGGTCAAGAGGGGCCAATGTGCTAGGAGAAAGAGCAAGAGACAGAGAATAATGAACAATGTGGCTATATTGATGCTGAAACTTCAAAATGCTAGGAGGCTGTATGTGCAGGTATTGCATTTTCTTTTATGGTGGCTACTGAGGTGAGTTGTGCATTGAACTGCATCTCTTGGATATTTCAAAGATACATGTATTTGATATTTCCATGTGTTTTGTTTGGACCTCTGTACCATGAGTCTTTTGGCATAAATTGAGAACACATCCCCTTTCTCTGACATCTATTATCATTACTATTTTTATTCACTTATTCACATGTGCATACATTGTTTGGGTCATTTCTTTCCCCCTGGCCCTGCCCCCACCCTCTACATCCCTCCCACCTTCACTTCCAGGCAGAACCTAGTCTGCACTTATCTCTAATTTTGTTGAAGAGAAAACATAAGCATAATAAGAAAGACAAAACATTTTTACTAGTTGAGTTAAGGATACCTATACAGAGAGATTCCTAGCATTGCTTCCATGTACAAATGTGTTACAATCCAAGTTGATTCATCTCTAACTGATCTTTGCACTGGTTCCTGATCCCCTTCTCGTGTTGACCTCTGTCTCTTTAAGGTTTCTGTATTAGTTCCTCTGGAGTGGGGACATCAAACACTTTCATGTTTTGGGTTTTCTACCTATTCCCATATCTCCCATAAGTGCTCTCCCCTTGTCATGTGACCCAAGTCCAACAACATTGCTGCATTTGCCCTAGATCTAAAATCCACATATGAGGGAGAATATACAGTTTTTGGTCTTCTGAGTCAGGCTAACCTCACTCAGAATGATGTTCTCCAGTTCCATCCATTTACTTCAAAATGATAAGTTTCATCCTTCTTCATGGCTGAGTAAAATTCCATTGCATACAAATATGACATTTTCTTGATACATTCAAAAGTAGTAGGGCATCTTGGTTGTTTCCATAACTTGGCTATTGTGAATAGCACTACAATAAACATGGGTGTGCAAGTGCCTTTGGAGTAACCTGTATCACATTATTTTGGGTATATCCCCAGGTGTGGGATTGCTGGATTATATGGCAGATCTATGTTTAGATTTGTAAGAAACCTCCAAATTTTTTTCCAGAGTGGTTGCACTAGCTTGCATTCCCACCAGCAGTGTACAAGAGTTCTTTTTTCTCCACATCTTCACCAACACCTATTGGTGGTATTTTTGATGACGACTATTCTAACAGGGGTGAGGTGGAATCTTAGTGTGGATTTGATTTGCATTTCCTTTATGGCTACAGATGGTGAGCATTTTTTCATGTGTTTTTTGGCCATTTGAATTTCTTCTTTTGAGAGAGTTCTGTTTAGTTCAATTGCCCATTTCTTTATTGGTTCATAGATTTTGGGAGAGTTTAGTTTCTTAAGTTCCCTGTATATTCTGGTTATCAGTCCTTTGATGTGTAGCTGGCAAGTATTTTCTCCCACTCTGTGGGTAGTCTCTTCAGTTTAGAGACCATTTCTTTTATTGTGCAGAAGCTTTTTAATTTTATGAATTCCCATTGGTCCATTTGTTCTCTTAGTTGCTGGGCTGCTGGGGTTCCATTGAGGAAGTCCTTGCCTATACCTATTACTTCAGAGTGTATCCTGCTCCTTCCTGTACTAACCTCAGAGTTTGGGGTCTGATATTAAAGTCCTGATCCAATTTGAGTTTATACTAGTATAGGGTGATAGACATGGATCTAGTTTCAGTTTTTTGCAGATGGATAACACTTTTCCCAGCAATATTTGATGAAGAAGCCGTCTTTTCTCCATCATATATTTTTGGCACCTTTGTCAAAAATAGTTGTGTAGTTTAATATCCAGGTCCTCTATTCTGTTCTACTGGTCTTCATGTCTGTTTTTATGCCAGTACCATGCTGTTTTTATTGCTATTGCTTTGTAATATAGTTTGAAGTCGGGTATTGTGATACCTCCAGCATTGCTCTTTTTGTTGAGTATTGCCTTGGCTATTTGTGGTCTCTTGTGTTTCTAAATGTACTTTAGGGTAGATTTTTCAATCTCTGTGATGAAAGTCATTTGGATTTTGATGGGAATTGCATTAAACATGTAGATTGCTTTTGGTAGTATAGCCATTTTTACTATGTTGATTCTAACAATCTGTGAGCACAGGAGATGTCTCCACCTTTTGTAGTCTTCCTTGATATCTTTCCTTATGGGTTTGTAGTTCTCCTTGTAGAGGTCATTCACATCCTTTGTTAAGTTTACTCCTAAGTATTTGATTTTTTTAGGTTGTTGTGAATGGAATTGTTTCCATATATTCCTTCTCAGTTTGTTCATTGTTCGTGTATAGACAAGCTAATGATTTATGTAAGCTGATTTTGTATCCTACCACCTTGCTTTAGCTGTTCATGGTGTCTAGGAGTTTTTGGATAGAGTTTTTTGGGTCTTTAAGGTATAGGATCATATTGTCTGCAAATAGGGATATTTTGACAGTTTCTTTACCTATTTGTATTCCTTTTATTCCTTCTTCTTGCCTAATTGCTCTGGCCAGGAATTCCAGTACTATGTTGAATAGGAGTGGAGATAGTGGGCACCCTTGTCTCATTCCTGATTTGGAGGGAAATGGTTTCAGTTTTTCACCGTTAGGTATGATGTTGTCTGTAGGTTTGTCATATATAGCTTTTATAATGTTGAGGTACTTTCCTTCTATTCCTAGTTTTCTTAGAGCTTTTATCATGAAGTAGTGTTGGATCTTGTTGAAGGCTTTTTCTGCATCTATTGAGATGATCAAGTGGTTTTTGTACTTGCTTCTATTAATGTGCTGTATTATATTTATAGATTTGCATATGTTGAACCACCCCTGCTTCCTTGGGATGAAGCCAACTTGATCATGGTGGATGATATTTCAGATGTGTTGTTTGATTTGGTTTGCCATTATTTTATTGAGGATTTTTGCATCAATGTTCACTAAGGAGATTGGCCTATAGTTCTCCTTTTTGGAGGTGTCTTTGTCTGGTTTTGGGATGAGAGTAATAGTGGCTTCAAAAGCTGAGTTAGGTAATGTTCCTTCCCTTTCTATTTCATGGAACAGTTTCTGGAGGGTTGTTATTATTTCTTTAAACATCTGACAGAATTCAGGTAAGAATCCACTAGGTCCTAGACTTTTCTTTTATGGGAGATTCTATTGCTGCTTCAATTTCATTTTATGTTATAATCTATTCAGGTGATTAATATCCTCTTGCTTCAGTTTTGGATGGTTATAAGCATCTAGAAATTTGTCCATTTCTTCAAGATTTTCAAATTTATTAGAATGTAGGTTCACAAAGTAGTCTCTGATGATTTCCTAGATTACTGTGGTGTTTGTTTTATCTCCCCTTTTGCATTTCTGATTTTACTGATTTCAGTTTTTCTCTCCTCATTTTAGTCAAGTTTGCCAGGGGTTTGTCAATCTTATTTATTTTTTCAAAGAACCAGCTTTTTGTTTCATTGACTCTTTGTATGATTTTTTGTTTCTATTTCATTGTTTTCAGCCCTTATTTTTATTACTTCTCTCCTTCTACTGGTTTTGGGATTTGCTTGTTCTTGTTTTTCTAGGAATTTGAGATGTAGCATTATGTCATTGATTTGAGATATTTCTATCCTTTTAATATATGCACTCATGGCTATAAACTTTCCTCTTAGGACTGCCTTTGCTGTGTCCAATAGGTTCTGGTAGTTTGTGTTTTCATTTTCATTAACTTCCAGGAACATTTAAATTTCCTCTTTTATTTCATCGATGACCATTGATCTTTGAGCAATGTGTTTTCAGCTTCCAATTGTTTGCATGTTTTTTACTGTTGTTTTTGTTCTTGAGTTCTAGTTTTAATGCATTATGATCAGATAGAATGCGTGGGAATATTTCTGATTTGCTGAGGCTTACTTTGTGCCCTAAGATATGATCAATTATGGAGAAGGTTCCATGGGCTGCTGAGAAGAATGCATATCGTGCAGCAGTTGGATGAAATATTCTGTAGACATCAGGTAGGTCCATTTGAACTATGGTGTGATTTAGTTCTAGAATTTCTTTATTGTTTTTTTGTTTAGATGACTTACCTATTGGTAATTGGGGGGGTATTAAAGTCTTCCACTACCACTGTGTTGGAGTTTATATATGTTTTTAGGTTCTTCAGAGTATGTTTGATGAAATTGGGTGCATTGACATTGGGTGCATATAGTTTGATAATTGTTATTTCCTTTTGGTGTATTTCCCCTTTTATTAGTATGGAATGTCCTTCTTTGTCTCACTTGATCAATGTAACTTTGAAGTCTACTTTGTCCAAGTATTGCTACCCCCACCTGTCTTCAGGGGCCATTGTCTTGGTAAATCTTCTTCCAGCCTTTCACCTTAAGCCAGTGCTTGTTTCTATCAATGAGGTGGGTCTTCTGTAGGCAGCAGATTGTTGGATCTTCCTTTTTTATCCAGTTTGCCAAGCAGTGTCTTCTGATGGGGGAATTGACTCCATTAACATTCAGTGTTAGTATTGATATGTATGTGGTGATTCCTGTCATTTAGTTGTCTTTGTTGTTTAAGAGTTTCATTGTGTGTAGCTAAATCAATGTTACTCTTTACTTTCTTGCCTTTTCTTCTCCTGTGGTTTGGTTTTGCCTGCCCTTTCATGGTTTTTTTGCTTTCACTTTCTGTGTGCAAAATTACTTAGAGAATCTTTTGTAGTGTCTTGGTGGTCCTATAGTTTTTTAGTTTCTGCTTATCATGGAAGACTTTTATTGATTGATCTATTTTGAAGCTAGTTTTGCTGGGTAGATTATCCTAGGATTGAAGTTATTTTCATTCAGTGCCCAGAAGACCTCACTCCATGCTCTTCTTTCTTTTGTGGTTTCTGTTGAGAAATCTGCTGTGATTTTTATGGGTTTATCTTTGTATGTTATTTGTTTTTTCTCTGTTACAGCCTTCAGTATTCTTTCTCTATACTCTGTGTTTGTTGTTTTAATAATAATATGTCATGGGGTAGTTCTATTTTGGTCAAGTCTGTTTGGTGTCCTGGAGGGTTCCTGTACCTGAATTGGCATAGTTTTCTCTGGATTTGGGAAATTTTCTGTTATTATTTTGTTGAATATATTACAAATTGTTTTGCTTGCACCTCTTCTCCTTCTTCAATGCCCATGATTCTTAGGTTTGGTCTTTTGATGGAATTGGTGAGTTCTTTCATATTCCTTTCACAAGACTTGAGTTGTCTGACTAATATTTCTTCTGTTTTTCCTTTAATTTCCATTTCATCTTCAAGTTCTTAGATTCTGTCTTCTGCTTGTTCTAGCCTGCTGGAGTGGTCTTCCATTTTGTTTTGTATTTCTGTTGCATTCTTTTTTCTGAAGTTTTCCATATCATGGGTCACTTCTTTAATATTGTCAATTTTCAACCTTAATTCATTTATCTATTTATGGTGTTATCTGTTTCACTTTGGTGTTTATATAGGGCTCCTATGATTTCATTTATTTGTTTTTGTGTTTTCTCATATTCTTTATTTTTGTTGTCTTGTAATTTCTTGAGTGCCTCCTGTACATTTTGGTTGACCATGTCTAGTAACAGCTCTATGAAATTCTCATTAATTACTTGTAGGATTTATTCTTTCAGAGTGTTCTTGTGGGTTTCATTTGATTCCTTGGTATTGTTTATCTTTGTTTTGTTGGAGTCTGTATCTAGGTATCCATTTTCTTCATTTTCCTCTGAATCCTGTTAATTTATTTTTGGAGGGAGAATGGTTTATCTCCCTTTTTCATCTTCCCATCATTCCACTTGGTACTGTTTTTGTCCCTGGTCTATGTGTAATTTAGTATTAGCTAACTTACAATAGTAAAATTAGCAAAACCAAGAAAGAAAGAGGAAAAAGAGAAAGAAAAAGAATGAGAACCATAGAAATCAACAGGGAGAGATGGTGAACAATCAAACAGCAAACAAGACAAACAAACACTTAAAAAAAGAAAGAAAGAAAATCCCCAGTTCGGAAACAGCAGAATTTCAGTCTTAGTAGTTCCAGTGTTATTCCTTTAGCATCCAGTCCTGTTTGTATGCCTCTCCTAGACAGGTATGGAGCTGGCATCTGGTGGTGCTGGAGCACCATCTGGTGGAGGCCAGTGGGCCTGTGGGCCATCGGGTGTGTAGTGGGTGGTGGCCCAGCAGGCCAGTGGGCAGCAACACAGCAGGCCCATGGGCCAGGGGCCTGGCAGGTCAGTGGCCAGGCAGGTCTGCAGGCAGTGGTCTGGTGGGCCTGCGGAGTGGAGACCTGACAGGCCAATAGGCTGGCAGAGGCCCACCTGTTCTTTCAGTGTATCATGACGTGGAGAAGCTTTCCACTGGCTAGGAGTTCATGGTGCCAAAGTTTCAGCTCTCTCTTGTGCTTGATCTAAGCCAAGAGTGTCTGCAGCATCTCAGCATGGTCCCTGATTCCCGCAGTTCACGCATTGTGTGTTTGTGTCCCAGTCGCCATTTTGGATTTTTGGATACTCTTCTATTATCATTCTTAAAGACAAACACATACACACACCCACACCCACACATACACACATGTGGCTTGAAAATTTGCCCTATTCTGATTTCCTGGATTCATGTGCACATTGTGTTCTTCTCATCCTCAATCACTCTATTAGAAAGGAAAGGACACCAGGCAAGCTGCCTGTATCAATTTACATTTCTCCAAAGAGGTGTATGAACTTTGTATGAAAATTGATGCTGCAAAGTCGATTAATTTAATTATAAGTTTCTCAAATTTAATATTGAGGCTATTTGTGCTATCCCCATTCCCTACAATACTGAAAAAGCAACCTGGGCATACAGTTCCATGTTAAAGAGCTTGCCTAGCATAAGGACGGTCTAGGTCCTTCAGAATGGTAAAGAACATGGATGGAACTGGAGAACATCATCTTAAGTGAAGTTAGGCTGAGAAGTCCGAAAGCTGCATTTTCTCTCTAATATGCAAATTATATACTTAAAACAAATGCAGCACTATTATGGGACATGGATCACACTAAGGGGGCAGTGCATGGGAGGGATAGAGAAAGGGAAAAAGCTAAAAACTTAAATGTGGTTGATGTGTGCATTGTACAGAAATGAATATAAAAAATATTAAATTGGCCAAGGCCACCATGGGAAGGAGACAAGGGAGGAGTGAAGAGGATTAGAAGAGATGAACCAAATGGGGTTGTGTACATATATGCGTGGAAACAACACAAGGAAAGTCCCCATGTAGACATCTTTATCTCAAACTAGCAAAAACATCATGTTATTCTTTTACCCTTTTTGTGAAAAATTGGAGAACAGGATGATGGAATTGGGGTGGCTGTTGGCACTGGTGGGAGGAAAGAGGTGGCAAGAAAAGGGATAGGAGGATGCATACCATGCAAATATTGTATACACCTGAATATAAATGCAAAAATGATATGCATTGAAACTATTCCAGGAATTGGGGAAGGGGAGGTCAAAGAGTAGTGGAAGGGCTAAATTCAGCTATTATATATTTAATAAATTGTAAGAACCTTTGTAGATGCTACAATGTACCCCCATCCACCACAAAAATAAAAAGAGAGACAAATACAGAGAGTGAGAGAATGAGTCAACAAATGCCTTGATGGGAAAAAAATATACTGCATTCACTTGGTCCTGGAAAGTTTGTAAGGCAGAAAAAACTTCTTTGTCTCTTGTTGCATTCCAACTCTATATGCCCTTGAAGACTAGCAAAATAATTAAAGAGCAAAAACAAATTTTTCAACGCAGCATGTTGGCTCATGTGTGTGATACTAGCTATTCTGTAGGTGGAGACTGGGAATGGATGTTCAAAGCCAGTGCAGGCAAAATATTAGTGAAATACAATTAAGCCAATAAAAATCTGGGCATGGTGGTGTATGTCTCATGTTAGCGATGCACAATCTTTAAGTAAGAGGATGGAGATTCTGGCATAAAACTGAGACCCTATCTAAAAATAAGAAAAGAAAAATGGATAGAAAACTTGCATAGCAAGTGAAAGGCTCTGATTTCAAACCCAATATCATCAAAAAACAAAACAAACCAAAAACTCCTTAAAAGACAAAAGTAGTGTTATGTTTTGGGCCCTACAACATACATGGAACATCTAAATGGGAAAAACAGTTCAAGGGAAGTATGAAACAGAAATTCAAAAAATAAAAATTACCAAGGACAATAAAATTTGATAGTTCTAATATCAAATATTAGAAGAGGGATTTCCACTACAACGTTCAGAACTAATTTGAGTAATTGGGGTTTGGAATAATTGTGCATATTCACGGGTTACAATGTTAAATTCCAATATATGTGTATAGATGTAGTGATCCATACACCACAATTATTTTGTTGTGCAAAAATATTTTAAGTCTTTTCGTCTAGTCTAATTATGAAATATACATTTCATGAATATTAACTTTTGTCACTTTACTGTGTATTAGAAAATGAAAATTTATTCCCACTACCTTAATATAATTCTGCATCCTTTTGCCATTCCTGTGCCCCCTCTTTCCTTTTGTATAATAACCACTATTCTGTCCTGTTCATTAACATTTTTTATGCAATAGGGAAACCAATTGGTATTTCTCATTCTGTGGAATGAGATTCACAGCACCACTTGATTTTTACACACAAGAGCAAATAAGGCATCCTTCTTTCTCATTTTTTGTCTGACATCTTTCCTCCATAATCAGAAGACTTTAAGTTTTCAATTCTGCAGATAAATCCAATGGACACATTCCAGTCCTTCCTGTGGTTTCATAAAATATTCAAAGACCTCCCCAGAACATATTTTATTAAATCCTGCACACACCGTGACAATTTGCCCTTCTACACCAAATCAAATCCTGCCTGTGACTGCCCCATGAGGACACTGCATCACACATATATTTCCCACACCATGCTGAGGGTCAGTACCATGATGCAAGATCCAAATATGCACTCACCTGAGTTGTTCACTTTTTATATTTCCATAACAGTATGTGAATATGTCTGCATTTTATAGAATTAAATCAAAGCAAAGAAGTTGTGTAATATGACAATGGCAGTGAATAAAACATGTTAAATTGAGTGGTTTCAAAAAACTGTTTAAAACAAAATTTTATTTAGCATCAAGAATTAGGTGAATGATGACATATAATACCAAAAATTTATAGCTGTTCTGATAGATTAATAATTTAATTGGCAATGTTCTGTACACAAAGGAGTATAATGATGTACATTTGTCTAACATAGTGGCCCATTGCAGCTGCTTGATTTATATATTATGTTCAGTGTATCCAGGCATTTAACATATGATAACATTGTATTTTGATTGAGTTGGAAAATCCTAAGTATTTTTTTGACAAAACCTCATTTTTTTTCTTTTATTTGTATGTGCTCACAATGTTTGGGTCATTTCTCCCCCCCTCCCCCCGCCCCCTCCCTTACCTCCCTGCCCTCTCCCTCTGCCCCCCGACCCCCTCACAAAACCTCATTTACATGTCTGACTATCTGAGGTATATGGAGTTGACCCCTAGTTTACATAGCTGGCAAAAAATGAGAAGAATTAAAGACATCAATATGGAAGTTAAAGACACTTTAAAGAGGATGATAAATGAAGCCACCTATAAAGCTCATTCATTAAATAAAAATTTACAAATCTATGGACCAAAATAACAATCCAAAAATACTTAAGAGAAACAACACAATGGACAATTCCTATAAAAAGGAGACACTCATGATAATCAAGTCAGAATGGTGCTTCATCTCAGAAATTATTAACACCCTTATTTCACCACATGTAAAAGATAATTTCTCTATTTCTATTAAAGAACTGCAAAGAACCATGGACACATGCTCTACTTATACTGAAAGTGACTTATTTGGTTTTTTTTATTCATATGTGCATACAATGCTTGGGTCATTTCTCTCCCCTGCCCAAACCCCCTCAATTACCCCCCAACCCCTCCCTCTCCCCAACACCCCCTCAATACCTGGCAGAAACTATTTTGCCCTTGTCTCTAATTTTGTTGTAGAGAGAGTATAAGCAATAATAGGAAGGGACAAGGGTTTTTGCTTGTTGAGATAAGTATAGCTATACAGGGAGTTGACTCACATTGATTTCCTGTGCATGTGTGTTACCTTCTAGGTTAATTCTTTTTTATCTAACCTTTTCTCTAGTTCCTGGTTCCCTTCTCCTATTGGCCTCAGTTGCTTTTAAGGTATATGCTTTAGTTTCTCTGTGTTGAGGGCAACAAATGCTAGCTAATTTTTTAGGTGTCTTACCTATCCTCACACCTTCCTTGTGTGCTCTCGCTTTTATCATGTGCTCAAAGACCAATCCCCTTGTTCTGTTTGCCCTTGATCTAATGTACTCATATGAGGGAGAACATACGATTTTTGGTCTTTTGGGCCAGGCTAACCTCATTCAGAATAATGTTCTCCAATTCCATCCATTTACCAGCGAATGATAATATTTCATTCTTCTTCATGGCTGCAAAAAATTCCATTGTGTATAGATACCACATTTTCTTGATCCATTTGTCAGTAGTGGGGCATCTTGGCTGTTTCCATAAATTGACTATTGTAAATACTGCTGCAATAAACATGGGTGTGCAGTTGCCTCTGGAGTAACCTGTGTCACAGTCTTTTGGGTATATCCCGAGAAGTGGTATTGCTGGATCAAATGGTAGATCAATATTTAGCTTTTTAAGTAGCCTCCAAATTTTTTTCCAAAGTCGTTGTACTAGTTTACATTCCCACCAACAGTGTAAGAGGGTTCCTTTTTCTCCACATCCTTGCCAACACCTGTTGTTAGATGTGTTGCTGATGATGGCTATTCTAACAGGGGTGAGGTGGAATCTTAGTATGGATTTAATCTGCATTTCCTTTATTGCTAGAGATGGTGAGCATTTTTTCATGTGTTTTTTGGCCACTTGAATTTCTTCTTTTGAGAATGTTCTGTTTAGTTCACTTGCCCATTTTTTTTATTAGTTCATTTGTTTTCAGAGAATTTAGCTTTTTAAGTTCCCTATATATTCTGGTTATCAGTCCTTTGTCTGATGTGTAGCTGGAAAATATTTTCTCCCACTCTGTGGGTGTTCTCTTCAGTTTAGAGACCATTTCTTCTGTGCAGCAGAAGCTTTTTAGTTTTATGAAGTCCCATTTATCTGTGCTGTCTCTCAGTTGCTGTTCTGCTGGGGTTCCATTGAGAAAGTTCTTACCTATACCTACTAACTCCAGAGTATTTCCTACGCTTTCCTGTATCAACTTTAGAGTTTGTGGTCTGATATTATGATCCTTGACCCATTTTGAGTTAATATTGGTATAGGATGATATACATGGATCTAGTTTCAGTTTTTTGCAGACTGGTAACCAGTTTTCCCAGCAGTTTTTGTTGAAGAGGCTGTCTTTTCTCAATTGTATATTTTTAGCGCCTTTGTCAAAGACAAAGATATGTGGCTAGATATGTGGCTTCATATCTAGGTCCTCTATTCTGTTCCACTGGTCTTCATGTCTGTTTTTGTGCCAGTACCATGCTGTTTTTATTGTTATTGCTTTTTAGTATAGTTTGAAGTTGGGTATCATGATACCTCCAGCATTGTTCTTTTGAGTGAGTATTGCCTTGGCTATTAGTGGCCTCTTGTGTTTCCATATAAATTTCATGGTAGAGTTTTCAATCTCTTTAATGAATGTCATTGGGATTTTGATGGGAATTGCATGAAATATGTAGATTACTTTTAGGAGTATAGACATTTTTACTGTGTTGATTCTACCAATCCATGAGCATGGGAGATCTCTCCACTTTCTATAGTCTTCCACAATCTCTTTCTTCAGAACTTTATAGTTTTCCTTGTAGAGGTCATTCACATCCTTTACACCTAGGTATTTGATTTTTTGAGGCTATTGTAAACGGAATTGTTTTCATATGTTCTTTTTCAGTTTTTCATTATTAGTGTATAGAAATGCTAATGATTTTTCTATGTTGATTTTATATCCTGCTACCTTGCTGTAGCTATTGATGTTGTCTAGTAGCTTCTGAGTAGAGTTTTTTGGGTCTTTAAGGTATAGGATCATGTCGTCTGCAAATAGGGATATTTTTTTCAGTTTCTTTACCTATTTTTATTCCTTTTATTCCTTCTTCTTGCCTAATTGCTCTGGCTAGGAATTTCAGTACTATGTTGAATAGGAGTGGAGATAGTGGGCATCCTTGTCTACTTCCTGATTTTAGAGGGAACTCTTTCAGTTTTTCTCCGTTAAATACAATGCAGGTTGTAGGTTTGTCATATATAGCCTTATAATGTTAAGGTACTTTCCTTCTAGTCCTAGTTTTCTTAGAGCTTTTATCATGACATGGTGTGGGATCTTATCAAAGGCTTTTTCTGCATCTATTGAGATGATCAAGTGGTTTTTGTCTTTGCTTCTGTTAATGTGGTTTGTTACGTTTATTGATTTTCATTTGTTGAACCACCCCTGCATCCCTGGGGTGAAGCCTACTTGGTCACGGTGAATAATCTTTTTGATATGTTGTTGAATTCGGTTTGCCATTATTTTGTTGAGAATTTTTGCATCAATGTTCACTAAGGAGATTGGCCTATAGTTCTCCTTTTTGGAGGTGTCTTTGCCTGGTTTTGGGATAAGTGTAATACTGGCTTCATAAAATGTGTTTGGCAGTTTTCCTTCCCTTTCTATTTCGTGGAACAGTTTAAGGAGGGTTGGTATCAGTTCTTCTTTAAAGGTCTGATAGAATTCAGCAGAGAATCCATCAGGTCCTGGACTTTTCTTTTTGAGGAGACTCTTGATTGCTGCTTCAATTTCATTTTGTGTTATAGGTCTATTCAGGTGATTAATATCCTCTTGGTTCAGTTTTGGATGATCATATGTATCTAGAACTCTGTCCATTTCTTTAAGATTTTTAAATTTATTTGAATATAGGTTCTCGAAGTAGTCTCTGATGATTTCCTTGACTTCGATACTGTTGGTTGTTATCTCCCCTTTTGCATTCCTGATTCTACTAATTTGGGTTTTTTCTCTCCTCATTTTAGTCAGGTTTGCCAGGGGTCTGTCGATCTTGTTTATTTTTTCAAAGAACCAAGTTTTTGTTTCATTAATTCTTTGTATGGTTTCTTTGGTTTCTATTTCATTGATTTCAGCTCTTATTTTTATTATTTCTCTCCTTCTATTTGTTTTGGGATTTGCTTGTTCTTGTTTTTCTAGGAGTTTGAGATGTATCATTAGGTCATTGATTTGGGATCTTTCAGTATTTTTAATATGTGCACTCATGGCTATAAACTTTCCTCTCAGGACTGCCTTAGCTGTGTCCCATAGGTTCCAGTAGGTTGTGTTTTCAATTTCATTGACTTCCAGAAACTTTTTAATTTCCTCTTTTATTTCATCAATGACCCATTGTTCATTAAGTAATGAGTTATTCAGTTTCCAGCTGTTTGTATGTTTTTTGTCTTTACTTTTGTTGTTGAGTTCTAGCTTTATTCCATTGTGATCAGATAGTATGCATGGTATAATTTCTGTTTTCTTATATTTGCTGAGGCTTGCTTTGTGCCCTAGGATAGATCTATTTTAGAGAAGGTTCCATGGGCTGCTGAGAAGAATGTATATTGTGTAGAAGTTGGATGAAATGTTCTGTAGACATCAAGTAGGTCCATTTGACCTATTGTATATTTTATATCTTGGATTTCTTTACTGATTTTTTGTTTGGATGACCTATCTATTGATGATAATGGGGTGTTAAAGTCTCCCACAACCACTGTGTTGGAGTTAATATATGCTTTTAGGTCTTTCAGGGTATGTTTGATGAATTTGGGTGTGTTGACCTTGGGTGCATATAGGTTGATAATTGTTATTTCCTTTTAGTCTATATCCCCTTTTATTAGTGTGGAATGTCCTTCTTTATCTCATTTGATCAATGTAGGTTTGAAGTCTACTTTGTCAGAGATAAGTATTGCTACTCTTGTCTGTTTTGGGAGGCTATTGGCTTGATAAATCTTCTTCCAGCCTGAAAGTGACTTTATTTGTGTTGATAACATTCAAATACTTCTTCTAGCTATTTTAAGATACACACCAATTATTATTAATAAAAGTCACCCTATTAGACCATAGACTGTCCTATATAACTGTTTTGTGGCTTATCACAATACTTCCTCTATTCTCCACCTTTCCAACACCTCCCAACCACTGGTTTCCACAATTCTATTCTCAGCTTATGTGATATCAATTAATTTAACTTCCACATGTGAGTAATGACATTGGTATTTCTCTTTCTTTTCCTTCATATTAACTTAGTTTCCTTCATATTGTTGCAATTACTGGATTTTATCATTTTCTAGGGATGTATAGTATGCCATTGTTTACATGTACTGCACTTCCTTATACATTTACTCTTACATGGACACTCAGGTCGATTCCATACCTTGCTATTGTGAATAGTCCTGAAATAAAATGGGAGGCAATATATGTCATTACAATCTGAGTTTTCTTCTTTTTGATTTATACTGAATAATGGCATTGCTCAGATGGGCAATCTTTGGTTGGTTGGTTGGTTGTATACTGGGTTTTTTCTTTGTTTTGAGGAACCTCCATATTGTTCTCCATAATGGCTAAATTAATTCACATTTAACTAATCTTGTATTGGAGATTACCTTGCTCCTCATCCTCACCAACATTTTTTTCCTACAGTGCTATGGATTTAACCCAAGGTCCCATGGATTATAGGGAAACATTCTGCCCCTGAGCTACAACCCCTGTCCCCTGGTATATTTCAAATTGTATTTGATAATTATCACACTGATTGAGGCAAAGTGGTTTCACATATGGTTTTGTTTTGAATCTCCTTCATGATTAGTGATGTTGGAATTTTTCATATATCATCTGGCCATTTATATGTGTTCTCTTTGTTAATGACATTTCTGATTATTTCCTAGGTGTTTCTGCATTTTTATTAATGTATATTAATTGTAGAAATGGTGGACTTCATCATGACATTTTCACTCATGCATATGAGGTATGTTGATCGTATTTATGCTCCTAATACTCACTAAGCATTACTAGAGCTCCTTCCTCCCACTATTCCCATTCATATTCCATAATATTCCCCCTATCACTTTTGATTCATTTTTAAGTTCTACATAGGAGAGGAAATATAATTATTGTCTTTCTAAGTCTGTCTTGCTTCCTATTTTCTAATCAGATTAGCTGTTTTTTGTCATTCAGATGAAAATGATTGATGTACATTCTATACAAGAATGCATATAGAATTTTCAACCTGTTGTGTTTCCATAAGAAGTGGACTATGGTAGAAAACAGAAAAATGGAGAACACAAAGCAATTTGGGATATAATACAAATATACATGGAAATGACATAATGAAACTTCATGAGAGGCACCATATTTCTGATAAATCTTCCAAGGTCCCCTTCACCTCTTACCTCCTCTACCTAGAGATGTAGAGATTCAGCATGGTGTGACCACAGGCACATCACCAAACCATCAGATTGTCACTGAACAGAGGGAAGCTGCAGAAGTACCATCCAGAGCCAGTGCAAATGCGTGTGTCCAAAATGTCCTCCAAAGACCCATGGGTTAAAACCTTGGTTCCCCAGCATGGTGCTGTTGGAAAATGGTGGATACATAAAGAGACAGAATTTAGTAAGAGGTTAGATAATTGGGAATATGCCTTGAAAAAGCTTGCAGTGAGCTCAGTATTTTGCTCTGTCTCTGACTCTTCCTGTGGATGAGGTATCATTGTTCTATCACTTGTTCCCCATTCTTCATGATGTGTGGCCTCTACTAGTGAATCCCTCATCTTCTCCATACTAGAAAGAGTCAAAGGATAGGAGGTCAGGTGCCAATGCTTGTTATTTTCCAATTCCGCTTCAGACATACAAGTTTTTTCACATGTCTGATATACCATCTGTGCCAGAGGTATGGTACCACTGGGTTCACAATTGCATAAAGGCACAGCAATTGTTAGCAGGACTTCATTTTTTCTTTACCACTTTTTATTAAGACAGAGTATGTTGGCATAATTATAAGCAAAGTTTGATTTAGGACATTACAAAATTATGTTGGAGAAGTAATTATGAGTTGAAAAGAAAAGAGACACATCAAAATTTGTACTGATTAAAATAGAGGTCTCTTGACTGGAAGCATGAGTCAGGTGGTAGAATGACTGCCTACCAGGCATGACATCTTAAGATCAAATCCAAATATGAGCAAAAAAAAAGATGATTTTGATAACTTTTTGTTTACAATTTTACCTATTTTTTAATATTTTAGATTAATATAGAAGAGTAAGGAATGACACAGATAGATCCAGGAACTCTTTATTCATCCTCCCCAGTGATAACATCAAGAAAAGATAAGATATAGTATCATACTCAGATATAAACTATAGTAACAGGAAATGAAATCAACAGACTCTGGAGACAACTGACTCTCCATGTTCATTTTTGCACTATTCCCAACAGTGAAGGATCAACCCAAGTGCCCATGATAGAATGGATGAATGAAGACAGTATAGCAGATATTCACAATATAGTATTAGTTAATTATAGAGAAGCAGATGTTCACAATATAGTATTAGTTAATTATAGAGAAGCAGATGTTCACAATATAGTATTAGTTAATTATAGAGAAGCAGATGTTCACAATATAGTATTAGTTAATTATAGAGAAGCAGATGTTCACAATATAGTATTAGTTAATTATAGAGAAGCAGATGTTCACAATATAGTATTAGTTAATTATAGAGAAGCAGATGTTCACAATATAGTATTAGTTAATTATAGAGAAGCAGATGTTCACAATATAGTATTAGTTAATTATAGAGAAGCAGATGTTCACAATATAGTATTAGTTAATTATAGAGAAGCAGATGTTCACAATATAGTATTAGTTAATTATAGAGAAGCAGATGTTCACAATATAGTATTAGTTAATTATAGAGAAGCAGATGTTCACAATATAGCATTAGTTAATTATAGAGAAGCAGATGTTCACAATATAGCATTAGTTAATTATAGAGAAGCAGATGTTCACAATATAGCATTAGTTAATTATAGAGAAGCAGATGTTCACAATATAGCATTAGTTAATTATAGAGAAGCAG
The DNA here is from genome assembly GCF_047511655.1 of Castor canadensis. NCBI lineage: Eukaryota > Metazoa > Chordata > Mammalia > Rodentia > Castoridae > Castor > Castor canadensis. The sequence goes on from NC_133399.1 coordinate 7,657,080, forward strand.
ATGTTCACAATATAGCATTAGTTAATTATAGAGAAGCAGATGTTCACAATATAGCATTAGTTAATTATAGAGAAGCAGATGTTCACAATATAGCATTAGTTAATTATAGAGAAGCAGATGTTCACAATATAGCATTAGTTAATTATAGAGAAGCATGGACTCATGTCATTTGATGCACTAGAATGTTTTTCTAGGCCAGACACTGAAAGACAAGCACTCTACCTTTTTTTCATATGTAGAATATTTTTAAAGTCCAATTTAATGAAAAATATGTTTGTGGGACGTGTTTGAGGGTGAATAAGTGGAGGCTGTATTTGATCAGTCCATACTGTATGCATACTTGGACATATCATGCTGAATGAATATCTGTCACTTAAAAGTAAAATAAAGCAAAATTCAGGAAAGCAGAATTTTTTTTTACAAATTCTGAGTGTTTCCCTGTTGTGGCCACAGGGAAACACTCAGAATCCCTGGTTCTGATCCCTGGTTTAGCAATGCCAGACCCCATGATCCACAAATGTATTCATCATTAATAAGTTCCAATTATTTCTAATGTTACTTACAGTATAAAAATGTCTAACTGAAAAAGACTATGGTTATATTTCTTGGAGCATGTAGTGCTCTTTACTTATAAGAATGGTGGCCAAAATGATTAGCTATAAAACATCCTGAGAAGCTAAGATCTACATGGTCACAAATGGCATTTGAAGAAGTGATATAGAAATGATAAACCAACTAGCAAAATATATAGACATAGATAGATGATAGATAGACAGACAAACAGAGTTAGATAGAGGATAGATGACAGATAGACAGACCCTTATTTGCAAAAATGAATCTTCCCACAGAAACAACAGACATAAATTTGCAGGTGTAATTTCTATTTACACCATGTGATGTAAGAATCACAAGTCTGATCTTGAGCTTTTGAGTCCTCCAATCATGGGCACTTCTTCAATGTCAGGATGAGGGGTGTTTTTCTTACTTCTATCCCAAAATGTCTTTTTAGTGCTCTCTTGATGTCCTCATTCCTCAAACTGTAGAAAAAAGGGTTCGGCACAAGGATAACTGCAGTGTACATCACTGAAGCGATTGCAGTTGAATGTGAGTTTTGGATTACAGCAGAACTGAAGTACACTCCTAAGTTTGTCTCCTAAGGAAACAACAGAAAGATGAAAAGGAGAAGTGGAAAATGCTTTGTACTTCCCCTGAGCTGAGGAGATTGCACAAATGGAGAAAACTATCTTGGAGTAAGAGTAAAGGATACTACCAAGAGAAAACAAGCCAATAATACAGTTACAAAATATATAACCACATCATTGTAAAAGGTGTCAGAGCAAGCATGGTGGACCACTTGAATAAGTTCACAAAAATCGAAGAATTTCTAAGTCAGCACAGAAAGACAGCAGAAACAAAATCGAGCTCCAGAAAGTGGAAATTAGGACACCATGGACCAGTATGCCAGAACCTGCAACACACAGAGCTGGGACGTTCATGATGACTATGTAATGCATAGGGTGACAGAGAGCCACAAAGTGGTCATAGGCCATCACAGTCCACAGAAAAATGTCCAATACTGAAAAGATAATAAAAAGTGCATTTGAGTGATGCAACCTTTATAGGTTGTGACTTTGCTCTGTGTCTGAACGTTCACCAGCATTTTTAGGATGGTGGTTGATGTGAAGCAGTGTCCACAAAGGATAGGTTGGAGAGCAAAAAGTGCATGGGTGTGTGCAGATGGGAGTCTGAGATGGTGGCCAGGATGTTGAGCAGGTTCCCAAGCACAGGGAGAGGAACAACCCAAAGGATGTTCTGTAACCTGGAGTCCCCTGAAATTCCCAGAAGGAGAAATTCCGAAATTTGTGAGTCATGGTCTGGACCCATGTTGTTGATGAGACTACCATAAAAAGAGAAAAAAATATAGCATAATTATCAATACTAACCTCACAGACATACTCTCAAGTATATTTTGTAGAAAAGAGGTGAATTGCTAGGTTTTCCATGTGAATATGCTCCACTATAAGGCATCCCAATGCCATCTCTGACTGGAACACCTGTCCCACTTCCATTCTTTTCCAAGTGGTCCTGTGATACAAATACAAGCAGTACGATGAGAAATAGGTCATGTTAGGAGGAGTTTGCATAGGAGAGAGGGAGTGTAATAGGCAGAAGTTAAGAATATGGTGGATGTACTCTCTACAAGAATTAATATAATACATATATACATGGAAATATCACAAGTCTGTGGAGGAGGGTGGTACCACCAGGAGGGGGAGGATGTGGAGAGAGGGTGTAAGAGTGTGAATATGGTGCAAATACCATGTATACATGTATGTAAATGGAAAAAATGAGACCTGCTGAAGTTGCTTCATGAATGTGGAGGGAGGTAAAGGAAAATAAATGAGGGGTAAATTCCAATATGACATACTGTAAGAACCTTAGTGAATGCCACAGTGTGTCACCAGCATAATAAAAAATTAAAAAATTAAACATTAATACTTTCATGCTTTTGGTAAATGTAATTTAGTGATTATGAAGCTGAAGGAACTGTTCAGGAAATTACTGAGTTGTGCAAAATATATAACGGGAGAGAAATTGTACAAACAAATGGAAGCAGATCAGAGTAGGTAAATAGGAGACCAAGTGATTGGTACTTTGAAGCAAAGAAGGAAATATATTAAAAAGTACATAGTATGTATGACTTTATTCTGGTTGTGCTGATGAGACAAACAGACAGGTGACCCTTGAAAAGATAACCAAGGAGATGGAAGGAGGTGCAAAGTTGTCTGAGGAAGTGTGTACCTGGCAGGAGAGCTGTCCAACGAAAGGTCCAAGGAAGGTGCTTGTTTCCAATTTTCAAAGACAAAAGGAAATCTCTGTGGCCAAGAAAATTACCAAAAGACAGAGAATAATGAAGAACAAAGTGGCCTCATTCCTGAAGAAATATCAAGACCCAGGATTTAAGTCTAACCATATGTGGCTGCTTTGCATTTGTAGTTGGCTGGATAGGTGGTTTGTGAGATGAAATGTCTGTCTTTGTCATTTCCACTTATTGCTTTGTGTTATGATCTTTACGTGAGTCAGGATTTGGAATACATTCAGCACGTATTCCATTTTGTGGAAGTCTACTCTCACTTTTAAGTAGCAACACATACACACACACATGCGCACTACTTGAAAATATGCATATTCTGTGATACCTCAGAAAGAAAAGACACCAGGCAATCAGTTTGTATCAAATTATGTTCATACAAAGGGCTGTTGGAATTGGAAAAGGATACTACAAATTTCAAATTTCTCATACAGATTTAACCTTGAGGCAGTTTTTTGCTACAGTCAATATATACCAAGTGTTACAAAATTTTAAAAATAGGCTCACATGTTGCTCAGAAGTAGAGTTTGCTTGATACAAGCAGGTCCCTGGAGTCAATACCCGAGACTATGAAAAAAACAGAAATCATTTACTCAGAATAGGAAGAGAGAGGATGGAAATGGAGAGGGAGAGAGGGATGGAGAGGGAGGGAGTGACAGAGAGAGAGAGAGAGAGAGAGAGAGAGAAAACCCCTTTAGGAATAAAGGTTTTCATGTGAGGTTTTAATTAAGAAAAAAAGCTTCCCTGTTTCTGGCTGCATTCCAACTCAAAACATATACTCTTGAGAACTAACAAAACAATAAAAAAAACACAGATGGACCATCTTTATGAGAAAAAGCAGATTAAAATAAAGAATAAACAAATCCAGAGAAGGAAATATACCAAGGAAAATTAAGTATTGGTGTTTTTAATCTGAAATATTAGAATAGGATTTTCCTGTAACATTCAGTATTAATTTGACTAGTTGAGTCTTTTTGCATTTTAATTGAATGACAATAATTTCATATATTTGGAGTATGCAATATGAAGTTAAAGTACATGAGTGCAGCTGTAGTAACAAAATTATTGTAATTAATATATCTATCATTTTGTTGTGCCATAAATACTCAAAATCCTCCCTTCTAGCCAATTTGAAATCTACAATATATTATTTTTCACATTAGTCACTAAATTGTACAAGAGTACAGCAAATACTACATCTGAAATGTATCACAATGATAGAGCACTTCCCTAGCATGTGACATACGCTGGATAGAACCAATAGTACTGCAAAAAAAATCTTTTTCCTTCTGTTGTGGTATCACCTTGTACACATTGATGAAACTTTCACTATTCTTGTTCTCCCTTCTTTCCCCAGATTCTAGTAACCACTATTCTACTATTTATTATGGAAAAGCAACATTTTGGATTCCACAGTCAAAATCATTTGATATGCAGTGGAATAAGCCAGGCAAAGAAAGACAAAAAATTGGTTTTTGAGGGACTGCATCATATGAGGCCACCATCTTTTTCTATTTCCGTGGATGATATATTATCTGTTATAACTGGATTTTCAATTTTGAATTCTGTGGATAAATACAATGGACACCTTCCATTCCTGCTCAATGTGGGGAGACCTCCTCAGAATACATTCTGTAAATTCTTCACTCACCATAACCATTCTTCCCTTTTATCAATTATTCATAATTAGATACTGCAGTGTGGTATCATGCTAGATGTATACAATGTTTGATGACTGAATCAAGATAATTAACACAGCCATTCTTTTAAAGATTTATAATTTTTGTGTTGGGAACACTCAAAATTCTATTACCTAGCTCTCTTGCAATATTCAATGTTATTTTTTATTATAATCCCCCACAGTGTGAAACAACACATTACTCTTTTTAATTCTTTTTTAGGAAAATTAATTGCACAAAGGGCTTTCTTTGTGAAACTTACATAAATACATATGAGGACATTCATCCCTCTAATACTTCTCCTTAACTCATCCTCTTTCTAAAACTTTTTAGTGGGTTTCATTATGCTCTTTTTATACAAATATAATGTATTTTAATACTACTCACTCCTCCCCAATCATCCTTCATTCTCCCCTCACCTCTTGTTGGTCCTTGCCAAAAATGCTTCCTTTTGTAATTATGTCACTTTATTAATTTTTAGGTACATATTTTGCATATAAGTAAAAGCACACGATTGTGATTTCTGAGCTAACTCATCTTGCTCAACATGGTAATCTCCAGTTCCATCTACTTGCCTGCAAACAAAAAATGTCATTATTCTTGATTACTCCATTGGAAAGTATCTAAGCACCATGATACCACAAACACTAACTGAGTAATACACTATTGGGTATATTTACACTTTTCCTATTTATTTATCAGTTGTTGTGCACTTTGACAGATGTCACAGCTTCACCCTTGTGAAGGATGTTGCTATAAACATGGATGTGGAAATATGTCAATAGTTGCTTATATTCCTTCAGATACAGACCCCAGAGTGATATGAAAAATCATATGTCAATTTTTTTTAGTTTTTGAGAAACCTCTATACTTATTTCCATTAGTGGTCTCACTAATTTACATTCCCACCACGGGATATAAGTATTCCATTTTAACCAAATGTTCACCAGCAGTTGTTTTCTTGATGATTGTCATTCTTCTGACTAGTGTGAGTTGAAAATCTCAATGTCATTTTGACATTTTGATTTGCATTTCCTTTATGGTTAAGAGTGTTAAACATTTCTTCCTTTATTTATTGCCTTTTTGTACTTCTTTTAATAATTGTCTGTTTTATTCATTTGCCCATTTCTTAAGTGGGTTAATTGTTCATTGGCATTTACTTTTTGGAATTCTTTATATGTTCTGCAAATTAATTCTTTATCTGATGAATAGCTGTCAAAGATTTTCTCCCATTCTGATGGATGTCTCTTCATCCTGATGATTGTTTCCTTTGATGGGCAGAAGGTTTTCCAAATGAGGCAAGCTCTTTGGTCAATACTTACTCTCATTTCCTGAGCAATTATAGTCCTCTTCAGGAAGATGTCTATACTTATATCTTCAAGCATCTTCCCTATATTTTCCTGTATGAGTTTCAAGTTTTCAGGTTTTGACATAAAGGAATTAGTTCCATTTTGAATAGATGTTTGTGCAGGGAGAGAGATAGGAATTTAAATTCTGTCTTTTACATGTGTTTTCCCAACACCATGTGTTGAAGAGTTTGTCTTTTCCCCTTTTGACTCCTTTGTCAAAATCTGATGACTGTAGCCATGTGGGCTTATTTTTGAGCCTTCTAATCTATTCCATTAGTCTTTGTGTCTATTTTGTGCCAGTACCATGCTGTTCTTGTTACTATGCCTCTATACTGCAATTTGAAGTTAGGTATTGTGAAATCACCAACATTGCCTTTTTACTGAAGATTGCCTTGGCTACTCTGTGTCTTTCATGCTTCAATATACATTGCAAGACTGAATTTTCATTTCTGTGAAGAATGGCCTTGAGAACAAGTTATCAAGTTATGGATGACATACAGCTATACATAACAGAAAGCCAGCCTGAAAAATTACTTAAACAAACTGAGGTTATTACTTATTCAGACATCACAGGTGTAGAGATAGGAACCAAAAGTTTACTCTGACAACTGATTGACAACATTTAGGACTGGAACTTTATTTTTCTGTATCACCATCCTCATGGACACAGAATAATTGCTTAACCTGCATATGAGTCCATATGCAGATAGGAAGACCAGAAGAATCAAGGGTGAGTTATAATGAAATGTTCCCTGTAGGTCTTTCTGAAATTTAAGCCAATAAGTGAAGAATAAAATATATAAGAGTTATAGCAAATGCCAGTGTTCACTGTGTAAATATACTCCAAGTTACAAGAAACCAGAAAAAGATACAAAAATCCATACAGCCACACAGAATCTTGTCTTGTATCCTCCTGGTAATCACCATCTAAAATAATAATGGCATAGTTTACCTGTTGCCCATTTTAAGCTTCATAAAAATAGAATCAAAATGTATATTTTAGTGCTTCTCTTACTGTGTTAAATATTATTTTTCTAAGTGCAAATTTTGTCAATTAAAATAATACATGTCTTCTAGGAAATTTCACTTAGCATAATTTGGCTGCCATCCCTTTGACCACAGTCAGGACAAATGAAGTGTTAGATGGAACCATGACTCAACTTGACAGAGCCTATGTATAAGTTAGTCATATTGAAAGGATAAAATTTAGTAGTTGATATTTAAGTTTCTAATAAACTACCCACAGACAGGGACATTCACCTGCATGATGAGGGTGAGCCAAAGTAAACACAAAAACCCTAAAATGTGGAGGAAGAATGTGGAAAATCAGTGTTAAAATAGTGCAATATGAAGCAATAATGCAATATGATGGAAGCGGCCAAAATCCAAGGAATGCTGGAAGTGTAAAGAAGCTGAAAAAGAAAGGGAAAGAACTTCCCTTTATGACATCATAAAAGTAATGTAACTCTGCAGACATTTTTTTTTCTTTATGGCCAAGATATTTTCTTTCTCCTTTTATTTTATCATTTTACATTTATTTCATGTGTATACATTGTTTGTGCACCTCCCTCCCACCTCCAATCCAACCCCCAAGCCCCTGCTTCCAGGCAGATCGGGTTCTGTCCTCTTCTTCTCCAATTTTGTTGAAGAGAAAACATAGAGATAATAAGAAAGACATAGCATTTTTGCTAGTTTGGAATAAAGATAGCTATACAGAAAGATTCCTAGTGTTGCTTCTGTGCACTTGTGTATTGCAATCCACATTGGTTCATTTCTACCTGACCTCTTCACTACTTCTTGGTCTCCTTCCCATAGTGGTCTGTGTAATTCCAAGAGTATTTTGTTCACTCCTCAACAGGAAGTACATCGACCACATTCAAGTTTTAGGTTTCCTTTCCTTTCCCTATTTCTCTAGTGCTTGTTCTCCACTTAGCGTGTGACCCATTTCTTTTTTTGGTAACACAGGAATTTGAAATCAGGCCCTTCCTCTGGCTAGGCAGGCACTCTACCTCAAATATATACAATAACATTTAGTTTTAAAATTAAGTCAAATTAAATGTCAAGCAACAAAACAGATATACACAAACTATTTGAAAACAATTAGAATGAGAACACATAAGAACGTGATCCAAGCATGTGAACCAGTACTATGGGACTAAATATGAATGAATCATAAACATGAAAATATGCTTATTTCATAAATATACAAAGAAATTAAAATATTAAGGAATATATTCATAAATATACAAAGAAAAAAAATATTAAGGAAATCTTATGGAATATTACTTTGGCATTTACCTTACTTCTAAGTCTCCAACATCCAGAGACTTTTGTTAGGAAGAATTCCAGAATCAGGAGTTGATAACAGAAGGTGATATTTCTTTTCAGTTTTAGCCATCATTTCATAAAGCTTGCATAAAAATAACACCAAGCCTAAAAGAACAGCAGGAGGGTGACAGCCTTGGGTTTGAACCTCTTTATTATATCCGTGACCTCAAACTAGTTGCCGAGTTACCATAATCTCTTATTCCCTCATAAAAGAGTTGCTAGGAGCTGGGCCCCAGTAGCTCACACCTGTAACCCTAGCTACTTGGGAGTCTGAGATTGGGAGGCCAGCCTAGAAAAATATTTCAGGAGACCCCATCTCCAAAATAACCAGAGCAAAATGAACTTGAGGTGTGGCTCAATCTGGAGAGTACCTGCTTTGTGACCCCAAAATCCTGAATTCAAACTCCAGTCTCAACAAATAAAAGTTATTAGAAACACTGTATGAGAAAATGTATGTGAAATGGTTTAATGTCTGTGTCTGGCTTACTTCACATACCCTAATGGCCAGTTATATCTTGTTGCTGGAAATGTCAGGATTTCATTCTTCTTTATGGCTGAATAGAATTTCATTGTGCATAAATATCACTTTTCCTTTTTCATTCATCCATCCATGGGAATCTAGATGGGATCTAGATAGTGTTGCAATAAGCATGGGAGTACTTGGATAATTTGTGACTGCATATTTGTTTTTCCTAGTCTTATCAAAATCAATGACTGTGACCTTGAATACTCTTTGGATGTTACTGGGGTTTTCATCTCAGGTCAATATGCTTACTAGGTAAGCACTCTACCACTTGAGCTATGATCCCAGAACTTTTCCCTTCAAGACCATGATCTTCCTACCTCTTCCTCCCACATAGCTGGGGTTTTAGCCATGAACCACCATGCCTGGCTTGAAATTGAATATTGCTATATTTTTTGCTCAGGTTGACCTCAAACTGAAATCTTCCCTTCTCTGACTCCTACACAGGAGTACATGCATGTGCCACCATACCTTGCATAAAGAATCCTTCACAGTACTGGGGATTAAAACCATTTTATCATGCATGCAAGAATGCTACCATTTGGGATATTCCCTCAGCTCCTTATCAGAATTCTTTTCTACACCACAGCCATTTTTTGAACTGTGCACACGTACTTTTCTGAATAATACTCCAGATTCAACTATCACAGTCTAATTTTTTGATCCATTTGGTAAAAATTCTGAACAAAATCCTAACCCAGCCCTCTACAACATGTAATGGCTGCAAACAAGAATAAGAAACTATTCTCAAATGGTGTGATTAGATATGCTCAGTAAAGTGAGTAGAATGAAGGGATAGTGAATCAAATAAAATGTGGAAGAGTCTTGAGTTGATTTCATTCACATCATCTCAGATCTGTCTGAGTAAAATTCCAAACATGATCGACATGGTAAACCTTCAGAGGATGTATGTTAAATATGTAAGATTTCACATATTTAATAAACTGGAGACAAATTATTACTGTTGATAACCAAATAATGAGCCAGCTTCTGTACATACAAAGGTAAAATGGGTTGTTGTTAAAAAGTGAAAATGTGACCTAATATGTAACAGTATGAACAGGAGCTGTGGCAGGAAGAACATAAAGGCAGAACCAATAAAACTTGCTTTAAAATACATAAAAGCAGAAGTAAAAATATTAGACTAGACCAGTGTCTCTCATCCTCAAGTCTGTGCACCTTGCTAGAAATGAGGTTCCTGCAATGGAACCATGTCTGAGAGATACAAACTTGCCCAGGAGTCTCTTCGGGACCTTTGCATATTCCCACCCTGTCTGTAGATGAATGGGTTTATCATGGAGGTGAGCAGAGTGCACGTCACTGAGGCCATCCAATTCTCCTACAGGACAGAATGACTGCAGAACTGAGGAAGACCTCAAGGTCATTGTCAAATTTAGGCTCTTAAATATATTTGTGACACCCCCATATAACAAATGTTTTGTGCCCAGCTCAGCACTATTAGGTAGTGGTAGAACCTTTGAAATATTGGACCTAGAGGAAGATTTAGGTCATTGAGGACATGTGTTTGAATGGGACATTGAAACACGAGGATCTAATTGAATTTTGATCTTTATGGCCCATGAGACAGGCAGTTTTCCCTACTACATGCCCTCCTCCCCCACTCATGTTGTACTGCTTACCCACAGAAATACTCATCACAGACTAGAACCATCAAGTTGTAAGACAAGATAAACCTCCTCTACTTATAAGCTCATTTTCTCAGGTATTTTGTTACAGCAATGGAAAGCTGACAACAGAGACAATGCCATAGAACAAGGAGACTGACAAAAGGAGAAACCTCCAAATGGAAAAGGATTTGTACATCCCCCAGGCTGGCAAAATTCTGAGGATGAAGGACAAAATCCTATAATATGAAAAGTCCATCCCAGGAAGAGGTAAAACAGCTACAACAATGGTCAAAGAATACACCAAGATGTTATTGAAGAACCTGTCACAACAGGTAAGCTTCAGGAACTCAGATCAGAAAACTATGGAATTTCTGTTTGTGAGGAAGCAGATGTTCCCTGAGAACTAATTCCCTTCTGATCACTGTCTCCCTCAGAATCTCCTCTGAATACAGGATCTTAACAAAGTAAGATAGGGCATTAACATTTAATTTTCTCCAATTCTGTTTTGTTATTCAATTTATTCACATAAATTTAAAAAAGGAGGTTAATCACAGATTTCCCTGTACTTATGAGGTCCCACCACGTGCAGAATGACATTAAAACAGACCTTGCATTCATTTATATTTACTTCCTTTGACAAAAGAAAGTATGCTAATTTTAAGCAAAATAAATTATTATGGCTTGAAGATGAATTGTTTTCCACAGTCTCATGGTTTGTACACCTGACTTTTGGTTGACTGGCTTTTTTAAAGTGGTTGGATATCAACTAATCAATGTATTAAGCCCTTAATGGATTCCTAATCTGTTGTCATTTTGGGGAGGTGGCAGAAAGTATGACATGAGGTCTGATTGGAGGAAATAGGCCAATGAGGGCATGCACTGCACATATGTATCTTGTCCCCTGTCCCTTACATTTTCATCTTGCTTGATGGTCACCATAACATGAATTTCTTTGTTCTACCCAAACTTTTGTGATGTTCTGCCTCACTACAGCCCAGAAACAATGGAGGAGACTGAGCATGGACTGGAACCAATAAAACCATGAAATAAATAAACCTTTTCTTTCTTAAAGTGGTTAGGGCTGTTAATTAAATAATAGAACAAATGATAAAAATGCAAACAAAATAGTGTAGTCTAAGGTTTTCTTACAAAATGAGATCTTCCAAATGACCTAAGTCTCCAAATACATTCTCCACCTCAAAATGTGTAAAACATACTACTATTTAGTAAAACAAAATAATAATTATTTGGTGTGATACATGTCTCTTGAAAAGAAATAGTTGCCCAAAATCTGTCCTATTGGAGAAAATAGAGTACCCAAGTGATTCAAAGTTGGAAAAGCTTTGGGAAAGATGAAAAACAATAACATGGAAAAGAGTAGATGTCACCAAGAACAGAAGGTGTCATAAGGTAAATTTTGTATTTGAATCTCATAACAAAGATGATCAGAGTAAGAGAAGCATCAAGAATAAAGTAAAAGTAACAATTTCTACTCCTGCCACAGGATAAAAGACTCGTATGACTGACTCAGAGGCTTTGAGTCCTATCAAGGATCTTTCTTTAGTCTCAGCACAACTGGTCCTTTTATTATTTTTATCTGAAAGAGTCTTTTCAGAGCCCTCTTGATATCCTTATTCCTCAGAGTGTAGATGAAGGGGTTGAGCATGGGGGTGACAACACTGTACATCACTGAGGCTCTTGCAGTTGAATGCGATTTTTCCATTGAAGAAGAACTAAGGTACACACCTAGACCCGTGCAATAATATAAGGAAACAACAGAGAGGTGAGATGCACAGGTGGAAAATGCTTTGTACTTACCCTGAGGTGATGAGATTGCACAGATGGAGGAAATGATCCTGAAGTAAGAGTAAAGGATGCCAGCAAATGGACAGCAAGCCAATAGAACAGCTGCAAAATATATCACTACCTCATTGAGAAAGGTGTCAGAACATGCATGGTGGATCACTTGATAAAGATCACAGAAAAAGTGTGGGATTTCCAGTTCTGTACAGAAGGAAAGTTGCAGCACCATCAAACTTTGTAGGATAGAATGCACGACATTCACCAGCCAGGACACCAGAACCAGTAACACACAAAGTTGGGGGTTCATGATGACTGTGTAATGCAGTGGGTGACAAATGGCCACAAAGCGGTCATAAGCCATCACAGTCAGCAGAAAGATGTCCAAACCTGAAAAGAGAATGAAAAAAAGCATTTGGGTGATGCAACCTGCATATCTGATGATCTTGCTCTGTGTCTGGATGTTCACCAGCATCTTTGGGACGGTGGTGGAGGTGAAGCAGATGTCCACAAAGGACAGGATGGAGAGGAAGAAGTACATGGGTGTGTGCAGGTGGGAATCTGAGATCGTGGTCAGGATGATGAGCAGGTTTCCAAGCACAGTGACCAGATACATGGACAGGAACAGTCCAAAGATGAAAGACTGCAATCTGGGGTCCTGTGAAATTCCAAGAAGCATAAATTCTGATATTTGTGTATTATTTTCTGGCCCCATGTAGTCAGTATAACTAAATGAAAAAGAGAGAGAGAGAAAAGGTATAACCAAATTATGTAATACTACACTGAACAATGCACTGTCATAAATAGTCTGTAGTCAAAACATGTGTTCTATGTGTGAATATTTTCCTATATAAGGTAGCCCTTTGCCATCTATGATTTGTAATTCCTGTCCCACTATCAGATTTTTTCCTATGTGACTAGGGAAATGGCAGCTGTTACATGATGAGAGATGGTCTCAGAAAGTAGTGAAGAAAAGTGAGACTGTTGCTACTAAAACTTACAGGCACAAAGAAACTGCTGATTTTGTATTTGGAGTTGTCTACAATGGTGTCTTCTGAATTGCAATACCTCCCTTTTTATTTCTACCAGTTGCCTTTTGTTCTGATCTCTTTTAGTATGAGTTACATTTGGGCATAAATTGAGCCCAGGTCCCCTTTCTCTTAACCCTACTCTCAGTCCTGAAGACACACACACACACACACACACACACACACACACACGGGCAGAAACTCGGTCACTATGGAAAAACATGTCACATGCTGTGTGTCATGGGGCCATGTTAATATTATGTTTTTCCTATCACCCACTGTACTATGAGAGAAATGCCAGCGAGGCTGACTCAGAAATTCCACATTGTAAATTTCCCATAGGCTTTCAGAATTGAGGCTACTTTTTGCAACTGCTATTTTCTACCTCATTTAAAGAAAAGTAAGAAAAAAAGAAAACAAGGTCTGCTACAATAACTCAGTTGTAGAGAACTTAACAAGCATAAACTATGTGCTGGAATCTGTCCCCAGAACAGCATAAGCAAAAAGAATTAATACAAAAATTGCTCCATAAAGAGAGAGAGAGAGAGAGAGAGAGAGAAAGAGAGAGAAACTGAATTTCCTTAAGAGTATAAACTAAATTAGGTGAAAGGAAGACACAGCTCTTTCCCTCCTTTCTAGCTTCATTTGAACTCCAACCACATCCTCCAAAGATAAAAACAAATTTCTCAAAAGACAAAAGTAATGATACTTTTGAGCACTACTACAAAGAGAGAACATCGTATGAAGGAAGTAAATAAGCCTCAAGGGAAGAAAAAAGAAATATTCCCAAAATATAAAAATGAACAAAATCCATGCAGTGTTTATATGAAATATTAGAAAAGATTTTTCTCTAACATTCAATATTGACTTGCTTAATTAATTTTTATGGATTACTCCATTTTCAATTAACATAATTTTAACTACACATGCATGAAATGTAAGTTTGATTACATGTATACCTGGTGTAAAAATCAAATCAAATCAAGACAATTTTCGTATCCATCACTTCAAACATTGTACATTTTGTTGATGCTGACCATATTCAAAATCATCCTTCCAGTTACATTAAAACATGTGATTCATTCGTGTTAACAAGAGTCACTCTACTGTGCAGTAGAAGAGCAAAACTGATTCCTCATATCTGACTGTAACTTTGCACCCATTGAACAACTTCTGCCTGATCTTGCTCCCTCTCTCATTACTTGTCACTGTTAACCAATATTCTACTCTCTACATCCGCGATATAAACTTTCAGATTCCACTGAGAAAACTAATTGCTCTTTCTCATTGTAATTAACCAACCATATGCAGCAAGAAAAATAACAATTGTTTTCTATGGACAAGAGAAAATGACACAGTGTAGTTTCTCCAGTTCCTTGTGTGAGGTATTTCCTTTGTTGTTACCCTGTTTTCAATTTTGAACTCTTTGGACAAATCCAATGAGCACATTCACATCTTGCATGTGCTTTTGGCTAAAATGCCTCTCCAGAATAAATTCTACAAACTCTGCCGAGCAATGACAATTCTCCCTTTTACACTAATTAGAGTCCTACCAGTGGCTGCTCCCTGAGCGCACTGCATCACACACACACTCATTTCCTACACCGTGCTGAGTCTCAACATCATGATGCCAGATCCAAATGAGCAGAGATTCACCTGCTTTGTTCATGTTTCTGTTTGCATAGCAGCAGAGGTGTGTATTTTATAAACTTAAAAGAATACTTTAGAAATAAAAGAATGTTAAGATAAAAGCAGGTTGAACAGTGGTTTCAAATATCTTTATTATACAATATTGAATGGAGCAAAAAGAATTGAGATGAAGAAGATGTATGATACCAATAATGTAATTCTTTCAACATTGATTGATAAGTATCAGTGCTCTGAACATAAGAGTTTGAGGCAGTGGTCCTCAACTATGACATGTAGCAAATGTTCAATAACTATTAGTTGAATGAATCAGGAATCATGCCTCTATATATATCACCATTTAATATATGCAAAGCCTGTTCTAATGGAATTAGAGCAAGTAGAATTGTAAAGTAACAG